>NC_052630.1:81644468-83068968 GCF_016161935.1 Mauremys reevesii
AGAAAAAACAAAAAACAAACAAAAAAAAAAACACGGCTGGAGCGGCAAAGGGGGGGACGGGGGGGGGGACAACGGCGCGGCTGGCAAAGCAGAGGAAAAAACAAAACAAAAAACCCTACAGGGCGGCCGGACCCAGGGTGCAGCGGGACTCCCTGTGCTACAGAGTGCGTGCCTGGTCTAGTGGGGGTGGGGGAGAGAAGGGGGGCGGCCAGCACTTCAGTGGGGAACTTACCCCGCGGCCCCGATTGCTGCGCCGTCTGCCGGGAGAGCTCCGCGCTGCTCCGGTTGGCAGGGAGGGAAGGACGCGGGCTGCCCTGCGGAGTTTGCTGCAGGGCGCTCCCCTCCTCCGCGCCCTACAGGGCGGCCAGAGCAGCAAACAAAACCAAAAAAAAAAAGCGTCAGTGCCGCCCTAGGATTGAGCGGCATGCCGCCCCCTAGAATCTGCTGCCCCAAGCACCAGCTTGCTCAGCTGGTGCCTGGAGCCAGCCCTGATAATGCCTGTCCCTCCAATGAAATTATTGTTAGGCTTCTTTTAAACCAGCAGAAACACCACTTTTTCCCCCCCTTTAAAAAAACTAATTGTTACCAAGGAGCTGTGGCCTGTTCTGCACTGAGACCAACAGGTCTGTACTTAGGGCTAAATCCTGGTCCTGTTCACTTCTATTGCATAACACCCACTGACTTCAGTTGGACCAGTATTTGTCCCTTTAAAGCAAAACCTGAAGCAGAGGGACTAGATTGCTGAATGCACCTTCTCATTAGCTGAACCTGTGTAAATTATTTATATTTAAGCAGAGGAGCATTTCCAATCACAATTGACTGTTCCTTGGACCTTACAGTTAATAGTCTGTTTATATGTGTAAAGTACAAGAAATAAATGCAATTGACAGACGTATTTTAGACTTTTGAGTGTAATTGTTTTGTGAACAAATGGTCTCTTTATATTAGTCAGAAAGGCATATTTTCTTCTGCTTCTGTCTTGCACTGAAATAGAAAGCACTTTGGACCAGATTCTTCACTCATTTTCACTGATTTAAATGCACAGTAACACTATTGGTGTCATATAATACCTGTATAATTGAGAGCAGAATGTGGCCCACTATCTTTTCAATAAGGCAGTATCCCGAGAAGTACAGAGCATCTGTTAGGCAACTATAACTCTCATTGATTTTAGGACCAACTCCATCATTTTTACTGAAGAAAATATTGATATGAAATTCAAATTTATTATAGAAGTGATTTTCCATAAATCAATTATCTGAGGTTTTCTGCATGCCAGTACCTGTGCATTAGAATATAGTCTCAATGCTTTTTTTTTTTTATGGGAGAAAATTTACGAACAGATTCATACTGGCTCAGGATGCCTTTTTCATGAAATGAGACTTCACACCTTATATTCACTCACTCTCCCTCACCGTCCTCTTAACGCTTTGGAGATCCTTCAAGAAAAATGAAATTAATGTTTGTGACAGAGTGAGGAAGCTTCTACTAGCTATTTCCCTTGCCTTCTCTGATGCACTTCTGGCCCCCACTAAGGACACCCCTGGCCCTCTCTAATTCTCCCTTGCTCTCTGTGGAACTTCTGTGGTTGCTCCTAATTTCTCCATTGACACAGCCTTGTCTGTAACACACACAAAGTATAGCTGCTGCATGGTTATGAATTATGCTAGTTTTTAATTTGTTTTAGACCAGTGGAGAATTTTCCATTGGTCTGAGATCACTGAATGTTCACCATAGCATGCAAAGGAAACTGTACAAGAGTATATCTGAACCAAAGCTACTATGTTTATTTTAAACGAATATGTGTGACTCTTGACTAACATGATTCTATGAAAACTGAAAACCAAAAGATTTTTTCACATACAGCTGGGAAAGAAGACCATTTGTCCAACCACTGGATAAGGGAGTGCTACAGATTGCTCTCCAGCAATCTTCTCTGGCAGATGCCTGGATTATATTAATTAAGTCTAGTGAGAACATGACCACTCTTACCCATCTGAGTGAAGGTCACTGCAAGAGGTAGTAAACCTCCATTTGTGGGACCTGCACTTGTGGAGTTTGTGTTTCCAAGCCTACACTTGAGCATGCACACTGCATTGTAAACTCAGGCTTACGTTGCCGGAACTGAATCTCTCATCTATGGAATGGAATCTGAGCCTGGGTTTACAATGAAAATTCAGGTTGGAGCCCAAGCCCCCTTACTGTCCACACACAAGCCTTTCTGACTTGGGTTAGTAAGCACACAGGAACAGGATGTGGGTCCAAGGCTGAGTCCCACTGTGACTCTGGTCCAAGCCCTGTCATTTTGAAGTGTGGACACAGCTCAAGCCATAGACCCAAGTCAAAATATACCAGTTACATGATGCTAACTGATTATAATCTATTTGCCCACTTAATGTAGATTAGAAATTAGTTACCAGGTTTTATGGTCTCTGGCTATGCTTCAGTTTTTCCTGACAAGTAGATTAGGGATGATTCTCTTCAGAGCCAATTGTTTCTTTGTAAATGTGCATAAATCACCCAGTCCTAGTTTTGCATTGTCATAATCTCCTACCCACAGTTGTAAAGAATAATGGTCATAGCTGCTGTAATGGAAAATTGGAGCCATTCTCCATCTTTGTTAGATAATGTTTTTCTAATAGTGAATGTTCCTGTCCATTATGTTGAAAGGGTTACTGCGGTAGTGCAGTACATCTCTAAGATTTAATTTATAGCAGGCCCATAAAAGCATAGTAGTTAATCAGTAAGATTTCTCAATTCTTTTGTATTGCTTTGTTTCCAAAACAAAATATTTCATGCCTCTGAATACAGTATTTTGTTAATGTTTCATGCCTCATTCACATCTGAAGTTGAAATTTCAGTGAGTATTCCAAGACTCAGTCATGATATTTCTGTAGAAGAACCTGCTCTGTCTGTCTGTCTGTCTCTCTCTCTCTCCTTTTTTTAAAGCAGTCGCTGGCTAAAGCATGTATGTGTCCACTGAGCTAATCTTAGGTGAGAGAGTCTTATTCACAATATGCATTTAATAATAATTACAGACTAAATAAATCTCCTACATAACAAGTTTTGTGAATTAGTTACTTTAGTTGTATTCCTTGGGTGGTCAGTAGCTCAACTTTATGTTTTACTCTTGTCTCCATTTCGTTTTTTCTAATTGTAGGCGAATTTACCCTCCTGATGATAAGCTGCTACTTGAAAAATATGAGAGTTTGTTAGCCATTGCTTTCCAGACGTTCCTTGCTGGGAGAGCAGCTTCACTTCAACGGGAGTTGAATAATCCTTTGAAAAGAATGAAGGTACTAGTGTGCAGAAGTATTGGCTTTAAAGTTATGTATCTTGGAATTCCATGACCCAGCATGAAGTTTTGAATCAGGTTTGAATCATCTTTGCTCATGTGTCATTAATAACAACACTTTACAATTTTTCTGTAGTTTTATTATTGTTCTTCATGTAGCTTGTTGAGTCTGGCTGAACTGCACTGCACATAAGACCCAGGGAGGAGATAGGACAAGTGGCTTTAAGCCACTTTTCCATTTTCTTGATCCTCAGCCTGACCCATGGCCAAACTAAACCCTGGCATAAATCCCCATAAAGACAACTCTGCCTACTGATAATTGCCTTCTTTCTCCCCCAGTAATGGTCCCAGCCTGCTCAGGGATGCCCACTATAGCTGGGTGGGACAACAGCTGTCATAGAACCAGCTCCACTATCTTTATGGCCCTCAGGGATCCCCCTAGCTCAGGGGAAATTCCTAGAGATAGCCACTTGAGGAATAGAAATATCTGAAATGGACAAATTATCATGATTTAGAAGTCATTGTTCAAATCTGAGAAATTATTACAAACTTAGGGGAAATAACCTTTTCAATAACATATCAGCCAGCAGTCTAACAGAAGATTATGTCCCACCATTCACACAAATAGCTATTAACAAACTATACGGGTCAAATCCAGCTTGCACTCTTGCAGGTATAATTGATTTCCACTGGAATGGCGTACATCAGAGGAAAGAATTTAATATCAAGATTTTATTATTTTATCAAAATAGTCTTTGGAAGCATGTGAATACATGTTCGTGCACACACAGGTGTTTAGTGATTATTTGATCAGAAAACCACTTTTAAATCTCAATCCAAGCTGCCACTTTACTTTTGGAGGACAGGTGGGATCTGTTTTGAATTGTCATTTTTAATGACATTGCTTTGCATTAATCCTAGACACATTCACATTTGCAGGAGGAAGACATTTTGGATCTTCTGGAGCAATGTGAACTAGATGATGAAAAACTGATGGGAAAATCCACCAGGCAACGAGGACCCAAGGTGTTTGACTGATTTTTAAATTAATTTGTGCCAAAGATGATTAGGCTAGGCAAGCTGCAGGCAGCAGTGGATGGGTTGGATACAAGGTACATGCATATTGTTCCCCTCCAGCCTGGAGCTTAAGCTCAAGAGATTTGGAGGTGAGCTCCTTGGCCCATCTATGAGGGGGCAAACCACGACTTCAAATGGAATTATAAAGGAGGAGCTACGCGTGGGGATTCTTGCAGGAATTTTCTTTCTCAGAGCTCCTTTGTATAGGTTTTTTTGGGTTGCAGCAGGGGTGTAGATCTGGGCCCAGGAAATTGTGATCTGGCCAATTAAATTCCCAGGGACATGCTGGCCTCTGCTTCCCGCAGCTCCCATTTGCCAGGAACGGTGAAGCACGGCCACTGGGAGCTGCGGGCGGCTGTGCAAATGTAAACAAACGGGCCACAGGTTGCCCACCACTGCTTTATATTCTTAGCCTATCTCAAAGGGGTGTTGTGAGCCTTAATTTATTAACGTCTTTAAGGAACTTTGAGGTCATGGGATGAAAGGCACTCTGGAAGTTCAAAGTATTAATTATGATTATTATGTGTGTGTGACTTGATGTACTGCAAAAAGTGTCATCCTGCTACAGAGGATGTTTCATATCCAGAATCAAATTTTAAGTGAAATATGTATTAGTTTTAGCATAGTTTCTGCTGATAGTGCACATAGTCCATACGAAGCCCATTGCATTAAATTCATCTTCTCACCAGTCAGCAAAGATTAATTACTGTATTATCAAGCCTAAATTATTTATTTGCCTACATTCTGCAATCCTTCTAACTCATAACTCAGTTTAGAAAAGCTCATATTTTAGGTGTTTGAACTCATCTCGATTTGTGTGTGTGTAAAGGAATAGAAAAACTTCACAGCATTTTCTGTTCCTCAAAACATTATGTACAAATCTGGGACTGCAATTCCTTACAAAAAACAATGCTAACTATAGACCTGATCTTGTAGTGGAACCTTATACAAGAGTGAGAGTCCATATGGGTGGATCTGTATGAAGGATTGGGACCTAAAAGAGGACCTATGCATACCCCATTCATATTAAAGGGATTTCTGCAAGAAACTCATTAAACTTAAAGGGAGTTTGTAAGCAAATGGGTTAACTCTCTGGCTCATGCACCAGCGAACACTCTCTAGCCCCAAGATTTCAATTTCTTTTTCTAACTGGGGGTGGATAATTTAAAACCCCTCTAGAAGGTGCCTCACACACACTGGAAGGTTTATTTCCTCATGTTCATTATGTTACACTGTTCTTTGTACAGTGTGTTCACAAGAATAAAAAAAATTTAAACTACAAAATACCGGGTTTTTAGAGGAGATTAGTAATTGTCATATTTTTGTTCTTGTGGAACAAAACAGAATGGGTTTAAATAGGGACAATTTAGATTTAGCAATTAGGAAGCATTTTCTAATAATTAGAATTACTAAGCAATGGAATAAGTTGTCGAGGAAGGTTGGCAAATCACATTTACTGCAGCCTTTAAAACTAGATGTGTTGTTCATTTATCATAGATGTTTTAGGGATGTTGAAATCAATCTTGCCGCGATGCAGAGAAAAGGTCCAGATGATCCATAAGAGATCACTTTCAGCGCAAATGAGTCTCTGTCATTTGTGTTTTTTCTAAATTTCTTTGAAATTCTTTTTGGTTTTACATTTTTGTCTTCAACTTTTTTTTGTATTTCTGAAAACTCTTCTTAGTTAATTGACCCAGGGAAGGTACTTTCTGTTTAGAAATCTGTTTTTGAAAAAGTACCGACCCAATAATGTACCTAAATTGGTCCTTGTGGCAAGGAAGTGTTACCCTCAAAACATATTTCATTTAAACTTGAATAATTACCAAGACCATACAATGGCAGTACACTAGGGTGACCAGACAGCAAGTGTGAAAAATCAGGACAGGGGGTGGGAGGTAATAAGTGCCTATATAAGACAAAGCTCCAAGTATCTGGACTGTCTCTATAAAATCAGGACATCTGGTCACCCTACAGTACATTTCTTCCACAGTCTCTTAGCTGGTTTGGATTAAGGTAAGCATACTGTGCCTGACAGGTTGCTATTAGAAATTTTTCACCTTACCTTTACGGAGAAAAGTCTTTGAAAAGAGGTGTCTATTTGCAAAGTACATGCTACCTAAGTACTATTTAATGGGGTTTGTACTGCTGCCCATCACCATAGTATTAAGGCATATAATATTTTGAATTAATGCTGAAATATTTTTCAGCATGACTATGAACTTCCCCAAAACAAATTCAGTTCCATGTTAACTTAACTTAATTTGCTATCCAATGTGCGAATAGGAAGATGAGATAGTGACAATATGGTATAAGCATCTGCCTTACCGTTAGTAGTCATTGGAAAGCAGACATATAGACATCATATGGCTGTTCAACTGGGAAAATGGTTAATTACCAGAAAAAAATAACAATACGAGACCTCTTGTGGTGACAAATATAACAGAGGGGATTATTAGCACTGAAGTTCCTGCTTTCTGTCTGCTTCATGGTTGGTGGAAGAAGGCGAATTCTCAGCCTGCGCTTACTGTTTCTACAGCTGTTTCTCAGTCTCCTGCTGGTTTTTTCTTATCTCCCAATTCTTTTTATGATAGTGCAAGATTAATTACCTAATGGTATATGATCCCATGTGCATATGGAGCACCAGAGTGATACCTAGTGGAGCATGCTCTCTTCTCTCTGCTTCTGTTTTTAAAACCGTTTTGTTTTTATTTTCTCTTTCAAAACTGCATTGACCAGAGTTGTCTGCTGTGCTTATTGTCTTCATGTTACTGTCATTGGTAAGGTATAGCTCAAGCTACTGTATTAGAAACATATGTAGTGACTAAAATCTATAAAAAATATTACATCATTGACTTATACCACCTTATAGAAATTAGATGTGTGTACTGTACAATTAAAAATCCCTTCATAACATACTGTGGTATTGTGGGAAATAATAAACCAATTACCATAAAACATATTTCTGCCATCAGTGAGTGTGAGAGAGAAGGAGTATTAAGTCCCCAGTTGCGGAAAGCACATACTTCAAGTTTACTTCAGTAAAACCTGAAGCATGTGCTTTCCTGAATAAAGGCCTGCGTATGCTCCTTTTGGGCAATGAAGGAATTTACTATACATTTTGTTTTTTTATATTAGCCCCTGTCTTCTATGCCAGAAAGTTCACAGACTTTAAAAAAACAGAGGAACTACAGTAGTGAGAGTAGCTGTGACAGCAGCAGCAACACATCAGAATGGGAGGAGGAAACTGAAAAGGAAGATCACAATGAGAAAAAAGAGATGAAAGTGTCATATGAGCTTGAAGAAAACAAGTATAAATTATTAGAACGATCCAGTAAGTGAATGATCATAATTTTGATTAAAAATAATGTGCACAAAAATCATATAAGATATTCCTGTGCTGCAGAACTTAACAGTGACAAAGTTTTTATGCCTGAAAATTGATCGACTGAACCTTGGCATTAGGCCATCTGAATTCCCAAATTAGCTTGTTTAATTCTTCTTCTTTAACACCCAGTTCCAGCTTGATAGAAAAGCTGTATCAAAATAACCTATGCATGACTTGCTGCCAGGTTACTACTTACTAAAGAAAAGGATGAACATTAGCTACCATTGGATGTGTTGTGTATGCTCCTCTGTGTTTTCATTACTTCTGACAAAGTTGCCATAAAATTTATTCTTTGTTGTTGTGGTTTTTAATTTCTGTTGAACATGATTTTGTTGGGAAATAAAAAAATCTATCTAAGGAAGTGCAGAAGGTAAGATTTATAGATGGGTTACTCTCCAGGTAAATAAGTAGAACAATAGCTAGACAGAGTAACATTGAATATTAAAGTGCTGACATGGTTTGTACAATATGTTATTTGTGTTTTGTAGTATACAGTTTAGAAGTATTGCATTTAAATTGTCATCTTATAGCAATGTAGTTATGTTTGCATATGGTACTGCTGCCAAAAATTGTTTTGTAACAGAATCTTATTTTTATTATGGGCTGCAGAAGGCCTAAAATGTAGAGGATCAGTGTAGTACTGCTGTCCAGAAAAGCCGAAGTCCCTACTCCCTTCCCCCAAATCCTCTGCTCACATTCCATCTTACTGAACCACAAGATGCGTGCACCCTTTGACAAATTTATTGTACATGGGAGAGGATTTGAGCCTAACTGAAGAAGACTGATTTGGGGGCAGGAATGGATACTTTTATGGGTTGCATAAAGCATTTATTACTGGAGAACCTTATGATTTCCAATAGACATGTTCTCTAGTCAGTAATGACAGAGGAACATACAGTAAATGGACGGAAAGTAATTATATCCTGCCTTGTCTTTGTCTTCAGGCAGATTACACTGGAAACCTTTAATTAAAAATATAAAAACTCCATCATATTCACCCTCCACATCATCCACAGGTCCTATAAGGCGTTCTGTAAGCTGTCCCCGTTCAATATCAATCTTCGCCATGCAGTCACAAGCTGCTGAGCAACGTCCCTTTTCAGCCAAACCTGCAGTGCAAATGCCACGTCCATCGTCAATGAATAGGTCCCATTCTTTAAATCGTAATTCATCTTCAGTCAGAATGTGTAATACTGCTAGTCTGGGCACAGTACACTCTTCAGGGGTAAGTTAATAAAAATATCACAATGTGTTTTATTTATCTAAAAAGTGCATTGCAGTATTGCTTTGTGTAATAATGCTTCAATAAGATTTTGAATTTCTTTCAACACAGTACTGTTGTCATCTTGGTGTATAATAGTAGTTTTCCTACTACATTACTAGTTTTCTTGATACAATGTCAGAAATGCTGAGGTACTGAAGTAGCTTGTGTTTTAATAGAATCTCAGGAGTATTGGACTGCTGTACCTTTATGTTCCTTAAGATTAGCTCTTGCAGTGATTCTTTCATGTTTCCAGTGCATCCATTAGATTGCAGCCCTGCAAACACCACAATTTATGGGAAAAGACCTCTTAGTCTGTGCCCTTGTGATTGAGAATCCTGAGCTCCAAACACCCTTCCTGCACTATGTCTAAAAGATGGACGTTTTTTCTCTTCTCCAGGACAGGCTATGTGAATGATTTGGGAATTATTGATTTCCCAAACAATATAAGGGCTTATCTACCCAAGAATTTTTACACGGGCAGAACTGTGCTGGTGTTTCAACATCAGTATAAATCCCCTGTATAGATACATTGCATTGGAGTAAAGCAGGGCTTGCATTAGTAAGACTTAGGCTATATCTTCCCTGCAACAAGAGGTATGTGTATACATTGAGAAACCTGTCTTGGTGTAAAAACCTAGTTGACAAGGTAAAGCTAGTTTTGAACTTGATGTAGCCAGCTGAGGTAAAATCTATACCATCCGCTCCTGGGATTTACCTCAACCAGCTATATAAAGTTAAAAACTACAGGACCTTGTCTGTTAGGATTTTACATTGAGATAACTAATTTCAATTAGCTGTCTCAGTGTAAAAACACACTTCCCCCCCAAATGAAGACAAAGCTTTTCCCCATTTTGAAATGCATCCCCAAGTAGACAAGCCTTAAAGCTCAAGTGGCCTAACTAAAAACAAGATGTATTTAAGAATAAATGGAAGATCAGATTAAAAGGGTTTTCACCACATATATAGTTTTACACGTGGCGGGAATTAAGATAGGTAGGTTCATTGTTTTTTTTGTGGTTTGTTGCAGTGTAGTAGTAACAGCCTTACAGTCCTAGAGTTGGATTTCTCCCCTCTCTGTCCGGCCTATTTGAGATCACCCTCTTTGGTTTCCCCTTTCATAGTTCCATTATTCCTTACAGGTTTCTGTGATGTGCTGCATGCCCCACATGTGCCAAAGTGGTGTTCCCAGGGATCTGTCCCCAAATTAATTCAGGAGTATATTAAGTGCTGTAGCTAAACCATTTCAATTCCTGTTTTCCAGTCCCCTTTATATCTTTTCACCCCCCAAATAATCCTTTGGAGATAGGTTAATTAAAATGGGCACTTTCAGTCCACATATGCAATCACTCTCCCTATCAGAGGAATGTCTGTTGTTGTGAGAAATTATTTTGGGATGCTAATTAACCTTGCCAAATTAAAAATTTTGGTTAGGGTGAGTAAATGTTAGAAAGAAGTTTGTTGCCTGCTGCCTCTGGGGCTCTGTCTTGAAGATGAAAAAAGGTTTGTTTTTTTTTAAACTGAGTTAGCTGATGTGATGTAAAATATCCCTGACCATCTTTTGTACGTACAGTTTAACAATTTTAAATTCAACTAACTGGATTATAAAGGTATTAACCTATGTCTACAGACAAAGTGTTAAGAATGTTTCCCTTCACATTAGCTAATTTGAGGTTAAAAAAGCTCCTTTTTATCATGAAGACATACCCTGAGAATTTATTGTTACAGGGCTAGTATAGACTTCTCTCTTCACATTAATTCTGATCTATATCAAATACAAATTACTGAGACATTAAAATGAGTCTGTCACAGTATGCCACTGAAAATGAGCTACTCACTTAAATAAACATAAGTAAGAAACCAGCTTAACTTTTTCATTGAGAAAGCTTTAACTACTGGCAGAGATCTTATATTACAGAATATCCTTGTTTCTGTGACAAAACTGGGGTCATATTCCTTAAAATCATGCAAATAAAGTTACTTACAGAATAGCAGTAGGAAAGATTTAATGATATCTTTATGGACTGAGTTCCACGCACAGTACTGTATGATTGTTTTTGCAGTCAAGAATAATATACCGTATATTGCTGATAGAGTAAAAATTTTAAAAGGATAATCCATAACTTTTTAGTATGCTCAAAATAAATTATTTGGAAAGGGTATGTTTATCAGCCCTTTGAATAGTGAGAAGAAATTATGTTTTTAGTGATTTATATTACCATTAATTAGATTATGCATTTGGTTTTTAAATCAAAGATATGAAAACTAAATATGGAAAAACAACCTATACTTGAGTTACAAACCCAGAATTATAAATAGAAATAAACAAGAGGCATTAGATGTCTCTTTATTTCAGACCCAAATTATTATATATTATATGGCAAAATTATTTTGTTAAGCTTTAAAGTATCTATCATTTAATTCAGCCAAGAAAAGCCCTTAAGAGAATAAAGACTGTACTTCCCTCAAAATCCACAGATGTTAGAAAGCCTGGAAATTCTAAATTAATGTTCACCTTTTAACAAATATAAAATCAAGCCCCATTCCAAGCCTCCAAACATTCAGAAGTATGCAAAAGCAGAGTTATGAAATATCTATCTATCACAAACAACCTTAATTCTGACCCTATAGCACCATCCTGAGGGAACTAGAACATCTTAGACAATCTTAGCTATCTGTCACACAGGCTCATCTCAATATTGATCAAAAACATTCATAACTTGAGATTGAAATCCTGGCCCCATGAAGTCAATGGCAACACTTTTATTGACTTGAGCAGGATTTTACCCTTTAATTTACAGAACCTGTGCATGGAAGTTTGGTATGATTTCATGATTGGCAACTTGTGCTCAATTGAGATGCGGGACTGGATAGTAAGGGATGTCTCAGCTCGCCTTGGAGGTGCAGGGGTAGAGTTCTGTGAGGTTGTTTGTTAGTGGCTGCATAGAGACTCCTCTTTGTTCATAAAATAATAGTTACATTTAAGTTTATTGTGTTTGCACTGTATATTTTAAATGGGATATATCATAAATATAGAGCAGATTTTGCTCATCTGTCTGAAACAAATTTACCTTCAGACTTCACTTCTCTTGCAGTGTTTTGCAAGTTCTAGTCAATACTTATATATGTTAATGTACACATAGAGTGTATGTATTAGATACATATACTGTTTACATTCTTTTAAAAAAATCTATTTATTTTCCTCTGTTTGGGAATAAATATTTTTTTACCATGAAAATATCTTTCACAAAAAAGATACACATGAAATCACTAACTCTGTACTAAATCAATTCCATATCAATTTTTGACTGAGTCTTTGCTTCAATAGAGAACAAAAGAGCAAGAAGAGGCATTGACAAGAGAAACATTGTTCATTTTCAATGATATGAGGATCAAGTTCCCAGGAAAAACAGATGAAGAGGCAGAATTAATTATAGAAAATGTAAGTATCGATCAATGAGAAAGATGCATCACAGGACACTTACTGTTTTATATTAAGCCCCTATGAACTTGGGAAAATAAAATGCACATCTAATGATTCATGAGCTCCTGTGGCCTTATAGCTCATGGAATCCATAAATCAAAGGATTCCAAAAGCTCAGATTTCTACATTCTACCTGACCTTAAAAGAACAACACTGAAATCATTCTTAGGACTTTCTAAAATGTGACAAACATTTATAATTAGGAAGATTGAGTAACTTAAGTTTATAATTGTGGAGGTTTGTCCTGTTAAAGTGCAAACTTTTAAGTAAGCACAGAAGAATGTTACAATTAATTGTTATCTTTCATAGAATGTGAATACAGGTTGTGACATGTTTTATCACTACCCCTGAATAGGCATGCTAAGGAACTCAGAAAGGTATGCAGTAAGGTGAAGTAGAAGCCTAAGTACAAGTGCCAGGAATACCATTTCCATCCTTGCTGGCTCCTTCAGTTTGCCAGCTTGGCTTTTCCTTTTATCTAACATTCTTCTGAGCCTTAGTAGTTGGCATGTAACAAAGAAGAATATGAAAGGAGGTGGAAGAATAAGACATGAATTCTGTGCTTGATGCTAAACAGTAAAGGGGAATCTTAAAAGAAAATAGTACCAAATATGAAGAGATGCTGGGAGAGACAAAGTGCGGATTGGAAAAACATTGAAAATGCCGAAGAGCAAAGAAATAAACATCAGTTTAACAGTGAAAAAAGCAAAATAGCAATGTTGTGTTCTGCTCTTGTCTGGCAAAGGTGTAACATACGCATGTTAACATGTTGCAGATTAAACCAAATGTATTCTGGTTCAGTCAGGGGTCCACTTGCAGGGGAATTGAGCAGCTTTCATTGTTATTGGTAGGGGCTGCACAGGCAGTTTTCTTTGTTATGATGAAGATGTATGCAAAGCTCTTCCTGACTCCAGACACTATCCATTTGGAAATGGCCACTGCCTTCTGGGCCATGCAAATCCTGAATGGCCATTGATACTGGCTTCATATAGTAATCCAGCCTCTCTGAGAGGGCAAAGATACCCCACAAACTTGCATATAAAAGAGAGATTTCTGAAACAATTTTTTAAAACTTTTTTTGTGGGAATTTTCAAAATTTCCAGTTTTCCTTCTGAAAACAAAAACTTTTTCAAAATTTCTGAATTTCAAACAGAATGGAAATTCTGAGTTTGAAGCAGCTCTACTGACTATAGCTCTAGGACTTAAGTCCAGTGTGTGACCCAGAAGCACAGGCATGTGACAAACGTTGGTCAGTCTATGGGTAGGACCCTACCAAATTCACAGCCATGAAAAACACGGACCATGAAATCTGGTCTCCCCCTGTGAAATCTAGTCTTTTGCGTGCTTTTACCCTATACTATACAGATTTCACGGGGGGAGACCAACATTTCTCAAACTGGGGATCCTGACCCAAAAGGGAGTTGCAAGGTTATTTTGGGGGATGGGAGTAATCACATTATTGCCACCTTTACTTCTGCACTTCCTTCAGAGCTGGGCTGCCAGAGACCAGTGGCTGTTGGCCAGATGACCAGCTCTGAAGGCAGTGCCCCACCAGCAGCAGCACAGAAGTAAGGGTGGTGATGCCATACCATGCCACCCTTACTTCTGTGCTGCTGCCTTCAGAGCTGGGAAGCTGGAGAGTGGCAGCTGCTGACTGAGGGCCCAGCTCTGCAGGCAGCAGCACAGAAGTCAAGGTGGCAATGCCATATCATGCGATCCTTACTTCTGCGCTGCTGCTGGCAGTGGCTCTGCTTTCAGAGTTGGGCTCCTGGTCAGCAGTCGCTGCCTCTCTCCAGCTGCCTGGCTCTGAAGGCAGAGCCACCACCACCAGCAGTGCAGATGGAAGGGAAGCAGTACCACAACCCCTTCCCCCCCAACAATAACCTTGCGACCCCACCACAACTTCTTTTTGGGTCAGGACCCCTACAATTAAAATACTGTGAAATTTCAGATTTAAATAGGTGAAATCATGAAATTTATGATTTTAAAAATCCTATGACCATAAAATTGACCAAAATGGACCATGAATTTGGTAGGGGCCTATCTACGGGCCATCTGAAAAACAAAATTCCCTGGTATCTGTGGGGCCTCACCTAATTCTTGATCACTGAAGAGGAGTGCAAGGCCTGTTAGGCCAATTACTGTGATAGGAAAGGCTCCCTTTATAGTCTAATTTGAGAGCTCCCTTTGTTCCTAATTGCTATTTGAGGTGTATGTGAGTAAGTATGCAAAAATTCAGCTTCACAGGCTCCTATTTTCTCCCTGGATACGCTATGGAATGGGGCTGTGAGCCTGAGAGACTTTTTGAGCCACACGGATCCTTTAAAACACCTTCACTGACTGTACAGCATAGCTAGTGAAGAACCTGCCTTCTACATTAAGTGAATCCATATAACATGATTGCCATGAGCCTAGTGTCAAATAGGCTGGGCAGAATCTCTGGCTTTGCTCCTGGGAAATTGGTTGACTTGGGTGATAATACTGGGTAAAATTTCCAAAAGCACTTCAGTGATTTAGGAGCCTGAGTCCTATTGAAAGTCAATGGGACTTAGGCTCCCAAGTGACTTAGATGCTTTTGAAGCATCTACCTGTAATGTCTAAACCAGCTTTGAACCACACTGGCTCTCGGTTGTTCCCAACAAGGCCGCCCAGAGGATTCAGGGGGCCTGGGGCAGGGCCATGTCTTCGGTGGCAATTCAGCGGCGAGTCCCTCTTGGAGGGAAGGACCCGCTGCCGAAGAATGAAGTGGCGGCGGTAGAGCAGCCTAAGTGCCGCTGATTGCAGCTTTTTTTTTTTCCTGTCGCTTGGGGTGCTTGTACTGTCATTGGTTTATTCCCCACTTTGAACTTTAGCATCCAAAAGATGGGGACCTGCGTGGATCCTTCTAAACTTAAATCCTAGTTTAGATCTGGTACTGCTGCCACCAACCAAAAAATATAGTGTTTTGGTACACTTCCTGTTCCCCCAAAACTTTCCCTGGGGAACACAGATCCAAACTCCTTGGATCTTAACACAAGGGGAAATTAACCATTCCCCCCTCCTTTCCCCTCCCTGACTTTCCCCTCCCTGGGTTGCCTTGAGAGGCTCCACACTGATTCACTCCTTGAATCTAAAACAAAGAGGGATTCACCTTGCCCCTCCTCTTTCCCCCCCCACCTATTCCTGGTGAGTCAGACTAATCCCCTGAGGTCTCAAACAAGGGAAGAAATCAATCAGGTTCTTAAAAAGAAAAGCTTTAATTAAAGAAAGAAAAGTAAAAACTATCTCTGTAAAATCAGGATGGAAATGCTTACAGGGTATACAGCTTATAAAAACTAAAGGGACTCCCCCCACCCTCTTCTAGCCTAAGCACAGTAACAGCAAACAAAAATAAAATATTTCTCCAGCAAAACACACATTTGCAAATACAGAAATCAATCAAAAGACTAATCTGCCTTTTCTAATACTCACTATATTGAATAGAAGAGAATATTTCAGGAAGCTGGGAGAGCCTGGATGTATGTCTGGCCTCTCTTAATCCCAAGAGAGAACACCCCCAAAACCAAAGAACCCAAACAAAGGCTTCCCTCCACCGAGGTTTGAAAGTATCTTGTCCCCTGATTGGTCCTCTGGTCAGGTGTTTGCCAGGTTTACTGAGCTTGTTAACCCTTACAAGTAAAAGAGACCTTAACCCTTAACTATCTGTTTATGGCATGTACTCACCGGTATTTATATTCAATATTTTCTTCAAAATGTACTCCATCGAGTGGCACGTCTTGATATAACATTAAGCATGACAATATGCTTCCTTATTGCAAAGTCCTCAGTAAAGCCACTTAGCAAACTTCTATGGGAAAATAAAAATCTCAAGGTTGGAAGAGGTCAGATAACAAAGTGATGGTGTGTTAGATGGCTTTGAGGCAAAATTGTTAATAGATACTGATCTGGAATACAGCCAAAGGTGCAGAATAGCAAGAAATTAAAAAGATATGTTAATAGTTCATTAATAGTTAGATGTAACCAGGAAAAATAAAAATACATTTTGTATGATTATTAGGAAGGGTATTTTAAAGGTACATCTAATGACCTATGTGAAGCACAAAGCTGCATATTTACTAGAATAAACAATGGTTCTATAATATTGAACTCTATGCCCACCCCCGTGCTTTTGCTTGCACTGCTAGAATGGCTGATCAGGTAGAACAGGGGTCAGGATCTGGCTCAAAGTCATTACCTCTTTTCCTAAATTTGCAGACACTCTTCCATTTCTTACAGAGAATTAATTATTTTTTACACAAAATGCTGGGATTGTTTTTTAAACAATTAAAGTATTTTACCAATGTAATATTTTTGCTGGAAATGTCAGATTCCACTCTTTATAGATGTTTGTTTTTATCTTTTGTTTTTCAACTAATTCAGATTATGGATAATTGGAAATACCATAAAACAAATGTGGCTTCATATTGGCTGATAAAACTGGACTCTGTTAAGCAACGAAAGGTGAGTGATGCACACTTCAACCTTTGAAAATACTATTAAGTAATGAACATGCACTTAGAAGTGACTGCCATGGAAAAGTTTGAGATGTCAGAATATGGGCTACCGTGTGTGTTCTTATGTCAGTGACACCACTGTATATACAGAATAATTCCATTGCAGCTAATGGTGTTAGTTCATATTTATACCAGTGTAACTAATGTCAGAATCTGGCCATTGGATAAGATTTCCAAAACCAGGTGTTTAAAATTAGGTAATTGTTCAATAGGAGTTGTTTGTGCACCATTCTTGAGAATATGGTTACTCGTTGAGGATCCTACATATGGATTGAGGTGCCTAATTTTGGGTATCCATTTTTTAGTATCTTAGCGTAGAATTGTATGCATAGTGTCAGGTGTTATTTGGAGTATACCTTGTACAGCTCATGTGTGGTTTTTTTATAATTGGAGATACACCAATCTCCTAGAACTGGAAGGGACCTTGAAAGATCATCGAGTCCAGCCCCCTGCCTTCACTAGCAGGACCAAGTACTGATTTTGCCCCAGATCCCTAAGTGGCCCCCTCAAGGACTGAACTCACAATCCTGGGTTTAGCAGGCCAATGCTCAAACCACTGAGCTATCCCTGCCCCCCACATGCAAGTCAACATGTGGGGGAGAGAGAGGTCTTGCAGCTGGAGGGTCAATAATGTGAGCTTGTGGAAAAAATGATTGTTAGAACAGTAAACAGTAGAGAATTGTCACTTCTAGTACAAAGAAGCCTGTGAAGCAAACTCCCTCTCCCATCCACCAAAAGAAAAGAAGTGAATATAGCTATCGGGTGTCTGAGTCTGAATTTGGCCCTTTGAGTGTAATACCTTAGCAGATGGCTTGTTAATGACATGGCAGTGAATTGGAGGTAGAGCTACAAAGATTAACGATGTTGTAATCTTCAATTGAATTTACAAATGCTGGTAATTATTCCTCTTCTTTTGCCAAATAGTTTACTCCCACAAAAGATTAGTATTACTGGTCATGCTTGTAACGGGTCGGACTCACCCCTGCGGCGCCTCCTGCTGGTGACTCCGGGGAATTAGCTTGGTTTCCAGCACGGAGCGCCCTCTGCAGGCCAGTGATCCGCCTGTTCCCTGGCCCTGAGTCCCTCCCTGGATCCTGGTGCCCTTTTACATGGGGTGCTGCCCCCTGGCAGTAACCCCTTTCTCTCAGGGAACCCCCACCCTCTATCCCCACCTTGCCTCAGTGTATGGCTACTGCCAGTCATTGTCTAGCCCCACGTCCTGGGGCAGACTGCAGTATCAGCCTATTCATCACTGGCAAGGAGGGTTTGGACCTGCTGCTTTGGCCTACCCCTGGGCTGCCTCTGCAATCCCCAGTACCTGTTAGCCCAATGCTAGGCGGCAGCCTGGGGCTTTCCAGGCTGGAGCTCCCCAGCTCCTCTGCCTTTCCCCAGCCCTGCTCCACTCAGGTACCCGGTCTAGCTCCCTGCAGCCAGGCCCATCTCCCTCTGAATACAGAGCAAGACTGTCTTAGGCTTCTGGCTTCTCTGCCTCTTATAGGGGCCAGCTGGGCCTGATTGGGGCATGGCCCAGCTGCAGCCACTTTTCAATCAGCCCAGCTTAAAAGCTGCTTTCTCCAGCCACATTCCCTTCCCAGGGCTGTTTTTAACCCCTTCAGGGTATGAGCAGGGGTCCACCCTGCTACAATGCATTCTCCAGTTCACAGAAGTAGTAGATGGGTGCTGCTATTGTTTATAGTGTGCTAATGGCTTCATTTTTAATCTCCATTTTTAAAAAATGGACATATTCTAGTCAATCTCAGCTTTGTAAACCAGTATCTCTTTTCCTTAAAATAGCTGAAATTTGATTTGGGAATAGGTGAGATTGTGTCAATATATCACTGGACGGGGAGTCAGGAGATTTGGATTCTCTTTCTGCCCTTGAAAAGAACTTGCAAGTCACTTAACCTGCTGTATGCCTCAGTTTCCCAACTTTTTTTTTTAAGAAAACAGTGGAAAGCACTTTGAGTAAAATACTTTATATATAATATGTATTGTTTTTAGGAAGGGTGAAACATCATTATAAAGGAACAGGAGAAATATGTTGTAACCACATTTCAAATTGCCCCTACCAAATCTGCAGTCTCATGTTCAAATTTTTTAATCTCTGTAGTACTGAATACTACATTAAACTACCTGCGCTGTTTTTTGGATCTGGGCACAGACAAGCTGCTATTAAGAAAACTTGTCCATCTAACCGGGGGGATAAAAGGGAAGGTCCTTTCATGGATTTAGAACTGGTTAAAAGTCAGGGAACAAAGGGTAGGAATAAAGGGTAAATTTTCAGAATGGAGAGGGGTAACTAATGGTGTTCCCCAAGGGTCAGTCCTCGGACCAGTCCTATTCAACTTATTCCTAAATGGGGTAAAAAGTGAGGTGGCAAAGTTTGCAGATGATACTAAACTGCTTAAGATAGTTAAGACCAAAGCAGACTGTGAAGAACTTCAAAAAGATCTCACAAAACTAAGTGCTTGGGCAACAAAATGGCAAATGAAATTTAATGTGGATAAATGTAAAGTAATGCTCATTGGAAAAAATAACCCCGACTATACATACAATATGATGGGGGCTAATTTAGCTAAACGAATCAGGAAAAAGATCTTGGAGTCATTGTGGATAGTTCTCTGAAGACGTCCACGCAGTGTGCAGAGGCAGTCAAAAAAGCAAACTGGATGTAAGAATCATTAAAAAGGGGATAGAGAATAAGATAGAGAATATCTTACTGCCCTTATATAAATCCATGGTACACCCACATCTTGATTACTGCATACAGATGTGGTCTCCTCATCTCAAAAAAGATATACTGGCACTAGAAAAGGTTCAGAGAAGGGCAACTAAAATGATTAGGGGTTTGGAATGGGTCCCATATCAGGAGAGATTAAAGAGGCTAGGAGTTTTCAGCTTGGAAAAGAGGAGACTAAGGGGGGATGTGAAGAGATATATAAAATCATGAGTGATGTGGAGAAAGTAGATACGGAAAAGTTATGTACTTATTCCCATAATACAAGAACTAGGGGCCACCAAATGAAATTAATGGGCAGCAGGTTTAAAACGTATAAAAGGAAGTTCTTCTTCATACAGCACAGTCAACTTGTGGAACTCCTTGCCTGAGGAGGTTGTGAAGGCTAGGACTATAACAATGTTAAAAAGAGAACTGGATAAATTCATGGAGGCTAAGTCCATTAATGGCTATTAGGCAGGATGGGTAAGGAATAGTGTCCCTAGCCGCTGTTTGTCAGAGGGTGGAGATGGATGGCAGGAGAGAGATCACTTGATCATTACCTGTTAGGTTCACCTCCCTCTGGGGCACTTGGCATTGGCCACTGTCAGTAGACAGGATACTGGGCTGGATGGACCTTTGGTCTGACCCAGTACGGCCGTTCTTATGTCCATTGTGATGTAATTGACCATTTGACCTCAAGTTCATACATTAGATGGAAGATTTATGCATAGTTTTATAAAACTGGTATAGCTTTATAGAGACAAAGACATGATGAGAACTTGATAATGCAGGTTACCTGTGAACTTAATTAAAGGTCTTTTGGAATTATATAAAGTGGCAACATAAATCCACATTTCTGCAGAGATTTTTTAAAAAAGTATAGAGTGCATGCATTGTAGTAGTAGCAGTCACCATTGATTGAGACTGAATTATTTTATTATTTGACAGCTATTGGTCCCTCTGCTGAGTACCCTTTGCTAATGATTATCTCTTACATGTTTGTAATGCACTTGGGGGGGGTCATTACCCCAAGATCCAGTGCATAGACCTACTCCATCCTTTGCAGTAGGGACAGTTGGCTGCCTCAGCAGCACTCTTCCCCATTTTTCACCAAACCCGCAGAGGCCTCTCTGCTGGTCTGCAGATCTACACAGTTGGAGTGGTGGGTTATAGGAAGAGCGGGAAGATTTGTCATGACCCACAGGTCTCAAATCTGGGCCTGCAAGATTTATGGGAGCAGCCACTCTCCAACCCT
The DNA here is from genome assembly GCF_016161935.1 of Mauremys reevesii. Lineage (NCBI taxonomy): Eukaryota > Metazoa > Chordata > Testudines > Geoemydidae > Mauremys > Mauremys reevesii. Next base: position 81,665,477 of record NC_052630.1, read on the forward strand.
CCACCTTGCAGCCTGCTAGCAATAGCTTACCTGAAACTTACAAAGCCCAGCCCCTGTGTGAGGTCCAGTTGTGGAGTCCCAAATTGGCTGATTGGCCTGCTAGCCCTATGTAACCCAGCAGCAGGAACAGGAAGTTGTCCAAACAACTGGCCTCCACCCTGCTCTGAACTGTGGGACTTGTGCCTCCTGCACCCTGCTTAGGGTTGCCAGGCACCCGGTTTTCGACTGGAACGCTCAGTCAAAAAGGGACTGCGCCATTAAGAGTCCATTTAGCAGTGCAGCAGGACTAAGGCAGGCTCCCTGCCCGGCTCTCAGAGGCGGCTGGCATGTCCCCTCTCTGGCTCCTAGGCGCAGAGGTGGCCAGGGGGCTCTGCATGCTGTCCCTGCCCAAAGTGACAGCTCCACAGCTCCCATTGGCTGTGGTTCCAGGCCAATGGGAACTGTGGGGGCAGCGGCTGCAGATGGGGCAGTGTGTGGAGATCCCTGGCCCTTCCCCCTTGGAGCCAGACATGCCAGCCCCTTCCAGAAACCGCCTGAGGTAATCGCCGCCTGGAGCCTGCACTCTGCACCCCCTCCCAAACCCCAATCCCATGTCCCAGCCCTGAGCCCTGTCCCACACCCAAACTCCCTCCCAGAGACTACACCCTCTCCCACACTTCGAACCCTTTGGCTCCAGCATGGAGCCCCCCCTTGCACTCCAAACCCCCTCATTCTCGGCTCTGCATCAGAGCTCGCACCTCCAGCCGGAGCCCTCACTCCCCCTTGCAATCCAATCCCCAGCCCTCAGCCTCCTCCCGCACTCTGAACTCCTCATTTCTGGCCTCACCCCGGAGCCCTCACCCCTTCCTGCACTCCAACCCAGTGCAAGTAAGCGAGGGTTGGGGAGGGGATTGAATGAGTGGGGGCAGGGCCTTGGAGAAGGGGTGAGGGAGGGGCAGCAGGCGGGACAAAGGTGTTCGGTTTTCTGCAATCAGAAAGTTGGCAACCCTAACCCTGCTCCTGCTTGATTTTTCTGGCATTCCAACCTGGCTTGACTCCTGACATCTGACTTGTGGTTCCTGACTTCATTTGTTTCCTGCCCGTGACTCCCTGGTATCCTCACCTGCCCTGACTCTGGTCTCTGACTCGTGGTTCTGATCTTCGGATTGTCTCTTGCTTCTGATCTCCCTGTATCCCAACCTAGCCGACTCCTGTCTCATAACTGCAGGACTCTGGCTCTGACTACTAGGTCTGGCCGCATATGACCTGGTCGTGACAAGATTGCACATTATCTTTTTCCTGTACATTTCACTGAAGGGAGGATAATGGAACCCAGACCCCAAACTTTGCAGTCTTCTCTGAAGCGGAGATCCCTTTTGCGGGGGAAGGTCAGGGTTCCCAGGGCAACTGTAGCTAGGAAGAGCCCTTGATAGCATAGATCAGGGTCCCCAGCGCAGTGCCTGTAAGTGTCCTAGCTCCCGCCAGGGCATCTATGTGTGCCCACCTACTGGCCACCGGACAAGCAGCTGTCAAATTTTCGGCAGCAATTCGGCGGTGACACCTCTTGATGACACTGCGACATTTTGGCGGCGATGCTTCTTAACGTTGCTGCTTCTCGGTTGCAGTTTGGCATCTGCTTGTCTGGCGGCCATAGTCCTCAGTCCGGCACCTGCCACACGGAAAAGGTTGGGGACCATTGGCATAGATCTTTTGACCTACGCTGCTAGGAGTAGGGGGAGGGGAAATCTGCTGGAAGTCAGAGCAGCAGCAGAGATGTGGGTCCTCTGCACGGAATCTTGGGGATTCTCTTTCATCTACCCCAACAAGGTTATCCCTAAAAAGGGAAGGAATCTCCATGAAGGGAAACACTGGCAGAGGGCACACCCCCTCTTGTGGGGTGAAGGGGGTGCTTAGATTTGATATGGTGTCATCACTCCAATATGTTAACAGGTATCTCAGACTGGGAATACTATTTCATTGACCACACAGTTTTCAATTGCCCCTGTTTTTTTTTTCTTCTTCTTCAACTATAAGAGATGCAGCCATCCGGTTTAATGTTAGCTATGGCTTTATCACTCCAGCTGGTTCGTCCCCTGTAACTGGTGTTTTAAAAAGCATGCTAGTGGGTCCTGTGCTTTCTTTGACTGATGCTTGTGTGGCACCCGGGGCATGTAAAGTATGTCAGGATAAGACACTCGGTCATTAATATAAAATGCAGTACTGAAAACATGGATTTCTTTCTTCATGTGAAGACACCTTCGATGACTTAGGAGACTAATACTACCTGAAGCATTGGTGTGCTCTTGATATTTTGGCAGCAGGGGAAGTGATTTGCTCTACGTTTCTGCACCTTTTTAACCTCATCCCCTTCAAGCAGATAGGTATTCTTAGGGAAGTAGTTATACAAATGGCTTACCTTGGAGATTGACATTGCAGCTAAGGATTTCCAAATGTGACATATGAGTACAAAGCTTTAGTGGATCTGAGAGCAGAGTGTTTTATATTCTAGCAGGGTGGGGATGGGGGGTGGGGGTGTAAAGCCAAAAAAGAACAAGTGTTAGAGAATATTTCTGAAAGTATAAGTATGTAGTTCAAAAGCAGCTCTGCAATTTTATGAAGTTTTAGAACAGAAACTCGGACTGTCTGGCATGCGCTCTGGGATTGCTAGGAAATTCCAGAATACGGGAAGGAAATATCCGCCAGATATGCTAGGTTTTCAGAATGTCTATCCCCAACAGATATATCTTCTTAATGATTTCTCCACCCTTGCTCTGGATAAATACAAACACCTGTACATAGCCATAATCTCTAACATCAATCAGTGATGTGTTGCAAGGATCATTTAGCAGCTGTATTACCTCAGCTTGCACAATTTCTGCTGTTTCCACCGCTGGCACACACTCTGTCTTTGACTGCTCAGTTTATTCACCTCCTTGTTCTGTTACATCTAAATGATTTGTTGTGTTAGTGTAAAAGAAAAGAAAGAAAAGGGCATTCGCATTCTGCACAGGGAAATTAACGTAGTTGCAGCTAAATGGCTGTGCCCTGGTGCAATGCCTGGAAGTTCTTATTTGGGTGCTGCTCCCTAGAAGTATTCAGTGTGAGTCTACATGCACTCCATGTGCCTGAGACCAGAAGACTCTTCAATAGCAATGCTCATTGGTGTAGTAAAAAGACAAAGCTCATCTTACCATGGCTAAATTCTCTGCTTGGTCACTCCCTGGTCAGGAATCTTAGGGTTTGGATACCATCTTACTTGCTGAGCATTGGGGGCATCTCCTTTCAGAAAACCACTTTAACAGGCTTTATTCTGTGTGATGCTGTAGGCATTTTGGGGTCTGATGAACTGCAATATGCTTTTTGGGTGAAATTTGCCTCTGTTCAGCACAAGGCCTATATCAGTGGTGGGCAACCTGTGGTCCAGAGGCTGCATGCGGCCCTTCAGGGTAATCTGATTGTGGGCCGTGAGACATTTTGCTGATGTGGACTGTCCGCAGGCACGGCCGCCCGCAGTTCCCAGTGGCCACGCTTTGCCATTCCCAGCCAATGGGAGCTGCAGGAAGTGGTGGGATGCAGGGACATGCTGACTGCTGCTTCCCGCAGCTCCCACAGGAACGGCGAACCGCGGCTACTGGGAGCTGCAGGAGCCATGCCTGCGGACGGTCAACATCAGCAACATGTCTCACAGTCCACAATCAGATTACCCTGATGGGCCACATGAGGCCTGTGGGCCGTAGGTTGCCCACCACTGGCCTATATACTACTTAAATCACACATACGTTCTCAGAAAACATGTTACAGGCAGTATCTAATAGCCATGATTTAGCCCACATTCTGTGTTGCAATTCTGCACCAATATATCCACACACAACTCCCATTTAATTCAATGGGAGTTACACAAGTGTATCGGAGAGCAGAATTGGACATCATGTTCTAATAAGCTACTTCCTACTCCATAGTCTACTGGTGTATGTATGCATGGAAGAAAAAAACACATGAGACATCAAGGTAAGATGTATACTAGACAGAGAGACCAACTTATACACTGTACAGAAATGTCCAATTTTCTTCTTTCTCCCCACAAACAGTATTCAGATTAACAATATATTACATTTTTTAAAAGCATTTCTTTTCAAATGTCTCTTAATGCTGATTTTTCTTCAGTGCTATGACATACTATTTCCTGCATAAAAGGCAGTCTTACTAGTGTCTTATGGTTTGATTCTGAGCAGGGCTAAGCACCTGCAACACACACTGAAGTCATTGTAGCCCAGGGGTAGGCAACCTATGGCATGTGTGCCAAAGGCGGCACACAAGCTTATTTTCAATGGCACTCACACTGCCTGGGTGCTCGCCACCACTCCGGGAGGCTCTGCATTTTAAATTAATTTTAAATGAAGCTTCTTAAACATTTTAAAAACCTTATTTACTTTACATACAACAATAGTTTAGTTCTATATAAGAGACCTTCTAAAAATGTTAAAATGTATTACTGGCACGTGAAACCTTAAATTAGAGCACACCACTTCTGAAAGGTTGCCAACCTCTGGTGTAGACTGTGGGTGCTCAGCTCCTCTCAGGATTATTCTTTTATAAAGTAGAGGGTATTCTAAACATGGTAACCAATTTTAAAGTATTCAGTATTGCTTAAGATGGTCTTAATCACAAGGCTCCTTATCAGCTCTGTGTGTGTGTGTGTGTCTGTCTGTCTCTTTCTCTTTTTACTTGTTTTAACAATCTTTTTTACTTGCTAGTATTGGAAAAGGTGAGGGGAGAGATACTAATGCAATAAATATGAAAACTTGTTTTGTTTTTTGCAAAATGGTTTTGATGGAAAATGATGCCATAACAGAGTTAGTAAGTGAAGCAGCTTGTTGAAATTTAAAGTGATGATGCTATATGATAATTATCTCTTACCATTTTTTCTGTGTAATGAAAGGACAGATGTTTGGTTTTGAGATTTTGTCATATATGCCTGGATTTTTTAAATGCTTTGATTTGCTTGAAATATTCTTTTCTAGGTTTTGGACATAGTGAGGACAAGTGTTCGTGCTGTTCTGCAACGTGTCTGGAGAGTTTCTGACGTTGAATGTTTACATTTATACCGTATTTTTAACCGTGTGTTTAATCGCTTACTCTGGAGCCATGGCCAAGGCTTGTGGAACTGTTTCTGTAATTCAGGGTAGGCCCAATATATTTATTATTGTGTAATCCTTTTAATAATTTCACAGCTATAGTTAGAGCTAGCATAGTTTAATGTTTACTTTCATTCAAGAAATTATTGTAACAAATAGAACTGTTTTTAAAACCATTAATCAAAAACATACCATGTAATTACCTATTAACATAGGACAAGCATTTCAATAATGGGCCCATACAGTTAGGATCTTAGATCCATCTGAAGGCATTTAAAGCAAATGATTTGATTTTTCAAGAATGCTGAGCATCTTACAGCTCCCATTGATTTCTCTCACTGAGAGACCCTTCTGGCTCAGCACTTTTGAAAATCAGGCCAACTACTTAAGTGACTGTGACGGGGTCCCTGGGGTGCTATCTGGATTAGGGGACCACCAAGCCTCCAAAACCCACCAGCCTGGGGTTTCCCTCACACTACAAAGCTATTGCACTTATGCAGACATCCACAGGCAGGGACACACCCAACTAAGTTACATGAATGCTTCTCCCAGCCACTCATGAACCATCAATAGAGAAGCTGCAGCCTTGCACCTCAGGACTGTACTTGGTGGCACTGGTCAGAAGACTGGCCAGTGTAAGCTCCTTACCTAGTTGGCCACTCTGACAAAAGGGTAGTGGCCATGCAACAGCCCTTGATAATCTGAGTTGAGATTTCCTGAGCACTTCAACCAAAACACGCTGTCTTAGGTAAAATATAAAATAGATTTATTAATTACAGAAAGATCGATTTTAAGTGATTATAAGTGATAGGCATAAAGGTCAGAAATAGTTACTTTAAGAAATAAAAACAGAAACACACATTCTAAATCCTAAACTTTTAATCTAAGCAAGCATTGAATCAAATAGCTTTTCTCACCCTGACAGATGGTGCAGGAGGTTACAGTTTCAATACATAGACTGGATCCTTTTATAGCCTGCGATCAAACCCTCCAGTTCAAATTCTTTGTCTTGCAGATGTGCTTCCAGGTATTGAGATGTGGTGGGAGAGAGGCCAAGTCATGAAGTCACTTCCCCTCTTTTATACTTTCTTCCAGTTTGCTGGAAAAATCCTTGCTGTGAGGAGGGGATCAGGCAGTCACCATTGGTCAAAGCAGTCTCCATTGCAAACATATCTTCTCTAAGGAATCTCTGGGATAGTGGATTCTTTTATTGAAGGGTGTTGATAAGCCATTAATGCTGTCTGGCTATTGCTGGCTACTATTTTGTTGTAACTGAAAGGCTGGTTGTGGGTGTTCCCAACCTCACAACATATTTCAGTAACAGAGATAGCAATACTTCATAACTTCACATACAATGATAGCACATACAATCCAACCGGATATTCATGTTCAACAGATCAAGACTTTTAAAATAATACCTCACAAGGTATACTTACAAAACATATCATAATTATATCACCATGGTGAATATGGGATTCTCGAGTGCTACTTTGAGGTACAGAGAGTCACAGTGACTTAATCTAAATGTGAGTTGGCCGCTGACAAAAATCATGGCCCTATCTGTTTGATTCCTAGAGTAAAGAAAAGGAGAATCAAGTAAAGAGTCCTGCTGACATTTTATACATTTATTTATATATGGTTTAGAAATACAGCAGAATTTTTGAGTTGGACGATATTTGCTCTTCATTACATATCTGAAACAATTATGAGAATGTAAGTGTGTGAAAAGTAGGAAATTGTGGCACTAATAGGTAAGGAAATGAGTTGGGTTTTTTTGCTTGAAAATTAAGGATGCTTACTGGAAAACAAGATGCCATATTTTTTAAATTAAATCAGCCCATTCCCCAGCCCCTTATGCTCATGCAGTTGAAGTCAAGGGGACTATTCATGTGAGGAACGGTCTGCAGGATTAGAGCCTATGTATATAACAAAATATGTCAAAGATCCTTTTTATAGTCTTCCTTATGGGGAAAAATGTATGTACAAATATATACCATATACATTTCTTTGTAAATATATAGAGTGAGGTGACTAATGGGATGTATTTGATTAGCTTGCAAAAGAGAATTGAAAAAAGATTTATTGAAAATGAGCTTCAACAAATATACACATTATGATGATGGGTTTCATATGTACAAAAGGAAATAACTCATTTGTCACTTGTAGGGAATGCATGCACTACATTTGCAAATGTAATAAGAAACCTTACCTGTATTCAACACAATGACAGGAAAAGGGAGATGGAAAAAATAGATTATTAAAAGCAACAGTCTCAGAGAGTGAGAGATCCTCTGCTGGCATAAATTGGCATAGCTCCGTTGATTTCAATTGACTTTAATGGTTTGATGTCAATTTATACCAGCTGAGTATCAGAGGGGTAGCCGTGTTAGTCTGGTTCTGTAGAAGCAGCAAAGAATCCTGTGGCACCTTATAGACTAACAGATGTTTTGCAGCATGAGCTTTCGTGGGTGAATACCCACTTCTTCGGATGCAAGCAGACTGCTTGCATCCGAAGAAGTGGGTATTCACCCACGAAAGCTCATGCTGCAAAACATCTGTTAGTCTATAAGGTGCCACAGGATTCTTTGCTGCTTATACCAGCTGAGGATCTGACCCATAATATGATTGATTCTTTAAGTGCTTGCATATGTCCATTACACTGTAGGTGTGTGATCAAAACCTTAGCATTGTACCTAGTGGTAGCTTTTTCCACGTCATTATTTTAAAAATATTTTATTAATTTTATTTCAGAATTTTTATTTTTTATTTTTGCAGTCTTGCGGGCCTTTGGAGGCAGGGGAGCCTATACTAAGGTCCCCAGGGTTCAAACCTTGCATGCACTGCAGAGAGCCTATATCTATGAGTGACCGTCATTCACACTGTCTGAAGTGCTTGGAATGAGGGTCACGTTACAGACAAGTGCTCCCTTGTCATGGTTTCAAAACCATGACAAAGAAGGTGAAGGAGGAGCGTCTCTGTTACATCTTTCTGGAGACTGCCTTTACACTGGCATCAGATCCCGCTCAGTCATCCAAGGGAATTTCTTTGGTGGCTCTTTCCCAAAGTGCTCCGCTATCTTTCCCACAGACATTAGCAGGAGGAGATCCTCATCAACAGGACTATCTTTTTCAAGGTCCGGAACCTCAGAGTAGGTCAGGCCTCCAGAAACACAAGAAGAAGTCTGCATGGGGCTCTTTGAGGTCCAGAGTATGGGACTCCTCCACTGAAGGTCGATCAGAGTGAGGCATTTGGCTTGTCACTATCCAGTACTGGCTCATATAGACAGAGTTGAGCTGTTGATTCTGGTGCCCTCCGAGAGACCATTGAGACTGGCTACCTCTTCAGCTGCAACACAGCAGTTTTCTCTGAATACTGCAAGACAGCAGCCCATGTCCCTTCTAACTATGCTGGAGGCCTGTGCCACAGTCAGGAACTTGTTGTGCCTATCATGACCATGCCTTGCTTCAGGCTGAAGACCTTTGTCTGGCCCTGGTGCAGCTGCCAAGCTCATTGGCATTGGATCACTCTAGTCTGGGCCACCAGCTTTGGGTTTGGTACTAGCCCCTGCCTTCTCTCCAGAGCCAGTATCTGCTCCTCCACTCCACATAGTATGGCAGCTAGGAAGCCAGCCATGCTTCCTCCAGTATTGTGTCCAGAGTGCAGATTGAGATCTCAGTCAGCCCTCATTCCCAGGGTCATTCTCATGCAAGTTCATGATAGAATGACTGGAGGTTTTTAAGAAGAGGTTAGACATTCTCCTGTCAGGAATGGTCTAGTTATTACTTAGTCCTGCCTTGAGTGCAGGAACTGGACAAGATGAACTACTGAGGTCCCTTCCAATCCTACACTTCTATGATTCTATTATTCTTATAGCTTCAGTCTGGTTGAGACAAATCTGGGATTCAGACTTCCACAAACTGTCCACTTGGGAACCTTTGCTGTTATCGATAACTAGAGACCATATAATGCAGAGCTGTGGCCAGGCGCTGCACCTCATGGTGTGGTTCATAAGTGGTTGAGTGCAGAGGAGGCACATTGCTCAGTGGCAGTCCAGAAAGTGCTCCTTAACATCAGAAAACCTTCCATGAGATCTGCCTACCTGTGTAAGTGGATGTGTTTGTCTGTCTGGGAGGCCTCCCACAATGAATCTCTACCTCAAAACAGAATTGCTTGAATCTTAGCCTATCTTTTGCACTTTAAAGAATCAGGTCTAGCCCACAGCTCCATTAGGGTGTATCTGGTGGCCATCTCAGTGTTTCAACCTTGCATACATAAGACTATTTTCACTCACCCTATCACAACCAGATTCCTGAAAGGTCTAGATAGTTTCCACCTACCAGGCACCCAGTGCTTTCTTGGGATTTGAATTTGGTGTTGTCTGCTCTTGTGGATCCTCCTGTTGAGGCTTCATCATCATACTTGCTTCTATACCTTTCAGTGAAAGTAGCTTTCTTAGAGGCCATCAGCTCTGCTAGAAGGATGGGAGAACTGAATGCACTGGTCACTGATCTGCCATACACAGTTATCTACAAGGACAAAGTTAGTTCAGCATAGATCATGCCCTAAGTTTCTCTTAAGGTGATATCTGATTTTTATCTGTCTGTTTACTTCCCAATACCTCATACTTATAAGGACAAGTGAAGGCTCCACACCCTGGATGTCTGTCGAGCACTGTTTTTTTTGCCCGGATAGGACAAAGCCCTTTCGAGCTTCTTCACATTCTTTTGTTTCTTATACAGGCATATGTGAGAGATCATCCAATCAGATCTTAGACTCACTACATGGATTACCACTGTATCATGATGTGTTATACTGCCAAAGGGGTAATGCTTCTGATAATCTCACAGCACACTCAACCAGAGCAGGTGCAACCTGAGCAGTATTTGTGGCACATGTCCCAATTATGGACAGCTGCAGGGCAGGGACATGGTCTTCCATTCATACATTCATCAGCCACTATGACAGTAGTGTCAAGGCAATATGGTAATGTAGGTAAAGTGGTCCTACAGTACCTCTTCCAATAAGACTCCAAGCCCTGCAGCCTGGGTTATCAGCACAGGAGTTACCTACAGTGTAATGGACATATGTGAGCACTCAAGGAAGGAAAAAAGTCACCTTCTTATAACTGTTGTTCTAAGAGATGTGTTATGTATGTCCATTACACGATGCATCCTCACTACCCAGTGCATTGGAGCCTGCTATAAACTTCTGGTGCAAAGTAACCTTGCTTCAAAGCATGAGGAACTCATTTGAAGGTGGTGCTGAAGATGGTACCTCTAGAGAAAACTCTGTGGCACTGTTGCATTGGACAGATGCACATACCTACAGTTTAATGGACTTGGGTCAGTGTAATAGAAAAGGTCCCCAATCTTAATTTACTTCCTTTAAGTAGCCACTTAGAGATGTGGGGACTCTCACTTCATGCCCCCAAATGATTTTTGGACTTCTGATTCAATAATCCCTTAATTTTTAGTGTTATATAATATTACAGTTAGCATTGCTTTACACAAGATGTATGTGAACCTCGTGCTTTTAATATTGCTTTTTCATATTTTTTAATATTTAATAATGTTTTGGAAGCCTCAATTTGTGATGATTTTTATTTTCAGAAATCAGACATTTTTCTACAAAAATGTTTTTTGTTCACAAGTTGATCAGCTCTCCTGTTCAACTGATTCAGGAACACAGCTCTGGAGCCCACTGAACAATTCAGTGAAGAGCAGGAAACTAATATACACAAACACTTGTGGGAGGGAGTGTCACTGTGGGGTGTTAAGGTTGCTCTACATGCAATATACCTAATACAGAACCTACAAAGCAAGGAAATAGAAAGTTATGGCTATCAGCAGTACATAGCCTCTATTTTCTCCAGCCAGAGTCCTACTTTACCACTAGCCCAGTCACCATACCCCAAAAAGAACATGCTGGAGCCTTAACTCTGCCCCGTAGGGTGTGTGCAGTTTTGCAGAAGTGAATAGTAGGGACACGGGGGGAGCGAAGTTTGGTGTGTTTGTGGTAGAGGTGGGCAAACGGAATTTGGGGAAGAAGATGCTGGTTTCCCTACTAAGGCAGAGTTAAAGTTGTGGTGCATTCTCTGTGGTGTATGGTGGTTGGGCTAGTGGTAAATTGTGTATCTCTGGGCGAGGAAGAGAGGATATTTATTGTTAGTAGTTTTAACTTGTCATTCTCTTGCTGTTTAGGTTTTGTGTTAGTTATATTAGGTGTAGAATGACTTTAACAGATGCACAAAAAACAATTGTGTATTAATATATGGTATCTGTATGGTATAATCTAGACATATCTAATTAATTAATGATACATTTGCTTTAATTACCTGCACAAAATCAAAAGGAGTACTAGAAAAATGATAGTACCAGTTTGATTAAAAATCAAGTTTCAAATAAAGGCTCACACATGATTTAGAATATTGCATACTCCAGCATGGCCTTCCCTTGTTGTCTTCCTGTATCCCCTTTCCATGGTGGTGTGCCATGCCAAAAGTTAAGTAGATATACCCAAAGTTACCTCAGATTTTACTTGTCACATTTCCTATTCATGCACTGATATAGCATCAGCCCTGAATTCTCACTAAGCCCAAACAGACATCCTGTTTTATGACTCCTATTCAAAACCACTATGTGGAGGATAAAATCCTGGCTCCATTGAGGAAAAACTATCATTGACATCAGTGAGGCCAAGATTTCACTCTGGATGCTTAGAACCTGGAGGAGGGATGCAAGGAACCCTCCCCTCACACCTGTCTCCCCCCCCCCACTGTATGAAATGATTGTTTCATTAAAAAAAAAAATCAAACCCAAGCTTGCCAGCCATCTAAGCCATTATACAGGGCTTTCATTTTTTTATAGGGAAAGGGGTTTCAAGTACAAATTTTGCCTTTGGACACCCATATAGTTCTCTGTATTCATATTTGAATATTCATATAGTATTCATGTATGAATATTCATGTCATATTCATATAGTAAGTTGTGAATAAACACACATACTGTGCACAGGACTAATTCCTCCTTACTGTGATGAAATGCACCTAGTTAGACTAGCGTGGTAGCCTTAAAATTCTGTGCACTGAAAAGCTGAAGGACTAAACCATTTTGGAAATAAAATGTTAATGGAACCAAAAGTACCAAGTGTGTTGTTATTTCAGATGGAAAAATTTACCAGACACAAACTGAAAGTTTTAATTATACTTCTCTGACTTGATAAAGAGCAGACTCCCCTACCCAGTTAGAGCAATGTGCTAATGTTCAAATTGTCTAGACTGAGAAACTCCCTCCCCATGACTTTTTGAATAGTTCTGGTAGAGAAATGAAATATGAATTGCTTCCATTTATCTATTTTTTGGAAATGTGAAACAGAGCACAGTATTTTGAACATTTATATTCGACTGTCATATGTATCATTTGTTATTCTCTTCATGCTTAATATCATGGACTCCTGAATATGACTAATTAATGAAAGTATTAGCAGGCTATATAATTACTTTGGCATCACAGACTATTCAGATAGTAGCTTGTTAAAAATAAATCAGTATTTCGTGTGTCTCATGATGTAGAACACCATTGAAAATTACATGGCAGTAAATCTTTGTGTGCTAAACCTAAACAATGGCCCTATAAATGCTTCAGGGGACATACTGAATGAAAAATGGGTTGTGATCATTTTGCAATATGAAGATTAACTTCTTAATTTGTATTTTATATTCCCACCATCTGTCTGTATATATGTTAAATAGCATAGGCCTTTCCTGTAAACAGGTAAGGTCACACTTTATTTCTCATACTCCTCCACTGCTAAATCTGATGTGCAGTAGTAAAGCTTTTAGATTGCCATTTGTAACAGAAAACATGAGGTCATGTCTGTTTCCATGCCAACAGAAGTTCTTGGGAGACCATATTCAGTAAAAGGACAGAGGTGGTGACTCCTGAACAACTCCAGTGTTGTCAACGAATAGTACAGCTTTGTAAACACTGCCTGCTGGTGGCTTACAAATATTCAGCAGATTCAAGAGGATCTCTTACTGGAATTAGCCCTGACTGGGATGATACAAGGTATATACTTTCATATTTCTAATTATGAGACATATTGGAATGTATGATCAGATTTTAAATTATATGCGTATACTTCCCTCTAGGTTAGTGGTCTCAACCTGTGGCCCGTGGGCTGCTTGTGGGGCCCAAGCTACATACAGCTATGGCTCATGTGACCTCCTCAGGGCCATACAAGTGTGTGTATATATTGTGTGGATGTGGCCCATATAACACAGAGAGAGCTGCATATGCAGCCCACAATGGTAAACAGGTAGAGAACCACTGCTCTAGGCCTAGGAAAAAGCAACAAGAACTAGTTCACTGTCTGCAACATAAAGGATGAGCATTTCCTTCCAGCCCTACTTCCTGTCATTATGATTTCTATAGTGTGGTAGTGAATGCAACAGAAATGATCCTTGCTGGGTTAAGAGGAGATTTACCATACTCATTTTATTTGAAACTAACTTATTAAAAGTTTTGTTTGCTTAATGCCCCAATAGCCAGGGTAAGAAAGGCATTCTGTACTTAACTGAATTGAAACTTGCCTTTCTTCTTTTCTCAGATTCCTCAGAGTAATTGATTCCTGGTTTGCATTCCTAGGAGTGCCCTAACATGTATTACTCTGCTGGCTTCGCAACCACAGGAACATAGCTCCAGGCCATGGTCAGGTAAGTGCCATCTGACTTACTATGTTGCACAGTTTTGCAAAGTTGACTTCTAAAAACTGCAGACATAAAAGTTTTTCTTATTATATTTCCCAAAGGGTATAAACATTTTGTTAAAACCTTGCAAAACAGCACAATATAGTAAAAAAATATATATATTTTGGCACTTACCTGACTCTCCATGGGCAGGGTCAGTTCTTCAGCAGAGTTATAATATCGTCAGCATGCTGACTCTTACTGAAACATCACTAGGAGTGGGGAGCCAGTGATCTGTGATGTAATGGTCCTGAAATGCAGAATTAAAGATTTATGTTCTGAATGCTTCTCTTACCCTAGTAATTTGGATCATTCCGTGCATAAATCTACAAATGGTTTGTTCATTTTAAAAGTCATGCAGTTCTCTGCAAGGGCAGTGTTTATTAAAATAGCTACTACATATAGAATGTCCTGTAGAAAATAAACTCAATATATATTATCAGTTAAACCTACTGTATGACTTAATTGCATAAGCAATATGTCTTTAACTAGTTATTTGATATATTAAACTTTCTGCTATTGTCATGTGAATGTTTCAGGGGCTCTAACATAATTTAATACCAGCTGGAAACAGAAGTTGATTGTTCACAGCAAAAGTAGAGGTAATTTAGCCACAAAATGAACCATATGCAATATTCATATATAAATGAGCTTATAACAGTAGAGTGGTAAAATAAAAAAAGATGAAACAAAGTAATTCTTACTGCCAATATTAATACAGGAGGTCATTTTTTTCAATAAAAAATGAGCCATAACTGTTCAGACCAATCAAATCACTCTAGTGTATTGCCTAGCTAACAGGCCTGCTTTGGCCATTTTCTGTGACTCTACTGAAGTCCCAATGGAAGTGTAATTATGGATTTCAAATATGAGCAGAATCTGGCCCTCTGTTTTAGATAAGTGCATAGCAGTTATAAAAGTAAAAGTTACTATTTTGTATCTGTAGCAGCATAGCTGTCAGGATAACTTTCATTAAAAGCTACAACCAGTCTGCATTTATCTTAAAAAACATTACATTTATATTATGGCTACACTAACCAATATGTTCTGCCTAAATAAGGGGCTTCCTATTTTCTTTATGGGAAAGAAACCCTTTTATATCAGCTGGGTTTGCTTTTATTTGTCCAGCCAGCCCTAATATGTACACGGTAACAGTGACATTATTTCCCTTAAGAGTAACCACTACACAATTTCATGTTGCACCTGGGTTTGTATTTTTAAACTATCAAGGAAATTATATTAAAGGATTTTCACTGCTAATAATAATTTTGTTGACTGTTACTGTGATATAGTATGAGTAAGACCCTGTAAACTGCAGCATATGGGCAGAGAGTGATTTAAAGCTTCCTTTTTTTTCCCCATAACTTTGTAAAGTTTCATTTGTATAGCTCTGTTGGGCTTTTTTGAGAGAGAAACTATTTTCAGGCTACGTTTATGTGCACTTTTTTGGCAGCTTTGTCAGATACATCTCCAGTTGCAATTGGCTATTTGTACATATTTGGCGCTTTACACATTACTGTATGTCTGATTCCCAGTGATACTGTTCCTGATGGAAAACCAGTCATTATTTTAGCTTTATTGCATAGGACAAGCTCAAAAATTGTTAAACATATTTCAAAAATAATTTTCACTGTACAGTTCAGTGGTTCCACAGCTCTGTTATCAGACATTACTGGAAATACCAAGGTAAATGATCAATGATGTTTTCTTCACAAACCTTCAAAATAAAAGTAAAAATGCTGTGAAACACAGCCAGACTTCTTTTCCAGTCAGGATACTCAAATCTCATAACACAAGCTTTTTTAAAAAAAAAAAGCCTCTGGCCTTTTGAATCCTAAAAAAATTCACTTCTAAAAGAAACTTGAAGGAATGTGGTCAATCCCCCTTGCCCCTGCTGGTTAGATCCTTAAACTTTTCCAGACAAGCATAGATGTCACATCTCATACTTCATCAGAACTGCTCAGATGTTCTTGCTCCCAAATCCTATGAGATACTGAGCACCTCCGTACAAAAGGTGCTTAGCCTCCCCTAAGATCAGACCCTTTGTTTGTAGCAAATTGATTAGCCTTTGGCAATAATGGGCCTTCCTCAGGGCTTAAACAAACCAAACATTTACAGTTTCTCACAGAGCAGATGTTTCCTATCAACAGTCATGATGTTGCCCCTTTCCCTGAGATTAGTAGGATTAATCCTCAGAACTCTTTCAATGCACTTGCTCATCATTAATCAATATGATTCCCTAGAATGATGCTACACTTTTTAAACAATACATTATATAATCTGTGGGGTATGTAATCTGTTTGGGCATTGCGCATCACTCATGAAATTTTGATTTAATGTGGATGTTTTGTATAGTTTTTTTGTGCTCATCTAATGAGTCCTCCAATTAATTATAAGGACTGGTAATAAGAAACAGATTTTAAAATGAATATTAAGCAACTGATGATGAATGAATGTTTGTAATGTTGTCTGAAATAAATCCTTAGCTAATCTGATTTTAAAAAAATAACTGAGTCACTGATTAATGATGAATTAGTAGATTGAAGAAATCTGGGGTGTTTGCATTACTTGGATAGTGGTGATGGCATGCCAATATTTAAAACAGCTAGGGATAGTCAAATGATTAGAGCAGAAAACTGGGATTCAAAACTCCAGGTATTTTTTTGCCTGTCTTTGCCACTGAATTACTGTTTCACTTTTTACAGGTCAGTTCATCTCTTTAGATCTCAGTTTTTAACCCATTTTTAATCTGGGAAAAATAATACTATTCTAATTGAGATCCTTGGGTGACAGGTTAGAAATAGCTTTGGATAAGTGACTGGTCTTCTTCCCCGCCCCCCCAAAGGGCTGGCTATTGCAAGCATTTAACATCTTTACCATTAAGAAATCAGTGGCAAAAATATATGACCCAATGTAGGCTGCAGTTTTGCTCTGGCTGTCTATAGGTTGTAATAATAAATAAATAAATATTTATTTATTAAACCATTTCCTTTGTTGTCTGAGGCTATGGCCTGCCACCCAGTACTCCATGTGTGAATGTACATAAAGTCTGACATACCAAGATTATGTGAGGCACATGAATGACTAACTCCTTTGCCTTTGAATGTAACCTTTTCAGTTAAATTCCACTTTTTTAAAATCATTTTTAGGTATTTGCTGCCAGGACCTTCACAGCTCATCATGAAAACATCCTTCAACTTTATCTGCACTTCATCCGGAATGCCTCGCTCTAACATTTTGTTTACACGCAGGTATAGCCACTTGTGAAACAAAGAGAAGGGTGCCATGCTTGATAAATAATGGCATTCCGTTTTTCCACTTTAAATTTGTGAGGGAGCTGAATATAAGCGCTGTTATATATTTGCCACAGTACATAAAATAAAATTTAGCTGAAATCCTACTGTAAAAGCATAGACTTTCTGGAAATGTACTAAACCTTGTTAAGTTGTTTACACAAATATGTGAATGTCTAGATCTTGCTAGGTTTATAAGTAATTCCTTCCTACTAGAAATGTTATTTTTGCTGCAATATATAAAATGGAATTAATCTTGGAGATCCTATTACAGTGTTAAATTTAGGTACAATATCTTTTAACTTGAAATATATTTATTGTAAATCATACTGTTTATTCTCTCCTAGATGATAAAAAGCCTGTTGTAGAACAGTAATAGTAATTAAATATAAGTAGTCTGATCATTTCTATAGCACATTTTAAAATATTATAAAAGCAAGATCTAATATACAGACATATTTGTATTTCTCCTATGAAATTACAAGGTATGTGTAATAATGTTGTTTTTCAGTAAGGACATAAAGTATCTTTTAGTCTAAATTAAGACAATCCAGAGGGTAAATATTCAAATATACCAGTTCTGCCAAATAGCTTCTAGTTGGATCCTTGTAATAAAACAGAAGGTAACAGTTACTGTCAGATCTTCCTTCAACCTTCTTGTGTCTTGTGCCTTTCAGTTTCATTTGGGATCAAGTAGTAACCTACAGCTCATAAAAGAGCCATGCGTATTTTCTTCTGTTCTGCTGCACAAGTGATGAAGCAGACATTTTTCATAATTACTGCAGTGCCACAGTATCCTCTCTAAACTTTAAAATAGTACAGTTTGGTTTGGTTTTCACTGTAGGGTGCATTATATATTGTAGAATGTATACGCTAATGGACAGTATTTTCTAGACTTGCTGAAATCCTAAGAAAATGGTCGAAGATACAATTAATTAGATTTCTGTTACTCAAATTCAGCTTTGCAGACCTGGCTGAGTGACACAATAAGAGTTTGATATGGCCATGAGCCGGATCCTGAAGCAGAGGTGTGATCTAGAAACATAATTTTAAGAATCTCTCAATATCCACATTTGTCCCATTAATCCCTATACATCAGAGGTCCCCAAACTGTGGGGCATGCTCCCCTAGGGTGGGGCACCAAGGAACATTCAAAGGGGTGTGTGGCAGGCTGGGCCAGCTCCCACACGGGGCCGGGAGGGAGGGACACCGAGCCCCATCCACAGCTCTGCTCCAGCCGCAGCCCCAGCTCCTGGCCCCGTGCCTGATCCTGTCTACAGCCTTGGCACGGCTCTGCATCTGGCTGCGGGCTTGGCTTTGAGCCCCCACTGTGGCCTGGCTATTGCCCTGCTCCCAGTCTTGCCCCTGCCCCAGCCTTGGCCCCTGGCCCCGTCCTCAGGCCCAGACTGACCTCCAGCTGCAGCCGCATCCTCGGCCCCATACCCCTGTCTGTGTCCCCCGTCCCTTAGCCATGGCTCCGCTCCTGGCCATGGTTCCAGGGGGGTGCAGACAGAGAGAAGGGGGCACGACTCACAAAAGTTTGGGGACCACTGCCATACGTGTACATCCTAAGAAGTAATTTTAAAAAAATTAATCCAGTTTGTAACCAATTAACTTCCTTGTTCCTGTTTGGTGTCAAATGCCTGTTCACTCACTGGTGAAAGTGGTTTTACAAATTTCTCTTGTAGTTATTTTCCAGAAACAATGTAATAAATAGGGTGGTAGCCTAATGGCATTCTGCCAGAGCATTACATGCCTTTTCCTGCTCACCGACTGGGGACATTAACATTTCTCTGGGATGGATTTTTGAAACCTTGGCCAGAGCCTACCAAATAGGGAATTTTGACACCTAGGCTTTTGCCTGTCCAAGTTCCATACCTGTGGGATGACCATTCGTAATAGCATGACTGTTCCCTAGATACTTTTTTTAACATGTATTATGCTTTTAAAATTTGGCTCGGAGGCTGATCAGATACAGGCAGTCTGCTAGAATCCCTTCCTCTTCCATGTTAATGCTGGTTTACTCACACAGCATGCTACCATCAGTCCACTTGATGTATCGCTGTGGGCTATACAGTGGTGACAGCTGATAATGCAAATTACATGTGATTACCTGTAAAACCTAACAAAATCTGTAAACCCGTCCCTCCAGGGAGTGCTAATGTACAGTGGTCTCCACAGTATTCTGCTTTTGGCCATGGGGAAGATTTGGATCAGTGTCCAAAGGTGCTGAGCAAGGGGACTGGGCTAATTCTGCCAGCGGTAGAATTTTTAAAAATAGGGCATTAAGTACAGATATGCAAACTAGGTAGAACAAGGGAGATCAAGGATATGTGTGGGATATACACAAACGTATCAAGTGATTGGTTTAAGTTTTCAAAAATGGTTTTAGTTTCTAGCTGATGTTATTTCATGGTGTTCTTATTTCTGATGAGTCATGCTGGAGTGGTATTAATAGTTATTAAATCAATATTTCAATATAATAATCCTAAATGCTTTTAATCTCTTCCACGTGTTCGGGCTGTTTACTGTATAGTTAAAGGGGACTGTGTCAGGGGACAGTTACAATCAGGTTCTATATGATAGTATAAACCAACTCACCAGCCAGTGTATCAAACAACAGGTTTCAGAGTAGCAGCCGTGTTAGTCAGTATCTGCAAAAAGAACAGGAATACGTGTGGCACGTTAGAGAGTAACAAATTTTATTTCAGTGTATCAAATAAAGGTCCCAACAGCAGCAAAATTTCAATTCCTTTCTTCAAGGGTAGGATTACAAGTCAAAACCAAGACAGTCTAACTTAAATCAAACCAGTAAACCACATCGTGCTGCTTAGCCCATTTCAAAGTCCTTTCCCTTCACCCAGGGCCTCCTGCAGATCTCTCTGTAACTGAGCTGCTTTCTGATCTTTTATCTGAGGAGGAGGTAATCTGCAGGCTATCACCTGATTTCCGACCTCAAACCCATCCCCTGATAGGTGGCTAATTAATCATAGGTGGAGCTAAGCCTATCCCTCTTAAAGGGCCATCCCAACCTGTGAGCAGGACCACAACTATATTTCCAAATTATATTAGAGTCTTAGACATGTTTTAACCAAAAGAGGAGGGGACGTGGTTGTAATTGCACTATAGGCTGTACATGTACAACGAATGACTAAAATAAGACTAGTTGTATATAACTTATAATAAGTTATCACAAAGAAAATGCCAAATTATATAAAAATAAGACTTTTCCATAGCTTTAGCACATGAATGCTATATATTTTAGATTAATACAATGTTTCCAAGCCTGGGGATAGACCTCCACTATAGCCCTTAGGGAGGCTTAGGAAGGAAACCATTGGAGGCAGGGAAAACTGCATTAGCCTGGATCCGTTCTAACCGGCATTGAAACTCTGAACGGATAATGAAGTAATAAGTAAAAGTGCTCATTTTGCTCAGCCCACTGTGTAAGAGGGACTCACAGGATAAGATACGCTAATCACCACAAATAAACTGCAGATTTCATATTTTGAAAGTCCTGGAGACAACCACCTTGCTAAAACAATAAGTCCCTTGTTGAGGGACAGACTAAGCATTTTGCTTTAGTAACTTTACAGTCTTGAAAAACTGCTGATATTTAGACAAAATAATACATTTTACAAGAGACTTTTGATTATCATTAAATCATTATTAAAGTGCATTTCCCAACAGTCCTGGGTTTTTTTGTTTTTTGTTTTTTGCTTTGTCCCCAGGCAGCTGGGACTGTAGTATTCTGTTCCAGCCACTAGTCGTCTTATCTTGCTGCTGTTGTCTCCCTGTTCGGAAGGGAGTGGAGAAAGAGAGAACTTCTCATCACATACACACCTTGCCCTCAGGAGCAGGGACAACTTCAGGCCCTGCATCCTAGGAATTGGGAATGGGAAAGAAGTGTGGGCATCACTGGGAGTAGATGAATCCAGGGGCAGGAACTGCAGTATGTGAGAGAGGGACATGAGAGAAGAGAAAAAGGGAGAGAGGAAGGAATAAAAGCTGGAGTGCGGAACGAGCCTGCTAGCTGCGCCCTCATGATACCAGAAGCAAAGTAGCACGCCTACTGACCAGCACCATGGTTAGGAATGACTGTGTGGACCTGATGGGGCCCTCAAGGTTCGGAGAAGCATCCAGGCTTCAGGATGGTGTTTCCTCACTCGTTCAGTCAGGGTACTTTACACGGCTGTGTCTGTGCTTTTGTACAGGGCTGTAGCTTACACTGTGAAAAAATATTATTGCAACTACTGATGCTACATCCTAGCACAGTGTGTGCGGGGCAGAAAATGTAGGATTTGCCCATTTCAGTGTTATAGCAGATGCTCAGTGACCCAGTGCCCCACCATCCATTGGAAAACATAACTCATAACCATAGCCTCCACCCACCCCACCAAAACCTAGTCCATTATGTGGATTTTTGGACTGATAGGAGAGCAGATGTTTAAAAATTCTGAAACTGTCTGCTTATTCTCTCTCTCTCTCTCCCCCATTCCTCCTCCCCCTGACCCTTAGTTTACCAGAAAGCAGACACAATCCTCAGGGATCTGGAGGCTTGTAGCTGTCAGATACCTGGGGGCTGACTCTGCACATGTGTTTGGCTCCCATTCTAGACTATCACAGTTACATGTGCTCTCTGGCTTATTTGGAGAATTGTTCCTGGAAGTAGCTTCCAAATATTGAAACCAATTTAGAAACTGGTTTGCTGTCTCTCATACTGTGTGCTAGTGTAAAAATGACTGTACTTTAAGGCAGGATTGACACCTCTAGGACCACACTGAGAAATACCAATTACAAAAACTTAAGAAGATTTCACACTTTATTTGTGATGACAGGCAATTCTTACCGTGTGAACATTTAACCTGATGATACTTGCTCTTACAGCCTTTACTGGGAGAAAATTCCCATTGAAGTCTGCAGGTGTTTTGTCTGTATGGATTGTAGAATTGGCTTCCAGGAGTGAGCAAAACAGGTGCTGTTTTCCTTAATGGAAAAGCTACTGGTGCCAATATGTTAATAGTTTGAGTGTTCTAAATAAAGCACTAGGCCCAGTAATTTTCCTCCCTAAAGAAAGTGCAATATAAAATTGCTTCTGCAATTCTTGGTCACAAGCTCAGGAGTCCAAATACAAAGGCAGAACAGTATAGAAGACACTATATTTTGAAGCATTACTTTTCCTAGGTAATGTAAGAAAAGAACCTAATAATGATACCCACTTGGTGGACTTTGGCCTTCAGGGTAAAGTGCTGTTAGGAAATGAATTTCTTCTCTTCATTATAGAAAAATCAGTCTATGCTATGGCAGTTACTTTTCTGTGTAGGAAAATGTACAGCTAAAATCTGATGTGTAAGTCAGACTGAATGATTTCTTAGTCAGGACAAGGACTTCTAGGAGTTTTTGGTTTTGAATAATAAGGTAAAGATTGGGTTTACATTTTATCTCTCTTTCCATATCTTCTAAATGTAAAGACTGAACTGTATTGGAGTTACATAACATCTAATTTAGGTATATTATATGAAATATTGAAAAAGAGCTAACCTGGAGCTCTTGGATTTATTCCCATTTTCAGATAAAGTTAATTTTTAAGAGTTCTGTTAACTTGAATATTTTTCACTCTCTTGACTTGCTACTATTTTTATTGCATTTTTTCTGTAAGAAAGTTTTCCTGCATTAATTGTTGTTCTTCATCTAAGTTCTTTGCTTTGCAGGGGGTCACCCCAGGCAGAAGGCCAATACAAAGTCTGTGCACCATTTAAGTTCCTTATAAGCCCTCAAATAGTGCCTTTAGTGGGACTTAATGGAGCATGAGTTTATGCTAATCCTCAGCTCAGGCGTGAATTTCAATGTAGTTCAAGGGAAAGGGGCAGTTAAAGGAGGGTGTTCCCTCAGAGGTAAAGAGTCTGATCCTTTTCTCTTGTAGCCAAATCCTAAAAGGTGCCGAGTTCCTACAACACTAATTGATGCCAGTGGAAGTTACAAGTACTCAGCACCTCCACGGAGGTAGCTTATTGAATTCAGTGGTAATTTTGCCACTTATGCCAGTGGGAGTAGGAGCAGGGTCTAATTGTGAGGACTTTTTTTTGTCTCCACTGTTCCTACTTTCAGAAAAAAAGCCATTGTGTTGAAGAGAAACCTAGAAATATTTTAGTCAATGCTGATAATGTTTGTATTTATATTTATTAACATTTTCTGATAGGACATACCGAGAATGGTGTCAGGGTCCTGTTTGGATCTTGTTACACAGGTACAAGCACAACATTCTGATTAATTATTTGGATAATGGATCATAAAGTGTGCTTATAAAATTTGCAGATGGCACCAAGCTGGGAAGGGGTGCTAGCACTCTGGAAGACAGGATTAGAATTCAAAACAACCTTGCCAAATTAGAGAATTGTTCTGAAATCAACAAGATGAAATTCAGTAAAGACAAGTGCAAAGCTCT
The DNA here is from genome assembly GCF_016161935.1 of Mauremys reevesii. Classification (NCBI taxonomy): domain Eukaryota; kingdom Metazoa; phylum Chordata; order Testudines; family Geoemydidae; genus Mauremys; species Mauremys reevesii. The sequence goes on from NC_052630.1 coordinate 81,689,075, forward strand.
TCACTTAGGGAAAGAAAAATCAAATGCACAGCTACAAAATAGGGAATAACTGGCCAGGTGGCAGTACAGCTGAAAAGGATCTGGGGTTTACAGTGGATCACAAATTGAGTCAACAATGTGATGCCGGTGCAAAAAAGGGTAATATTCTGTGGTATGTTTAGTCTTGAGAAAAGAAGATTGAGGGGGGACCTGATAAGTCTTCAGATGTGTTAAGGGATGCTATAAAGAGGGTGGTGATCAATTGTTCTCCATGTCCAGTGAAAGAAGGATGAGAAGTAATAAATAAAGAAGGAATCTGCAGCAAGGGAGATTTAGGTTAGATATTAGGAAACACTTTCTAACTGTAAATGTAGTTAAGCTCTGGAATAGGCTTCCCAGTGAGGTTATGGAATCCCCATCATTGGAGATTTTTAAGAACAGGCTGGGCAAACATCTGTCAGTTTATGTTTACTTGGTCCTCCCTCAGCGTAGAGAGCTACACGCGATGACCACTTGAGGTCCCTTCCAGCCATATATTTCTATGATTCTATGGGTTCCTGGAAGCATCCCATACTCACACTATTCCAGACTCTCATAGGCTCTCTTGCACTGGGCAAAAGTCAACTCCACCTTTTAGACTGTAAGCTCTTTGGAAGGGACTGTCACTTTCTATTTTTGTTAAGTTACACAATAGGGCCTCACCCTGTTTGAGGTCTGTAAGCGGTTCTCACAGTACAAATGATAAATAACAGTTGAAACTAGTTTGCATAGCTCCTTAAACACCCCTGATTATTTGGAATGTGTTTACAGCTGTGTGGAACAAAAAAGGGGACATACCGTTGAATGAAATTGGCTCTGGCAGACCCCAGAACAATTATTTAGTATTTTACAGTGACTCAAATGGCTGCATAGCAGTCTTAGTAACCCAGAGAACTTACCCCAGCCAAGAGCTAGACTAACAGCCACTATTATGAAGAAGTAGAGGCCTGTAATTGAGTGACACACACCTGCCTTCTCCTTTCCAGTGCATTAGTCAAACAGCTGAGCGTTGTTGTAGTAGAAACAACACAGGATCATGGGGACTGCTAGAGGTGGAGTCTGTTGCTCAGCATGGTTTTGTACAACTCACAGCTGCAGAATTGTGTTAGAGCAGCATATGCATGGATGTAATGGTAGTAAGCACAGTGATGCTGCTGTGAGGTACTGACTTCAATGAAAATTGAGGGTGATCCCAGGGTCAGGTCCTAAGTGGACAAGAGCTGTCTGGTGTGCCAGGTGCATCTTCTTGGATCTGTGTCTAGCACTTTCACTTAGGTCTATTCTTGTTCTGGGAATATGTGTGGTCCAGGGTGAAAGTCCCTCAGTAGGGCATGGAAGACACTATTTCTTAAAGCCCTAGTTCCCTACATAATGCAAACAAGGACGGGGAATAAAACCAATAAAACTAAGCCCACCTAGTAATGGGCAGGGGAGTGTGATTTTCTTCCACCCCCAACTGCCTTCTCTCTTAGTCAGCTCTGATTCTTCCTTCCCTTAGTCAGGCAGCTTCAGACTGGCATGCTCCAGAGCAGGATGGGTACTTCCTCATGCAGGGCTTTCCCTGGGAACTGGAGAAAGTTCTTGCCCCAGCCAGAATACCTCCAGCCTGACTGAAACAACAGAATAGAGCGAAGTGGGACAACCATCCCATGGTTTAAGGTCAGCCAGATTGTTACCAGTTGCTGCTGTTTTAAATTCAGTACACAACCAAAGACACCTCAGAAAACATAGGCCAGTTTGGGAGTAGATCTAAAGCCTAAGATGATCTGATATTTGTAACAATTGTTTTGTACCAGTGATGCTATTCTAAGCCTATTTGCACATCCTCCTGCTCTTTTTTTGTTGACTTGTTTCATTAGTCGTAAGGTCAGCAGCAGTGATATCATCCAAACCATGTATTTGGGTAACATTTAACATGAACCAAAGCCTGCTCCGGGCATGTGCCAACTGTGGAGTAGCATAGAAACCCACATGCGGTCAGCAGCCCTTCCAGCACACCCTAGTGTCTTGCTGTTGTCACCCCCATATCCTCTTTTCATCTTGAAAGCTGAACCCTGTAAAGTCAAACACACTGACTCAAATCTGTTGGCAGCTGTTGACTCCTTATCTCCTCCTCCCTGTTAACACCAGTGCCCCAGGCCTGCTAATGAGAAGTAACTATTCCCTTCACTCCACAGATATGCTTCTGAGGGTCACTGGAGTCTGGCCATGCAGCAGGTGTCTTTTCTTTGCTCCATAGAAGCTAGGGCTAGCCCCACTTATAACTATGTATTTCTGAAAAACAATGTAAGAACTAATGTTCTTTATACTTACTAGCTTACAAGCTACTGACATTTTATTTGCTCAAGTTATTACAACTTTCAGAGTACTGTGGCTGTCTAGCATGACACAGGAAGGCAAAGATGCCACTGAAAGTTCTTTTGGAAGTGCAAATATTTTCAGACCTCCTTTTTCAGCCCGGTCAACGCCTGCAAACAGTAAATATTGTATATGCTGTAATCTCCAAATATTAACTGAATTGCTACAAATTTGGGGTTTGAGGATAAGGTTAATAATAATGAATTTGCTAACATGATTCAAACTATCTTCATATGCTTTCCTATCAGTCTTTGAATGCAAATGTTGTTACAAAGAAAATGCTTGAAATGTCACCGTAATATGCAATTTACATAGCTTTGTCATGGCCCTGTATATATGAAGCTTATTTCAGTTACTCAAATATGTATAATAATAAAAAAACTGCCTAACATAAGAAGGCTGCAGTATGTAATCAAATGGCTATTTTTGCTTTACAAACACTTACATTGTTTTAGCAGTGGAAAAAGCTTAGCTCCCAATTAAGCTTTCAGAATGATGGGATATATTTCACAGTAATTGTCGTCTTCTGTACTGACTTCAACAGCACTACAGGGATGACTTTACCAGCTATTAAAGTCAAGTCAAGTAAATAAAATCTGTATACATTTTTGTTTTAGTTGGCTGTAATATAACCTGTTCTAAAATTCTAAAAGGGCAGTTGTATATCTTCTTTTTTTGGGGATCAAGCATTATAGCAACACCCAGTAGTGCTAAGATAGCTAAGGTTGTGTCAGCATTTCTGTTACATACGAGTTTATACTTTACTTGGATTGCAATTTAGCACACAATCTCAGCTGGAAGTACAATACTTTTACTATGGTCATTTAAACAACAATAAATTTGGCAATTTTTAAGTTTTGCCACTGTGGTTTTCCTTCTTTACAGAAACAAAACAAAACTATTTGCTACTTTGTGTGTGTGTGTTATTCAAAAAGCAACTTTGATTTCTTTGTATATTAATTGGTGAAGCACTTGTTTTTAATATAGTCCTGGCATTGACTGGGCTTAGTCTGGCTGTCTTCATGCAGCTATACTCCTATTAACTTCAGTCCACAGTTTTATTCCTGTATGTGAGCGGGCTTTTACATGAGTGACATTTTAATTTTGAAAACTGGCTACTGTACAACTGCTGCTTTTTGTAAGGAATCTTGCTACACATGCTCGTAATGCATTTTTATATGACAAACAGTAATAACTCCTTGGTGGTCACTATGGATAGAAATATAGTTTCTGTCTGTCTTGTTAACCCTTCCTTCAGACTTGTTTTTTCATTTTGCCATCCTTTTTAATAATTAAAGATAAATGAGGCACAAACAAACCTCTTAAGATTGCTGAAGATTGGGCTTAAATGGACAATGTGGTACATTCAGATATCTGAGATCGACAGTGTTGTTCATTAACCTGCTCTCTTGTGCCTAGATATTGTAAAACATGGCAATTACACTGATCACAACTGTGCGGTAATGCATAAGGATAGAAATGGTAGGCAGGTCTCAGGCCACTTAGCGATTACAGGTCACATCCTTCTAAACTTTACCTTAGACCCTTAAGGCAACTAGTCCAGGTCACAAAGCATTGTGCTTGCAGTACATAACCTACAGACTTAACTGCATAAATTGAGCCAGTTAGTTCTATGGTGATCATGGTGGCCATAAAATTGAGAGCTACCTCAGAAAAAATTATCACCCATCGGGATGTTAAATTTACTATTGGCCTCAGTGCCTCCAGCAAAATAAAACGAAAGGGTATAGGGGTGCGCCCATCTCAAACCATGGAGGCCAAGTCAGAGGGCACAGTCCAGAAAAGGGGTCTCCAAAAGCTTTTCAGAGTGTGGCCCACCGCTTAACGGAGATTTGCTCATGAACGCTTCCCCTCTCGTTGACAATCATGCAGGCCGCCTAGCTTCCGACTGATAGTTGAGTACCATCCTTGTGGCAACTACAGCTGTCACTTAATGGAAAATTAATATTAGGAAAGTATTTAATCTATTTTTAGCATCTTTTAATGCAATTTAGTATGTGGGAAGAGGAGAAAAAGATAGCTGGCACCATCTGACCAGCCAAAACTCCGTGGATCAGCTTGGTGTAGAGGAGTGTAAGGGTCCATGTACGGGTCCCTTTGTCAGGTGAGGGGTCGCTCTTCACTTTCGGGGTGCCAGGAACCAGACCGCCTCACTACCAGAGGCTGGGTAGCAGTTCAGTCTTACAGTCCATGCCCTAGATCAGGGCAGGACAACAGGCAGTAGTCCTGGGCTCAGGCCCTCAGGCAGGGGCTGAGCAAACCACAGGTAAGTCCAGGCTTCTAAGCCTGAGCGTTGGGGTGAGGGGGAGACTGCCACCCGTGAGTAGGGGGTGGCAGTGGGGACGCAGGCCCACCCACTCCACTGCGTCCCAGCCCGGGGCCCTAGCAGCAGCGTGGATCCGCTGCTGTCAGTGAGGATCCTGGCCGCAACACACTGACATAGGCTCAGTGTCGGCTACAGCCAGACTGGAGTCGGCTATCCCCAGGCCACCTCCAATCTCCCCCTCCGTTGGTAACTGTATCGTCGGGGCTTCGGCAGGGGGGGTCCACCAGCATCGGCTCCTCAGGATACGGGTGCACGGGAGGGCTCAACTTCTCCTCAGGGTACCGGGCTCGGGGCAGGCTCGGTTCAGCAGGAGCTCAGGCACCAGCATCTCTCCTCTCCAGCAGCCGGGACCCAACTGAGCGCTGGGCCCGGGCCTTTATACTTCCTGTCCTGCCCCTTGACTTGGGGGGGCGGGGACAGGTGGCGGTGGCTCCGCCCACTGAGGTGGCTGTTCTGGCTCATCCCTCTCAGGTGCGGCTGGGAGCCAGGCCGCCTCACTACAAGGAGGTATAGAGAAAGCCTTAAACAAAGAACTATTCAGCACTCCTTAGCCCTGGGGGGGGCTCTTGCCCCTTATACTAAAATAAATGAACAACCCCCTGTTGTGATATCACTTTCTGAAAAGCTTTGTGAGTCTGTGAAAGCTATAGGTAGTTAAGCTGCTGAAAAGGCTGGTTTCAGGAGCAGGTGCGAATGGGTTTAAGGCTTCAATATTAAGCTGGCAGGTTGTGATGAAAGCTGTCATGATGGATTCTGGAAAAAGCCATATGTCTTGAATCAAGTTTAGTCAGGCTCTACTGGGCTGTAATATTGCTGAGGCTGAGCAGTTGCTAATATTAGGATAAGATGACTTTAAAAGGGTCAAGGGCTGAAACAAAACACATTTCATGTGCAATAGGCTGGTAGCAGTGAAAATGCTAATATTGCTTCTCTAGCTTTGGTTGTATGCCAAGCTCTGAGAGAGATCAGAAGCATGAAAGCTATAGAGCCAGCTCCTGTCTGGTCCTATGAGAGCGCACAAGGAGAGAGAAAGGGCACATGTAGGGTCCCCCTCTGGGTACAATCACAACACAAGGACTGGTGGTTTCTAGTGCCAGCCCTAGGACTTCTCCCAAAAAGATACCAAAACATTTGCCTTCCCCCAATTTGCACTGGCCTGGCACAGGGATGGCACATCCTGCATTCTTTCAAAGGCTGTGTAGCACTGGTTGCAGAAACGTCAAGAGCTTCCACTGGGCACCATGGGCTGTGATACTGATGACAGTACCTCTCCTCAGAGCCTTGCTCTGTTCACACAATCTCCAGCTCAGTGTATTCCCAAGTCTAGGGCCTATTTCCTGGGTGAGCAGGTTATTCTCCAACACATCTTCTCTTTGCATCCTTGATCTTTCATCTTTCACTGGTCACATGCCTAAGAAGCCTGTGTGTTTTCCTCAAATCTGATATATTTCCCCCCTCTTCTCAACTGGCCTCCTGGTTCCATTTTTGCAATACTCTCCAGATCCACACTTATCTTTCCTCTCCATCTGCTGCCAGACTCGCATATGCATCCATTATCTTTCATATGCATTAAAGCAACTTCCCCTTGCCTGATCTCCCAACTGTCTCCCAACTAAGTAGCCCATTTCCATCAAAATAAGTATTCTTGACTGTCACGCCAACCTTTATTTCACAAGTGAATACAGTTTCACATCAACGTACTTGTACCACTTCACCTTGCCTTAATTGTCATCATCCTGCTTTTGCTCATCTCTCTTCCCTTTCCAGTCATCTTGCTCTAGACCAGTGCTTTTCAAAGCTGGTCTCCAGCTTGTGCAGGGAAAGCCCCTGGCGGGCTGGGCCGGTTTGTTTACCTGCCACGTCCGCAGGTTCGGCCGATCGCCGCTCCCACTGGCCACAGTTTGCTGCTCCAGGCCAATGGGGGCTGCAGGAAGGCAGCCAGCACATCCCTTGGCCTGCGGACTTCCTGCAGCTCCTATTGGCCTGGAGTGGCGAACCGCAGCCAGTGGGAGTCACGATCAGCCAAACCTGCGGATGTGGCAGGTAAACAAACTGGCCTGGCCTGCCAGGGGCTTTCCCTGAATAAGTGGTGGCCTGACTTTGATAAGCACTGCTCTAGACCACTCTCAGCTCTCACTTTGCTCATATTACCCCCACTCTACTGAGCAGGCTTCCACCTGAACTGTTTCTCAGTGAATGTTTTGACTTTTTCTAATCTTGTCAAAGGCTCGGATCCTGTACCATTAATATTGAAGTCAATGGCAAAGTTCCCATGAGTGTATGTGATTGGGTGCACCTGGCCTTTGCAGCTCCCTAGAGGAGGCCCTGCCATCCTACTACACTCTACCCCAGGGAAGGAGCAGTGAAGGTGGATCCTCCAGGCCTGCCTAGAGAAGCCTCATGGAAACAGGCAATCAGAGCCCAGCAGACTCAGACAAAAGGAGCTGCAAGGCCTTAAATAAATAAGTATATCTCTGTATATTTATTTTTCTCATAGAGCTAGAAGGGAACCTTGAAAGGTCATGGAGTCCAGTCTCCTGCCTTCACTAGCAGGACCAAGTACTGTCCCTGACAGTTTTTTGTGTGTGTGTGCGCCTCAGATCCCTAAATGGCCCCTCAAGGATTGAATTCACAATGCTAGGTTTAGTAGGCCAGTGCTCAAACCACTGAACTATCCTTGCCACCCCCAATAGGTCAGTTCTTGGGTGAGTCCAGAGGGGCAAGGAAAGGTGCTCCTCTCTGGCCAAAGGAGCTTGAGGGATAAATAGAGATTTGTTCTGGTTGCATTTGCTTAAACTGGGGGAGAGAGGACCTGAGAATTTGAACCCTGAGCTAAGAGGTGAAAATAAAGGGGCAACATGGGAAGACACTCAGGGAAATAGCAGTAGCAAATGTGAGTGATATGTGGCTGCTGTTTTTATAGGATCCCTGGGTTGGATCCCAGAGCAGTGGGCCAGGCCCAGGTTCTTGCTTGGGTTGCCAGGCATCTAGTTTTTGACCAGAATACCTGGTCATAAACAGACCCTAGTGGCTCCAACCATCACCGCTAAAAGTCTGGTTGGCGGCGCATGGGGGCCTGGGGCTAAGGCAGGCTCCCTGCCTGCCTTGGCTCTGTGTGACTCCCGGAAACGGCCGCCATGTCACTGTGGCCCCTAGGCACGCAGGCGGCCAGGGAGGCTCCACGCACTGCCTTCGCCCCGAGTGCCGGCTCTGCAGCTCCCATGGGCCGGGAACCACGACTAATGAGAGCTGTGGCGGCGGTGCCTGCAGGCCTGAGCGCAGCGTACAGAGCCTCCCTGCCTGCCCATGCACCTAGGGGCCACAGGGATCAGGCAGCTGCTTCCTGGGAGCCATGGTAAGCACTGTGGGGACCCCACAGTGCCTCCCACACCCAAACTCCCTCCCGGAGCCTGCCCCTTCCCACACATCCCAACCCCTGCCCCAGCACTGAGCCCCCTCCTGCACCACAAAACCCTCATTCCCGGTCCCACCCCAGAGCCTGCAGCCCCAGCTGGAGCCCTCACCCTGCTCCTGCACCCCAAATCCCTGCCCCAGCTCAGTCAGGGTTGGGGAGAGCGAGTGATGGAGGGAGGGGGGATGAAGCGAGTGGCAGGCGGGGCCTTGAAGGGACAGGAGAGGATGATGCCTCGGGCAGGGCAGGGGTGTTTGGTTTTGTGCTATTAGGAAGCTGGCAACCCTAGTTCCCCCACTGGTAAAGTGGTGTGAACCCTGAGAAGGGAGCAAGCAAAGGACTGACTTTAAAGGGCCAAGAGATGGGGCTGAAGACCCTGGGGAGGGCAGATAGTTTTGTTGGACTTTTGTTACAGCAGAAGGGGTTCATTTTGATTGTGTGATCCAGCTGGAGGGCTGAGTCACTGAACACCCGCTGTGAGGGGCACCAGGAGCAGGAAAAGGACTGTGGTACCCCACACAGCAGCAGAAGGGATTAGTATCCCCTCTTAGTGTACGATCAGGATCTATACAAAAGTTGAATGTTTTTTTCTAATTAACAATCATTTAGGGGGAAAAACACTTCTCAAGTTGTCCTCCCCCCAGGTTACTTATTGTAAACTAGTGATTGCAATTAAAAACATCAAGTAAAATAATAAAATGCACCCACTTGTTCTACTAGTATAAAAGCTCCAAACATCCAACACATTTTTAATTAACTGCTAAACTGTAATATTTATCAACTATAGAAATATTGGAGTTACAGAGCAATGGAGTATAGGTCAACTTGAAGCTTTTAAAAATCAAAGTTAAAATAATTATGAAAAAAAGAGAGGCTACATATTTATTTAATTTCAGTTTTAAGCTGTATATTTCAATATTTTTTCTACCTACTATAGGTTATTGGGATTTGTATTTAACCTTGCATTAAAGCGACGTGCTGTCTCTTAGAAGTGCTAAAATAGTCTGCCTGACCTTTAATAAAATCCTAATGGTTTCTGATGTGTCAGGTGTTATCAATCCATGTCTTGTAATTTGCAATTCCATCTGCAGACACACACACACATCACTAAGGTGGGGCTGCACGCTGGAGAGCAGCTTTGCATTTTCAATCATGAGGTCTGATCCAGCAAACAGTTGCTACTGGTTTTGAGAAAAGAGCTTTCTCCACTGGCACTACTCACATGGTAGTAAGTACTATTCTTAGTAATATAGTAAATGTTTACAAGATTAGGCCCTTAGGTACTGGAACTCAACTTTAAAACGTGCTTGCCTGCATTGGGGTTGATTTCACCAATGACACAATAATATATGCCCACAGATTTGAGTGTAGGTGACAGTCTATTCTCCCATCAGTTGGTGAAGAATTTATATATATTTTTCCCCTGTATTGGCACCTGTGTTCTGGTTAGCTCAAAAGTGATTGCATAAGCCTAGCCAGCTGCCTATGGAGAGCATTCATGCTGGAAGCACAAATAATCAAAGTGCAGGGCAGTAGCATAGACTGGATTGTGAGTATATGCTCAAATGCATGGATTATGCTCCATAATGTTTCCATTGATCTGTATCCTGTAGTGTCTCTCCAGGGTTTTTGCCCATGAGGGCTTATAGAATGTGAACTCCTGGGTTTTGGAAGTAGCAGGAAGTGGACACAAAAGTAAAACCTCACTTGGCCACCTTCTTGTGTATGCAGAAGAGGTGGCCTAAGTTTTGCCACTAAGGAACCTGATCTCACAACTACCTCTTTGTGGATGGACCCTTGTACCTGCATGAGGTCCACTGAAGTTATAGGGATTCAACTGAAGAAGTGGGGAGTGCCTAAAATGGGCAGTATAAAAATATTCTCAAAGTAGCTCAATACTGTTTGTAAGAATTCTGTTTTTTGGGCCAAATCTTAGCTTAGTGTGTGCTTCTGACATCTGATTTGTATTTTATTTAATCAGTAGCTCCTGCAGTTACTGATTTTTTTTCTGGTGCATTTTTAAAACTATTTTGCCATCTTACATTTTTAAATCACATTTTACTTTGTATTTAAGTGTTTCTCATATACACTTGCTCTGATTAGTTATATTTAGCATATAGAGAAGATTATATTCCCATTGATTGATCTTTGCTGTGTGATAAGTTCCCTTTTGTGTGTTACTGATATGATCACTTTCTTTTCTGTCAATAACATTCTAACCTTAATCTTCTTCCATGACCAGATTTTTATTCTGGTGCTGTAATGATAAATAAGCAGCTCCATCTGTTTTTGTTGTTATAGCTTATCTAATATTCTTTTGCTCAAATACATTATTGCTTTATTTCTTCTAATTGTATACTATAAAGAAATACATAGAACAGTTAATTAAAGTATCTATATTTCTGTCCCAGAGGTCTGGTACTGTTTATAAATTTCTCAGCTTATGCTGTCTCTGTTCATGACTTTGGCAGAATCATTTGACTGAAATATGGATCAATTAATCTTTCTTCATTTTTATATGTTATAATTAATTCATTCATTTTAAAATTTGACTCACTAGGGTAGTCACATTGAGGTTTAACAACTCCATGTGAGTCCTGGTGGCAGCAGCCATAGCTGGAATACTAATTGATCACACCGTTGCACAATAATTCTCGTCCTAATGCAATGTGCTGTGTATAATATGAGGTGCAGCAACTAGACCCTTAGCATTGCACGTACACAAGTGCAAGTTCAAAAGGTTTCCAGAAAAGTCTCAGCTACTTTTACTGTTTCCCTAGGATGATTCACACTGAGCTAATGAGCAGGCAAATACTCCCGGATTGTAAACCGTAAATGAGGCTTTAATGGTTGGAGAAAGATGTTAATCAAGATTTTCACCTATCCTAGTGGCTTAATTGTCTATGTCAGTGGATCTTGTAATGCTGAGTCAGTAGTAACCTTTTCAAATCCTCATGAAGAAACTTTGTCATCGTTTATGTTCTTCTACAGAACTTTCAAGATACAACGTTCAACTTCAGAATAAATTAGGCCTTTTTTACTTAGGTGCTTAAATGTGGATTTGGGTGCCTAATTTTTCATAGGTGTTGAGCACCTGTAATTCCCAATGAAGACCATGAGAGCTGCACGTGCTCAGCCCATATAAAAATAATGCCACATTTATTTGGCTGCATAAATATCGGTTTGGATGCTTTACTTTAGGCACCTACAGCTCCAAACTTTGGTGTCAAAGTATAAGTCTTTCTAACATGTACAGAAAATGCAGGGGAAAAGTCTCTACCTTGTTTACATACAAATGAGCCCATTTGCTCGTTAAGAATTAATCATTCGTTTAGGTTATTTGCCCTGAGTGAAAAATAGCCTGGAGGCGATTTCACCCTATTTAAATACCACGTGGAATTGGTTATAAACGTGACTGGAGCACAGGTCTGAAAGTACTGCACAGCCCAGGAGGAAAGGACAGGGGTTATTATTAAACATTATTATAGCACAGCAAAGGTACATGCAAGCAGTCTAAAGAGCAGACAAAACACAGGACCAGGAATTCAGGATAACAAGGTTGTAGAGAGATCACTGCTGAGAATATCAGCGAGGGAAGGATTTATGAAAAAACTTGGTTCGGAGGACAAAGGGCTTAGTGGTCAAGAAGTGAGAGATTGTATCAAATGTATTAGGCTGTGTGAAGAAGGGTTACAATGGATCACTTCAGTATGGAGTGTGTTAGTGCTGAAGAGTCCTCTGTGATCTAGAACAGTGTTTCTCAAACTGGGGCCTCCGCTGGTGTAGGGAAAGCCTCTGGCGGGCCGGGCTGGTTTGTTTACCTGCCCTGTCTGCAGGTCCGGCCGAGCACGGCTCCCACTGGCTGTGGTTCGCCGATCTAGGCCAATGGAGGCTGCTGGAAGTGGCGGCCAGTACGGCCCGCACCGCTTACCGCAGCTCCCATTGTCCTGGACCGGCGAACCGCAGCCAGTGGGAGCTGCGATTGGCTGGACCTGCAGACGGGGCAGGTAAACAAACCGGCCCGGCCCGCCAGGGGCTTTCTCTACACGAGCGGCGGCCCCAGTTTGAGAAACACTGCTCTAGAATGCCTGGTGCTTGGAGCAGTTTGTGTGATGCTTGGAGCATCCTGTGTGTGCTGCCATTAAAAACATATTTTATTTACAGTATGTACTGCATTGTGTTTTATTTAATTCCCCCTTCCCTTATAAAGGACATTTATAATTTGGGGGGGGGGAGGGAAGTAATCACACACAGTTAATGAAATATTGATCACTTTAAGAAAATCATGTACGATGCATCAGGTACTGGCTAACCAAGGATCTAGTGAACAAACAAGCAAACTTTGATATTACTGGATATTTTTGAAGTAAAAATACTGTGTAAGTCTTTAAAAGTCTTTACATTTAGAAAGATAAGAATAATTTGAAACAAATTTTAGGTTTGGAATTAGTTTTTATTTGCCCTATTTCGTCCTCTCACACTGAATGAATTAAAAAATAATTGGATCAGTACTGCATTTTCACCAAGAGAGAGCAACATAAGCACATTATATAAACTTAGTAGCAAGTAGCCATTTTACATTGTAAGCAGGAACATATTGTCTGTCTATTATTTTACCTGCCTCTGATTTTGATGGATGTGATGCAATTATTAGTTAGGGTTATGGCTGTTGATGTATGTGTTATGGATCATATTGTTGTCTTTCAGATGTGGTTTTCTTTTTTATGTACAATATGTTTCCTTGTTCATAATGATTTCATTTAGGAAAAATGTTTGTGTTTGCTGAAACACTCTGCTGTTCTTCCTGTCAAAAACTTCTTTCAGCAGGAGACTTGGTATTGATGGATTTTCTTCATCTAATGTAATTAAACCAATACTGAAGAATTTCAAGTTTCTTAACTTTTTTGGAATGAAACCAGCTACCTTTCATTCACTTGAATTGAACTAATGGTCCTGTAAGTCTAGGAATGTGTTTGGGGAGTTTTGCTAGTGTTAAATAGAATGACCAGAACCCAGGAAGAACTGAAAATCTAGAGACCATGTTGCATTTGACATTAGACATTATCCTGTTAAGCAGCTGTGTTAGATCCAAAGATAATTCATACACTCATATTGTACAAGGGCATTTATTTAGTTAAGAATGGGCTGCTCTCTTCTGAACTAAAATATTTAAAAATGTGTTTAATTTGGCCTAACAATTAAATTTGTAAACACAGCTTTTATAAAAGCTAAAATCAACAAAGATTTCCAAAATGTAAAAATAAATTCCAATGCAAAGTGTTGTTTTTAAACAATAAAAATTCCTCTGCAGTGTTTGAAACCTAACATTTCACTTTTAAGAGCCTGAAAGTGGAATTGAGTATAAAGAAGTCAAACTGAATTCACTGGTCTTCGCTGTACAACAAACTTGGATTTTAGAATATTTTTGTGTGTGTGTTGTTAGTGACATTGGTGAAGAAATATCTTTGTCTAGCACATATGAGGCTCCTCCATGACTACTCTCCTACAGCCCAGCATAGAGGACATATTAAGGGGTTTGACCAGCTTATTACTGTACCCCACAATTGTCAGCTGACAGGCCCCCTGAGCCACTTGGCATAGTTTAGAGCATTCCTTTGGACTGATCTAGTGGTTAAAATAGACTGAAACAGCAGGGAGCTCTCCCCAAATCAGGCAAGGAGGAGGGGGATCTGTGGGAACACCGCTTCCCGAGCCCAGAGGATGGGAGCTGCCTTTCTCTCCTTTTAAGCTGAGGAGCTGTTTTCACCATTGTCTTCTTACTTTAACTCTTGTGCTGCGCTAAGCCATGCCAGGACCAGGGTTGGTGTGGTCACAGCTCCTTTACAGCCCCTCCCTTCTGTTGAACCCACTGGAAACTAGGGGCAGGAGAATGTCTAGTCCAGACTTCTAAATTGTGTCCCTTTTAAATATGTATTTCTTCTATACAGCAGCGGGAGCATAAGCCCAAGCAGTACGCTAGTTATACACAGTAGGATCTGTGTTTTGAAGAGGCGATGCTGTGCTGTGGGTCACCGCTTCTACTGCAAAGGCTGTACTAGTGGCTGTCACCCAGCTGCACAGGTACCTGTGGGGGAGAGGATTCTATCCCCTCCCAACTCCTGAAAAATTTCCATGGGCTAAATGACTTTACTAGGACTTTACTCATGGGAATCTGGGTTCTGTGTTAAAGCATTAGATGAATTACAAGTGCTTTAAAGGACAGAGCAGAAGAATATGCATATGAGATGCTCAGCTCTCAATCTTCGTGGGCCATACCACAACGAGGGATAGAATGAAGGAACAATAACAGAGTTTATTAAGGAACATGGGATGAATTTCGGTTGTACGAATTACCTTGTGGACCTCAGGGCTATGATTCATCGTTTCCGATGTAAATTATTCACTGCAATAGAAGTAAAAGAGCATGTTTTGTGCAGGATAAATCTAAAATGAGGGCCATCTATTGTAATGACTGGGACAGGTGAAAAATGTGTCTAGAGACAATGCTAATTACTGTACGTTTTTAAAAATTAAAATCTTTGATTTAAAGTTTCTCTGTGCCAAGGAATAGCTAGGAAAGACTATTGGGGAGGGACCCCATCTTGGAATCTGATTGGATTTTTGGGGGGTTTTATATATATGTCTATTTGTTTTGTATTTAAAAATAAAAGGAAATACTTATTTCAGAGTTGGCTATTCTGGGAAACTTCTCTGAAGGGGAAAAAGGTCAGTTGTCTGGGATGCTCATTTTGGGTGTAGGAGGCAGTATGGAGAGCTAAGCAAAGATACAGCAGGTAAATTTGGCTCTGCCTGAGGTTTTGAGCATGTGTTTTGCTTATAGTGGGGTCTTTCTCCATACCTGTGGAGTGAACCTGTATAAGCCAGGCAGACAGTTTAAGATCTTCACAGTGAAAGCGTGGATAGAACTCCAATCCTCCAGTTCCAGGCTTTTACAAGGGAATCTCCACTAGCTCTCAGCAGTATAGGGAAAATGACATATTTGGGAGGTTCCGATTCCATCCAGTAAATGAAAAGTGGTGCACACACAGTAGCTATTACAGATTGTCCTGCCGGGGACAGGGAGGGAGAGAGGCTCTTTCCTTCTCTCCCTGTGCCTTTCCCCGGCAGGTTCGGTCACTTTACCTGGTAGCCGGGCGGGGAGAGGGACAGAGCCACTTCTGCCTGAAACAGCCTGGCTGGGAGCAGTGTGTGTGTGAGAGAGACAGAGAACATTCCAGCCAGGCTCTCTGTGTCCCGCTCTCCAAGCAGCTGCCAGGGAGAGCAGCCGAATGTACGGGGAGAAGGCACAGGGAGAGAAGGACAGAGCCCCATTCCCCCCGTCCTCCGCAGGTAATGTGGGGTGGGGAGAGTGCTGTGGCCCTGGTCATTTGGCCAGAGAGAGAGAGTGACTATATAAGCTGGTGGGTAGAGCGTTAACCTGGGGGGATGAGGGACCCAGGGTCCAGTACCCCTGCTCCAATGTGCAGCTGGTGGAGGAAATCCTGGCAGTGGGGAGTTACTGGTGTTAAGACGCAGAAAGGAGTTGGACTGAGGAAGCTTCTGACCCAAGTTCAGAAAGTGGAATCATACTAGTTAAGGGGAGGGGGATGTGTGTGTGCACTTGCATGTACAAGTAAAATAATGTGTACCCTACCATCTAGAACAGCTCCACAAGCACCTAGTCTCCTGCTATAAGAGTTAGATGACTAACTGAAGACAATATAGGCATGAAAATAAATGGATCCTGAAGATCAGAATGATACTGTAGCACTCAAAGCCAATGGTTCGGTATTTAAATCTGCATCATACACACTAACTACTGGCTATAGGTGATAGGTTAAGACAGACTTTGACTCCTCATTAACATTTTAATAAAAGCTGCAGCTCTTCAGCCATGTTTGAGGTGGGTCCCATGACATGTCTTTACTCTGGCGTGCCCTCAGCAACAGAACTTGAATACTAAATACTCCTGACAAAACAGCTGCCCTTTATGGTAAATGTACAGATGTTAGCGTGAATGGACAAGCATGTTACATACTGTTCTTGACATCAGTTGGTCTTTTGCTTGATACTGAAAGCTTTCTCAGGATTAACAAGAAGGTAAAATGTTTTATGCATATTATTGAAATACAATGTGAATTACCATTTCATATTTTACCTTAGCTCTTTGTACTCTGTTGGTGATCTGCAGGTCTAAATTACAGCTACATTGGTCCAACCTTTGGGTGCAATCTGTTTGTTGAATATTAAGAGCATGCCTGTTCTGTAATCCATACTCCTATCACTGAGTACTTTCTAGTCATGACACTGAACATAACTTGTTGCTGGGGTAGAGAAATTAATCTGGCCGTATTTTGTATAACAACTTGCCTACAGCAGTGCAAATATTGTTTTGTTTTAAATTTTTTTTAAATTATTCTACAGTAGGGGCTGGACCCGTGGAAAACAGCAGGAGAGTTTTCTTACATAATGATCTGACAGATGTCATGGTATCTAATTCCCTTAAGCCCCCAAAGCCCTTTGATAGTGGATGTTCTAAAAGGCCAGATTGGAAAGCATGCTGCTCTTTTATTGAGCTTTTGCCTTCAATGTTCATGCCATACTCAGTTGCTTTATTTTGCTAAACCAGGATTTGTGCTAACCTGATGCTTACAGAAAAATACATAGCAAAATAGAGAATGAAAAATGCAATTGAACAATGATTATTGCAAGTAAAATAGCCACATTTAGATCCAGATCTCCTTGTTTAAATCCCTCTTCCAGACATGCTTCTTCTGCAATTCCCTCGAGAAGTAAATCAATAATAATTACACACACAAAAATGACCACCAGACTTACAATTGAACCATCACAATGTTTATGTTCCTTAACTGTGTAACCATGTAATCATATTACAGTAACCCTGGTCTCTTCTCCTCTCATGCCTTTCCCACTTTTTGTTATCTCTGTTGTGTATCTAAAATTATGTTGTAAATTCTTCCAGGCAGGGATCCTATCTTCTTATGTCCAGAAAATCACCATGCCTACTTCTGGGTGGTGACATTTCTTAAAATAACTGTAAGATCTTAGAAATGGTTCCCTTCTCCCTCTTAATTCATGGTAACCTTAAATACAGTACAGCCTTAATTATCACAATATCATGGGGAACATTAATTCAGATGATCAATTGTTCAGTTAATCACATTGAAAGTTCCCTTGATTATTAGATGTCACAACACACAACCTGTTACCTAATATAAAGAAATTTTGGATAACTGATATTTGGATATCCATATTATACTGTATACATAACTATATCGGCGTTCTACATATTTTATCATATTATGTGATGTATATGCAGTTGAATCTGAGGTTAAAATGATAATTTCAAACTGGCAAATTATTAGAAAGAAAAACTGACATGTTTGGGATATTTGGAGTATTGCAAGAGAACAGTATTTGCTTAGGTCTAGTTGAAATTTGTAGAGCATCTTTTTATTTTTGTAAGCACTCCTAAATCTACCATTTCTTCTTTTTCTTTCAAAGAGGTTTCTTTCTCGTTACCAAATTGTAGCTTTCTGATTTCTTTTTTTACCAGGCTGTTATTTAGAACTTGTTTAAAAAATGAGAGATCATTGAGACATCATTTAGTAAGAGTATAAGAGATTTTGTGAAGTGACTTTCCTAGACTGAGAAACTAGTTATTGTCTCTTTGACACAAAACATATTTTCTTTTTTGCATGGGTGCAAGACCTGACCTTAACTGTACACATGGTTAGTTGCTAAGTTTCCTATAGCCTTAAAAAACAGCATTTTCAACAGACTAATCCTGTAATGCAGTGACTTGTTTTCCAAGAAGGATTTCTTGATGATTCTTAGTTCTGTACAAACTAAGAATCTTTATATAACCAGCTGTCTACACATAAGATGCAAGATAGAAACAAAGGATGGACAAGAAATGAAGTAAGATTAGGTATAAGGGCTTTGAGACTAAAATGCTTCCCTTTGTCTAGCAAATGTATAATGTTATATGTAAAATAATAATAAAGCCCACTTTATTTAGATGCCACTTGTTGATTTCCTCTCTAGATAAAATTTTCTCTAGAGATGCTCTGTGTTTTTTGTGCATCTGTTACTAGAGCTCCATTTATCCAATACATTTCTTTTCCACATGCAGAATAAGAAGTTTCCAGACATACCAGATTTCCATTTCTGAATACTTTACTTAGACCCATTTGTTTCAGTGAGACTTTCTGTGGAGTAAGGGTACTATTCAACATGCATGGGGACATCAGGATCTGGCCCATAATAAATAGCTTCCACTCTTTCTCTGGACTTTGACTACTCCTGTAAGAGTCTTCACTTAGAGACAAATACTATACTGAGTGCAAGATGTTTGGGCAGTGAACTGTCCTGGAACCACAGATTGTAACTGGGCACATATGGGGGCTAGGAAGAAGGATTCAACCCCCTCGAGCTGCTCCATAGCCTTCAGGCTACAGTAGGCCCTGCAGTTGCTGCGTCCCTCCTCAGTGAATGAGACTGGCTTACAAATCCATCTTCCCACACCTGTGTGTGTCTGGGCATGTGAAGCCTGTCGCAAGAGTGCTGCAGTCTGTACAGGGTTAACAGAATCCTGCACAAAACATGGCAGCCCAGGACAGAATATAAAAGGAAGGGGAAGATGAAACTGAGAAACCTAGTTCAGTTGATTGGAATTTTTGTGTGTGTGTCTGTCTTGTGGACAATAAAATAAGTTCTGAGGAAAGGGTCTTGAAAGACTAAGGGCTTGTCTCCACAGGGAAATTGTATTTTGATCAGCTGTTTTGCACTAACTATTCTGGAATAGCTTCTTGTGTGGATGCTCTGTTGATGAATACAAGTGACTTTATTAATCATTCCACTTTGGAAGCTTACCAATTGTAGGAACGTTACACTTCTTAAGCACTAAGGAGGTAGGAAGACCGCCCCTGGATTTAGAGCGGCTGAAGTGGTTCCCACCCCCCCACACACTTCCGGTCAGGAGACACACAGATTAAGCGCTGACCAGGTGTTTACTACTGGAGTACGCAGTGCATAGAGCACCAATCAGGGGAGGGGGCGAGAAGTTGGATTATGTTAGCACATGCGCATAATAGAATGATTTATGTAACCAACTATAATAAATAGACGTGGACAGCCCCGTTCGGGGCGCTCCACGGGAACAGACTGACTGACTTGGCTTCATTCATTGCTACAACCAATTATTCCAGAATAAGGAGATTTTTATTCTGAAATAGTGTATTCACATGGGAAGTTATTCTGCTACAGCTATGCTGGTCAATTTCCCCACATAGACAAGCCCTAATGCTTGAAACTTTATTTCCTTTCCCTGGGTGATAATTCTGCCCATCACGATGCAGAGCTCCATGTTAGGCAGTGGGTTGTGTGGTCTTCCTGAGTTCCGATTCCCATCAACTCAGGGAAATCACTTTAGATTCCAGGGTCTAGAGCCCTCCAGTATCTCAGCTGACAGGCAGGGTGGGATTGTCCAATAGGTTTTAGCAGAGTCATTCTAAAGTCATACTTGCAGCTATAACTGCTCCTCATATGTGGTATGCCAGAGAGAAATGCGAGTATGGTGCTAGACTGGGACTTGGGAGACGGACTCCATTGTCTGCTCTGTCACAAGCTTCCCATGTGGCTTGGACCTCTGGGCCTCAGTTTCTCATCTGTAAAAAGGGGATAATAGCACTGCCTTGGGGGGGGGGGTGTTGTGAGGATAAATCCATGTAAGGTTGTGAGGCACACAGATACTGCGACAATGGGGGCGGGGTGGCAGATAAGTATCTAAGATTGATAGGTGTCAAATGGACTCCCTAAGACAAATGCAGATCTGGGATAAACTGGCATAACTCCACTGTATCCTGGTATGATTTGGCCTCCTGAATCCTTTCAGATTGTAATTCAACCCCATTTCTTCTCCTTGGTCTATGGTTCTATAATAAAGCAATTAAATCCTACTCCCTCAGCTTCCAAGTTTCTGTCCTCATTTTCCCAGATACCTGACCACGAAAGCCCTGCTGTATCCAATTTATAAAGATCACCTTCAACCTCCTTTGTTTAAATACATAGTCCTATGGGATATGCATTGTTGTTTGTAGCTGAGTCGGTCCCAGGATATTAGAGAGACAAGGTGGCTGAGGTAATATCTTTTATTGGACCAACACTTAACACAGAGCTCTTCTTCACATACACCTATGGGCAGGGGCGGCTCTAGACATTTCGCCGCCCCAAGCACGGCAGCATGCCGCGGGGGGCGCTCTGCCGGTCCCGCGGCTCCGGTGGACCTCCCGCAGACGTGCCTGCGGCAGGTTCGCTGCTCCGGTGGACCTCCCGCAGGCGTGCCTGTGGATGCTCCACCGAAGCCGCGGGAGCAACGGACCCTCCGCAGGCACGCCTGCGGGAGGTCTGCCGGAGCCGCCTGCCGCCCTTCCAGTGACCGGCAGAGCGCCCCCCCGTGGCATGCCACCCCAAGCACGCGCTTGGCATGCTGGGGCCTGGAGCCGCCCCTGCCTATGAGAAATAGTTGATGAATGAACAATGCTGTGTTTTTTGCCTGTATAATTATATCTTTGGAAGTGCTCACATTTTCTTTAAGTTTTTGATGTGTTGATGCACTCTGTGAAACATTTTGGGTGGAGTATAAAAACAGTCTCCACAGGATTAAGGAGTTCTGCTCTGAAAAAGACTAGTAAAAAGGCATTGTGGGCATTCCATATTTATTGTCTGGTAATGATTTCCATACCAAATATGCTCAGTTTACAAGTGTGAAGACTGTGGGAGATACCTGTATTACTTTTACAAATACAGTAACTCCTTGCTTGACGTTGTAGTTATGTTCTTGAAAAATGCAACTTTAAGCAAAACGATGTTCAGTGAATCCAATTTCCCTATAAGAATTAATGTAAATAGTGGGGGTTAGATTCCAGGGAAATTTTTTTCACTGGACAAAAGATATATATAGATAGATAGATAGATATATACACACAGTATAAGTTTTTTAAACAAACAATTTAATACTGGTGCACAGCAATGATGATTGTGAAGCTTGGTTGAGGTGATGAAGTCGGAGGGTGGGATCTCTCCCAGGGAATACCTTATTGCTAAATGATGAACTAGCAATCGGCTGAGCACAGCAAGCAGGAGGCTCCGGGGAGCAGCTCCAAAGCAGAGGACAGGAGCAGTTCAGGGCAGTGGTGGAGGGACAGCTGAACTGCTGGTAATTGGGAGCCTGCTGGGCAGCTGCTGTACAGGGAACTTGGGGGAGTGGGGAGCTAATAGGGGCTGCTGGTCCACCCTGGTTCCAAGCCCCCACCAGCTAGTTGCAATGGGCTGCTCTTTCTGCAAGCAGTGGACAAAGCAGGCGGCTGCCAAACGACGTTATAAGGGAGTATTGTGCAACTTTAAATGAAAATGTTCTCTAATTGATCAGCAATGAAACAATGTTAGCCGGGACAACTTTAAATGAGGAGTTACTGTATTATGCATAACTCTGTTTATTAGACCTGTTTTTATGCTGTTTGCTACATGGGAGAGCTCTCGCTTTGGATAACGTAGTCACTGGTACTTAACTGACAATACAGTTTGAAGCCTTTGAAGTTTTGCTCTGACCAAGATGGCCCCACACTCCTAGCTTGGGACAGAGGAGGGGGCCTTCATGAAGGAAACATGAAACAAAGAACTTTAGAATACATAAGACCTGGAGGGCCTGAGCTTCAAAAGAGGGAGTCAGTGTCTGCAGAGAAGCAGATGCCCAGTGCCTAGAAGTGGAGGTACCTGGGATGAGCTGGACCTAGCTAAGCTTGGAGGGAAATGTCAAGCGTTAAGTAAGAACATAAGAATGACCATGCTTGGTCAGACCAGTGGTTCGTTTAACCTAGTTTCTTGTCTTCTGACAGTGGTCAGTGCCAGGTACTTCAGGGGGAGTGAACAGAATAGAGCAATTTATTGAGTGATCTATCCTTGGGGGTCTAATCCCAGTTTCTAGCAGTCCGGTTTAGGGATACCCAAAGTATGGGGTTATGCCCCTGACCATCTTGGCTAATAGCCATAGATGAGCTACCCTCTATGACTTTATCAAATTCATTTTTGAATACTTTTGGTCTGCACAGCATCCCCTGGTAATGAGTTCCACAGCTTGAATGTGCATTGTGGGAAGAAGTACTTCCTTTGCTTTGTTTTACACCGACTGCCTATTAATTTCATTGGGTGACCCTGGTTCTTATATGAAGGGGTAAATAACACTTTCTCCACACCATTTATTTTATAGACTTCTATCATATCTCCCTTTAGTCATCTTTTTGCCAGGCTGAACAGTTCCAGTCTTTTTAATCTCTCCTTATATGGAAGCTGTTCTATACCCCTAATCATTGTTGCCCTTCTCTGTACTTTGTCCAATCCTAATATTGAGATGGGGTGATTAGAATTGCATTCAATATTAAAGGTGTGGGTGTGCCATGGATTTATATAGTGGCAGTATGATATTTTCTGTGTTATCATTGACCCCTTTCCTCATGGTTCCTAATATTCTGATAGCTTTTTTGACTGCCACTGCACACCAAACAGAAGTTTTCAGAGAACTATCCACTGTGACTCCAAGATCTTTCTTGAGTGGTAACAGCTAGTTTAGACCCTATCATTTTATATGTATAGTTGGGATTATGTTTTCTAATGTGCATTACTTTGCATTTGTCAACATTGAATTTCTTCTGTTGTTTTATTGTCCAGTCATCCAGTTTTGTGAAACCCCTTTGTAACTCTTTTCAGTCAGCTTTGGATGAGAGATGCGTATGCCTGTTTGTTGTTTCAGACCTTTCTCTCGGATTACTATGTGCTTCTGGAGAAACAAATAATACTTTGCTTTGGAGAAGCTTTTTCTGAGTCACTGCATTTACCTACACACAGCTCCAGAAGGGAAGTCTCTTGCAGGTGCCTAACCCAGTGGGACCTTCTGAGGAACCTTGGGTGGTAAATGAGTGCTGGAACCTGGTCTGAGTGTTAAAATCATAGGATTTCACCTGAGGACTGGAGAAGGCAGAGGCCTGATACCTGAGGGGATGCTCTTCAGAGAGGCCACTGAGGAGTCAAATGTGCAGCTTACCCTGTAACAGTAATAACTTTTTTTTTTAAATTGGCAGCTATGCAAACTCTACTTGAGAGTCAAACCGACCTCTTTCTTTTCTTGTGCATCACTAGTAGTAAAGACTCACCAGGCCATATTCTGCCATCACTTACCCCTGCGCCAATGGGTTACACCAACAGGTTTATACAGGTGTAACTGAGTAGAAATTACTAAACTTTGTAAACAATTTTACTGATGATTCAGAGGCAGGACGAGAATCTGCAGCTCATGGTCACTTTGCTGGGTTAATTGTCTCTCTGCAGAGCTAACAGAGGTAAAACACAGTACAAACTTTTTTGTCCCTAATGTAAGCAGAATTTTCTCAGAATACACACAGGGAGCAGATCAGTTGAGTAAGAAGGTACTTTTTTTTTTTTTTTTTTTTTTTTAAACACGTGCACTTTTCAGAGTGAAGCTACACTGGTTATGGCTGAAATTTTTCAAAAACATTTCTAGGAGACTATTTGGCAAGAAAGCTAGAAATATTAGGTTTAGTCTTAGTTTCTGATTCTTTTTTGTTACCTAATTGCCATGTCACTGGCCTGCAGTTCATTGGGAAGGCACATAATGTAACAACTATCAATGCTATCTAGTTTTGAGAAACCATCACGTCTGCTGAATGTGGGACTTGAATTATGACACTTTGTGGGGTTGTTTGAGGTCAAATTCTACCTTACAGGGTGGAAGATATGAAGTTACACTGTAGTCTCTTTCCAAGAATCAGTTAGTAAAACTGCTCTTTAGTTCAGTGAAGTTGGCACTGTAAAGTCTTGTTTACACTAGAGTTTTTCTTCAGCCTCCCACTGCTGCATTGTGATTGGTGCTGCTTCATGGGGGCTAGGGATGATGGGAGTTGTAACATAGAATGCTCGCCAACATTTTAACCATTGTGTTTTCTAACCCTGCTCAGACTAAGTTGAGTAGTTAAAAACCTGGAGGCCTGCAGCAGTCTGTCGATGCTAGTATATCCCCTGTTGCTGCTTCTGCTGATAGAGCAACAGAGGGAAACCTGAAGAGAGATTCTATGGTAGACGAGGCCTAGCGAAAAAGCTTTAAATCTGGGTTTAAATCCCAAAACTGATATTAACAAGTGTGTAACAAATAGACCCTGCTCCTGCAGTAGGCTTTTTGTAGTCAGACCCCTGCGTCTGTGAGAATCCTTGACTTCGGTGGAGCTCTTCACATATTCAGCAGTCTGGCCCTGTGGAGCTCATTGAAGAACTGAGGCCCTAGATGTCATTAATTTAATTATGAAAGATTAACAATTAGAAAATTAATATCTTTGGTTTAAGTGCAAGCTATGTAAATCACTTCAGCAAATTACATGGAGTACCTACTTCAAAAGGATTAGAGTAGAGATACAGCATATAGAATTAGGGTTGTTTCTTAGCACACTGAAGAAACAACCTACACATCTAATGCAGGCAAATTCCAGATTACGACTGGGATTTTCAAGACTGCTCTAGGGGTTTGTATTGCCATTGCCATTAAAATTCCCCAGGGTGGCTATGCAGCTATCAGCCTGGTATAGTAAAATTGCTGAGTGGCTGCTGTCACAGAATCCCTGAGCAATGCTCTGGAACTGCTCCCCACAAAGCCAGTCAGGATTTTGGGGAGCCTCCTCTTCCTGGGAGCAGACTGTCTTCAGGGCAAGAAGCTCACATGACTTCACCTTCCTGGGTCTGATCTTGGAGCATTCAGCATATGCCCCTCCATGCACTTCCCACAGTGAGTCCACCCAGGTGGGGTCCTGAGGAAGCCAGAGGGTCCTGCATGCACCCCCACTTTGCAGTCAGACGTGACTCTTAGCCAGCCAGTAAAACAGAGGTTTATTTGATGACAGAAACATGGTCTAAAACAGAGCTTGTAGGTATAGAGAACAGGACCTCTCAGCCAGGTCTATCCTGGGGGGCAGCAAGCCAAACAACCAGATCTGCACTCACTTCCCATCCCCAGCCAGCTCCAAACTGAAACCCCCTCCAGCCCCTCCTCCTCTGCTGAGTTCCTTTCCCGGGCCAGGTGGTCACCTGACCTCTTTGTTCTCCCACACCTTTAGCATCCCCTTGCAAGGGGGAAGGGCCCGGGCCATTTGTTGCCAGGAGACAGTGTGTCAGCCAGAAACTGAGGCACCCACACAGTATTCAGAGGAAACATTAAGAACAGTCCCACTTTGTCACAACTGCCTTATAGTTTATTCTAGAAATAGTACTGTTTGTTTTAAAAGAAAACTCTGTCTACGTGATTTCTAATCCCAATGGGCTCTGCACAGGCATCCAACCGCATGGAATTAATTGCAGGATTAGGGTCCAAATCAGGACCACTGCCTATTTTTATTAACAAAAAATATTGGGACGAGAAGGTAGGCCAGTTGTATCTGACAGGAGTGGTTTGTCTTTAATCTGTTATGCTGAAATTTTATATACATAAAGACAGTTAATCCTCTTAACTGCTGTAGAGATTGTATGCTTAGTAAATAAGTGGCTTTGTTAATTGATGCTACAATGTTTACCTGTTTAAACCAAAATAAAAGTAAAGAGCTACCCTGGGCTATGATGGAATCTTTATCAGTGCAGTGCATAAGAATCTTCCTTGCTAATTATTTTAAAGAGCTGTCTGTTTTTGTTCAGGCTCTTAAGACAATGACCGTTTCTTATAGTTTCAACACTTTTGAGATCAGAGATCAATTCCTGGGTCAAGCCAATCTGAGTAAAATATTTCAGCGCTTGACTATTAACCCACATGTCTGAGAAGTGCATATTTAACTTCCCTTTTCTTGTTTGCTGAAATCTTGTAAAGGTGTCTCTCAGCTGGAGGGCTTGTTATCTTTGCAACGTGTACAGTAAAATAATTGTATAGAGCATCTTTCATCCTGGAGGATAACAAAGTGCCTTACATACTGTATAACTAGGGATTACTTACCCACCAACCAAGCATCACTATTTTCAGAGTGGAACGTGTGGTCGACGTTCTATACTACTAACACTATGTAATAGTTTTTTAGGACAAGATGTGCAGAAAACCTTCTCCACTTTTAACTACATATCAAATTTTAGGCTGGAACAATGTAATCTGGAATTTGGTTGGGAAGGCAGGGTTAACACTCTTACTCCGCTGCCTACTGAATGCTAAATTGGTGAAAGTTATCCTACTTTACCACTTAAATATACTTATAAACACCTATATAACTTACTCCAACATTTAACTTCCCTTTCAGTTTGGCCAGAGTGGTTAATAGATTGTAGATCATATGATGCTGAAGGAAAGAAGGTGATGATTCAGAGAGGGAGACCATTTCAGAGACACAACCCGATAAAACGAGTGATACATTTCCATTTTACAGCAAAACCTAAAATCAAATAGTTTCGCAAAAAAAATTTGCATAGCAGCAGGCACCTCCAGCTGAGCAAATGTCCCTGGTACTACGTTGGGGCATCAGCAAAATACAGATTACACAGCCACTCCTGCCACGAGTGGGCTTTCCTGGAAGGTGTCCCATCTAAACAGCAACCTGGCTTGATATTGCATAACTTTAAGATCTGGTGGCTTTACAGCCCAAGACAGTATAGCTGCAGGTACAAACAAGTATGCAATTGTGGTGAATACACCATCCCTTCCTAATTAAGAAAGGAATATTTAATATTTTGGGGGATATTGTAATCTATTTTAAGGACAGATTCTGAACATATTAAATAACCTTGCTAAGAGGTTCTTAATTTTTAACACAAGATTTTTAGGGTCAGTGGTCCAACTATGTAAATTATTAAATAGTTCTGAATTTTTTATAGGCTTCCCCAGCCATGCAGAGTGGATTTTCCTGATCTATTTACACTCCCTAGACACACAATGTGGAGAGCAATATTGCACATCCAGTATTGTTTATTTCACAGCACAAAGGATTAAAGTGGACTACTGCACCCTGTTTCTTTAACTCCTATGTGACTGGACAGCAAGAATCCAAGTTCATTTCTTGATTTGGGCTTCTTGGGTAATAGAGCCATAATAGAGCTTTGGATCAGACCCTTAAGGCTAAGACCTACACTAGCTTCTCAAGTCTGTGCTTGAGCAAACAGCTAACCTGAAAATCCTTTACCGGCACAGATTTGTGTCTTCCTAGAGTATGGATTAGTGAAGTTCTGCTTGTCAGAGCAAAATAATAGTGCAGAGTTCATTTCAACAAAGCAAGGAGAGGTCTGGCTGAGATGTCTTGGGATTGTAATGTGTATTCACTAGTAAATTATCCCAAAGAAAGGAGCAGCCCCAGGGAGCCCCCTCTACTAGTAGGTAGCAGTTGAGTACTGGAGCACTGCTGATATTGATTCCATTCTGTGGTGAGCACTCGTTGACCGTGACAGTCCTGGGTAAATTCCAGGATGGAGCTTCTTGCCTACTGTGAATGGCCCCGATTGTATGTTTTTATTTCTGTGTAGTGTCTATGTAAGTGATTGAGACTGTGGCAGCCAGGCGGGGGGAGTGAGAGCCTGAACAAGGAACAACCCTTATCAAACACTTGGCAACTTGAGAGAAGAAATAGTCTGATGCAGGCTGCATGCTTATAAAGTATCTAATACAGGGAATGAGAAGTTGCCAGATGCATCTGTGACTGTGAATCGCCTGGAGAACTCTTCTTCCAAGAAACCCATAAAGACTGTTAACAAATCACACCACATCCTCACAAGTGACATGTAGTGTGGCTGAACTGAGCTTCCCAGGCTGGATGCACAATTTACAGTCTGTATTACTTTCCCCCTCATACCTCTTGAGTAGAGGGGATTAACAACTGTGAATGCTGGCAGCTTTTTTGTTTTTATTTACTAGGCAGAGTGCAGGCAGTGTTTCTCCCCCACCCCCTTCCACTAAGAATAAATGGATTTGCCTGGTAACAGTGCATAACTAGGAGTATACAGGATATTTGATCGTTGGCGGATATTACAAACCTACAGCCAATCACAGCATGTTTGCTACAGCAAAGGGAAGTTGTAAGTCATAATGAGCCATAATTGCTAGTGCAAAAGTTTGAACTGGACTTCAAGCTACTTCTCAAGGGAAATCTGAGCTACACCTCCTGTTTCTCTAATGTTGTTTTCTTTACACTACAAGGAGAAAAGCTGATTTGGAAACATTGGCCTTTAAAGCAGTAATCCTGCTAGATGAACTGTAGCTCTTTGCTACAGTTGTTGAAATTCCCAGACTTGTTTCTTTTCCCCACAATAAATGTCTGTACTAGCTCAAAGAGTTGCCAGCTTGAGACAATTGTTCAGCAGAATTAAAAAAAACAACAACAAAAAAACTGGCTCAGTTTTAAGGTTCAGCCTGCATCAGCCCATTGTCGACAAAGTAAAAATGTACACTGAGTCTTTACAACAATAACATCATTATTTGCTTTGACTTTGGATCAGTCTTGTAACAATCAGTTTGGGGTCTCCTTATCAACAACCAGATCAGCTACATAACTAGCTCGTACTAAAGCAGTAATAAAAACCACAAACACCCACATATACTAGACTTTCAGTAAAAGTAAGGAGCAAGCAATTTTCTCTCAGACTTTTCTAGATGGAAGATTATTAGAAAGTTTGGTTATGCAAATATTCTGTCTCGTATCCTGATGGCACTTTGAGGAAAAATAACTAAAATGTAACCATTTCTACTCTGTTCTGAGAGTCTCTTTACATTTCTTAACAACTTATTTGCTATTTATCTGACATAAAAGCAAAGGACAGACTGAAAGATAGTGGGCACAGGGCCAGGTGGGTGGAGCAGTGACCTAGCCAGGTGAAGCATCCTGCGTTAACATGACAACATAGAACATGACAACATAGTACATGACAAGTACATCCAGCCTGTCAACCACATGACCAATACCAGACCAAGTGGAGCAGCATCAAGAAGCATCATATGAGGAATGCTACCCCCATTGAAAATGGCCCACAAACAGATGAGTGCACAGAGCAATCAGCCTGTGTTGCAGCAACAGGCTAAGTGATTCAGCAGAGGGTGCTGTCCCTCTCAGCCCGTGCTGACCCCAATCATTGAATCATAGAAGATTAGGGTTGGAAGAGACCTCAGGAGGTCATCTAGTCCAACCCTCTGCTCAAAGCAGGAACAACACCAACTAAATCATCCCAGCCTGGGCTTCATCAAGCCGGGCCTTAAAAACCTCTACGGATGGAGATTCTACCACCTCCCTAGGTAACCCATTCCAGTGCTTCCCCATCCTCCTAGTGAAATACTGTTTCCTAATAACCAACATAGACTTCCCACACAGCAACTTGAGACCATTGCGCCTTGTTCTGTCATCTGCCACCTCTGAGAACAGCCGAGCTCCATCCTCTTTGAAACTCCCCTTCAGGTAGTTGAAGGCTGCTATCAAATCCCCCCTCACTCTTCTCTTCTGCAGACCAAATAACTCCAGTTCCCTCAGCCTCTCTTCCTAAATCATGTGCCCCAGTCCCCTGATCATTTTCGTTGCCCACTGCTGGACTCTCTCCAATTTGTCCAAATCCTTTCTGTAGTGGAGAGGGGTGTGTGTGTGTGTGTGTGTGTGTGTGAGAGAGAGAGAGAGAGAGAGAAAACTGGACGCAACACTCCAGTTGTGGCCTCACCAGTGCTGAATAGAGAAGAATAATCACTTCCCTCGATCTGCTGGCAGTGCTCCTACTAATGCAGCCCAATATGCCATTAGCCTTCTTGGCATCAAGGGCACACTGCTGACTTCTCATCCACCATAATCTCCAGGTCCTTTTCTGCAGAATTGCTGCTTAGCCAGTCAGTCCCCAGCCTGTAGCGGTACATGGGATTCTTCTGTCCTAACTGCAGGACTCTGCACTTGTCCTTGTTGAACCTCATCAGATTTCTTTTGGCCCAATCCTCCAATTTGTCTAGGTCACTCTGGACCCTATCCCTACCCTCCAGCGTATCCACCCCTCCCCCCAGCTTAGTGTCATCTGTGAACTTGCTGAAGATCACTGTGCTGTGTGGGTGACTAGTAACAGAGCACTCTACCATGTGAATCATGTGCTTGGGGTAAAGGTTTTCAGCTGACAATGCTGCCTAATGAGGTGTCTCTGACAGCTGCAATTCAAAGAACTTGAGTCCCTATCTCACTGGTCCTTGAAAGAGAGGTGATTTTTGGGAAGGTGACTTTCTCCAGTAGGTGATTGGTGGAATGCCTTCCTCATCCTCTGTGTTATCCCCATTTTGGAGGTTGGGGAGCAGCGCCAGAGAGTCTCACAGGTGATCTAGATGTGGTCTAGATGAAATTAGTATAAGGTGGGTGCAAAACAGTTTGAAAGATTGTACTCAACCATTGCTCATTGTCAAACTGGGAGGAGGTATCTAGTGGGGTCCCACAGGGGTCTGGCCTGGAACCAGTACAAGTCAATATTTTTGGTAATGACTTGGATAATGGAGTGGAGAGTATGCTTATAAAATCTGTGGATGCCACCAAGGTGTGAGGGTTGCATGCACTTTGGAGGACAGAAATAGAATTAAAAATGGCGTTGGCAAATTGGAGAATTGGTCTGTAATAAACGAGATGAAATTCAATAAAGACAAGTACAAAGTACTATTAGGAGGGAAAAATCAAATGCACAGATACAAAATGGAGAATAACTGACTAAGGTGGTAGTGCTGCTGAAAAGCATTTGGGAGTTATAGCTGATTACAAATTGGATGAGCCAAAAATGTGATGCATTTGTGAAAGAGGCTTATATCATTCTGGGGTGTATTAACAGGAGTGTCATATGTAAGACAGAGGCATACAGTATCCAGTTCTCTGTGCCACACTTAGGAAACGTGGACAAAATTAGAGAGAGGCCAGAGAACAAGAAAAATGATAAAAGGTTTAAAAAATCTTACCTGTGAGAAAATGTTATGGGAAAAAGGGGTGGGGGCATGTTAAGTCTTGGGGGGGGAAATACTATGGGGGGGCTGATAAGTCTTCAAATGTGTTAAGGGTTATTATAAAGAGGTGATCAATTGTTTTCCATGTCCACAGAAGGTAGGAGAAGAGCTAATGGGCTTAATCTGCAGCAAGGGAGATTTAGGTTAGCTAGTAGGAAAAACTTTCCAACTATAAGGATAGTTAAACAATGGAACAGGCTTCAAAGGAAGGTTGCAGAATCCCCATCACTCAAGTGGTCTGGTGGGTTTTTAAAAGAATAGGTTGGACAAACATCCATCAAAGATGGTCTAGTGTACATGGTCCTGCCTCAGTACAGGGGGCTGGACTTGGTAACCTCTTGCTCTACAATTCTAGGATTTCTCATGTCTGTATCATTCTGAAATACAGAAAAGCTTGTGCATGTACTCTTTTAATTCTCATTTTTTGTCAGGAAATTTTGTTGACCTACCTACATTTCTTCTTTATCACCCTGACTGTTTGCATCTGGAATACACAGTAGAAAGGTGGATAGGGAAAGAAATGGAAATTAAAGAGAATTTTGAGAATACATACCTGAGATAAAACTCTTTCACTGCTATGCCATTGCTACTTATGTAAGCTTAACTCTACAACATAGTCATAGCAGTAGATACTATGATCTTCAAGACCTTCCTGTGTATTGCTTCCAGCTCTCTTCCTGTTTGTTTCCTGCTTTCTGCTCCCTGAACTTAGTGATCCAGGTCCTGTCTCTCCCCATTCCCCTCTGTGTGTACACGCACTGCATTGGGTGTGTGCAGTTACCCAGGGCCTGGTGTTACATACCTGCCATTTGGACTGTTATGTTTTGTTCAGACTGTTGCTGACGTAACTGGTTCATGGTTATTACCTGTTTTGATTGACCACCTACCTGTGTGTCTTGCTTCAATTTCCTTGTGTTTTGAGATTGCTGTTTTGGGGTGCAGCAGTGCATAACATTACAGTGATGAGTGCTTTAATTCTGCAGCCCATGCCGCCTGCTCGGTTGTTGACTGGCTATACTTGATTTGGAATTTTCAGACCTGAATTACTGCTTAGTTGCCCTTGCTGGAGAACTGCGTCCGCTATGATGGCACTGATATTTATGATGGACTCCTGGAGCCCAAGCCCTCCTTTTGGGGGCAGCTGTTCCGTGCCTCAACAAGTATTTTGAAGCTTGCCAGCAGCCCAATGAAACCATACATGAGTTTGCATGTCATTTGTGGCAGCTGGCCCAGGATCACGAATTTAGGGGGGTTATGATAATTATGTTTGGGGATATTTTTGTGACTGGCGTTGCCAATGACTGCCTGGGTGAACAGTTACTAGCTGAAGATGCTAGAACTCTGGCTTTTGATGTTGCAGTTGATAAGTGTGAGGCATCTGAGAGAGCTTGGGATGAGAGGGGTTCGGTGTCTGTCTGCTACTACCTTTGTGGCTATACTTTAAGCTGTCTGCTGCTCCTTCTGTTTCTGTAGCCCAGAGTCATATGACACTAACTACTCCCACTCTCTCACCTTGGCGGTGAAAGTTGCCAGCTCCTCATTGTTTCCACTGTGGTCGTATGGGTCACTTGGCCCACATCCCTGCCTGCCTGGCTAGAACTGCTATGTGCCTGACTTTTGGGAAGTGTGATGAGGTGTACAAACTGCACACTGGGCAACAAGGGGTTAAGTGATTTATTTTTGGGCTCAGCCAGCCCCTCCCCACCACACCTGCAGCAAATGCTCCATCTGCTGGAGGAATTAAGACAGGGAATTAGCTCATTTGGGTGGCAGAACTGCAGGTGAGCAGACCTGCAGCCCACAGCTCCAGCAGTGCAGCCTAAATGCTCTGACACAGCTACCCAAAGGGGCCCTCCCTGAGGGATGGCAGGATCCACCGCAGAGACAACCAGAGAGGGAAGTATCCTGTGGACCTTGGACGTTGGTAACCCCCTCTTACTTACTTTGGTTTGGGTTTCCCCACCAGGGTAAACCCTTGGACTAACCTGATCCCAGTGGGGGACGAGAGGAAGAGGCCCAGGGAGGACAACCTTAAGCAGCCTTGGTTGCCAGACCACTGGTAGCCCAAAGGGCTCTGGGTCCGAGCCCAGTGGAGTGGGAGGGCCCAGGCTCCCCTCCCCACAACTCCTTTTGGCAGTCAGGTGTTGTGGCCGTGACTAATAGGCCACACTCCCCAATCAGACCCAGAGTGAGGACCATTACAGGAAGGAAGGACACTTTAAGGCCACAGTACGCTGGTTCACAGTGATGGGAGTCCTGAAGTGCATACTGCAAATGTGGAGCCACATGAGGCCATATTTACCAGGGACCTTGATGTTAGAACAATATTCTCACATGGCAAGATGCTGGAGCTGGTGTCCCATATCAAAGAAATGAATAGGACACTGCTGAAGTGCATGGTGGATACAGGTGCTGAAATTTCATGTTCTCTTCTCTCGGTTAGTTCATAATCTGGACATTTGCCTGACAATGGTTATAAAAGCTTGGAATTTTTATCCTTTGCAGACAGTGGGTGCAGCTGTACACTGTGCTCTACAAGGGCATAGCCTTGACTGTAAAGCTTTAGATTGTTAAAGGCGTTGCTGCGAATGCGGTCCGTTATTGTCCTATAGTTTGTGTTTACAGCTTGGCATTGTGCATGAACTCAGACAGGACACTTCGGGTGTGGCTACGTTGGCTAGAATAGAAGGGGATACCCAATGTAAGTTGCGAGACACCATGATTTATTTAATAGTGATGGTGTTCTGTCCATGGGATCTGCATATTCTCTGCCATTGGACTCAAACACCAAGCCCTTTGCACCCTCTTCACATCATGTACCTCCTGCACTTGTTGACAAATCCAGACAGAATTTGCAGTGGATGAAAGCTAGCGGTATCATTTTGGTATGTGGCCAGGCCTTGGACTGGTGCTCATGGTGATCATATGCAAGAAGAATGGTGACATTCGACTGTGTGTAGATTTGAGGGAAATATGTGAAACTTGAGCAGTTTCAATTGCCAACCTTCAAAGAGGTGACATGCTAGGTAAGTGGATCCTGGGTTTTCTCTGTGTTGGTTTTCCGATCTGGTTATTGACAAATACCTGTGACTGAAAGTTTGCAGTTGTTACTGACTTTCAGTATGCCATGTGGGAGGTACTGCTTTCAATTATTCCTTTTTGGTTTAGTTTATACTCCTGACGCATTTCAGGGAATGGCCTCTCAGATCCTTGATAATATTCAGGGTGCATGTTGCTATTTGGATGATACTCTCATCTGTGCTAAAACTCTTCCTGACCATAATGCCATTTTGGACCAGGTGCTAACCTAACTCCAACAAGCTGGCGCAAAGTTGAATGTGGCTAAATGCATCTTTTGCAAAACTGCTGTAGAGTTTCTAGGGCACTCTCTGTAGGTCAGTGGCATGAAACTTGAATGGCTACAAGCTGTTGCTTCGCTACCATTACCCACTGATGTTAGCCATTTATGTTCATTCCTTGGCCTAGCTAAATATATAGGAGTCTTTCTCTGCCCCATTTTAGTGCCACTGTGAGATTTAACCCAAGGCCAGTTGGTTTGGACTAAAGAAGCCAAGCAGGGTTTTGAAACTCTGCATCAAACCCTCTGTCAGATCCAATCCTGTGCTTATTTTGATCCAAGGAAGCCTGTAGTGATTCAAACTGATGCATGCAATCAGCAACTGGGTGAAGTTCTGCTCCACGAGGGTTGGCCAGTTATATTTGCATCCCGAACTCTCACCTGACAAAAGCAAAGTATTCCCAGATTGAGCTAGAATTTTTGGCGATGGGGTTTTGCTATTGTATGCTTCAAAGTCTACTTAGTGGGAAGAAATTTTACATTAGAAACTGATCATTTTGAGCCTCTATCATAAACCCATCAACCTGCTGAGTATACGGCTGCAGTGGCGGGTTATTCAGTTGCATCTGTCTGACCTTAATTTGGTACATATAAAAGGAAGGCATAATTTTACTTGACAATGCTCTTTCAAGAAATTCTGCTGGGTTGGCTGCCTTGTATGCAGAAACAGCAGAGCACACCATATGCTTTTTACTGAAAGATATGCCAATTGACTTAGGGTGGACTGCTGACTCCACTCTTCAAGATGCTGAACTGTGCAAGGAGATATGTGCTGTACAAGCAGACTGGATGGACCCAGTCCTTAAGAGAACTTTGTCTACATTCTACAACATTAATTCCAAGTGCATGACAACATGTGCTACTCAACATATCTTACGCAGAGGAACTCGGGTGACTGTCCCAGTAGTATTGTGACAAACAGTCCTGGATGTAGCTCATGCAGGACATTTGGGAGTTATGAAGATGAAGGAATTTCTGTGTAGTTATGCTTGGTGGCCAGAGCGGCACTCAAAATTGAGCATTGTATGGAGGCAAGTTTAGCCTGCACAATGCATAGAACTACTGCTCCTCTGGCCCCTTTGAAACAGGTGGCCATAGACAGACCACGGCAGGGAATTGCAATGGATATTACTGGCCCCTCAACAGCACTGCATGGCTACACAGTGTTGACTGTTCTAGACTATTACTTATGTTACCCCTTTGCAATCATCATTTCACAAAGATCCTCAAACGAGCTCATTTCTTGCCCTGCCACTTTATTTGCGATGTTTGGCCTACCAGAGACTTGTTTCAGATAATGGGACGCCTTTTGTATCAAGAGAGTTTGAAGGCTTTTGGATGAGTATTGGGACAGTGCTGTGCTGTGTACCATCCCCAAAGAAACGGGGTAGTGGAGAGACTGCATGGGTTCTCTGAAAAGTGTGTAGCTCACATACTGGAGGAATGTCAAGATACACCCTTTTCTACTGCTTTGAGTCATGGTTTGTATGCTATTTGGAGTACCTCTCATGAAAGTACTGGAGAAACCCAGGAGTGGCGCCAGAGTTTCTGGCGTTCTAGGCAGAATTCGGGGGGTGGCATTTTGTGCGCTCCCCATGGGGCGTGCGGGAGCTTCCGGTTCCACTCCCATCGCGCCGCCGAAGGACCCTCCGCTCAAATGCTGCAGGCGACAGCGGCAGTCATTGAGCTGCTCAATTGCCTGCCGCTGTTTTCTGCGGCATGTCGGCAGAAGATCCTTCTTCGGTGGCGCAACAGGAGTGGAACCGGAAGCTCCCGTGCACCCCATGGGGAGCACACAAAATGCTGCCTCCCGAATCCTGGCGCCCTAGGCGACCACCTAGGGTTGCCTAATGGAAGCGCCGGCCCTGGAGAAACTCCTTTCTGCTGCCTGATCTTATTTACTGACTCCGATAAACTAGATTGGTCTATTATGTTAGATAGATTAGTGCCGCTCTAAGTGTGTTTAAATTGTTTACTACCTGTCCCCCTGCTCCTTTTATTTAGTAATGCTCCTTAGAAGGTAACCAGATTAACCCAAGCTCTGATATGTCCATTAGTTTTCAGTTGCCTTGGTTCATAGGCCCTATGTCCCTCTAATACCATGATTATACTGATCATTTTACACATGCTGGTCTCTGGAAGGGGGGGCGGGGAGGGCGTGAGGCTTTTCTGGATTGGGCTCAGTCACATACTATAAAGAGAATCTCGAATTCAGAAGCCTGGAAGGGGAAACATCATACGTAAAATATTTTCTCACATTATGCAGCTATCCAGTACAATAAATAGTTCCACAGATTGTGGATCAGATGTTTGTGGTGTCTGACACAGAGGACTTTTCAGCAAGCAAATAGGAAATGTCCTAAAACACTAATACAGCCATTTAAAAGAACAATTTTGGGGGAGAGGTGATTGTTGATGAAGTATAGGTAGGGTAGGAGAGAGTCTTCAGCCGAGGAGTCCAGAGCCTATTAAAAGGGGAGGAAGTTTTGTAAGTAAAGACTTTGTTTATATATTTCCTTTTGTGTTGGGGACCTGGCAGTGAAGGCTCCTGTCTCTTAGCAGACCAACAAAGGGTGCATGTTCTCCTCCACTTGAAGGAGGAGTTAAA
This sequence comes from Mauremys reevesii, assembly GCF_016161935.1. Taxonomy (NCBI): domain Eukaryota; kingdom Metazoa; phylum Chordata; order Testudines; family Geoemydidae; genus Mauremys; species Mauremys reevesii. The sequence continues at coordinate 81,726,217 of NC_052630.1, forward strand.
TTAAGGAAGCTCCCTACTCACTCATTGGTCTAGTGAATCTGAAATGCTAGCTTTGTCCAGTTGGAGAGGTGGGCTTTTCCAGCATTTCCTGAGGAGGGATCCTGGAAAGCAATAACTGCAATATTAAAAACCACTTAAACCACCTTTTCTTTTCACAGTACATAACACAGCCACTTTGCACCCAGAGCTGTATTTAATTACACACACGTTCTTACAGGATTACAAGGAGCAGATAGTCTCTGTGAAGGAAGATTGAGAGCCTCTGGACATGGAGGCAGGAGATGATTGTGGGACCTGGGTTGTCCAGAGTCAGGGCTGTCCAGGGTTTTACCTGTGTGTACTGCCATATTTTCCAGTTTCGTTCCTGAAAGTAACTACTTCAGAATATATTTTTGTTCCAAAAATGCTGTAATAGCACCATAAAATATTTTTTTGGGTGGGGCACTTGGAACCATGTTTGTCTACCGCATGCCATAGCATCTAGATGTAATTAAAAATAATCCTCATTTGTTGTTTGAGGATGGACTATTCTTTCCTCTCCTCACACAGAGGGAGAATATCCTGTGGAATGTGCAAGGTGCACATCTAGGTGCAGGAATAGTTTGATCCTCCTGCAGTGTGTTTCTGTGTGTAGCCTCCTTGGTTGTGGGAAATCCTTTGCCTCTCAATGTGCATCGTGTTCTAAAATAGGCTCTTCCTGAACTCCAGTGTGGTGTGTTCCACCCTTTGCTGAATATGCCCTTCCCCTTAGATCCAGATTTATCCTGCCTCTCTTTGCATCTCCCAGATTCTGGGGATGCCAGAGGCTGCTTCCATCTCAGTGATAGGGGTGTTCACCCCACCCAGCCCTGAAGGGGTTAAGATGGCTCAGAAAGGGCTAATTCCCATGGTAAGCTGCACCTGAGGAAGGGAGACTTAGACTTGACTGACAAGCACTAATTGAAGATGAAGCCCATCAGGGCAGAAGTAAACAGGGGCTGCAGTGTCAAGCCATGAATTGAGAGCAGAAGGGAGCTGCACTGCAGAGGTTTGCATCACACTTGTCAGCTCTGTGTTCTTGGGGAACCAGGGTGCAGTATCCAGCCTGTCTGACTCACAAAGGACACACCGCCCCCAGCCTCTGCTTGAACCAAAACCAATCAGAAGAAAGACTTACAAAAAGCAATGAAAAGGCAGTGGGAGAGACACCAAAATCTCTCTGCACATGGGTGACAGGATTAAGGCAACTCCCCTAGCCTCATTTGCATTGAAGATAGGACAGGGAGGCATCTCTATTAGCATACAGAATGGAGAACAGAGATTCCAAGGCAAGAACCGCACGGAACTCTGGGACCAGAAAAGCAGGGAAGCACTGAATTATGGGGGATCTCGGCTCCAGATGTTAATGAACCCATGCCTGCACACATGCAGCTCAGTAATTATCAGACCAATTCTAGTAATAAATCCTTTATTGGTATCGAAAATACTGAAGATGCCTCATTGCATTGTGAGCTCCCTTGAATGAACATTGCTCATAGCCTGGCATGATCAGTTCCTATTGTCTAGCCTGAACAAAGCAACTTTGGTATATTCCCTTGAGCCATAAACAAATCTAGCGTTCTCCCTTGAACCATTGTTGTTTCCCTACAAAAACCCCTAGCCATGCTCAAGTAAGTGCTCTGATACCTTGATCCAAAATCTGCATCAGTTGTATTGGGACTTCATCTTCTCCTGACTGATCATGCTGGGGGCTCTGCCTGTCTCCAGAACTCCGGACCCTCAGCTACCACCACCTGGGAACCCCAACTGGTTCAAGCTTCACAGAGTGGTTGTTTCTCCCCTCCCCCGAACACGCACTCTAGGTATAGCTTTCTAACCCTGACTTTTGTAATCAAATTTAAGCTAGATTTAATATTGTAACTGTTTTATTCATTTGGCTCTCCTTGCATGGTTATTACCTGGCAATAAATAACATTGATAGTTAAGCTGGTTGCTTCTCTCTCTTGTGTTTTTGGCTTCCCCACTTGCTCTGCAGCAACCTTACTTAAGCTAAAGATCCCTGTAGGACCCAAAAATCCTGTGGGGTTTGCTCATCAAGTGGGTTACTACCAGAATAATTGTAATGTGAAAGTGGGGATAGGGTCATGCTGAACCTGTGGCATAGGAGGGTGGCAGCTTAGAAGTGCTGCTTGACCCAGCCTGCTGAGTCCAGGGGCATATAAGGTTAGCAGCTTGGGAGTGCTGATTGACCCAGTCCACTCAGATGGGCTCTGTGTCTGTGTGGGTGTGGGTGTGTGTGTGTTCATCTCATTCTGGGCTGGAAGAACCCAGCCCTGGAGAACCTAGGTCCTGCAGGATAGCGCCATTGGGAGGGAACTTGCAGCAGGGAGAGGTAGAGCTCTGTATGAAAACACAAGTGACACAAGCAGTATATTGATAGAATGACAGAACGCCCCCCCCCCCCGCAGAAGAGTAACCCTAATAAATGAGCATACCCCAAAGTAATGGGCAAATCTGGTAACACACTCCTGGCTTAGTGAGGAGAGAGAAAGAGGAGACCCTGGGGGAGGGGATCGGAAGTGCTGGGATCCTGATCCTGGAAGAAAGGGTTACCCAGAGATGGAGAAGGAAGCCTGAAGAGGACAGAGTAGGAAAGAGCCCAGGGAAATGGCAGCGAGAGTTGAGACTGTGGAGACCATGGCTACTGATTGTAAGGTCCCTGTTGAGACTGATACCCCAGAAGGGGAAAACGGTATCACGGCCTGGCTGGAGGGCCAAGCCACGAAGAGGGAGAACTGCGACTCCTAGAAAGCAAGAGGGGCCATGATGTGAGTGACTGAAGGAGGGGCTGTCAGGCCAGGCAGAGCTAATCCCCAGATGCAGCCATGAGTAGGTGCCCCAATGGTGAGTTACCCCAGTGTAAATTCCAGTAGCTCCAGGGACGGAGCCAAATAACCGCCTGCTTGCAGCAGTCTCCAAGAGATCTCTGGTAGCCCAAATGGCCAGAAAACAGAGTTCTTTGACCACACGTCCCTGTTGGCATGCCCTGTTGTAGGAGGGGGTGATAAGAGGCTATTCTACCAGCCCTCTGCCACCAGAGAGTACCCTTCACACTGGAGACATTCCCCATTGGGGTGATCTGGCTGATCTCCACTGGCAGCATAAATGGGCTGGGTTGTAGAATATGGAAATTCCGGGCCCCAGCAGCAGCTCCTAACTTTTGCTCTCCCTGTCATGCCGCATTCTGAGGGAGGAGAAAGCTTGGGGTTGTGCAGCGCAGACAGGCTTTCTGGTCATTCCTCCTTCCTTCCCATTTCGCTTTGTCCGCCCTGCCAAACAACGTGTCTTTGAATAGCACTTTAAGGCAGAACCCTTCGGCAGTCCAGCCTCCTCTTTTTAACTGAAATTCACGGTGCACTTGCCACTTGGCAAACCGTTCAAGGGGTGTTTTTTATAGTCATAATTTTAAAAATTGCCACACATTAATATAGTTTTCCTTACTGTCTGTAACTGCTGGCAAAAGTGAATGTCTGGGGACATTCTTGTCATTATGCTACAAGAACATTTTTGATAGGTGTTCAACAGCTCCAGAGTTTGTCAATATCACTGTGTGGCTTTTTAAAGTTCTTTTCTTTAATAGGTCCCAGAACCATAAAAACATTCAGGTCAGTTGTTTAGTTATCTGAATCTTTCCAAGCAATTAGCAGGTAGAATTACCTGCTAGCAGTCAGTATTTTGCCTGTAATCCGTGGGTAGAAGCTGCAATGGAGTAATTGCTATCTCTAGTGGCCCTGCAAACATGTCTAATTTAAAGTGTCAATAGGGATTTTCTTTCTGTTTTTTTCATTTCTGATGCCAGGTTGTGAATTTTCCTTTCTGAAAGCCAAGCTCAAAGTGAGACAGTTATATTGAACATGTGGATTTCAAGGAAATGTTTTTCCCAGCAACTGAAAATGTGTAAAAGTATTCAGAACCCATTCCCCTATCTGCACGACTTTTCACAGGTTACATACATATGCATAGCAGAAACAGATACTCAGCTATCCTGTCTGACACTTACTGAAGCAGAGAAATGTTACCAAACATTGATGCACCCCTTCCGCAATTCCGACTTGTTTGGGGGTACTCTGGCATGCTCGAAGGCTGACCTGATCATATCAGCTATTGCTGAGACTCGTGCTGCTTTTTATACTCCCCTCACTCACATTTTCCAGTAGCGAATCAACAGGTGTGCCAAAACACAGGGTGTGCATATACTGACATATGCAGGATAGTTAGCAACAGATTTTTCTATGGCCAGTTCTACATCTTGGCCGATTCTGCTGGTAGTTTTGCAACTACCTTTGGGAGCAGTCGTGGTGCTGTGGGGTCTGCCTGACTGCTTTATCTCAATAAATGCCCCTTTCTTTTTACCTTTGATTGGGAAAATTGTTTGTTGTTGTAAAGTTCACAACAAGGTCCTGTTCCTTTTTTCATGAAACCCATAAGTAGGATATTCTCTAATGATAAAAAGGGATCATTCCCAGGGGGGATGGATGGACAGACACACATACACTGTACAAGTCTGTAGAAAGCCATTAATCTTTGCACATCTCACTGTGTTACCTTCTGTGTTACCTCACAGCTTCTCTGGGGTTTTTTTTGTTTGTCTTTTTGTTTTTACAACAAACAAACCAAATGAGTTTCTTTGAGAACAATCCTCAATCCCTACAATGCCATATTATTTTATTTCTATTACTGTAGCATCTACAATCCTGGCTAGGCACTATATATACATAATAAATACTGGGCTAGGCACTTTATACACATATATAAAGTCCTTCCTGCAAAGTGCTAATAGGGCCAGATCCTCAGCTGATGTAAACTGGCAGGCTGCATTGAAGACAATGAAACTATTCTGGAAATATGCCACCTGATGATCTGGCTCATTGTTCTTGATTCCTTCTGAAACTGTAATCAATACAGATTTGTAACCGTAGGAGTACATTGTGGTAAAGTTGGTTCTAATGATTTGCTTGCTTTCTTTTGAATGTCATTTTAAAATGGTACTTTGAGATCTAAAATACGCTGGTGGTTGTTAGCATTCTCCTTGATAATAGATTCAAGCTAAATAGACATATAGACTGAAATAGAGACAGAATCTACAGTGAGCATAAGAAAACAGAACATGCAGCACATGCTAATGAATTTTCAAGTTAGGATTAATTTCAGGAAAAAGTACTTTATAAAATAACAGAGGAATGTGCTGCTTTCTTGAATTAAAAAACAAAATTGGGAGGCATCCACACTTTAATATTAAAGGGAAGCAAAAATTAGTCTTTAGGGCAAGTTCTGGCATTTCCTCAAGTTCCCTAAGTGTGTACAATGTGGTTACAATTCAGGATAGTCCATATTAGAAGCAAGACCTAAACTCAGTGTTGAGAACTCACTCAAAACCATTTCCACAACAATATGCAGCAGATTAGAAAATCTAGGTCCTCCTTCAGTTTAAACGGCAGTCAGCAAAGCCACAGATAATCCTTGTAACTTTTTGTATAATATGATAAAGAATAGAAAATGTTACCAGCGTATCTGTAATATAACTAAGCTTCATTGCATAACTCGAACTGGGATGGAGATTATGATTTAGTCAGTGGCGACCTGACAGATGTGTCATAGTGGCTAATCCCCTTAAACCCCAAAAGCTCTTTGAAAATGGATGTTTTAAAAGACCAGTTTGGAAAACATGTTGTTCTTTTATTGATCTTTTTTCTTCGGTGCTTATACTGACTCCAGTGTCTTCTCCCTGCAAAGTTTACCATTTTGGATATGGGCTAACTAGCCTTATAGAGAAAAAAATATAGGAAGATAGCAAGACAGAGTATAGTACAATTGTATTTGCTCACAGTTTTAATGGTGTATTTGTGAGTATAAAAATAAACATAGGGGTACTTCAGTCTACCCTTCCGTCCCACCTCCCACACTTAAATGTGGTGTGGCTTTAACATTTCTTTCAGGAAAAAATAGAAGTCCTAGAAATATGAATCAGTTACAAAAATGAATTCAGGGAGAGTCTTTGAAATGGCAGTCACAGGAGAGAAAATAAAATTCTACCTGATTTAAAAGGGGTTTTGAATAAAAAACCTGAGTTAACAACTGTACCTTTAAATGCAGACACCACTTTTGGATCTGGCAAATCCGAGGGCTGAGCAAGTAGTTTATGCCAGATTTAAGGGAGGTTTCACAGAAAATCTGTGACACCCACTGAATTGTGTGCAATGGCTTTTCTGTTGTTTGGACCTCATCCACAGTTGGTAAAAGGAGAAAACTGGGCCAGTTTACATTCTGTTACAGACCAGCCTCTTGGATGACAGAATTCTTTCCAATCAGAGTGTCATGGATTACTCCCTGTTGTAAGCTAATAGGGTGCTAATTAGCATATTCCATTTATTTACTTAACTGGGATAAAAACCATTGGGCACAGGTCCCACTTACAATGGCTTCCCGGGGAAGCCACAAGCTGCTGTAAGTGTTTTTGTGCTGCATTAAAAAGATACATGCTCACGTAAACGTAACACACAGACAGAACACAAACACGTACGTCTGTCTAATCACTTCACACCTTGATAATGGTTTAAAATATTAACTAAAGCGGTTCTTCTATTTTCCAGAGCTTGCTTTAGCGAATACTTTTGGCAACAAGTCCCGAATTCTCTTTGCAGCTGACATGTTACATGCTGGCTCACCTGTTCTCTCTTTAATTCTATGATACAGTAGTCTAGGGTCTCCCTTTCTCTATTTGGCTCAGAAAAACAAATGGCTACTATATGAAAACACACCATCCCACCTCTGGGCTGCTCTAGGGAACTTGTGTGGTCCCCAGTTCATTTGAGAGTAGCCAGGAGCTTCTCTGTGTTACAGTGCACCTGCACAGCTACAGACGTTTGCTCAGCAACCCACAGCAACTCTTGAGAATCCCTCTAGTTGCATTAAAGCTGTAGCTTTATGACTCCTTTCTTAGTGCCTGGATATGCAAGGGCTTGCAAAGTTGCTTGAACATGGCAGCATATGGGTATCCTACATAGTGCCTGAACGGTTGGAAATCTCCCTAGGCCAGCTAAGGGGCTTCTATGTACACTGTACTTCACTGCAGCAGCTGACGGGGGACATACCAGGAGGGAAAATCCCTCCTGTTTTTTATTTAATCACAGGCCCTTTCAAGACTTTATCGGTGTTATAAAAATGCATTTTGCAAAGTTCTCTCTTTGCTGAAGAAGGAGGTTACTTTGACAGACCATTCCCTTTTTACTGCAATTTATATTTTGCTGAGTTATAAATCTCTGGTTTTGCCCCAGGGCAATATAGTATCTATCTACATCAGGGAAGCATCAGCATCCAATGATTTGAAAGGGAGACTTGTAGTCAGGAGTCCTGGGTTCTGTTCTCAACTCTTCTACCACCTCGTCATGTGACACTGACCAAGGCACAATCTTTCCACTCCTCAACTTTCCCCATCTCTATAATGGAGAGAATAGTACTTTTTTACCTGCCTTTTATCTAGTGTCTTGAGATTCTCAGCAGAAAGGTACTCTGTATCTGCAGTATTCCCTTTTAAGTATCATTGATATGAAAAACCTAGAGATGAGCATCAGTGTTCGAATAAAATAAGAAATGACCCAAACTCTCAGTCAAAACAATCTAAACACATATTCAAAGATAGACAAAAGCGCAACATAGACAATTTTCAGGCATCTCCTGATTGTACACCAACACTGGATGAAAAATCACCAAAACAATGCCTAAGCGGCATTAATGGTATTTTTTGCTTAACCAGAACTAGGCACTCTGGCAACAGACTGTTGCCATGAATTTTTAGTCCAATTCCCACATTGGTACACAAGAACCACTTCTACCTACTCCAATATTAGTATCAGGATTGACTCTTCTACCATATCTTTTTGTTTCTAAATTAAAACAACTTTTGGACTGTTATAACATTTGCAAATTATCATTATCCTATTCCAACCCCTGCATTACTTTACCCAATCCATATCTCCCTATCCATGTAACAGCCCTAGGTACCCTTTTCTATTATTCAGTTTTGCTCTTACTTTTCCCTGTAAATAAAACAAACCACCACCACCACCCTGGAAGAATCTTGTTCTCCCTGAACAGTGTTGGAAATCAACTGATTCAGTGCAATGCTTCCAGTAGTGTACGGAATGAATTACAGTTATAGAACAATATTGCCCTCCCTGCACATTCTGTGAGTACAAAGCAGATTTAAAGCAATCCAAGGATAACAATTTATAAACCAATTAAAGTAAATAGAGATCTGAGCACTGGGAGACATTGCACCTTATTTCAGCCTAATAAGACTTGTTCCCCAGGAGACACATTTTTTGTGTTCTCCGTGTTAAAAGTAATCACACATCCAAGAAAAGCAGCCTTTTCTTTAGACCAAGCTCTATTTAATGCCTGTCCTTTCCTTGGTTATAGAAATATTATTCAGCTTTCCCATGCTAATGTACATATTTTTAAGTTGCAGATTTTGCAAAAGGGTTGTGCTGTGTCCATGTACACACATGGTAAATATGATCTATTTGACGGTATATCTTTTTTAGACATGCAACGTGGACAACTTTTGAATCTTGCATGTTCATTTTCACTGAATATTCTGCAGACACTACTCAAGGCTTTGCCTTTGACTCCTGTCAGTGGACCCACTTTTGCCGAGTCCTACATTTAACAGGATTTAACCAAGAGAAAAAACATTCCTTGTTTTGTTTTCCCTGGGCCTCCCTGAATCTCTTTTAGAAGCGATTGGGATCTCCCCAGGGAGGATAGTGCCCCAATTCAAGAAGCTCTGCCTTAGACTTGCTAGCCAATCAGGTATACCAGGGTGAATTCAAATAATAATCGAATGAACACAAGTCCAGAAACTTGATTCTTAAGCTGCATATAGAAGAGATCACTAGTCAAATTAGCAAAAGCTGTTTGGGTTGCATCTGCGGCCAGAAATCTGGTTGTCAGTTCCTTATAATTTTAGAATGTACCATATCAGAGAGTTTATCAGTGGTGAATGAAACAATTCTTCAGCAATCTTTATCACAGCAGGTAAAATAGAATTGGTCTGTAATTTGTAATCATTACTTCTTTGCCTGGGATTAATCCTGGATCACCCATGGTGAAAAGAGGTGCCTGTTGACCTAGGGAAGGACCATTTGCCATTCTGTAGGCCAGCGCAGCTTTCTTTTCACAAAACTCACTTTGTCTGACCATCCTTCTTTATGTTAAATCAACTTTTATCTATTTTCTGCCTTTTTCCTACCAGTCTGAATACTCCAGATCCTTTATATAAAAGAGATTTTCTCACTTCTTAGTGTTCTTCAAAAGATTTTATATGGGAGAGAAACTTTGGAGTTTCTCTGAAGGAAAAAAAAAAATCAAAGGGGACAAAACCCACTGACATAATGCATGAGTAGAGAATGTGCAGGGCCATAGGAATGACCTGTGTTACCGTAAAAGAGCTTGCTCTTACTACCATGCAGATATCATAAGGAATTGGTGTAAGAAGATATTAACAGATAACAATGCACTACATTTCTCAAGCTCAATGGTGGATAATAAGAGCAAAGCATTCAGGACAAAGCATCCCAGCTAGTCTGACACTCTACTAAATAGTCTAAAACCCATGAATTGGAAAACCTCCGCTATTCAAACTCCTGCTTTAACTGACCTTTTTAAAGACTCCCCAAGGTTCCTTGTACAATTTTGTTCACTTTTTATGGATGTAAGCAGAGTCTGAAGGAGCTCTCCCCTGACATCAAGCGGTGAGCTGTGGAAAAAGACTTCAGGAGCCGATCTCATTTGCATGGGCACACCCACCCTGCCTGTGTGTTCATCATGATAGGATTGCTTGCCAAAATGGTCACTTTTGGCTGGTGTGGGATCCTCAGTCTCCCTGTTATTGGGGGCAGGAATAATAAAGGGTGGTTATCCTTGTTGTATGAATCAAGGGCAGCAGAACTGAACTTGGCATTTCCCAAGTGAGAGACTCCCCTTCAACTTAATGGCACTCGCTAGGCAGGGGACATGGGTTCCACAGCCCAGTGAGGTGAGAGAGGGTGGGGACAGGTACTTGTACCTGGTGGTGTGGGCTTTGCCTAAGGGCCTCAGGCACCATTTGACCCTTCCTCTCTCCACTGTGTAATATCAGAGCTAATTTAGACTCAATTGAGAGCCTTGTTACATGCTTCAGAGCTGAAATCACCTATGCATTTGACCTGCTTTGGTACAGTGTCTCTGATGCAAGAGACTGCCCAGTGTGCACCAGCAGTGAGGCTCCCCCACTAACAGCTGAAATCACTGAGAACTGTGTTAAGTGGGGAGGCCCTGAAGACATCTTGGTGCTGGCAGAGAGGTGTGGCAAGTGGCCAGCAGGGCGGCTGGTGGAGAGTGCCAGAGCAGAGCCCCGCAGAGAGGGGTGGCACGTGAGTGCCTGAGCAGCGGAATGTGTAAGGTGCCTCCCACTCCACCCGGGGGGGGGGGGAGTGAGCTCTGCAGATGCATCTCTGATCTATGGGACTGCACTGTCCAAGGACCGCAGCTGTGAGTGGGGTGCAGAGTAGGGGTGGGCACATTAAAGAGACTTCGGGGTTGCTGGACTTAAGAACCCGAGGATAAAAGGACACTGCCCAACTTACTTGGTGGTGGGTCTTTTTCTCATGGTTTATGTTTTATAAACCCTGTTTGCTGTATTGCCACAAATAAATGCCACATTATTTCCCTCCTTTTTATTAAAAGTTTTTTGCTACACTGAGACCCTGGCTTTCAAGATGGGAAGTATTGCTTCTTAGAGGTGCCCAGGTGTATAATTGTCCCAGGTCACTGGGTGGGGTCTCGAGCCGGTTTTGTGTTGTATTGTTGAAAAGGAACCCTTAGAGACTGAACCTGGTCCTTGGTGCTGCCAACTCTGACTGGCAGAATGGTTACAGGTAAAAACTACCTTTATTAGATAATTATTTTAGATGGTCCCTGTAAGTGTTCTCTGTATTCTAAAGTAAGCCCTAGCATATAGTTAGTCAAAATATGTTTGTCAATATATGTACTTTTCCACAACTTAAAATGTCTTTTTGACCAAACCCAGAATTTTCCAGGCAGACTCATTTTGGTCATTTTTTTCCCATTCCCTCTCCCCGTAAAATATTTTACTGAAAACTGATTCTGACATCCACTTGAGGGTCGGGGGGGGAGAGCGAGGCAGGGGTGGTTTTTCATCACCAAACAAAAGTTTGTGGAAAATTTTGGGGAAAAAAGAAAAGATTTCATTGTTGACCAGCTGTACCCTAGTCCACCAGCATCAAAGAGCACTGAGCCCACCTGGAAAAGATCTTGTTTAAATTGCTAACCACACCTTACATGCACATTTATTTGGCCCTGATATTAAAGGAAGGGCATTAATGGGCCTTTTTCTGTATTCTGTTTCCTATGCTTATACCACAAAATTGGCCTGGGGAGGAGTCAAATGTTCCCTGATTGGTCATCTAAACCCACTCAGTCAAAAGGGAGAGAGCCTGGTGGGGTTCCATTTGAGTGTTGGAGGCCGTTTTAGTTCGCACCAGTGCTCTGGGCTGCGGGCACTGGAATACACACGCAGTCTGTGCCTAAGGTCGCTTGAGAGACCTTTGAGGAGCCAACGGATGCTGCTGCTCCCTTCTACCCAAGGGGCATATGCAGCCCCAAGATGCTTGCTTAGCTTCTCAGTACTGGTTTCACTGTCAAACTGGTTCCCACTCCAGTGGCTCACCCCTCACACACTGAGAACCCACAATACCACTACCTAGACCTCCTCTCAAACCAGTTTTATTGAGATGACAACCTCCAATGATTTCTCCTGCACCACTGTCCCCGAGTTCATGATACCGCTTTCTAGCACCATCTGCATCAGCACCTCCATTATCAGAAGCCTCTGACTCCTTGTCCTCAGACACACAGGACCACACTTCTGAATCTTGGCTGGGACATAGCACTTACTCTCCTTCAAGGTTGTTGGTGCCATGAACAATGAAGTATCCCCAACAGTGGCCTTTTCCTAAAGGACAATGGCCCAGACGAAGATAGGTTCCAGGTCCATACTAGTGGTCATTCTGGGCTCCATGGGGCGTCCCTCCTCTGCCAGAACCTCACCTCAACCATCTTGACAATTGTGGGGAGTACATCAGACGTGAAGATTAGGAAAATAATTCCCTGATATCTGATGCTGAGAGCGTCACTCTCCTAGTATGTTACAGTGATCAGTCCTGGCCAGCCAGGTCCTTCTTGAGTAGCTTCTCCACCACAGATTATGGAGTTGCCACAACCTCAAATACTGGTTACATCTTCACCACCAGATGATGCTATTGATTCAGTGGGAGATTCACTTCCTCCAGAAGACCACATGGCCCACCAAGACCTAGAGTGACCTCAGTGCTTGGCATCCAGGCAGAAGAGGTACTTGGGAGTTTTCACAATTTGGAGGACATCTTAGTGCTTGTCACCTCAGATAAGGTTGCTCTGCCAATCAATGAGATAATCATGGAACTGGCCAAGACTCTTTAGCAGACCCCCTCTTCCCTGGCTCCCCCAGAAAAATGAATGGAGAGGAGATACTTCATCACTGCTAAGGGGTATGAACATTTTTCCACTCACCGCTCCCTGTGTTCTCTTGTGGTAACAGCTGCGAAGAAGCAGGAAAGAGAGGGGCAGTGAACCTCCACACCTAAAAGTAAGGATTTAAAAAGACTAGACTTGATGGTGACAAACTTTTTGTTCTTCAGGATTGCAAACCACCAAGCCACCCTGAGTCGATGTTATTACACACTCTGGGAGAACATTGCTAAATTCAAGGACAAATTACCAGAAAATTGCAATAAGAGTTCTCAATAATTGTGGAGAAGGGTAATCTGATTAGTGTAGATTTGGTGGCTCAACCCATGAGTGCTATGAGAAGGTCTTCATGGCTGCAGTCATCTGGCCTATCTGCAGAAGTCTGACTGATCATGCAGGACCTTCCATTTGAAGCCCTACTCTGCTCTTCAAAAAAACCCCGATGACAGGCTTCACAGCCTTAAAGATTCTAGGGCAACACTCAGATCTTTTCAACACCATAGTGTTGCTCCCCATTCCCAAGATCCACCTAGGAAAAAGGGAAGGAGTTGTAAAAGGTGCCCTCTTCCACCCTCCTCTTTAGAATCAATCAAGTCAGCCCATCCAGCTGCCTCTTCTAAGCAGGTATTTTGATGGAGTTGTCAAGGATAATATGCCAGTCTCCTCACTGCCATCTGTTTCCCCACCTTTTTTTTAATTACCAATCACTTGTATTACTTCCTAAGTGCCTGGACCACACATATCATCGGATGAGTAGGTCTTAAGCATGGTGGAAGGGATATGCCATCCAATTTACTTCAATCCCTCTCCTCCATCCCTCCTCCTCCTCATCCCTCTTGAGGGTCCACTCTCATGAAATCTGACCTCTCATTGAAGGGCAATCTTTCCTTGAGGCATGGGCCATAGAGGAAGCACTGGTGGGCCTTGGGAAAAGGCTTTTGTTCCCATTATTTCCTGATTACCAAGTCAAAAGGAGGCCCAGAGAGTTGAACAAATTCTTGAAGAAAATAAAATTCTGCATGGTTACCCTAGCATCAATTATCCCTTCCTGAGAACAAGGTATGCTGCCCTCGATTTGAGAGACGCTTATTTCCATATTGCATTACGTCCCGACCACTAAAAGTGTCTCAGGTTGCTGTGAATGATCGACACTATCAGTTCAGAGTACTTTCGTTTGGCCTGGAGCTGCTTCTTGGGCATTCACAAAAGCCCATGGCGGTGGTAACAGCTCATTTTCAAAAATTAGGTGTCCATGTGTTCCCATACCTGGATGACTGGTTGATCGGAGGTCAATCAGATTCTCAGGTCCTGTCCAGCATATCCACTGCTTTATCCATATTCAATCCTCTGGGGCTCCTACTGACTTGAGAGAAATCAATGCTGAGGCCTGTACAGATGATAGAATTCATTGGAGCAGTCCTTGACTCTACAAAGGCCAGGGCTTTTCTGCACAAGCAAGATTCAAAATCATTCAAGATGTAATACTTCAAATGAAAGCTTACCCACTCACAGCAGCATGCAAATGCCTCAGTCTGCTAGGTCACATGGCAACACATACCTATGTAGTGCAATACACCAGACTGCAAGTCAGGACACAGCAGACATGGCTAGCATCAGTATATTTCCTGAATCGTTCACCACTTGCACAAGGTGGTTTATGTGTCGGAGCCACTCTTGTTGTCTCTGGATTGGTGGACAGGCCCTCTAAAAGTGTGTGAGTTCCCTTCCTTCCCACGCTGCCAACACTCACTCTAGTCCCAGATGCATCATCTCTAAATTGAGGGGCTCACATTTGGGTATCTGAAGACTCAAGGTCAGGCATGCCAACAGCAATTTGGGGGGGGGCCAGGGCCCCCCATAGAAGAAGTGCAGGGCCCAGGGGATGGTGACATATCCCATCCCTTCCAGGACCACCCCGTCCCTTCCGGACTGCCAAATCTGGCCAATCCACTGCGGCCTGCCCCCAGGGCCTGGGGGGGCCTGATGCCCCGCGCCACCCTAGTAGCCCTGCAGCCAACCTGGGAGATTTAAAAAGGCCCAGGGCCCCCAGCCGCTGCTGCAGCAGTCCTGGGCCCTTTTAAATTGCCTGGGACTCTGAGCAAATGCCCACTTTGCGCCCCCCACCCCCGCAATCAGCGGGCCTACTCAAGGTCTTTGGTTGTCTCAAGACTGAGAGGCTCATGTACATGTCAGGGAGTTCAGAGCAGTATATGTATCCTGCTTAACCTTGTTTCCCACATAGTGGGAAACAATCTATTGACTATGATGGACAACTCAGCGACCGTATTTTACTTAAACAAGCAAAGAGGAACGCTGTCAAATCAACTCTTCCAGAAGGAAGTTCATCTCTGGGACTTCTGTATAACCCACTCGATTCACTTCAAAACTGCTTACCTTCCAGGGAAACAAAACACACTGACAGATCAGCTGAGAAGATACTTCATTGTTCAACATAAGACCACAAATGGTCATTCTACTCAGACATAGCCAGGTCCATCTTCTAACTCTGGGAGATTCCCCAAGTGGACCTTCTTGCAACAAGGACCAACAGAAAATACTGTTGTTTATGTTCCCATGGGAGGCGGGGTAGTATTAGCCCAGGCTTCCTAACAGATGCCTTTCTTGGGAGAAGTGCCTTCTATACAGCTTCCTCTGATTCCTTTGCTCCCCAGAGTTGTATCCAAATAAAAAAAACACCATGCTCATCTCATCCTTATAGCATGAGTGTGGCCCCATCAATACTGGTACTCAGTCCTATTAACACTGTCTATTAAAGCCTACTTTATCCCTCCCATTGGATCCAGACATAATTTTTCAAGACTGTGGCCACAGTCTCCACTGCAGCCTCCCAGCTCTCCATCTCACAATATGGCTGCTCCATGGCCAAGGCCCTTTGAAAGGTCCTGCTTAACAAGATGTCCAGAATGTGTTTCTCAATAGTAGAATTTCTCAGGTAGGATCACTTACCTGGCTAAATGGAAGTGTTTCTCCATTTGGTCATGTGGGAAAGGTGTGTCTCCTTGGCAAGCACCCCTGAATGTTGTGCTGTCTTCTAGATCTAAAACTGAGTCTGACAATTAGTTCTGTAAGGGTGTATTTAGTTGGTTTCTCAGCTTACCATATACAGATGGATAATAAGCCCCTTTACTCCAACTTCATTGTTATTCAATTCCCAAAGGGCTTAGCCAGATTATACCCTCAAATGTGGGACCTCGTCTCTCCTTGGGTTCTCAGCTAAGTCCTGGCAACTCTAATGGGGACCCCCTTTTGAGCCCCTGATGATTTGTTCTCTCCTGTACCTCTCTTTGAAGGTTGTGTTTCTAGTAGCAATCACCTCAGGCAGAAGGGTTGGTGAATCCCTTTATATAGTTTTTTATAAGGATAAGGTTTATCTTTGGCTGCATCCAAAGTTCCTTACAAAAGTAGTCTCTGGTTTTCACATGATCCAAGCTATCAATTTGCCCACGTTGTTTCCAAAACCCCAGCACTCTGAATAGGAAGAAAGACTTCACTCATTGGATGTGAGAAGAGGATTAGCTTTCTACCAAGAGCGTACTAAATTGTTCCAGACTTTTACACAGCTGTTTGCCACAGTCGCTGACAGAGTTAAGAACAATCCAGTTTTCTCCCAGACAATCTCCTCCTGAATCTCTTCCTGAATCTGTTTGTTACCAGTAGGCTAACACGACCCTGCCAAACTAGAGTACTGGGGCATTCTACAAGAGCACAAACAGCTTCTGCAGCTTTCCTGGCTCTCATACTAGTTGACATTTGCAAAACAGCAAGTTGGTCTTCAGTCCACCCCTTCGCTTCTCATTATGCTGTTACCTGTCAGTCCAGAGACAATGCCAGTTTTGTATGGGCGGTTTTACAATCACTGTTCAGATAAACTCCAAACCCACTTCTGTAGCTGTTTGCTTGTCAGTCACCTACAGTGGAATTGACATGTGCAATCACTCAAAGAATTCAAAATGGTTACCTAACTTTTGGTAACTGTTCTTTAAGATGTTGCATATATCTATTCCATGACTCCCCTCCCCTTCCCTTTGTATCAGAGTACATCTGGTATGAAGGAAGTGAGGGGATTTGGAGTGGCTCTGCCAACACACAGTGGTGCATGGCGGTAGGGGATGCTTGAGCCACCCCAATGGGTACTGCTGAGGAAAGAAAATCTCTAACATCTGTGCGCACACACCTACACTGGAATGGACATGAGCAACACATCTCAAAGAACAACAGTTATGGAAAGGTAGGTGCCCATTTCTTATGTTAATTGAAGGGTACATTCACGTCTATTGGTCTCAGTGTGGTTTTAATTCACTCCATGACAAGGTTTCAGCCAGCTCAAAACACTTTGCATGTTAGTGGTGTGATGGTTTTGCATGACAATTCCGTGCTGGCCATTGTGTCTGCCTGTCAGGCAGTGGAGAGAGACTGTTCAGGGAAAGTGGAAAGCTACTCCCTGCTATAGGAACTTATCAGTCGCATATGTCTATTTGTTTCTTTTGAAAATAGGATAAAACTGCTTAGAGGGGGCAACCAACTCTCCTGTGCTGGTGTGATCCATCTCTTTCAGCTTCTCTGCACACAAGAGATGTACTCTGATATTTTTACTTCATTAATTTCTTTGTTATTGTCTCATGTGCTCTGTTCCCCTGTTATATAATCAATCTTCCTATTTTAATTCGCTTCTTCTGCTGAAACTGATAGGCACAAAAGCTGTAACAGAGCTAGTTGAATATATGGGATTTTGGCTCAGTGATTTATTCTAATGTGAACTGAATATATTATTTTCTTAGCCTCTTGACCCATTAGAGAGGATTTTTTTTCTTAAATGTGCAAAATACTTCTCAACCAAAATCTGTAATAATAAATTAATCCTTGTGGCTTATTTCTGGATCTGAAAATATTATCATTTCAGGGACACTGAGTTAACTATAGTTTATCAGATTAGAAATTGTATAGATAATAAATCCTCAAAAATAAAACTCCAGCATCCTATTTGAGTAACCCAGCAGCACAGTTAAAATTTAAAATAACTAGAAAAGGCAATGGTATTCATTTTTAAAATAAATCTGTCAACTTCCTGGTATGGAATAATATCTTCATCTCTCTCTCTCTTTTAAAACTAAATCTATATATGTTTTCTCTTGGTTTTATATTGCAAAATCTGTAAGGCTGAGGAGCTTTCTTCATCCTCAAAGGGGTGTTGTGATGAACTCTTTGTGGCACTGTAAGGAGGCAATGTCATATACTAGATAGGGCAGTGGTCAAAGAGTAAGGGCCTGTCAACGTGGAGACAGTGTACAGCAAACTGGGATGAAAATCTGCATTGCACTTGCCTGCCGCACACTAACTTTCTGTGTGGAGCCTGCTATCATGGCCTATATGTTCTGTAGTGCACTTTGATCTACTGCTGATTGTAGTAGGTCAGAATGCATTATGGAACTTTTAGCATGCAGTAGCAGCGTCCACATGGTGGCTTAGTGTGCAGCAGGCTAATGTGCTATAGATTAACATCTGGCTTGTCACACACTAAGGATATGTCTACCCAGCAGCTGGGAATTGTAATTCCCAGCTCAGGTAGACATACATGTGCTAGCTGTGCTCCAGCTAGCATGCTAAAAACTGCAGTGTGGCATGAGCAGCGGCTCAGGGAGGCACCCATATACAACCCCTTCAAAGGTCCTAATCACGTATTCTGTCTGGTAGCTAGCCTGAGCTGCTGCCTGTGCGACTGCAGCCACACTACTAGTTTTAGTGCACTGCTTGAGCAGAACTAGTGTGTTTATGTTTATCCTTACCTTAGTCTCATTTGGAGAAGCCTTATGAAAGGCCTGCTTCTATTCCGTAAATCACTTCACCTCTCTGTGCCTCTGTTTTCCTCCCGCACTTTGACTATCTTTTCAATTTTGATTTCAAGCTGTTCAGGGCATGGACTGTCTCTTACTATGTGTCTGTAGAGTGCCTATAGGGCCCTGGCCTCACTTGAGGCTTCTGGGTGCTACTGTCATTCAAATAGTAACTCTAGGTTTGTTTGCTAGTATTATCAACTAAGAGTGTTTCAATGGCTAACTTTTATGTCGCTGTTTAAAGCATATGAATCATGTACTGAATACTAGTTGCAGGTAGTTCACATAATAGCAACCCCTTCAGCATTCTAGGTAATAGTTTTTTTTCTTAAGAGCTAAATGCTCTCTGACCCTGGCAATGCAGAATGAGATTCCAGTTTTGCCTTGGTGAAATAAGTGACCTCGACTTACAAAATGTTAGGGGTTGACATCATGATTTTGAGATGTAAAGATTTCTATAGCTCATGCTTTTAATAATATTCTATTCTTTGTAAGGTGACATTTCTCAGCTGTTTATATAAGGATCTATAGTAATGGTTGCTTTTCTGTATCTTGGATTAGAAAAAGTCACACATCTTTTTGTAAATAAGTAAAGTTAGAGAAAGAAAAGAAAAGCTACAAAGAGACTTGTTGAATCACACTTGCCAAACAAAAGCAATTGAAATTGCATTGTAGATTTGGATTTTAAATTGTTGGCTCCCAAGGAATTTTATTTTTAAAATTACTAAAATATTTAGTTTAAAGGTACAATAAATGTGCCCAGCTTTTAATAACTGTTTTTCTTACTGCCAGCTCAGGGCTGTGACTCCCACTTTTTTTAGTCACAGGGGTCCTTTTACATACTTCAGGGGGCATCATCATTAAAATGAAGCAAGATAATCACAATTATTAACTATGGCTATTTTATTATTGAAAAGGGAAAAGAAAACATTAAACCAAACAACACAAATGATAGAACGTAAGTGATAAACCGGTTACCGCCTATTGCAATCTCTTCTGTATGTCTCTCTGTGGAGAACTCTTAGCAGAGATTATATCTCTAGAAGTGGACCACCTCTGGGGGTGTTCCTTGTTGGATAAATTAAGACCAAAATATAAACATGCAGAATATTGTTTCTCAAATTTATAGTAAATCCTGGCTTAGCATCTTATTAGATATTTAAAACTGTTTATCCATGGGCAGAATAATTTGTTTAAGGGCAGGTGAAACCTGTCTAGTTATAACCAACTAGTTTATAATTGGGCAAAGTAAGCAATCTTAACTAAATTCTATGAAATTCAAGAAAATACTTAAATCAGAATCCATTTAAGAAGCTGTCTTGAGACAGGAAAATTACAAATATTAAGACTCTTAAATTCCACTATTTCTCTTTTTATTAATGTTTGGCCCCTATCTCCTCTCCGGGAATAGACAGTCTAATCATTTTAGTGATTAAAAGGAAAACTGTTAGTGTCTTCAGTTACAACAGCACTTTCCTATCACAATACAATAATTACAAGAATTTTAAAGCTAATCCCTTGGCAGTGTCTTAGTTAACTCTTTCACCAATCCATGTTGTAGTTTTGGGGAGGTTTTCCTGAAGTTGATTTCTTCTTGAGTTTTTCTCTCACTTTTTAGAAGTCTTTGATAGCGTGCTTGAAAAGATGGACAAGGTAAGTTAATGAATGCTGTGTGTTTTTGAGCAGTGCAGTTGTATGTGTGTGAGAGAGGAGTGCTCACTGCAGAGGCTTTTAGCCAAGACCTGTTGCAGGCTCATCAAACTTTAGCAGGTCTAGCTGCCAGCAGAGAGGGGCAGCATGACACAGCAAGCAGCGTGGGTTAACATACTTCGTCTAGCTGAGGAAAAACATCCTGCGCTTCAGAGACTTCAGTTGATATCATGGAGAAGCCTCTACTTGTAACACTGACAGACCCTGGTTTGGCACCTCTGGAGCGTAAAGCATGAGCCTCTACTGCATGAGCTAAAAGACACATCTCATTTAGCCACGACTGTAGCAGGTTCATCAATTGCTATCTGGTCTTGCTGCCACTAGAGGGGGACAGAGTGCCATACAAAGCATACATGGGCTGCACAAGCTTTCCATGTAGACTAGGAATGCTTAGTACAGTTAACGTTTTTAGTTCTCCAACAGTCTTTTAATATTAAATAATTCTTAAATAGTTACTACAGAAGTTGTTGATTTAATAACAATTTTTGGAGAGAGGAGATGATTCTTCTCTTTCTGAGTTGGGCGGGGGAGTTGCTTGAGTGCTGCCAGTAATTAACTTCCCATTAATAAAAATACTCTATATTCAAATGCTGCTTTTATTAATAATCAGTTTAGCAAGGCCATTAGATTCTATGTTGGTACACAAAGCATTTTACCGTTAACATAGCAATGACATTAGGAGCTCTATTGGGAGCTAATATATTTGCAAGTCTACATTTTACAAAGGTATTTTCCATTTCAACATTTCAGAAATAAACAAAAGGTTTAGAACCTGTCCAATGTCATGTTTTTCCTAGAGGCTTTTCTTTGCAGGGAAGGGGCAGAGCTCCATCTATGGCCTAGGTTTACTGCTTCAGTAAAACATTCTCATGTCCATTTCACAATCGTGTCTTCTCCTAAAGCCGGAATGTTTTTCAGGATTTGTTTTCTTGAGATAAAGATTATTTGTACCAAATCAGTATCTTATAAAGAGGCACCCTGGTCTCTTTATAAGCACTCTTGATTTAGTAGCTGTGATGGGGTGTACCAACCTTCACTGGGCCTGAGGGTGCAATGAGCCTCACCGCACTACACCTGCAGTAGGCGGAAGGAGGCGTTTAAAGGGGCTGAACCTGGCTCAGTAAGGGGCTGACTAAGGAGGAGAGCACATCTCTGTGTCTTACTCAGTAACAGAAGCCTACATGGAGGCAGGGAGCTGAATGGGGCTACTGGCAAACAGAGTGTTGCCAGAGGAAGGTACATGTGCAACAGGTAGCCTAAGGTTGTTGGGAAAGAAATGACAGGAACTGAGTCCATCCAGGACACTGAATGCTGGTGGAGGGTCCTGCAGGAAGACTCCAGCTGAGTAAGGAACTGTCCTTCCAAGGGGAGTGGCAAAATCTGTCCGGCAGCAGAACCACCTGGGTGTCAGACAGTGCAGTGAACTGGTGGAAGAGGCTAACAGCATAGAGTTGATGTTCCAGGAACTTGGGAAGAGGCACAGGCCCAAGACAGGACAGATAAGAACTGGTCCAGGCAGGCAGCAAGAAGTCTGTATAGTCAGGCCATGACTGCCTATTCAACGGTCCCTGGACCAGAACCCAGTGAAGAGGGAGGGCCTAGGTTCCCTTACCAGCCCACTGCCTAAGATGGAGTGGAATCTCTGCTCCCCCTCCAATGTGGATTAGGACTACTGCAACCTCCTGATACTAGGGATAAGGACTTGGACTGAGGGTCCAGTGTGAAGCTGAAAGACTATTATTGATTGGACTCTTGGCCCATCCTGGAAGAGGTGGGACTATATGTGGTCCAGAAAGCTGAATTGCAAGAAGAAGCAGACCACAGGGCTGGAACAGCTGGCAGGAGGAGATGACAAAGGAGGAGAGCCTGCTGGGGTGTGCCAGCCAGTGAATCACACATGTTTGTTACCTTTTAGACCAAATGCTGTTTTTCAGTTGTGGTATATAATTTGCAATTAAAAACTCTTATTAAATATTCTACACAAAGCCCAATCACAAACAATTTTGAAATAAAAAGTTAGAGCAAAATAAAGTTTAAAATGTAGCGTTTCTGAATTTGTATAAACACTCTTAAGGGTAATAAACATGGTTTTATAGCTAAGGATGGCTATTATGCTGACATTTGCTTGTTTTTTGGAGTACCAAGAAGCAGAAGCCCCCTGGAATTGCTTTAACCTTTCTGAAACTTTTATGTTATAATGAACTAAAACATACACAGTAGTGTTATATTTTTCAAGCATTCTGGCTATAACACACTTGTAACTATATCTTAATAGTACTTAGGCACCAAGTGATCATGACTTGATCACAATTATAATGTGAAAGCAGAATAAAGTCCACTAATATATATATATATATACCTGATGCTTTAATAGAGCCAGTTTCATAAATCTGAAAACAATTGTGAGCCAAGTCATCTGGGAGGAAGAACTTAATCAGAAAAATGTGAATGATAATTAGAAATCATTTTAAGAATGCCTTATTAGATACCCAAAAAGCGATAATTGTAGGAGAAGGCTGTTCTGTTTTTTAAAGCAAGCAAGTAAACAAACAACCTGGTCAAGAGCAGAACTGAAAGTAACTATAAAAATGATATATAACAAATGGAAAAAAGGGGGAGGGTGGTGGTAATGAATATATAGCAGGAGATAGGAATTGTAGAAAACTGATAAGGAAAGCAAAAGGGCCAAAAGTAGAAATAGAGTTAAGGACAATAAGGAGGAGTTTTAAAAATGTATTGGGAACAAAAATAATCTTGAAAGTGGTATTGATCCATTACTAGAAGGAAATGGTTGAATTATCAATAATGATGCTGACAATTGCAGAAATGTTCAATACATATTTATTCTATATTGGGGGGGGGAATAGATTTATTCTCATGATATGGTGATGATAATACTCTTTCCACTAGTATCTGCAGGGGATGGTAAACAGAAGATACGAAAGTTAGACATTTTAAACTCAATAGGTCCAGATAACTTGCATCCAAGAATTTTAAAAGAGCTGCCTGTGGAGCTTTTGAGACCATTAATGTTGATTTTTCAATAAGATTTGAAGCCCCAGAGATATTCCAGAAGACTGGAAGAAAGAAAGCTAATGTTTTAACTTTTTAAAAGGGTAAATGGGATGGCCTGGGTAATTGTAGGTCTGTCAGCCGGACATCAATCCCTGGCAAGATAATGCAGCAGCTGATGTGGGACTCAATAAAGAACTAAAGAATGATAATTTAATTAATGCAAATCAACATGGGTTTTTGGAAAATAGATCCTGTCAAACTAACTTTATTATTATTATTTTTTTAATAAGATAACTAGTGTGGTTGATACAAGTAATAGTATTAATGTGATATACTTAGACTTCTCTAAGGCATTTGACTTGGTATTGCACAACATTTTGATTAAAAAACTGGAATGATCTAAAGTAAACATGGCACACATTAAATAGATGAAAAGCTGGCCAACTGAGAAGTCTCAAAATAAAACTATAAACAGGCACCTGTCACTAAATGGGTGTGTTTCTAGTGGGGTCCCAAAGGAATTGGGTCTTGGCCCTTACTCTATTTAACATTTTTATCAATGACCTGGAAGAAAACATAAAATCATCACTGCTAAAGATCCCAAGTTACACACAAATTGGGGGACTGATAAATAATGAAGAGGACAGGTCACTGATTCAGAATTATCTGGCCTGCTTTGTAAACTAGGTGCAAGGAAACAGTATGTGTTTCATACAGCTAAATGTATACCTCTAGGATCAAAGAATGAAGGCCATATTTACAGGGGATTTTATCCTGGGAAGCAGTGACTCTGAAAAAGATTTGGGGGTAGTTGTGGATAATCAGCTGAACATAAGCTCCCAGTGTGATGCTGTGGCCAAAACCGCTAATGTGACCCTGGGATGCATAAACAGAGGAATCCTGAATAAGAGCAGAGAAGTTATTTTACCTCTATATTGGCGCTGGTGTGACTATTGCCAAAATGCTGTGTCCAGTTCTGTTGCCCACAATTCAAGGAGGATGCTCTTCCATCTATCAGAGAAAGTTTTATAACACAATCCAGTGGCTGGAAGTTGAAGTTGGACACATTCAGACTGGACATAAAGCATACATTTTTGACTGAGGGTAATTAACCATTAGAACAACTTACCAAGGGTTGTGGTGGATTCTCCATCACTGAATTTTTTAAATCAAGATGGGATGTTCTTCTGAGAGATATGCTCTAGGAATTATTTTGGGGAAGTTCTATGCCTTGGATCATACGTGAGGTCCGACTGGAGGATCACAGTGACCCTTCTGGCCTTGGAATCGATGAATATTCAATAAAAGTGCAAAGAAGTTTGTAATGACATATTAAAAGTTATAATTTTATCAATATCATTTTGCATTAATATGGAGGTCACTCCCCCCCAGATATGCAAATAAATTCCTTTGCAGCCATCAAGACTCATTCATGACCTAATAAAACCTATTCTAATTTAGCTGTTTCTTCCAGACTCCTATCTTTAATATGTGAATCCTTATCAGAATTTCAACAGGCTGAGTGAGATTAGGGAACACTGATAGCCCTGGGAAATTGAACAGGATCTGAGCATGTCTAAAAAGAGACTCTCTCTCACTCCACTTGAAATAGCCTAGAAAATAAAGGTACAGTGTGAAGGCATAATGTTTAAAATAACTTGTTTATATGACCACTTCTCACTGAAAATCAAACATTTTAGACTGTTACGATATATTTGAAAGTGTTGAAAAAAAGATACTGTTCACAAAGACTAATTGCAGTTTAGAGATAGGTATCTTCCATTATGTTATACTATTTATTATTTTTCACCACTTGTTTTATTAACATGCATCTAGAATTACATGTTGCTTTAATCTTCTTGAAAGGTTCTGTCATTATTTGTCTCGGTGCCTCAGGTCCCACTTTTTGTGTTATATTAGCTATGCCTGCTACTTTTGACATGAAAAGAAATATCATTGTTTTAGTAGATGTAGGAATGATTTTTTTTTAATAAAACATAACAGAAAATCAGTTGTGTGAGCAAATACTATCCTCAGGCAAAATAACACCACTTTACTGCAACTAATATCACACTGTAAATGTTCTCTTCACACAGCTTCTCTGAGATGCTTTTTTTTTTTCTGCCTCTCACTACCACAAGCTTTGTTCCCAATGTTACTTTGCAAATGAAGGGTTCATCATTCTTCCCTCCATTAAATGTACCTATTAAAAGCAGAATATTTCACACATTGTCTACTGTCCCTTCAGTCAGGACGAGTTAACTTGGTTTGCCAGCACTCTGCTGCTGAGCCACAGTTAAGCAGTTCACCAGGGCATCATGGTTGTAAATGAGATATAGCATCCTGGTAGCCTTTCATGATTTTATATTTTTTTTCATAAATAAGTAAAACTGCATCAGAAGACATTCCACTTCCTAAGGAATGCACAATTAAAGACAGCCAAAGAAGCACCAGATCTGTGAGATTTGACTAGGATTTTATCCCTATAGAGGAAAAATGTTTTTAATTCAGGATTTTACCCCCTTTGGTCTTGTCATTGAGTTCAGTAAGATAGTGTAAGTGTAGAATGAAACAACAGTCCATGGTAGATGATTAGTAAAGGCAGTTAGCTCATTGTTAGCATATGCCTTCTGTTCACAAACACACATTTAAGCATTCCTACTCAACCACTGATCTTTCATATTATAAACTTTGACTTTAAAATGAGCTGATTTTTCTAAACTGGTTTTGATACATCAGGCTCCTGTCAGTAAACATAACATTTACTGAATATTTTCACAAATATCATCTTGGATCCCAAATCTACTCACTAGGTCTTATAGAAAGATTCAGACGGTGCGTGTGTGTTTGAAAGACTAATAAAAAATCATAATACCTATCATTTAGAGAACATAAAATCTAATTGGAGAATCAATAACTAAAACCCCATGTAAATATTTTGCTCTATTAATGCCGCAGGTTAATAAAAATGCCTGCATGAAGATATTTTAGGATACAGATATTTGGAACGGTCGGATTACTTTTGACAACAGCACAAGGAATCTATTCAAAGCTGATTTCCCCTCTTTTGTTCACTGAGGACCTGCAGAATCTAAGATAAAAATGGCAGTTGTCCTGAGGGTTCCCTGAGGCATGTCATTAAAATTGGAATTTGATCCTCTTTTCATGGTTACTCAGGACAATCAACCACAGCAAACCTGAAAACTCATCAGTTTTCAAAAATATAACATGCCCTTGACTTTGTTAGTTTAGATTCAATGTGCCAGGCTTGAGTATTTCAAAATCCCTTTAGATGTCACTCTGTCTTCAAAAATACAAGCATTGGACCTTACAGTTCTTCTAAATATTTCTCTGGAATTACAGAACTCCCTCCCCCTCCATTTATGATAAAGGCGAAATTTCATTATAATGATCAAAAATAGGTAAATACTTTCTCTCATTTTAGAACTCTGAACACTTTGCTAATTGCAATAAATAGAAAACTGCAAAGTAATTCTAATTTACCTTTTGAAACCATTAAAATAAGGGTTTAGTTTGTTTTTGAAATTTAAAATTATAGCTTAGACAGTTCTTTTTTTTTTTTTTATGGAAAATGTTGGATACTGTCATTTACTGTGAGACTATCTAAAATAATTTGGTACTTTCTGAAGCTGTGTGGAGCTATCAACTGGTTGAGTATTTTTATTTGATAACTGCTATTTTCAGAAATATTTGGAAAATTGATCCAGAGCAACAATTTGCTGTTTCTACTCAGAACCTTTTGCAGAAGAATTGACAGTATTCCAGCCCTGAGTCAAAATAATGAATTCTCAGCAATTTGCACTTATTTCTTCAGGCAATTTTTGATAATTTCACAACAGACCAGCCAGTTTTTCACCTACCAAAGCTGGGAAAAATAAGTAAATAAAAGTTGGTAATAGCCCCCTATAAAAATTCTGTTTTTTTTGTGAACCCACAAAAGCTCAACTTAAATATACAAATTAATTCATTTAATAATTGGCATTAAATGTCACACATGGAGTAGCAGAAAACTGGACAACTATAGGCAGTGGGAGATTTCTGCTCCCAGATCCCATGGGGGAATCTGGTCTAGGTGTTTATCTGGGACATTTATGTTGCCATTTGTGTGTGTCTGTTTGTGGAGATTTCTAATGGTTTTCTTCATTTGACAGATTTATGGGTTAAAATGAACCATAATTATTTAGGAAAAAGTAACTTTCACCATTAGAACCCGGAGTGCTGCTGTTATAAGGAGTACTTCTAAAATCTAGTATTATTATATGAACCCATCCCTCCAGAGTTCTCAACTTCTTGCTGCTCTACTCAGCTGTTGTCTCTTTTGCTTGTAAGTACAGTAGAGTTCTTTTCATTACCAGCATACCCGGGGCAATCCCAGAATCATAGAAATGTAGGGTTGGAAGGGGCCTTTAGAGGTCATCATGTCTAGCTTCCTGTGCTGAGTTAGGACCAAGTAAATCCAGACCATTTCAGACAGGTGTTTGTCTAGCCTGTTCTTAAAAACCTCCAGTGGATGTTGCTTTACATGTCTGACTTCTGCAGCACAGAAAGTGGTTAATAGACTGAGCTAAAGGCAAATAAATATGTTCTAATCTATCAGCCCTGAATTTTCAGTTTCACTAGTTATAGTAGCTCCATGGACCTTTCTGGAACTTCCTAATTGTTTTGAGATTTTGCTCTAAAACTGCATTGACCAATTATTGAGCTGCAAATTTGGCAGTTGGGGAGGTCACACCACCTCCACCCTTTCTTGAAAAAACGTTCTGTAAGATCCTCTGAATGCTTGCGGAGAGGTCTGCAGGACTCCAGAACAATGAACCGATCATAGAGTGGGTTTGAATAGGAAAGACAGGAGCAGGACCATGGCCTAATGATTAGAGTGGGGAGCAGGGAATTAAGACAACTGTGTTTTATTTTTGGCTCTGTCAAGGCTGATTCCCTACTCTGGCACTTTGAGTGCAGAAGGTGGGGGCCTGCTAGGATTCTAAAAATTAATAGTGGCCACTCCAGGCTGGTATTAAACTCCCAAGGTTACAGCTTCTCTCTGACCGTGGATTTATAGATGCTGCCACCACCCAAGTTCAAAGCCCCTTTGGGAGCCCAGGAAGGCGCACTTGGGAATTACTTCCTGTGGGGTGCCCTCAAGCCCTTTCATTTCCCCTCTGGGGAAGAGCTGAAAAGGAAAAAAAATCAGCTGTTGCCACCAGCTAATTAAACAACGTGCCCAAACCTCTTAAGAGACACAAATCCAATCCAGTTCTTAAGAAAAGGTAAATTTTATTAATAAAGAAGGAAAGAAAGAAAATACATCTGGGAACTCAGGCTATTGCTAGATTTTAAAAGAGCCACTACAAGAATTAAACGCCAAGAATAGCTTTCTTGAGGACCAGCTTAAAGGTCACAAGCAAAACAAAAGCACGGGGAGTTAGCACAGAGGAATCCACAAGCCATAAAGAAATAAAAAGAGAGAAACCAAATTGTGTTTTCCTAGACATTTCCTCATCTACTTACATATCTGAGGTTTCAAATGAGTAGTTTCTAGGTATGATACTGAGGATTTTTCATACCTGGCCCAAGCTTCTTACAGCATAGCTGTTGCCCTGTCTGCCCACCCCCTGGGAGAACAACCACAGACAGAAAAAAGAGGAGTCTTGTTTCAATTTTAAAAAGTTCTAGTCTTCCCACTGGCTCTTTTGGCCAGGTGCCCACTCACTTCCTTTTACCTATGCATCGCAGTGAGACTTTTTAACCCTTTATGGGTAGAGCAATTAGAGAACAGCTACTAAGAGGGATTTTATATCTACTGGCTGGCTGGGTGTCCATAAAAGGGAGCTACCCTCCTCCCCACTTCATTTATCACAGGCTCCAATATTGGTTTTCCTCAGACTCTAGGCAAGCTGTTGTACCACTGCTTTCTTTTGTTTCCCCATTTGTAAAATCAAGATAATCATGGTTAAACACTTTGAGAATCTCATTTTCAAGGTGCAAAAAAAATGCAAAGAATTAATGGTATAAACAGCTAAAAGAGGAGGTTGCTGATAATATAAAGCTTTTCAGCTTATTTTTCAATAATTTAATATTTCACCCATTATATTAGTATCTAGGATTAGCACATGTAAAAGGGTCAACATATAACTGCTTTCGGTGATCGGCAATCAACCACCTGTCCCCAAGAGAGGAATCAGAAGAAACTAAAAAACTGCTTTATTGTAGAGCTGGCCAGTGAAGGCTTGATCAAATAGAGCCTGAGACTGTTTCAATAGTAGACATCCTGGAACTGTCAATACTTCAGCTGATATTTGCTATTATAATGATAACCTAGGAGTCTTTATTTAATTAGTCAGAGGCTGCGGAGCCAGGATGCTAAATGCTGAATCAAATGTTCCCAGAAATAAGGCAGCTTTCTTTCCTTTGCCATTCCCCCTTTCTGCTAGGGCCTGCTTCCTGTGTAGTGGAGTACATGCCCCTTTTTCAGTGTTTCTGTAAGCTTGCTCCATAGGACTTTGTCTGTTAGATCAGTGTTTTTCAAAGCTGTAAAGTCAGGAGTTTTTCATTTACATAAAGCATGTAAGTGAAGTTTGATTAGTCTGAAGCTGGGCCTGAAAACTAAGTGCTGAAATAAAGAACAATAATAACCCTTGCTTTTAAACAGCTTTCCCCTAAAATCTGTGGAAACTCTAGTGGTAACTTTATCATGAATCAAGAAAGGAAGGCCTATAAAAGCAGAGCAGGCATTGTTAACTATCTTTAAAGCAATAAACAATACATCTGAAGCTTCCAAATGGAAGGTACATATTGTTCAGTATTCTGTTGTTCAGCATGTGCATGCAATGGGAATGGCAGGTGTCGACACAAATTCCATCAAAGAATACCCTTAGGATCAGTGTAAACTGGAAATGACTCCATTGAAGGCAATGGAATAATGCTGTGTAAAACTGGTGTGAGAGGAGAATCAGAATTGAGGCCAGATTGTCAAAATAGCTCAGCTCCCTTTAACAACAGTCTGGCCACTTACCTCAAATGCTCAATGTGAGACTATATCAAATTAGGGGAATCTGCTGCTTTGGAAGAATGGCTGAGTTAATATTTTATGCAAGAACAATGGTAATAAATTCAGGGGCATTTATTACTAATGATAAGGATGGCCATGATTTGTATAGAATTTTGCCTTGTGTTCGAAGTGACTCTGTGATGGATTTAAAGAAGTATATATCCTGAGATATACTGTTATGTTCAGTACTGCACAAATTACTTTTGCTTAAGATATATAATTGAGTTGCAGTATCTGACACTTGATGAGACAAGGAGTATTGTCGTGTTGTGTACTTTAAAGAATGTCTTTTTCATTTGTAAACGGTAATGTGCAAGGGAGTGAAGAATGTGGTTGTGGATGAAATGAGAGTGAGAGGTTATATGTACTGATGTCCAATCATTTAGTTTAGGAATGTGATAGGAAACTCTGACATAACGTACATCACTTTTTTTTTTGCATGTTAATATAAGAAATTCTCCTCTCTTGTAGATTTACATATATATTTTTGAACCCTTAAACTTAAATGAGATGTTTTAAAGGGCCACAGTCTCAGATGGTCAGGGCTCAAAATGTAGGTAGGATTTGTTATAAAAATGAGATTTAAACATTTCCCCTGCAGAGGTGGAATACCAACCCCAGCAGCATGGTGCCAGTCTTGGAGAACCAGAAAGCGAACTGGCTGTCAAAGTTGAGTGACGGGCAAAAAGAAAACAGGAAGCAATAGTAGTCTTTTTAAATTAAATGTTTAATTTTCAAAAGAAAATATGTTATGTTCTGTTTTGAAAGAATTCAAGGCAGATTGTTGGGATTGCCAACTTTCATGACTTTATTGTGAGTCTTGCAATATTTATTGTCTTTTCTTTAAGCTCCACCTTCTGGAGTCTTGTGATTGCTGGAGAATCTCAACTTTCTTTTTTTTTTTTTTTAAAGTAAATTTCTAGCCCTCATGATTGCAGAGGAAAGCTCGAAAACATGAACCCTAAAGGATTTTTGGCATCCTACTTGATTTTTGAATGCTTGGTTTTGACAATTCTGAAATTAAAGATTTTAATTTAAAAAGAAAACATTTTATGTATTTCTTTTGACTGTGTCAGAATCTGCTTCCCATTACATAAGTGTAAATGAGGAGTAACAGCATTGACTTTAAGCAGAGGAACAGAGAGCAGAATCGGGCCCATTTTCTTTGTTACACCTTTCCTCTGATTTTCTTGATCACACCATTTTTTTTTCTTCTTTTAAAGAGAGCATGCTTATCATTGTACCTATGTTATCCCTCTTTGCACTAAATACTTCCCAGAAGCATGCTGATAAACTTTGCTGTGGGGATGTAAGTAAGTACTGTACCAATGAATGCACAATGTGAACTTTCTATAAGTAAATTCCCATGTTAAAAGTAATGTATGTGTGTTGCAGTTTCTGTAAGATAGAGCTGTAACAGCAGCTCATACTTTTCACAGAGTAACTTTAAAATTGCACTCAGCCTAGGATTTTTGTTGAAATCTGTGAAACAGAAAGGTCTTAGACTGTCTATCAGAGTTGTCTGCAGAGAGCACATTAATACTGGGCTTACTCAAATGACTGCTGGGCTCATTCTCAGGTGATGAGCTACAGGGCAAGATTTGAATCTAATATTAAGACTAATGTATTGATTCTTTAGATACCTTGCTGGGAAAACTAATTAGTGTTTTAACATTGTGTCTTTTCAGCTGACATCTCTTGTTGAGAAAAAGCTAAATTAAAATACCTTTTTTGATCCTTATGCAGTAGTTCCCATCCATACTTTTAAAGAGACATAGCT
The DNA here is from genome assembly GCF_016161935.1 of Mauremys reevesii. Taxonomy (NCBI): domain Eukaryota; kingdom Metazoa; phylum Chordata; order Testudines; family Geoemydidae; genus Mauremys; species Mauremys reevesii. The sequence continues at coordinate 81,758,249 of NC_052630.1, forward strand.
TTTAGTTCTGTGTCCTTTATCATATCAATAAGCTAGAAAAAACAGTGGAAAATAAATCCCATTGAAAGTAGTTAAATGAGATCAAACATAACCTTCACTGCAATGATAATGGAGCCTATACTCCTTGCACGATACTTCTAACAGGAAGAACTCACCGTGCCTACAGTACAAGAGGGACTGTCCTAGTTAGGTTTTTGTTGAGATTCCCACTGTCATTAAAATAGAGCCCAATTCTGTTTTTATGTCAGTGTAACTCAGGAGTAATGTGAGTTATGGTGGTGCAAAATTGCTTTAAGTGAAATCAGAATCAGGGCTGTAAGAACTAGTGCAACAGTTAAATTTTGTAACAGAAATGTTTTCTTGTCACAAAACACACCTTGAGGGCAGAATCACTGCCCCAGGAGTGACAATAGTAAACAGCAAGGGCAGTGCTGCTAACAGAGATTACTGTTAGCTGCAGATGGAATTGTTCCAATTTTTTTATTTATAGTACTGAGCTTTAGTCAACATATCTAACTAAATTGCACAGATTAATCATTGTTCCTACCTTAGTTTTGGTCCATTTCCCTTTTTGATACCATAAATAGAGACTTGAAGTCATTTAATTCAGAATATATTTTAAGGGACATTTCATTGTTTACTTTTAAATTTAAAAAATACCTTTCCTACCACAGACCATTTGCAAATTCTGATGTCTCAGAGGGTGTTTGTTTTATCTTCAGAATCACATTTCTATCTCTGTTAAGGTTTTCATGACAGAATGCCTTGGTACCTGAGTTAAAAATTGCATTGTGGAGAACTGTATGCTAATGTGGCAATTGGGTAATGAGGGGTTTGTAAACTGAGTAAAGAATGTAATTCTGCTCACAGGTTCGTATCTATCCTGATTTTTATGACTAAGTACTTCATGATCAGTAAATAATAAATTCAGTTTACTGGATAGAAGTTTTGTCACTTAGAAATACTCACTCAGAATATATATTTCTTAATTGGCATCAGTGGCACATTTCCCAAGAAGCATAACAAAATGGATCATTTAATAGATGCCCAATCTCTCCATCCATCTATCTATCAGCACAGCACATGATGTTTTGACTTTAATATGGTAATTATCTCAGGCTGACTTCAGAGCAGGAAGCTGCCACCCACACAGCAGTGCTTAATTACTTTAGACTTCAGCCTGCCAAGTGAAAAATTGACTGTTTTTTTTCCCCCCACATTGCCTGGAATTGAAATGATTTCATTGTCATTTTAGTTGAAATGCAGCCTGACATCACCATGGCATCATGGGAACGAGAATGCAAAAATTCTCTGAAATTCTTAAAATAGGCTGAAAGCTGCCTTATATTTTAAATGTTTTTTTATGAAGCCCAGGTTTACATTTCCAGAATATTAATGATGAGCTGCTTCATGTTATGGGAGGGAACTTTTTTCAGTGAATCAACTTCACTTGCAAACCAGTAAGTGCAGTTTTGTAAGGTTGCTGCAAGCTAATGCCAGCTTTGGCACTTTAAGGGCAGGTGACTGGTTAGGATTAATGTTTACATATTATATAGTTAACTAGTTAGATTGCAAGAATAACTAATAAAATGAAAGTGATAATGAATGAATGGCTCCATTCAGACAGCTCCTGTAGTGAATGTGTATGCCTTTCTTTTGTCAACTGCAGGCTGCAAAATAACAGCCTTTAATATAAAAGCAGGAATCAAAGTGTTTCTGCAACAATTCTAAGCTAGTTTTGAAAGCTATGAAAATCAGAACAAGACTTTAAGAGTATGTTGTTAACATGCTGCTAATTGATTTGCTACACAAATATTGGAATCAACATTTCTGAATGAAGCACTTTGTAGACCAATTCATGTCCAGAAGGGGGGAGGATCTTGTTTCCTAAATGCCTCATCTTGCACCCATTGACGGCAATGGAACTTTTTGGCATTGATTTCAAAGGACTTGTTGGGCCTTATTTTCATGCATGCTAAGGTCTAATTTTGCTTCTCTAGGCAGCATAAAGGGGGCTTAAAGTGTAGGTAAATGCCGAACTGAGAAACCACAGCATGCAGAGGGCCTCTCTGACTGGTGCAGAACTAGCATAAGGTTCTACACTGGCCCTAGCACCTGGAGAATGGGGCCTGTTGGAGTCCGCTGCACTGTAAGGTTGTTCTCTGCTTCCTAGGGCAATTAGGGGAACATGGTGTAAATTAAATCAGCCTCAAGGCTGCTCAGACTTGCATCAGGGTGGGGCAAGCTCCTGCATCTCTCCAGAACACGGGAAGTGCAATGATGGCTTAAAAACACCTTTATTACCTCCCCCATCCTTGCTCCAAGCACAGGAATGGAGTGACTGAGAGTCAGGCTGGTTGTTCGGAAGCTACCATCAATTAGTAACCACCCTCTCTTAGGGCTGTATTTCACATACCCACAATATAATCCCCAGCAAATTAGGAAAAGGATCCTGGAAACTGGCTCACTTTATAAGGTTCCTCTGACGTGGGAGGGCACGGGCACAGCCTCAATGGAAGCCAATCATTCATGTGGAGAGGAAGCTTCCGAGCCTGACAATGATAGGGCCTGTAAGGGGAGGCCCTTCTACCACTATGAAGTAATTGCGCTGCTGTTGGATCTTCTGTGCCAGCCCAGTAATCCTAGAGGTAACAGCAGTATTAACTTTTGTGCATATGTCCATTCAGTTGGGGTGGGGTGGGGGACCTGTTGTGAAGAGTGGCTGCTCCCTGTTCCTGGCCCCATTGCAGTGTCTTTAACTCCTTCAGTCCCCCAGAGTTTGTGTGGAGGAAATTACAAAAGTTTGAGAGAGGGAGAGCATAGTGCATTGGGTCCATTCCTCCTGCTCTGGGCTCAGAGGCTTTGCTGCTGCTTTTTAATACTCTTATATTCTGCTAAGTCCCTCGGAGCTATGGGGAGTAAAGGGCAGTGGGTAGTTGCATCTTTACCATGCACACCAAGGAGGAAAGAACTAAGTTTGAAAGAAGCTGTGGTTAAGTGAAATATAAAATTGTAATTAATAGAAGTGAGCTTAATAGGAGACCCGGTGCCATCTCCTAATGTAGCAAAACGGACATGGACTGAAGAGACCACTGATATTTTTCAACATCCTGGAAAAATCAGGTACAAAAATTAATGCTGCCCCAAAGCAGGTTATTTTGCATAACCAGCCCTTACACCGCAGACTCTACTAAGTATCATCACCCTTGGCAGAGTTACAGGGGGTCTTATCTCCACATCAATCACAAGCTCATGAACATTTTTTTCCAAGGTATTTGGAACAACCAGGCTTTAATTAATAATTTAACCCTTGGCACTTTTAGGGGGCGATTCCCCTTTCATTACACTGCTGCAAATGGATTAGCCTCTTTGACATCAGCAGGGTTACACCAGTATAAACCCAGATTGAAGAGGATCAGGCCATGCATCTTCAAGTTGTTTTACAAACATTAACTAATTTTTTTTCAACATCAGGCATCCCTGTGCTAGCTGAATCTCCCTCTTCCCTTCAAGTTCCCTCTATGATGCTTTCCTGCAATCATTGCACATGCAAGACTTCTAATGACGTAGGCTATGCCTACATGGCAGATTTCTGCTGGCACAGCTATGTCAGTCAGGAGTGTGAAGGGGGGTGATCTCTGAGCAAAACAGTTGTGTGGGCAAGAAGTCCCTACTGTAGATGCTGCTGTACCAGCAAAGCTGCGCTTTTACTGGTATAACATCTTGTGTTGACAGGGAGTGTTTTCACTATAACAGTATAAAGCACAGATTTGCTGGTACCGTTGTGTGCCAGTGTGGTGTACTAGTATCCGTATACTGGCAAAGCTGTCCTTGTGTAGACATAAAGAACAGGAGTACTTGTGGCACCTTAGAGACTAACAAATTTATTTGAGCATAAGCTTGCATGAGCTAGAGCCCATTTAATCAGATGCATAGAATGGAACATATAGTAAGAAGATATATATACATACAGAGAACATGAAAGGTGGAAGTTGCCCTACCAATCTGAGAGGCTAATTAATTAAGATGAGCTATTATCAGCAGGAGGAAAAAAAACACATTTGTAGTGATAATCAAGATGGCCCATTCCAGACAGTTGACAAGAAGGTGTGAGGATACTTAACATGGGAACAAGTGACACCAACATAGGACCTAATCACATCAGCCATGCCGTCAAGGGCTTGTTCACCTGAACATCTACCAATCTGTTATATGCCATTATGTGCCAGCAATGCCCCTCTGCCAGGTACATTGGCCAAACTAGACAGTCTCTACACAAAAGATGGCACAAATCTGACATCAGGAATCATAACATTCAAAAACCAGCAGGAGAACACTTCAACCTCTCTGGTCACTCAGTAACAAACTTAAAGATGGCAATTTTGCAACAGAAAACTTAAAAAACAGACTCCAACGAGAAACTGCTGAACTAGAATTAATTTGCAAACTAGATATCATTAACTTGGGCTTGAACAGAGACTGGGAGTGGCTGGGTCATTACACAAATTGAATCTATTTCCCCATGTTAGGTATCCTCATACCTTCTTGTCAACTGTCTGGAATGGGCCATCTTGATTATTACTACAAAAGTTTTTTTTTTCTCCTGCTCATAATAGCTCATCTTAATTAATTAGCCTCTTAGAGTTGGAATGGCAACTTCCACCTTTTCATGTTCTCTGTATGTGTATATATCTTCTTTTTATATGTTCCATTCTATACTTCTGATGAAGTGTGCTGTAGCCCACGAAAGCTTATGCTCAAATAAATGTGCTAGTCTCTAAGGTGCCACGAGTACTCTCGTTCTTTTTGCGGATACAGACTAACACAGCTGCTACTCTGAAACTTGTGTAGACATGGCCTTAATTGGTACCTGTGGGTGCTCAAGATGGCTAGACTGTGTACACCATTGAGGGGATAATGGATCTGATTTAGTAGCATTTCACATAGGCACTTACACAAGAAGCAGATCAGTGGAGTGTCAGGGCAAAGAGAATCTGGTGTCTCTCTTTATTTCTAGTGTCCATTTTAGGGCAGAGGATGACTCAGATGAGCTGTGGGGCCAGGTCCTGAGGTGCAGTGCAGAGTTGTACACTGGCAGATTCTGCTCATAAAGCTGACTCAGTTGCCCAAGGGAGGAGCCAAAGAATACTGGTGGTGTGCGTAGAGCATGCTAGCCTCCCACATTCCTCTCTTGCTGGCTAGGGGGTTTACCTGGGATTTTCCTTTGCTTTTCCCAGCCTCAGCTGTTGTGTCAGCCTCTAAGGCCATTGACAGACAGTGTAAGTTAGAGAAGCCTTTAACTGCCCTGACTTACATTAGGGGCTGGCCAAGCGCAGGGCAGACTAGGGATTGCAAAACTTAGATTAGTACACATCGTTCTCACACCAAGTTGTCCCTTATGCAGTACATGACACACAGTCCTTTATGCCTAGTATCTGACAACCTGGAGTGTTAACTGTCCTGTCTCCTAGGTGCGTATGGGGGCACCTGGAGGAAGGCCTGTGGTGAAAGTAACTTTTCAGTGACAAATTAAAAAGAAAAGCATGGGGGAAGACTCTTGGGACATTTCTACTCTCTTGCTTCCCATGCATCCAAATGGTTTCTCTGAATCAATAACGGTTTACAGCAGTGTATATAGTGCAAATTGAGCAGAAGACTATACATTTATTTTTTAAAAGAAATCTGTATAGCTGTATCTGTATGGCTGTATCTGTACAAAACCCTATCGGCTGAAGCAGAGCCTCATGTGTAGTTGTATATTTTGAAAGTTTATTGGGCAGCTTACCATATGGCCAATGCACCTGTTCTACCATGCAGAAGATGGGTGGGTTCATCTAAGTCAAAAGCCATAATAAATCCTCTTGTGCTGAATGCTGCTAGCACTACTATTTGAATGTTAATCACAAGAAGAGAAATGGATTTACTACTTCCCCAAATATGGAATACATAGTATCAACATTTTGTTAATGGAAAGTATATATGTGTGCGCGCTCTCTCTCTTTTAGACAGCTGTACAGCAAAGATCCACTGAAATTATTTTTTCACTGTCACACAAACTTTTCACAAAAGAAAAATGCAGAAAAGCCTTTTGAAATATATCTAGTGACACTAGGGAGTTTACAAATACTAGCATATTAATATACAGCTAAAATAATAAAAAATACCATGCTGCTAAAGATGTTTAGAATTATCAGCTCACTGCAGGAGTTTATTAGAAACTCCTGCTTTCTTTTATTAAAATTTCAATTGGCTTGGTGAATGAGATCCTATGTTAGTGTCATAAAGTGAGAAGCCAGAGGGGAACATACTGGCATTTAAGTGCAGATTTCATTTTGAAAACACTTTATATTAGAATATTATATGTTGCAAATATTACATACAATGTTGATGGTGTTAGAAGGAGTACTAGTGATTTCCATGTTCATCATATTGTCCTTATTTTGCTATCTAGCAGTTTGTACACATCACTTTTAAATGCAGACCAAGACTTTTTAATATACCACAAATGGTGAACAAAGTATTGTATGGTTCTGTGGAGATTTTTAAAATTTAATTGACACATATCAGATTGTCAAGATTGGCTTTAAAGATAATCAGAGTGGAAAGTTCTAAAGTTTTAGGTGATAAATTAGAGAATTAGATCTATATCCTCCAAAAATTTTAATTGATTCATAGTGAATTATATTTACAGTTTTTAGGAGTCTGGCCCAGGAGCATGTTGTACAAGTGATTTTATTTTATCCAAGGCTTATGTTAGCTTTCTTGTGTGTTTCAAACTGTTTCATGTCTGTGGCCAGATCCTTGGCGGGTGGAGCTATGCCAGTTTATGCAGAGTTACACTGATTTATACCAGCTGAGAATCTGGCCTTAATCTTTATCTTCTTTTTTTTTAAATAATGCTTGGCTTTGTTCTCTTTTAGTTTTGGAGACTTCTACCATGGATGTGCAGTTCCATGTAATTATGCGAACTCTTTCAGTTCCCTATTAACAACCTTGGGTGGCTTAATTTTCATAGATTCCCAGGCTGGAAGGGAACACTGTGATCATCTAGTCTGACCTCATGTATAACCCAGGCCATAGAACCTCTCCAAAATAGTTTCTAGCACATAACTGGGAGAAAACATCCAAACGTGATTTAGAAATGGCCAGTGATGGAGAATGCTCCACAACCCTTGGCCCTTTTAAAGAGCAAGAGAGCTCGTAAATGTGTAAGTCATCCGGAGATGACCCTGCATGTGTGAATCACCCCCTTTGTAAGAGGCACTCTCTGCACAACTGTCTTCATTCCGCCCTGACCACACAGAGGTTTTTGCACTGCAGATTACATGGAGGAGAGGTGAAGACTGGGCAGGCTGAGGTAAAAGAAAGGGGACTCCATTCCCCTCTGGCTCTGCAGAAATTAATCAGCTTTTTAGGGCATTAACCTGTGTTACCTTTTCTGATAGCCCCCTCCTCAGCCCCTTCAAAGGTCCTAGGAGCAGCTGTGGCCAACAAGAGTTTTAGTAGCATCGCTTGAATGGAGCTGCACTGCTAGGAAGCTGGAGATGTGGGGGAAAGTAGGGAGGCTGTTACGGAGGCAGAGATGGCACTGGTTTCCCATTTATCTCCTAGATGATGCCCGACAGTATGATTGGGGTTGGGCTGTGGACGGACTCATGGAGATTTCCTTCATCTGAGCCCCCTTCTGTGGGTTTTTACCTGGGTGCAGATGATCTGGCACTAAAAAACGTGTACATTCAAAGGTGCAGTTTAGCAGCATTACTGTTCAGCAGTATCTCTGGACAGCTGATTAATTCTAACTGAGTTGAATTTTTTCCCCTCACATTTTATCATTTTCACATAAATAACTTTGGTGGTCTCAGCACAGTGACATCTGGACATATTGCAAATGCTCATAAATTAACATGCGACTGTTTGGAATGCAGAGGCTGTATTAATTAACTTAGGATCTTTTAAAGAGATTCCTCTGTTTGGTTTCTTGTGATTGGATAATGAATGCTTCATTACTTGGTAAAATACTGTTTTAGAAATTGGTGTCACCAAAAGCTCAGTCCAGCTGGAACTCCAAGATGAAAAAAAATAAAAATCTCATATCCCCACATCTGGAGTCTTCACAGCATAGTGAGAAGTTTGCACTTTTGCAGCTGCAGCGCTTTCATGACAGGTTCTGTAGATTTTACACATGGCTGCCTGCTTGGAAAATATTTTCCAGATTTACATGTTTACAGAATTGACATTCGAAGCAGAAGAGCCTTCCTTCTCCATTAGGGCACAAAGTACTCACAGATTGCACACTAACTTTATAAAAACTGGAAATGGGTCATTTACAACTTTCAAACAAATCAAAGTGCCCTTTGATCTCTCATCCAAGTTTCTTTAACTGCAATGAAAAAAATACCCTAACTTTGGTATTTTCCCTTAAATATGGTCAGTATTAATGTAACCATTATATCTATCTGGAAATTCAAACAGCACATTTAATCCATTTGTTTCAAAGTGTATGTCCTTTGGGAAGGAATGTTAATTTAGCAAACATAGGCACTGAAGAAAATATTTCTTTAACTTATGTAGTGCATCTTAACAGGCCCCATATGGTATCAGTCAGAAGTCCTGGTCCTTCCTATACTTTTTTTTCCTACAGGAGACACTGAGTGACATTCTGATTTCAGAAACACCTTTGTAAAATTGAGTAACTGTATTGAAAAACACTGGTGTAAATCATGAGTAATGTCACTGAAATCGGTAGTGACTCTGGTGCAACTGAGATCTGAATTTGTCCCATGGACTTAGGTTAAAATCTTTTGATGCCTGCATAACCAGTGAACATTTTAAAATCAAGCATGGAAAGATTTATGCTGCTGGAAGTGTTAAAAATCTGCAGCAATTACTGAACACCTTTGAATTTTAAAATGTTAAACTCAAACAATAATCAACAAATTAGTTTCATATTAACCATATTGTTTATATTTAGTATTTTACTTTTTCCAACCTTTTGTTACATGAAAATGAATTACTTTGACATCTTTCTGACTATTATAACAGTTTCTATTTTAATGTGAAAAATATAGCCTCCCGACAAAAGAAAACCCTCTTAAGTTGCAGACACCTATGCAAAAGATATTTTTATATTTCACGTTGCCTTTTCCACAAATGTATACTCTCTTGCTTTAAAGCTGGTCTGAGTGGAATCCATGTCCACAATCTTGAGAATTTTCTTTAACATTAGTCACAGTGTTGAATGAAATATTTTACCCTTATAGCAGATAAACTATGGCACAAAGCATATTAAAAAGGCATTTTTATGTCCAAGATAGATTTTAAAAAGAAAGGTTTGACATTTCAAAAACAGAGTGTTCTAAAGAAATGCAAAGTACTGTGGATTAGCTGAGCAGGTGTCAAATAACTCATTTACAAAGCGGCAGCTATATACATGTGGGCAGTCAGAACATTTTATGACCTTCTTTTAAAGAACGGATATCGGTTACATTTTAATGTGAATACCCCACAGTCTGGGGCAGATTTTTATTTAGTAATATTATTAAGACTGACGGGGGGTTTCAAAATGTTTGTCTGGTTTGGTCTGGAATTTTCTGTAGGTAGAAAAATATAATTATTTGGGATTGCCCCTAGCTACCTGAGAGATTGACTTTGCCTCTTCAGTGATGCTATCTGACAACTCAAGAGCTGTGTTCCACCAGGACACTGAAACTGTTAACCAATAGGTGGAGGTTCATGAACACTGGAGACAGAACTTTCACAGAGGCTGTACTTAGACTGTGGAACTCATTCTTGTACCAGATATCAATGACCATCAAACTAAGCACATTCACAACTAAATGCAAAACTTACCTCTTTAGTTTAATGCTTCCGCAATAATTTTTTGTGCACATACTACCGATGCTCACAAAAACAAACAAGCAAAAAACCTACAAACTAATCAAACGTTCTCTTACAAGCTGATGGGAAAGATATTGAGAGAGAGATTGTTATTTCTCTTTTTTAATACTTAGGAGGTGCTCACACACTCTGGTGACAGGATCTGTACATATTACTAAATAGAGAATCATATGCATTTTGGATTAGTTTATATTTTTTTAATTCAAAGTCAGGGGTAAACTAGGATAAACTGAAGGGCTAAAGATCATCTAATGAAAAAACAGTATAAAATATAAAAGAATTATCTCATGAAAAGTAGCCCTGTCACTATAAATAAAGAATCCTAAAATACAGCTGATGTAGTCTGGTAGCCACACCATAGGCAGTCAACTACTAAAAAAAATATAATAAAATAATCCCTTAAAGTGTACATATATTCAACACCTCCCTGCCCCCAACAAAAATCAACACCTCCCTCCCCAACCCTCGCCTCCAACTTTTTAGGAGAACTTATGATCCTCGTAAAGCACTTAATAGAGATCTCTGAAAAGAAAAAAAACATTCTTTATATATACATACACATAACCACGCAATGCCCAAGCAAACACATTTCTATAATCTGCTTCCAGTTTGAATTTCTAGGTAATGCCATTCCAGCTTTCCATAGATTTTCCTCTTGGGCATCTTTATTTGAAAACTTTGAAAAGCTTTATTGTCTTACGTGTATCTGAAAGAAATAACTCTGATTGTCTGATGCTTTAATCCTAATTCAATGGTAGAAAATTCATAATGATTTATCACCTGAAAATGAAGATCTGTTCTTATTGTTGCAAATGAGTGTATATTATTTGAAACAGCTGCTGTAGAGTTTCTAAACTCTTTTCCCCCCTCCACTGTAGCAGTGTTTCCTTTGCAATTTTTCACTGACTAAGTTTTGGTTTATGTATTATTCTTTCCTCCTGTGACCAAAGCTCTATTATATTTTATCTCGCTCCAGGTAATGCTTGGAAATACCATTGGTATTACTATTGCAGAGCCTATGAGCTTATTTATCTGCTAATTGATTCTTGGGGGGAAAAAGATGGACATTGTCAAGCTAGTATGTCTTAATGTGCTCACTAAAATTAGTCTTTCAGATTTCCATCACTGCTTGAAAGATGTTTGCCTCATAATTAGTATTCAGCCTTAAAAAACTGTAACCTTCACCAAATGCTTCATATATGAGTGAAAGTGTTTAAAATGGGTAAGCACAGCAGTGGATATCTTCTTTGTATCTATGTGTGGCATTTCTTATCAATCATGCAAAGATAATCTGAGGGCCAAATTGTCCCCTGTCTGGGCTATTCCAATTTACAGAAACTCTACAAGTTTGTGCTTGGGGAGTTTCTGCCTCACTGTTCTGTTGGGGTTTGCCCTCCCCCAAGGAAAAGTCAGGGAGCTACGTCCCTGAAACCTGAAGGTCTCGTGAAATATATGGAGACCAGGTTCTTCTTTGAGTGCTGGTCCACTATGTTGGTTCCACTGTGGGTACTCTGAATGTGTGGCATTGTCCTGGGTGCCCCCTTGTGGCCTCAGGGCAGCCCTGCAAGTGGCTCTTGGCCTCAGTTTCTATCTTGATTCCTGAGATATACTCAGGGTATATCTACACTATGAAATTAGGTCAAATTTATAGAAGTTGTTTTTTTAGAAATCGTTTTTATACAGTTGGTTGTGTGTGTCCCCACATAAAATTCTCTAAGTGCATTAAGTCGGTGGACTGCGTCCACAGTACTGAGGCTAGCATCCACTTCTGGAGCGTTGCACTGTGGGTAGTTGTGGGTAGCTATCCTACCGTTCCTGCAGTCTCTGCCGCCCATTGGAATTCTGGGTTGAGATACCAATGCCTGATGGGGCGAAAACAGAGTCGCGGGTGGTTCTGGGTACATGTCAACGGCAGACAATTGTTTCGTGCCTTTTTTCCTGGGTTACCTGTGCAGACACCATACCACGGCAGGCATGGAGCCCGCTCAGCTCACTGTCACCATACATCTCCTGGGTGCTGGCAGACGTGGTACTGCATTGCTACACAGCAGCAGCTCATTGCCTTTTGGCAGCAGATGGTGCATTACGATTGGTAGCCATTGTCATTGTACTCCTGGGTGCTCTTTTAGCCGACCTCGGTGAGGTCAGTCGGAGCGCCTGGGCAGACATGGGAGTGACTCAGCCAGGTCACTCCCTTTTCAAGTTTTGTCTTATGGAGACTTAGTCCTGCCGGCAGTCGTACTGCACCATCTTCTGGCGAGCATCCAGGAGATGATGATGGCTAGCAGTTGTATTGCACCATCTGCTGTCAGCCTAAGATGTATGAGATAGATGAAGTGGATCAAAACAAGAAATAGACAAGATTTGTTTTGTATTCATTTTTATTCATTTGCTCCCCCCTCCCTCCCTCCGTGAAATCAACGGCCTGCTAAACCCAGGGTTTTGAGTTCAATCCTTGAGGGGGCCATTCTGTGTGACAGTTGTTTGTGTTTCTCCTTGATGCAAAGCCACACCCTTTGTTGATTTTAATTTCCTGTAAGCCATGTCGTCAGTCGCCCCTCCCTCCGTCAGAGCAATGGCAGACAATCGTTTTGCGCCTTTTTTCAGTGCAGACGCCATAGCACTGGGAACATAGAGCCTGCTCAGATCACCACAACAGTTATGAGCACTGTATACACCACGCGCATTATCCTATAGTATATCCAGAACCCGCAAAAGCGAAACCAGACGAGGAGGTGACAGCAGCACAGTGACGAGAGTGAGGACATAGACATGGATATAGACTTCTCACAAAGTACGGGCCCCGGCAATGTGCACATCACAGTGTTAATGGGGCAGGCTCATGCCGTGGAACGCTGATTCTGGGCCCGGGAAACAAGCACAGACTGGTGGGACTGCATAGTGTTGCAGGTTTGGGATGATTCCCAGCGGCTGTGAAACTTTCACATGCATAAGAGCACTTTCATGGAACTTTGTGACTTGCTTTCCCCTGCCCTGAAGCACCAGAATACCAAGATGAGAGCAGCCCTCACAGTTGAGAAGTGAGTGGTGATAGCCCTGTGGAAGCTTGCAACACCAGACAGCTACCGGTCAGTCGGGCATCAATTTGGAGTGTGCAAATCTACTGTGGGGGCTGCTGTGATCCAAGTAGCCAACGCAATCCAAGAGCTGCTGTTATCAAGGGTAGTGACTCTGGGAAATGTGCAGGTCGTAGTGGATGGCTTTGCTGCAATGGGATTCCCTTACTATGGTGGGGCGATAGACAGAACCCATATCCCTATCTTGGCATTGGAGCACCAAGCCAGCAAGTACGTAAACCGAAAGGGGTACTTTTCAATGCTGCTGCAAGCACTGGTGGATCACAAGGGACGTTTCACCAACATCAATGTGGGATGGCCGGGAGAGGTACATGACGCTCACATCATCAGGAACTCTGGTCTGTTTCAAAAGCTGCAGGAAGGGACTTTCTTCCCAGACGAGAAAATAACCATTGGGGATGTTGAAATGTCTATAGTTATCCTTGGGGACCCAGCCTATCCCTTAATGCCATGGTTCATGAAGCCATACACAGGTAGCCTGGACAGTAGTCAGGAGCTGTTCAACTATAGGCTGAGCAAGTGCAGAATGGTGGTAGAATGTGCATGTGGACGTTTAAAAGCTCGCTGGCGCAGTTTACTGACTCAGACAGACCTCAGCGCAACCAATATTCCCATTGTTATTACTGCTTGCTGTGTGCTCCACAATCTCTGTGAGAGTAAGGGGGAGACGTTTATGGCGGGGTGGGAGGTTCAGGCAAATGGCCTGGCCACTGATTACATGCAGCCAGACACCAGGGCAGTTAGAAGAGTACAGGAGGGTGCATTGCGCATCAGAGAAGCTTTGAAAACCAGTTTCATGACTGGCCCAGGCTACGGTGTGAAAGTTCTGTTTGTTTCTCTTTGATGAACCACCCCCCCGCCGGGTTCACTCTACTTCCCTGTAAGCCAACCACCCTCCCTTCCCCCTTCGATCACCGCTTGCAGAGGCAATAAAGTCATTGTTGCTTCACATTCATGCATTCTTTATTAATTCATCACACAAATAGGGGGATAACTGCCAAGGTAGCCCAGGAGAGGTGGGGGAGAAGGGAAGGACAAGGCCACACTGCACTTTAAAACTTTAAAACTTATTGAATGCCAGTCTTCTGTTGCTTGGGCAATCCTCTGGGATGGGATGGAATGGCTGGGTGGCAGGAGGCCCCCCCACCGTGTTCTTGGGCATCTGGATGAGGAGGCTATGGAACTTGGGGTATGTCTACACTACGGGATTATTCCGATTTTACAGAAACCGATTTTTGGAAACAGATTATATAAAGTCGAGTGCACGCGGCCACACTAAGCACATTAATTCGGCGGTGTGCGTCCATGTACCGAGGCTAGCATCAACTTCCGGAGTGTTGCACTGTGGGTAGCTATCCCATAGCTATCCCATAGTTCCCGCAGCCTCCCCTGCCCATTTGAATTCTGGGTTGAGATCCCAATGCCTGATGGGGCCAAAAATTTGTCATGGGTGATTATGGGTAAATGTCGTCAGTAAATCCTCCCTCTGTGAAAGCAACAACAGACAATCATTTCACACCCTTTTCCCTGGATTACCCGGGCAGATGCCATAGCACGGCAACCATGGAGCCCGTTCAGCCTTTTTTCACTGTCACTGTATGTCTACTGGATGTTACTAACATGCGGTACTGCAGCACTACACAGCAGCATCCCCTTCTCTTTGCAAGTTAGCAAAGACGGTTACCAACCCTACTGTACCGTCTGCTGCTTTGCAAGTTGACAATGATGGTTACCAGTCATACTGTACTGTCTGCTGCTGTCATGGGTGCTCCTGGCCGGCCTCGGTGAGGTCGGTCGGCGGCGCATGGACAAAAATGGGAATGACTCCCCAGGTCATTCTCTTCTTTAAGTTTTGTCTAAGGGAGAGTCAGTCCTGCCTAGAATATCAGGCAAGCCTACTAAAGAACCAGAGAGGCAAACAGCCACTCCGGGTCAGAGCCCTAGACATCCCGCAGAAATGATGAGCTGCATACCATTCTAGGGGGTGCCCCTGCAACAACCCCACCCATTGCTTCCCTCCTCCCCCACCCCTCCTGGGCTACCGTGGCAGTTATCCCCCCCATTTGTGTGATGAAGTAATAAAGAATGCATGAATAAGAAACAACACTGACTTTATTGCCTCTGCAAGCAGAGCTCAAAGGGGGTTGGGGAGGGCAGCCTCCAGCTTAAAGAAGAGAATGACCTGGAATCATTCCCATTTTTGCTCAGGTGCCCCCAGTTGACCTCACAGAGGCCAGCCAGGAGCACTCACAGGACGACGATGATGGATATCAGTCATACTGTACCATCTGCAAGGGAAGGGAAGGGGATGCTGCTGTGTAGTGCCGCAGCACCGCGTCTGCCAGCAGCATCCAGTAGACATACGGTGACATTGAAAAAAGGCAAGAGAGGATTTTTTTTCCCTTTGCTTTCACGGGGGGGGGGGGGGAGACGATATATACCCTGAACCACCCACGACAATGTTTTTGACCCTTCAGGCTTTGGGAGCTCAGCCAAGAATTCAAATAGGTTTCAGAGAGTGCGGGAACTGTGGGATAGCTACAGTTGTCAGTTGCCCCTCCCTCTGTGAGCGTCAATTTGATTCTTTGGCTTTCTGATACGCTTGTCTCAGGTCCTTGTCTCAGCTCCTTAATTTCACACAGCACTGTGTTGAGTCCCTGTTGTGGCCTCTGTCCATCATGGCCTTGGAGATTTTTTCAAATGTTTTGGCATTTCATCTATTGGAATGGAGTTCTGATAGAACAGATTCATCTCTCCATATAGAGATCAGATTCAGTAACTCCCGTACGGTCCATGCTAGAGCTCTTTTTTGATTCTGGGACTGCATGGTCACCTGTGCTGATCAGCTCTCCATGCTGGCCAAACAGGAAATAAATTTCAAAAGTTCACGGGGCTTTTCCTGTCTACCTGGCCAGTGCATCTGAGTTGAGAGCGCTGTCCAGAGTGGACACAATGGTGCACTGAGGGATAGCTCCCAGAGGCCAATACTGTCGAATTGCAGCCACACTAACCCTAATTCGAAATGGCAATACCGATTTGAGTGCTACTCCCCTCGTCAGAGGTGGAGGAAAGAAATCTATTTTAAGAGCCCTTTAAGTAAAAAAAAAAAAAAAAAAAAAAAAAAAAGGGCTTCGTCATGTGGATGGGTGCAGGGTTAAATCAAGGTAACACTGCTAAATTCGACCTAAAATCGTAATGTAGACCAGGCCTCAGTACAGCCTTTGGGGTATATAAATACAGTAGTACTTTTTGTTGGGCTAATTTGTTAGTCCAAGTCCCACTACCATAACCCTTGAAGAAGGAAGAGTGGTTACTTATCTGTACTGTAACCAGAATGTTTCAAGATGTGTGTTTCCTATAAGTATTTAACTGCTCACTCGCCATCCCCTCTGCTGTGGATTTGATTCTTGATTTGCAGTAGAGAAGGAACTGGAGTTGTGGGCACTTCTGCACTGCCACTTATGCCCTTTTTCTGAAACACCAGGAGATAAGTGGTGCAGGCAAGGCCCTATGGGCACTACAAGCAAAAATCTTCTAGTTTTGTGTGTGTGGTGCATGTGCATACCCACAATGGAATACAGATAGGATCACACATCTTGAAGAATTTTGGTTACAGTACAGGTAAATAACCTCCCTTTGATGGGTTGGATCACAGAAACCTCCTTGGAAATGCCACTTGATGTGCCTAGACTACCTCTGAGCCTGTTTTCCCTGCCAGCCTGGGACTTTAGTCCATTGCCTGGTTTGAGCCCAACACGCTTACCTGCTGCAAACACAGATCCAAGTCTGAACTGAAAACAGCACTCAGATACCCAACTCCCAATGGGGTCCAAACCTCAAATAAATCGGTTTTACCCTGTATAAAGCTTATACACGGTAAACTCATAAATTGTTCGCCCTCTATACCACTGGTAGAGAGAGATGCACAGCTGTTTGCTGCCCCCCAGATAGTAATAATACTCTGGGTTAATTAATAAATCAAACATGATTTTATTAAATACAAAAAGTAGGATTTAAGTGGTTCCAAGTAATAACAGACAGAACAAAGTGAATTACCAAGCAAAATAAAATAAAACACGCAAGTTTAAGCCTAATACAGTAAGAAAGTGATTACAGATGAAATCTCACCCTCAGAGATGTTCCAGTCAGCTGCTTTTACAGACTAGCCTCCTTCTAGTCTGGGTCCAGCAATCACTCACACCCCTGTAGTTACTGTCCTTTGTTCCAGGTTCTTTCAGGTATCCTTTGGGGGTGGAGAGGTTACATATTTGCTTGATGTAATAGTTTATTGTCTAAGATATGGTGCATACCATCCAGTAGAGATGAGGCTCTATACAGCTGATATATTTAAAATGTAATGTTACAAATTTTAAATACACCTAATTGATCTATCAAAATTGTAAATGTTAAACATAGTAAATGTGGGTGGTTTTCCAGAGAAGTACAGCATCATCAGACAAAAAGTGTCTAGAAATCATTCTGTGGTATCTTGCAGTACTCATAAAGTAGTGGAGCAATTTATGCAGTTGCTTAGCTTTATGCATATAGCTAGTTCCATTGCTTAATGGAACTACTCATGAGTACTATTAAGCACGTGTATAGGTGATTGCAGGACTGAGGCTTGCTTTGCTAATGCTTATGGAAAAGCATTGCATTACAAGTACTGAAATCTCTTAAATTTGTGGTGATCTTCTCTAATGGAACTTACAACACTCACTGCCACCACCAGCTTTGACATGTTTCAAAAGTTGGCAAGTGCCTCCAGCCACTCTCACCACTATGGAACAAAGAGCTACTGCAATGGAAAACACTGACTTGTATGGAAGAAGTTTGTCAAAGTTATTTATCCAGTGATTCACCTCCCTTGAGGGGTATCCTCTGCTTATGCTCCTTAAATTCTTTGCAGTGCATACTACAACTCAATAAAGATAATTTTAAGCAATCAATTATTTTGCTGAGGGGAAATATATCAATTTTTTACTAAAAATATAGTACAGCAACTTCTAGAGGAGGGTTGTATGGTGGGCGGAAGCAGGGGAACTCTGACACATGACTCTGTTTCTTTTCCTATCTCTGTCACTTTTTGTCTGTGACCTTGGGGAAGCCTTTTAACCACCTGCACCTCAGTTTACCTGTGGGTACCATCTGTATTATAATACCTACCATCCAGGGTATAATTTATAATTGATTCAAGAGAGCTTTGAGATCTTTGGATGGAAGATGGAATATAATATTTATTATTATTCAGATTCTTTGTACTCTTTGTACTCTTTGTGCTATTGTAGGAGATTGAAACTTGTATTTATGATACATTTAATACAAACAGTATTATAAATCTGATAGCACTAACATTTAATAATTCTTAGTAAAATGCTTGTGAAAAGAGACCAGTATGTTAAATTCTAATGTACCTGCAAATGAGAGACGAATTTTGGCAGATCTTTTTTTCCACGTTGCTTTAAAACTCTTTCCTTACAATATATGCTATGGAGTGTTATTAATTTAGCCATAATGTGATAGAAAGCAGAAAAGTATTTTTGTCATCTTTGTTTAAGCCTTCACACGAGGAACATGTTCTCCGCATTTCTTGCTAGCCTTTTTGCAGTAACTTCCCACTTCCTGCTTGTTCGTTGAGAGGAACCAAATACAGCAGGTTGTGATGCTGTAATGCAAGTCATATATACCACAGCAAAAGTAAGCAGATGGGGGCCTTTTAACTAAAGCATGTTGTGCTTAAATCTTGTTGATACCATTTGTAAAGTATTTAAGGAATTCTGTTTTCAATGCAACAATTTCTGGGCGCCATTTTAAATTTCATTCAGCTCAACTGCCAAACGTCCCTTTGACTGTCATATAGGTGAAATTCTGGTCTCCTGAATAAAGGCTAGATAAAGCTTTTTATGGGAGCAACTCAGTAAGCATGATGAAGGGGAGCACAGTAGCTCATGGGCTATGTGGCAATTTAGACCAGGGGATCCAGGAAGTATACAATACCTGTGGCCAAACTCCTGTCTCCTCTATCCTCCCACCACCTCATAGTCCTATACAACTTGGCTCTGTGCTTTGATACAGACTGCCAAGTTCCTAGCACTGCCCTTTCTACAAACTCAGGAGAATAACAGAATTATGGGCCTTCAGCTGTCCTCTGGATTTCTTCCATAAACTTTAGTGACTAGGGGATAATATGTGTCACAGTATTCTTATCTCTTCTCCAGGAGACATCTTAAATAGTTTTCCATACTGCAGCTGGGAAGTTTGAAAGTTAAAGCAATCATTCTCTGTTGTGTTCAGTATATTCAAATAAAGCATTTACTCCAGAATTGAAATGTTACATGTTAAAATGTCTGTACTCAGTTGCGCAGAACAGAGAGATACTGAAGGACTGTACACAGGGTAAGGGCTGGAGTGAGAGGGAGCTTTGGCATCTGAGAGACCCTCAGGACAGTAGACCACATTTTCTGTGAGCTATTACTTAATAGGGACTCCTAAAATTTCAACTCCTGGTATTTTTCTTGGGAACTTTGTAAGGGAACAGAGGTGGTGGGTTTGGCCCAGTGAGTGTATTGAAGTTACCCCCCCACTTAAACCATAGATACCTTGACAACTGCCAAGAGTTTGTTGTCTTCGGGAAGAACCTTTCCCTTGGCATCATTTCCTGCCCCCAAGTGCAGCTTGCTGCAGACCCTATATAGCATAGCTTCTTCCGCGTTTTTATGGAGTCTATGGTGTAGAGGGGACAGCACATTAGTTATTGCAGAAACTGACTGCAGGAATGTACTTGTTTTCCCTGCAGTGTTTTCTTTTTTCCTTGGTGGAGGGCAGAGAAAAATCTGGTGAAGAATTGTCAGCCTTCCAGCCCTGACATCTGTTGTTCTCTTCTCAATCCATGGATCAGAATCCTAATGGAGTGGCTTCCATGGGGTTGTAGCAAGGAGGGAGCATGCCTCAGAGCTGACTTTCCTCCCTCTCACATCCCAGTCCACTGTTACTGGCTCCCTTCAGTCCACAAAATGCGAAATGGGGAGTGAAGGGAGCCCTATTGGCTTGGATTTTTTTTCCTGTCAAGAAAGATGGGGAACACCAAGAGGAGAAATGAGGCATGGAGGAGGGAGGGATAAAAACTGGCAATGGAGAGTAAGGTTTGCCTGGGAGCGGAGAGGGTTAGCTGTTAGAGGAGAGGAGGAGAGCACCTACTGCAGAGTAGAAAGAGGGCAGAAGATCTGGAGAAGTTTCAGGGAACCGCCTATCCTTCCATCAAGAAAAATTGTAGATGGAATTAAGCCTCAGGAAATCTCCCTGTCAAGGAAACTCCCACAGGGATATAGGGCGGAAATTCTCCTTTCACTTACACCTGTGCAGCTCTATCAGGCCTGTGGCTCCCAGAGGCATACGTAAGAATAGCTTTTGACCTGTTTATTTTGTCTCTGAATATAGTAATCAAGTTAGTTACAAATATACAATTCTTTGCCATATTTACAGTAATTTTCGAGAGGTGCTTCAGCCCACTCATTCTGTGTTTCCAAAAAAGCTGTTTTTTCAGGTGTTAATATTTTCATAAAACCTTCTGTTTAGACTGAAAATTAAGGTATAATTTTCATTTATAGGGCTGTGTATATTGTACTAAGAAAGTTTTGCTTCTGAATACTTTATGTAGAAAGAGATTTCTTTTGTGGGGTAACTCTAAACATGTTATTCTCGGGAACAAAGCTTTATGGGGTGATGGGGACATGGAGAAAACCCCACTGGCCACTGTTTCCTATTCAGTAATCAGTAGCCACGGGTTCTGAACTTCACCGGTCATAGGACAGGTGCTGTGATATCCAATTAGTTCTTTTCTCAACCAAATGAAAAAGCAGCTATTTAAAATTTGTGTTCTGTCTTTCCATTTTCCTTAAAACATGGGAATTTTTAGGGTAGACAGTCTCCTGGTGCATGCAGAATATGAGTTAGCAAAGGTAGATTCTTTATTGCTCATGATAATTTGTAAAAAGAAAAGAACCCAGCTTGACTCTAAGATCTCAGTTTGTTTGCAGGGCTGGCAGTCAGAGAAATCAATATTTTTATTTGTACACTGAGCCCATTTGATGTAAAAATAGTTTAGAAACAATAAATGTGAAATGCCATGACGCCCTTTTTATAGCATCATTTTAGAGTAGAACAGGATTTTTTAAGTGGATAAATGGTGCTGCAGCTCAGAGGAGGATGCATTATTGGTACATTAATTCTTATATTTCTGGGTTACGAGAGAGCTTATAATAGTTTATATGGCAATTGAATAATGAAGAAAAAATCTAGGCGCCTCCCATGAGTTGCAAAAGACAACAACTATGCTAGGGTATAATATATAGTACAATTCTTTTTCTAAAATATCCCAGAGAGTAGGAAAAAAGCCATACTAGTGTGGATGTGACAAAGTCGCACTGTGTTAGTGTCAGTATAATACCACAGTGATACCCCTGGCTTTTTGAAAATATAGAGTGCCAGATTCAGTCCCAAGTATAAGCAAACTTCAGTTGTTATAGACTCTAGCAGAGGCCCTCATTGGCAGAAAGCCACACCTTCCCCAGAGGTCTCGGAAGAGATCCACAGGAGCTGGATGAACTCTGCTCTGTCTCAAGGCAAAATCCCTGGAGGAGGCCAGGGTGACATCACCCGTTCTCCCATGGGCTGCATATTTCCTCAGGAGCAGAGGGTTAGGCTGATGCAAGAAGGTGTTCTTCAGCACCAGCTTCAGTGATTGGGAGCCAGAGCCTAGACATAACTGTATTAAAGTTTTTGTTTGTTTATGGAAACAGACTGACATACAGGGAAATTGTCTCAAATGAATAATATGGAGTAATTTAATGGTCTGTCAGGGATTATAAGTCTCATATCCAGTTCTGTGGGTCCCCAGGCAGTCCACAGACAGTCGACACTGCCTGGCAGCTTGCTAGTACCTGCATGGAGGTTGGGCTGGTGGATCCTAGTTCACCATAGGCATTGCCAACAAAGCTCCCAACTGGATGAGATGTCTGGCCTCTCTAGTTGACTTAGACTCAGTATTTAAGTCAGAAGAAGGCACTGAAAGTTGTCTGAGCAGCTAGGTGAATCTCTGGCTGGCTGCTACCTTGGACTCTGCTTTCTTGCCTGACTCCTGAGCCCAGCCTTGTTCCAGATCCCTGCTTCTGTGCCCCATCTTTGGCTACTGACTCTGTCCCTTAGCTTGATTCTTGCCTCTGACCTCCGGTTCCTGTTGTCTGACTCCTGCTATGACCACTAGGCATGGCCACCTATCTCCTGGTCTATGACATAGCCCTGAATGTTTTCCCATGTTTCTTACAACATTAAAGTAACTTGAATGCCATTATATCAAACAAGTACATAAAAGAAGAGAACAGATGGTATCTATGGGTGACTGACTCAGTAAGTGTGAAAGTGATATCAAGAATGTGAGCTTATAAGTGAACACAGATCAGAAGGAAGCAAAAGAGAACAGCCAGACTAAAGAAGAGCTATAATAGCAGGCCAAATATCTGGAATGATGGTGATTAGCCACAGAGGAAATGCATTTGTGTGTATCTGTTGCATGTCTCAGGCATTGTTACAATCTAGGAAGCCACTCTTAAGGGACAAGTTCATAGGACTTAATAGAAAATTACAACTTTTCTATAGGATTTTTTGGAACAGCCTATAGAATTTCAGTGAAAATTATCTCTTTGCTATCAAATTGTATAGGATGGTCAGTAAAACCATAGAAAATATATCATCCTGTATTAAATTTGCAGGTTTTTTACAGTAATTTTTATAGCACCCTTTTGGTTTTGTCTGTTAAATTTTTGTAAGATTTTTTCCATTAGGCTCTTAAAGTAAAATCCTATGGAATATAACAGAAGAACCAGTAAGATTCTTTAGAAGTTGGATTAGTTTCCTGAGAAAACTATATAATTTTGAAAGGGGGTGATGTACTTTCTTAGAATCATAGAATATCAGGATTGGAAGGGACCTCAGGAGGTCATCTAGTCCAACCCCCTGCTCAAAGCAGGACCAATCCCCAGACAGATTTTTGCCCCAGATCCCTAAATGGCCCCCTCAAGGATTGAATTTAAAACCCTGGGTTTAGCAGGCCATTGCTCAAACCACTGAGCTATCCCCTCCTCCTGTAGAATTATTAAACTGACCTACATAACTTAATGTGGCATTGTACCTCATGTTCTAGAATTCCATAGGGTGATTTAAAAATACTATAGAACGTTGATCATTCTCTCTTAAATGCTATCTTGATCTTCTCTAAGGAAAGGGAAGCAACCCATGGACATAATACTATGGGTACACCATCATGGCTATTGGTGATGTAAAATCCCATTGTGTCCAGACTTCTACAATAACCTATTCATTGCAGTGTAGTACAAGGAGAAACAGTCTTTTGGTCCCTGTGACAAACCACTTTAGCGTTGTGATTGTGGTTGGTGATGTCTCTTGATGGAATTATACTGTGTGTAGTTTTCTAGTATGTGGTTGCTTATCTATTTTTTTCTTCTTCTAATAGAATACAACAGCATTTGACCCTGGCTAATGCTTTTCTCCCTTTTAGTGCCTCAGACACAGACAATATATTTATTCGCATTGTGCCTATAACTAAATTAATAGACCCAGGGACCAATTCATTAAAAATTTATACATGATTTGTGCAGGCCACAGCTTTGTTACAACTTGTTATAAATATCTTATATTACTTAATATTGCATACCACATTAACAGAACAATCATTAACAACACAGCCCAGTCACAGACAGGAGGAAAAGGCCATAATCATTCACCTCCACAGCTTAAACCATGACATAAAAACCTCATGTCCAACCCCCTCACATGTAATCAAGCAAACTGTACATAATTAAATGTCCTCAAGAGGATCAATACAAGCTGTCCACACTCTTTCCCTAATAATATGTTGTTCCCCATTCAAGGGATCATTGAGTAGTATACCAGCTTAAGGTTTTCTGCTATTGGGACACTATCATTCTGTAGCAGACACTTTGCTATGATGGAATTAACTGAGGACACAGCACTGTGTCTTTTCTGTTGCTATGAATTTCCAGGGGTAATTCAGTTAAACTTATTGACTCTGGGGATAAGTCCAGACTACCCGCTGGATCGGCGGGTAGCGATCTATCTATAGAGGATCTATTTATCACGTCTCGTCTAGACGCGGCCATCGATCCCGCGCCATAAGGACGAGCGATAAGTCGATCTAAGATACGTCGACTTCAGCTACACTATTCTCGTAGCTGAAGTTGCGTATCTTAGATCGATCCCCGCCACCCCAGTGTAGACCAGGCCTGGGTTTAACCCTTTGGGTGGACTGAAGCATAAATCTCACACTGAACGAGTGTTATCCTGTGTTCCCTCCATTCCATTTTTACTACCAGTGGATAAAATTGAATTCTTCCACAGTTGGGCTAATACCAAGTAATTACTGTCCCTCTTTCTTTTCCTAATATTTTCCTTAATTGTTTCCATACCACTTCTCACTTTATATCTGCACGCTGTACAAATATTACAATAAAATAGGTACCAATGCCCCAGAAAGGAGCAGCTACTCTCTCAATGGAATGGCTGAGGAAAAATAAAGAGAGGATATAGTGGAAAAATGATCACAAATGAACTGGCCTTATTAGAGAGACTTGTGAACACTGAGCCTTGAAGGCAGATACCGACAGACTCTGATGGACATTACAAGGGAGAACCATGGATGGGTTCCCTGAACTAAAAAGAACATGCTCCTGGGAGAAATCCAGATGAAAATTCAGGAGAGCAAGACAGGAAAATCTTGTCAGTATTAAGTAGCTTTTGACTGAGCCCATCTGCTTTTATAGTCATCGCGTACTTCAAGCCTAGATTGTTACTATTGTCAGTCTCTCTCGCTCTCAAAAAAAAATCTATAGGTGGTCCTCTCTGGGGAACTCAGTAATAACAAATGTCTTCACTTTTCTATCCTATTCTTAGAATAAAGAGAATTTACAAGCATTTATCCAAGTATCTTATTAGGCACATAAAGAAAAATAGAAAAACTACTGAGAGTAAAATTCTCATAAAAACAATAACTCAGCTGCTTAATTCTGCTGATGCTTATTCTGAAATGTTTCACTGAGAATTCTGACATGTTGCATCACATGTACACCTCAGCTGTGTGCAGATTTGCCCCTCCTGAACCACAAATGAATAAGGGTCCACACAGTGGAGTTTTTGTTTTTTAACAATTAGTGATAACAAATCTGATCTCTAGCAACTTGAGCCCAGTGTCCCCAGGAACCTTCACAGTTAATAAAAAGCCTTCTGGAATCAGAGATCCTGCTATTTGTTCTTGATGTTCCATTTCTGTTGTCCAGAGTTATGGTATTTGGGAAGCTTCACAGCTTATGAAAAAGGCTGGAGGGAATGTGTGTCAAAGGGATCCCCTATGTCAGGATCCTGGGGGAGGACATTTTATCCAGGCTTTTGTTGATGTTACATCATCTTGTGTTGTGTTTCGGTGAGACCCAAAGAGGTCCTAGAGTTCTTAAGGTGTCCACGCATCTATTCTCACCTTATGATCTAACTGCAACACCTGTTGCTTTTTCTAGGATTTCCTGTTAGATTTTCTCTATTTTATTTTGATGGTGAGAAAATGCTGATCACAACAATCCTGTAAATATGCGCAGGAATGTGCTTTAAATGGAAATAGGGCTAAACCAGACCTTCAAATTACTTAGAACTTGGGCTTTTTATAGGCTATAGAATACCGTCCCTTCTTCTTTCAGTATGTGTCAGTGTAGATTCCACTCTAGGTACATATGCACTCCACGCATGCAAGATGGGATATTTTTGAATAGCAGTGTTCATCATGGTCACATATGCATCCTATGCCTCCTCATGCTGCTGTGTGAGAGCTTAAAGGGCACAGTAGCCCTGACCCTTCATCAGTTTCCTCTTCCCACCTGTGGCAGTGAGGCAGAATCCAGTGACTGTCTGAGTCAATACTCTTTTCATAGCCCCTAGACCAGTTCTTTATAAACCTATTAGGTGAACAGATCTTATCTTCTCTATATCATCTAAAGGATCTTCCTACAAATAAAAAAATTAAAATTTATCAGAGATCCCCCTATATAGCAGGGTGGGGGGAGACGGTTGGGAGAGGTCCAGGTACTCTCCACGCCAAATTTATACGTTGAGAGTGAGAACAACAGTATAACAACAGATATAGCCAGAGGGGGGGGGATACTAGACCGACAGGTCGTACTGGTAGTACTGTGTCCCTACCAAGTTGGGTGAAAAGGGTGAAAGGAGCCAAACAGCAAAAATTAGGATGTTTGTTCACCAATGCGAGAAGCTTAGGTAACAAAATGGAGGAACTAGAGCTCCTGGTCCGAGAATTGAAACCGGATATCGTAGGAATAACTGAAACATGGTGGAATGGTAGCCATGACTGGAGTACAGGTATGGAAGGGTATGTGCTGTTTAGGAAAGACCGATACAAAGGTAAAGGTGGGGGAGTAGCATTGTATGTCAATAATGAGGTGAAAAGTAACGAAATAACTAGCAATGCAATGGATAATACGGAGTCTGTTTGGGCAATGGTCACATTGGGGAAGAAAACTACTAGAGCGTCCCCTGGGATAGTGATTGGGGTGTGCTATAGACCGCCGGGATCTAGCCTGGTTATGGATAGAGAGCTCTTTAATGTTTTTAAGGAGGTAAATACTAATAGGAACTGTATGATCATGGGAGACTTTAACTTCCCGGATATAGATTGGGAAACAAATGCTAGTAATAATAATAGGGCTCAGCTTTTCCTAGACGTGATAGCTGATGAATTCCTTCATCAAGTAGTTGCTGAACCGACGAGGGGGGATGCCATTTTAGATCTGATTTTGGTAAGTAACGAGGACCTTGTTGAGGAAATAGTTGTAGGGGACAACCTTGGCTCGAGTGATCATGAGCTAATTCGTTTCAAAATAAATGGAAGGATAAACAAAATTGCATCTGAGACTAAGGTTTACGATTTCAAAAGGGCTAACTTTACTAAATTGAGGCGACTAGTTAGGGAAGTGGATTGGACTAACATATTTAGGGATCTAAAGGCGGATGATGCCTGGGGTTATTTCAGGTTGAAGTTGCAGGAGCTGTCAGAGGCATGTATCCCGAGAAAGGGAAAACGGTTCGTAGGTAGCAGTTTTAGACCGAGCTGGATGAGGAAGCGTCTTAGAGGAGTGATTAAGAAAAAACAGAAAGTGTACAAGGAGTGGAAAATGGGAGGGATCAGCAAAGAAACCTACCTTATTGAGGTCAGAGGGTGTAGGGAAGCAGTGAGAAAGGCAAAGAGCCGGGTGGAGATGGACCTAGCGAAGGGGATTAAAACCAATAGCAAAAGGTTTTTTAGCCATATAAATAGGAAGAAAACCAAGAAGGAAGAAGTGGGACCGCTTAAAACTTTAAACGGAGTGGAGATTAGGGATAATCTTGGCATGGCACAATATCTGAACGAATATTTTGCCTCGGTCTTTAATGAGGCTAATGAAGGGCTAAGGAATAGTGATAGAGGGACTGATGGGAATGAAGATATGGGGGTAGACATTACGGTATCTGAGGTGGAAGCCAAACTTGAACAGCTTAACGGAAGTAAATCGGGAGGCCCGGATAATCTTCATCCTAGAATATTAAGGGAGTTGGCGAGTGAAATTGCAAGCCCGTTAGCGATGATTTTTAATAAATCTCTAAACTCGGGGGTTGTACCGTTTGACTGGAGATTAGCTAATATAGTTCCTATATTCAAGAAGGGGAAAAAAAGTGACCCAGGTAACTACAGGCCTGTTAGTTTAACATCTGTAGTATGCAAAGTCATGGAAAATTTTTTTAAGGAGAGAGTGGTTACGGACCTTGAGGCTGATGGCAACTGGGACAAATTACAGCATGGTTTTACAAAAGGTAGATCGTGCCAAACCAACCTGATCTCCTTCTTTGAGAAAGTAACAGATTTTTTAGACAAGGGAAATGCGGTGGATCTAACATATCTTGATTTCAGTAAGGCGTTTGATACGGTACCACATGAGGAATTACTGGTTAAATTGGAAAAGATGGGGATCGAAATGAAAATCCAGAGGTGGATAAGGAGCTGTTTAAAGGGGAGACTGCAGAGGGTCGTATTGAAGGGTGATCTGTCAGGTTGGAGGGGGGTTACCAGTGGAGTTCCTCAAGGTTTGGTTTTGGGTCCGATTTTATTCAATCTATTTATCGCTGACCTCGGAACCAAAAGTAGAAGTGGGCTGATAAAGTTTGCGGATGACACCAAGTTGGGAGGTATTGCCAATTCGGAAAAGGATCGGGATATCCTCCAGGGAGATTTGGATGACCTTGTAAACTGGAGTATTAGTAACAGGATGAAATACAATAGTGAGACATGTAAGGTTATGCATTTAGGGATGACTAAAAAGAATTTTAGTTATAAGCTGGGGACGCACCAGTTGGAAGTAACGGAGGAGGAGAAGGACCTAGGAGTCCTGGTTGATTGTAGGATGACTATGAGTAGGCAATGTGATGTGGCAGCTAAAAAAGCTAATGCGGTCTTGGGATGCATTAGGCGAGGTATTTCTAGTAGAGATAAGGAGGTGCTAGTCCCGTTATATAAGGCGTTGGTGAGACCTCATTTGGAGTATTGTGTGCAGTTTTGGTCTCCCATGTTTAAGAAGGATGAATTCAAACTGGAACGGGTACAAAGAAGGGCCACTAGAATGATCCGAGGAATGGAAAGCCTGTCGTATGAAAGGAGACTTGAGGAGCTCGGTTTGTTTTCCTTAACCAAAAGAAGGATAAGAGGAGATATGATTGCACTCTTTAAATATATCAGAGGGATAAATACCAGGGAAGGAGAGGAATTATTTCAGCTCAGTGCTAATGTGGACACGAGGACAAACGGATATAAATTGTCAGTCAGGAAATTTAGGCTTGAAATTAGACAAAGGTTTCTAACCATCAGAGGAGTGCAATTCTGGAACAGCCTACCGAGGGAAACAGTGGGGGCGAAGGACCTCCATGACTTTAAGATTAAGCTAGATAAGTTTATGGAGGGGATGGTATGATAGGATAATGGGTTTAGTCAATAGGTCAATAACGTGCCACAATGGTAATTAGTACAAAGGATCAATGATAGGATATTGTTAGCCTTTTTCCAGAGGGTCTGGCTGGAGAGTCTTGCCCGCATGCTCAGGGTTCAGCTGATCGCCATATTTGGGGTCGGGAAGGAATTTTCCTCCAGGGTAGATTGGCAGTGGCCCTGGAGGTTTTTCGCCTTCCTCCGAAGCATGGGGCAGGGGTCGCTTGCTGGTGGATTATCTGCTACTAGAAGTCTTTAAATCATGATTTGGAGCATTCAACAGCAGAGTCAAGAGAGAGAATTATTTCAGGAGTGGGTGGATCGGCTTATGTGGCCTGCATCTTGCAGGAGGTCAGACTAGATGATCATAATGGTCCCTTCTGATCTTGAATTCTATGATTCTATGAGCCATGATGCTTCTGGCGAACTGCCACACCCCATGGTAGAATCCAACAACCTTGGACTTAAACCATACTTGTCCTGTGATGTCATGGATGGGCACAGGTGATGCCTAGAAAAGAGCCATGTCTCAGACTGGTGCTCTGCGTGCAAGTCTTTCTTTTCCAGGACCTGCAAGTCCAGAGGCACTCAACTTAAGCTACATCTGCTTGAGTAGGGCATGCAGCTCACTTCGGACCCAAAAGTGAAGGTCCTACACCTACACCTGCTTATAAATGGGACACCACTCACATAATTGGACCAAGCTTAAAGACAAAAGAGAAGTCTTGGAAGGGAGGATATGAAACATCACTCCTCCTAGGACAAAACCCCATAACAACTGGGCAGAGTGAGAGATCTGATGGAACTGAACAAGGACCTGAGCTGTACTGTAGAGGTATTCCTCTCCCTTCCAAAGATGTTCCTGGTACCAAAGAATGGCTGGCACTGGCTCGAACCACCCATGAGCCTAGCCCTTTGAAGAGGTACCATACAACGCTTTGACTTCTCTTCACCATGGCAATGTATTCCTTCTTGCTGGAGGGTATCATGTAGCCCTCACTTAGAGTGCCACTCCCACTGGTGTGCAAATGGTAATGGGCTGGCCAGTGTCAGCTGGGCCAATGTTGTATGGCATGCCACCCTGGTCATATTGGCCTTACTGGGTACCATTCTCCCATGTGTCAAGGAGCAGATCATCACCCCACATCTCTATTAAGAGGAAAAGATTGGTGATGGCTTCACTGGCTAGGTCACCCACACAGGAACTGGACATGGGACCACAGGAGATGACTGTGGGACAACAACCACCACCCCACCTCCACTCAAGAAATCCTCCTCACTGGACGAGGCACATTGTCAGCCTTTAGATCTTGACCAGGGGTTGGCAACCTTTCAGAAGTGGTGTGCTGAGTCTTCATTTATTCACTCTAATTTAAGGTTTTGTGTGCCAGTAATACATTTTAACGTTTTTAGAAGGTCTCTTTCTATGAGTCTATAATATATAACTAAACTATTGTTAAGTATCAGAGGGGTAGCCATGTTAGTCTGGATCTGTAAAAGCAGCAAAGAGTCCTGTGGCACCTTATAGACTAACAGACGTTTTGGAGCATGAGCTTTCGTGGGTGAATGCATCCGACGAAGTGGGTATTCACCCACAAAAGCTCATGCTCCAAAACGTTTGTTAGTCTATAAGGTGCCACAGGACTCTAAACTATTGTTGTATGTAAAGTAAATAAGATTTTTAAAATGTTTAAGAAGCTTCATTTAAAATTAAATTAAAATGCAGAGCCTCCCGGTCTGGTGGCCAGGACCTGGGCAGTGTGAGTGCCACTACAAATCAGCACGCATGCTGTCTTCGGCACGTGTGCCATAGATTGCCTACCCCGATCTTGACCATCAAACAAAACATACCCAGAGAAAACTTGAACCGACTAGAGGAACAAAGTGTTTTGTTTAGATAGCCAGAAATATTACAATGCATTCAATGCACTTACAGTGACTTGCTGAAAAGTATCTGGCTTGGACTTTGAGTTCTCTGTGATGGCAGTGAAACAGTTAGATAGTTGATTCCAATCTGTGAATCTCAAGTAGCCCTTAGTTAATAATGGACTGTCAGTAATTATCAAAATGTCAGAAGTCTATTTAAAGATTTTCAGGTTTTTTTTAAATGTGATAACTGACCAAGTCTTTCCTTCAGTAAATTGAGAGTCAGAAAAACCACACCTCAGACCCCTAATCTAGTTCATATAGACAGCGTTTGTTCAGAGTCCAAGAATCCAAGCCTCAGCTTCAGGTTTTTCATTACTGTATAAGATGACACTCTCTCAATAGATATTTATGATCCCTAGATTTATAAAGTTAGAGTCCTGCTTTCATTAACTCCCTGTGTGCCAGCACTCTGCGAGCAATAATGCTGCCTGACCCAGTAGTATTTGTGAACTGAAATCAATAGCAGCTGAGTATAGGCGAGAATACTGCAGGATTAGATCTGTTAGTGGTTTACTCACACTGAGCTCTGTTTCAGTAGAATGTAAGAAGCACTGTATCCACATATCTATTGGGCCATTAGAAGGTGCTATTGATAAACTAGCACCATTTGACTGGAGGTCACTGTAAGGTTGAAATGGATGAATTCATATGGAATTCAGTTGCTTTTTCGTTCCTCTGAAAAAAGCTCCATATGGTGGGAAATGAATTAACCAGGCAAAATGGGGAATAATCTTCATTTTGACCAATACATCATAATGTTAAAGAATAAAAACTGACTACTGTAAAAATCTCCTAAAAATGTGACACATGAATCCTATACACGGTTATGAAAGAACAAAAGAATTGAAAATAATGTATTAAATACAATATAATCTAATATTCTGGAGATAATTTTCATACATAATTTGGAACTCAGACTGTTGAGTAACTTTATGAAAATAGCAACAAAGAATCCTGTGGCACCTTATAGACTAACAGACGTTCTGCAGCATGAGCTTTCGTGGGTGAATACCCACTTCTTCAGATGCAAGAATATCCTTCTTGACTTGCATCTGAAGAAGTGGGTATTCACCCACGAAAGCTCATGCTGCAGAACGTCTGTTAGTCTATAAGGTGCCACAGGATTCTTTGTTGCTTTTACAGATCCAGACTAACACGGCTACCCCTCTGATTTATGAAAATAGTGAAATTTCTGTACATGATATTTTTCTTAATTGTAATTATGAGATTTTGTTATTTCTCTTATTAATCATAGTGACAGCATTTCCCTATTAGGCCAAGGGCAAAAGTTCTCTGCTGTTATTCTATCCAGAAGGTTCTCTCAAGTTTGCTGTGGTATGTCATGAATATTTAAGCTTAACAGGTAATAGAGTAAATATTAGAGTTATGAATTATTAAGAATAAATGAAAAGTGGTGAAATGATGTTTGTTAGTTTGGATGTTCTGTAGTTTTGTACATTTGTGGCTGTGAGGTACCATTTAAAGGGAGCAGAAACGCACCACTGTAATTACTGCTTACGATTTATACGTTAATGGGAATTTTAGTTGTCAAACAATATGAATGTTTTAAAATAATTCTAAATGCAGTTCATCTGATGAATTGTAGAACAACGCAACATAGTAATAATTTAACACGGCTGTTTTGGGGAGGATGCAGGTTTGCCCTCTACAGACGATCTCTCCATTTGGAGGGGCAGTTGGGTCCATTAGGTAGAGCACTCGACTGGAAATCAGGACTATGGCTTTCTCACTCTTTTCTGCCATTTTTCTGGTGACTGGCTTCTGAGGGCACAAACAATGAATTAGGTGTTGGGTAAGTGATGTAGCCATTCTATCATAGCAGCGTCATTTAAAATCATAGAATATCATAGAATATCAGGGTTGGAAGGGACCTCAAGAGGTCATCTAGTCCAACTCCCTGCTCAAAGCAGGACCAATTCCCAACTAAATCATCCCAGCCAGGGCTTTGTCAAGCTTGACCTTGGAGACATCAAGAACAGCTATCCATCATCAAAATGATAAAGAGGGCAGTCCACAACCAGATGGCGTGCTGTTTGTTCTTGAGCTCCACAGGGGCAGGAAAGGGAGCTCAAGGAGCCACAAGGAAAAGCTGTAATTAAACCACAACATATCCTAGTGTAACGAATAAGTGTCTTTCAGTTCATATATATGTTCTTAGGGGTATGCGAGAGCTTATCTGGAGACACTAGAGGGTGCAAATCTGAGTTGTCTGTTTGCCAAGAAACACTATTAATCCAAAATATACTCCCACACAGCCTGTTGCTGGTGTTTCTTAGGAAGTCATGTCTGAGAGGCTCAGCTATTTCAGAAAAGGAGTGTCTTGATGTTAGCTGGCATTTTTTATGTGGCTTTGAGATGAAATTGTGAAGTAAGCTGTCTTGATAGATGTCTATGCACAGTAATGCAGCCAGGGCCCTATCTTCATGCCTAATTACTGAGGGAATAATGTCAGCCAGGACTGCAAGGTTGAAGAATGGAGTTGTCCGGGTCTCATGAGTGAGCATATTAAGTGCAGAGTTGATTGTTGAGTCCAACTTGATGACTGGAACCCAATGCTTCCACACAGTATTGACAGGCCATTGATAGTTGTCCAAAAGGTTACAGCACAAGCATCCCACAAGTCACTGGCAAGCCAGCAGAGGGGTGCATCTCTTGACTGCATGTTAGTGTGTGTGTGCCACTGATTTTCTTTGTGACCTAAAACAAGTCTCTTAACCTCATGGGGCCTGAGTTTTCCCTTCTGTAAAAAGGTGGATGATGATACTCACTTTACAAGTGCTTTGTGGATCAGCCAAATAGTGCTATTTATAAGTGGTAAATACAGTTTCATCTTTCACTCTCTGATGGTTTAGACCTACTCTCCCTTAAGGCCACATGTTGCTTCCTTATGGCTTCAGAGGAATGAGTTGATGGAATCTCTCTGGAGGTCATCACAGCTGCTGCTAGATTGGTCAGAGGGCTTTCTGCTTAGTAAGGAAAGGGTGTGTCTAGGTACTGGTAGATCACCTACTGTATGGGAGGGTACAGAGGTTGCATTAAAACCTCAGAATTCATCAGCTGTTACCACAGAGAGAGATCTGAGATATCACAGCTAGTTCTGATAGTAAGAATAGGTAGAAATCAGGTTTCTCAGGTCCCATGGTGTGGAAGTTGTTGGAAGACAATGTCTATAGTGCAAGCACTAACCATGGGATCACCAGGTAAGTCCATGAAAACCTTGTTTAGCACTAAAGCTGAAAACATGGTGAAGACATGCGTCTGACGAAGCGGGTATTCACCCACAAAAGCTTATGCTCCCTCCTCTGCCGTCAGAGAATGACCCCAAGGAGGGTATCAAGTAATCCTCACTTAGAGTGCCACCCCAACTGGTGTGCAAGTGGTAATGGGCTGGCCAGTGTCAGCTGGGCCAATATTGTATGGCATGCCATCTTGGTCAGATTGGCCTTACTGGGTACCATCCGCCCATGTGTCAAGGAGCAGATCATCACCCCACAGGACTCTTTGTCACTTTTTACAGATCCAGACTAACACGGTTACCCCTCTAATGGTGAAGAGTAGATGCCTCATTTTTAGAGGTCCTGAACACCCACAACCTCAATCAAAGTCAATGGGAGACTTGATGTCTGGCATCACTGAAATTGGGCACGGAGAAACCAATCCTGTTTGTAGTGACTGAAAGTTTTGCCATTGGCTTTAGCATGAGATGGATCAGCTCCCCGCCCCTCATGGTACTGTACTGTACAGTAAGATTATAGCTCTTTACAAGACAGAAGTGAACTTTTTCCAGATATTTACATTCTGACAAACAAGGTTTGCTGGACTTCAGTGAAAAATACAGGCTTATTCCTTCATTGGCCTGTTAGACTGGTGTCCTTCTCACCTTTGCTTCTTTGTACTGAGTCTGATTGCTTGAGGATGGGGTGGCAGCAATGCTCCTGAGCCTGCAGTTTGCTTTGGTTCTGTTCTGAAGCAGTTGTATATAATTGGTGCCAAGGAGTGGCAATCAATTACCAAAGAGCGCTGGGAGAAGTTGGATTTTTCTGTAAAATGTTTCTGTGAATTCAGCCTTGAAGTGAAAATGTGGGTGGAACTTAGGAGTTGAAAGGTGAGAGGAAATAGCAGAGAATCTGGAAATCTGAGTCTGCTTCTTGGATGGTGAAGGACAAGGGAAAGCATGATGTTAATTGTAAATGTCCCCTACCAGTGTCCAGTTTAGGACATTGTCTACTTTTCACGTTTCTCGAGAGGTCATAACTAAAGCTAAGATGATTTTGTCATAGTTATTTTTAGTAAAAGTCATGGATAGGTCATGGGCAATAAACAAAAATTCACAGAAGCCATGACCTGTCTGTGACTTTTGCTGCTGCGGCTCCATAGTTTCTCCTGCCAACGTGGTGGCTGGAAGCTGTGGGCTTTTCCCCCTCTGCCCATGGCAGCTGGAGGCTGCAGGGTGACCATATTTCCCAAAGAGAAAATGGGACACCCCCAACTGCTCGTCCAAGGCCCCTCTCTCCCTCCTCGTGAGGCTGTCGCCCATCACTGGAACCCTGAGGAGGGCCGCTCAAGAGTCTGTCGCCTGTCACTGGAACCTTGCTAGGGCCCTGCTGGCTGCCAGCTACAGAGTCCCGCAGCCCCTGGGGCTGAAGCAGAGAATGTCAGGAAGGTCTCTGGAAGTCACAGACTTCTGTGATCTCAGTGACATAAATGTAGCTTTAGTCAGAACATATCAAAAAAGATGAAATCATGATATGCTACAGTATACCATAAAAGAGATTGGAAGTAATTTCCCCCTAAATATTGGAGAACTTTAGATTTTTTTCTAGACAGTAATCAAAAATAAAAATGGCAAAATCCTTCATATTTGGCAAACTTTTTTCACATACGCCAAACAGTTTTACTGAAATTTGTTTGCTTACCACAAATATGTATTCTTCATTGGGGACCTTGTAGGTTCATTATTGTAAGAAGGCCCATGAAATCTGGGTTTCTGACATGAAAAAAAATTAAATGTAGGATCAAATGGATGTGTATTTTCATTTCCTGCCACAATCTGTTTAGTGTTGCTGTGTGTTGTTAAACAGCTGTATTTCACCTCAGACATGACTGAATTTCAGTGGTGAGCAAAGTGATTTCTGCTTTTGAAGTGCTTTCAGTTTCTAATGGAGTTATGACAAAAAGTGCTATATAAATGTGTTATCAAAGAGAATTGTTTGGGTTTTGGCAACTGATATAGTACGTTAAAAAAATAAGACTTTAATCAATGCATGCATCTTGGAACTGTGCATAATATCCCAGTTTTGTTTTACCCCATGGCAGTCCATGCACCTTAAGCTTTGCTGAAATTTTGGGTTCATGTGAGAACCCACACAAAATTTTGCTGAAACCATAGCATTTCCTGTGGTTTTCCATCCCAAACAATTAGCCAGGTCCCTATCACCTAACCCCTTCCATCTTGCCTAGATACCCAAAGTAGGGTCCAGATCCATCCCCATCTCCCCCTCCCCCCCACACACTTTTTGTTTTTGGTCTTTCCTTCCCTTCAACCCAACCAACAAATCACCCTTTGATGCTATGTAGCAGCAGCAGGACTCTAAAGGAAGCAGGTCAGCTGTCACTTCAGGATAAGGATTCAGCCAGTTCCTGCTGGGAAGTAATATTTTATATCTTCTCTTGACCAGTCTCTAATAGATCCTCTGCTTTTTCTCATTGTTATTAGTTGAATATCATCCTATTTGTTAGACGACTCAGCACTTTTGCCAGAATCAGTGTCAGCATATCCTTCAACTTCTTCTCTGGCCTCTCCTTTTTTGAAGACTCAATCGCTGTTGGAGACTTTTATGTTAACTTGTATTAAATGCAGCAGGTCTCTGACATTTGGAGATAAGAGTGCTTACCTGAGTGGTGGACAGTGATGAGGTAGCTCAGCTTTCCTCTGCCTTCTACCTCACCTCTGAATCTAGCTATTGCTCCTTGAAAATTCTCCCTCATTCCACAGAGCACATTCCACTTTTTCTTCATGAGGAGCTGCTGATATTGACCTTATGTAAGCGGGGGAATGGTCCCGCTATTGTGAGGAACTTTTCTGGCTTCTGCACTACCCCGGTGAAGTGGGCTAGCGAAAGGATCTGAGTCCTTGCTCCCACTTCCTTTACCCAGAGGCCTCCCTGCCTTCGAGAACTCCCCTTCCACTCTTCTGTCTGGCAGAGTCCTCGTAACCCCGACAAGGCTGGGCCCAGGATTCCTGGGGGGCTCAACCCCTAACCCTGCTGTGGTCACCTAGGACAGGGGCTAGGGTGTCCCCACTCCGGGGTACCCTCTCTGCATTGGGCACCTACCCGACCCACTGATCATTTCATACAACTTTAAAGCAAATACAAGTTGTTTAATTAACAATTAATTTTAAAAAACGAATAAGGAAAAATGGGAAAGGTTAAAGGAAAACACATCACCCCGCTCTGTGGCCGGGAACATCACAAACAGTGTCTCTGGACATCAGGGCACTTCACAGTCTGTTTCTTGTAGGTCCCAGGCCGCCTCCTTCTCAGGCCCTGGCTGTGCTGCAGGGATGCTGCGGGTTGGACACTTGCAACTGTGGTGGCCACACCCCTCCAGGCTTTGGGTGGTGGGACCCTTCTTCCCAGCGTCAGCCCCCCATCAGGTTAAGATTTCCCCTCCCAGTCTGGCCTGCAAGGACCCTTGGCTGGGGGTGTCTTTCTGCGCTGGGCCCTTTGCCCAAGGTCCCCCCTGGGCTGGCCCCAGTTGCTCACCACACCCGGCTCTGTGGCTGCAGCTCCGCTCCCAGCACAGGATCTGATCTCCCTGGGTCATGTCTCTGGTTCTGTGGCTGCAGCTCCGCTCCCAGCACAGGATCTAATCTCCCTGGGCTGTTCTCTGGTTCTGTGGCTGCAGCCTGCTCTCAACTCTGACCTGCTTCCTGGGCTGCTTTTCTGGCCCCTCTGGATCTGGCACAGCTCTGCTCCGCAGCTCAGCTTGGGCCCCTGCTTTCTCCTTAGCTCCGCCCCACGCTGTATGACCCAGGCAATTCTAGCTTACACGGGGGACGGGACCCCCCTGGCCTCCTGACTCCCTGATTAGCCTGCCCACCCTGTCAATCAGGCTCAGAGGCTGACCTGAAGCATTGGCCTCTCCCCATTCTTTTAGTGCTGGGAGCTAGCCAACCAAAACACCCCCACTGAATGTTAGTAAGGGGCAACAGTCCCCATACTACACTTATACCTATATTTTTGGGTGTTATGAAACAGATATTTACATGAGCCTAATAGAGACTTCAGGTTTACAAAAGGAAAGGATAGGTAAAGATTTTCATAGAAATGCGTATGTACCAAATTTGCATGCATAATCACAGTAACTGGCTTTTTGGCCGCAAAATTACCATTCGTGTATGTTCATCAGTCATGCTCATGAAATTTTAGGTGCACGTGCACGTCTCTGAATATGGACCATGGTACTTTTCAACACAGATGCTGTTATTAGCAAGAGCACCAGGCACACAGTCACAGAGGAAACAAACATTTCCTAGACCTCTGCTGCTGTGTATGCTGTGAGCCTGAAGCTTGAATGATGGATTGAGAGATTTGGCCAGCACAGCCAAAGAAGATACTACTTCTCTTTTCAAGTTGGAATTATTATTAGAAGAGGTTTGCCAGAGACAGACCAAACAATGAACAATCCACTGCTTCTCACTGACTACACAAATTTGGTGTGAATCTTTGTGATGGCTAGTGGAAATTTGTAACGAGACTATGGTTACTTCATCAGTAGTGAATGAACCCAGGACCTCTCGCTCAAAAATACTGCTGAGCTCAAGGGATGGAGTCACTACCTGTGAGCAGTAACAGCTGGCTGTTCTCATCAGTTCAGCTACAGAGGAGGAGAAGAACACAATCGGCCAGTGTTTTAAAGAGTTTTCTGTTTGAATTTTTACTTTTGGACGTTTGGAATTACGGAAGTCAGTTAATGAGTGCCTCTCTACTTAGGTGCAGCTGGCAATGTGCTGATCACACTGAGCCAATTAGACTTCTGCAAGTCGAACTGTATGGCTTAGCCCAGCTGACTTTTTACAGCAACCACAAAAATGAATCTGAAAAAAATAGCAAAAAAAAAAAACCAAACCCAGATCCTCTATAAATGTATGCTATTCCAGGTAGTGCTAAAAATTCCGCTTCCGATTTTAATGAAAGGTTCTCTAGCAAAATAAAAGTTAGAGCAAAGCCCTGCTGGTTCAAATTATTAGAGCAAACCTTAGACCTGGTGAGTTTTGTATGATTTCATGTGGCTCTTTGAACATTTTGCACAGCTCTAGTTAAACTCTATTGATCTCCATGTAAGAACCCTTTTAGAGACTTGTGGAGAGATAAGATTAATTCCGAAGGAAAAGTATTAGTGTATTGGGATTTCTCATAACCTTCCATGGAGACTAGAATGGTTTCCAGAGCAATAGTGTGGATGTCAGTGGAAGACAAATTAGGTATGTGGGATTTTGCTGGTAGTTTTTAAATATATCCTGAAAAATAAAATGCTACCTTGTCTGATATCAAGGCAGTCAGAACTACTTTTTAAAATACTCCCCACTTTAATAAGCAAACAAAAATATGACCGTATTGACAGATCCATAGTACAGTTCAACCTCATTGCTATGTTCTCTGGATTTTGTGAGTTTCACTTAATCTTAAGGCAATATTAATAGTGTATTTTTATTTCACTAGGTGCTGATCTTGTGTCTTACATACAATTAAATAGAATGTTTGAGCACAGGTGTCTGCACTGGGAGATACTGATTCAGGATACATGCCTTAATGTTTATTCAGTCATAGCTCAAAACTACAAACTGCAGTGGGACTCAACAGATAGGAGGGTGAAGGGCAAAGGGGTGACATTACTTTTTAGCCATCCTGTTTTAAAGCCTGCGCCACTGCTTTGGTAAAGCATCAGACTGGGACCCTTTCAAAGCTACATTGAAACAGGAGGGATTGATTTCATAGTTGCCACTAGTAAAGGTAATAAAACTAATCTATCTAAAGTTTAATCTTTCTTTAAAAAAAGAAGTGAGGAAAAAGGATAGAGGGAATGTTTCTCATAACCTCAGTGACAATAAGCAAAATTCACGCATAGTGAAGAGAAAATCCTTCCTCTACCAATTAAAAAAACAACAACCCTTCAAAACTTTAATTTTCTGCAGGTAATCTCATTGGGCCGCTTTTATATTTATTTTATGGTGGGACAGGTTCCCACTCCAGTAAGGAAGGCATTAAAGATCTCCTCCTGGCACAACCAGTCCCAGTCTTGTGTACCTGGGAGGTCTGTCAAGCCTGGAGAGGGGCAGCTTTTTAATAAAGAGCATCCAAGCCCAGTGCAGGGTGGCCCTCTGAGGATAGCAGAGTTAGAGCACAGCTCCCTCATAGGGTGCCCATATTTTTCCCAAGGGAAACCCTGTGTGGGTTGGCCTGAGGCTCCAATCTCTACCTCACACACGGGGCCAGCTGAACCCCTCTTGCCGCCCACCCACACACGGGTACAGCCTGAGACCCCGCCCTTATCCGCCCTACATGTGGAGCCAGCCCAAGCCTGATCCCTCCCTGCTGCCTGCCTGCTTGGGGCTGGCCCAGCCTGAGCTGCTCTCCTGATCCCTCCCTCCTGCACAGGGCTGACGTTGCTACTCGCTCACACCTCTCTCCCCCCAGCATTTTCCTCCACGCCTGGCTAGAAGTCACACCCCACTTCTTTGGCAATTGTTAATTTATTCAGTTTGCTCTTGCCAACTGATGATCAATTGGCAAGAGCAAGCAGGACAAATGCCCAGTCAGGATGACTGGGACAGGGCTTAAAAAAAGGGATCGTCCCAGCCAAAATACTCCCTCATCCCACAGAGAGCAGGGGCTGCTTGCCAGGAAAGCTGCTGAACAGACTCTGCAGCCTGGAACTTCTGGAGAGGTTTCCCTTTTTAGAGCCTGGGTGCTCTGATTATGGCCACCCGGACACTCAGGGGATTAGGAACCCAGACCCCCTTCACAGAGACCATTTACATTTTGGTTTGCATGGAA
Source organism: Mauremys reevesii (assembly GCF_016161935.1). Classification (NCBI taxonomy): domain Eukaryota; kingdom Metazoa; phylum Chordata; order Testudines; family Geoemydidae; genus Mauremys; species Mauremys reevesii. Next base: position 81,799,360 of record NC_052630.1, read on the forward strand.
CAGCAGGATGAGCTTTTGTGGACTGAAAGATTATTTTGTTTGCTTTTTTTTGGTTTGGGCTGCTGTTACGTCCAGAGGGGGGAGCTGCTTCCTAAGGTTTTCAGCCCAAGGATCACTTCCCGCTTTCCAAACCAGCACTACATCCAGGGAAGGATGTCTGGGGGTGCCCTAGAGGTCCGACCTATGACTATTTCCATTTGAATCTCAGATTTCATGTGGAAGCACATTGCATTTATTTATTTGCAATAAAATGAAAATTATTTTTAATTTCTTCACTTTTCATGCAGTTGCCGATTTCTGAATTGGAAGTAAAATAGAGTGGGTTGTTCAGTTCCCACATCTTCCCTTGCTGAGCAGAGTTCAGCTGTAATAACACCTCTTCACTATTCATAGTACTATATAGAGCATAAGTAAAGTTCTTCTACCATAGTAGCAGTGCGAAGTGTTGCTGTTTTGAACAAATTATCATGTTACAGTGCATAGATTTGTCAAGTTGATAATAAACAACTTTTTTTTTTTTTGGAAGTGAATTTCATTTGTAGTCTGTTATCCAGTGTGGTGTTTGGGATATCCTGCTTCTGATGAAGCTTTCAGAAGGGGCTGGTACACTCTGTTGGAGCAGGTTGTGTAAAGCTTATTGGGATGGTGTGATCCAAGGATCCCTCGATGCCAACTGGCAGAGGGCACAGGGGTACAAAGTTCCGCTGGGTTCAACAAAGGAGGGATTATAAAAGGTCTCTAATGAAAGCCTATGTCACACTGGTCATTTGTGAAATGTGTGTATGGAAAATATGTGAGGAGTTATGTATATGTATTTAAAATTATGTTCTCTAGGTCTCTGAGTTAAGGCAGGTCACCAGAATTGGTCCACTTACTCTTGTCAGGCAGGGGGGAAGAGATGCTTATCTCACTCTAGTTAATTATATGCAAACTGATGCCCATTTGCTGTCTGAGCAAAATGCTGATCAATACACTCTGTGGGCTGCAGGAAAAAACAAAACCAGGTGTGGTTATCCTGCTTAGGAGTCAGGCAATGAACTTTTGAAACTATATCTGGGGTGCAGAGGAACACCCCAGTGATTCCTTCAGACTGTGAGGACAAGCAAGCTTGATCTTATGAGAAGGGATCTCCTCCAATGTGGTTGAAAATGCTGGGGAAAGGACTTTGGGGTAAGCTCTCATGAAGGAGATAAGGGAATGCCTTGTGAGTGAAGTTTAGGCTCTTGAAAGCATGTTATGATTTTGTTTTATATGCAACCACTTCTTTCCAATATTCGTACTTTCTATCACTTGGATCTCTGTTTTTTGATAAACCTACTCTTGTTTTCACTGTCTGTATATCTAAGTGCTGTGTGTTTAAGCAGATTGGTGATCTTGAGTTGAATTTTGTCAGCTGGTGCGTACTATTCCTTTGGGAGTAGTGAAGCTGATAGTTCTGTGAATGAAACGGGCTGGGCACTCCAGAGGGACACTCAGAGGACTTAGGGGTTGGTGTGTGCCTATCATTAATTCATACAGAGAGCAGGGTCTTTGAAGGCCTGGAAGCCAGTGCTTGTGTTGCCAGAGGCTGGTGGAGTCAGGCAGCTGATCCACAGTATGCACAGACAAGACTTGTTTATGCCCTTATAAGGCATAAGGTGGTGGTGAGCTGCTTCACAACCCTGGATAACTTGGGAAGCATCACTGATGGCAATCTATAGGGAGAGAGGGGGCACTGATGATTCCTGGAGAGTAACAGAGCAGGCAGTATCCAAGGACTCAGCTATAATACAGCTAAGAATGATTAAGCCTGATATAGATTTACAGTGTCTTTATTACTAGGAGAACATCTAAATTCCTTGCCAGCTGCTTATAGAGCATAGGCCAGTAACGCTTTGCAAGGTTGGAGAAAGTGCAAGAGAAGATGCATGAGAATGTAGCATATGGAACAGAACCCAGGACCTTCTTCAAAACAAAGGTCTCTGTCACTTGAGCTAAATGGGAACTTCAGTTACGTATCAGCCATCTTCTGATGTCTTTTGTAGATCATTACATGCCATAGATATTGTGGTAATGGTCACTTTAAAGTGTAGATACGTACATGATTGCTATTTGTCTATATCAAACCACTGAGAATGTTTGATTCCATTCATAGTATCATAGAATAGAATCATAGAATCTCTGGGTTGGAAAGGACCTCAGGAGCACATCAAGGCCAACCCCCTGCTCAAAGCAGGACCAATCCCCAACTAAATCATCCCAGCCAGGCCTTTGTCAAGCCTGACCTTAAAAACCTCTAAGGAAGGAGATTCCACCACCTCCCTAGGTAACCCATTCCAGTGCTTCACCACCCTCCCAGTGAAATTTTTTTTTCCTAATATCCAATCTAAACCTCCCCCACTGCAACTTGAGACCATTACTCCTTGTTCTGTCATCTGCTACCACTGAGAACAGTCTAGATCCATCCTCTTTGGACCCCTCTTTCAGGTAGTTGAAAGCAGGTATCAAATCCCCCCTCATTCTTCTCTTCCGCGGACTAAATAATCCCAGTTCCCTCAGCCTCTCCTCATAAGTCATGTGCTCCAGCTCCCTAATAATTTTTGTTGCCCTCCGCTGGACTCTTTCCAATTTTTCCACATCCTTCATGTAGTGTGGGGCCCAAAACTGGACACAGTACTCCAAATGAGGCCTCACCAATGCCAAATAGAGGGGAATGATTATGTCCCTTGATCTGCTGGCAATGTTTCTACTTATAGAGCCCAAAATGCCATTAGCCTTCTTGGCAACAAGGACACACTGTTGACTCATATCCAGCTTCTCGTCCACTGTAACCTCTAGGTCCTTTTCTGCAGAACTGCTGCCTAGCCATTCGGTCCCTATTCTGTAGCAGTGCAAGGGATTCTTCCATCCTAAGTGCAGGACTCTGCACTTGTCCTTGTTGAACCTCGTCAGATTTCTTTTGGCCCAATCCTCTAATTTGTCTAGGTCCCTCTGTATCCTATCCCTATCCTCCAGCATATCTACCACTCAATAGAAGGCAGTAGTGCACATAATGCTTTTTCCTTCTTTTCTACCTGTCAGCTGGCTGGCCCTTAGCCATTTTCCCCCCCTAGTGATCTTGATGGCAGCATCATGAAGTGATTCTAGTTAGTGCTGCATGCTGTTTTTCCACCTTGACCTTTGTTTCCATCTGTTTTTACTGTGACTCATAGCTGATGGTTTTAGGAAACAAGGAAGTGAATTTTAGTAGCAAGAACTGCTATGCAATGGATGAAAATGGCAAAACTGTCAAATGGACAGTCAGGTTTTCTATCCATTACTGGGAGGAAAAACCCAAAAACCTCCCTCTACCAGGGTTTCTACAGGTTCAACATGCTGTATGCTGTTAGTCTGAAATCACTTCATTATGCAAATCTCTTTGCTTAAGCAACAGCTTTAGGGTATCACTACATTAGTAAATCATAAAAGAGAGAGGGATAACTTTTCTTTCCATTTAGTTTCTTTATGCATGTGATATAGAAGTCCTGGCTGTCAGTGATTCTGGAAGTTCATGAAATACACAATGATTTTGTATGTCTGACTGAATTATAGCACTATTAAAATGGGATACTGATTGTTAACAAGTATGATTGCTGAGCCTATATCTTCTACAGTTACTCTTCTGTTCATGTCTGGCTCCCCGTGGGCACTCTTTATAATGTCATTTCAAAAAGCAATATGCCTGGAGACAATTCTGGAAAGGATATTTCAGTGTTGCAATGGCACTGCTCTGGGTGTGTAGGGATTAAAAAACTATCCCCTATCTGTGAGTGAACAAAGAGGTTGAGAGGTAACCTTCTCTGGAATATATGGACATCTCTAATTGATTGACATTTGGGGGAAGGGGTGGTATCAGAGGTCCTGTAGAAGACAAGAGTTCTTCTTTGAGTTGATGGAGCCATGTATTCTATGTGGGTGTGCACCTGAACTGGAGAATTTTGTCTAGCAGTGTCTGTATGGGCGGCACTCATTTCCTGCAGCCACAGCCCCTCCCCTGGTCTGCTTTGACCCACTCAGTTCCATCTCAGCACCCGTGGCCTAGCACCTGAGCTCTGTGTAGTGTCTTCACCTCACACCTTCATCTCAGTTCTTGACAATTTTTTTCTTTAGTTTAGTGGTAGTACCTTAGGTTTGGGTAAGTGTTAGTTTTGTGTTAGTTAGAGTACTGGCTGCCTTGTACGATGCCCTCATCAGGGTTCAAGCATCATATAGGTGGGCCATCCCCAATAGCAACTGTTGTGTATTTGGTTGTCATGGGTTTTGTTACTATGGCAACTGAGTTAGACTATTAAGGGATAGCTCAGCCGGTTTCAACCGGCTGAGTGAGCTCTCTGTCTCTGTAAATAAAATGGAGGTTTTGGTTAGCTGTCTGCTCTCTGGCCTCAAGTGATTGCTTCCTACACCGGCTGCCCCAAGGATACAACACTGGCGACGAGGATGGGATCCTGGTGCTGCTCCAGTAACAGAAGGAAGTAGAAGTCAAGGTAAAGACCAAACAAAGAAAAAAAGCTGCTTGTTGCACTGACTGTGAAAGTGAAACTAAAAATCATGGCTACTCTGACCAGGACCCTGGAGCCTTTTGATGAGAATACAGAGCAGTGGCATGTGTATACTGAGCGTTTTGAGCTTTTTGGTATTGCAAATGACATTACAGAAGCGAAGAAGGTGCCAATATTCTTAACTGTTGTAGGGGCTAAAACCTACTCTCTGCTACGCAGCTTACTACACCCTGTTAAGCCTGAGACTAAATCTTACAGTGACATTGTGGAAATCCTGGGGTCTCATTTCTCCCCAAAACCACTGGTAATTGCTGAAAGATATAGGTTCCACAAAAGAGACCAAAAGGAAGATGAAACAGTTGTACAATTTGTAGCCATTTTAAAAAAGCTAGCAGAACACTGAATTTAAAGAGATGTTAAATGATGCCCTGCGTGACAGGTTAGTGTGTGGCCTCTGCAGTGAAGCTGTACGGAAGCGCCTACTGACAGAGGCTCAGCTTACATTACAGAAGGCTGTTGATATTGCTGTCTCCATGGAACTGGCTACAAGGGAGGCACAATACATCGGTGCATCCCCTAGGGTGCAAAAAGTGTCACAAGAACTGACCCACAAAACGGTGCAGAGTCCAGAATGTTACCGCTGTGGTAAGCTGGGTCACCAGGCATCAGAATGCTGGTGTAAGGACCTGGTGTGTCGACACTGTGGCAAAAAGGGACACATTGAGTATGCCTGTAAGCAAAAGAAAAAGAGGCCTGTGGTCTGGCCGACAAAAAAGAGGAACCTTGCATACCCTAGAGCAGACCCAGGATGATCAAGGTGACACCTCCTCACAAGAGGAAGTGCCACTGCATGTTTTGTCTTTGGCAGCGGGCTCACATGAATACTGGGTAACCCCCTTATTGGAGGGCAAACCTATACGCATGGAACTAGACACCGGTGCAGCTGTCTCGCTGTTTCCGGAGACTGTGTATAAGGAAAAGCTACAGCATCTTCCGCTTAAGGCAACAAAAACTGTTCTGAAGACGTATACAGGTGAAGCTGTGCCCATGTTGGGCACTATTGATGTTAAGGTGGAGCTCAATGGACAGGCAGCTAAATTGCCACTGTTTGTGGTGAGAGGTGACTACCCAGCCTTAATGGGTAGGTCTTGGCTTGGGAAGATTCAGCTGAACTGGGCAGAAGTGCACCGGATGACTAAAGAAGAAACCAGTCTAACCCTATACTAAGGAAACATGCTGCTGTTTTTGGAGATGATTTGGGAAGTATGAAGGGAATCACTGTGACATTGAACATTAAACCTGGCAGTCCACCAAAATATCTGAAAGCCCGAACTGTGCCATATGCCATCAGGCCAAAAGTTGAAGCAGACCTGGAGCGCCTGGTCACCAGTGGAGTCCTAATACCAGTTACCCATAGCTCATGGGCCACTCCTATCGTTCCAATAGTGAAGAAAGATGGCTCTCTCCGGATTTGCGGTGATTTTAAAGTCACTGTCAACCTAGTGTTGTGTGCAGAGCAATACCCGCTTCCCCGCATCGATGACCTCTTCGCAGGCCTGGCTGGGGGACAAAAGTTCAGTAAGATTGATCTGAGTCAAGCATATTTACAGATGCATGTCGATGAAAAGTCCCAAGAGCTGTTGACTATTGTGACTCATAAGGGGCTTTATCGATACTGTCGCCTACCCTTCGGAATCACATCGGCTCCCGCCCTGTTCCAGAGGGCTATGGACCAGATCTTGTGTGGCTTGTCAGGAGTTCAGTGCTATCTGGATGATATCCTGGTCACTGGAAGAAATGAAGAGGATCACTTAAAGAATTTAGAGGCTACCCTACAAAGACTGGAAGAGTATGGCCTACGAGTTCGCAAAGACAAGTGTGAATTCTTCAAGCCCTCTGTTGAATATTTGGGACACATCATCGATTCTGCAGGTCTTCATAAGGCCCCTGCAAAAGTTAAAGCTATTGTGGAGGCTCCCCCACCTCGAAATGTAAGCCAGCTACGCTCATTTCTAGGACTACTGAACTATTATGGAAAGTTCATCTCACAGTTAGCCACACTGCTAAAACCACTTCATGAGCTCCTTGGGCAGAACAAGGCCTGGAAGTGGACTGAAGCCTGTGATGTTGCATTTAACAAAGCTAAGGATGCATTGTTAAATTCTGAAGTTCTAACGCACTTTGATCCATCCTTACCCCTGCAATTGGTCTGCGATGCTTCCCCTTATGGAGTGGGAGCGGTCGTGTCACACATTATGCCTTCGGGAGAAGAAAGACCTATTGCTTTTGCTTCATGCACTCTAAGCAAAGCAGAAACTAACTACGCCCAAATCGAACGTGAGGCATTAGGAATTGTTTTTGGAATTAGGAAGTTTCATCAGTACCTGTTTGGGCGAAAGTTTACTCTTCTTACAGACCATCGACCTCTGACATCAATTTTGGACCCTACACAGGCATTCCCCATTAGCTGCTAGTTGTATGCAACGTTGGGCATTGATACTTTCTGCACACACATATGAAATCAAATATCGAAATCCACTCTGCGGCAATGCAGATGGCCTCTCAAGGTTGCCTTTACCGGTCAAACATCAAGATAGTGCCCAAAAGGAAATCTTCTACTTTGAACAGGTAGAGAATACACCCATCACTGCTGCTCAGATAAAGAAGGCAACCCACGTTGACCCAGTATTATCCCAAGTTATGGACCTGGTGATGCATGGAAAATCTTGACAAACCTCTCCGGTCTCACCCGACCTTGTTCCCTACATGTCCAGGCGGACGGAGTTATCGGTCCAATCTGGTTGTTTGTTGTGGGGGAGGCGTGTCATTATTCCACCACCCCTGAGATCACAGATGTTAGAACAGCTACATTCCGGTCACTGTGGAATAGTGCGCATGAAGGAAATTGCACGAAGCTATTTTTGGTGGCCTAGATTGGACAGTGCTATTGAAGAGAAGGCAAAAGCTTGTATGTCATGTCAGGGTGTAAGAAATGCACCCCAGTGGGCACCCCTACACCCATGGGACTGGCCTGAAAACCCGTGGCAACGTATTCACGTTGACTTTGCTGGCCCCCTTGAAGGAAGCATGTTCTTGGTGGCAGTAGATGCCCATTCTAAATGGCCAGAAGTCTCTATAATGCAGTCCACTACTGCAGAGAGTACTATCCAAAAACTACGAGGACTCTTTAGTCGTTTTGGTCTGCCAGAACAACTTGTGAGCGACAACGGACCGCAGTTCATCTCTCAGGAGTTTCAAAATTTTATGAAGGCAAATGGGATACACCACATCACATCAGCACCATATCATCCGTCCACCAACGGCTTAGCTGAAAGATTTGTGCAGACAATGAAAAATGCTTTGAAATCAGCAAAGGGACAACACTCCATTCAAAAGCGTCTGGATACCTTCTTACTTTCCTATAGAAACACACCTCATGCTACGACCCAGGCTTCCCCAGCCTTTCTAATGATGGGACGACAGCTGCGCACTTGCTTTGATCTGCTGAAACCTTCTGAACCCAGACAAACTGTGCAACATCAGCAGCAATATCAAGTCATCAGACGAGCACCCAAAGCAAAAGACCGAACCTTTAGCCCAGGGCAGCCAGTTTTGGCTCGGAATTATACTTCCAGAGCTAAATGGGTCCCGGCCACAGTCATCACTCAAACAGGACCTGTTTCCTATACAGTCTGGACTGCAGAGAATCTTACCTGGCGGCGACATGTAGATCAGCTGTTGCCAGGTCATGCCAGTCTTCAGGACCCATCTGCAGTTGAGGGGTCTGACTTCACCCCTCCTGGTGAGACACCGAATCATGAGTCACCTGTTCCTGACTGTTCTCCTCCATTACTGCCGGCAGCTGAGATACCCCTTTGCCCAGCATGAGCTGATACCACCTTCTCACCTATTCGTGCTGCGGACCCTGAGCCCCTAGTACTTTCGGGTGCAACAACACCAGAAGTTCGCCGTAATCCACCTAGAGACAGAAGGCCTCCTCATCAGCTGGATCTTTAGTTAGGGCGAACCCACGGTTATGGGGCAAAATAATCCCCAGGGTTTAGCCGGGAATGGAGGCAGTCTACTCTCCTTCTCTAGTTTAGTGTGTGTTTTATTTAGGGGATGTTCTTATTAGGGGGGGAGGAATATGTTGTGTATTTGGTTGTCATGGGTTTTGTTACTATGGCAACTGAGTTAGACTATTAAGGGATAGCTCAGCCGGTTTCAACCGGCTGAGTGAGCTCTCTGTCTCTGTAAATAAAATGGAGGTTTTGGTTAGCTGTCTGCTCTCTGGCCTCAAGTGATTGCTTCCTACACCGGCTGCCCCAAGGATACAACAGCAACCCTCACATGAGGTGCTTGTTGTGTCTTCGTGAGGGAGGTGCTTTGTTCACAAAGAGGACCTTGGTGGTGAGAGACTTGTGGTTAAAGCAACATCTTCTGGAGTTTGCATTGATGCCCTCATCTGATTGGCGGTTGTCTTTGGACCTGGCAAGTGATGCTGCTCCATGTTCAGGCTCTGGTGTTTCCTGCAAGAGTAAAAGGGGTCATCCACTCTCCTCTGGTGCAGTGAGGAAAAGATCCAAAAACAAATAGGGACCATTCCAGGGTTTGGGAGACTCCTCCTCGACTAAGATGAATGCTGACCAGCACCATGCTCTCTCTGGCACTCTGGTGGGGTTGCCAAGCCTTTAGGGTTGGCCTGGAGTCTCCAGGAATTAAAGATTAATCTTTAATTAAAGATTAATGCCATGTGATGAAACCTGTAGGAATATGTCCAACCAAAATTGGCAACCCTACACTCAGGCTGGAACTGGTCTGTCTGACCACTCCAAGGGCTGTGAGGGTCTGTATTGTCAATTCTAATTATGGCCACGGTGTGTCTTCAGAGTCCACCATCAACTATGTCAGCACCAGCGTCTATTCTCTCCATGTCAACATCATATCAGGCTTGCTTTTCCTCTTAATCCTGGACTCTCCACTGGTTCAGGAGTTCTCTGGTGCTGTGGCATTTACCAGTTCATCCATCCTCTTGCCGAGCTGTTGGGTCTGTCAGAATCACAGCTTGCACCTCCTGTGCTGCAGACTATGGAGTCAAGGCTGGGCCTGGCACTGAAGGCCCCCTTGATGCTGGGGCATCATTGTCCAGATGGCAGATCCCATAAGGTTCGATACTGGCCTCGGTGCCAACGCCTCCACAGGTACGTGACAGGAGTATGTCTTATTTGGTGCTGCCAGTGCCAATTCCCTACTCTTCTTTGGGACTGTTGCTGCCTTCTTATTGGACTTCAAATGAGTCTGACTAGTTGTTTACCCAATGCAGGCTGGCTCCCACATTGTCACTGCAGAACTTTTGAGATTCTTCAAAATCTAGGTCGGGATTGTTCCCCTCTCCTTGGCAGGTAAGCACCAGAGATCGCTCTTTGATCACTATCGATACTGAGATCAGTGTCTGTCCTACAGTCGTGACAGAGGCTCTTGTCCCTGCATCTACTGACCACCAATGTCTTACCGAATGTCCAGTGGCCTCCTGGGAATCACTGGGACTCTCCTCGGTCCCTGAGTCCCACTCTTTGACCTGCTCCAGAGCAAGATTACTGGTTACGATTGTGGCTCCTGTGACTGCTGAGTCTGTTCCTTAAAGGATTCTTCTGACTGCATCCTGTGGTACAAGACAGGATCCATCATTGATGGACCAAACCATCAAAGAACCAAGATCCTTGGAGCCCTGATAAGATCTACAAATTCAAGATATACTTTTTTCCTACCAAATGATTCCAGGTGATTTGCTGCTTACATCTGGAGCTATAGTCCCAAGCCTCAACCACAGACCAAGTATGCCTGGGGTTGCTAGGCCATATGGTAGTCCAGTGTGCCAGGCTGCACCTTTGTCCTCTTCAACTGTGGCTGAAGTTGGTCTGACACGTCGACCATCGTGCCTTGGACAGACTGGTCCATCATCTTCTGCTGATCCTGGATTTTCCTTACAATGGTGGATGGTTCAGGACAACCTGTTCTAGTGCATTCCTGTTGCTTGGTCTCCACCAACCAGAACTATTGTCACCGATGCCTCCTTAATAGGTTGGAGAGTACATCTGGAATCCCTGAAGGTTCAAAGCCTGTGGTTGGAATGGGAAGCTTCTCTACTTATCAGCGTTCTGGAGTTTTGTGCCATCTACAGTGCTTCTTAGACCTATCAAGATCACACCAGGGGCTCAGTGGTTCTCACACCCACAGACAATACCATCATGATGTTTTATGTGAACAGGCAGTGGGGAGCACACTCCAGTGTGCTTTGTCAGGAGGCAATCAGGTCCTGGCAGCTTTGCATTGGGGAAAACATTACCCCCAGAGTCAATCATTTGCCTGGGATCCACAATCACTTGGCAGATCTCCTGAGCAGGATTTTCTTCCTGAATCATGAGTGACCTCTGAAGCCCAGTGTCTCATGGTCCATCTTTGCAGTCTAGGGAATCCTGACAATCGACCTGGTTCCCAGGAGAGCAAACAAGAAATGCCAGCCATTTTGCTCCTGGGGATGGGGTGGGAGGCTCCTTGATCAATGCTTTTCACTTGAGTGGGAATCAGCACTCCTCTATGCCTTTCCTGCAAGTCTGATCATCCTGCAGGTCATTCTCAAGTTGAAATTGTGCTGTTCTAGGCTCAATCTCATTGCTCCAGTATGGCTGAGACAAAGTTGGTTTTCCAACTTCCTCACCTTATCAGTCCAGCCTGCCATATCCCTTCTTCTTCACCCCAACCTCCTGACTCAGTATCATGGTTAGTTTTTCCACTCAGCTCCCTCCACGTCACAGTGCAGATGCTGCATGGTTAGTTGAGGAGGAGGAGTGATGTTGGGGTGTAGTCTGGCAGCTCTTGATTATCAGTAGGAAGCTCTCCACCAGGGCAGCCTATCTGGCCAAGAGGAAGCTGGTTTTGGTGTGTTTTTTTGCCCAGGGAGTTCAACCAATGCAGGCTTGTATCCAGGACATTTTAGAATATCTGTTACACCTTCAGTCTTTTGTCCTTGCACTTAGTTCATGGAGAGTCCACTTGGTGCCGATTTTGGCATTTTATCCACCTATCCATTTGAAGTTCATGTTTTCAAACTGTTTGGCAGTGAGGTTCTTGAAAAGAGTCACTTCACTCCACCCATCGGTGAAAGAGCCATTTCCTCTGTGGGACCTTAATACTGTTTAGTGGCTCTTGTGGGACCTCCATTCTACTCTCTAGCCACTTCTTCTTTCTCCCCTTTATGTCAGAAAACTGCCTTCCTTGTGGTAATAACATCTGCAAGGATAGTGTGAGAGTTGCAAGTTTTGAAGGCGGAGGCTCTTAACATGGAATTTTCTGAAGACAAAGTGACCCTCCAGCCACACCCTAAGATTTTATCTAATGTGGTTTCCCAGTTTCATTTGAATCAAGTTATATATCTGCCAGTGTTCTTCCATAAGCCGCATTCAAGCCCACAGAAGCAGCATCTCCACACTTTGGATGTCCGGTAATGCCTAGTGTTTTATTGGAGAGACCTAAACCTTTCCATTCCTCACTCTCTGTTTGTTTTATATGGAGACCGAACGAAGGGTCTAGGAGTCTCTTCATAGACAGTCTCCAGGTGGATAACTTCTTGTGTCATGACAGCATGCAAAGTAGCCCAGTCTACGCATCCTCAAGAGGTACGAGCTCATTCCATGAGAACGCAGGCAATGTCAATGGCATTTCTAAATGCCATTCCTGTGTTGGACATTCTCAGGGCACACACTTGGTCCTCTGTGCATACTTTTGCAAACCGCTGTGCCGTTATGGCTGCATCCAGATCAGATGCAAACTCTGGGAAGGCAATTCTGCAGTCCCCTCTTTAATTAGACTCCAGGCCCCACCTCCTGAGTTCTGCCCGTGAGTCACCCACATAGAATTCATGGCTGCATCTACTCAAAGAATTAAAACTGGTTACTTACCTGTAACTGTTATGCTTTGAGGTGTGATACAGATGTGTATTCCACAATCTGCTCTCTGTCCCTTCTGCACTTCTGATGTTTGATGTGAAGGAACTGAGGGGGTCAGGGCAGTACCACCCTTATATGGCCAGAGAGGGGTTGTGGCTGCAAGCTGTGAGTGCCGCCCCAATGGGTACTGCTTGGCAAAGTTCTCTGGCGCGTGGGGTGTGCACGCCCATATAGAATACACATCTGTATCACATTTTGAAGAACAGCAGTTATGGGTATGTAACTATTTTCTATTGTGGCAAGTTTTAGTCGTTTCAAATTAAAATAGTTGTTTATAAAAATCCAGTGGTAATTATACATACCTGTGGAGCCCAAGTAGGGTCACTTAAGGCTAAACTGAATCTAGCTCACACTTAAGCATAATAACAAAAAAAAATGTTTGCGATATTAGCACCATTAGCAGAGTGAGGTTTTTGTGGGAGAGACGTTGCATTGTCTTATTCTTGCAAGACATTTTTTTAAACAAAGACCTGTTACATAAATATATAGAAAGTCTGAGCATGAAGTTCAGGCTTGCAAAACTCATCACATTACTAGTTGATGACCAATTGCAAAGGAAGTATAGCTCAGTGAACTTTTTTTATTTTTATTTATTTATATTACCTTGGGGACCTAGTCATGGACCCAGATACTGCACAAATACAGAATAAAAAGAGAGTCGCTGCCCCAACAGCTGCATTGGTTTCATTTCTACTTGTGTTGAAGAGAAAATGAGATGACTCTTCCTTTCTCTGGGTCCTGTATTTACATATTAATTGTAGTTACTTAATTCTCATTCATGTAGACTCTTTGTCTATGAACAAGTGTGACTGGCAATGCCCCCTAGTTTATCCTCATAAAACACATGAGGTAGGAAAGCATTCTTCCCATGTTTCAGATGGTGAAACAAGGCACGGAGAGATTAAATGACTTGCCCAAGGTCACAGAAGAAGTCTGGGTCAGAGTTTGGCATTGAACCTTGATCTTCTGAGATCTAGTAGAGGTTTTAACTACAAGGCCATTCTTTTGCTCATAATACCTTGAACTAATAGGGCTTTTGGTCCAGATATCTCAAAGTGCTTTACAAAGGTAAGTAGGAAACAGAGGCATTCAGTAAAGTGAAGTGACTTGGCCAAGGTCACAGAGTGAGAGAGTGTTGGGACAGGAATGAAACGTACATGTCCTGACTACTAGTCTGCTCTATATAGCCAGCTAACATTAGAGAGCTATATATAACTGGGCTGTCATTAACTTTTAAGAACGTATTGCATGTTACGTTTTAAAACAAATGCTATGCAATCCCTTTATTTGTAATGATGTGGAGTAGCAGGGTTCACTGAGGGGCTGGCAGGCCACAGCTCAGCAGTCATCCCTGGGGGGCCTTGTCAGGCAATCTGGAGCCTGATAACCATGGTACAGTCTGTCGTTCTCTGGGTTTCCCCTGGTTGGACTAGAGGTGCAGGGTAGAGGGTCCCAGCCCAGGCCCCAAAGGAGGAGTGATGGGGTTGTTTCTGTCCTCTCTGATACCCCAGATCAGCCTCCTCTGGGCCACTTCCTACCCCCTCAAGTGCTCTTCTCACTTTGAGGTGTGGTGACAGCCCTCTGCTTCCCTCCTTGTGGAGGATTGTCCAAGGAGTATCGATGATCCAGAGAGTCAATTGGGGCTTCCCAGCTCCCTTTGGAGTGTCCAATGATTTCCCCCATGTCATGGAGAAGGAGAGAGAAAAAGGGGCCAGGCACCTAGCTGTCCAGTTGGGCCTTACCCACCATCCAGGTTCTCCCACTATGGATTCCTCTGTCCTATAATGTACTTACTGGTTTCCTTCCTGTAGACAACCTCTCCTTCATGCTTCCCTGTATGATTGCCAAAGTCGCATTTTAAACAGGTTCTCCATTTGGAGCATGCTCTACAACTGCTGAGAGGTGAGGCCTTCTTGGTCCAGTATTGCTCCATCACTCCTTTAATCTTAGTGAGGGCTCTGTAAACCCCATCACATTTAGTTATACAGAGGCAGGACATGCAATCTACTGTGTGTCCAGAGAACCACACAAGTGCTGCATTGAAAGCTATTTACTGTAATGCAGTAGCATCAAGTGCCTTAGTTATTAGTAACATAAACTAAGCAGCCATGTCCCACAGTTGACTTGGCATGTGAAGATCAGTGTGAGTTCTCAGTTGTCAGCCTGCACTGAAAAATGTCGAGTGTAACAAGAAGTATAGAAACAGTAGCACAGTTTGGAGTGGGCAGATTAGCAACAACAATAATAATCTCCCTTAGCACTGTGTTATTTCATTGTTATGACATTATACTAGAAAAGAAGCTACTTGAAAACAGGTCAGCCCTGCACTGTTTGGGTTTGCATCTGATTTGTAACAGCAGGATGAATTCTGCATTCCTTGAAATTTTCTAGTTTGTGTAAAATAGCTGGAGATGCTGTTTTATTAATGGAGCAAACATTTTATTGTGGCTGTGTCAAAATAAGCAGTATCAAATATAAAATAAGTGTCAAAATAAGCAGTTCTTAAATAAGAAGAGCTCAGCTTCTAGGGTTATAAAAAAGTTAGACATATTTTATATATTTACCCATGTGAAATGAACACATGGACAATACTTCATGAAATGCAGTATGTACCATTATCAGATCTGGGAGCTGCTCAGATTTGTTAGTGGTGTAATTGTGTGAGTCCTTTGTATCAGTGATGGGTGGAGGTCACACAGTTCAGAGGGTAGTTTTTGGTTCAATAGAGCATTCCAAACATTGAATGCTTATCCAAAACTCAGCTGAACTTTTTGAGATAGCCTCCCCATCCATTATTGTCCTGACAATGCATCCTTTCCACTGGACTCTTTGCTGGACAATGGATACCTCCCTTCAAATCCACCAACTGTCGGCAGACGTGTGGTTCCTTAATTCATATAGCCCACTTTTAGATTCTCCTCTCCCTTTGAAGTTGACATAGTGGGATTCAGCAATTCTGAATTACCATCCATTTAAAAAATAATCATCCTGTCATTTATACTGTCCTCATATTCTGGTTTCGGTTCAGGCTTTCTAACAGATTCAAAGATATCAGAGATGCAAACATTTCCTATTTCACACTAAGCTTCTGTATCTACTTTGTTTTGCCTGAGGCACTGTATCTATTTATAGAAATAGAAGATAGTGATGATATAGTTCTGGTTCATATTATATGCTCTCTTTGGGCTATATGCACCAAGAAACTTAGGTGTAGTGATGCTTGGCATCTCCACCCCTAACTTTTATGCTCCTAGAAAATCACTGGGATTCACAAAGCCTGATTTAGGCACATATGATTCCTATACAGTGAACACGGAGTGCTGGGTGCCTTAAAATGGAATTCACAAAAGCCAGCATGGTAGGAGGTGGCTCACCTAACGAAGCCAATGGGAGGTGCTGAGCCAAGGGGTGTGTGCTAAGCCCCACCCTTTTCTCAGAGGTAGGCACCTAAGTCCAGGCTGCAGGGAGGTGCCTCCCTCTGCTTGGGATTCTTAGCTGCAAACCCTCTCTTGACATTAGGTGCCTACACTGTTTTTGCAAGAAGCAGGAGGAGGAGGAGGAGGAGAAGGTTTGATTCCTCCATAATTTATCCACAATGTACCAGCTTCAGGGCCAGAGACAGAATAAGCATAAGAATGGCTCTATAGTCTGGTGGTCAGAGCGCTCACCTGGGAGATGGGAGACCCAGTGCTGCACTGCAAATTTTTATATTATTTATCCAGAGTGGAACAGCTTCGACAAGCGATATTGAGGGAGACTGACTTCAGAATATTCCAAAGCCCCATGTTTAGGGCACTCCCTGAGATATGGCAGATCCTTGTTCAAATTCCTTCCCTCCATCAGGTGAAGGGGGTCTCCCACATCTCAGATGAGTACCCTAACTTCTGATCTAAAAGTTATGTCAGAGTTCCTTCTCCTCTGGCAATTTTGTGTAAGCTTACCCATAGGGGCCAGATCTGGTAGGCTTGCTGTGAGCATACTTAGTGGATCAGGTCCTGCCGGTGAGTTAGGTGGAGGTATGCCTATCTTCTCGTGGGCTGTGCGTAACTCTGGGATTTTGGGATCTGGATGTGTGGCGTGGGGCTGCAGTGTGTGTGCACAGAGGCAGATATAGTGCCTAGGGAATTTTTAATGCTAAAACTTAGGTGCTGAGTGAGTTTAGCCACCTACAGGTTTGACAGCAGCTGAGCAGGGGTTTTGTGAGTCCCATTGAGGCCTGATTCTGGGGTTTAGGTGCCTAAAGTGGCAGTTAGGCATGAAAATCCTTTTGTGAGTCCAGCCCTTAGTGACTGGGGGCATAGATAGCAATTTATTGGTACAGACACAGGTCAGTTTATCACCTAGAATCCGCACAACCTCCCAGAATATACCAGCCATTGTATACACATAATATGTTCACTCATATGGTGAGACAAAGATGTAGCAATGTGTTAATATAGGGCCTTATGAGAAACCTTTCTGTTGCCTCAAGAAAAGGGCTTTGAAATGGTGGGTGAGAGAAAATTCAGCAGTGAAGGTGACTGGGAAGCAAGGGGGAAGATTCTGGTATTAGAGAAGGGAGAAATGCTATGACAATAACATGGGGGTAGGGAGAGACAGGCACAATTTTTAGGGGAGCAGTGGCTTAGGAGAAGGAGAGAAACTACGGAGACAAATGGGCAGAGAGATACACATAGACACTCTGGGGAAAGTGAGAGACCGAGGTTGAAGGACGACAGAGTTTGGGAAGCCAAAGGGCGGAAAGAGGACATGATAGGTGTAAGGAGAAACTGCGAGAGCATGAGGAAAGGAAAGGGAAAGCAAGGAAAAAAGGAAAAAAATGGGAACATTGGTAGAAAGATAAATGTAAGAGGAGGCGTGAGAAGGAAGTGATGAAGAAGGGGTAAGGGAGAAGAATAAAGAAATGGAAGGAGAGGGGAAGCAAGAGCTACACAATCTTTAAGGCTGGGGAGTTATTTCATTGTAGTAAACTAACTGTGCTTTCTGGTAGAAAACAGGAAACTGAAAAGAGAAGGCAAAGTTAAAACCTTTGGAGGAAACGGGGTGGTAAGGAGACTAGATGGGAGAGGTAGGGGACAAATAGGGCTGGCTGAGATCAGTAGTTGGAACCAAACTGCAATTTTTTTCTCCCATTGGAACACTAAGTGTAAAAATACAAAACCCAAAATGCACTGAGATCTTTGTCTCCATTGCTAAAACATTTAAGAAAGTGTATGAATAATAACCAGTTGTTTGAGTTACATGTTTCATGAAATGTCTTTGTCTTATGTTTGTTAGAAAATGTCAGTGCAAATTATTTACAAATAATAAAAACAATTCTACTTATTTTCATAAGTGTCTGTACTAATAACGTTCCTACTTAGTAAAATGAATTAAACATGACGTATGTGATAGCTAAATATCTGTC
Source organism: Mauremys reevesii (assembly GCF_016161935.1). Taxonomy (NCBI): domain Eukaryota; kingdom Metazoa; phylum Chordata; order Testudines; family Geoemydidae; genus Mauremys; species Mauremys reevesii. The sequence continues at coordinate 81,817,290 of NC_052630.1, forward strand.
CTGGTAATGCTCTTTGGAAAAATTATTTAGAGGCACTCAAATCTTCTAAAATAAATCTAAGACCTTGTTATTAGAAGGTAAAATGAAAAATGGATGGGATTATTTTTATAACAAAGTAGAAATCCTCACATTTTAATCATTTGGGGTCTGATTTTAAAAAAATGCATGTACACAACTGTGCACACACAAAGTGCATGCAATTATGAGTTTAATTTGCATGTGCATTTACTGTAACTACACTGATAAATCAGATATGTGTATGTGCAAACTGCCAGTTATGTGTCTCTTCTTGTCTTTGTATATAGTCCATTTTGTGTGTAACCATATTAACTATGTGCGTATATTTTGAAAACTCAAAGGCTCATTCAGACAGTCTCTTTATATTAGGGTGCATTGTCTGAATGCCACACAGCCAAAATATTTTTTTGCAGCCTACAAGCCATATCCTGTATTTCACTGTTATTTTGACTCAGTCTTGACTTAGGCAAACTCCCAATGACTTCAAAAGGAGTTTACCTGAGTGAAGATTGAAGGGGGACTACAGTATGTGTTCCCAAGTGTTGTGCAAGCTTTTTATAAGCCAACATGAATCATGAGAATGTGGGGACAAAAAAGGTTTCCTCTCAAGTCAGTGGTACGTACTGTATGTTACCAGAAACCCTGGGAATGTTGTTAACATATGGGTAAACAGAGTCTTTCTCCCATTCCTTATTCATCCATTCTTCAGGCACATTCTAGTTTTGGGGGTTTTTTGCAGGGGAATGGACAAGTTGTTGCAGAAACACTATATTGATGGAACTCTTCAGCCTGTGCACTGTGACCCTAATGCTAGTAGTTTCTCCATCTGAAGATCCAGCTTTTTATTTATCTAGAGACTTGTTTTGAAAACAGCTCCCTTGGTAGAGATCCTGACATTCCACATCAAGGCCTCAATCTTCTTCCTCCCGGTTATGGAGTTTGTGATCAACAACAAGAAGTCAATTTTGACTCTCTTGCCTCTCCCGAGCTTTCAGAGCTCTTTGAAAATACAAAGAGCATGACCCTGGAAATTTCTTTTCCCTGGAAGGAGAACAAAGCTCTATTTGTCAATCAGTCTTTTTTAGCACAAATTCTCAGAGTAGCTACTGTCTGCAGCTATCAGGAGGACAAAATTTGTAAATAATTGTGGTACTCTTTTTAAAGTCTGGAGCTTAGGTTGTTTTATGTGCTATCAAATCATGATACAAAATATAAAACAGGACTCAAAGTAAAGTGAGAAGATGAGCCAAAAAGCTTCTGACACAGTATGATGGCTACCATGTATAGGGAAGTGCACTTACTGTCAGATATGGTATAGTATCCATAATCAATTCTAGGAGGGGTTGCATGTCTGGAATTTTCTGTGACTCATGGCTGGATGATATTATGACAAAGTAGGCATTTCCTCCTTGGGAGCCAATGTCCTCACATCAGTGATGGGAAACCTGTGGCCCATGGGCCACATGTGGTCCATCAGGGTAACCTGATTGCGGGCCGTGAGACATTTTGCTGATGTTGACTGTCCACAGGCATGGCCTCCTGCAGCTCCCAGTGGCTGTGGTTCGCCATTCCCGGCCAATGGGAGCTGCGGGAAGTGTTGGGCCACATGTCCCTGCAGCCCACCGCTTCCCGCAGCTTCCATTGGCTGGGAACGGTGAACCACGGCCACTGGGAGCTGCGGGGGGCTGTGCCTGCGGATGGTCAACATCAACAAAATGTCTCGCGGCCCACAATCAGATTACCCTGATGGGTCGCATGCACCCCGCAGGCCGCAGGTGTCTACCAGTGCCTCACATATTCACGCATTTCCAAACTGATATGTGGATTGTTTATAAAGTAAGAACAAACTGAAAGAAGAAACAAATTGCTTTTTAACTGACTTGGGTAGATTCAACTGTGCCTGACATTTATACATTCATTTGTGAGCAAGAAGAGTTCATGTAAATCTACTCAAAATCCCTTCAGAGTAGTTTTTTGGTACTTGGGAAAGTCATTTGATGGCATTACTCCAACTCAAATATAGTTTGGTATTAATTTATGGGGCTAAATTAATACATTTTGTAACTCTGGTGGGTCCTATGGAATTATAACGTAGATTAATTTGAGCCACATATTTTACTGCCCTCCAAGAAATGCATGAGGTCACATGAACTAGAGAAACCACTATAGGTGATTACCCTCCTCTTGCCCTCACACACATGTGAGGTCAGTATAAAACATATTCAGTATTCATAAACTGCAAAAACAGGTGGGATATAACTGAGACTCACATAATAAATAACACATGTTAAAGAAGAGCATCAACATATAGGACATATGATGGGGAGTCTGCTATATTGCTCTTGTAATACCAAGGTTTGCATTTTTATACATACATAATCATAATAAATGTCTTGTATATGGCGAAGGATAGAGCTAAACATTTAAGAAAATCCATCTTGTTCCCTTTTAAACAAGAAAAGCACATAATAAAAAAACAAAGCCATATATACAATTATATCTGTTGATGACATTGTAGATACTGGTAACCTAATCGTTGTAGGTAACCTAGAGAGGGGGTTTTCTTAGAACTCTGTTGCTCCTGATATTAGCCATTTTAAAAGTGACATTAGACAAGATCAATATAGGGATTATTTGATTCCCTGCTTCTAGGGTTAGCAGCTCTGCATTTGGGAAGGGATATTTTTAGGGTTATTTTTGAACAACTAAAGCCTTTTCTAATGTGGCTCTTTCTATAAACATAATAATTTAATCCTTTGCACATCTGTAGCAATTTTCATTAGGGATCTCAAAGCTAATGAACTGTCTGACAAAATCCCTCTGTAGTCAGATTGAATTCTTTAGCTTTTGGATCCGTAATGGAAATTGCAAATAGATATGCAAAGGATTGATTATTAGTATACTTTGAGGTCAGTGAATATTACCACCTCCATTTTAGAGATGATAAAACTGAGTAGAGAGAGGTTCAGTGACCAAGGTCATAAGAGGAAGTCTGTGGCAGAGAGAGAATTAAAATCCAGGATATGGATCTGGATCTGCCGGCAGGGCCAACTTTCATAATCAGGGTTGAGGTCTTATGCCTCCAATTTCTATGCTTTAACCACAACACCAACCTCCCCTCTTTTAATAACATGGTAATCACATCTTAAATGGCTGAACCAGTCTTTTTCTAAATTGCTTCCTCCTCCAACCATCCCCCGTGAAATATTTTGGAGCAGATATATCTTTTTACATTTAAACAAAGTGGGGAAAAAATTAATAACTGCATGGATAGAAAAAAGTTAACAGGAACATTAATAAGTACAACCTTAATAGGATTTGAACTCATAGCCTTTGGAATACGATTTAGACATTTAACACAATCTTTCATTAGTAGCCATGGGAATTTACAGGTGTTAAATTAATTAGAGGAAGGCTCCACTGTTGTTCCATGAATGCAATAAAAACATAATGAAAATTACAAGGAAATAAATTAATTCTAAAAAATCTAATATAAGGGCAGCAAAGTTCAAACAAAGCCTGTTCCCTAGTTTATACCAAGATCTATGAAATGTCACTAATATTAGATTTAATATTGCACGTTCTGCTTCACTTGCTGAAATATTTTCATTAAATGCAGATTTTTTTAACTGTGTGTTTGGTCTCAGTTTTTTAAAAAAAACCATTTCCTCTACACATTAGATATTTCTGTGCAACAGGGCAGCTATTGAAATGATGATTCATCTGTAATGTTAGAATATAAGGTGTGCTGAAAAATGCAAACAGTACTTACTTCTGAGAATTATGCCCCTGAAATCAATGTATTGATAGTGTATTAACTAGTTAATACCGAACACTTACTTTGCAATAATGCCCACTGGTTCTCATCGGGTTAGATGCTGTACAAACAAACAAGAAGACACTGTCCCTCCCCCAAAGAACTTAGAATCTAAGGGCCAGTTTCTGACTAATTTAATCATTTTGGGTAGTAGTCAGAATGAATATTCTCACTCACAATGGATATTGGAATCAGGACCTAAGATGACTATTAGTGTGAGTAAATGTTCCAGGATTGATCTCATGGTTTTTAATGCTTGGTGTATTGTCAAGGCACTACCCCTGGTTAACCTCAACTATCCTATATAGATAACGGTGGCCATGCTCTTTTTCTGATGGTACTGTCGTTGCTGGCATTCCTGTGTTATGCTGAACTTGTATTTTGTAACTTATGATTATTAAGGGTATTTTCATGAATTCCATAGTGGGTGCGTGTGTATGTAAATATGTATTTATTGTTTTATCCAGTGCTGGTGGCCTTATGCATGCCTGATACCTGAGCTTAGATTTAGTTTTATTAGGGTCCAAATGACCTAGTCTAATGATTGTTGCAAATCAACAATACTCGGCTGTGAGTATTGCTACTTGCTTTTTCTGTACGTATACTAACATAGCTTTAAAAGAAAACTGTGTAAAATGTTTTGGATCAAAAACGACGATTAGTCACCACCTCGGAGAAAGGAGAACCAAAGAAGCAGATAATCATAGATGGTAGGTTTAAAGAATAGGTCTTTTGGGTCATCAAATCCAGCTCCTGTATATTGTACAGGACTTTTCTACATTACTCCCACAGGTGTGTTATCTACCTACTGTACTGTGTGCTAATGATAACAGATTTAATGAACAAAACAAATTACACCTCTCACTTAATGGGACAGGTGGCTCAGTGGCACAGAGGCCTGCCGAATGGTTACTACTGAGAGAAAACGGCACAGATTGCCAGAAGTCAGATCATTGTAAATGTGCTGAAGAACAGCTGCCACAGCTTCCCTACAGCCCCAACATAAAAGCAAAGCCTGAACAGATGAAGCAGCACATGGTACAATGAATGAAGCCCCAAGCGTTGCTATACGGTCAAGAGACAAAGCAGGAAAAGAAACACCACTGATGTAACCAAACTCCTGTTTATTATTTACATCACCTGTCCAAAACTCTAGAGGCTTGTACATTTTTTGCAAAAACATCCATACCAGAGTCTAAGAGATCAACAGCTAATAAATACTAAGCTAGCATCAGTGACCTCTCGGCTTCCCAACCACACATGGTCTACTTGGAGCTCTGCATTGCCAAAAACTTGGGACACTAAATAGGCATAATTGAATTGAAGTGGGGGCGAATGGATTTTTGCCCTTCCCCATTTGTAACTGAAGACCTCTGTCAGGACTATCCCAAGGGTGACCAAATAGCACGGGTGAAAAATCAGGAAGGGGGTGGAGGGTAACTGGCATCTATATAAGACAAAGCCCCAAATATTGGGACTGTCCCTATAAAATTGGGACATCTGGTCACCCTAACTATTCCTCTTCTTCTGTCTTGGATAATCTTTGGGTTGCATGGCCCCTCTTTCCTTCTCCCTGGATGACTTCCAAACCAGACGTGACCACTAGGAAATGCTGGGTCATTTTTGGATATTGCCCTTAAAACGTCTTCCTTGACATTCAGACAGACAGAAAAAATGTTTTGGGACTCTTCCAAATATGTCCAGTGAGTTCCATGTCCAAAGCTTAATAGCCTTATGTGATGAGTGGGTTGGCAGAATGAAAGTCTGACCCTGGAAGGGAAGTAGTTAAACCTAAGAGTGCCTGATCCAAGATTTCATGAAGGCTAGATGCAAGAGGATGTTAGCCCGTCCAAATTAGGAGAAACTTCTATGGTTGTGGACTCCAGAAAGCTTGAGTTTCAGTGGGTGAGCAGCTACAGAGGCTTATTGCTGTAGATTAGCCATTAGGGTCTGATCATACAACTCCTACTCAGGTGAATAAGTCCCACTGAAGTCAGAGAATGTGGCATTTAGATTGTGAGGAAAAAATACTTAGGAAGAATGGTCCTCAATGGACTCACAGAATTAAACAGCAAATATATACCCTTCAATTTAATTTGTGCCTAATTTTATTTAATGAAACATATTAGTTATTTACCTTAATCAGTAGGAACATAAAATCCAAATGCCTATTTTTACAAGATTTCTATTTAAAAATAGTTTTTTTCATAGGCTATGAAATTTAAAATATTTTAAGTCCACAGATTTAGGCCACATCATTCCACCAATGGAATGTGAAACTATGTACAATAATTTGAATACAAAGAAAGCAAGTGAAGAGCCAAAATGCTCATTCATTTGAAAGGTCCTGGAAACCCTGACTAGGCTTTTAGTAATTGGGACAGATTTTTCTATAAAGCACTTTCACCATTTAGGTTTGCTCACACTTTTTAGACTTAGTTAAGAAAGGCAATCAAGGTAAAACTTAATTTCAAGCACTTTGGGCCTTATTCTGAATTTTTTATGTACTCAAAACCCCCACTCAGTCTGTGTTTCTCTGATTCACCAGCTTATATGATTTTAGATATTAAAATTTGCTTTATTCTTTTTTTAAATGTTGTCCTTTAAAAAAGACTATTTTCTAGTTCCAGGTGTGATTTATTGGATTTCTCTCTGTTAGACCCTTACGTTTTTCAAGGGTCCTTAGTAGTCAAAGGTGTCTGTAGGCCTCTGGAGTCAGATTAATTCTACCTCCTCAATAGACTCTTGTCTGAAAACTGTTAGCTTTAAACTTGTCTGTATGATTCGGCAGTATTTTCTCACGTTCGATGGACCCAACTTCTTTCTTTTGAAACTTACTTTTCTCTGTTGCCTGTCTTATTTAGGGACCTGGGGAAAACTAGGTCCCTACTGCTTTCTCCTTAGTGTAAAATGCAACTCCCCATTCCTTTGCACACTATAAACATTGGAGAAGTTTTTCTACTTTTCTTCAGGTTTGTACCTCTAACAGAAATGAAGGAAACAGCCTCAGGTGACCTTGTGGCCAGTATTAGGTAATGTTTTTCAACAGCAACTTTTTCAAGTGCAGATCCTACTTGGCAATACGCTGCTGGCAGAACCATGGCCTTTCAAAGTCACCCACAACATTAACAACTTAAGGCCAAATTCTTTAGTCCTTGCAATTGTTAACAGAATAGTGCAAGCAGCCATTCCCTTTTCACCACCTTGTCTTCCATGGATCAGATTTTGCTGAACTACTTAATTGAGCAGGGCCTTGCTCATATATTCAATGCATATAGAATCAGCCCCTCTCTTACCCTCTCTTTGAGAATAATTCAGCTTTGCCTTCTGAATTCAACCCATCATCTTGCCTGTCTTCCTGCCTGAAAAACTCTGTGTAGTGATTCCTGTCATATCCTGCTTTCTCTTTCATGCATTCATTTTACAGTCCTTATTTTTTGGCTTTGTTTTTATAGCTAATATTTTTTGTCCTTCACATATACAACTTTATTTGATTTTACATTTTTCTCTTGTGACATTGTATTACCTCCCCGTCTCAATTTTAGGGTCTCCTCACCTGTTACCTTCATACAAGAGGATGTTAATTCAGTTCTTCCTTGTAACATTTTCTGCTTCTTGTTAGAATCACTGCTTAGTACCAGTCCATGGATGATTCTGTGTATGTTTTTTTCTTTTCTGAGGTGAGACCAATTTCACTAGGGTGGGAATATTTCATATGAGCAATGCAGTCACTAGCAACCTGTTTTACAATCATCACGTTGTATGATTTTTAGTCTCCCATGTAACACATTAGGAAATGTTAGTATAACATAAGAAACCCATCTTAAGAGCTGTGTCACCAACACACACACACTTTGGGGCTGTATTTCTTATCCTAAAAAGATGCAAGGGATTTGCATGAAGGATTTCCATTAGCAGTAATGTTCTGCATATAACCCCTGAAACATCACAGGAAAACACACTCCTTTGGAATGCATGCTTAGAGCAGGGACTTAAGAGTTATTTATGGATACACTTGAATAGTGCTGTTAATAGGCTTTTCTATGGTGTTCATCACCAGAGTATATCGGTGCCTTAGAAACATTAACACATTTATCCTCAGAACATCCGTGTGAGGTATGATAGAGAAGTGGTAATATCACCATTTAACATTTGGGGAAATTGAAGCAAAAAAGATTAAATGATTTGCCCAAGGTCCCAAAGGCAAGTGTGTGGCAGAACTGGGATTAAACCCCAGGTCTCCTGAATCTCACTCCAGTGCCTGAATCACAAGATCATCCTCCTGTCTAATTGCATTGGTTACTGTAAATATAATTGAAAATAGCACATTTAACCCTGGTAACCCTCTTCAATGTAATCAGTCACCATAGCACAGTGTATGAACAGAATTTTTTCTTAAAGGGCTAAATTGTGACTCCAGTCTACAGCTCATGGTAGAGTGCACCATGGAGCAGCACCACTCAGATGGAATTTCCTGGACCGCTGTGCCTGAATTGGATTCAATGGGCTTGTCTACGCAGTGTGGTAGTGCACTCTATGGGGTGCAATTTCTAAAGTCCACTAAAGTATTGTATGTTAGTTGGTCCATGTAGATCCTGCTGGTGCACACTGGTTCCCTAGAGTACTTGAGCATAGTGCTGGTTGAAACTGTTTGGTGAGGCTGCACCAGCAGGTTCTACATGGACCCATTAATGCACAACATGTTAGTGTACTTTAGAAATCACGCCCCCAAAGAGCACATTACCCCACTGTGTAAAGAAGCCCAGTGTTTCTGAGTGCCACTCTGCTACTACAGCCTTGAAAAAGTTGCAGTATATATTTGCCCCATCTCTGCTGGCAGCTGGAGAGGGTTTGGGGGACATGGACCTGGTCTCCCTGACAACTTTTGGAATTTGTAATGCTGACTGTGTGGCTACAGATCCAGCTTCTGATGCTCAGAATGAAATCTAGAACTTCTTATTCTTGGATCAACAATTAAGCTAAAGCAATATTTATGTTAGGACAATAGTCTAAGCAAATCTGTACAGTAGAACCCTTGTATTTCTAATATGAGAAGTTGAAGTTCTTAAAAAATCATCACATTAAACATCTCAAAATGACAGTGAGTATGGTACATAAATTGGAGCATGGTGCACTGCATCATTTTCTTCTAGCTCCTTCAAACCACTTTAAAGTGATTTCCAGTGCACCAAGGCATTAGGATATGAAGGGATGCCAATTTGTTCTTCATTGACGTCACTTTTATCATATGCGTTCTCCCTCCATGCCCCCTCCCCCCCGATCAGGGAAAATGATTTATATTACTGGTAATTGGTAACATTGGTGTTTATAAAATCCAAGTTCTACTCTATTTCTAGTATCTCCAACACAAACGACTGAATAATTAAAACATTACTCTGGAAAAACTCCCATTGAAATTCATCCACAGAATTTGACTCATGGTTTGGTAACTTTTAGGGCTACAGGGCTTGATTTGTCTTTATCCTGAGCAGTTATTTATACCAGTGCAAAGTGGGTGTCAAATGCTGTCATACTGCTTTGATGTGTATTTACTTCCACTTTGCACTGGTATAAATGACTACAGAGGGGCAGGGCAACCGTGAATCAGGTCCCTATTCCCACTCTCCTAAGATGTATAATGCATATAGTAACTTGCATAGAGGGTAAAGAGAAAGATTAAAGAATTGGGAAAGAAGTGTGTATCGTGGTGTGGCACATGGGGAGTTCCATATGCCATTCCTTCAGTTTAGCTAACTAAAGTTTGTGTAGGTATCAACGCACGGAAAAGCATTCCTGACAGCCTGCTGAAAATCTTAACTTTCAGATATCCATCTGTCAAACTTCTTCACTTAATGCTTTGGAAACAGGGATTTAGTGCTCCAATGACAGTATGGAAACTGCCATCTCAGGTTAGTCGAAGGGTTTCAGTGAAATATAGAAGTTCTTTCCACACAAAAAGTTAATAACATAGTTTGACACATAAAGCTCTATGATGGATGGCAACCAATAGTCCAATACTGTTTTATTCTGGCAAATATACTGCTCCTTTTGCAAAGGGCAAGAAATTAAACAATGGTTTTATTCTCCCCTTTACATCCTGCACAGGGTAATTATGTATTATTAATAATGCAGCAGCACAAATGATATTAAATGAACTACATTTGTTAATGTAGATCTTATCTAACTGCTTTTTTCATCAGTGGACTGTTTCTCATCGGGGGGTACTAATTAGCTGTAATATGTAGAAAGATGGGACAGAAATCCAATCAGATAAATAAGATATATTTGCAGAAATCCAGAAAGGAAGGAGGAAAGTATTCATGACTGTGAATGTATTATTAGGAATGGAGATGAGCCTTTCTTCTTTTTCACCTTTTTTTATGTTTCATGGTCATTTCAAAGCTGAAATGTAAAGGCCTACAAAAGATTTCATTCATCAAAGCTGTAACACTGTTATCGTTTGCAGTAATAAAAGTACATATGGCACTATAAAGATCCCTAAGGTTTTACATAGCCCTATCATGTATAAAATTAATGTATTAATGCCAATAACTGATCTGCTACTGATGTTACAAATATTGAAGTAGAATTCAGTAAGGATCTTTATTCCTGTGTTCAGTCTGTCTCTCTTTAATAAAGAACCTCTTACAATTTGAAATTGATATTGTCATATTTTTCAAAAGAGGTTACACAAGAGATACAAATGCATAGGAGCTACAGATAATGGGTTCAGACCTGCTCCCACTAAAGTCAGTGACAAAACTCTGTCTTGAGCCCAGTGCTCATTGTCAAAGCTATAATGTACCATTAATTCTCCTCTGAATTAAACAAGCGCAATCCTATTTGAAAGTGATTTGGTTGCACCTGTGTAAGTGAGAAGAAAATTCGACTCTCCATTTCTACTCTTTTCATTCATTACTGGAGCTACTTCATGTCTGCTCCATGCTTCTTAATACCAGAGTCCACAGTGACTTCCAGGTACTGTGAAATACTTTATCTTTCCTACAATGTTTTCTTGTCCTGGTCTTTGTGCAGTTACTGTACTTCTAGCAAAGCAGCACAAAGGTGGGTCCTTCATACCTGAAGTATCCTGGAGCTGAAAAATCACTTGAAAATTGAGATTCAGAAACCACTACAGGCACGGTTTAAAACCCTCCAGAAAGTTGAATTGCCTCATATACTTTTAAAGATGATCAATCAAAAATGTATTCTCCTCTGTTCTATGCTGCACTGGAATTTGCTGCCTTAAAGACTCCAAACTTTTACTGGTGGAATTTATGATCATAACTCACATTATAACAGCTACTAGTGGGTTCCATTATCATTAACTGATGCAGAATGAGCTGTATTTTCACAGGAAAGAATCAGCAATAGTGGCCACCATCAGGGCCGGCCCCAAGCAGCAAAAAAAAAAAAAAGTTGAGATCTGCGAGAGCTCTACCACCACCGCTTCAGTCTTCGGTGGCAATTTGGCAGCTGGTCCTTTGCTCCGAGAGGGAGTGAGGGACTTGCCGCCGAAGACCTGGACGTGCCGCCCCTCACTGTTGGCCGCCCCAAGCAGCTGCTTGCTGGGCTGGTGCCTGGAGCTGGCCCTGGCCACCATAGAATCAGTCCAACAGCCACAACAATCTGAGAGCAGGCAAAGACCATTTAGTAAACGGACACCATAGGTTTAAGGTATATGTAATTATAGAACATAATCTCAGTAGCCAGAAAACTGTGTATTTTTAAAACTCTTCACATAAGAACTCAGGAGAACTATTTACATTTATATACAGTTGTATCATGTAATTAAAGTCAACAGATAAACACATCAATATGTTGAAACAGATGTATAAATACATAGATAGACATATTGCACTGAAACCTTGATATTTCATCCAAATGAAATACTATATTCCAGATATACCCTGTAGGAGTTTTGCTCAAGGCTATGCTTAGGTATACTCAAAAAATCCTGATAGCTAGTCACCAGGGAAAACATGTTCTTTTACAGATAATTGCTACTGGCATCTAGAGACCTGGAGAATTTGATGTGCAATAATGTGACCTGACTATGTATTAAACTTTTTTGAAGGACGTATGTAAAGTAATTTTATACACTTCTCACACACCTTAGGTTTTTTTTTTTGGTTTTCCCTGTTAGGACATTTTTAACAACTTTCCTGTATTTAATTTCTGTTAGGTTTTATCCTAATAGTTCTCAACCATAAAAGATTCCAGTATTGTCTGTCTTCAAAAGGAATGAGGTTTAGAAACATATGGGGGCAAAGAAAACCCAGGTGACTTGTAAGTAATGTGTGAACAAAGCAGAATTATATTATTGATGATAGAATTGGTAAAAAATGAGAAAAGCAGCAGTTTGTTCCTGATTAACCATTCAATTGCTGTGCGTGTCCTGCATTTAATTTAATTTAATTATTATCTGGTAGGTGTGCATTCTGCTATCTAATGCTATGCTAAACACTGCTTTATTAAATATTAGGGAGGTTTAAGAGATGGTTGCTTTCCTACACCCAATGAGGTGCAGATTTCACAAAAAATAGAACTGAAATCACCTTTGTTTTTTATTGTAAAGTGCTTAATAACAAAAATGCAATTACTAGATACAATGAAGTATCATGATTGTTAATTACTAGAATATGTTTTAATGCCATTATACAACACTCATTTTATAGTTTAGTATTAGCATGTGAACCTGAATTCTAATGTCAGAAGGTCAGTGGACTATCATTCAAGATTTTCACAAATGACTGGAAAGTAGATTGGAAGCTTGTTGACAGAGAACCCCTGAGTCAAATGACATGCTCACTAAATAATGAAATTTAGTCTGAGTTTATTCTCATAGAAAGAGACTCTGAAAATAAGCTTCTAAAGGGAAAAAAGTCCCAAAATTAATCCAGCACATAGAACAATTATATTGTTCCAGTAATACATCCAGGTTATAAAAATCATATTTGTGATGTCAGCTGTTAACAGGCAATAAATACTATAAACCAGTATAGTACTATAAACCTTTCTCTGGTACTGGGAAGATTAAAGTCTAAAATAACAATTTATTGAAAGAAAAATGGTTTTCATTTCCATTATTATTTATTTTAAAAATATAGTCAAATTTTGCAGATACTAGAGTGGACCAATGGTCTAGTTATAGGGATATGTGCTGCCATATAGGAAAGCTGGGATCATTGCTCAGGGCCAGATTCTTGCTTGCTGCACTATCGGAGAGTAAGAGTAGAGGAACAATCTGATTCTGGTGAGAAGTTGTGTCTTGTGTTTCTAAACAGTGACACACCACTCACAGCAGATCAAAGGGCCAGTGAATGCTAAAGGGATTCTTCTTTTGGTCAGGATGATAGTTGTGGCATACAGTAGGAACTGAGGAGTAAGGGAACATGAGGAGAGCCTCATGGCTCTGACTAGTGCTCATGGGATATTCCTAACCCTCTCCCTTCCTCAGAGTCCAGTAACAAGGCTATGGAACCATGAGTGTTTGCTATTAGTGAGCACTCAATCTAGTGCACCCTTTAAAACTGCAATTACAACGTTACGTAGTAGATGCCAACTGTATCTGGAAAGGCTGCATGTGGCAGGGCAGAAAGCAGCCTCAGCAGAGCAGCACGTGTGCATAATTGGACATTCCTATGCAGGCTGTTTGCCAACTGCACAATCCTCTTCCTACCTCAGGTCAGTAATTGGATGGAGGGCATTGTAAACCCAAGTCACCTCTTCTGGCCATGCTTGGCAGCTGAGGTGGGAATGGCAGCTTCTTAATCTCTGTGTTGTTTGCTGCACAAGAACTGTGCTCAGCTGGGCAACAGCTATCTGAGAGGGGTCTTGATTTGCTGAGAAAGGGGTGGCGCATATCCAGGTGATGCATATTTCAAGGTACTCCTAGTGGGAGGCAGGACCATAGTGTTCTAGGTTCCTCCTCCATGCATCTATGGAGCCATGGACTCCCCTTCTAGCACTGGAACCCGATCTCCATATAATTGAGTCTGCCCTTATTTCACCACTGGATTTGTAATGGAGATGCTAAATTTTGAAAAACAGACCTGGTTGGGAAACAGCAAATTCCAACACTTCAGAAAAAAATTGTTCCAAATTGGAAAAAAAAAATAAAAAATTTCCTGCCAAACAAAAATTCTACAATCTTGATCGAGGGCCACTGAAACATTTTGTTTTGATTGTTATGAAATGTTTTACTGTTGTTTTGATAGTTTAGTTTTGACTTATTTTAGGTGTATACACAATATTATAGACGTACTTATTTTAACATAATATAAAAAGAAACCAACTTTATTGAAATTATAAAGTGATGACATAAAAATGAAATGCTGACAATATCAACATGAAGCATTTTCCCATTGAAAATGTTATTGAAATCAACATGTTCTTGCAGAATCTTTTGATTTTGATGAAACTGCATTTTTTGACCAAAAACTGTTCTGTTAATTTTTTTGACCAGCTCTGTGAAGCAAACATAGTTCCAGATTTCTTCCTTGCAAATTGCTCAATGAAGCCAATACTCAAGCTTTCTGGCCACGTCATACTTTACGGAAACATGGTCAATCCAGAAAATGTCTCTTGGTTCACACTAGAATGTATTTGTAGATTACAAGGCCAGTAGGGATCATTGTGATCGTCTAGTCTGATCTGTTGTATAACCCAGACCATAGAACTTCTCCAAAATAATTCCTAGAGTATTTCTCTTAGAAAAACATCTGAGCTTAATTTAAAAATGGGTAATTATCCTTGCTGTTAAACATTTCCATCTTATTTCCAGTCTGAATTTGTCTGGCTTCAACTTTGAGCCATTGGATTGTGTTTACCTTCCTCGGCTAGATTGAAGAGCACATTATCAAGTATTTGTATATATTTGTACACTGTAATCATGTCACCCTTAACCTTCTCTTTGTTAAAATAACTAGATTGAGCTCCTTGAGTCTGTCACTATAAGACATGTTTTCTAATCCTTTTAATCATTCTCATGGCTCTTCCCTGAATAGTCTCCAATTTATCAACATCCTTTTTGAATTGTTGACTCCAGAACTGAACACAATATTCCAGCAACAGTGACAACAGTGCCAAATATAGAAGTAAAATAATCTCTATGCTTCTTATCAAGAGTCCCCTGTGTATGCATCCTAGGATTGCATCAGCTCTTTTAGCCACTGAGAGCTCATGTTTAACTGATTATCCACCAAAATCTTTTTCAGAGTTACTCCTTCCCTGGAGAGAGTTCCCTCATTGTGTAAGTACGGCCTACATACTTTGTTCCTGTGTGTGTGTGTGTGTGTGTGTGTATATATATCTCTATATATATTTACATTTACACATATTAAAAATGCATATTGTTTGCTTGTACCCAGTTTACCAGCAATCTAAATCTATTTTTCTTAAACCCATATTAATTGGCAAGAATTATATTACCCTCTTTCAACTCTTTATTAATTGAGTACCATATTAGTCACTCCATTATTTTGCCCAGGATCAATGTCAGACCGATTCATAACTCGGATCATCCTATTACCCTTTTCAAATATTGGCACAACCTTAGCTTTCTTCAAGACTACTGGAACTCCCCCAGTGTTCCAAGACTTATTGAAGATCAACATTAATGCCTCAGCAAGTTCCTTAGCCAGCTCTTTAAAACTCTTGAATCCAAGTTACCCAGACCTGTTGATTTTTAAAAAAGTCTGATTTTAGTAACTGCCATTTAACATTCTCCTGAGATATTAATGTAATGGAAAAAGAGTTATCATATTATATGACCACATCATCTGTTTTCCCCCCAAACATAGAATAGAAATATTTATTGAACATTTCTGCCTTTTTAGCATTATTGTTTATAATTCTACCATTTCCATCTAGCAATCGGCCAGTACCATTATTAGGATACTTTTTGTTCCTAATATACCTTAAAATCTCTTTATTGTCCTTAACTCTGCTGGTCACAGATTTTGCCTTACATCCCTTTGCTCCCCTTGTCAATTTTTGATAAGTCTTATCTTCGGCTTTATATTAATTACTATCAACTTCCCCTTTCTTCCATTTGTTATATTTGTTTTTTATAACTTCTTTTACTTCCCCTCTAACCCAGGTTTGTTTTTAACAAACATGGCCTTCTTCCTCCATTGTGGGATTGTCGTTCTTTGAGCATCTAGTAAAGTATTCTTAAACAAATCCCAAATTATCATTCACACTTTTCTGATTAAATTCTTCCGCCCAGCTGATGTGGCTCAATTGTTTTCAGCTTTGTGAAATTGTCCCTTTTACAGCATCAAGTATATATAGCTGGTCTGGACTTTATTCCATTTCCACATTATAAATGTGATCAAGTCAGGGTTACTTGTACATAAGCTGTCATTAATTTTTAGTTCTGTTATCAGTTCATCTTTATATGTCAAGACAAGGTCTAATACAGAATTCCCGTATGCTGAGTGAAACACCTTTTGATACCATTGTAATCTAAGCACAGTGTGTAGGAAATCCACCTCAAATTTTTATATGTGGTTGAGATGGTGTGGTCCCAATCGCTGTGTCAGGTGAGGCAGGCAGGTGCCATCAGGCAGTTAGCAAATAAAGGATGAAAGCAACAACAGCAGGTTTGGGCCTCAGGCTCAGCAAATACTTGATTCAGCTGCAGCAGCTTCAGGCCTGAGGCAGGACAATATAGCTGACTACCGCAGAAAGAAAATCAGACCTGTTACTAGCGTAGTTTGTCCGCGAATGTGTATAGCTGGGATACTACAGAATATGCAGAGTTTCTCAGTTACAGGTCAGCCTTGCAATTTACAACTAGCTTACTCCTTAAACTCCGAATTCCCCAGTAACATGAATCAGATCATACTGCTGCAAACACCATTTACAGAAAGGTACCTTATGAAACCAACCGTTTTGTTGATTAAATATCCTTTTATTCTACATGCAAGAGAGGTATAGATGAAACCAAAGAAAGTGGAAAAACACAGATCAAGAGCCCCGGTCTTCGGAGGTGCTGTTTAAGTCTTTCTACAAGGCACTGATTGACCTTAACTCCCATTGGGACACTAATAAAAACTGAGGTCAGTGGGAGTTGAGTTTGCTCAGCATCACATAGAATTGGGTGCCCAGGAAGGAAAAGATGCATAATCAAAATAAGCAGTTTAAAGGTGCATTTCCATTTAAAGGGATCTTTATAAAAACAACTTAATGTTTCTCTTACACAAAGACATGCACACACACAAAGACCTCTTCCATTCTGCAAGGAAATCACAAGTGAGATGAAAACAAGCAAACAAACAAACAGGAAAAAATCCCAAACACTAAACAAATAATCAAGAATAAAAGAAAGAAACCATAAACAGGCCTAAAACAAAACACATCGAGGGCGGAAAGGAAGGCACTTAAAAAACCCAACCACCACCAAACAAACAGCCCCACACGTCACGTCTAAAGAATATCAGGGTATAAACAAAAGAGGAGAAAAAGCAGTTGAGTCTGCATGCAACAGACCTAACTGACAATGGGGTCCTCTACCCAGGGGATTGGCTCACTGTGTGTCTGCTACACACTGCTGCAACCCTGCTAACAGAGCCAAAGGAGAGCCGCCTCCTAGCCATAGCTCCTGCAGCTGTGCTGAGCTTGTCTCCGCTGGATGTCACTCTTTGGAAACAAACAAACACACCGCAAACAAACTTGCATAGGTCTTTAGTGAGGAAATGTGTCCCAGGAGAAGTATGATGGAAAATACACCCGGTGGGGTGTAGCAAGAACAAATGTAAAGAACGAACCATTACAGATACAATTCCTCTTGGTGCAGATGCAAATTTCAAATGCCATGTGTATTGACCTGAGCCCATGGCTGTATTTTGCGTGGGTGAATTATAGGGATATTAAACTCTAGATGCAGGTTGTTACTAGTTCAGTGGGCACAGCTGATTACAATGGCACTCACCTGGTATTCTTACACATGTACTTAATGCCTCCCAAATTTATTATGGACCATTTTTATCACAGAATCTTAAGACTTCATATGGTATTAGGCTTAGATGATGTGGTGGTTAAAATACTTGCAGCGGAGCTGTACTGATGATAGCAACAGTAGGAGATTATATAAAAATTGTTTAATGTATAATAAAAAGCTAGCTTCATCCTTAACTTTGAAACACTGCCACAGCTCTGTAATTATTGATTCTGTAATTTAAAGGGCTGGAAAATGCAATGACTCGGTATTTTATATTGCTTACACAGGGACAAAGCCAGGGTTCAGTTCAGGGCGGGGAAGATGTCAGTCTGGGACTGTCCTGTAAAGTCATAGGGATGACGTGTTAGCATCACACAGGGAATGGTGGAGGTCTCCTTCCCTTTGGTAATTCATTTGGAAGAAGGTATAAACTCAGGACTGTCTATCACAGCCTGCTACCCCCAAATAGATCCATGCTGTAAACATTTTCTGAATGAGCTTGTTGTTTTGAGCATTGTGGACCTAATCAACCTCCCCTTGAATTAGATGGGAGATTTTCAATTGATTCTAATAGGATATAGATCAGCCCTGCGATCACAAGGTTTCATCCATTATAAGATCAGAGTTCAGTACAAATTCAGGGTGAAACAAAATCCATAGGTCCCAATTGCTGATTTGATCCTGGCATTTTGATTGCAGAAACCAATACTGTGCCGTTCCCTTTCACTAATAATACACTTTCATGGCATCCTGTTCCATAGTCTCCCGATAGATGAAGGATAAAAACAAAGGGGTCTCATTCTCCACATTATACCATTTTGATGTCATGAAATTCTAGTGAAATCAGTGACATCATGCCCCTCTTTAAGCGGTGTAAGAGGGTGGAGAACCAGGCCCAGAGGATCTTTGAGACATAGTGCTAAGTGTGTTTTATTTTTGTGCATACACATCCCCCGCACACCCCACTGTTTGTTTTTAAAGAAGTAAATGTGCCTTGTTTAAAATGAAATCTAGTACTTTGCATGCGGGAGTGCAATGGCAATCCATCAGCACCAACAATGACATACAAATTGGGGAAGTGGTAAACAATGAAGAGGACAGGTCACTGATAGAGAGCAGTCTGGTTGGCCGGGTAAGCTGGGTGCAAACAGACAATATGTGTTTTAAATGGCTGACTTTAAATAAATACATCTAGGAGCAAAGATTATAGGCCATATGAACACAATGGGGAACTCTATTGTGGGAAGCAGAGACTGAAAAAGCTTTGAGGGTTGTGGACAATCAACTGAACATGAGTGTGACACTGTGGCCGAAAGGACTACTGCAGTCCTTGGATACATAAAACAAGAGAATCCTGAATAGTGGAAGAAAAGTTATGTTACCTCTGTATGTGGCACTGCTGTGGCTGCAGCTGGAATACTGTGTCCAGCTCTATTGCCCACAGTTCAAGAAGGATATTGATAAGCTGGAGAGGATTCATAGGAGAGCCATGAGAACGATGAAAGGATCAGAAAACAGGCCATATAGTGATACACTCCAGGTACCAACACAGGGAACAAATACTTGATAATGGACTCTTTAGTTTATAAGAGAAAATTATCACACAATCCAAAGGCTGGACGTTGAAGTTGGACAAATTCAGACTGGAAATACCGGAAACATCTTTAACATTCAGAGTAATTAAACATTGGAGCAACTTGCCAAGGGTTGTGGTGGATTCTTCCTTCACTGACCATTTTTAAATCAATCTTGGATGTTTTTCTAAGAGATCCACTCTAGGAATTATTTTGGGGAAAGTCCTATGGCCTGGGTTATGCAGGAGAACAGCCTAGATGATCACAGTGGTCCCTTCTGGCCTTGAAATCTATGAAGCTATAAAAATATTTGGTCAGGAGAAACCATTGATCTTACATTCTGTCTGAGTAATCACCCAATGGTTCATCATTAATAAACAGACAACTTAGTTCAAGTCTGCATGTGTCAATGGCCAAACCTTGTGAATGCTGAAGTCTGGGAAATTAGGGCCCCAGTTATGAGACAAATGGAGTGGGGGATAAAAATCTTTTCTACTAAACAGTTAAAAGCTAATTAATTACTGAATAATCTTTTTTTTTTCCAGTGGAAAGTATCTTGCAATTCCAAAATAATGCACGTTTAATGTAGACTGGTGCCTCGGAAGCAGATGTCTCCTTGACATGTGCAGTCAAGCTGTTGGCGGTGACCTTGTAGGGTGAAGCAGTTTTGAAAATTAGTTTTTGCCTCCCAATCTGTGGAAAATAATGCTGTAGTGAAGATTTAATAAAAGTCATAGCTTTTCACAGAAGCTTATTTCAGCAGAGTCAACTATTAATTAAAATAACAAATGTCAGCTGTTTCTCAGGCTGACAGTTAACACAACACAGCTTTTGCTTAGCATGTTGCACAGGATGTAGGGGAGGTATACCTATAATTCATTTTATCAATGTGTGGTTCACTTCTTATACTTTAACACAGTGATAAATTAACAAAAAATGCTGCAGTTTTATTAGTGGCACGATTGCTTGGGGAAAACCCATCTGGTAGGTGAATAGCATCTGGCTAAAATGGGGAGGAGAAACACTGGCAGCAAAACTGAAATTGTGGAATTTCTGGAAGATCGCAGCATTGCAAAAACAGATGAGGAAATCTGCAAATGCTGTTTGTGTGTGTGTGCGCATATGAGAGGGCAGGAGGAGAGGGGGCTCACACGATGGTCTACGCGTGCGCATGCACATTCTCTCATTCGTTAATAATGCCATACCACATGTGGTCTTTGCTGAAAGCATGGGATAATAAGGCAGGAGATCTGGGGTCAGACTCTGCGTTATGTATCTCAGGAGAAGGTAGCTTCAAGCCAATTTTGCACTTGCTGAATTCTGGTTCTGGCTAAGAGCTTAGTAGTCCTCCAGCATAAATTAGAGCAGCCCCTGGCCAGCTTTGAACAGTCCTCTTCTATTCTGTATATGGTTTTATACTGTGCTCCTCACTGTAGTGTCTGAGCACTTTCAAGTAGTGTATTAAGCAGTGTGACTAACATCTGTCACACGTTTCTTCTCTCCTCCTCTCCCCAAAGGGAAAAGCATGTGCAGTGGAGTGTCTCTTGTGGGGGGCTGGGAGGGGACCCATACCACCAGCTCAGGATAGCTAGAGTGCTCTATTCCTGCCCTCATCTGCACTCGGGGCAAGGAAGGGACTGAGCGAGAGCCCTTACCTTCAGCTTGACGTAAAGCTTGTGTATTTCTCTCAGCTGGCTCTCTGCTTGTCATGCTTTTACAGTGAGAGTATAAAGAGGGCATGTTGCAGTGGAGAACTGAAGCCCCGGGTTCTATTCTTGGCTTTGCCATTGAGTTGCTCAGCAACCTTGATCAAGTCACTTAAGGTAAAAATGGCAGTCTCCGTTTTTGGAAGCTCAGTGTGAGACCCCAGGCCTCGACCCCAGAGTGGTCGAGCACTCACAGGTGTAACTAATGTCTTTGCTGACTGCAGGTGCTCTGTCCTTAACGTTGGAGGGGAAATGCTTTAGAAGTGCCACGCTGTATTATTTACTGCTCTGCGTAGTACAGCAGGGAAAGTAAATGATGAAGACAGGGAAAAGGGCAATAGCTAGTACAAATAGGGGGACTCAGAAAAGTCTCAGTGAAGGGAAAAGGAAAATCTATGAGCCCTCATCCCTAGGGTCAGAATTTTAAAAGTTTGGGGGTCAGCCAGTGGGAAGTCTGGAAATCAATAGCAATATACTTAGTGTATTTTTTCAGGAACAAGAATAGTCATTTCCAGCAAAGTACAATTTAATACGAGTTTGTTGGGCTGGTGGGGTTGCCTCTGTTTTTGTTTGTGGCTATGAGAAAGCACTTTTGCTTAACGATTGAATAAGGTACTCTTGTCTCTTATTTCTTCTCAGCAAATATGCACAGCCTGGGATACGTCGCTCAGCACAGCCTAGGGAGGAAACATTTTATAGGAGCCTATTGTTAAAATATTGGCAGCACAGCTCTAGTGCTTCCCCAGAAACGGTTGTCTGTCAGAGCAACTGCGAAAGGAACACACTTTACTCTGTTGTCTCCTCCTGCCTTCTTACAGGAAATTCCCTTCCACTAGGAAATGGAGTGTACAGTCTACAGAACTACTGCATGCATTCAAATACAAGAGTGGTATTTGCTGCAAGGGAGCAAAAATTTTCTACTGCATCCCATTCTAACAAACTGAAACCCAAACACATTTATTTAACACAAGGGAAGAACCAAAAAATTAGAATTTTTCCCCAAACAAAAGCCAAGCTATTCACCAATCAGCAATAAAACAAATTAGAAGCTGATAATTTGGCCATTGTGAGATGTGGTCATGTACGACGACTTCTATCAAACTAAAATCCTGCTTAGATTTAGTAACAAAGACTGAATAGCCAAAAGAGTCCGTTTCCAGTCTGATTGGTGTAGGCATGACAGAACAAGTCAGGTAACGTAAGAACCAGCTCAAATCCTTGCCCTTGACTAAAACAGAATCAAATTTCTTAAAGGTTCTACAAACTTTAGTTAACTAGGCCACTCCTATCTCCATATTCACCAGCCCATCCTTAGCATTCACCTGTCCTGGCAGATCTCATTGGAGGATAGGGGACAAGAAGCCCAACCTCCCATGTGGTGATTCTCCTTCCTCTTTTAGGGTGTCTCATGTGCCTGCAATACCAGAGTATTAGGTCTTTTCAATGGTGAGGGGGTGGCAGCTTTTCTCCCCTTCATAGCCTTGCATTTCTTTCCATTTTGTCCCTGGATGTGGGGTGAAGGAGAGTCTCACTTTCACCTTCAGAGGCAGATGACTCTAGTGCAGCTTTTAAATATTTCTTGTGAAATTTGACCATCAATTTTCTTGTGTGATCTGTCACCTATAACTCTTCTTCTCTTTGAGGGGCTTCACAGCATGACAAAAACTATAGCTTCCCGCTGTTCTAAGTTTAAAGCTGTGTATATTATTATGTACTGCTGTACAAAACCAGGTTATTTTCTCTGTATTTAGTTGATTTCTAGAGGAAATGGAATTTGGTCTCTAACTTTCCTTGATTCTTAGTGCAGTGCGATAACTAAAATGCATATGATTTAGCAATCACAGTGATAAATCCTGACTTGATAAGGTGATTATCCTATGAGACCAAAACCATGGTACAGCATTTAAGTCAAGACAAGGTGTAACCATAGGCATGGGAACTAGGAGTGTGGGGGGTGCTGCAGCACCCCCAGGTTTTAGACAGGGCCACTGGCCCCACACCTAGGCCTCCACTCCTGGGACTTGGGTCTTGGTTGCCTGCCCTGCTCCCCGGCTGCTGTCCCCATGACTGGGGCTCCGCGCTTGGGCCCCACTCCTGGCCCAGGACTCTACTCTCCAGCCCTGCACCCGGGGCTCAGGTATTGCACTGCTGGCCCACTTCCCAGCCACTGGCCCTGTGACCAGGGCTTGGGTTCTGGCTGCCAGCCCGCTTCCCGGTCACTGGCCCTGCGCCCGGGGCCCCACACCTGAGGCTCTGCTTTTGGAGTGCTGGCCCCGCTCTCTGGACACTGGCCCCATGCATGGGACCCTGCACCTGGACCCCCACTCCAGGGGTTCCGGCTGCTGGCCCCGGTACTAGCCCCATGCCTGCACCCAGCCTTTGCCCCCTTACCCCTTTCCAGGCCCTCCCCTCCCAGAGACACGGGACTGCTCCCGGCTTCACCTGGGGGTGGGAGGGGGGGGGCGGACAGGAGTAAGGGGGCTGGCTTTAATAGTGGCACCCCCACTATTAAAAGTGTTCCAGGGCCACTGGGTGTAACAATCTCTCAGAAAAATGGGGCATACATTCTATGTTAATTGCTAAATCTTGAGCTAAAGTTTGTATTAGACAATTACATGAAATGCAACAGTAATGTTTCCTAAA
Organism: Mauremys reevesii; assembly: GCF_016161935.1. Taxonomy (NCBI): domain Eukaryota; kingdom Metazoa; phylum Chordata; order Testudines; family Geoemydidae; genus Mauremys; species Mauremys reevesii. Next base: position 81,840,996 of record NC_052630.1, read on the forward strand.
GGCAGGGCATTATGGAATACGTAATGCTTATAAAGCCAGTAGAAAGAACTAGAAAACTCCGTAATAAGCAGGGCTGGCTCCAGACCCCAGCGCGCCAAGCGCATGCTTGGGGCGGCATGCCGCAGGGGGCGCTCTGCCTGTCGCCGGGAGGGTGGCAGGCGGCTCCGGTGGACCTCCCGCAGGCATGCCTGTGGAGGGTCCGCTGGTCCCGCGGCTCTGGTGGACCCTCCGCAGGCACGTCTGCAGGAGGTCCACCGGAGCCGCAGGACTGGCGACCGCCAGAGCGCCCCCCGCGGCGTGCCGCTGTGCTTGGGGGCGGTGAAATTGCTAGAGCCGCCCCTGGTTATAAGTCCATTTAAATCAAAGTACCTGCACCCAGAGAAATATTATGTTCAGCCCAAATTCCATCTCAGCAAATTCTAGTCAGCCTTTCTATTTTAATCTAATTTTATCTGTATATTTCTAATGCTCACAGTCTCTTTTCAGCTCATGTAGAGCTGAGTTCCAGTTGAGAAGACAAAGTTATCTCCTTCCAAGCTAGCTTGCCTCTCCACGCACATAGGTTATTTCAAACCACTTATTTCTCACGTCCATATGGGATCTCTGGAAATAAGTGTCATTATTGCTTAAAGAGGGACTTCTTTGTGCTAAATTGACATGAGGGCAGACTGGCCAAGATGTAGCAGAGGAGTACCCTGGAAAGAATTATTCAAAGTAAATTCAACAACAAGAAATTATTTTACGAGTAAGTGTCAGTAATAATAAATTTACTGATTATTTAATAAGGCCCCAAAGTGGTTACTAATTATGGGTGTTCAATGTGTAACATCTAGGGTCTGATTTTTCAGAGAGGCTGAGTGCACTTAGCCTCTCTGAAAACCAGGCCCTAGCTATCTCAAGTTGGACATGGTAGAATGAGTGGACACTGAATATCCGTGTCTTGGGAGATTTTCTTTTAAGTGTGAGCAACCACAGCGCCAGTTGAAGTAATGAGAGCAACAGGTGCTCTGTACCTGTGAAAATTTAGCCTCCTGATTTTCTGAGGTGCTAAGTACCCCCCGCCCAGTTCTCAAGAAAGCCAGCTGGGGTTGTGCTTGCTCAGCAATGCACAAAGTTAGGCCTTTAATGCAATAGCTGGATTAATTGGAAGCACTGGCTTTCTTCCCTGAATGAATCAGGTTTAAAGTTATGCAGAGGAGGAAAGCTCCTCCTCCACCATGCTTTGTCCTCGAGCTTGCAAAGCCACTTCTCTTTAGCTGATATTGTTGCTACTGAATAACTCATTTGGGTTCAAAAGCTTGGTCCTTGTGCTTCAGTCCCTTCTAGGGTTTCCTCAGCAGGAACACTGCAGCTCTTTTGTGGAGAAGAGGGCCGTAAAAACTATTTAAAGATGCCACAATATATGAAGTGCCTTCCTTAAGAGCCAAGTTTTATGCTGCCAGATAAGTGCTTCCTGAGCTGCATTTTGTGAAGCAGTATCAGTGGCATTCAGCAGCTGATTACATTAATCTTTAGAGAGAGTAAAAAACCCAAATACCATTTCCTTCTTCCTCTTTAAAATGTTTTTGCCAACATCAGTGCAGTGCAGATCGGTTGGCTGTAGTGATGAGGAAAGCCTTAGGATATGTCTACACTGGCAGAGTTACATAGCCGCTCAGAGAGCACTGACGGGAAACCGCTGTTGTGTGTTCACATGGTCAGCTGCCTGTGCAACAGCATGTTCACACTGGCGGCACTTGCATTGGTATTTGGAGCAGTGCACTCCAGGCAGCTATCCCACAGAGCATCTGTTCCTCTTCTGCCACTAAGAGTTGTGGGAAGGTGGAGAGGGTTGCAGGGCATCCAGGGTCCTGTCTGAATGCCCTGTGATGCATTGCTTCACATCCCAACAATCCCTGTGCTTCCGTCCGCATTTGGTGCTGTCTTTCAATGGTTTGTGTACTGCGCACTCTGCCTCTTCAGTCTGCAGGAATGGATCCCGCACTGTTGACCAATATGCTGCTCGCTCTCATTAACACATCACGAGTGGCAGTGGAGTTATTTCTTAAACTACAAAGGCAAGAGGAGTTCGACATTGATCTTGCCATGCATACTGGCTACAACACGAGATTGCTTGTGGCATTCACGGAGGCATCGACAACAGTGGCACGCCGCTTCTGGCCTCGGGAAACAAGCACTGAGTGGTGGGATCACATAGTCATGCACGTCTGGGAAGATGAGCAGTGGCTGCAGAACTTTCAGATGAGGAAAGCCACATTCATGGGACTGTGTGATGAGCTCCCCACAGCCCTGCGGTGCAAGGACACGAGAATGAGAGCTGCCCTGACACTGGAGAAACACGTGTTGATTAAACTGTGGAAGCTGGCTACTCCAGACTGCTACTGCTCAGTAGCTAACCAGTTCAGAGTGGGAAAGTCGACGACTGGACTCATGTTGATGGAAGTGTGCAGGGCCATTAATCGCATCCTGCTCCGAAAGACCGTGACTTTGGGCAACGTGCGTAACATTGTGGATGGCTTTGCACAAATGGGCTTCACTAACTGCAGAGGGGCGATACATAGCATACACATTCCAATTCTGGCACCAGACCACCTAGCCACTGAGTACATTAATCGGAAGGGGTATTTCTCTGTGGTTCTCCAGGTGCTTGTGGATCACCATGGGCATTTCACGGACATTAACGCTGACGGATCTGGAAAGGTGCATGATGCATGCATCTTTTGGAACATTGGCCTATTCAGGAAGCTGCAAGCAAAGACTTTTTTCCCGGACCAGAAGGTCACTGTAGGAGAAGTTGAAGTGCCCATTGTGATCCTGGGAGACCCTGCCTACCCCTTAATGGCGTGGCTTATGAATCCATACACAGGGAACTTTGATAGCAGCAAGGAGTGGTTCAACAACAGGCTGAGCAAGTGCTGAATGATTGTTGAGTGTGCTTTTGGCCGTTTAAAGGCCCCCTGGTGCTGCCTATATGGGAGGCTGGACCTTGCTGATGACAATATTCCTGTGCTTATAGCCGCCTGCTGTACATTCCATAATATTTGTGAAGGGAAGGGTGAAAGCTTCACTCAGGGCTGGACTGCTGAGGCTCAGCAACCTGGAGGCTGAATTTGAACAACCAGAGACCAGGGCTATTAGAGGGGCACAGCGCAGGGCCATAAGGATCAGGGATGCTTTGAGGCAGCAATTTGAAGCTGAAAGCCACTAATATTTGTTGCTATGCTCGGGAGTGCAGTGCTTGTAATGCTAGGACAGGCCTGCACAACATGCGGCCCGCGGAGCCTCACTGTGCGGCCTGCGGGGGGATTCTGAATCCCCCCCACACAGCACTCTGCGGGCAGCCCAGAGCCCTTTGAATCCCAGCGGTGGCAGGGAATCAAAGGGCTCTGCGCTGCCTGCAGCAGCGGCGGGCAATCAAAGGGCTCTGGGTTGCCCGCAGTCCCAGGGAGCACAGAGCCCTTTAAATCCCAGCCGCGTCTGGGAGTCAGAGGGCTCTGCACTGCCCGCAGTGGAGGGCAGCCCAGAGCCCTTTGAGTCCCGGCCCGCGGCCGCTGATTGCCCCCTCCACGGACCCCTGCCCTAACTGCCCCTCTGGACCCCCGCCCCATATCTAACACCACTGGTCCTTGTCCCCTGATACCCCTCTCCCAGGACCCCACCCCCTATCTAAATGCCACTGCTCCTTGTCCCTCGATTGCCCCCTCCCGAGACCCTCGCCCCTAATTGCCCCTTGGGACCCCAGCCCCTATCTAAGCCTCCCTTCTCCTTGTCCCCAACTGCCCCCTCCTGAGATCCCCCCCAACTTCCCCTCAGGACCTCACCCCCTACCTGTCCCCTGATGAACGCCTGAGATTCCCATGCCTATCCAACTGCTGCCTGTCCCCTGACTTCCCCCCCCCCCGAACCTCTGCCCCATCCACCCCACCCCCCCGCTCCCTGTCCCTTGACTGCTCCCTGGAACCCCCTACCTTTTCTCCAACCCCCAGCCCCCTTACCGAGCCACTCAGACCGGCGTGTCTGGCTCCATGCAGCTCCAGACACGTTGCTGCCATGCTCCCCCGTGGAGCCCATAGCCTCCCAGCCCCCCGTAACTTGCTGTAGAAAAAGTAGGATAAAATTGAGCAAGAAATGCTTATTAGGACTGGAATTGCTATTTTCAACAGCCATTGCCTTTTTGTTTGTTTAAAAGGAAGACAGTGATATTGCATTGGCAAATTCCCTATAGAAAGAAAGAGTGGAACAAAAGAATAATAAAGGCACCTCAACTTTTCCTCATTTATGGAGGACAGTCTTATAATATGCATCCAGATATCCTCCAATCACACAAGCTGAAAATTGTTCCACTTTACTGCAGCTCTGTAACCATATGGGAACCAATCCTGTCTGTGTTTTGTGCACATCCAAATTCCTGCTGAATGATCCACCCTGGGAGCAAGTTACCAGTGACCCAGGGCTGGGGTGGCAGGAGGTGTGGGGGGGCAGTGGTGGGGGGGGGCCCGGGGCTGGGGCCGCAGCGGGGTGGGGGGAGGGCACTGGTGGGGAGGAAAGGGGGAAGCCCAGCGCTGGGGCGGCAGGGGGTGTGGGTGGGGGGAGAGCCCAGGACTGGGGCAGCAGTGGGGTACAGGCGGGAGCCCAGGGCTGGGGCAGGGGGCAGCCAAATTTTTTTTTGCTTGGGGCAGCAAAAAACCTAGAGCCGGCCCTGCTGGGTTCCCCCAGCCACCGGAGCCCCGGGCCCTTTTATTTGCCCCTGAGGGCTCCCAGCCACCTCTTCAGCTGGGAGCCCCTAGTTGATTTAAAATAAAGTATCACCTCCCCACCCCCAACCTTCCTTTTTGGCCCACAGCTGTTTTGGTGGGGCGGCGCTGGGGAAGGAGGGTTTGTTTCCGCAGGGCTGGGCGGCCCTGGGGCGGGGTGTTTCTGCGGGGCCAGAAGGTTTCAGCCCTCAGCTGTTGTCTTTGGAGGAATGTGGCCCTCGCTGCTTTACGAGTTGTGCAGGCCTATGCTAGGAGGTAATTGTGATTGGTGCAGATGATGCGCTGTGAAGGTTTAAGAAAATTGCCTGTTTCTTTGTAGAGCTCTGTTTGCTTTCAGTTAATGGAATAAAGATTTCTTTCAAACCAAAACAACTCTTTTATTAAAAAACAAGAACTGGAGGAGAGAGACAAACAAAAAAACACATCACCCCAGTGGGGGATAGGGGAAGGGAGGGTCCCAGGAGGAGGTGAGGTCCCGGGACAGTTAAAGATTTATGTATGTCCAGGCATTATATACAACCTTGTCCTTTGGAGTACAGTGCAGTGGGTACTGTACTTCAGCAGGGCTAAACTGCAGAGGGATGGGTGTTGAGTGCAGTGTGTAGGGGGAGTCTGCAGTGCTGGACTGTGACTGGGCAGGAGTGGAGTGCAGTGGGTACAGACGGGAGCCAGGAGGTTAATAAGAGTGTGCTGGCGGTGTCTGAGGGACGCATTAGAAAGAGTTTTGTGACAGCAGCTGCACAGGAGGGCGGGCGCGGAGCTGCTTGGTTTGCAGTGCTAGTATTGCCTGGAGCATGTCCGCTTGGTGCTCCATAATGTTTAAGAGCTGCTCCGTGGCTTCGTTCTGGCGCACCGCGATCTCCTTTTGGTCCCTCTCCTTACTGTCCCGCCACTCCTTCAATCCTTGTTTTTTGGCTGCAGACTGCATCATGACATCATGCAGAAAGTCCTCCTTAGTTCTTCGTGGTCGCTTTCTAATTCTGCACAGCCATTCAGCCAGCAGTAACAAAGAGGGAGGCTGAGCTCCCAAGTTTATATCTGTGAAGCCAAAATGCAACATTTTACAGAAGCAGTATTATTTGCAATACACAGACCACTGATGCAGTGATTTAAACACAGCCACTATTCACATACCTGTCACTAACTGGCTGACCCCAGGGAAGCACACATGAGCTCCAAGACGCCCAAAATGGTGAGTAACCGCAGGGGTAGGGGAAATCAATGTTCCAGGTCCGTACTGTCCACTGCGCATGTGGCTCTTGCAGAGAGCCAGCACTGTAGAGGGGGCATTTTGAACATTACTGTCCCCACATTTTCCACAGGCTGTGTTCATTAGGGAAGATATCTCGCTGCTGAGGGTGAGTAGGGACTCAAGGGAGGGTCTTCTCCAAGCCTGTTGCTTCCACCCTGGCCTTTATGCGGCTCGCCTGTGTGCAGCAATGGTCCCTCCCCCTACCCCACCTCCAGTGACGGCACAGTGGAGCGGGAAATTTACCCTTAACGGACAAGAAAGAACCTGCAGCAATGGATCACCCTGTATCTCCATGAGAGTTTCCTGAAGATCTCTGAGGCAGATTCCCATGAAGTGAGGCATGTGGTGGTATGTGCATCATACAGACATAAGCCTCAATCATGCTCTAGCCCCAGCTTCTGGGACAGACTGCCCTGGCAGGCTCTGGGCAGGAGCAGGGTCCACCCTGCTACAGCCTGCTTTCTGCAACCCTCCTGCCTCCTACTTACCAGGGGCCTCATCTCCTGTTTGCACTTTGCCAAGCTCCAACAGCTGTGACTGCCTAGCCTCCTCCGGGATAGAGAAGAGGTCCTAGCTGCATGCATCTCTGACCTCCGAGTCATCCTCTGCCTCTGGGTCCCCCTTCACATCCTTGTCCAAGATTTCCTCCTCCTGGCTCGGTCCACTCTTGACTGGCATGCGAGCCACCAAAGTATCCACAGTGGCCTTTGCAATGGGGGTGGGGTGGCCACCGAGTATTGCATTTAGCTCTTTGTTGAACTGGCAGCTCGTGGGGGCAGCACTGGAGCAGTGGTTTGCCTCCCACACCTTGTGGTAGGCATTCTGCAGCTCCTTCACTTTGACCCTGCACTGCAGTGTGTCCCGGTCATGACCCTTTCTGTCATGCATCGTGAAATCTGTCCATAGGTATCATAATTCCTATGGCTGGAGCACAGCTGGGACTGGACAGCCTCCTCTCCCCAAATGCTGATGAGGTCCAGCAGCTCGGCATTGCTCCAAGAGGGGGATCGCCTGGTGTGTGGAGCAGGGATGGCCACCTGGAAAGATGCACTGAGATCACAGCACGTGTCACCAAGCAAACAGGAAAGGGACTTTCAAAATTCCCAAGGAATTTAAGGGGTGGGGCTCATGGTTGGCAGGGCAGTAGAGTTCAAACTGATTACCAGAGATGCAAGAACAGGCATTGTGGGACACCTCCCAGAGGTCAATCACAGCACTGTAATTGATCAGGGTGTCTTCACTGTTGCCCCGGTGCAGAAAGCTGAACGCTTCTCATTGGGGTGTTTTTTTACAGCGCGGCAACTGCGCAGTTTCTGCGCACTAAGTGGCTTGGCAGTGTGTACACCTCGGGAGTTACACGGCAGAAAGCTGCTTTACTGCGCAGAAACTTGCCAGTGTAGACAAGGCCTATGTGTAGACAGGCTGCAGTGGTTTCTGGTGTGTTAGCACTGTTATTTAGACCTTGCTCTGAGCTGAGTTAGACCACCTGGTGTTAAAAATATCGGTGGCTCCCAGCACTTGATCTGTGCTAGCTCTTCCGCTCTTTCTACAACTAGTGGAAATATTACCTAGGGGGAATTTTGGTCACGGAACACGGGTGGTGGAACCAGGGAAATGGGGGGTGGGCTAATGGGAATGGGAATATTGTGGGGGCTTTGCCCCTGCATACATTTGTGCATGCCCACAGGGGCGGAGGTGAGAGCAGGAGGCAGTGGGGCTGCAGCTGCTGCCACTGTACCCAAGATCAGGCCAGGGAGCAGAGAATGGGACCTGGAGGGTCTAGAATGAGCCTGGGAACAGATAGGAACCCCTGGGATCCTCCATCCAACCCTGGAGAGACAGCTGCCCATCCCCCGCCGAGTCTCGGTACCTCCCCTCACTCCCCATTCTATCCCTCTGCCCCTCATTCACATAGTGATTCTGCCCCCTTCTCTGCCCCAGTGAACAAACCTCAAGTGTCTCAATTTAGGTATCCAGAAAATGGAGGGTCCAAAAATCAGTGGTCAATTTTGTAATTTCTTGTAAACGCTACCTCAGTTTCCTTGTCTGTGAAATGATTCCTCATGGCCAGACTGAGGCAAAATTTGTTCATGTCAGGAGGGGAATTGTGAGATGCTTGAATGCAAGGTGCTCAGAATATAGTATATCTGTACACTTGAATAATGATAATACCCAGTTCTCATATAATGCTCTTCATCAGTAGATGATAATAGTGAATTTCTATTTTTGTGGTTAACACTTCTTTTGTCTTCAGAGATATCTTCCCCATGCTCAAAGACAGAACCTTTTCACCTACTGTTTGAACCATTCTCTTAACAAATTGGTGCATGTTTTGATAATGACTTCCTATTTTTTCTAAATATTAGAAAAAATGTTATCTGCTAATTGATTCTGTTTACTGGAATTTTGGAATGTTTAATACATCGTCTGCAGATACTTATTTCAGATGGTACATACGCATTGATTGAAACAGAGGACACAGAACTCTACCCAGACACATCTTTGCCAGCTAGAAATAACAATAGTCAATCTAGACGAAAGATACTATTTGAAAATGAAACTGACATTACTTATTCAGCCACACAGACAAATATACTTGCAGCTTCACTTACCACAGGATAGTACTTGTAGACAGTCTGTCTGAAAAGAGACATGCAACCTACTGTTATGATGGTAATGCCAGGAGGATTTTTTCTTTTCATCTTCCTGTAAATGCTGGAAAAAACAGCTATTAATGGCCTTAATTATAAAAGGCACAAATAGTTAGTATTTAGCATTATTCAATAGCATTCAGAACACTGTATTCTGTGCAACTTAGAGCCAGGGTGATGCTATAGCAAAACTATGAGTCAAAACTCACTGTCTTCCCAAGGAAACTACATCGCATACTGTGGATGTATCTTTGAATATTGGTGTTATTTATTATATTTCTCTGTATTCAGAAATGCAGCAATTTGGGCTAAAGTTTGAATTGATAAAATAGAACAGGTCAAATTTTGCCATCAGCTGCACAGCACAGTTCAGTGGGAGATTTTCCTGTGTCTGAGCACCCAGTTGGGCACCGTGGGCCTGACTAATTTGTGGTGCAGCTCCACTGACTTCTGTGATCTTACACCATAATTAAATTGCCTAGTAGGAAAAATTATTGTCCTGGCTGGAGCAGGTCAGGACCTTGAAGTTAACACTCCTACTCTTTTGAAAATTGCTGTGAGTTCTTTAGTAAAAGCAAGTGGTCATGACCGCAGTCTTACAGATCATCAGAAAGAAGCCACCTCCCGCTGTCCTATACCCCCTTGTGCTCTTCTTAGCGTATGAGCAACATGCCTCAGGTGGCACATGACCAGGATTCATCACCTAATTTGATCTGCTGGTTGGACCCCTAGCTTCCCAGGCTTGAGCCAGGTACTGACAGGGAGTGTGTGGACACAGATCCATGACCCCCAGCATTGTGCTGAGAGACTGGTTCATGTCTGAGGACTTGTTTTCACTACAGAGTTAATTTAAGGCTTATCCGTAATGCCCCATCCACACACAACCCTTAACTGAAGCATGGCGATACTTTTAACCAATTAGCTGGCCCATCAGGGGGTATAGGCTACAGTTTAAATTAGCATAATTAGTTATCTGCTAACACAATGACTCTGTTCAGTAATCCAATCACTGTGCACCGTAAATGTTTTGTACTATGGCTGCTCTCACTCAATCTACCTTAATTTAGAAGAGTTAACTCGTGTTAATTCTGCGGTGAAAACACAGCCTGACCCTGAACAAAAAGTTCTACTGATTATTGAATCACCAGCCACCCTTCATGCAACATCTAAGTTCCTGTGAGGTTTTCAATTCAAATAGTGACCCAGGCTGACCTGTCTTAGCTTCTGTGATCTGATGGGATCAGAGCTCGAGGTGGTATGGCTACAGGCATGTCAAGCATTATGATTTCTCTGTCAGCGCACATCACTTAGTATTGTATCCACCAGCTTGTAAAAGAAGCATTTATCATTGTGGGGCTCTGTGCCATCAAAGAACTGCAGGGTCCAATCTTATTCTTCCTCAGGCAAAAATCTATTTAGTTTCAGTATTTTTTTTTACATGAGTAAGGACCACAGGACTGAGCTCTATGCACATTTTTGTATTGTATTGAATCATTAGCTATTTGTAGCTCATAGATATAAACACTCCCCTCCCGCAAGATGTACATATGCTGACCACCAAACATATATCCTGCTGGATGGCATCACTTGTCCTAGGGAGCTATGGGTATAGAACTAATGTTAGGTATTTTGAAAAGGGAGGGCCTAAATTTTTATTGTAATAAACTCCCTTTGTGCCATAAAGCTGGCTTAACTAGATAAGAATTCCTCAGTATCATGGGAATGTTCTGGAGTATATGGGGGAAATATAGCGATTCTCATTTATACTGGAGATTAGATCAGCGTCCAGTGGCCCCAGCATCTGGGGGCTGCAAATGTGACAAATATGTTTGCCTTTATTCAGTTCTTGGAGCTTGACCAAACGTGAGAATTGGGGCCAATATGTAAGAAAAAAAGGAGTCCTAGGGATAGTAATGAGAAATGTGTCGATTTTGGTCTTGGAAATATTTATGTAAAGGTCACAGTTTCCACGTTTGTCGTTTTACCTTCGGTATCAATGAAATCTACACCTGTTTTTCATCTAGTGGAATTGTGTAGTCCACATAAATATTTGCCACCTGTCTTGCTTGACCTTGTCACAAAGTATTTGCATTTTGGAACCCATTTGAATTTTCTTGTTTTTAAGTTTGGCGCATTTGGCAATAAAGGTAGTTTCTGTTGACATACCAGATATGACTTTTGGTTTTAAGTGCTTACAATAGTGTGTATGCTGCATGGGAATGAGAAACATTTCAAGCTGACTTCATCTCCTGTTCGTTTCAATGCCGAACCATATTTATATGAAGTAGGGGGGAAAAATGCAAAGGTTTAAAATGTCAAACCTAGTGTGCCTGAGCAGAATAGTAACAAACCAGTTTCCTAGGTGAATTTGAAAGGCACCTACCTACCTCTGTCATTTTTTAAAAACAAAGCAAGAAATGGACAGCAGTATATTCTCAAAAGATGTGGGTAACCCCCACCCCCACCCCATGATGTCAGATGTGTCAGAAAACCAATAAGAATGAATCGAAAAAATAATGATTTGAAATGCCAGAATGTGGGTAAAGTCATGACAGAATAATCTGAATAAATCCCAGAAAAGAATAAAGTTTATGGTCCAAAATGAAAACACTGTGAAGCAAGAGAAAATACCAAGCAATATGAAGTCAAAAACTCATAATAAAAGTGGAGATGAAATTCAACAATATAAAACCAAGAGACCCTGGGCCAAATTGAGCCCTGATGTAACTATGTCCGCATCAGTGCCATTCAACAGTGCTAACACCAAAGATGATTATTTATTATTTGTATAATGGTGTCACTGAGAGGCCCCAAATGAGACGAGATTCCACTGTGGCAGGAACTGTATAAATGCATATTTAGAGACTGTCCCTACCCTGAAGAGCTTGCAATCAAAACAAAGGAAGGAGTACTACTCCCATTTTACAAATGGGAAACTGAGGTCTGGAGTCAGTAGGTGACTCGTCCAAGGTCACAAGAAATCTGTGGCAGAACGGGGTATTGAGCCTAGACTCCTGAATCAGGGTTTGGTGCCCTAATTACAAGAGTATTCTTCTTCTTTAGCCTGCTGTCATTGCTGTTTTCAAATGTCTGTATATTTGTGCTGTGACGGGTTGGGCACAGAAACTCCCTCAAGACTGTCACTAGATGTGCTGGGATACAACTGAGAACAACCCCCACTGCCAGAAGAGGCTTCCCTCCACTCCTGTCTTGCTGAGTTAGATACTTCAGTCAGCTTCAGCACAGACCCAGGGGTTGGGCCACATCTCTGTAGTTCACTGAAACTGAGATCCACTCAGCTCCGGGGCTTCTTAGGCAGCAGCGCAGCTTGCTTTGCAGCAGGCAGGCTGGCTTCAGTTTCCACATACCTGCAAGGCACATCACCTGCTGCACCATCTGCACCACCAGCTGCCTGTGGCTCCAGTGCTGGCTGGCCTGGGCAGCCGGGTGGGGGTGTGTGATCCAGCTGTGTGATCAGCTGTGGACACAATGTTGGGACACACACGCCAGCTTTATTGAGATAGAGAAGGAGATTTATATTAAACCAGCTTCTTTTTGTTTCTCTTCTTTTGTTTGTTATTTTTTGTTTTTTTGTTTTGTTGTGAACTCCAATTATGAAAAAAAAAAACAAATCTAAAAAAACAAACACTGATCACAACAACAGGAGCTGTCTGTACCTGGGCTGATCAAATGCAGGGAAGGAGTGATTGTTTGACAGGTGACAGAGCAAAAGGCGTTGAGGAGGCAGGTTTGCAATTAAGAATTAAGTTCGTGATTTTTTTTTTTTTTTTTTTGGAAAGGAACACACAGTGTTTGCTCCCAAAAATCTCTCTCTCTCTCTCTCTCTCCCCCACGCACCACCACCCTCCACCCCCTCTTGAAAAAAGCACGTTGTTGCCACTTGAATGCTGGGATAGCCATGCCATAATGCAGCACTCAACAGCGCTGCAAAATGGGCACACACACAGCAGCGCTGCTGTGTGTGAGTGCCACACACACCAGCGCTGCTCCTACACAGCTAGATGACCAGCGCTGCAAACTACCAGCGCTGCAAACCGTAAGTGTAGCCAAGCCCTTAGTTAACAGAGACTTACCCAGCATTCAGTCTTTCTGGGAGCCTAAACCCTGAATACATCCATTTTACTCTGTATAAAGCTTAAACGGTGGAAACTCATAAATTGTCGGCCCTCTATAACACTGAGAGAGAGAGAGATGCACAGCTGTTTGCTCCCCCAGGTATTAGTCACTAATCCTGGCTTCAATAATAAGCAAGAAGAGATTTTATTAAGTATAAAAGGCAGGATTTAAGTGGTTCCAAGTAATAACCGACAGAACGAAGTAAGTTACCAAGCAAAATAAAACAAAATGTGCAAGTCTAAGCCTAATACAGTAGGAAAGTGAATACAGGTAAATCTCACCCTCAGAGATGTCCCAAAAAGCTTCTTTTACAGACTAGACTCCTTTCTAGTTTGGGTCCAACAATCACTCATGCCTCCATAGTTGCTATCCTTTGTTTCAGTTTCTTTCAGGCATCTCTTGGGGGTGGAGATTCTTATTTTCAACATTTGAAAATATTTATAATAAGAGAGATGAAATAAATGCCAATAAAAGCAATAGCAAGAAAACGTGGACAGGCAGGTGAGTCTTGTGGTTATGGCACTGGATTTGGACTCAGGAGATCTGGCTTCAGTTCCCTTGGTCCTAGGCAAGTTGTTTATCTCTGTGCCTCAGTTTCCATTCAGTAAAATGGGGATAAGAATACCTTCTCCATCTTGTCTATTTAGATTTTAGAAGGTGATATAAGTAACAGTTACCTCATAGTCTGCTTTAATTTCCCCTTTCTCTCTGTCTGAGTATGTGAGGTAGGATCTTAAAATAGAGGCATGGAATAAGTGGGAAAGGGATATGAAGATGAAAAGAGCTGAGAGTCAAGATAAAGGAATTAGAATTCGGTGAGCTAAAGTAGTTCAGGGAGTGGGAAAAGGGAAGTAGTAGGAAGTGGTATAATTTTGATTACAAGGCGTCCAGGCAGGCTAAAGATTCAAGATAGACCCTTGAGGCTTAGTAGTGTTTCTGGAAGGGAATATTATCAAATAAGCAGACTGAATATATATGCTCTTTTATAAAATAGAACAATAGCTCATTATCTAAGGAGTTTTTGAGGCAATAATGGAAACTACACAGGTCAGGGGCTGAGTAAACCATGTGCCCTCATAGGATTCCATGTGATCAGAGTTGTGGGAAGGAGCAAAGAAGCTGCATGCTGAGAGAGCCCTGTCCTGTGCATGGTTCCCATTGGAGACCTAAAAGGTCATAAAGTTACCCTTGCCCAGCAGAAGCCGGGCTAGGTATTTTAAGAAGTTCCGTGAACCCTCAGGGAAGTAGATCACAGCATGGTCTCAGGATAAATAAATAAATAAATAGATCATTATTAGATTCCTAAAAATACAGAAAGATGGAGAGCCTGAGTTACAATGTCATGGGCCTGGGACAAATCCAGCGGTAGGATGTTGAGAGCTACTCAAAAGAAAATTGGTCTGCAGGGGTCAGTTGAAATATCCCTCCTTAGGAAATAAGATTCTTCCACTTGCTTAAAAACCTGTGAGCTCAGCCCAGGGTGCTGCAAAGCCCTATGGCTTTTTGTTTTAGCAAGCTAACAGGAACACCATTAAGATAACCATTTAGAAAGAGTACTCTGAATTGTTCAGTCCTTTTTTTTTTTTTATACACTGTATCTCATTTATTCAGCAAAAATATTTTATTGCATTTGGTGTGCCTTGCCATTTTGTTGGGGAACTGGGGTAGGGAATAGTTCTGGATTTAAATTTTACTACCTCCTGCTATATATAAATTGTTATATATTGCTTTTTGTTGTCCTACCACTCTGTGTTAAGCACCTGGTGCGTCTTTTCCATTGACTCAGTCCCCAAATTACTAGAGAAAAGTGTAACTTTGGGTGTACTTTACTTACTAGAATGACAAGGAGATGCATGGGGTTATATCAACTAGTAAGTAAAAGAATGCTTAGTGACCTACTACAGCCACAACTTGGTCAGTATTTTGTATTCAGGAAGAGAGGCTCTCGGGGCTGGGAGAATGTAGCTTTTTAAGTTTTAAACTGCTGTGCGACTCGTCTCATTCCAGTGCTGAAAACTTCTGAATCTCTCCGAGTTTCCTAATGCCTAGTAATAACTATGATTTCTATATTGATCATGAAGAGAGCTTCCCTTTGGAAGTGTAGTAATGAACTAAACTGCTGACTCTGAGGGTGTGGGTTTTTTACGCTTATAATAACAACAAAACACAATGTATGTTAACATTCTGTGTGTATATACGCATCTATAGGAGTATGTGTAAAATAAGCATTTTAAAAGAGGAGCACTGATCTATATAGTAAAGTGAACAGAGGGAAATAGAAATCATGTAGGTATTCTCCCTCTCAAAAGATCAAAACATCTGGATACACATTTCTTCTAGCAAACAGAAAAAAATACTCAGTTGTTGATTTTGATATAGAAAAGGTTTACAGCCTGTTAATGAAGTTTACAGTTGATGATATTAAATTAGTAGGAGTTGCAAATATCACCAAGGCCAAGGAAATAATGGAAATAACACAAAAGAATGTAGAAATATGGACACAAATAATAAAATGAGATTCAGGTTTTGAGGGAAAAACGAAGGTAAAACAAATGGGGCATGAGGAGAAGAGGCTCTGAAATGCAGATGGGAAGGAGAAACCTGCTAACCCTCAGAAGGCGAATAGAGGTGATAGTGGACCAGGAGAGATACAGATTATTTAGGAGGACAGAAGGGGGTAAAAGTGATAGTAACGGGATTAATTTTAGTTTCAATTAGATGCTAGGAAATGTTTCCTGAGAGTGAGATCTGTTAGATTATGGAGTAGCCAGCCAAGGAGATGGTGGAAGCTCCATCACTTGATACTTTTAAAAATAAATTGAAGAAGGGACTAGATAGATTGTAGAGAGCAATCCCATATTAGCAAAGCTACAGACTACAGTTAATGATCTAACAGGTCTTTTCCATCTCTAATCTTAACTGTATATTATATGATTTGACATCATATATCACTGTCTGGAACCACATTTTTATTGGTCCTACCAAAAATAACCTTTAAGCATCATGTGAGACATTTATTACTGGAAGTCTAGAATAGCTCCTTTGAGAGAGGACATAGAAGTGCATTCTGTCATGCTGATATCATACTTAGTGACAAAAAAGGGTACATACCCCTTCCCCTCTGCATTCCACCATACACTCTCATTTATTAATCTCATGTGCACAGTTGTAGCAAAGGTCTTGGCTCTGAAGCTTGAAAAATGAATGCCAAGTTTAAATCAACCCATATCAAATAGGATTTAGAAGGAACTGAAGTTCCTTTATTAACATCTGGAGGCTACTGAATTTGAAGTCTTATATTCAGTCTCCCTTGAAGCAGGCTTTCTGTTCTCTATGTATGCCAAAAATATCTGATTCAGTGCAGCCAGCCTTCATGTGGGAGGCATTGTAGTGCTGTGGCTTGAAGATAATTCTATGAGGAAGGTTCCTGTACATCCCAAAGCACAGGTGAGAGCTGGTAATCCTCCTCAGTAGTCATTCAAAAGTAGGGTGACTATATTTCCCTATGCTGAATAGGGGACACCTGGTAAAATTACTCGTATTCAAGCAAGTTCAATGGCAATCAGAACTACGCAGTACAAATGTTCAAATTAACATCAAGTTGACTGAGCCCCTGTTAAAAAGAAATACTGAGTAAGTTGGATTCTTTTTATTTACCTTCTTATCTTTAAGGCTTTAGGGTTCACACGGGGAGAGGTGACACACACACACATTCCTGTACACCTCTTTCACATGGGGAGGGGTGACCGACCGACCCAACCCTCCCTGCCTGCTGCTCTCCGCCCTCCATGCCTGGCTGGACCCTGGGACAGACCCGTCTTTCCTGGTACCTGGTGGTGCAGCTTCCCGAGGCAACATGTTGGGGGGATGCAGGGTCACATGGCCTCTTGCCCCCAGATTTCTGCCAGGGTTCACACCAGAATGTTTCCAGTAGCAGCCTTTCAGCACTGTGTGGGCAGGGCCGCCCAGAGGGGGGGGCAAGAGGGGCAATTTGCCCCAGGCCCCGAGCCCCACAGGGGCCCCCACCAGAGTTTTTCGGGGCCCCTGGAGCGGGGTCCTTCACTCGCTCCGGGGGGCCCGGAAAACTCTTGCGGGGCCGGGCGCAGGAGCTTCTTTTGCTCCCGGTCTTCGCCGGCGGCGGGTCCTTCCGCTCCGCGGTGGAAGGACACCCCCCCCGGCGAATTACCGCCGAAGACGGAGCGGGACCCGCCGCCGAGTTCAGCTCGGTCTTCGGCGGTAATTCGGCGGCGGGGGGCCCTTTCCTTCCAGGACCCGCCGCCGAAGTGCCCCGAAGACCCGCGGCGGGGGCCCCCCTCCGCTGAATTACCGCTGAAGACCGGGCTGCACTTCGGCGGCGGGTCCCACTTCGGCGGTAATTTGGCGGCGGGGGGGCCCCTGCCACGGGTCTTCGGGGCACTTCGGCGGCGGGTCCCGGAATGGAAGGGCCCCCCCACCGCTGAAGACCCCGGGTCCCCGGAATCCTCTGGGCGGCCCTGTGTGTGGGAGGGAAGGGATGGGAGCTGCTTCCAGCCAGAGGGAAGGAGGAGGAGAGGGAGGGGAAGAGATGACTTGGCCTGTGTCTTTGCAGAGCTCATCTCTCCCCATTCCTCCTCTCTCGCTCCCCCGCCCCCAACACACACACACTCTCCTCTGGCTGGAAGCAGCTTGTCCCTTCCTGCCTGCACGGTGTTGAAAGGCCACTAAAACCTCCAGGCTCTTGCTGGCCACTGACATAACCCAGATGCATCCTGTCCCCTGGCTACAGCATAGGCAGCCTGAAATGAGACGGTGGACGGGGCCTGCTGGCTAAGAGCCAGCATACAGCAGGGGCTGCGCTGATGAACCAGCAAGGGGAGTGGCCAGCCCACCACCAGCCTTGCACACCCACCCACATTGTTGGCCACTGGACCCCGCCACTCACCGTCGGTGGGCAGGCGGCTGCTGAGCAGGGATCCAGCCAGAAGTAGGACCTGCCAGTACTGATGGGGGGGGGGGGGAGAGACAGAAAATACAAGACAATTTGCCAGCTTTTAAGAAAAAGTCAGGACTCCTCCAGGATGGCTTAAATACGGGACTGTCCTTTTAAAAATGGGAGGTCTGCTCACCCTATTCAAAAGTGACGTGAGTCAAAGATACCCCATAGACTCGCTTATCTTCAGTAATTGAACTTTATCAGGAAAGCAAAGTCTTTCCTCCCAATATTCAAAGTATCACAGTCAAAGAATGGAAAAATGATGCTGACAGATTCATTTAAAGTCCAGTGATCTCTCAGCCACAATTGGCTAATGTCATATGGCAGAAAGGCATAAAACTAGCTAACAGAGAGAGAATCAGTTGGGCGATTTGATTTAATGTATAGTGCAGTGGCTGTTTAGACAGCTTTTCTTTTCTTTCTATTAAATAGAACAAGTTAAAGGCATGATTTTCAGAAGTGTTGAGCACCCTCAAATTCCATTAAAGTGGATTGGGGCAACAGATGCTAAGAAGCTTTGCAAATCGGGCCATAAAACTATACTGGGTAACCGTAAGATGTATTAATATGACAATCAATAGCAGGGCATATTTACTCTGTATTTAGAATGGCACATAAGGTTTTAAAATACTCTGATTTCACTATTCGCTCATTCAGAGTCTATTTCATCTCAGATTTTTCATGTTTGTCATTTTCCAGCAGGATTTAAAAATTTACTCCTATTTGGTTGGGTGCAGAGAGGAAGCAAATGGTTTTATCCGCAAGAACCAGTTGTTAAATTTAGAAGCCAGTTATTAAAGGGGCCGGCGGGTCAGCAAACTCCAGTCCATGGGCCACATCCGGCCCACGGGACCGTCCTGTCCGGCCCGCCTGAGCTCCCAGCTGGGGAGGCTTCCCCCGCACCTCGTAGAGCCCCAACACTCCGCGCCACCGGCGCCAGCACTCCCCCACCGCCGAAGTGCTGCCAAGGACCGGGTAGGGAACCGGTTATTAGGATTTTGGGAGCTCATCACCGGTTTTATCTAACTCTGTAGAAAGTAAATACAGGGTATGAGTAGGCAGAAATAACTTTGTGGCAACAAATTAGTTATGCCATCTTGATTTTTACAAATGTTTTTATTGTATTCAAGTCTCATAAGCATACTTAAGAGCTACTATATTTCTATCTGGAACTAGGAGGTAAAATTCTGCATTCTGTGTTGTGCAGGAGGTCAGATTAGATGATCATAACTTCTCCCTGTGGCCTTAAAATCTCTGAATCTCTCTCCCATTTCTTTGCCACTATCCTAGAATGAATGGAAACAACATTATTTACCAAACCTGTGCACAAATTCTACCCAATCTGGCACTTCTTTCCTTGGTTAAGCCCCCAAAAGCTGTATAATCTAGGCCTGAATTTGATTTTCAAGTTCGTTTATATCCATTTCCATTACAACGCTAATGTATCTAGTCTTCTCTTATTTCTGGGGAGTGTGATGCCCATTCTGGTAAGTTTTTCTGAAAATAACCATTTGGATCTACATAGCTGTCTTATAACACCTAATAACGGGATCCTGAGCTGCTGAGCCCAGAGATGTGTTTTTTGAGCTCCTCCCTATGAGCAGGGTTGGTGTGGAATCCTAGGCAAACAATAGCCTTAGCCATGGTTTTAAAATGTCTAGTTTGTCAGCTTAAGCTGATTTTTGTTGGCATATTTCCACCTATATTCAGGCTAAGCTTCTGGTGCCGTAGCTGGATTTTGAGTTCATGCACATGAGTTCTCCAGCACCGTTAATGGTTTGTGCTCAGTTATGGCCCTTATCCACCAGTGCCCACCAATAGGAAGACTTCTGTTGACTTCAGTGGGCATTGGATCAGGCCTTCAGGTAGCTGCTGGTCTGGAACAGAGTCAAACCACATGTTCTGTGCTGGAAAGATAATTTTACTGGTGTTGTTCTGATTTTAACGCCTATGTTACCAGCATAAATGTCACAGCACAACATTGCACTTACATAGTAGAAAGCAAAACACCTGCTATAGAAGGGTACATGGGAAAAGGTACTGAAAACATTTTCCACCTCATATTATTAATGCTCAGATACATTCCATAGGGTTAAAAACATGGAATTCCAAAATGCTTGTTTAAGGTCAAAAAGAGGCACAGCTTTATTCCAGATATAAGTGTGTTCCAGCCGCAGCTCTGAATTTGGGCATACAGCCTCACAGGGCTCCCTGCCTATAACTTCTTCCCCTTAGGCAAATTATGCAATTTGATTCTCTTACCAAAAGCTTCCTGACAAGATCTTACCCACTGATCCTCATGGTGCATCTGTGACCCATCCTTTTTAATCCCTTGGTCTTTCTATGGCCCATTTCCCAGCCTCTCCACACACTTTCTTTTGGATTGCTGAATTCAACAGCTTTTCACAGACAGCAGGACATTTAGTATATATAAATAATATATTGTAGGGCATGGAATAGGAGTCTCATTTGCTTTCCTTCCCTATAGCTAGGTATGGTCCAGGTTGCCTTCCTTCAACATCCATTAATACTACTTTGAGCACTACCTAGAATGTATAACTTGTGCCAGTTGCTCCTTCCACCTCAGGGAAGGGCGAAGGACTATGCGTGGCCCCAACAATCCTCTGTGGTCCATTTGGCCAGCTTCAAGATTTCAGTTTAAGTTACAAGATAAATCTGGAGCTGTTTAACATTCCCAGTTTAGCCTTTTATTTTAAAGTAAAACTTGAAAGTGTCTAGCCATGCCTCTGTTGGCCTGGCCACTGCTGTTTTGAACCATCTGTTGGCCTCATGCCTCACAAGATGCTCTAGACATGTACTGTATTAATAGCCCCATAAAAAATGTCCTGTTATTTTACCCATACGACAGGATTCCAAACAGATGTAAGGAACATCTTTTGACCCAGGAATATACAAATCAGATTTTTCTTATCTGGAACCAAAAGAATCTGAAAGGATACTAGAACTTTTCTATGATCACTGGAATTCATGGTATTCCACTAATTAAAGGAAGAGTAAGATAACATAGCTGTTTTAAAAAACTACCACATTAAAACATCAAGATATGAGTCTTACGCAAAAACAAAAAAACTAAAACCTATGTTATATAACGAGGTCCATGATGATTACTAGGTTGGAAGCATTTAATTAGAAGTAAATATTTGTAGAATTCTGGGGAAAACATTTCAAAAATTTTCTAGTTTTGTAACCTGTAATTGTCCATTTCAGAAGCAAAGGTGTAAGGTAGCATATTATGCCACTCAGGTGGTGGGAGTAATCACTAGAATTTAGCAAATCAGTGGAACTACCTGTGGAATAAGGTGCTGCTCAATCTGGCCCTCAGTTTGCACCACAGATGAACAGTGGTGCCCCAGTATCTAAATGGGGGGTTGAATTGTAGTGTACTGCCTCAATGACACAGTGCAGTGGTTCCCACACTTGTTCCGCCACTTGTGCAGGGAAAACCCCTGGCGGGCTGGGCCGGGCCAGTTTGTTTACCTGCCGCATCCGCAGGTTTGGAAGCGGCGGCCAGTACGTCCCTCAGCTCACGCCACTTCCAGCAGCTCCCATTGGCCTGGAGCAGTGAACCGCGGCCACTGGAAGCCGCAATCGGCGAAATCTGCAGACGCGGCAGGTACACAAACCGGCCCGGCCCGCCAGGGGCTTTCCCTGCACAAGTGACGGAACAAGTTTGGGAACCACTGGCCTAGTGGCTGTGCATGCTCCAATGATAGAATCAGAAATCAATGTGAGGCAAAAAACCCAATACCTTCACTATTATATAGGGCCAGATCTTCGCTTAGTGTAAATCAGATTAGCTCTCTGGCTGAAGTAAACGGAGCTTTGTCCCTTTACCCCAGCTGAGGATTTGGTACAGAAGGTTTGCATTTTCTGGCTGAGACTGAAACTGAAAAGCTAATTTTATGGGTGCTCTTTGAAAAATCCAACCCTATCTGTAAACATTTAGCTTCTCAATGAACAGCCCCTTTCAAGGATGTGAGTCAGTGAAAAATACAGCTGTTTCACATACTGAGGAAAACATAAAACAGCATTTACCATAGGCTCAAGCTGCTTCTTTACTGAATACAAAGTCCCTGATTCCCCGCACACAACAGGGTAAAGCGGGAGTACCTCCACTGAGGTTGATGGAGTTATTAGGGAGTAAAACATGAATGAAGTCAAAATTGGAGGGTCCCTATACAATAATTTTTAATATGCTTTGTCCTAATTGCATTATATTAATTGACCTATTTCATAATATGGTGACAGCCAAAGCAGATAATGGTATTATTATCTCTATTGTATTATTTCAAATCAAATCCTTTACTCTATTGCATTCCTGCATCCAGATTAATAAATGAAGCAAACAAATTATTTGCTATTGTTCACTTTTAATCTAATATGCAAGTTAGTCTAAAATCAGATTCTGTTGTTCTCTCTTTTGAGGTGCTAGCAGTAAAAGTAGATAATGTTGTGTTTTAACATGACTATAATGTGTGCATAGCATTATACGTTTAGGCCCAGATCCTGCAAATTGATGCATGCGGGTTGACCACGGTACCCAGCAGGGTCCCCATACAAGTGCAGGGATCTGCCCTCACAGAACTTATTCCAGGATCAGAGCCTTTGGGAGTACATTCTACACTTGTTCATATATAGCTTGACTTCAGAGTATGTTCCTTAGATTGCTGCCATATTGTTACAGAAATGCATAACAGTGAAGTGTCATTAAATTTAATGGACTCATCTGGGCTGATCCTTTCCATTGTAAACCAAGCAAGAAAACCAATGTGTAAATTATTAAAAATAATAACTTTTAAAACAAAATATGAATTTATCTTTTCGCCTAATGTTCCTCACTGTTGACCCCAATAACTGACTAGCCTTTCATCTAGCCAGATGCACTCCCTGACATCTACACTTGCAAAAACAGTACATACGTGTGCTACACTTACTTTCATTCTTTATTCTGTCTGCTTTCTATAGCTTGTGCATGAAAATAACTTCCAAATTAAACAAACAGGAAAAAGTAATATACAGTAGTTTGATTGCAACCTTTATATTTTAAACTAAAAAGGTTTTGCTGTATATTCACTTAACTAAGAAAGAAAAATCAATGGTTAGACCGACACATCGCCATCCCCTCTGATTTAAGGAGCAGCATATATAGTTGCCCTGCCCAAGGAGACGGGCAGGGACTGAGTTGTGGCTTGGAGAGTCACAATTTGGTCTATACTCCCCCCTTTCTCCATAGGGAAAGTAAGCTGTGCCTGCCCTTCTGTCTTAGGTTACTTGCACTGGCCATCTGCCATATTGGGGATGAGTACATGGTCCACCCACTTCCTGCTCGCAGGAGTTGGATGGGGATTAGCAGCCTGGAAGCAGCTGCTCTCCTCTGCTATGACCTACGTTGCAAGTAGCTTGTACAGGGGTTTCAGTGAGTATGATATATCTCCTTACTCCCTTCCACAGACACACAGGCCCAGATCCACAAAGGGATTTAGGTGCCTAAATCCCAGATTAGATTTAGGCTCTACTGGGATCCACAAAAGGCTGCTCAGCTGCTGCCTAATCATATAAGTGCCTAAACTTGCTTGGCACCTAAATTTTCACAGTAAAAGTTCCCTAGGTGTCTAAGTTTCTGCCTCTAGGCCCCCTCACTGCTGCCTGAGGCAGGTGCCTGGACCTTATCTCATGCCTAAGACCCAGTGTGATCCTCAAACTAGGTGTCAAGTATCAGGGGATAGCCATGTTAGTCTCTATCCACAAAAACAACAAGGAGTCCGGTGGCACCTTAAAAACTAACAGATTTTATTTGGGCATAAGCTTTCATGGGTAAAAAACCTTTAGGTGGAGCTAGGCAGGGCAATGCCTATCTTGTCCTGCAGGGTCTGATCTGGTAGGTGTGCCCAGAGCACACCTAACACTACACAAAACTGGGAATGGGAGGCAGCCTTCCTTGTAACCGTTAGCCCAGTGGTTATGATACTAACGCAGGATATACACTGGTTCCATTTCTTTCTCTGCCTGAAGAGGAGAAGGGGTTTGAACAGGGGTTTCCCACCTCTCAGGTGAGTGCCCTAACCACTGCAGTAGGGGATATTCTGATGTGGGTGCCTCTCTGGATCTCCCAATGAAGTTGTTCCACTTTGTATAAATAATTAAATATTAATTGGGCCAGAGTGAGAATCACTCTCTAGACCAATGGTCAGGGCTCCCCCCGAGTGGTGGGAAAACCTTGTCCAACTCTCTTCTTCTCATCAGACAGAGAAGGGAGGAGGATTTTAACCAGGGTCTCCCACATCCTGGGTGAGTATCCTACCCACTGGGCTAAAAGTTATAAGGGAGGCCCTCTTCTCCAGCCATTTTGTGTGGATTTAAGCATGCTCTGAGCACACCTACCAAATCAGTAGACTACAGAAAAGGTTTCATGGCTGTGGATCACAAGTGGAAATAGGGCAGGCCAGGCTTTAGGACGTGCGAGGCCCAATTCAAAAGAGCTGCCGCTGAAATGCCGCCAAAGACAGTGGCAGCAATTGAGCTGCCACCAAAGATAGCGGCGGCAATTCGGCGGCAGCTCAATCGGTTGCCGCTGTTTCCGGCGGCACTTCAGCGGAGGGTGTGGGGCCCTCTTAGGTGCGGGGCCCGATTCCTGGGAATTGGGGGAATCACCCTAAAGCTGGCCCTGAAATAGGGTCATCCCTCTCTCCTTGGTATTGGCCAATACCAAGCTTAGGTGACTCCCTGCCTAGCGGGCTGACTTGTGTGGCTCATTCTAGGTGCCTGTCTCTCCCCATTCATTGTATAGGGAGCCTAGCTATGTTAGTCTCTATCCACAAAAACAACAAGGAGTCCGGTGGCACCTTAAATTGGTGGATTCCAGGGTTTTTTAAGCCGGCTACAACTAAGGTGTTGCATCCATATGTTCTCCCTCAATCAATCCCTTGGGGATCTGGGTTGTAAACTGATTCACAGTTCAGACCAATGTGCCAAAATCTCCTTTATTAGTTAATTTGCATACTGTGGTCACTGCCTACTTTTCAAGTGTTCTGCACTGCACCAAAAAGATAGCTAGCAACTTAACTTTTGTCCACTATACTTGATTATATAGTATACTCTTCCCCATAGTTACACTAATAACAATGAAACTTAGATGGACATATGGATGAAACCACAGTGGGAATGGCAGGAAAACTAGACAGGATGTTTTATTGGCCCTGACATCCACTTTTACTTCATCTGCATGGAATGTGCTTATGCCTATGACCATGAAATTTCATCTTCTGTTGATTATCTTGAGAGTAGAAAGTTGTCTAGTTGCTGGGCTTTAATCTGTGAGTTATTTCACGTTCATTTTTCTCACTTAATTCAGAAAGAGAGAGTTATTAAAGTATAAGGCGCCGTCACCTATAATACAGGAACGCAGAAATATCCACAAACATTTACAGTACAAATATCAGTTAATATGCTGCTTCTCAGTAAGGAAAGTACCATTTTTTTTACCAACATACTATGTGTTAGAACAAGGATGATAACTGCACAAGAGTGTTGGCACGTATACACAGTTATTTGGAAGTAATATAACAACTGAGGGTACAGCGTCTTAACCCGGGACAAAGGTGATCTTTCTTCCCTGGGTTTGATATATTTTCAGCTACTTTAAAGGCCCTTGAGGTCAGGACCCCTGCATAGACTTTGAAACTCACATTTTTCTTTCTGTAGCTTGGGCTTCTAATGGCAGCTCAGCAAATACCTTATCAATATTTAAAGTGTCAAGTGTATCTCAGTTAGATGTACCAATTGCAGATCAAAGACACTAGCACTATGGAGTTGCATTCCCTTCAAGGGTCTTCACTCCTGGCATTTTCCTTTTATTGGGGGAGAACTCCTCCTCTTAACATAAGCTGCTTACATGAGTCTTAACCATGTTGTTCGACATCTATAGGGAATTAAATGTTTCCTTAGCACAGCCAGGGAGAGATTGGGGGTTTAAAGACTTCATTCTTGTTTAAGAAAAGAGAATGTCAGGAAAAGGGTTTTTCCCTGCTGGGTCCATCATTGTTCAGTAGACCCTCAACAATTTTGTTTAGTGGTGGGAATGACATGCTTTCCAAGGATGGCAAGAAGAATTCAGGATGGATGAAAATTTAGTGGTATGCAGTGACACTAGTGAGTTACTTCTCTGTTGGCTCTCTATCTTTCAATGGTGATTTAGAACACTTCTGCCTTTTCTCATTCTAAGTCTTCTCTGTTTGCTTTGTTCTGCTCATTATTCAAGGAGTTTATGAACATGACTAATGCAGCTTAATCCCATTACTGCTCTTGGAGTGTTATTTCAATTGTAACATTAGCTGTGGTAATTACAGCAGTGGAGATCTTGAAGCTTTCATGTTTGTGGCTTTACCCACTTCCATGTCTTAATTTTGGGTGAAACTGACCCCTTGCAGAGCCAAATTTTGAGGTGTTAAGTGGGTCTTGAATGATGGATAGACTTAGGGCTGAGAGGTGTATAATCTCTGACTGCATACATATTCCATGATTTTGAGAAGAAAACAGAGTGAGAATTAAAAGGCATATTTATGTCTCTCTTGGAAAACAGAGACTATTTGTTATCCATGAACTGCAACCCAACCTCATACAAAATGCTACTGAGAGGATTAAGACAGTGAGAGTTGAGAGAGTTTCCTGTATCCTTAAAATTCCTCCTGTCCTAGGGTATGTCTATACTTAAAAGGTAAATTCTTAACTCAGGTTAACTAACCCAAGATAGCTAACTTGGATTAAAATAGCATTGGAGACATGGTGACTCAGTTTTTAACTCAGGTTAGCAGCTCAGGTTAAAGCCTATAGGGGATTCTGGGGTTCAATTTGAGCTGCTAACCCAAATTAAAAACTGAGTTATGTGTCTTCGCTGCTATTTTAATCTAAGTTAGCTAATGTGACATAAGAATACATCTCTTTTTGCAGGGTGGACATACCAATAGAAGGTGTTTTTTGCCCTGCAAGAAATTCCATTGAATAATATTGAATTCCTGTTTAATTTTTAAAAAATACACTTCCTTCCTATAGGATATATGGTGTTAATAGGCTCCAGGACTGTACCTCAGAATAATTGCATTAGCAATAAAGTATAGTTGAAAATTTATATATTTTATGTTCTTTGATGAACAATGCCTGGTGTGATGCTGTCAACCATAGTCACTCTGGCTGGCACAATGGTCCTTAGTAAACTATGTGTGTTTGATGATGATTTAATGAAGATTGGTTTCAGAGCTAATAATCCATTGCTGTTGTCAAATAGGGAAAGTTTAATACATTGGGTTTATGGTTAACTAAAAACCCTGATAAGTGCAACATTACTTGTTCACTGTCATCCTTCATTAACTAATGTGTCACACATTGGTTTGTAATTCTTTTGGGCAAGTGGTGTATTTTCTGGTGAATGCCTGTAATTACATTGATTTCAGACTGCCAGAGGTATTAACAGGTAAACAATACCACTTCAGAAAGAATCCTGTCTGCATAGTAAGATGTTTTAAAACTCAGAGGCTGTTTCTACACTGCAAAGTTTAGTTGACATAAGTTATGTCACATTGCTGGCATTCATGGAGCAACTCCACATGGTGGACTGGTATTTCTGGGCCTGAAAAATAACCACCAAGTGGTGGGGTCACATCATGATGTAGATTTCAGATGATGAGCAGCGGCTGCAGACATTTTGGATGTTGTGATAAATGAAAGTGTGTGTGTGGGGGGGTAGCTCCCTTTTATGGACACCCAGCCAGTCAGTTAACTATAAAGTCCCTCTTGGTGGCTGCTTGCTTTACCTGTAAAGGGTTTAAAAGTCCCCAGGTAAACAAAAGGGAGTGGGCACCTGACCAAAAGAGCCAATGGGAAGGCTAGAACATTTTAAAATGGGGAAAAAAGCTTTCCCTTTGTCTCTCTGTTGTTCTCTCTGGGCTGAAGAGATGGGGACAGCTGGAATGCTGTGTAAAGTTTGGACCAGGTATGAAAATTCATCGGTCATACCTAGAAGGATTCATTGGGACAGGGAATGTTTAGATAGATGCAATTAGGTTTATTTCTTTTATTTTCTGTATACTTGTGGACTCCTCTGTGCTAACCCCAGATGCTTTGTTTGCTTGTTACCTTTAAGCTGAACCCCCAAGAAAGTTATTTTGGGTGCTTAATTTTTGGAATTGCTCTTTTAAAATCCAGCAAAAGCTTAAGTTCCAGATGTATTTTCTTTCTTTTTGTTTTTAATAAAATTTACCTTTTTTAGGAACCTGATTGGTTTTGTGTCTTAAAAGGTCTGCACATGTTTCTCAGTTAGCTGGTGGCAACAGCTGATTTGCTTTGTTTTTTTTTTCTCATGTCTTCCCAGGAAGCGGGGGGCGCGGGGGAGTTTGAAGGGCTTGAGGATACCCCACAGGAAGGAATTCTGAAGTGTTTCTTCCTGGGTTCTCAAAAGTGGGGGAAGGAGCTTGCACTTGGGTGGTGGCAGAATCTACCCATCCAAGGTGAGAGAGAAGCTGTGACCTTGGGAGTTTAATACCACCCTGGAGTGGCCACTATTAATTTTTTTAGAATCCTTGTGGGCCCCACCTTCTGCACGCAAAGTGCCAGAGTGGGGAATCAGCCTTGACAGATGTGAAAGGCCACATTCCTGGATTTGTGTGACAAGCTTGCCCCAGACCTCCAGTGCAGGGCACCAGAATGAAACAAGCATTGGCGGTGCAAAAGTGAGTGGCAATCGCACTCTGGAAACTTGCAATTCCATTGTCATTCAAGTGCTCAAGGCCTTTAAGTGTCTCCTGCAATGCAGGTCTATGACTCTGGGTAATGTGCAGGAGATAGTAGATGGATTTGAAGCAGTGGCGTTCCCAAACTATGGTGGAGCAATAGAGGGAGCACATATCCATCTTCTGGCCCCACCCCACCTTGCCTGTGAGTACATAAACCGGAAGGGGCGCTTTTCCATGGTTATGCAAGCTCTAGTGAATTACTATGGATCTTGGTAGTCAATCGATCCAGTGCAATTACTGTGGATACTTTACTGATATCAACATGGGCCTGACCAGCATGTTCACATTGTTGCTGTGGAAATGCCAATAGGGATTCTGAGGGATGCAGCCTATCCCTGGCTTTTGAAACTGTACATTGGCTATCTCAACAGAATGTTCCTATTGTTGCTGCATGTTATGCAGTACATAATATTTGTGTAGCAAAGTGGGGAAGGCTTCCAGGTGAAGGGGTGAGGTGGACTGTCTCTGAATTTGAACAGCCAGACACAAAGGCTATTAGAAGGACCAACCATGGAGCTACACAGTTGAGGGACGCCTTAAAAGATCATTTTAACAGTCAGCCATAGTAGTGTTGTGTGATGCTTTTAGGAAATTGCAATGCTGTCTTCTTGTTAGACCTTAAGTATGGGTAGGTTATTGACTCCCATTCTGAAGTTTTGATCTACTCTGAATTGCAAAAAATAAAATTGAATTGTATGAAAACAAACAGGAAACCAAGTTACAGTGCAAATAAACAAGTTAAAAACATTTTAGCAGCACTGTAAAAGGGTGATCCCTAGTTATACAAAGAAAGTAAAACAATAAACTTATTACAATAAACAAATAACATATTACAATGTTTCATTTATAGTAAAAACAAGTAGTGCACCATGCTTGTTGGCTGACCCTGTAGTTATCACAGGCCAGTGCTGATGTATTCATAGTTCTCCTTGTTTTCCCTTGACATGGAGGGGTAGGGTAAGGGTTCATGCCATGCTGCCATCTGTTATTTGGGGGTATAGGGAGCTGCAGCACGGAGTTTTCCAAGGAATGAAAAGGTTGCTGTGAATGGGGGCTTTAGGCATTTAGCTCAGTAATGTTTTGAACATTTGCCTTTGTTGAATGATCAAAGCCATCATGCCCTGGTGCATTTCCCACTGCACCTCTGTCTCTGCCTCTCCTCCAGCAACCATGCGCTCCATTCCTGGTCCTTCACCCTGCTCTAGGCCATCTGACCCTTCCAATCCCTGTGTTCAGAGTCAGCAGTTGTAGAGGACTGGAGCTTCTCACAGAACAGATTCTCCCTGGTCCACTTTTTTCTTTGCATGAGCCAGGTCAGGCATTCAGAAGGCATGGCGGGGCCACGTCTCAAGGCCACCACGCCAGAGGCTGCAGATAAAAACAGACAATACATTGTTAGATTTACAGTTGTAATGGAAAGGGAAAGCTGAGTCTTAAAACGCCCTTAAATTATTCACAATGACTCCAAGATTCACATAAAGACCTTTTAATAAATACTACCAATTGTCCTGGGGTGGCGAGTTATATGGTGCCGGGGCTCCAGCAATAATCAGGGCCCAGAGGCCTAGCTCCACCAATGTTTGGGGCCAGGTCTCTCCCCTAGCCCTGCCTGCCTCCCATGTACTCCTTCCCCGAGTGTCCCCAGGTCCCCACTTGCTGCCCCCGCGTGCCTCCCCTGGGCTCCAGAGCATCCCTGCCTCAAGCCGGTGGCTGCCCCCTGCAGTTCCCCACTGCTCTCTGCTGTGCTGGCTCTCGGCATCACCTGCCACCGAAGGGTCCTAGTGCCCCCTTCCACATATGCCAGGGCAGGCTGCTTCTGCCCCTGCCTTTCTGCCTCGGACCCTTCCCTTTTCCAGCAGGACCCTCCACCAGCACAGGAGCCCCCCGCATCTGCAGTCACTGCTCCTGCCCCATGCTGGGCAAGGGGCAGCCCCATTCCCCACCCCCAGTGAGGCTACAGTGAAGGGCAGCAGCAGGGGAGGAGGTGCACATATGATGGCAGCCCCCTCCCACCTAGCACCCACCAGAGGGGAGGCAAGGAGGCTTCCTGGACCTGAGAGGGGCCCTAGGAGCATGTGCTGTGGCAGTGGTGCGAGGTGAGTGTGCTGCCAGGGGGAAGATGGGGACCCGTCCCCCAGAGCTCTTTGCTGCTAGCGGGGAGAGGGCTGGGGGGAGTTGTTCTTTCTGGCCCCAGCCCCAGGGCAGCCTGCCTGCACCCCAAACTCCTCATCCCCAGCCCTGCCCCACCCCAGAGCCTGCATCCCCAGCTGGAGCCCTCACCCCCCATACTCCAATCCTTTGCCCTAGCCCTGAGCTCCTCCCACACCCAAACCCCTCATCCCCAGCCCCAGCAGAGCCCTCATCCCCCCGCACCCTAACACTGCCCCAGCCCTGAGCCCCCTCCTGTATCATGAACCCCTCATCCCCAGCTCCACCCCAGAGCCCTCACCCCTGCACTCCAACCCTCTGCCTGAGCCCCTTCCAGACCCCAAACCCCTCATCACCAGCCCCACCCCAGAGCCCTCACAGTTTTTACATTATTTTGTTCATTTTACATGTTATTCTTTTGTTTCCCAAACATATCCACTCCTACACTCCCCGCTCCAATCAGCCAGCCAGATGGAGGCTTTGAGAGGATGAACACTTATTTAACATAACTTCCTTTTACCCACGTTTACAACATGTAAAATTGAACAGTGACTGAGGAAAACAGTGTTGCAGATGTGCTGTTGCCAGTTTCCCTGTGACAAAGTGAAATGGCTGGTGACAGGCTGAGGAAAATGGTCAGTATCCTCTGAGCTCTGCTGTGATCAGTGTCTGGAAATCATTGTCCTCCCAGATGATATAGGGGCTATCTTTTTATTGCTCAATTTCTCCCAGTCTTCTTTGTACAAATTATCCTGATCTATGCATAGCAGGAAGAAAAGGACTCAGATTTTACTATATCTATAGGTATATCTATACTGGAGGTTCACAGTCTCTCCTGAATTTATTAAGCTATTTTTCTCTATATCTTACACTATAGACGTATCAGAAAAAATCCACTGTCACTTAGTGGGGGGAAAAGGTCATCTCTGCTTGTTTTGCAGGGGTGGTTGGTCAAGGTGCGTGTGTGGCTTTGTCTATTCTGGTGGCAGTACATGTAGTACTCCTGGGGGAATTTTGTGCCACTGCATGTGCGCAGAATACGTGTCACCTGCAGATTTCTTTGCTTCCCTGCAGAAAAATGAATTTTGATGGGGAAGCAAAGGAAAACTGCAAGAGTGATCACGTGCCCTTCCCCAGCAGCGTGGTTTCAGGTGTCTGGAGGAGCCAGCAGAGAGGTAAATCACCTGTGTGTGTGGGGGGGCAGACCGGGGATGTCCCAACCAGTGGCTCCTACCTTGTGCCTGGCTCAGTTGCTAGTCCTGGCTGGGCTGGGGGTGGGGGAGGATGGTATTTCCTCTTACCCTGCAAAGAGAGGCCAGGGCTGGGTCAGATCCACCCCCAGAAACCTCCCCCAGCTATGCACCCTCCCCCCACTTCATGCTCCCATCACTTCTCAGCCATGGCGAGAGGGGTCACTCTACAGGGAGATGCTTCCCCCCCGTCTGCCCAACCCCTGTACATCTGGACGCCCCCATACCCAGACATCCCCCACTGAGCCTCACCCCCCTCTGCACCCAGAACCACCCCGCACCCATCCTCTAATCCCATGGAGCCCTTCCCCCTGCACCTGCACCCAGATGTCCCCCTCACTCAGCCCCCACACTTGAGCCCCAACCCCAACAAGCCCCACCCCTCCTGCATCTGGACCACCCCACTGAGCCCCCCAGACCACCATGCCACTGAGCCCCACCCAACTGCACCTGGATCCCCACCCCACCAAACCACACTCCCCCAGCACCCAGATCCCACCACCAAGCCCCATCTCCCCACACCCAGACCCCCCTGCTGAGCCCCAACCATCTTCACCTAGACCCCCTTCAGAGTCCCATTCCCTCTGCACCCAGAATCCCTCAACAAGCCCCTGTGCATCCAGATTGCACCCAGACCTTCCACGGAGCTGCCTGCACCCAGATTGCCCAGCACAGAACCCTATCACCCCACATCTGGATCCCCCCACACTAAGCCCCTCCATACTTCGATCCTACCGGTGTGAGCTTGCTTCCCCACACCTGTATCACGGGCCAGGGCTAGGCATGTGTGCAAGACTCCCTCTTTTTCATTATCTTGGCACGCCTAGTGTGGAGGGTCAGGGCCCTGGGGTGTTTCTAGGGCAGGTCCAGCCCCTGCTCTGTGTCAGGTGCAGCCTCATCACCGAATCCATGTCCAAGTGAGTGTGTGTGAGGGGAGCGGGATGCAGTGTGATCTCCCATTTCCATGCAGTCAGTGGCCTGTGCCCCCCCCACCGCAATGCTGGAGCCTCCGCATTTATTTATTGACAGATAAAATATGCAGAATTTTAAAATATTGTGCACAGAAATTTTAATTTTTGGTGCACAATTCCCTCAGGAGTAGTGTAGCTACACACTGCAGTGGAAAGGAGGCTGCGTCAATACTGTGGTGTGTAGCTATATGCGGCAGTGAAAGACTGGCAGCAGGGAGGCCACAGGACACTACGCTGCTAAAAATAGCAGGGAGGCACTGCTTGGGCATGTAGAGAACCGTGTAGGGTTCAAAGCCACAGGGTTCAGGCATGTCTTTACTCGCCTGAGCTGTGCCTCTCCATCTACACTGGTATTTATACCTGTGCTGGGGGTACGTGAAGAGTACGTACTCTACAGGCTGCCTTAAGTGCAGACATAGCTAGTGTCTCTCTCTCTCTCTCTCTCTCTCTCCTGTCATCAGAAGCCTGTGGGCTAGATTCTCAACTAGAGTAATATAGCTCCATTGCCTTCCATGGAGCCGTGTCAAACTATACCAGCTGCGGACTTGGTCCATATTTAACACTTGAGATGTAATACTGATGTGATATTCCTTTTTCAAACTCTAAGAAAAATCTAAAATATGTTTAGAGCATCTCTGGGTGATATTGTGTGTGCAAATGAAGTAATGTTAACTCTACCAACTGCGTGATCGCCAATGTTACTCAGAATCCTATTGTCCAGCAATAAGTTCACAACTCTCTTGAAAGCATATGGTGTAGGCATTTTTAAAACTTGAAAAAAAAAATTGGAAGATAGATAAAGTGTTAAGACGAGTGGAGAGGGGGCCGTTGAAAATGTTACTGGTAGACAAGAGGCTGCTCTTTCACTATTCTCTCCCTCATTTTAGGGTGAATTTATATATCAACTGAATTTGAAGCATTATTAATTTATTATTTCTTAGATTATAAAGCCAGAAGGGACATTGTGATTATCTAGTCTGATCTCCTGAATAACAGAGGCTATATAGGAGTTCCCTGAATTTATTCCTGTTTGAATTAGAGCATATCTTTTAGAAAAACATCCAATCTTGGTATAAAAAATTTCCAGCAATGGTTTGATTTCTCCTTTTGTCTTTTGTTTCTCATAATAATTTTCTACAGTTCCTAGCTTATTTATCACTATCAACTTCTCTTTTTCCATGTGTTTATATATATATATAATGTGTGTGTTTTTGTGTTTGTACACACACACACACACACACACACACACACACACACACACACACACACACACACACACACACACACACACACACACACAGCCTTTATCTCCCCCTCTTGATTGTGGGATAGAAGATTTTGGGGCATTTGGTAACATATTCTTAAACAATTCCCAGCTATTATAGATCCTATATCCTTAAGTTTAAAAAATGGCTTTCTACCTAGTATACTCCATAGGCAGTCACATTTTTCAGTCTGATGGATAATACTTTTCCTTTATAGCCCTCACCTCCAGTTAGTACTTTATTCTATGCCTGTGTAAAATAAGTAAGCGGTATGTTTGAGGATTCTGTGTATTGTTTTCATAAAGGTCTGGAGATGAGATGATGAGTATTCTGAAGTGGATGAAGTATAAGTTATACAGGGATGAGAAGTCAGCCTCTGGAAATGCACTATTCTTTCATGTTTGAGCTTTCTTTTGTCAGCTTTTCATACTTAAATGCCTAAATGGCTACACTGGACAAAACCTGAACCTAATTTAAAGTTTAAATCCTCCTGATTGAGACTATCTTGAATTCTCTGAAGAATCAGGCTGTCACAAAGAGAAAAGCATATGGTTTATAAAATTCAAAAGAATAGTGAGTGCAGGAACAGGATATTTTCATATATTTTTAAATGTGAAGTTCAGAGGGAATTTTTAAAGCTTCATTTATGAGAAAGCAGAGTCAAAGGGCTTTTATATGAAACAGCCTTATTTTAAAAGATACTTGGTCACTCACATCCAGATAAAGCAGGTTGCCAAATCCTTGGGAACAGAGAGCCACACCTCCCTCTTGATCAATTCTCTGGTAGATTGAAAAATGGTATTAACACAGGGCACCCTATCTATGGCACTTTGGGGACCCAGGGTATCATAATGCAGGGTATTGGGTTGGAAAGCAACACAGGATAAAAACAAGATGCCATAGGGTTCCCATCAACAAAGCCTATGTAAAGACTGAAGGTAGCCTCAGCTGTAGATACAGCAATGATAAATTAAGTGTTGTTTTATGAGAGCAACCCATATCAGTCAAGGGAACAGTTCTTTTTTTGTACCTGATGATTTTATAGGTATCTGATTTAGATGAGGGTGTCATTGGCTAAAACAAATGAATCCTGTATGCCTAACCATTATCTACTCAATTATGGTAAAGCCAACACTTATGTAATGAACTGTGACAAAGGCTGTATCTGTGCTTGTGTGTTTTTATTTTGTATCTGTAATATGAGAATCCACATGTTCTATCACTTATACCGGTGAAACTGGAGACTTTAAGCACATGCCTAGCTTTAAGCATGTTAATAGTTTCACTGAAGCCAATGAGACTAAAGCATGTGTTAAAGTCCCTTGCTGAATCAGAAAACCCAGTATGTACCAAGAAAATGATATACACAAAAGAAACTAACTTCCAATGGAAAGAGAGCTTTTAATTAAAGCCTATAAGAGCTGTAAAACGGGAAGACCTCACACCTACCTGTTTGTGTCACCACTGATCAAAGATGAATTTAGCTACAACTAACCAGGACTCTGGTGAGGAAAGAAATATTTCCCAAGAGGACTATCAGGGACCGACAGGACCAGATTCAGTTGGTTCTCACAGGAGTTGTGGCTACTTACTCCAGGACTGAATGGCCCAGAAATTCAGTTTGGAAGTCAGATTTACATGGAATCAGAGTAGATGTAAACGCTACCAGGTTCATAGCTCAGCACCAGCACAGGAAATCTCTCAGACTGAAAGGGGCTGACAGAAGCAGAAAAATGGAACATACACATCAGAACCCCCATTTACCCAAATGGAGTTGCGGACATGGCGTTTATTCAGAAAAACTGTGGCTTAAAAAGAAGGGGACTTTTTAATATCATTAGTGCACACTATGGTGAGGGGTGGGGTATATTAATTATATTATTGTTGTAGCTCTCTGAGGTTCCCATAAAGATTGGGCCCCCATTGCGCTAAGCATTACACAAAACTTAAATAAGGTTTATAAAGTGGAGCTGGGCAGGAAACTGTTTTCCTGTCCTGTGTGAATTTTTCAGATATAAAAAAAAATTTCCTTTCCCAAATTGGAACAAAAAGTAAATCTCAAAAATTTCACAAACCAAATAAAAAATAAAAATAAAAATGGGTCAGACAAAACCATTCATTTTGATCATTTTGAAATGCTTTGTTTGATTTCAGTTTCTTTAATTTGTTGTTTACTATAAATTGTCTTAAATTTTGAAATAAAAATCATTTTGAACTGAGAAATACAACTTTTCATTTAAAAAATGTCAAAACAGGACATTTTAACAGTTTTAAAACATTTTTGAAAGAATTTTTTGAAATGGGGATTTTGTCAAAACCAGCCCTTTTCTATGAACAGCTTTGGTTTCAATGAATCTGTGTTTCCCGATGAAAACAATGTTTTGTCAAGAAATTCCTGATTAGCTCTATTATAAAGATTCTTGAATAAGAGGCTTTCTATGGTGTTACCAAAGCTGCTTCTGCCAGCAATTTATTTACCAAAGTCAATTTCCTGCATGCCATTTTTATGCATTTACCTTGTAGCCTTTCATAGAGTGAAGTCACAAATGCTACTGTAGTACTAATCTTGAGCCCATCCAATCTAAGTAATAAAGAGCTGCTAGTTTCTATTTCCTTTTGTTCTCCTCTCTACAGATCAGTTATCTATAAGTAGAACATTTTATTAACACCAAGGTCACTGCATATTTTTGCTTCTAAAAGGATAAAATATGACTACAGAGAAATCTTTGTACTGGTTTCTTTTTGATATCAATTGAATTGTAGAAATATGTCTTTTTCTTACCCCCCCCGCCAAAAAAATTAAAAAAAACCCAAAACTTCTTAGCTACTTCTGCGCTTACTATTATTTTGCATTAAGGTTTCTAAAATATGTGTCTACTCTTAATTAAAAAAATACATAACACATTACTGGTCACAGGATTAAATTAAAGAACATACAGTCCTGGAGCTGTCATTTAGGAAGATACATTTAGAAAAAAAAATATTCCCACTGCAAAGCAGTCATTATTTTATTTCTATGTTAAAGATACTGCAGTAAAAGTACTTTACCTTAATAATCAATAACTCAGCAGGAGGTCCTAATAGGTAGAACTTGCTGGAAGCTGAACTCCAGATAAAGTGGCAGAGGACCCCTGAAGGCCTGCAGGCTATAATTAGAGTACCATAAAACTAGAAGGTAAAGGGTGGCTGAATGCATTAGCAGTAAAATGCTAACTTGCAAGTAATAAGTCTGGATTCTTTCATGTCTACATGCATGTCACTTATACATGAACAAGTAAAATGTTATGTTAAAGAATAAAGTTACATTTAAAATCCCTAATGCTTAAGGATTGGTGAAGGTTATCATGGCAATGAGAAAACAAATGCATATGTATCAGCACAGCTTTACAATTTTCTTTCTTCTTCCACCCCCGCTTCTTTCTATCCTTCCTCTCTCTTCCATCTGCTTTTAGGGAAACACATCACAGAATTTAAACACAGGAAACTAATATAAAAATCCTCTCATGCAAAGAAACAGTGCATCTGTCTTTACATTGTTTCTATTCATGGCTGGCTGGTTTTACATTTTCTGATCAGTGACTGGCATGTGACCAGTAAACCGGTTTCCTCTAAGAGCATCAGTGAACTGTCTGGAGGTCCCGCATTATTGATTTTCTGCTTGTACATTCTGGTTGCTCTGTCAATCACTAGCCTGAAATACAAGATGGCAGTCAATAAGCAAGAGGACCGTGCTCCCACAGATACAATAAAATAATTCAGAAGGTTGAGACTCTCACAGAAAACAGTGAAACCCTTAAGA
Organism: Mauremys reevesii; assembly: GCF_016161935.1. Classification (NCBI taxonomy): domain Eukaryota; kingdom Metazoa; phylum Chordata; order Testudines; family Geoemydidae; genus Mauremys; species Mauremys reevesii. The sequence goes on from NC_052630.1 coordinate 81,879,000, forward strand.
GGAAGGAGAAGGAAGCAAATCTGCTAACCTTCTTCAGAAGCAGTGAGCACAAAAAACAAATGTGCATTGGGCAAAGGCTTCAAACCTATCAGTACAAGATGCAACTTAAATTCTTCTGAATCCTGAATTCAATGAATGTTGAGCTTAGAAAAACACAAACATTAAAAGAAGTAAAATTCTGTATCGGTGTTCAGGACATGTAATCTAGATTTAACATCACAAACAAATACCATATATAAAGGAGCTTTAGGGTCAGATTTTTTCCCAACTACCAGAAGAAGGGATGAAATCCAGTGGATCACTTCTTGGGGGGAAGCAAACTGCATAGTGATACCTCAGCTGTGTCAGTTTCCCCCCTTGCTCAGATCCCCTGGAAGCCTTTCCACAGGTATCCAGATACATTGGTGAGGATGGGAGCTGTCCATGGATCATCTCCCTCCCCATCACCTCAGAATGCAGACCAGTGTTATTTCAAATATTACAAAATGAAAAGGAATGTCTATGAATATTAATTCGATTTCTGAAAACATGTGATATGAAAGTACAATCTCCTGCCTGCATCCATAACAGTTAAACACTGATCTTGTCAGTTCTCATTAACTAAACAGGTTCCTGCAGGTTTAGAACTTGAATGGCGATTGCTTTGGGGAAAACTACAGTGCTGAAGAAGTAAGGTTGAGGATTCAGGAAGTGGCACTCGTTTCTCTGAGCTAGATACATTCTATGCTGTGTGCATAGAACATGCGGTTTCCCTTTGATATTTGCTAATGAGAATCCCCGCTTGATGTGCTTAAGGCTGCTCCTTCAACAAACTCCCAGTTCATTTAAAAAAATTGTGAAAAACAGCAGGGAAGCATCACTAGGAGGGACTTGAACTGTCTAGTAGTGAAGTCAGAAGAACTGCCTTGTGAGTAGAAATGACAATTGTTGGCACATAACTTTGTGACCATTCATAACATTTTGTATTTGCATGATAAATATAGCAGCAACCAAATATTGTGCTTTAGGGTGTATGCTGATCACCACCAAGATGAAGAGAAAGTATTCCACCCCAATTATACAATATTTTACATTTGGCATATCTTTCCCCTGCCCTTTGTATATAAATTTTTGGCCGCTGGCAGAGGAAGGGTAATGGAGCAGATAGATTCATGTTCAGATGAAATGTGATAAAACCTGGGGTCCTGAAAGAGAAAACTCTGTGATTATGCTTCTCTCTACCTTCCCCTTGCTTCAAAAAAAAAAAGGGGGTAAAAAAGGAAATAAAAATGACCGATCACCTAGCTATCTTCTTCTACCTAGCCAGCTACTTATAACAAGAGGTGAAAGTGGGCTGGTACAGGCCAGTATGGCATACTGGTAAGAAGTGGCCGCCGGTTACGGCCTGTACATAGCCAGCGTTAACATCGCTGCCCCTTTCCCCCTCTCTCCTGGGCTGCAGATGGGAGGGGGAAGAAGGGGCAGCTGCCCTGGGGCCCGGCAATTTAAAAAGGCCTGGAGCTCCCAGCTGCTGCTACTGTGGCAGCAGGCAGACCCCTGGGCCTTTTACATCGCCACCAGAGCCCCGGGCAGCATGGGCCAGGCAGTATGGAAAGGCTGGCTGGGGGAGGTTGACCCTCAGCCCCACTCCTTCCTCCTGAGGTCCCACCCATTCTGGGGGCCCAGAACTGGTCCCTGTTCCAGTAATTTATCTTATTTTCACCCCTGCTTATAACACACACATCACCTAGTATCTGAGAGCTTGCAATATTCTGTTATTGGGAGGGGAAGCTTGGACCAGCAAGGGCATGAACTGCAGCAAAAATAGCTGTATACCAACTATCAGCATGACAGACTTAATCGGCAAGGATTCCCCACACTGTTTCACAATTCCAGTAGATCACAAAACAACTCAGAAAAGACAAACAGCTCTAAAAATGCAAAAAATGCCTCCCATTTATATTGGCAGCTTCTTTTTAATCTGCATGTGTAAAAATTGGTGATAAAATTGAGGTGTGGAGCTCGATCTGAATTTGAACCAGCCCAAAGTTCCAGAGGGTTCAGATGTAGTGTTCCAGTTCTGAAGGAACTAAATATGAAATTGCAGAACTATTAATTGTGGTATGTAACTTATTGCTTAAATCAGCCTCTCTACCAGATGACTGGAGGGGTAGCTAATGTAACAACAATTTTTAAAAAAGGCTCCAAAGGCGATTAGAGGCTGGTAAGCCTAACTTCAGTACCTGGCAAATTGATTGAAACTATAGTAAAAAACACAATTATCACACACATAGATGAACGCAAAATGTTGGGGAAGAGTCAACATACTTTTTGTTAAGGGCAATCATGCCTCACCAATCTATTAGAATTCTTTGAGGGGTCAACAGATGTGGAAAGGGTGAATCAGTGGATGTAGTATACTTGGACTTTCAGAAAGCTTCTGAGAAGGTTCCACACGAAAGGCTCTTAAGCAAAATAAGCAGTCACGGGATAAGAAGGACGGTCCACTCATGGAACAATAACAAACAAACAAAGGGTAGGAATAAATGGTCAATTTTCACAGTGAAAAGTAGTAAAGAGCAGGGCCCCCTAAGGATTTATACTAGATCACTGCTGTTCAACATATTTGTAACTGATCTGGAAAAGGAGGTAAACAATGAATTGGTGAAATTTGCAGACAATAGAAAATTACTCCAGATTCGTTAAGTCCAAAGCTGACTGTGAAGAGTTACAAAGGGATCTCACAAAACAAGTGACTGGGCAACAAAATAGTAAATGAAATTCAATGTTGATAAGTGCAAAGTAATGCACATTGGAAAACATAATCCCAACTATACACACAAATTGATGGGGTCTAACTTAGCTGTTACCACTCAAGAAAGAGATCTTGGAGTCATTGTGGATAGTTCTCTGTAAACATCCCCTCAATATGCAGTGGCAGTCAAAAAAGCTAGCAGAATGTTAGCAATGATTAGGAAAGGGATAGATAAAATTGTAAATATCACTATGTCACTATATAAATCCATGGTATGCCCACATCTTGAATGCTGCATGTAGTTCTGGTTGCACCACCTCAAAAAGATCTATTAGAATTAGAAAAAGTACAGAGAAGGACAACAAAATGATTAGGGGGTATGGAACAGTTTCCATTATAAGAGAGATTTAAAAGACTGGGACTGTTCAGCTTAGAGAAGAGATGACTAAGGGCAGGGCGTATGATAAAGGCCTATAAAAATCATGAATCGTGTGGAGAAAGTGAATGAGGAAGTGTTATTTACTCTTCACATAACACAAGAACCAGGAGTTACCCAATGAAATTAATAGGCAGCAGGTTTAAAACAAATAAAAGGAAGTACTGGTACTGCACACAATGCATAGTCAACCTGTGGAACTCATTGCCAGCAGATGTTCTGAAGGCCAAAAGTATAAGTGGGTTAAAAAAAAGAATTAGATAAATTCATGGAGGACAGGTCCATTCAAAAGGGCCATGAATGGCTATTAGCCAAGATGGTCAGGATCACAACCCCATGCTCTGGGTGTCCCTAAAGCTCTTACTGCCACAGTCACTGGGCCTGGACAGAGGATGGATCACTTGATAATTACCTGTTCTGTTTGTTCCCTGTGAAGCATCTAACATCAGCCACTGTCAGAAGACAGGATACTGGGCTAGATGGACCATTGGTCTAATGCTACATGGCTGTTCTTATGTTCAGCCTATTGTACAGAGAGAACCTGAACCTAAGGTTCAGATGAACACCCCAACATCGCTGGTGTTCAGTGAGAGTCTGTCCAGAGTGCTCCAGTTCTGCCCCAACTTTAGTAATAGTAAAGATCTTAATTTTGCTCTTAATGCAGAGTCCTTTATTAGGAGTGGGGCAGAGTTGTACCAACCCAGGGGGAGCCCTAGATGAATTTTGACTTCTGGATAACTTGAGTTTTCCCACTGAAATCAATGAGAACAGAAACTCTCTTGCCCCATGACTTCAGTTTGACTCTGCATGAATAAGCCGAGCAGACTTGGGACTTGGAGAATCAAAATTAAATTAGGTCTAAGATGAGTCTTGTATTGCCTTCACGTACACAACATTTCCAAGGCCATCTTGTATGTGTGATACTTTATATAGTTCTATGGTTACATATGTCATTGCATCTTGGTTTTCTACAGTAAAGTTTAGCATCTATTTTGTGCTTTGATTAATGGCTCTGATCTGTTATTTTAATTGCTTCCTAGTAAGATACTAATGACCTTTTTTGTTCCACTAAACACCGTTTTGCTTACTTGTAAATTAGCCATAATTAAACACTTGGAGTTCTAATACTTGTACAATGGTATTGCAGCAGTCTGGTGACTTGAGTCAGATGACATTGTTGACCCCCATCACTGAAGGCTTCCAGTATAGTGAAAGTATTGATGATTTATTCTTTGGCTGCTTTTAAAAGCCCATTTTCTTACAATAGACATTTCTGATAAAATCCAAAATAAATATTTTTAGAGACTGATAGATATTTGGCTTACACATAATTTAGACAGAGGTAAAATTATGAGTCAGTTACCGAAAGAAGCAGATATATGTTTCCCATCATTTATTAGTTCCTCTAAAAATACATCATTTGGACTCTTCTGTCTGAGCTAACTATTAGTGAAACTTCTAGAAGAAAAGTTTAGTCAAGTGCTATTCTGAAAGCTTTCACATGTTTGCTTTATCTGATTCACTGGATTCCAAATGGAATGTAGCTCTCCCATTGCACTGAGTTTGTTGTACTGCATTAGTACAAAGGAATTGTGAGAGGTCAAGAGAGGGTATTTCCAAATGAATTAAAAAGCTTTAAAAATGGGGCCCAATCTTTTGAGGTTCTGAGTGCAAGTTGTAATGATGTGTAGCCTGGTTGTGTGGTACGGACGAAGATCCAGTAGGGATCTTAAAGAAGAGAGGTCCCACAAAGATCTTTGTGGTTAAGAAAGTATTTTAATGCAGATCTTGAAAGCTGAAAGACTAAGGCCCCAGTGCTGCACTGAGATCCATTAGTCCTCCTCCTTTGCCCAGGCATTGCTCGATTGACGTCAATAAAGATGTGTGTGAAAATTCACAGGTTTTACCACGTAACACATAGTCCTTTGCTGAGAATGGCATTCCATTCCACACCCAGGAATCATCTTCATGGATGGCCAACACTGGAATCTGCAGGGCTGTGTGCAAAAGAAGACCTGTGGGGCTAGAACCAGTGCCCCTCCAGAGAAGGAGTGGGCCAGTCAGTTGAGTGCTCAGGTTGACAGCAAGTTTCTCACAAAAGTATATTGTCAAGGGCTCTTGCCCTTGATATGCAGATGCTGTCTGCAGCCTTCCTCAAGGAAGGTTTATTGAAGTTCCAAAAGTCACTGTAATCTACAAAGAGATGTAATCCAGCCAAGTACAAGGTACCAACTTTATCCTGGGCAGATCAATGTCTTGTAAAATGAAATAGGACTCCTGTCAACCTACCAGGCAGTAGTGGGATAAGGAACTTAAGATCCTCCTGTCAATGTATTGCATCTTGGGCACAGGCTTGCATGTGGTTTTCCCTCTGAACATGGGAGAAGAGTTTCTTAAGCAACAACATCGCTTTTTACCTGTCATAGCTTCTTTCCATGGTACTAACATCTCACGTGGATATGACCCAACATTTTACTTTTCATCAATCCAGAGGTGGGGAAGGGCAACATTTTCAATAGCTTCATTAATTTCGCAGTATTTTTCTCACAGAACTATCCATGCTGTCCATTTCCCAGACCTCTTATTGCTCAAGTACTTCATCTTCTCATTTATCTTAATCTCTTATGGTCTTACCACTCTCCAGTTTCTACTTTTTCTTTTTACACTCCTCCTCCGCTGTCTCTGAAAAAGGGACATGAACTGTACCCTCTTCCTCATTAAAGAGAAATTGGTTGACATTTATTTTCTCGTGAAGCTGGATCCTATTTCTCCTTAAGTTGGTCCTTCTGTGGTACAGAATGTATTTGATCATCAATGTTAGCTTGAGTCTGCTACAGAGATGTTGATAGAAGACTACAAAACCCACTGTTAGTTTCAACTCATCTGAACCCCATATTTCACTCTCTAGCTGAACAGACATTAAACATACAAGCACAAAATGGAAGCCTCTATAGCAAACCAAGCAGCTGCAATGATCTTTTGATTCCTGGCTGCCTAACCTTGACTTCATAAACGAAGTTGTCACCAGCACTGAGGTGAGCAACAACCTCACTTGTTTCCAAGACCCCTCCATTCCACTTATTAAGCAAGTTATCCAAAGTAGCTGTTAAATGTCCACCTCAGAAAGTCATTCACAGAGGAAAGGTCTGTCAGTTTCCTCCTCAAATCCCACCATTTCTGTTGCCAGAGGGGAAAAATGTGGGCAAGCAAAACAGGGATATAAAAAGTTGCCGTATTAGCAGAGGTGCTAAGGATTCCGGAGTGATGCTGGTTGGTAAAGCAGAAGATGTTAATGTTGTGTAGGGGAGAAAATGGAGTTAAATACAAATCAGTGCAAGATGAAACTGACAAAACAGATAGCTCACATCCAGTAGCTATGAGAATGTATGTGTTTTATGGACTTTCTGGCCACAATATTTAAAAGGGATGGATTTTTAAAAAATTATTTATTTTTTACAAAAAGAGGAAAAAAAGAAACACTAATGGGAAAACATAGCTAAATATTTCCGCAATAATGATCTGTTTCAACATCTTTTCCAGCCTCATAATGAAGAGCTAGAGCATGAAAGGGCCTGAAGCAAAGTAGGAGGTTACTGATATTCTAGCTGGTGGTTATTAATGACTGGTAAAGACCAAGAGCTAGTATTTGGTGATAGTTACTCTGACCTTGCTTTAATTAAAAACTAATTTTATTTTTGCCAGTGCTCAGCTTTTCTTTTCTTCTGTCCACTGTTACTTGCATTGCCATTTAAATTAGAAGTGGTACAATGGATAATATTTTAAAATGTTCTGTCGGGATATATATATTTTACCATTCTATGTATTTTCACACTAGAAACAGATGTTAAGCATTTTTCCTAACAGCTTTTCCTCCTGCTCTCCCAAACATTGATGCTGCGGTTTTTCATTATCTACCTTTAACTTCTCCATCTGCTCCTTCGATACCATCCATTCCTGGCTATTAATCTCCCTTGCTCTTGCTTTCCCTGCCTCTTCTTCCTCCTTAAACTCCTGGCCCTCTTTTATTCCCTTTATAACCCTATATATGCCCCGTGTCACTGTTTCAAGGGTAACTGCACCTATACTGCCCCTCCATTGTCCCTCAAGGTCACTCATTCAAGGTGGTATGATCCCAGCCATCCCCTCTCTTGGGTGGAGACACATGTCTCTCTCCCTCCTGCCCCGCCATACATTTTGATATCCTCAGAAAGCTAGTCTGCTGTAGGCCATCCCCTGTGTATTGCTTTGTCTCCAAAGACAATGACAGTGTTTTTACCACAAATTACCACACAGCTTTTTTTTTTTGCCAGCAAAGTCTGATTATTTGGGATAAAAAATCCAGATAACACATATAAAAATTGTAACAGGTCCTACATACTTACTAATAGTCATACCAGGAAAGTTCCCATCAGTCTTAGGAGCATTAGTAGGGCAAAGTCATTCCAACTCTTTTGCAGGATTTGGGGCCTTCCCTTGACAGAATGTCCTGTCCATTTGCTCCCTCATAGTGAAGGACCATTTGCCAGGCATTCAGTTTTAAACTGGAACGTCCGGTCAAAATGAGACCTTGGTGGCCCTGGTCAGCATCGCTGAATGGGCCGTTAAAAGTCCAGTCAGTGGCGCAGCAGGGGCCTGGAGCTAAGGCAGGTTCCCTGCCTGCCCTAGCTCCGTGCAGCTTCCAGAAACAGCCGCCAGGTCCTTGAAGCCCCCAGGCACACAGGTGGCCAGAGAGTCTCCTCATGCTGCCCCCCTAGTGCTGGCTCCGCAGCTCCCATTGGCTGGGAACTGCAACCAATGGGAACTGCGGGGGTGATGCCTGTGGCCACGAGGGCAGCGGGCACAGTTCCCTGGCCACCCATGTGTCTGGGACTGCACTGCAGGGATTTGGCGGCCACTTCCTGGGAGCTGCGGTAAGTGCTGCTGGGACTCCACACCCCCTCCTGCACCCCAACCCTCTGCCCCAGCCTTGAGTCCCCTCCTGCACCCCAAACAATTCATCCCAGGCCCCACCCCAGAGCCCACACATCTCCACCGAAGCCCGCACCCCCTCCTGTACCCCAAACCCCTCATCCCCAGCCCCTCCCCAGAGCCTGCGCCCCCAGCTGGAGTCCTCACCCACCCCCAAACCCCTGTCCCAGCCCAGAGCCCTCTCCTGCACCCCAAACCCCTCATCTCTGGCCACACTCCCAGCTGGAGTCCTCACTCCTCCCTGCACCCCAACTCCCTGCCCCAACCTGGATCACTCTCCCATACCCTGAATCCCTCATTTCTGGCCCCACCCAGAGCCCTCATCCCCCTCCTGCACTCCAAACCCCTGCCCCAGTCCAATGAAAATTAGTGAGGGTAGGGGAGAGTGAGGGATGGAGGGAGGAGGGATAGAGTGAGCGGGGGCAGGAGATGGGGCAGGGGTTTTTGGTTTTGTGCTATAGACAGTTGGTAACCCTAGGCCCATGACTCTTGCTAAACTCAGCCTTTGAGTTTCAGAAACCCTTTCTTTGTGTCCTTATCTCTGAAAAACACAGACTGAATCAGTATATGTAAACTACACGAGGGACTGGTACTTCTCTGGAACTGTTTACAATCTCTGGAGCTGTAATAATCATCACCCACCCACTGTTTTTAGATCCTGAAGGAGCTGTGGTAACCCTCCTATCATGGAACTGCATGCAGTCGCTGGCCCACGATGCTACATAAACCATTCATAAACTTAATACAATATAATCCTCAAAGATACTGCAAGTGGTTTCTATATCCATCAAAAATAAATCCTGCCTGCCTCCTCAGTTATCACCCCATCTTTCTCTTTCCTTTCATGTCCGAACTCATTGAGCATGCCATTGACAACTGTTGCCTCACGCTCCGCTCCTCTAACTTCATCCTAGATCCCCTGCAATTTGTCTTCTAGCCCCTTCACTCTATTGAAATTGCTGTTGCTAAAGTCTCTAATGGCCTTCTCCTGTCTGAACCTCAGGCCTATAGTCCCTCCTTAGCTGCTTCATACTAATCATTCTCCTCCTCAAAGTCTTGTCCACTGTTGGCTTTCATGACTCTGTCCTCTCTTGAGTCTCCTCTTCTCTGGCCATTCCTTCAGAATATATTTTGATGGGCTCTTCTCCTTTCCAAATCTCCACAAGAATCTTGGAGAGTTCTGTCCTTTGTCTCCCTTATTGTTTTCTTTACACCCACTCTCTGGGGGATCTTAGCGGCTAAGGTGTCTTCAGCAGCCTGACCTGGACTCCTGACCTGCCTCCCTCTATTCAATGCCACATACTCTGATGTCTCTTCCTCGTAGTCTCACTCTCCCCTATTTCTCATATGTTCTAGTCTTCTGAGATTGTTTGCCTCTCAGGGTAGGAACTGGATATACCTCTTTGTAGGTACAACGCAAGCACAATGGGATATGAGCACTACTGTGATATAAATACAAAATAATAATTACTGGGAGGGAGGAGATTAGAAACTAAGGAAGCGCTGCTCATGGTTGACGGAAAAAGATGCAGAGAGCAATGAACCAGCATTAGATCCCCTGCACATTCTATGATGTCTCCCTGTCCTCTTGGAGGGGATACAGAGCAGAGTGATAGCCAGGACAGGCTGGAGAAAAACAGAGTACTGGGGCTCATTGTTCACCTCTACTTGTTCTTAAGCAGATGGGGAACATATTGGCCAGTGCAATTAACAAATGAGATGTGATGAGAACCTGGTACACCTCTGTGGAAAGTGAGAAATGGTTTGAGAATTCTTGAAAGCTTTTTAAAAAATACTTCATCTAGACAATTTGATTCAATCTCTGCCCCTGTTTTTCTGCTTCCTACCACCTATGGCCTAGTTTTAATTATGTAGTGTAAAAATAGTTTTCCCTCTACTGCTATAGATTCCTTTGCTTTAAAAAAAAATCCATATTTTGGCAGCAGGAGGGAGAGATGTATTGCACAAATGCCAAAAGGATTACAAGAAAAAAGAACAGATTAAAACTTGCCTAACAAACACTCATTTTTTTAAAGTTTTGCTTTTAATTTCTTTGTGGCAGCTTCTGCTTCAAAAGTATTCAGCTATTTTGTAAATACAAGAAGATAAAATGAAACTCTTCATAACCCTTCCATTGGGTTACCAGGGTTTTACTTTTGTCTGATACACATAACTATAAAGGATTGTGAGGCATATTAAAAGCCCCTTTTTCTTAAATCCTCAACAATGATCATAGAACCCAAGGTCAGTGATGCTTTGACTTCCAAGAGGCTGTGTTTTATTTATTTAATGCTAATTGATGCAGTTTCTTTTATTTCTGGATTAAAAATCCTTTGCTCATCTCACTTTCAGAAATTTCTTTTCTCCTCATTCCTAATGCCATTTTTTTTCTAACATGTATGTGATGTTATCTTAAAAGAAAATTTCATTCTTAGTCAAACCAAATTGCTATAATACAAAAGATCATTTAGGATAAGCATCTTAAAGAACAAAAGAGGGAAATTTAAATTTTGGATTAACCTTCTATTTCCTAGTGACATCATGGAACAGCAGGAACTACATGGCCTATGTGAAATGAGTTAGTTGTCTCTGTTTCCTACTGGACAGCTCTCCACACTACGGAAACCACTGGCGTTTGTGTTACCTTTGTTAGCTGTCTCAGCAGAGGGGACTGAGACTGAATGGATGTGACCGGGGTCCTAGTGGGGGCCAGCTATGGTCACTCAATTAGGGTGAACGGCAAAGAATGGGGCAGACAATCTCCATAAAGCTAGTGGATATTTCAATATTTAGATATACCAAGTCAGCATAAAACAGCTTCTTTATTACCTTACTCATTACTCAGAAGTCCAAACAAGAAAGTTCCCTTAAAGTGATCCAGCCTCAGGCCTCCATCCAGATATCTAAGTCAAATATGATGACGATTCCTGAAAATATTATTTCATTATATAAAAGCAATGGTTCTACTAATCCCAAAGGATCAGACACATTACCTCCCAGGTTATTGAATGTTCCAGATCTTACCCAAATACACACTACAGCCAATTCTTATTAACTAAACTAAAATTTATTAAAAAAACAAAAGAGAGACAGAATGGTTAAAAGATCAATATACATACAGACATGAGTTCAATTCATTGAGGTTTAGATTCATAGCAGAGATGGTGAGCTTTGTAGTTGCAAAGAGTTCCTTTAGAATTCAGTTAATAGGTTATAGTCCAATGTCCAAATATCATATTCAGGGCATACCCGCATAACTGGGACCTCAGTCTTGCAATTCAAACTTCCCCTGATGAAGCTTAAGCAGAACTGAGATGACAGAATCAGGATCCAAGGATCTTTTATACAATTTCATATCCTCTTTGACAAGTTGGGAGTTCCTCCAGGAACAAAAGGTAATTAGGATGACTCTGAAGGAGGTCCATCTCTGGTACTCAACTATAGAATTAACATAAGGCAATTTGCTTGTTCCTCCACCATTCACAGATTATTTGCTGTACATTTCAAATAGATATGAATACAGAGATAACCCATGTTTACAATTAATTTAAATGCTAGGATGTTCTTTTGATCTCTGAACTATCAGAATACAGCATAGACAGGGCCTGTTGATTACATTATTTACCCTACTTATACATATGTAAATACACAAAAACACAAACACTATCTTCCTACGTGTCTTTTGAGGGTTATTTATTTTGCAGGATGTTTAACCCTTTCTTGCCATGCATCACAATGGGCACGGAGAATGAACTATCCTGTAGATGACACTTTATGTCTGGGATTAGTCATGGTGTTGCGCCTATATAGGAAAGCTTCTGCTGCTGTAATGTATTCATTCTGTGAATGGAGATCTTCAGTTTCCAGGTTGGTTAATCCTGAATCAAAATGAGCTTACATTCTATATGTTTTACTTTTGCTGTGCCTTTGTTGTCCTGCGTTCAGGTAAGCCTGATCCTGCAAAATGTATAAAAGTAGTACTTATTCATACCAATAGTTCTACCGACTACAATGAGATTACCCATGTGAGTAATGCTTGCAGGATGAGGCAAAGGCTGCTTTCTGCACTTTTTAAAGGAAAGACTTGACTGGGCGTAAATGCAATTTTGTGAGTCTACAGTAGTAGTTAAGCGAAGAAGAATGGGATGAGAGCACTCTAGCTAGGTGCAGGGTACTAAACATGAAAGTTCCATGCGTACAGATTTTGGGACTCTAGTTGGATTCTGTATTGCATGAGAAAAGGACAAGATGGCTGGATTACAGAGTGGGAAAGGGGTGGAGTTTTGGTTATGTTGAAGGCAATGATGAAAAGTTGCATCTTGTTACACAAGTGATTACATTGACATGGCACTGGCTGCTCAAGAAGAACTAAAGAATGACAGAAACCACCAAAAATCTGTTTTTGTTTGTCTTCCTCATCCAACCATCTCCCCCTTCCCCTCCCCAACTCTACAAAAGACAGCTGAACTGATTTTTGTCTAATTAAAAAATAAATCCCTCTTGGAAAGAGATCTTGTTTGCTAAGTTTTAGTCAAGAAGACATTTGTGTAAGAGAGTTATAATTGTAAATCTCTGAAAACAGGCATAATACAGTTGCCAACAGTACTTTAACAATAGAGTCACCAGTGTGATACTGTAATAGATGCAGTAAGAGTCACTCATGGCTTTTTAGTTCAGAAGAGCAAAGTAAAAATGGTCCCTCTTTGCATTTTGCCGCAGGGCTCAATATGTTAACAAAACGGTCTTTGCCAATAGTCAAAATGTCTTGAAACTTTGCAGACCTGTTGGACTGCAGAATGGAATATATTCTGAAAAAAATGGATTTAGTGTGTCTGGATGCAAAACTAATCAACTCAATATGGCTATTTCATATGGTTAAGCCCATTACAACTTTGTTTGACTTCTTTCATCTCTGTTGAGGATATAGGATATCATTAATGTTACCAGCTGCATTGTTTTCTTTTAATACCAACAGCAGAGAGAGAGAGAAAAAAAACATAGGTTCTCTTGTTTTCCACTTATATAGCTATAGTACTGCCAAGGCAAATGTGAAACAGGCTCTCACAAAAACAGCATTTTCCCAAATGCCCTTCTAATTTTCAGTAAACCAAAATCAAATGTGTTGTTATTTATTAAGACTATATGACCTATACAAATTCCAGATGATAAGTATTTCAGTAAAGTACCTCACCAAGACTCAAGTAACTTGAGTTTCCTTGCAGTTTGCAACTGTATATATAGCCCACGGTCAGAGCGGGCACTTTGGTTTGGCTGAATTAGTGATTAGGCTCTAGCTATACTTATAATAATTCTTTGCACTTACATGACATGCTTCATTTGAGGATCTCCAAGCACAGTACAGACATAAGTTAATTAAGGAAAATAACACCCCTTAAAATAAATACCATTATTGCAACTGAGATCACAGAGATTAAGCTGCACATGTTTTAAGTGTCCTCTAATCTTAGATGTTTCAGTTTTTGAGAGCCCACATTTAGACACATAGAGCCTATTTCAACACAGGAAGCAAATGGAAGTTGCATGCATCTCCCCTATCCAGGAATTGCTGAGGTCTAGTTCAGTCCCCAGTGCAGGTTAGGGCAGCCCCAAAGGATGACCAACCTTCTTTCCCAGATCGCTATGAGTCTTAAGGCAGTTAGGGAACAGCCAAAGCAAGGGAATACCCTGGCCATACATCCTCCTGCTTGAGACATATCTCTGACATTTCCTTGTGATCTATGAGGTCCCATGGGGCAGGGTTGTAGATACTTCTGAGATACCACTCCATCTTCCAGGGAGGCTCCACGTATTGGAAGTGTTTCTTAAGGGGCTTTTATGGCTTGGTGACCACTTAATTCTGGCTATATCTCAAGGTATTGATGAATTGGACCCTTATACCCTGGTTTTCAGAGGTCCTGTGCACTTGAAGGTCCACTTGATTTTCTACCAGACACCAGTGAATACTGTAAAATCAAAATAAAGCTTTTTTTGCTCACTGTACATGCTACATTATACCATCTGCTTTGCTTTCTTACAAGAGTTTTAATGTCCAGCAGTAGTCACAAATATATTCAGACTTTTTATATAGAAATGTAGGAGACCTGAGGGCCTATTCAAATTGTAAGTATGTGTTTTCCTATAGTAGTTCATACATGTAATCCAATCTGCATTGACCTGTGCAAACTTCGTATTTACATTTTGAAACCATTGTAGACTCTTATCAATATGGTAGAACAAAAATTAGGGTCAAAACAGGAGGCAGATAGACATTTTTCCTTGGATGCATTTGGCCTGTGACAGTTGTTAATATCCATAGGATCTCAGTAATACACTCTTATGACTAGGAGGCTATTTCTGAATATATGCACATTCTATACAATAATTGCAAAAAGAATGAGATAAATACTAAGCTTTCATATGCAGCGAAAGAGTGTATTTTAATGCGAACATGTAGTTTGTATGAGCCAAATTTTACATAATTTTGATACTAAAAGTATAATACAAAGAGAGAAAAGGCATCTACTGACAATCTAAGGTATAGCAGTACAATGTCCCAACCATGGTCGCTTAATGCAGGTGGAAAATCTTACGTCTTTCCTGAAGACTGTCACAGAAAAATCCTTTATGGTTTTCTGATGGTAGCTCAGGAAAATCTCATGTCTCGCCTTGTCACACATTGTACAGAATTACAAGCTCTCTTTGTGCTCTGTATCACCCTCCTGCTGTTTAAACAACATACTTACATTCTGGAGACTCCACAGCGTCTCTTTTGCACTAAGTGTTGTCTTCTATACAAGCTCATTTTTGACATCTTTTGTAGTGTCTTGCAGTTTCCCTTTGGTTTTCCTGTACTGCAGCAGTAATTTGAGTCATTTTGAAATTGGTATCTAGGCTGTTAATAGTCACACAGCAACCATTCTTGGCTATTGTCATCTCCTGTGTCATCAAGGCCAGTAAGACTGTGAGAAATCTGAAGATGATCACTGTGTTCTTTTTAGTCTCTTTTACAGAGCCAAAGAAGAATTGCATGATCAATGTCTAGCTACAATGGATCAGTGATCTGTTTATCAGATGACATATTGCATTGTTATCTCCTGGGCATCATTTTATGCCTTCAGATTCATTGACTACCAGAAATTAATCACATTATTCTCCCCACCATTTCTATAGCAAAGCTTTTCTGTAATCTTTTAAAAAGATCTGAATGACAGAATGATTTGATGGATGTATAATGAAGTCATGTAAGGACCCAAAAATTGTTTTCAGGTCATCTTTAGGCTATAGAGGAGCATTGTCATCAGTAAAGTCACCTTTTCCTAAAACCCTTACACTGACAAATGGTCAGGTACAACTATTTTATAGCAGCTGAAAGCTTATCTTTTTTGAGGTGAGGGGACCACATCTGTACACAGTATTCAAGATGTGGGCGTACCATGGATTTATATAAGGGCAATAAGATATTCTCTTTCTTACTCTCTATCCCCTTTTTAATGATTCCTAACATCCTGTTTGCTTTTTTGAGTGCCGTTGCACACTGCATGGACGTCTTCAGAGATTTATCCACGATGACTCCAAGATCTGTTTCCTGATTAGTTGTAGCTAAATTAGCCCCCATCATATTGTATGTATAGTTGGGGTTATTTTTCCCAATGTGCATTACTTTACATTTATCCACATTAAATTTCATTTGCCATTTTGTTGCCCAAGCACTTAGTTTTGTGAGATCTTTTTTAAGTTCTTCACAGTCTGCTTTGGTCTTAACTATCTTGAGCAATTTAGTATCATCTGCAAACTTTGCCATCTCACTTTTGACCCCTTTCTCCAGATCATTTATGAATAAGTTGAATAGGATTGGTCCTAGGACTGACCCTTGGGGAACACCACTAGTTACCCCTCTCCATTCTGAAAATTTACCATTTCTTCCTACCCTTTGTTCCCAGTCTTTTATCCAGTTCTCAATCCATGAAAGGATCTTCCCTCTTATCCCATGAAAACTTAATTTACGTAAGAACCTTTGGTGAGGGAACTTGTCAAAGGCTTTCTGGAAATCTAAGTACACTATGTCCACTGGATCCCCCTTGCCCACATGTTTTTTGACCCCTTCAAAGAACTCTAATAGATTAGTAAGATGTGATTTCCCTTTACAGAAACCATGTTGACTTTTGCCCAACAATTTGTTCTTCTGTGTGTCTGACAATTTTATTCTTTACGATTGTTTCAACTAATTTGCCCGGTACCAACGTTAGTCTTACCAGTCTGTAATTGTCGGGATCACCTCTAGAGCCCTTTTTAAATATTGGCATTACATTGGCTATCTTCCAGTCATTGGGTACAGAAGCCGATTTAAAGGACAGGTTACAAACCATAGTTAATAGTTCTGCAATTTCACATTTGAATTCTTTCAGAACTCTTGGGTGAATGCCATCTGGTTCCAGTGACTCGTTACTGTTAAGTTTATCAATTAATTCCAAAATCTCCTCTAGTGACACCTCAATCTGTGACAATTCCTCAGATTTGTCACCTACAAAAGCCGGCTCAGGTTTGGGAATCTCCCTAACATCCTCAGCCGTGAAGACTGAAGCAAAGAATTCATTTAGTTTCTCCGCAATGACTTTATCATTTTTAAGTGCTCCTTTTGTATCTCGATCGTTCAGGGGCCCCACTAGTTGTTTAGCAGGCTTCCTGCTTCTGATATACTTAAACATTTTGTTATTACCTTTTGATGTTTGGGCTAGCTGTTCTTCAAACTCCTTTTTGGCTTTTCTTATTACATTTTTACACTTAATTTGGCAGTGTTTATTTACCTCAGTTTCTATTTACCTCACTAGGATTTGACTTCCACTTTTTAAAAGATGCCTTTTTATCTCCCACTGCTTCTTTTACATGGTTGTTAAGCCACAGTGGCTCTTATTTAGTTCTTTTACTCTGTTTTTTAATTTGGTGACTCTGGTTAGCACTGCTGACAGAGCCAATAAAAGTCTGGTCAGCAGTGCAGCAGGGCTAACACAGGCTCCCTACCTGGCTCTGCGCAGTTCCCGGAAGTGACAACATGTTCCTATGTCTCCTAGGCAGAGGAGCAGCCGGGGCGGGGGGCTCTGCATGCTGGCTCTGCAGCTCTCATTGGCCAGGCAACTTGGCCAATGGGACCTGTAGGAGCAGTGCCTGCGAGTGGAGGCAGCACGCACTGTGCAGAGCCACCTGGCTGCACCTCCCCTAGGAGCCGAGGGACATGTCACCGCTTCCAGGAGCCGACTGAGGTGAGCATCACTTGGAGCCTGTACCCCAAACTCCCTCCCATGCGCCAACCCCCTGCCCCATCCCTGAGCCCCCTCCTGCACCCAACTCCCTCCCTGAGCCTGTACCCCCTCCCCATCCCAACCTCCTGCCCCACCTTGGAACTCCCTCCTACATCCGTAAGACCTCATCCCTGGCCTCACCCCCCAACACATCCCAACCCCCTGTCCCAGCCTGGCGCCCCCTTCCACACCTGAATCCTTCATTTCTAGCTCCACCCTGGAGATTGTACCCCCAGCACGGAGACCATACACCCTCCCACACCCCAATCCCCTGCCCCAGCCCAAAGCCCCCTCCTTCACTCAGACCTCTCATTTCTGGCCCCATCCCAGAGCCCGCACCCTGAGCCGGAGCCCTAACCCCTCTCCCGCATGCTGCACCCCAGTCCCCTGCCCAAGGCCAGTGAAAATGAGCAAGTGAGTGAGGGTGGGGGAAAATGAGCAACAGAGGGAGGGTGTATGGAGTGAGTGGGGGACGGGGTTTTGGAGACAGGGCAGGGCAAGGGTGTTTGGTTTTGTGGGATTAGAAATTTGGCAACCCTACTCATCAGAGAGGCAATGGACTGAAACAGGATGGAATCTGACTTGAGTGAGCCTTCCCAGTGGGGGACATTGATAAGGAAGTGTAGCAGGAGAAACTTACACATCATTTGCCTGTGCTCTAAGACCTGCATTTTTCCCTTGGGCACAGGGAGTTTTAAAACTCTTGTCTCTCTTTCTCCCATCCACTGCCCTATCCTGTATTCACTTCATTGTGTTCTTTTGTTACTCTGTTTTGGGTACATGCAGTGGAATGAAAGTGACTGACTGAAATCTCAATCTGTGAAACATTCTGTACAGGTATTTGAGAGACTGGGAGTTTAATTGCTTCCACTTTGCTGCAGTTGCACACCGAGCAGCAGCAGTGTAGTAATTGAAGGTGGTGGTAAAAGAGGGAGATATGTGTGAGGGAGAGAGACAACTCAAGAAGGCAAATGAGTGGGATTGCTCAGAAGTGAGAAGGATGATATTGGTGTCGGGAGTTGCTTTCCAAGAGCACAGTTCCTGATGTGGCATTTCTAGGAATGTTGTGATTATAACTATATGAGGTGGTCGACCTAGGCAGTCTCCAACCCAACAAACAAATGGGGAAAAACTTTGTTAAATCAATATTTTTGTTTTTGGAGCAAACACCTTAATAGCCTTTTCATAAGTTTTAAATGTCTTTAATAACCCTGCTAAAAAAAAAACAACCCCAAAACAATCAAGAATACACTTTAAGCTAAATCTCTGCTTACAGGTGCATATCAGTGTGTTGGGTGCATATTGCTTTTGAAAAACATTAGACTTAAATAAATAAACCTTCAAATATTAGAAACTCGGGACATGCAGAGTGAATGCTACTTTTCTCCTATCAGGCACCCAAACAACCTTCATTCACTTCTCTACCAACTTGTTTCAGCCTTTTTAGTTAAACAGGACTTAGAGAAGGTAGATATGAAAGTGTCCCCCAAACGAATCTAAATAATTAAAGGAACATGAGCGAACTCATCAAAATGAGTGACATGTCACCAATTATTAAAAATAAGAATTAACAAATTCCCAAATGAGACTATTTTTGTTAAGGTGAAAAATGTACAGGGCCACAATATCAAAAAGTGTTTACCTGATAGTCAATAAACAGAAAAGAGAGCTGTTATAGTTCTTTTACGATGATTAGTATTCTGTAATTGTGAATCACTTTACTACAGCTATACTCAGCAAAAAAAACAACCAAAAACCAAGATAACGACTGGCTATTAGTCAGACAAATAATTTATAAATATATGAAAATATTGTAACCCAAACATCCCTGAAGTGCTGGGATAGATAGGTGGGTCAAAATCCAAACCCATCTCCTGTCTGAATTTAATAAGCTATTCAACATTTTCATCACTGATTGGGAAGTAAATATAAAATTATCGCTGATAAAATTTGTGGATGACAGAACGATTGGCAGAGTGGCAAATAATGTTGAGGACAGGGCTGTCATACAGAGGAGTCTGGATCACTTACTAAGCCGGGCCCATACAAATAAAAGGGGTTTTAATTCAGCCAAATGCAAAATTATACATCTATGATCAAGGAATTCAGGTCATACTTACAGAATGTACCGTATCTTGGAAAGCAGTGACTCTGAAAAGGATTTAGCAGTCATAGTGGACAAGCAACTGAGCAAAAGCTCCCAGAGCAATGTTGTGGCAGAAAGAACTATTGCAATGTAGAAACAGGGGAGTAGTAAGTAGGAGCAGAGAGGTGATTTTACCTCTGTATATGCATTGGTGAGAATGATATTGGAATATTGTGTACATTTCTGGTATCCATATTTTAAAAGAATGTTGAAAACTTGGAGAGGGATACAGAAAAGAGCCACCATTTTTTTTGAGGGCTGGAGAAAATGCCTTGCTCTAAGAGACTTGCAGAGCTCAATCTGTTTAGTTTATCAAAAAGAAGACTGAGATGTGATTTGATTAGTGTATATGTATCTTCAGGGAAGGAAAATATTGGGTACTAAAGGGCTCTTGAATCTGGGGGAGGTAGGCATAACAAGAATCAGTGGCTGGAAGCTGATGCCAGAGAAATTCAAATTAGAAATTAGGTATAATATTTTTAACAGTGAAGATGATTAAATATTGGAACAAACTACCATGGGGTGTGGTGAATTCTCCATCTCTTGATGTCTTCAAATCAAGACTGAATGCTTTTCTAAAAGATATTCTGTAACTAAACACAAATTATTGGGCTCAATACATGAGTCACTGAAGGATATGTAAAGGCCTTTGATATGTAGAAGGTCAGATTAGATGGTCCTTTTTGGCCTTAAACCCTATGAATCTATGACAGCTGTCCCCCAGGACCACATTCTACATTACAACACACATTGTTCAGTGTGGGTGTAATTTGCAGTCATTCTGATTTCCATGCCCAGTCAATCCTTGCAGCCTTCCTGATAAAACTGCTCATGTCCAGACACAACAGTGTATTAACCACCTCACAGAGACCTCGTGCTGGTGGGTGAACACGCTGTGGCAGATACAGATCTCAGTGACACCAGACCAAATCCATTTTAATTCATAAGAACATAAGAATGGCCATAGTGGGTCAGACGAAAGGTCCATCTAGCCCAGTATCCTGTCTACCGACAGTGGCCAATGCCAGGTGCCCCAGAGGGAGTGAAGCTAACAGGTAATGATCAAGTGATCTCTCTCCTGCCATCCATCTCCACCCTCTGACAAACAAACAGAGTCTAGGGACACCATTCCTTACCCATTGTGGCTAATAGCCATTAATGGACTTAACCTCCATGAATTTATCCAGTTCTCTTTTAAACGCTGTTATAGTCACAGTCTTCACAACCTCCTCAGGTAAGGAGTTCCACAAGTTGACTATGCGCTGCATGAAGAAGAACTTCCTTTTATTTGTTTTAAACCTGCTGCCTATTAATTTCATTTGGTGACCCCTAGTTCTTGTATTATGGGAATAAGTAAATAACTTTCTTTTCTACTTTCTCCATATCACTCATAATTTTATATACCTCTATCATATCCCGCCTTAGTCTCCTTTTTTCCAACCTGAAAAGTCCTACCCTCTTTAATCTCTCCTCATATGGGACCCCCTCCAAACCTCTAATCATTTTAGTTGCCCTTCTCTGAACCTTTTCTAGTGCTAGTATATCTTTTTTGAGATGAGGCGACCACATCTGTATGCAGTATTCAAGATGTGGGCATACCATCGATTTATATAAGGGCAATAATATATTCTCGGTTTTATTCTCTATCCCCTTTTTAATGATTCCTAATATCCTGTTTGCTTTTTTGACCGCCTCTGCACACTGCGTGGACATCTTCAGAGAACTATCCACGCTGACTCCAAGATCTTTTTCCTGATTAATTGTAGCTAAATTAGCCCCCATCATATCGTATGTATAGTTGGGGTTATTTTTCCCAATATGCATTACTTTACATGTATCCACATTACATTTCATTTGCCATTTTCTTGCCCAATCACTTAGTTTTGTGAGATCTTTTTGACAACTCCAACAGTTGTCCTATATTCCATCATGGTAATTAAGTTCTAGCAGGTTTGGGAGTGCCGATCAACTCTATTTTAAGAGGATAGAAAATACAGCAATTTCTGTTGAGATCCAGTGAGTCTGCAGTGTGCTCTCTCCTTCACATCCATCAAAGTGCACAAGTAGCATTTTTGAAGGAAAGGCTCAAGACCATTGTGTTTCCTTTGATTTGGGGTGTGATGTATGTTTTTAGATCTCTGGTTTAGGGGATTTTTATAGGCATATTGCTTCTGTTCATTATAATTTGTTTTGATTTTTTTCTCCTAAGGCTCCCCAAGGCCTTTGTCTGTGTGTTTCTACAAATTAAAATGCATTGATTATTGTTGTTGTAAGGAAGCCATTTCAAAATATATGAACACCATGGAATTTGCTGTTCATTCTACTATAGGTGTAAGACTGAAAATGTTACTTGTTTCCCAGTTTGTATAGTGGAGAAGAACTTTCCTTTGTCTTTTTGGCACTCAGGTTATCACTGAAGATATAATGGCAGCACCATTCAAGGGTCTGTGAGAGTTTCAATTATAACTCCCGACAGTATTTTCAGGGGGTTTATAACTTGGTTGTTAAAAAAAAAATCACTTTAAGCTGAAACTTGGCAAATGATGTGTTAAACTGGGAAGTTAATTTCTTATAGACGCAGAGTATGAAAAATATCTGTCCATTTTTACTTTTTAGAGTGGAGGAAAACATGAATTAAGAATTAAAAGTACTTTTTGGTTTTGTGCCTGTCCAATATTTGGGTCTTTACAGATCTGGATTTTTAAAACAATTTTTTTGCAGGTGATTGGCCCATATTGTGGACTAATGAGGTTTGATGAAGTGAGCCAAAGGGGAAGAGACATCGGTGTTGAAATGGCTGCTCCTTTGCCTGCCAAATTGTCCGCTGCAACGTAAGTCAGTCAGTCTGGAATTTATTTAAAAAAAATAAGATATTGTAAATAAGTGTTTCGGTAGGATTCACCTTATAATAGAAATTAAAAATAATATTAAAACATAATGCTGTTTTCTATGCAAAATTATTGTACCGATGGTATCCATATGAACCCCAAGGAAGTCATTATAGTCAGTAATGTCACATCCTTGTATTAAAAATGTTTGAGCTTGACACTGACACAATAGATTTAATGGCTGTGGAGAGTCTATTAGATCTGATTAGATTAACAGCACCTCTAGTTGTATGTTGGACCACAGTGGCTTAGAGTTAAGTAGCCATTATAGTTTATTGGGATACTGATTTGAGAATCCAAAGAATGTGTGTAACAGATTACATCTTGATATGCTAAACTCTAATGGCGGTGTAGGAACAGTTACAGGTGCAGTGTCCTGATTAGGGGCCTGATTCTGCTGTGTTTCAGTGAAAGTCAGTGGGTGGTATGGGCCTGATCCAAAGCCCATTCAAGTCAATAGGAGTCTTTCAGTGAGTTTTGGATCAGTCCCTGTATGCACAGGAAAGCTTCAGATGCAGGCTTAGTGGGGATGGATACATCTTATGCCATCCCAAAAACGTTCCAAAAAATCTGACTCTGTTCAGATAAGAATTCCCTCCAACAGCTTGCATCAAAACCATTTAGACTCGCTTTCTATCCTGCCCCTGCAAAGTCATCCCTGATTACAGTCCCCTGAAACCTTCAGTAGATCCCCACAGTCTGGTCTCCATCTCTTTGTCCTTTGCTCCCTAACCGGATGCCATTTTTCCCTCTCTTTTTTTGATTTTTGTACAAAGCACTAAACTCATGGCTGATTTTATTCATTCAGGATTTTTGACCCAAATTCAGAATCTTTTTTTTTCGCACTTACCATTTTAAGCAAGACCTTTGTTGTATTTAACTTTATATTCAATTTGCCATTAAAGAAAACATGTATTTTCTTAGATTGAGACTACATTCTAACTTATATGGTACATAAATGTATAGCTACTTATATTGGCTACACAAATTGTCTCATACCTTTAATGGTACTTAACTGAATTTCTATAGTTTATTATTCTCTATTATTCAGGGAACCATTAAAGATATTTTCAGCACTATTCAGCACTACTAAATTAACATAAAACATGTTTGAGGACTGGCAGCACATTTAGAACATTTGAAACATCTCCTATTGTTGCATTTACCATTTGGTTTTCTCCCAAGGGGACACCATGGGTTACTGACAATGTTGGTCTGTAATAACATTCATTGCTATAGTACATTTCTCTAAGTGTGTGACTAAAAGCTGCCTAAAGCATTTTTATTTATTTTACACATTCTTCTCCAGGATGTTTTGAATGGCAGTTCATTTTGTTTTGCCATTTCTTGTGGTCATCTTGCATACGGGGTATTTCACTTGGATATGTCATACCTAAGTACAATCCCACTTTTTCAGACCAGAAGTTGATTAATCATTAAGGGCTGGTCTACACAGAAACTTTCATCAGAACAATGAAATCAGTTTTAATGCATGTTTTTTGTTGTTTTGTTGAAAGCCTTTGGGTAGATACTTTTATTCTGAAATCAGGGTATCCTATTTTGATTTTGCTTAAGTGAAGTAAAAAAAAAGTAAATGAAATGAAATCAATATGGGATATTTTTATTTCAAAAAGTGTTCACACACAGATTTAGACTAAAATAACAAAAGTTGTTACTTATAACTGATTTATTTATTTTGGTGAAGGCTTGTGTGTAAGTGAAGCCTAATTGGTCATTCACTCTGTATATAAATACGTACCATCAAGTGACATTGACTCTGTAATAGTAAGTTTGTGAAATGTAACAGAGTTGAAATGTTGACAGCAAAAGTAATTTTACAAATATTTTCCTTATTATCCACTACATGTACCATAAAAATGTCCAGAAAATTTTATTAAAACAATGGTGGAATTTAAATGAGATGGTCACTTAATTGAAATCTGTGGGAGGGATGAAAATGTTTACATTTTGTTTTGTTTTGATTCATCTTGGAAGATGGGGGAAGAAACTAAGGGCTAGATTCTGCATCCCTTACTCACAATTAATCTTTTTTTTTATTTCAGTTGTACTTCTCACCATGAGATCTCTGGGTTATTAATCCTCCCCATCAATTATTTTGAACATCCATTTTATATGCTGTTTTGAGGGCTGAGTAGTTTCTTACTAAGCTCAGGGCCTAGTCCTGCAAGGTACTGAGTGTCCTCAGCTCCCACTGCAGTTAGGGTCAGGGATCTCAGCACACAGCAGGATCAGACACTTAGGTTGCCTGTTTAAATCTGGCAAACCTTAAGAATATAATTTCTTGAAGCAAAATCTTTCCCTATGGTGCCTTTGCATAAAATGCATGAAATCTCCTCATTATTGCTTAAATGCCCTTGCCTGTATAAAACTATTTATTTCATTGTGGGAATTTTCTTTCTCACACCTGCTCATTTTGTTATATGAACATTCTTTTCAGTTCAAGGTTATCACTTTTTTAAAAAAAAGTATTCAGTCCACTAAATCAGTTTCCTTATGCAGTCTGCTGAGGAATGTACTGATCTGCTTTTCATATCCAGATGTAATTTAATTGTTTAACATAAAGACATATGCTGAGATTTAGGAAGAACTCCCCCCAGAATCAGTATTATCATTATGTTCCAATTTTAAGCTATCAGTGATCAACTATAGATCTTTTTTGCCCTTCAGTTAAAATATACTAGATGGACAGGATATGGCAAACCAGATGCAATAATTAGGAGAATAGTTTAACTGTTCATATTACAGTCTGTTTGCTACAGCACAATCATTAAACTAAAAGTAAAGCCAACTAGAGTTGTATGGTCTCATAAAAATTCTATTTGGCTAGGAAATACAGTACTATTTTACATGAATGTTAAACACTCCAAGAGATAATTACATAGGCATAAGTAAACTGTGTCAAACAATCAAACAGAGGAAACAGACTCAAACAATTAAATAGAGGAAATTGACTATTTGAAAAAATAAGATATTTCCCCCTCTAATAAATACATAAAAGGGGAAGAAACACTTCCCCCTCCATCTTAAATAATTCTCTTTGGAACTCCAGCTTTTTGGGAATAACAGCACAGACGTAGGTGTTGAGGAAAGGGGATCTGTAATTATTTCAATATACTCTGGAAAGAAAACGCAGATTCACTTTAGAGATGGGCCAATTTACAAAGATAAAACAATAGCTGAGATGTTATAAACCTTCCACCATGCTGGCATCCTAATGTTCCTCTCAGTCACTAAGGAAGCTTTGTTGAAGATGTTTTGTCCTGTAAAGCTGCAAACAGATTTTATTCACACGCAGGGTTTGTCTACAGTTGGAGCTAGGGGGTGATTCCCTAGCTTGTGCAGAAATACTCTCATTGAGCCAGCACACTGGAAATCGTAGTGTAAATGCAGTAGTACAGGCAGCAGCAAGCAGTGACATGGGCTAGCCACGCCGAGTACATACCCAGAGGATTCAGGAGGGTTTGTCGTAGACATACCCTTAGTGTACCCTACTGAGGATACTAGGGAGTCTCTGGTTGGACTCTGGGCATGCTCTAAGGCTCCTGCTCAAGGGGATATTAATCTAATGACTATGATAATTTACTGTGGCTCTCTGCCA
The DNA here is from genome assembly GCF_016161935.1 of Mauremys reevesii. Lineage (NCBI taxonomy): Eukaryota > Metazoa > Chordata > Testudines > Geoemydidae > Mauremys > Mauremys reevesii. The sequence continues at coordinate 81,905,087 of NC_052630.1, forward strand.
TTTTTGTAGATATTGTAGGTTAGTTGTTTGAGACACGAGGACCTGGAAATATACTTGATGTTACTGTTTTCACTTTTGAACATTTTTTAGGAGTTTTGTCACTACAGTTCTTGTGCTGGATTACGCAACTTGGCTGGAAAAAAAAATCTGCTTCTAAACCAGGGACTGGACTGGGCACTGGCCAATCCTATTGCTTAGTTCTCACATTTTTTTAGCTTATATATAGGCTGTCTGTGGTGGGACACTGAATTAACTAGTTTTCATCCAGGAACCACGTATTGGCTGTCATCCACTGATTGGCAATACCCATCTCTAATAACACTTTCCCTTCCTCATTCACAGTGTCTAGGCTGAAACTTCCTGAGCACATTTCCTAAGCACACCTCATTCAGTTTTTGCCTGTGTGTGTGTGTGTGTGTGTGTGTGTGTGTGTGTATGTGTGCATTCATATCACACAGCACCAACAGCAGCTCCTCTGATGCTGCTTTGTCCACTAGTGCCTGCAAATCTTGGCAGAAACTCTCCTTCTTTACTTCATTGCATCTTTGTTGAGGTGTATACACTGATATCACAAGTAACACATGTTCTGTAATTTTGACTCCTACAGCAATCAGTTTGTCTCTTTCTCTAATAACTTCAGTCACCATCTTCCTCAGCTCTCTTCACTACCACCTTGACTCCAGTACACCCCTACAATCTACGCCCAACTCCTTTGCTGCATTCCCCATCAATCATGTTTCCTGTAGGCACAGAACATCAATACATCTCCTAACCATCATGTTAGCTACTTCCATGCCTTTCATAGACTCTAGACTCTAGGACTGGAAGGGACCTCGAGAGGTCATCGAATCCAGTCCCCTGCCCTCATGGCAGGACCAAATACTCTCTAGACCATCCCGGATAGACATTTATCTAACCTACTCTTAAATATCTCCAGAAATGGAGATTCCACAACCTCCCTAGGCAATTTATTCCAGTGTTTAACCACCCTGACAGTTAGGAACTTTTTCCTAATGTCCAACCTAAACCTCTGTTGCTGCAGTTTAAGCTCATTGCTTCTTGTTCTATCCTTAGAGGCTAAGGTGAACAAGTTTTCTCCCTCCTCCTGATGACAACCTTTTAGATACCTGAAAACTGCTATCATGTCCCCTCTCAGTCTTCTCTTTTCCAAACTAAACAAACCCAATTCTTTCAGCCTTCCTTTGTAGGTCATGTTCTCAAGACCTTTAATCATTCTTGTTGCTCTTCTCTGGACCCTCTCCAATTTCTCCACATCTTGAAATGCGGTGCCCAGAACTGGACACAATACTCCAGTTGAGGCCTAAGCAGCGCAGAGTAGAGTGGAAGAATGACTTCTCGTGTCTTGCTCACAACACACCTGTTAATGCATCCCAGAATCACGTTGCTTTTTTTGCAACAGCATCACACTGTTGACTCATATTTAGCTTGTGGTCCACTATAACCCCTAGATCCCTTTTTGCCGTACTTCTTCCTAGACAGTCTCTTCCCATTCTGTATGTGGAAAATTAATTGTTCCTTCCTAAGTGGAGCACTTTGCATTTGTCTTTATTAAACTTCATCCAGTTTACCTCAGACCATTTCTCCAATTTGTCCAGATCATTTTGAATTATGACCCTGTCCTCCAAAGCAGATGCAATCCCTCCCAGTTTATCATCATCTACAAACTTAATAAGCGTACTTTCTATGCCAACATCTAAGTCGTTGATGAAGGTATTGAACAGAGCCGGTCTCAAAAACAGACCCCTGCAGAACCCCACTTGTTATACCTTTCCAGCAGGATTGAGAACCATTAATAACTACTCTCTGAGTACGATTATCCAGCAAGTTATGCACCCACCTTATAGTAGCCCCATCTGAATTGTATTTGCCTAGTTTATCGATAAGAATATCATGCAAGACGGTATCAAATGCCTTACTAAAGTCTAGGTATACCACATCCACCGCTTCTCTCTTATCCACAAGACTCGTTATCCCATCAAAGATTTATGTCAGTCAAACTGGTTACGTTCGGTGTTGCAACCCCATCCAAGCAAGGAAATAACCCCAAGTCTCTCTCTCCTCAGTGTTTTGATACACATGTGCCAACCATCATCTCTGCAAGTAATTTAGAACCAATATTGTCACTATCTGGTAAATGGCTGAAATACATTTGCCTACAATTGTGCTTCAGAGAAGCTTTAATTCAGAAAATCTCATGTTAAAAAGATACATGTGGAGCGGGTGGAATATTAGGACATGAAGAGAGCAATACAGCTAATGTTAGCATTTCATTATAACACAATCTGAATGCAGTTCTTTCTGTAAGGAATCCTTGAAGGTTGCAAGATTTACTCTTCCTTGGTGGTCCCTTTTAATACAGTGTTTAGCTCCAGGACATTTACTTAGCAAAACCAGACATATGTATGTGAAGTCATTTTTATATACATTTCTTTCTTCAAATACAAGTATTGTTTCTTTCCTCTTCGTATGGCCCTGACATTTACATATCTGTTACAGATTGTTAACTGTTTATGGTGCAATCAAACCTCAAAGGTACATAGAACTCAAACACTGGGCTTGATTTTTAAACCCAGTGCTCCAATTTATAGTCACAATATTGTGCCTTTAATTGCAGTTAACTGTAGGCATAAATGATAGCAGTTAGATGTCTAGCTATTGGGTCCTGCCCTCAGAGCAGCTATTTAGCTATTTAACTACTATTGTATGTGCCCAAAAGTTATTTGTAGGCACAAAATGGGAGGTTGGGTTGAGACCACTTTAAAAATCAGACTGCATAGGTGTGAAGTTCTTAGAGCTGCATTCATAGACTTTTCTTTTTGTGAGGTCTTTGCAAATGAGCGCACAGACTCCTCCATGAAGGAATTCTCTCTTTGGCCAGAGATGCTCCCCACCACCTTCTGGACCAGAGCACAGCTCCTTAATACTTCTCTCTCTCTCTAACTTGTCAAATATGTTAGCAGTTCCCCAGCTGTAGTCCATGGAACAATCGCTGGTGGTCTATGGAGAGCTTGATGGTGACCTGGCGCTAACACTTCTGTTTGTTTCAGAGGCTAAATCACATAAAAGGAGTTAAAAATACATTATTTTCCTAATGCTGCTTTACCTTCTCAGTAATTGCATGAGGGAAGCTATGAAATCAACAGTCAGATCAGAGGTGGATTGTGCTATTGTGAATGGCAGGAGGGGTATACACAATGATTTCGCTATAGAATGTGGTTCAAACTATGAGAGAATTTGAGAATACCATGTTATAGTTCACAGGTGGCTGACCTCAAAGCCGTTGCTGGTCCCAGGGAATAATAAAATGAGTATTGAGTCCTCCTAATCTTGGATGAGTTTTCCGGGGTCATGAGAGTGAAACTCCTGACAAGATGATAGGTGGTAACCTGTTTCTCCAGGTTATCTGGTTCTTTGTGAAGGCAACTAGCTGTTCAAGGCTGTCTAGTACCTTATTGAATAAATTAAGTGAACTTTTAAAAGGGGCCTGTCTGATTTTAAAAGAAATGGAGAGTGGCAATAAAGGGAGGCAGGAGCGCTTGCTAGAGTGAGGTCTGTTTCTACAGAAGCCAGGAGAGAGACATTTTGTCCTGGTTCAACCATTTAATTTTTTGTCTTAGTTTGTCATAAAATAATCGTTGTAATTATGTGTTTGCTCCCCAAGACCTCTGAGTTCCTTAACAAAAATAAAATTAACCTCAATAGTTAATAAAACACAAGTTGGCCCTAGAAGAAATTATACTGCCTGTTTAAATTGTGTGTGTTTGAGCGCATGGTGTACGCTATGTGGATGGGAAGTGGTTCCATCTCAACTCAAATCCTTCTTCCTTAACACTAGTGTAAAATAGGGAATGTAGGGAAATCTCCACAAAACAATCTTTGTGGAAAAAATAAGATTTGTAATACAGTCTCTTGTACATTATTTTGTTGGTTTTCACCCTCCTCTCTAATGCTACAGAGTATTATTTCCTGGCTTTCTGCCAGAGCCTGGCTAAAAGTCTCTGGCTATTAAGTTTGAGAAATGAGAAGAAGAAGAAGAAGGACTTTGGAATGAGGGGGATGCCTTCAATTATTCAGAGAACCTCCCTCTTCCTCTCTTCTTTTTCTTGAAGTTTTGGATCAGCAGTTTTATTTATTATTATTTTTTTTAGTACATTTCTATTTGTGTCTTGAAAAAACATGTTTCAAAGAAACAACCCTGAAATTAATACATAAAAGTATAACTTCTGCTTCATTGCATTCAGTAGAACACACAGCTATCTGTGTTTTGTTTTGTTTTTTGTTTGTTTATTTGGGAATGCAAAGAAATATTGAATGCACAAGTTCTCTATTATCTCCTAAAATCCTGTTTATTAAGCTAACATGCAAATAAGACTCTCACACTGACAGGTTTCACTTTTAACTTAGTAACTTAACATCTGGATTTATTTGTTGATGCTTTTATCAGTGAAAAGGTATAATATGCTTTTTTCTGAGAACTCTCTGGGAATAAAATACTCTCTAATGGTGGACTAATCACTTTGGAAAAAATAAGAAATGAGCTAAGTCTTCACTGAAAACTTGAACTGGAGCCAAACTTAATATTTCTTGAGGTTTGACAAGATTGGAATGTTTCCTTCCTCTCCACCCCCATTATTTCACATTTTCACGCTCCTCTGAAATTCTAGTTTCTGGCTGGGATGTGATCGGGAAGTGCCAAAATGTGTACCTAGAGAGGGGATGTTCTGTGGTATATATTGGCCCTACTAGAAGAAAGACTTTCCCACAAAACTCCTGAGGGAACTTGTCTTTGTAAGATTGCCAGGCCAGTTTTACAAAGTAAAGAAGCTTGGATAATATTTAAGTAATAATAGTAATCAATGATGATTTCATAAATAGTCTAGCAATAACTTTTTCCCCTCCTTTCTCATGCCATGCTCTACTGTCCATGACTATTATAAATACAACAGAAAATTCAGAGTTAGGGACCTGTGTTAGAAAAGGGGGCCTGTGCTAGGAAAAAGAGGGTTTAAAACAAAACAGAAGGAGAGGATAGAAATGATATATAGTGATCTTACTGAAAAAATGTATAAGAAAACTTTTTGAGGATTTTTTTTGTTTAGTGGGGGCTGACACAGATGTCAAGGGAGAGCAAATTCCACACCTTTTGATTGTTTGCCCAAATATTTTGCATTTGGTCCATCACTAATCCTCTGACTTTTTCAGTTTAGTGTAGTCCTGCAGAGCAGAGCATATACTGAAACCTAGATGCACTGTGAGCACTGAGACACACTGACAATTTCCTTCAATATCCTGAATGAATTTTACTGAATTAAGGTTAATACCTTTGGGGTCCATTATATTACAAATGCAATTGTGTATGTGTTTTTGTGAAATTGTATGTATCTTCTCTTGTAGGAGGGAGATGCTAATTTAATTCCTCCAGTCTGAGCCCTTTGAAGCCACCCCCCTGGATAGGTGTGCATATACTAGTTCAGACTGGATTCTCCAAGCACCAACAGACAAAGAAAGCCTTTTTGGATAAATAGCCTTGTTCTAAACAGGTTCAGAGTCTTCGTCCTGAACCAGGAAGTGGACAGGACCCCTTCTCCATGGAGGACCCCAATCCTTAGGGAAGCGCTGGAAAGACTGGGCCTACTGAGGCCCCATGAGGCTGGATGCTTGTCCTGAGCTGAAGCTGTGATGAACTTGAAACCACAAGAAACTTCTTTGGTGGGGTGTTGAAGGACTGCTTCTGTCAGAGCCCATGTTGCAGTTGGGCTGATCTCTGATAAGCTTCTCGGCATTCAGGTAGATTCTTTTATTGTTTTAAATATGTTTTCTCTGTGATATTTTTTACCTTAAAAATAAAATAGGCTTGCTGAGAAAGAACTGTGTGGTAACTCAGAACCATGGGCAGTCACAGTTAACTGCCCTCTGAAGAGACAGCAAGCGAGTGTGCTTGGGCACCCTGTTTCTGCTGGGAATAATGCAGTGAAGGCAGGGAACGGTGCATCCTGGAAATAACCTGATCAGAATGGAGTGAGAATGGGTCTCCACCCAAGAAAGGCAATCGCTGGGGAACTGGAAGCCCATGAGTGAGTGCCCTTTCTGGACCTCCGCGGGGAAATACAGGTGCAGTTGCCCTGAACCGTGACAGACACAATGTTGAATGAATTAAGAACTTTACAGCATTCTCTCTGTTTTGCTGCATTACACACTTTTCCCTCAGTATATGCTCTGCTGGGTTTTGAGCACAATACAACTTTTAACATGATAGGCATGGAGTATATACCTAAAATGACTCTGGCTTGCAGATATCAAAACAATGAACTAAACTCATGAGAAATCCAAGCTGTAAAAGTGGCCTTGAAGCTTGGAGCTTTTTGCTTCTGAGGTCTGCATACCACACAATACAACATAACATGTACTTGCTAAGGACATTTATCTTGATACTCTGATGACACATTGCTGTTCTAACCAAACAGGAAAAATGTAAAAACTAAGTTTTTTTCCTCCTGGATTTAAATAATTTTGGAAACACAGCTTTCGTTGGGAACCAGTATTCCTTGCAGACAGAAGGTGCATTTACTTTTTGACTGTTTGTCTATCTCCTTGAAAACAGCTACCCTGAAACTGCATTAGAGAAATGGCCTGTATTGTTTTGGTTTAAATAGTGTTTCAAACAGCTAACTCATTTTCTTTCTCATTAGAGATGGCTGTTAACATTTTTGTTACTTAGCTCTAACTTGCTTCCATAAATTATTTTTCATTAGGGATGGAAATGTTCTTCAAAAGGCATTAATTAAAAAAAAATTAGAAATTAGAGATGGATAACACCTCTTTAGATTATTTAATACAATCTTCTGCCAGTACAGAATTGTTCCCTCCAGTGTATTCTTTTATATTGTTCTGTCAGTGTTTTGCCAAGTTCAGTTTTAAATGGGTCAAGTGATGACGCTACCGCCGCTTCCTGTTTAATAGATTTTACTGGCTCAGATCCTTTTTTCCTGTTGTAAAATCTTCAGGAGGGGTCATGGAGGAAAGAAATCTCCTGTGGTGACCATGAAAAGCCTGGCCCAGCCACGCAGAGGCCCTGTGTCTGTGCACAGCTCTGGCTCCTATGGGGCTTCACCCCAAGGACTCTGCAGAAAAGGTGATACAGCCCAGAATTGTATTTTTGTTTGGACTAATTTCTGTGGGGCTAAAGGATGGATTCCCCCAGGTCACCTTACTATCTACAGCATGGAGCATAGAGACTATCAGAGAGAACCCTGCCATGGAGGATCTGTGAGGTACAATCTGCCACATTGTTGGTAACTTTTTCTGACAACCTTTTTGGTGTATTTAGGACCACTTTGCTATTTTCCCCTTGTTATTTAATCCCTTCAGCTACTAGTGGATAGCTATCCTACTGTATCCCCTCATCATTTATCCTACCTATACATATACGGCCAGATACTTACCTAGTAGAAATTGGCAGAGCTCCATTAAAGCCAGGGGAGCTATGCTAATTGACGCAAACTGAAAATCTTACGTGTAGTTTTAAAAACTTTTCTTCTTAAGTCACTACCAATAACAGTTTTACTTGAGCTTCTCTGAATTGCTTCCAGTTTGTCTTTATCTTTCTGGTATCAAAGTACCCAGATCTTAATGCATTATTCTAGGTGTGGCCTTGTTAATTCTTGAGAGAGAGAGACTGTCCTTTCATCATCATGTTGTAATATCTCTGTGTCATGGATGGGGTGAACCTGATCATCTTAATTCATTGTCTTCCAGCAAATCACCACACGTTCCTCAAATTAATCTCAACACTTTTAGTAAATTCTTTACTGTGCGCTATAATGAAACTTCCCAGAAGGTCTCCCCATCCCACTCTTATTTTTAATGACACAAGACTTCTTTTCACTGATGACTTGCAAAGGGTAACACAACTTTCTTTCCCCCAGTGTGTTGTCCTGTCAGTCATGTTTATCGGGTGCTGTTTTCCTCTAATATCATTGCCATATTTGGTAAGTGTAGAAAAGATCTTATGCTGCATTATTTTTGGGCCTGGCCCTACACTGTCATGAATGCCTCCTGATAGGTGTGGAGCATCCTCAGCTCTCGCTGAAAAGGAAAATAAGCTGCAAGATACAGCTTCCTGAGAATTCGTATAAGTTGTGATGTTTTGTGGTTCAGTCTGGACCAGTAAGGGGTTGTGTCACCAGCTGCCCTGCAGCTATAGGTGTCTTCAGTGCTATGCTGCGGTGGCTCATAGCCCTGGCACCAGCAGCCTGTCTTACAATCATGCAGGTCACACCATGGGTTCTACTACCCAATTACTTGTTGCAGAGTGACTCCAATACCCTCCCAGTCCCAAATTTTCCCCAAACCATTTGCCACTGTGGTGTCCATTTCCTTCCTGGAACGATCACAAAAGTTATTAAGGTTGTTCCTCCTTTAAAAGAGTCAATACACTGCAACTCATTAACTTAACTGGTTTGACAAACACTCTTATTTCAATCATAGAATTGGGTTGGTTTAAATTAAAAAGTAAAATTAAGTTATTTAATCAAAAAGCGTTGGGATTAAGGGATACCAAGTATAAGGAATAGAAAGGGCTACAAGCAAAGTAAAAATATACTTCTCAGACTAAAAGTTAATTTCATCAAGTTACAATCTTTCCCTAAGCAGGTATCTTATCTAAACTTAGCTTTCAGACACATCAATCCCCTTAGTTGAAGGAGCTAATATTCTGTGACTTCAAGAGATCCTGGCCCCTTGAATTCCTCAAATGATGGACCACTCAAATGTCCTTTTGCTCCCTTATATTACCCCAAAGTTCATTGTCTCTGTTTCAAGAGCCATGAAGGCTTCCTGTGGACTTCCTATCCCCCTGCTTATTTGTATGTTAATGGGGGCTTCCATTGTTTTGATTCCACACTGCTTAATTTACCATGGAGGCAGGTAGACAGCTGCCTTCCCTCCTGTCTGGAAGAAAACATGTTTCTCCTTATGTTTGGTGACAGATTTCAAAATATATCAGTGAGTATCCATAATTCCTCATAAAGTGTTAATGCACACATCACAATGATATTCATCACTAGCATGTCGTAGGCTTTCACAAAAGACCTTACTTGATACTAGGGTGACCAGATGTCCCAATTTTATAGGGACAGTCCCGATCTTTGGGGCTTTTTTTAGTGTGGGCTCCTATTACCCCCCACTCTCTGTCCGATTTTTCATGCTTGCTGTCTGGTCACCCTACTTGATACACTTTTATAATACAGTAATATTGTATATTTATTGGTTGATTCAATTACTTGTCATTTGTGGTTTATAACCCAGTAAACCATTGAAATGTATTCTCTGAAAAATAAGCCCAGAGCAAGCTTCTCTCTCCTGCTGGGGATAGACACCATGCTGTCTTCTCCCCCGCTTGTTAGTTTGATAGCTTTGTTTGTTTGCATGTAAATGTGCTTGTCTTTGTCTTTGGTCACACCTTGCCTAATTTACGTCTGAGACACATTGAAGCAGGTGGAATCACATTACTTTGTCTGGAACAGGCATGGGTTAGGGGTGGCTTGCCAAATACATTTTAATAACATAATTCTAGCATGCATTTATAACTCTTTGTACACATCATGTCCATACAGTGCACAATGATTTTTGGGCCCAGCATGTTACCAGTTTGTATGTGATACTTTACATGACACCTTTTAGGTGCAGATTATGACAACAGTATGTTAGGAGTGGTGAAAGTGTCAGGCCTGACAGGAGTTGCTGACACAGAGTGGTGAACCACCAGTGGGTCTCTGTCACATAAGTATCATGAATTCAGGGTAGGTATTGTGTCTGCTGTATATATGCTATATTGGATTTTAAGGAATGGAAATAATTACACTTCACTTCTTGTTGATTGTTGTAAAATTTAATAAGGAATTAAGATTTTTATAACATGGTTTATTTTTAATAATTCACAGATGCCATTACAGCAAGCTCCAGTAATGATTGTTATACCTGTTCATTTTGCTGAAGCAGCATATACAGACTGCCTGCTTGCTACATAGTGTTTTTATGAACTAGGCTGCTGGATAATGTGCTATATCATTTAACAAATGATAAAGTATTTATAAATAGAAGCATAATATAATTTGTTACCATATGTTTGAAGTAATGATCAAGCATTTACCTTTACTAGTGAGAAAGTGTTGTTGGATCCAAGCTCTTCTTACCATATGGACAGGGATGTGAAAGGAAAACAACTGTGTGTGTTTCAGAACAGAGTAGGTTTTTCAATCCATTGTGGGAAATGGGAAGAAGAAATTAATCATATCATTAATCTCCTCAAAAATCTTCCCAAACTGAGAAAACACAATGAAATTTGTTACTTGTGAATTAATAAATGTCCATCTGCAATGTAAATTTTCAATCTGAGACAGATACACTACAAGAAATACAGACCCATTTGCAGCTACTTTTAATTATATTTTACCACATGCCTTTAGAATTATTCACATGGGCTATCTTTTTGTTTCCTTTTGAAATTATATCACTTAGTGGGCTGGAATTTAAAACTTACTCCAACATAATTTTATAAATATATTTGGGGGCCAGATTCTCAGCTAGTGCAAACTGGAATAGCTACATTGGTCAGTAGAGCTGCACCAGTTTACACCATCTGAGCCTCTGGTCTTTTTTAAAAATTAACAGTACAGTATAAAAAAAATTCTTAATGTACTAAACAGAATCTATTTGTAAAATTATCTCAAAGTTTAGATCAGAGGAAGTATTTTTTTAATATAGTACAAAATCTTAAATAGCTCAAGTTAAGCCTGAAATAGAAAGAAAGAAAATAACTTAGACATGGAGTTACTCCAATTTTATTATTCTAGCACTTACCTGAATTATGATGTTTTTGTTAATGTATAAGGCATAGTTTCTGCATGATTTCAATTGTCTTTTTCTTAAAAGAGAAATGAATATTTCGATGTTAGTGAAACAATAAGGAAAAAAAAGGTCCCCCCACCCCCACCTCCACCCCCCCGGGGATAATGGGGCAAACCAAATGCCCAGAACCATGTAACCCCAGCAATTAGTCAGTCTGTTAGGGTCTCAAAAAATCACAAAGGAAAAAACAAACAAAACAAACTAATGAAACAAAACCAACTCTCAAAAGCAGTCCCCAAATCTTCCTTGTCCAGTATCATAAACGAACTCAAATCCCAGTCAGCAATATATCTGTGCTCCCAACTGCAATTTGTATGGGATGAGAACTCATCAGACTGCCATAGGGCATTTAAAACATATAAAACATTTAAAATATATTCTCTTTGGGATGGGGAGCAGAGGGATATGGTAGCATGGGTTAATGAGAAGGTCCAGTTTTGGGTCAGATAAGCAATAACATTCAAGAATTTGACGTTTATCCAACGACAAGTTAATAGAAGTTTTGAAGTTACCTCTGCCACTTACCCCTAATCTCACTGAACAATTCCACTTTTGACAAGTCATAGGTATGACACTGGAATGTACTGATCTTACCTTGATTACAGAATACTCCTTTCCCCTGCATTTTCTGCATCAGGTAGTGTTGAAATGTTATTGTATCATTGATGCAATGTTGCAGTAGCTGAATTTTGATCTCACAGGACAGAATTCTGAAAGCAACAGCCCTCTGTTCTACAAAACTTCCTTTCAGCAGACAAAATGGTAACTAGAATAAGGATCATCTTTATTCATTAATCTGAATTTTTAATTTAAGAAAAACTTTGCAACAAGCAGGAATTTCACTTTGGATAAGACAATTATTATGATAGCCATACCATGAACTGCAAAGCACATATATACTTGAATACACATAAACATATATTCTTCACACGTTGCCATATGTTGACACATCATACATTTCCTTGCATTGAATAGCTTGGCCGATACTCATTTCCCTTCACATCTGTCTGCAAGTTCCATGCCTTTTCCATGTGTATTTTTGTTCTAGCACACATATATATATGCCACCTTAAACTTAAAGGACTTGTCTTCACAAGGAAAAAAAAATGTGTGTTCTTAACTTGAATTAGCTAGCTTGAATTAACTAACATGAGGTTAAAAACTTAGTGAAGACAATGCAGTCTGTAGTTTTCACACAAATTAGTAGGTCAAGGTAAACCTAAGCTCCCCCATTGTCTTTAACTCAACCTGCTAACTCATGGGAAAACTACAAACTGGTTTGTTTTCACTAGGATTTTTACCTCATGTGTTACAGTATGTTCCCCACACTGGCCCTGCAAGAGCTGAATTAGGCCAAGTGGGCCCAATCAACCAGTTAGGCTGCAAATGGGGGAGACTTATGCTAGAGGAAGCTAATTAGAAGGAAACTCACCTGTGAGGGAACAGTGGCACTTCTACAAAGCCAGGAGGCTGGCAACCATGTGAAGAGTAGTAGGGAGGAAGCTTGCAGTCTGTCTCCTGGAGGTAAGGCAGAAGCAGCATGGTAGGAAGGAGTCCAGGGTGAGAACAGTAGAGTTGGAGTATATGCAGACCTTAACTGTTCACGGCAGTACCCTGGACTGGAACCTAGAGTAGAGAGTGGGTGGTGCAGAGTGGTGGTGTTAAAAGCAGTGAGTACAAAGACTGCTGGAGTCACTGCTGGATGTGCTCAGGGAGTGGGTGTGAGGACTGCCTGACATGGCTCATGAAGAGAGACTTTGAAAGACCTGCCCCCAGAAGGGGAAACCAAGTAGTGACCTGGGGTGAAAAAGGGGCTGCAGAGGGAGAAAGAGATGGAGTGCAACCACAGGAAGAGGCTTTGGCCTGACAGAGCTAATCTCCAGAATCGCTGGGAGGCAGCACTGTCTATCGGTGAGTAGAGTATCCTGTCACTACTTGTGTTAAGTTAATTCAGGTTAACTAACAAGAAGTTAAAACCACACCTCTGTGTTTGTGTGTTTTCCCCTTGATATGCCTGGGTAATTCCAATTACCTACCAACATGGTGGATTCTTCATCACTTGAATTCCCATAACCACCAGTGATGCTAGACTCCCCCAAAAGGGTGGATAATGGGGTTGAATTTTGACCTGATCACACTCACCTTTTACTCAGCCACAGGGGCTGGCTTTCAGTTGTCCCAGGGGGTGCTCACCCACCTAGCCCCCAGGCCCTGCCCCCATCACAACCCTTTCCACAAACCCCTGCCCTGCCTCTTTCTGCCCCTAATCCTCTCCACTTCTTTCCACCCCCTCCTGTGAGCGCACCCTGTCCCCGGTCCTCCTGCTCCCTCCCAGTGCCTCCTGCACACCATGGACCAACTGATCACAGCAGCTGGGAAGCACTCTGGAGGGGGGAGCTTGGCTGACTATGGGTGCTAAGCACCAGTTGGAGCCCCCACCGAGTCAGCGCCTATGTACTCAGCAGAGGTGCATGCTGCCAAAGGCTCATGTAGCAGCTGAGCTTTCATAGATTCCAAGGCCAGAAGGGACTATTGTGATCATCTAGAATTTCCCCCGCAATAATTTCAGAGCATATCTTTTAGAAAAACATTCAATCTTGATTTACCAATTGTCAGTGATGGAAAATCCATCATGGCCCTTGGTAAATTGTTCCAATGGTTAATAACTCTTACTGTTAAAAATGTAGGCTTTATGGCCAGTCTGAGTTTGTCTAGCTTCAATTTCCAGCTGTTGGATTGTGTTATGCCATTTTATGCTAGATTAAGAGCTTGTTATTAAATGTGTTCCCCATGTTGGTACTTGTAGACTATAATCAGGTCACCTCTTAACATTCTCTTTGTTAAGCTAAATAGATTGAGCTCCTTGAGTCTATCATTGCAAGGCATGTTTTCTAACCTTTTAACCCTTTAAACTTAAAGAGGCATTTTGCCTTTCTGGGCTTGCAATAGCTTCTGTTGGGGTAGTTTACATCTACATAGCCCCTGACCAGCTGATGTTTAAAGGCACTATTTATTTTTCCTTGTGTTAAAGTAAATTCCACTAAAATATTTAGAGAGAAATAAACTCCTTAAATGCTTCGCCAGGGTGTTTTTCTGTCACTTGGATAGGACAAACTTATACTTTTGGCACCTTGAATCCAGGTTCTTGTTTGTTTTTAAAATGAGCAGAGAAAATTAGAACATATATATATTTTAACATTCTGAAATATTTAGATGATGTTTTCCCCATTCTGTTAAATTCCTTTGGTCTTCCAAGTCCAGCTTGAACTCTGGAAGCAGAAATACCAAAATACTGTGAGAGAAATAGTTCTCATGGACATGGTATTGCCAGCTGCAACCAGAGGTGGAAATAATGGAAATTTAACAAGGAAGCCTGTGTTTTGCAAGATTTCCAGACCAATCCTTCCCATGGATGAACTTCAGGTAATTTGGAAAAGCATCTGAACATTATTAGCTTTTCAGCAATTAAACACAAACTCTAAGGTCCTGATTCTGTTCTTCATAGAAGTGTAAATTCAGAGTTACTCCATTCAAGTGAATGGAGTTATACAAGTGTAAAACCAGCATGAGAGTGGAATTGAGTTCAGTGGGTTTTTGAGGTTCTCACAATTACTCCTTTCCACACAAACAAAAAATTCCTTTATCCGTACGTATGGAGAAACAAAAAGAGAAAAGGCAAAAATATTTGGAGTCTTCAGAATGATATTCTTTCTCTACACTTATTATCCTCACCCACTGGCTAGATTCTAGAAAACCGAGCATATATCTCACACAAAGAGTTAGAATCTGATCTGAAGAATCTTGTGGTGTAAATCCATTGAACAGAGTTACTCCTGATTTATACCAGTGTAACATAGATCAGGATCTTTCCCAGGCTTTTTCAAACCCCATCATATCATCTGAGTGTTGCCATGGTTTTTAACTGCTTCTGGCCAACACTTTCCTTGATTGGTAGATTTATCAGTGGCTCTGACTCATATTCCTTCATCCTTTGTCAGTCTCTTATGCTTATACTCAAGTATCAGAGGGGCAGCCGTGTTAGTCTGGATCTGTAAAAGCAGCAAAGAGTCCTGTGGCACCTTATAGACTAACAGACGTTTTGGAGCATGAGCTTTCGTGGGTGACATCCGAAGAAGTGGGTATTCACCCACGAAAGCTCATGCTCCAAAACGTCTGTTAGTCTATAAGGTGCCACAGGACTCTTTGCTGCTTATGCTTATACTCTACTTCTTCTCAGTGCATAACTCGGGTGAAATTTATTGTCTTTGCATAACCCCTCTTATCTGAAGGTAAGTTGAGTTAAGATCTCATCTACCAGTTCATTGCTGTGGCCCTGAAGGCTCATAGTAGCTAAATATCAGAAAAGGTGCTTTAACAGTTGCATTTCCAGATGCTTTTGTTGAACAGCAAAGCAGATGAATCACAATGCAAACAAGTATCTGCTTAGTTATATATGAGAGAAATAAAATAATAAAAAAGCTGACGACTCCTGAACAAGCTAACCCCATTTGTTTGTTTTTAAATCTTTGCTTTAGTTGGACCATTTCTTTTGAAATGAAGGGAGTGAGGAGAAACAGTAATACCCTGTTTGTCCTTCACTTGAGACAAATCCAACCTATAACTTTTGATTACTTAGAAATGTAGAGAAAGTAAATCTAGATAGGATTATGGAAGCCCACAAGGATTTAAGTGACAGAATATTTGTCTGCACTAAAATGTTGACTGAATAATGAATAGGTTTGAATCACAATAAACATTTAGCGTAAATCTGGTATCCCAGTCTCCATATTCTGTGATCTTCTGTGTGCTTTGTGAGCTGCACCCAGAGAGTAGCTTACTAAGAATGTTTCTGTGATCTGTAAATCAATATATCAAGTATCTTCTCTGTGAATGTTTACTTTTTATTTCACTTTCTAAGCGGAAGCACTTAAAATTATTTGAACATTCATATCTTTATTATTTTTAAGCCATTTGTTCTAGTAGTGGGGTCAGCACCTGTACACTTGAAGGATGATCAGAAACAGTTGTGCCTTGGAATAGCCTTTCTTAACAGTAATTTCCTGCTTTTTTGGTGCACATCATTAGTACTTCATTGGATATTTTGGAGTTATCCAGCTGCTGTCAAATAGTCACACTTCTTGTTGTTTAGTTTGGTTTGTCCTTAGCTTATCTCTTCAGGGTTTATTCTTCTTGTTTAGATGTTTTATTTTAGCATGTCTTTGTAAGAGACATTGTACATACAGACAGTTTGGTCCAGATAAAATTCCCAATACTCAAATGTTTATTGTAACTTCAATAGAAGATTTGGTGACACCCTATTTTGATGTATCCACCCACCATCCACTAGAATCTCATGACCCTCTCTATCACATCAGGCCTAACTCAATCTCTCACTTCAGTTGTATGACAACCATCCCTCCCCTTCATCTCTTCTTATCAGTATCTTTTAAAGATGCATTGTCAACCCCACATGCATGATGGACTCCAGATGGTTTCCATATTCAATGTCTGCATGATCCAGTGTGCAATGCAGTCCTCCTTGTCCTGACCTCCTTACACTCATTGGATTCTGGAAGATGTTACCAATCTGAGAATATGGTTTTGTATAAATCTCTTGCAACAGCCATGTGAAAAGACACTTTATAGTAAAAAGGATGATATCCCAACTCTCAAGTGTGTCTTGGGGCCTAAACAAAGCTGTGGGAGAAATTTATCATATGTCATTCAAAGTAGCGAAAGTCAAAAGTATCACTCCATTTTCACTATGGTCTGTTGTGTCCATATTGTATCACATAGACTATGTCTACACTATGAGCTCAGGGTGTGATTCCCCTGATGGTGTACACATACTTGCACTAGCTCTTATCAAGGGAGCACAAGTATAAATAGCAGCATAGCGGCAATAGCAAGGGTAGCAGCAACGGAGGCATATCTGAACCGTGCTGAGTATGTACCCGCCAGTTTCAGATGGGTTTGTATTTGGCACAGCTTAGCAGTATCTCCGCTGCCACTATCAGTGGTCCTGTAGCTACAGTTCTATTTATAATAGTGCTAGTGTGAGTATGTGTACATGAGTAGAGGAATCAGACCCTAGCTTGTAGTATAGACATAGCCTAAACTAGTTTTTAATTTGCTCAAAGGCCATTCCCCCAGCTTGCATAGGTTAGAGCAACTTTCAAGGTGTCCTAGCCTCTGTTATAGGAATGACCCTTTTATCCAAGGATCAAAGGGACCCATAATGAATCCTGACTCAACAGTTGTTCCAACCACTCTTTGGCTACACTGAGGGCATGGCCCACTAGATTTCATTTTGAGAATGGGGAGGAAAGGACTTTGTACAGCAAGTAAATGGAAACACACCACCTGGGTGTGGTGTTCTGTTCCATCTAGAGGCACCAAGACCACTTAGGGGGAGAGAGAAATTAATGAGTCTACTCTACAACCTTAGTTAACAGTCCTATGGCTTTTAGCTCATGAAGTAGAGGCTCATGCATTTAGCTCTAGAGGTCCCAGGTTCGATCCCACCTGCCGATGACTGGGGTCTGTCGGTGTTAGGTAAACTAATAAACATTTGTCATAGAAGTTGCTGTTTATGGATTTGATTCTTCATGGTGGTGAGCACCTCCTAATTCCAATATGGACAGTGTAAGTTGAGGGCACTTAACATCTTGAAGGACAAGCCCAATATTATTTTAGATTAACTAGTCCATCCCCATGCCTGTACAAAATTGTTCTCTACAGTAGTTTTTCATTGTTATGGACAGTCCATATTAGAATAACCATTAAAAAGGTACTGTCAGATTACAAATTATGACTGAGATTCACCAATGCCTCATTCCAGTGCAAAGGGTTAGTGCCACCCAGAAAGTGTATGGATGCTGGCTGGGGCAGTTTACTGCAGGGGCTTTAGGGGCTTCAGCCCGGGGCTAAGGGGGGCCCCAGCGCAGTAGGGCTCAGGCAGGCTGCCTGCATACCATGGCCCCACGCCACTCCTGGAAGCGGCCAGCTGATGGCACATCTCTGCTGCCACTCAGGGCCGGCTTTAGGCCAATTCAACCAATTCTCCTGAACTGGGCCCCGCCCCTAAAAGGGCCCCGCACCCAAGCCCCAGTCTGATGTACGGGCAAGAGCCGGTGCACTGTACCGGGGTGGCCTGGCTTCCCTAGGGGGCAATTTAAAGGGCCTGGGGTTCCCAGCAGGGGCTGGAGCCCCAGGCTCTTTAAATTGCCACCAGAGCCCCACTGCTGGAGCCCTGGGATAGGGCTGCGGGGCTCTGGGGGCTATTTAAAAAGTCTGGGGCTCCCGTTGCTTCTACCGCCCTGGCTCTTTAAATAGCCGCTGGAGCCCCGCCGCTTCCCCAGGGAATAGCTCCCAAGCCCCAGGCTGCTTCTGCTGCTACCCCGGTGGGGGAGGGAGGAGGAGGAGGCACTCACCATACAGGGTGGGCTGTACCCCCTGTACCAGCACCCCCTGCCCGCAGCCAGCCCCTGCTGCACCCCCTGCCCGCAGCCAGCCCCTGCTGCACCCCCTGCCCTGCCTGCAGCCAGCCCCTGCTGCAGCCAGCCCTGCACCCCCTGCCCTGCCTGCAGCCAGCCCCTGCCTGCAGCCAGCCCCGCACCCCCTGCCCTGCCTGCAGCCAGCCCCTGCCTGCAGCCAGCCCCGCACCCCCTGCCCGCAGCCAGCCCCTGTCTGCAGCCAGCCCTGCATCCCCTGCCCTGTCTCCAGCGAACCCTGCCGCACCCCCCTGCCTGAAGCTACCAGTCCCGCACTCCTGTCTCCAGCCCTGCCAATCCATGCTGCACCCCCTGCAGCCCTGCCTGAAGCCAGCCAGCCCACCCCACACACCCCTGTCTCCAGCCAGCCCCACATCCCTTGACCTGCCTGCAGACAGACCCTACCTCCAGTCAGCCCCTGTTCTGCCTCCAGCCAGCCCCATGTCCACTAGTGTCCTGCAGTTCCCAAGGCAGTAACCCTGCCCACCTGCTTCAATGAGGGGGGCAGGGAACAGCTGGGACCCACACATGTGCACACCCTAGGGTGACCAGGGTGACAAAAATTGGGACAGGGGATGGGGACTAATAGGATCCTATATAAGACAGACTCAAAAATGGGGACTGTTCCTATAAAATCAGGACATCTGGTCACCCTAGCACACCCCCAGGGAGTGGCAGGGACCCACACATGTGAAACGGAGCTCATTTCTAGTTCAGGCCCATCTTTTTTAAAAAAAACTTCAGGTAGGGTTAACATACATTCGTATTTTCCCAGACATGTCAGGCTTTTTGATTCTTAAATCACCATCCGGGAGGAATTTTTAAAATTTAAAAATTCCTCCCGGGAGAATACAGATTTATGGTAACCCTATTGGTACAAAAAATACATACTGTGGCACATCCCTTAAATCAGAACTTTTTATAGGGAACTGGTTGCTAAAAAATGAAAGGCTTTTTTTTTTTTTAAGTCATCCCTGCCAGGGCCCCACCAAAAATGTTCAAATTGGGCCCTGCACTTCCTAAAGCCGGTCCTGCTGCCCCTAGTGGGAGGGGGAGGTGGCTCCACATGCTGACCCTGCCCCCAGCACTGTCCCTGCAGCTCCCATTGACCGCTGCAGGGGCCGTGCTTGCGGGTAGCTCACGGAGCTTTTAGGGAAGACACCCTGTATTCCTGGTGTAAGCTTTGAGAATGCTATGAAAGCATGCAGTGTAAAAATCTCTAAATGGTGAAGAATGTGCATTATGTACCATACTCTGAGGCTTGTTTTACTATGCACAGATCTTAGAAGTCAATTTAATGTGTTTCCTGATTTCTACGAAAGTAAAGGGCCCAAAGGGTTTTATCAGACTCCCATATACAAACCCTCTTGAAAAACACATACAGCTTTGCTTTCTGGACACAATGGCAAGTCTAGGGAGTATAGAAGCTAATAGTCTTATGTAGAATGTCATAAAAAATGAACCAAAGCTGAGTCAAGGGTCCAACCAACCTTGTAAGATGCACACTGCGTCTTGCCCCTTTTAGCAGAACCACCAGCTATGCCCAGACAGTGATGGTGGGGATGCATATGTGGGTAAGTTACAAGAGGCCGTATAGTCTAGTGCAGCATTTCCCAAACTTTTTTGGCCACGGAACACTTTTTAGCCTATTAGGGAACACTTATAATATTATTTTGTAGGGTTTTTTTTGGTTTGTCTTTGTATTCAGCACTCTTGGTTTCCAAATGCCTATGAAGTTTAGCAGGAGCCAATGAACTGTTTGCTAGTATTTTGTTGCACACGACGCACTGCGCATCAGGAATGTCTTTATTTCAAACACACGTAAAACTGAAAGACAAATCACTTTCATCATACTTTCATTTCAGCCTTTTAACACCTGCTTCTTGTTTTTTGATATTCTTCGGTGGAAATTCTTTCACTTTGGATAACTCAGTAGTACTAACAGATTTTTCGGCAACAAAAGACTGTGATTGTTCATCCTCACTTTGAAGTGTCACAATATTTTGCTCATTTATTTTGGCCACAGTTGGAGTACCAGAAGAACTTGCTTTTCATTTCAAAGTTCCTTCTTTTAGCCACAAATCCATGGTGATTAGGTTTAGTAACAATATTTAGAAATACTGATTTTTGTCAAATTTTGTTTGTCATAAATATTTATATTGTTTTGAGCGAAGCTAGTTTAGTTGTGCTTATTGTGCACACGGTAAAAAGAACTACAGGTTTGAACGTGATGAGTGAATATGTTATATTCAGCATGGCATAAAGAGAATGGTGTGTGCATACCGCTGCAATTCGCGCAGCCTTGAGCGGAAGGGGTACGACGTCAGTAACTTAAATGTGCCCGAAAGGGGTAGACGTCAACATGCTTGCGTGCCGCGTTCTCTTTACGCCATGATAGTCAATACGAGATCTATCAATAACCGGAAAAAGAGTTTTATGTTAATTATAGTCATTCAAAAAGAGTTGTAAACTACACTTCAAATATGCCAAATTTGAAATAAAAAAAATGTAAAGACCCTTTTTTAAAAATTACGATTCTTTCACGGAACACCTATTCACATCGTGTGGAACACTGTTTGGGAAACACTGGTCTAGTGGATAGAGCATAACACTAGGAGTTAGACTTGGAAGCAGATCCTCAGCGGTAGTAAATTGTCATAGCTCCAATGACTTTTCCTCTGACAATTCATACCCACCTGGGCTCCGTTCCTTGCTCAGATTGTTACCTGCTGCGTAACCTTAGGTAAATCACTTCACCTCTCTGTGCATCTGTTTCCCCTCCCACCATTTGTGTGTCTTGTTTGATTAGAATGTAAATTTTTTTTAGGACTGGGACTGTCTCCTATTTTATGTTTGTATGTGTTTCAGGGAATGCTAACCTTAAAGTCACACCCAAACTTTGCATGTCCATGTGTGTTCATAGTACGAGTCTATCTTTAAGTATGTGATATGTACTAGTTCTCAAATAATTGTCTTTCTGCAACCTGGGGTATAAAGACTTGTACCAAACATCTTGTACTAATGTCTACAACTCTAGGCACATCAGAAAGCCAAATACCTCACACCTAAAATACACATTACACCATTGTGACTGAAGAGCACCCCAATGTCAGAAAGAAAGGGGCTCCCCAGTACAGAATGGTGAGTCTCAGTTGGCCTGACTCCAACTCTGTCATAATCCGTATCTAGAAGGTGTCATGTAAGATATCATATGCAGATTGGCAACACACTGGTCATTAATATTATTGTGTGGTCTGAGTAGAGGTGATATATGAAAAATGATAAATATGTACTGGAAATATGTTCTTAAAAGGTGTTTGGCAGGCAGGGCTTCAGTCACCCTGTCCTAGACAAAGGAATGTGGTTCCACCTGCTTGACTGTATCTCCAATGTAAATTGAGTAAGGAGAGACAATAAAATTACATTATATGCAAGGCAGACCAAGCCATCGGGCAAACCAGTGTGGGGGATGGCCGTTAATGCTCTCAATGGGGGATGAAAGCTGCAGCTGCAGCTCTAGGAACCCTTCCTGCCTCCAGAAGCAAGGTCATTGAACTTCAGAAGATATAAGCAGAGAGAGTGCGTGAATGAGCCATTTTGGCATCCTTCATCTAATGAGACCAAGAAACCCAGCACTTTGGACTCTGTTTTGAATCCTGGCTAAGGACTTTCCAGCAAGGCTGGAAGATTGACTGTGGTGAGAAAATTACTTTGAACAAAAGACTGCAGTTTGTTAGGTTAATATATATTTTACTTGTGCTTATTTCTATTCCAATTCCTTCTCCTTGGTTTCACTTAAATATCTGTTGCCGATACCTGGATTACAACATGAATTCTTTCTGTGACTACAGTGCTATCAGTTTGCTTCATTAAGCTACATCTTATTGCAAATATGTAGTTAATACTGTTCTTAGTACAATTAAATATTTTGCCTCTGGAAACACATTTGTATTTTTGTGTCAATTTATGGAAAAGTTCAATTTTCAATTCACTTGTACTAGTCTAACTAGGAATACATTAATGACTTAGCAATGTGACTGCTTAAATTCTGTACATACATTCTTAATTGTTAAAGAAACAGTTTAACAATATTTTGAGAAAAAATCACATGCATTACTCAGAGAAAGTAATATTTTAACTTACTTAATTTTAGGAATAGGTCAGTTGAAAATAGCTACACCTCTGCATAAGAGAGCTATTCAGAAAATACAGACCAAATAAATCCTGCTGAGTACTGTTAACTGCTTGCCTGAGAGAGGTTAGGTGGATTTGACTCATACGTATAATATGACTCTGTGCATGAATCTCTTCACCAAACAGCTTGTGGTAGACTGCAACAATATATTATTGTTCAGAGGTGTATTTGTAAAAGAAAAATCCAATTGAAATGGATAATACATACGAGCTGAGATAAAATGCAAAGCTTAGAGAGAAGAAAACTTACCAAATAAAGTTGCTTGGACTAAATCCTGAGATGTGCTGAGCACCTGGGAGCTGTAGATATACAACAAATGCACAGCAGCTCTTAGGAGTTGGCTTTTAGTCCACAAAGATATTTTATGACAACGAAGGTATGATGAGATTAGTGCAAGTGTGTGGCAGTGAAAAACTATTACAAAAAACTACATATGTTGTAGAAATAATGGTATGATATTGTAGTATTTGAAAAACAGTAAATGATTGCCATTCAAGACTGTCCTAATGACAGGTGGGTGAACACCAAAAAACAGTATTCATTGAGCAGTTCTGAATCACATTTTGATTCAGTCGCATTTAATTCGCTTTTAGGGGAATTATGTTCACATGAATGTTTCCAGAAAGTAAATTTTGGATGCACATCCAAGATTTATCTTAGAACAACTTAGGTATGGTGTTAATATACTATTGTATTTTTACTGTCTATGGATGCTGCCATTTTGATTTTAAGTAAATCCTTTTTCCTGTAGATAAGTCTGTATAGATGTCAAAAAGTGGATTCTGTGGGTGTTGATAGTTGTGAAGAGATTATTATAATGATTTCAAAAACTCTTCTTTATGCTAGATATGTTATCCTAGCTACTGGAGCTATCAGGTTTACTAGCACAATTTGAAAGGGTCACTTCTAGCTCAGAAACAATTTGGACTGTTTTTTGCAGAGCTTTAGTCCTCCTTTTAGAATTGTGATTTGTTTATATCCCGCTTGACATGTATTTACAGCATATTTCAGTGCATTTCTTTTCTACTGAAGATTGCTTGTCACCATTAGTTTCTTGCGTTATGACAGCAGGGATTATACATCCTCTGACCAAGTTCTCTGTCTAGGTTTCTGTTTTGATACTGTATTTTTGTCTTATAGTAAATCCTTTCACCATTAATTTTGTAGGATTTATGTTTTTTTCTCCGTTAAAAAACATTCAAACAAAAATGCAGCTCTGGTAGTTACCCATTATTATGCTATTTTTTTTTAAGTTTGTAACTTCTATTTTGTTTTACATATTACTGTTTGTTCAGTAGTAGGGTGGTATGTAGAATGTGTCTAAACAGTGAGGAATTTCAAATCAACTTGAGTTACTTTCTTATTTTAAAGATAGTGGTGTGTGTTTTTTTTTTTTTTTAAATCCTCATTTTTTTCTTTTATATCACATAGTCCAAATATCTGTCCCAAAGGCAATTTGTTGACCTTTTAACTCATCAGAATTCTTCCAGTCTAAATAGTGGGTTCTTATCTTCCCTTTATAATGATGAAGTGATTCAGACTTCAGTTGTTTCTCTTTCCCCTATATCTACTGTGATGTTTAGTGAGCACCCAGGGGGCAGGTTGGTTGGAGAGACAGTGTAGCCCACTGGCCAGGGTCAGTGTGCATTATGTGTTCCACTCTGTGCCTGATCTACAGAGGATGTGAGTCTTTTACAGTCCCCAGCTGCAGAGCCTGGCTTTTTAGATCAAGCTGTAGAGGATGCTATGTTAGCTCTGGAGGTCTCTGCTTCAAGACACCATCTTGCTGTGTCACCCAAGATGGCAGCCATCACAACAGAAAAATATTCTTAACTGCATGAACTGCCAGCTCAGATTGAGGCTTCTTATGTTTCTGGAAAACATATGTTTCAACTTCACAGTGGACAGGCTCTGAAGCTTAACCCAGGTATTAGCATCATCAGTCCCGTCACATCACCTCATTAGTATAGACACTCCTATTTGTAATAGACCCCTCCGGAAATGTTCTGCTGCACAATGCTGCTCCTTAGACTACAAAAGGCTAGAGAAGGCATTCTCTTCTCAAAGCTGCCCCAGGACACAGACATCAGAGGATACCATTAACCACAATCCCATATGGCATTCCCAATGAAAGAGCAAATAGCCACCTTCTCACACCAGTGAGCAGTTAACACGTGTAATGAAAATGGTTTCATTTTCTGGAGTGTTTAGTGCCCTTTTGAAAATGTTGGTTACGTAGAAGTTGTACTGAAGAATGAGACTAAGCAACAAGTAAATACTGCTAAATTTTTCATAGGCTCTAGGCGATCATTATTGTAATACACATTAAAAGACACATTAAAATCAATGTTACTATCCAAATGGATTGCAAACATTAAATACATCTTATAAAACATAAATGTGGCCCTGTTTTAACCTTTCTGAATGGCCCCATGAAGCTTAAGAATGTTCATTAATAATGTTTTTGGCTAACTGCCACACATGGTCCAAAAGAAGTTGCCTTATTTACAAACCAGATGACTGATGATAACTTTTCATTGCAAAATCATGGACTCCTACTGTGAACTATTGCTTCATGTTTGATTTTCTAAATTTAGAATATCAGAAACCATTATGGATGAAGGTCACCTGCAGGCTGAAGGCCCAGGCAAGCCCTCTGTGCCACAAAATTACTCTGGTAACCCTGACTGAGAGGAAGGCATGGTACCAGATGCTCTGCAAACACAGAAGGTAAGATTAGTGATGGTCTAGGGGAGAGCCAACTGGATGATATTTGTATGGATCCAGTGACTGGGAACCCAAATTATTATTTATAGCGGTTGAGTCTCCTATTATTTCCAACCCAAGGGCTAGAATTGAGAATTTCGGCTAAATGCTCAGGTCAAAGGAGAGAGAACATTATTAATATGTGTATTAATAATCATGTTTATTAATGCAGTACCTCTTTAGATAGAGTAGCAGACAGTCCCTATCCTGAAGAGCTTACAACATAACTAGGCAAGACTGGCACAGAGTGGAGTCCTCTGTGTAACACTCAAGGAGAGTGAACAATGTGATGGCAATAAATGCCATGTTGATGCCATAAGATAGGTAGCTATGTATTTGGGGTGGGTTTAGTTAGATGGTGATGGGCTAACTGGAAAGAAAAGCTCCAGCTCCTACTGGCTGGACTCTCTGGCTTGTTCCTCCTTCCAGTTTTTCCCCCATGGCCTCATTCTGAGGGAAGGAGATACCACCTAAAGTGAGAGGAGGAATTTCTCTGTACAAGTCTAGTGCTGGGAGGGAGGATTGGTACCAGATGGGCCCCATTTTACTCCCTTCCCTTCCCCAGTGCAGGAGCCCCTTCTTTGGCAGCTTCTGTATCTGCTGCTACCTACTAGGCTGGAGTTCTCTGGATGGTTCCTCTATTGTTTTTCCACAAAGCCACATGGTGGGGGAGGTACCACCTTGGCTATAGTACCCCCAATATCTGAGGGAGGAACATAGATGCTACTGATGACTGTTTTTAAATATGTATCTATACAAAAATAGTTAAACTAGTAAATACAATGCTGTTTCTTTCAATTTATGTTCACTTTAATAATTTAAAATATTCTAATCTGATTTATCAACTATACTCAATATAATTAAAAAGAATATAAAACCAAAAGCCCAACAACTTCTTATAACAATGTATGTTTTAGGAACTGGAAATTGTAAAATCCTAGGTGGAACATTCACCCCTCCAGGAGTTCCAAATACACAAAATGCAAGCCTTGCCAGTTGCCAGTGGGAAGTGAACATAATTATGACTTCACAGCTGCTTCTCCTAAAAGAAAAACACAAACAAACCAGAAGCTGCTTTTTTATACTGAAGCTAAAAAGAATATGCACAAAGGGAAAATATTTATGCCAGAAATAAACCATAATCAAAGTAATACTGTCCTGCAAATTCACGTCATGCACACTCAAACTTTAACATGCAAGATTGGGAAAGGAGAATGCACTCCTACAGCACCTATTAACATTCCATACCATGGTGGGAAAACTGCAATGTACGGAATTTTAGTTACCACAGGTCCTGGAGCTATTCAGATGCCCAGGGTGGATATAATAGTGCTCTTGTATCTTTGCACTAAGACTAAACTCCTGAATTTGGGGCGCTGACTTTTTTCTAATCTTCCAGTCCTCATACTAAGATCCTGTCATATATATTTAAATGCAGCGAGTTGTTGCTAACCAACCTAATTATGCCTCCTTTTTGTCCCTTGTTAAACTGTCTCATTAGAAATGCTCACTCAATTATTTCTAAAAAAACATACTGGTATATCAAGAAACACACATACACCTAGAAATGTATGTATTGCTGAGCCGCCATCATGTTACTTAACTACCCACAAGTGTACAGTGATATTTCAGTTACTGCAGTTGTAGCAAACCCTAAGCTATAGAAGTAGCCCATGACACTTGTGTAAGGGCTACTAAGGTGAGTAAACCTTTGGAGGATCAGCTCCTGATGCTGGAACTTCTCTGAACAATCTTGTGTTTCAGTTGTACATTCAGAATAACCAGCTATCTTGATATGAGGTGTTCAGTGTACAGAAAATTCTCATCCTGTATTTCCTGCATGCCAAGAAACACCTAGTCAATCAGTACATACATTCTATTTCTTGATATCTAATTATGTTAGAATTTTTGATGAAGAATATTCATTTGTATGATTCATTCATTTGTAACATACTCATTTTTTAAATCAAGTATTTACCAGAAAAAAGATATCAACAAGAATGCATTTCTCATGATGATCTTTTTTTTTCTGATTGTTATGCACACCTGTTGCTCAGACGTTAACTTTAAGTACTTAGAAGTGCAACATGTATGGTCTAACAACAATACGTTCTTTATTTGTAAAGCGAATCACATTGCTTCAATTCTGCTTCCCACAGATCAGAACTTTAATAAGGATATAAATAAGCAACTTAGCATATGTGACCTTCTGACCACAAGGCGTTAAATTCCAGGAACTATATTGCTCTACCTCTTTTATTTTATTTGAATGTGTATTCATCGTAGTTCTATGGGGAAACATTTGATTTACAATCAATCCTGGGTGGTTATGTGAATTATATTCATCTATACTGATAGTAAAATTATGGGGGAGCAGTCCTGAAGAAAGAGGTTGAAAACATTTTTCACTTAGCCTTCAAATGTAGTAGGAATGACAATTGCTTTGTGGTTCCTGTTCAGTCTTTGGGGAACATCAGCATATATAATATAGCTTTAGCTCATTGTTTTGAATACAGTCATCTATGCTCATATTTTGATTTTTGAAATGTATAACTCCACAAAAACATGGCCATTGTGATTTATGGGTGTGATGATGATTAATGAGCTGGGGAAACTAGATGCATGGAGTTTGACAATACAAAGTGTCATTTAGGAATGGGCAAATTAGTTTGGAGTAAACATGAATCAATGCAAGCTTTTATTCCAAATCAGATCTGTGTAATTTTTGAGGGCTGAACATGTTTAGAAACTTTTTTTTTAAAATGTAGATTGATGCACGTTTTCATTTTTTTTGTTCAATTACCAACACATTAGAATTTCTTGTGAAGAATATTCATTTGCATGACTTCACTATTTGTAAAATATCCATTTTTATCTTACTTTAATCAAGCATTGGACAGAAAATGAAGAGCAACAAGAATGCATTTCCATTCCAAGTCTGACGGGAAGCAAGGATGTAATAGGAATCTAATGAGAGACAACTCTCATAAGATTTCCAGCCCAATTTTGCCATCCTAGGGGTCTCAGATGTCCAGATAAGTGTCTTTTGAGGTTCACCAGTTGCTGCTTTTCAACAGTTACACTTTGGATTGTAAATTTTTGGCAGTTTCATCCCCAGTTTCTTGAGGAACACAAAGCAATATCCATAATTGGAAACAGCTTTTTCCACTTCCAAATAACCATTTCCATCCTCCTCAAAACGTATTTCTGCTGCAAAACTCTGTAAGACAATAGCCCAATATCCCACTGGCCCTATTCATAATTATTAATAAAATAAACAAAAACCTAACTAAAACCGATTTCACACAGGGTATGTCCTTCAACTGTTGTTGTCCAACTTAGAATTTAAGCTCCTATGGAGATGGTCTGTGGTGTCTTGTAAGGTCTGTGCAATGCTGTGTGCACTGTCAATGCTCAACAATAATGAGAAACTATATGAGTCCTGGACATCTGGAGGGGTGTGTGTGTGCATGGGTGTAGTTATCCTTTAGTGGCAGATCCACAAAGAGGACAGGGACTCACTGCTGCTACTGACTTCAGGAGATGTCTAGTGCAGTGGGTAAAGCTATAGAAGATCTCATTTAGCTTCAGTAAGAAAGGCCTGTACTTTTGGAGATAAAATAATGAAAGATTCATTTGTGGCACCAGGACTTAATTCATCTAATAATTGTGTATGTAGTGCACAAACTTTGTAAGAGGATATTAAATATTTATAAATAAAAGACAAATCTACAGGAGCTTTTAGCATAAAAGAGAACAGTTTATCTACAAGAATCTTAGGTGTTAGTAAGTACCTCAGGGGGTCACGAGGTTATTACATGCAGGGGTGGCTCTAGCTTTTTTGCCGCCCCAAGCATGGCAAGTAGGCTGCCTTCGCTGGCTTGCCTGCGGGAGGTCCCCAGTCCTGCGGATTCAACGGCTTACCTGCAGGAGGTCCACTGGTCCTGCAGCTTTGGCATACCCGCCGCCGAATCCATGGGACCGGCGGACCTCCCGCAAGTCCGAAAGCTGCCTGCCTACCACCCTCGCAGGGACTGGCAGGGTGCCCCCTGCGGCTTGCCACCCCAGGCACATGCTTGCTGCGCTGGTGCCTGGAGCCGCCACTGATTATATGGGGGGTTGTGAGCTGTCAACCTCCACCCCAAATCCTGCTTTGCCTCCTGCATTTATGTGGTATTATGGTGTTAAATATATAAAAAAGTGTTTTTAATTTATAAGGGGGGGGTCACACTCAGAGGCTTGCTATGTGAAAGGGGTCACCAGTAAAAAAGTTTGAGAGCCACTGTATTAGGGAAAGGAAGACAAAGGGTTCTCCATCTCTCTCAACTCCCAAAGCCCTTGTTGGACAAATGCTTTGTGCATCTGGAAAAATAAATATTTAGCAAGCAACATGCAGCAGCTCTTATGATGTGTCCATAACATGGAGAGTAATTTTGAGGGGAGGGAAAATGACAGTAACTCTCAACCAGGAGAGTTTAGGGAAGAACTCGTCAAAAGTGTCTATTTTCATAGTTCACAGGTGCTTGCTCCATTTCTTTGTTGTGTGATTATTGCTATTTTTCTGCCATGTGCAAAGGGAGATACTTTCTTTTATATGTTTAAAATGATATATTTTGAACTGAATCTTGCGTAGAAAATCATCACCACAGGCCAGATGTATCCCTGGTGTTACTCCACTGGCTTCACTATAGTTAGTGCCTAGCAGAAGGGTCTGTGGAAGAGTTACTACACATCAATGAAGTGTCTGTTTGTTGTTAGAGTAATTAAAAGTCGTTTGAAATGACTCAAAATTTTGTTCATGTCTGGTTAAACCAGAAAGGAAAAGGGAGAGAAAGAGACAACAGAATTATGCTTTTGGAAAAAAGTCTAAGGAAAATAAATATATGAAGATAGATTTTAGAAAATAAAACCTTGTTGTTTTTCTACTCTGGGATTTGCCTCTAGCCTGCCTTTGTTGCAGTTTTGATATCTCTGCTATCAGTTTAAAAAGGAAAAGAATGCAAGACTTTTAAAGAATCAGCTGTTAAGTTGCACAGGGGTGTGCTTTTGAAACAGAAAGAACTGAGTTCTATCCCTGCTATCTCTGTTCTCATGCTAGGCTGGGTTCAGATTTGAGGATTCCAATCCAACTCCCTAAAAATTCAGTGAAGTTTGGATTCAAAGTTTTGGCCCAGTTCTTGCTTGTACATTTCAGAAGTACAAAGCACATACCACAATAAGCACTATATGGTAATAGGCTGAGCATGAAGAGTAAGACTGTGTTACGTACCATTGCTATGTGCAGTTAAGGTGCTGCTGTGTTGCACCCAGAATTGGCTGCATTTCAGTAGTGGGTGAAGCTATTTTTGTGTAAATAGCTGGTAAAAACACTTTGGGATCATTGTAATTTATATTTACACACATAATAAAAAATATATATTCATGTCATTAATTACATTATACAGGGGTGTTAACAAGAGACTGGACTTTATTTTCTGGCCCTGTGACCAGCCTTAGTCAGATTTGCAAAGGGAAGATGACAGAGGTCAGTATGCACTGACTACAGTGGCTGCTGTTACAAGGGTAAGTTGTTCACAATCCATATACCTCTGGAAGTGTTATCAAAAATACTTCTAGTGATGAACAAAGACCAAGTTCCCTGGCTGATTCTCTTAGCTCAGTCAGCAGTCTTGGACACCATTGACCATGATGTATTGTTGATGTGCTGTGTACCCTAGCAGGAGTGGACAGCGGCACTCATGAATGACTTCTATCTTCCCTTTTAGAGACATCCCACAGGGTAGTTGTATGTGATGGTGTAACCCACACACCACCTGGGTGTGGTGTTTTGTCCCCTCTAGTGGCACCGAGACCACTTAGAGAGAGAGATTAATGAGTTTGCTCTACAGCCTTAGCCAAGAGCCATATGGCTTTTAGCTCATGCAGTAGATGCTCACGTACTAAGCTCCAGAAGCCCCAGGTTCAATCCCACCTGTCAACGTTACAATGGCTCATCTGCCTTAAGGATTCCCTTATGGATAGGGCCCTACCAAATTCACAACCATGAAAAATGCATCAGACCATGAAATCTAGTCTTTTTTTTGCTTTTACCCTGTTCTATACAGATTTCACGGGAGAGACCAGAATTTCTCACATTGAGGGTCCTGACCCAGAAGGGAGTTGCAGAGGGGTCGCAAGGTTATTTTAGGGGGAGGGGTTGCAGTATTGCCACCCTTACTTCTGTGCTGACTTCAGAGCTGGGTCGCGAGAGAGTGACAGCTGCTGACTGAGGGCCCAGTACCATACCATGCCATCCTTACTTCTGTGCTGCTGCTTGTGGCAGTTTTGCCTTCAGAGCTGGGCTCCCAGCCAGCAGCCACCACCTTCAGCTGCCCAGCTCTGAAGGCAGCACCACCAAGAGCTGTGCGGAAGTACAGCTCCCCTCCCTAAAATAACCTTCTGACACCCCCCCCCCCCACACACACTCCTTTTTTTGGGTCAGGACCTCTCCAATTACAATACTGTTAAATTTCAGATTTAAACACCAAAATGGACCGTGAATTTGGTAGGGCCTTACTTATGGGGGATTCTGCAAAGCTTTATACTGTAACCCTTTCTCTTCAATGTGTATGTGAGGCTGTTGAGAGAGGCATGGAGGAACTGCAACCCACACTTAAAAAGATTATATCTAGTGTGATGATAGTGTGGTTGAACAACTTCCCAATGTCTGTCCAAAACTGAGGTTTGCATGAGTTTGAGGTTCAGGCCAAATAAGACTGAGATAATGTGTGTAGGCCATGTGAAGCAACAGGAAGAAATGGCAGGTTGTTTGTTTGTTTGTTTTGGGGGGGGAGAGGAGGGTTGGCTCCTTTGAGTGGGGAAGTACAGTTGCTGAATATTTCTTATATTTGTAGCCAGCAAATTTTGATGGATCCCCAGTGGCGTCTGGATGTCCAAGTAGAAGCAGTGGCCCACAGTTCTCTTTCCAATTCCCACTTAGCAAGAAGCTTGCAACATTTTCATTTGGAAATGGACCTCACTGGTTATTATCCATGCCTTGGTCACCTTAGAGTTGGACCGCTGCTAAGTGCTTTACATGAGGCTACATCTAAAGACCACTTGGAAACTTCAGCTAGCACATAACGTAGTGGCTTGCTTGTTTAGTGGTGTTTCTTGGAGGCAGACATGACATCTGTACCCCATGATCTTTACTGGCTTCTAGTTTGTTTGGAGTAGAGTACCAGGTGTTGGTTTTGATCTATAAAATTCTAAATGGTTTGTGTTCTACCTATCCTTCTCATGTGATACCATAGTGTGGTAAACTGAAGTGCTCATGCTAACTGTCTTCTGCTTTAAATGAGAGGGAGCTAAAGGCAGGATATTTTTATGGGGAGCCCCTAACTCTGGAATGCCCTCAACCTACTGTGGGTTGAGGAGCGATGCTGGAAAGTGTTAGTCTTTATAGGCTAGTGTGAGGTAGAATCAGAATTGACATAGGCTTATTAAATGTGTTTTTTTTATTTTACGTGCATATATTGTGGAGCTGAGGATAGGTACCATTTATCAATAGAAATATTTATAAGAAATAAACCATGCTAGGGTGTTGTCAATAGATCTTTTTAAAAAGAGGTTTTTTTGTGAAAAGGAAATGCCTGACATGTAAACCACTAAAAGTGGTAGCTAAAAGTCCAGAGGCAAGTTATTCTGCACTGGAGATAATAGAAGACACTGTGGTAATGCAGGATATGAGAAGGTGCTTGACCTTGAATCTGTGGGACTCAGAGCAATATGTAGAAACTTGGACCATCATGACAAATGATTTCAGTTTTCACTAAGTGAGAGTCTGAGTATTGTTTATGGTGACTCTTTCTCTGATACTTCACTGCAAAGAGGTCAGTGGCTATCTCTGAGCACAAATGAAAGTCACTTGAAGATGAGTCCAGGACTGCTACCTTGTGGAGAGCACCACTTAAAGAGTGTGTTAGTAGTGAAGCTGAATGTTTTTTGCTGGATATTAAATGAACACTCATGACTGAACTGCCACAGAATTGGACATCAGAGTAGAACCAATCCTGCCTGAAAATCCGAGCATGAAAAAGTCTCTTCTCAGCAATTCCCTGGTTCTTGATAAAGGACATAATGACCAGACTGGAGAGCAACCATCAGCTTCTGACTTGTTATGATTCCGGGCCAGAAAATGTTATGTCATGTCTGATACTTATAAATTAAAAATATACATTAATGACTGAGAGATGCTGGAATTAAGCAGCAGCTAGTGTTGTGAAGGCACCAAGAGTCATGAAAACCCAACTTGCTGTTTGCTCAGCCATCTGCGAACAAAATCATGGTGATCTTCTGTAATGCAGAGGGTATTATAAATGACTACAAACAACTTAAATCTCTAATACTGGGGATTACTGCAACAAATGAATCCAGTGCAAGAGGCTATTAGTGAGAAGAGCACAGGCAAACTTCGGCATTGTATGCTGCTGCTTCACCAAGTGTTACAGACCCAGTGGAATAGGAGGCTGTAGTGTGTGAATCCCAGGAGCTTCCAGAATCCATACACATCTTGATCCTAACCAACTTCCACCTGTTTCATTGATTACAACTAGAGATTAAACCAATTCAGTCTTGTCCCAATACTCTACAATTTTATTCAGAACTCAGGCCACGTACAGAAATGTTTACGGTCGTTTTGGCCAATTTGTGCTGAGTTTAATGCAAGTCTGGGCCAAGTTTGAGGGGAAAGATGGATTTTGGGGGTCATTTCACTGCTCTGGGACTCGGGGTTTAATTCCTGGTTTGGCTGCAGACTTCTCGTGTGACTAAAATCTCTCCATTCCTCATCTTTACAATGGAGATAATAACACTTCCTTTCTTCCATCATTTTTTTCTTTATCTGTTTTAACTCAAATAAAACACAGAGAACCAAAACTGAAAAGCTTGCGTGAACTTGAAACTGCAGAGTTTTTCTAAGACTTCCCTTTTCTTGTGTTTCTGCACGATCACAAGAGTTTAATATGAAAGTATCTATTTTCATCACCTGATTCATTTGATTAACATAATTTAAAATTCACTAGAATGCTTTCACAGCCCTCTAGTGGCCTCCAGAACCCTGAGTTATTTAGGGAATTAGCCTGGATTTTTTTTAATTTTATTTTTTTTTAGTTTGGCAAGTATAGAATTTCTGAGTGAAAACTGGGACAGATACGTTAAATATTAATGTAAAAAACTTGGGTGGAGCTATAGTGAAAAATAAACTTTCTTTTCCTGTGTATTGGAAGTACCTCAGATAAGAAACTGATTATAATACACCGTGAACTAAACTAAAATATACATCTAAACCATTAAGCATATTTCCTGCCTCTTAATGGAGGAAAATATTCACCTTAGTAGATAGAATTGGGCAAATAGTTCAGAAGTAATAGGCCGTAAAATATTGTATTTTATTTAGTAGCATTTCTTCATAAGCACAGCAATCAAGCTTTGTCTATTATATGCTATTAATTATTTTTACTAGGTTTATTTTAGGAAGTGTGTATTTCATAAATGTCATTTTTGAAAGGCATTTATGTGTGGAATCTGTCAATACATAGCTTGAACAAATTATCCTCATATGTAACATTCATAAGCAGCTTTCTGGTTTGACATTTCTGAACGTGAAATTCGTGAGTTTGTGGGAGTGTGGGGAGGCAATTTTTTTCAATCTTTTCATTATAAAGTTTGTGACATTTGTCTATTAAATAAATCCGTTCTAACTGCTTGGGTTAGACATTATTGACTCAAAATAATCTCTCATTTAAATTTGAAGGCAACTATTGGCATTGGCAAAAAATTTTGGGGGTCTTTTTTTCTTTTTTCCCCCCTACAGCCAACATTCAGGAATTTTTTTATGCTAGTTGTTTATGCTTGTCATTTTAGGATGGTAGTTTAGATATACAAACTGAGACATCTATTTCTATTTTTTGTGAGAATATGCAGATTTGATCCAGAACTAACTTCAGCATTTCTATCCATGAACAGTTTTTCCTGGACTTAAAATATCAAAATTCCAACCAAATGACAAATCCTCGCACATATGACTCATTCCAACATTTAACTTTCTCTTTCCAAAGAATGCAGTTTTTAATATGTAAGAATTAACATTTCTTTCTGTGAAACAAAACATTCTCTGAAATGCTTCTGGTTCTATGTGCAGAGCCAGACAGAAAGGGAGAACTGCAGGGTCTTAATGTGGGGAGGAGTTTAGGTTATTAGGAACTGGGGAACCTTTTGGGAAAGGAAGAATCTATACAGTGTGCATGGGTTTCACCTGACCCAAAATGTAACCAGATTGTTGGCATATAAAATTAAAAAGGTCCTAGAGAAATTTTTAAACTAAGGGCTAGGGAAAGCCAACAGGCACAGAAGAGCATGCGGTTTGGAGAGACATCCCTTAGGGGATGATCTATTAATGGGGATTCTCTATATCTTAGTAAGAAGACAAGGAGGGAAGGTTATAAATTACAGGTAGGAACTGTCAAATGAAACAGTCAAATGAAAAGGAATCCCATTCAGTTATATCACACAATAGCAGACAGCTAAAAAGTGACAAATGCTAGAAGTTTAAATACTAAGATGGCTGAACTTGGGTGCCTGGTATTTTAGTAAGGCTATTGATATAATAGGCATCGCAGAAACTTAGTGGAATGATGATAATCAATGGGACATGGTAATACCTGGGTACAAAAAATATAGGAATGACAGAGTATGTCATGCAGGTGAAGGGGAGTGGCACTATATGTGAAAGAAAGCAGAGTCAAATACAGTAAAAATCTTAAATTAATCAAACTGTACCATAAAAAGTGACAGAGTCCTGTGGCACCTTATAGACTAACAGACGTATTGGAGCATAAGCTTTCGTGGGTGAATACCCACTCTGTCAGATGCATGCCAGATCCAGACTAACTTGGCTACCCCTCTGATACTGTACCATAGAATCTCTATGGATAGAAATTCCATGCTTGTATAATAAGAATATAG
Source organism: Mauremys reevesii (assembly GCF_016161935.1). NCBI lineage: Eukaryota > Metazoa > Chordata > Testudines > Geoemydidae > Mauremys > Mauremys reevesii. The sequence goes on from NC_052630.1 coordinate 81,941,474, forward strand.
CAGTAGGAATATACTACCAACCACCTGATTGTGAAATCCTCTGGGAGATTAGAGAAGCTGTGATGTAATAATGCAGGATTTCAACTATACCCATAATGACTGGGTACATATCACCTAAGGATGGGATGCAGAGAGAGAGGTTTTTTTGTACCATAAATGACTGCTTCTTGGAGCAGCTGGTCCTGCAACCCACAAAGGGAGAGGGGATTCTTGGTTTAGGCCAAAGTAGAGCAAAGGATCTGATCCAAAAAGTGAATATAAATGAACTGCTTGGTAATAGTGACAATAACATTTAACATCCTGGGGGGGGGACACACTAAAGAAGCCCACCACAGTAGCATTTAACTTCAGAAAGGGCAACTACAAAAAATGAAGAAGCTAGTTAAATGGAAATTAAAAGGTACAGTCACAATAATGAAAAGCCTACAAGCTACATGGAACATTTAAAAATATATAGAGGCCCAAATTAAATGTATATCCCCAAAATAAAAACCCATAGTAAGAGGACCAAAAAAGGTGCCATCATAGCTACACAAGAAAGTAAAAGAAGTAGTTAGAGGCAAAAGAGACATTCTTTAAAAATTGGAGCTTAAATCCTACTGAGGAAAATAGAAAAGAATATAAACTCTGGTTAAGTCAAGTGTAAAAGTATAATTAGGCAGAGCAAAAAAGAATTTGAAGAGCAACTTGCCAAAGACTCAAAAACTAACAACAAAAAATGTTTAAGTACATCAGAAACAGGAAGTGTGCCAAACAATCAGTGGGGCCACTGGACGATTGAGGTGCTAAAGCAGCAAAGAATCCTGTGGCACCTTATAGACCAATAGATGTTTTGGAGCATGAGCTTTCATGGGTGAATACCCACTTCGTCGGATGCAAGTGGATATTCACCCACGAAAGCTCATTCTCCAAAATGTCTGTTAGTCTGTAAGGTGCCACAGGACTCTTTGCTGCTTTTACAGATCCAGACTAACACGGCTACCCCTCTGATACTTGAGGTGCTAAAGAAGCATTCAAGGGAGATGAGGCCATTGCGGAGAAGCCAAATGAATTTTGCCTTCTTTCAGTGCAGAGGAAGAGGGCAACCTGAGCCATTCTTTTTAGGTGACAAATCTGAGGAGCTGTTCCAGACTGAGGTGTCAGTAGAGGAGATTTTGGAACAAACTGATAAATTAAACTGTAATAAGTCACCAGGACCAGAAGGTATTCACTCAAGAATTCTGAAGGAACCCAAATATGAAATTGCAGAACTATGAACTATGGTATATAACCTTTCATTTAAATCAGTTTTTGTACCAGATGACTGGAGGATAGCTAATATGATACCAATTTTTTAAAAAGGCTCCAGGGACAATCCTGGCAATTACAGGCTGGTAAGCCTAACTTCAGTACCAGGCAAATTGTTTGAAACAGTAGTAAAGAACAGCATTATCAAACACAAAGATGAACACAATATGTTGGGGAAGAGTCAACCCAGCTTTCTTAAAGAGAAATTATGCCTCACCAATCTGTTAGAATTATTTGAGGATGTCATCAAATGTGGATAAGAACAATAAAGCAGATATAATGTATTTGGACTTTCAAAAAGCCTTTGACAAGGTCCCACACCAAAGTCTATGAAGCAAAATAAGCAGTCATGGGATAAGAGGGAAGGTCCTCTCATGGATCAGTAACTGCTTAAAAGACAGGAAACAAAGGGTAGGAACAAATGATCAGTTTTCACAGTTGAGGTAGGTAAATAGTGGGAACACCCAGGATCTGTACTGGGATCAGTGCTGTTCAACATTCATAAATTATCTGGGAAAGGGGTAAATAGTGAGGTGGCAAAGGTTTCAGACAACACAAAATTATTCCAGATTCATTAAGTCCAAAGCTGACTGTGAAGAATTACAAAGGGATCTCACTAAACTGGGTGATTGGACAACAAAATGGCAGATGAAATTAAATGTTGATAAATACAAATTAATGCACATAGAAAAACATAATTCCAGCTATACATACAAATTGATGGGATTGAAATTAGATATTGCTACTCAAGAAAGAGATCTTGGCGTCATTGTGGATAGTTCTCTGAAAACATTCACTCAATGTGCAGTGACAGTCAAAAAAGCTAATAGAATGTTAGGAACAATTAGGAAAGTGATAGATAATAAGACAAAATATCATAATGCCACACTATAAATCCATGGTACACTCACACATTGAATACATGCAGTTCTGGTCACCTCATATTAGAATTGGACAAGATATATAGAGAAGGGCAACACAAATGATTAAGGGTATGGAACAACTTCTGTATGAGGAGAGATTAAAAAGACTGGGAATATTTAGAGTCTTGGGAAAACTTCTTGTCTAAGCCAAATCTATGATTTTGAAGTTTAAAAATTGTAAAGTCAGTGGGTCTGAGAGAAACTGTAAAAATATTTTTTTTCTCTCTGCCTCTTCACTTTCTGCTCCTTGCTGGGACAAGAAGAAGGAATACCAAAATACTGTTACAGAAATTACTGAGATTGTATTTTTGAACATTCTTTACCATGGATGTTTCTAGTTCTGGCATCATACCATGGAAATTCATGGAAAATCCTGGGTTTGTTTGACTTTTAGCCTGTGGGTGTCCAGGCCACAGAGGTTTGGCTATATCTGAATGATCCAAACCTCTGAACAACATGAGGTTCATACATCAGTATGTTAAACCTAAAGGCGATATTAGTATCCCTTGAATCTAAATTATTTAACGAAGACTTCTGTGAAGTTACAACTCTTCCCTGGATAATGGCCAATTTTTCCCTTTTTTCATAGAAACCATCTTGGATTTGGTAGATGCCCTATTTAATGTATAGGGAGAAACTGTGAAAATTAAGAATTCTGAGCAAAGGTCCCTAATAAATATAAGCTGGAGGACTGTGTGTTCTATGCTGAATAAATGCATATGGTAAGTACTTTGAATGGAGCCAGGAATGAAAGGAAATGATCTGCAGTCTCTGCTTGAACACATGTTTAGATGAGACTGGGGGGGGGGGGGGAACGAAAGAAAGAAAGGTTTAAAGATCCAAGGTGTGTTAGCCCTCAAAGCTGGAAGCAAATGTAAATCTTAAGGTAGCAATGCTTAAGCTCTGATGTAACTGATTAGTAAGAAATGTATAACAAAAAAATCATCTTTAGAATTAAAAGATTACAATCTAAACTATTGCCACAAAATGAATACCCTAGACTAATTCACCAGAGCCAATGTAAATGCACCAAAGAAAATGGAAAGAAATTAATAAACTTCTCTTGAGGTCAACCTGTCATGGAAACACACAGCACGGTATCATTATAGGTTGTTAATGGCTTGCTGAACAACAGGTTTTCTTTTATCCTCAAGTCTTCAGCAGATCTAAAGGAAACAAAGTACGGAAGGACCCTGTATCAGCATGTCATGGGAGCAATATGAAATTAACTGTAACAATTTTTTTTTCATGAATAAAGGTCATCCCCTGTAATTTCAGTGGCCTCAGAATGAAAGGTAAAACTATAATGCTCTCTCAGACCATGTCCCATGCATTCCTAAATAAACAGGGAAAGGGAAGTCTTCAAGTGCCACGGTCCTGTCTTCATTGTCAAATATAGGACCTACATGATTAGAAAAGAAAAGTGGAAGAATATTCCTTGGTAGGGAGTGCAAGATTGTAAATGTGAATATATTCCCATAGTATCAGTGGGCCTCAAATTCATGATGCCAGAACTAGAGATAACAAACTTACTCAGAATTAATTATGTTAAGATTTTATTTATAAGGGAGATGCTTCATTTGGGTAAATTGTGTATGTGCTGGGTTGCAAAAAAGCCCTCTAGCTGCCTATTTTAAAATAGCAGCTCTAGAAAGCCACCTTAACACAGATACTATTTTAACTGCACAAATCTGAATTGTAATTTTGTGGCTAATTTAGCCAGAAAGAATTGATTGTACTTATTTGCATAGGAACTGAATGTAGAATCCTGGTGTTTCAAATATTTCAATCCTGAGGTAGTTTTCGTGACATATGGGACTTGATGGCTAAATTCTGCTCTCAGTCCTAGTGGAGAAAGATCCTGATCCAAAACCCGTTGAAGTTGATGGGAGTCTATAGGGATCAGACCCTAACTCCACTGAGGCCAGTAGAGTGACTTTTGACTTTCAGCACACAAGAATTTGTTCCATAGTCTATTTGTTGTGATGAATTTCAGTTGTATAACGTTTTGAGCAAGACAATGCCACTGTATTTCCTGTAGAATCCCATGCTGGAGGCAGACTTTTGTAATAAGGGCTGATAAGTAATTAGTTCATCCTAACTTAGTTGTTAATGCTTTAACATTTAAAGACTATAAAGAAACAATAGCATAGAGGCTCATTAATGGGAGTGCTGACCATACTTTATCACTACATATATTTATTCTAATGGTCCATCAGTGGCCACTAGCCAAGATGGTCAGGGATGAAACCTCATGCTCAGGGATGAAACCTAGCCTCTGACTGCCAGAAGTTGGGAGTGGATGATGGGATGGATCACTCAATGATTGCCTGTTCTATTAATTCTCTCTGAAGCACCTGGCATTGGCCACTGTCAGAAGACAGGATACCAGGCTAGATGGACCATGGCTGTTCTCATGTAGATCACAAATGGTCTTGACTGAAGAAAAGAAGTTTCAAGATTTAACACTCATTTTAAAATCAAACAAACTCTGATTAGAGACCAGCCATTTCTAGCCTCCACTGCAGGGTGAAAAACAAAAAATGGGAGGGCTTTGCCGAGTCAGTGTGGGGAACACCATTGAAATGGAGGCATATAAATGTTTACAAGGAGATGTGTCCAGATGATTTGTGACATACACTGCATGTGTTTCAAAGGACAATAAAAAGAACAATCATCTTTAGAACAAGAACAGAAAGTCCCATATGGTCTCACTTCTTGAAAACACCTTTCTGAGTACATGTAAAGGTTGGAGGAGTGCATCTTTTATTATTTATTCCTGGCTGGGAGTATGAATATATCTCAGGGTAGAGAAGTATTTTGTGTTGACTGGCTTACGTGACTGGAGTGAGACAAAGACAGGAGTATGGATATTCCATTGTTTGCATCCTGTGACTGAATGGCTGAGGACAAAAGCATTAGAATGCTGGAGAAGCAGTTTCATAGACACCCTGGCTTCAGGGAGAAATGTAACCAGTGTCTTCCTGGGAACTAAGAAGGAAGAGAGAGTACTTTAAAAGCCCAACAATAATAGGTGATTTGACAAGTCACAGTTATAACCACAAAGATCATTCCTATAACATTTGAGAAAATGAAACCTGCTTGGAGCCCCCTCATCAACACATATACACCCTCAATTAAAACAATGCCCCTGATAGCAGGCAATATAATCTGCATTTTATTTCACTCAGGAGCAAAATAACAAGTTACTCAGGCCTGCGGCACTCATGAGTGATATGGGCCGTGTAATATCCTTTCCATTGAGTTTCCTATTATTAAGCTTGAAATAAGGAGTTCAGAATTAACTGTGACAATGATTTTATCTAGTGTTAGCATCACCATTAGCTTTTGCAGTTTACTGCTAATAAAACTTTAAATTTGCTATTACTTGTAATAACCTTCTTGCCACCTTAGCTGTAGAAATTAGACAAAGAACCCTGCCAAAATATGGCTAATGAAATTTTCTAGAAGCCTGGCAGAGCTGGCTAGTAATAGTGACCATTATTTACAACCTGTTAATATACTAAGGTATGATATTCTGGTCTTCAGCTGATTGAATTTGAAGCATCTGTTTCTTATATCGGGCATTAGTGTCTACTGTTCATACCTGTAGCTGACCAGCAGTACCTGTATTCACTGTCAGGTGGGATGTTTAATTATAAGGATTGTCTTTGCCACCTGATAGTCCATTTTCAAAGGACGTATGGGTGAGCAGAGTTAATTTAATATTTGTCCCAAGACCTTGTGATGGAATCAGAGTTAATGATGAGCAGTCCTCAAAGTTTCAGGCCCGGTCAGTATCACCCAAAAACGTCTGGATATTTTCAGTGTGTTATCCTGATCTCAGCTATACTGGTGTAAATCAGGAGTAACTATACTGAAGTCAGTGGAGTTACACTGCAATGAAACTATGGGAGTGAAGTCAGAATCAGACCCACAGTATCTAAAACTTGTCTTTTCCTTTTAAAATCTTTCCCTTATTCCATCTCATTTTGGTAAATCATGTAGAAGTGGAGTCACACAGGTGTAGCTGAGCCCAGAACCAACCCCCAGTGTTTGACCTTTGACTTTTCAACAGTCTTGGGTGAAATCCGAGCCCCAGTGAAGTCAATAGCATTGAATTCAGTAGGGACAGGATTTCACCCCCTAGGTCTCTCCTACCACAATCTAATCCAGAAGCACAGACCATTTCTAAATAAGAGTGGAATTCACACAGGATTTAATGATAGCCATACCATTGAAAAGTCAAAGGTCAAACACTTGGAGTTGGTTCTGGGCTAAGCTACACCTGTGTGACTCCACTTCTACATGATTTACCAAAATGAGATGGAATAAGGGCCCCTATGATGCTGCTCGCCACTACAAGTTAGCACCTGTCTGTGGAGTAGTACCCTGAGGCATCATAATCCAGGCAACAACCGGGGACTGGAATGCAAGAAGATGAAGTGACTGAACCAGTGGTGACGCTAATGTAGCCTGGTTTTCTATTGTTTGTTTTGTTTTGTTTTGTTTTATCATCTCTCCCTCACACACATCATCACTTTGGGGTAATTGTCCATGTTGATGGAGGAAAAAGCGAGTTTGATGGAAAAAATGGTTGAAGCATGATAGAGGATGTGTCAGGGAAGAGAATTCAGGTGGCTGAATTGAAGCTAGCTCAGAGATGAGAATGGAAGACATAAAAGGGGTTGGTCAGTGGAGGTTCAGGCACTTCTCACCACTAATCTACAATATCACCATTACTCAGCAACATACACAGTAGGCTGAGCAGTTATGGGGAGAAAATTTACATTTAGAGGGTCCCAAATCAATTGTGAAATTTGAAATGAAGTTAAGGAATTGATGGATATTAGGTATTGCACTTTCCTTTTTGATCTTTCACTCACTTTTGTTAGGCTTCTAATTGGGGTTTTGTACCTGAGATAAAACTGTTTTCAGCAGCAACTGTCCATTTTATCCTCATTACAACAACACCTCATTCGAATGCTCCCAATGGCTGGCTAGCAAGGATACTGTTATGATAATGATGCAGTGCACTTGATAAAAATATGAAGCTTCAATGCTTTGAGCAGACGCTGTAGTTCTTAGTCTGTTTTATTCTCCAACATACTAAATTTTTTTTTCATTTTAAATAATGTAACTAAGTTGCTCAAAAACATGACTCTGCCTGGATACCTAGCCTCATTACCCTGATACATCATCACAGAGCAATCCTAGCAGTGATGATGATGATGAAGGGTGTAATACATTATCTTACAAAGTTCTGCTGCTGCTCTGCTCAGCACTGCTGTCTAGAAGCCAGCACTCCCAGCAATATGCTGATAGAAAGTGGATGTAAATGTTGATAGATAAGCTTGGATGCTCCTTGAGGGATTCCTCAACTGTGAAGAAATATTTAATTGGAAGGGCAGCGGTTCCAGCCCTGGTGCTCTGTTAACACTAATACTCATAATAAAAATACATTGTAAGATATTACAAATCTCTTCTAATTGGCACAAAGCAATGCACTTGTCATACTTCCCGGTTCAAGGGACAGCTCTGAATTCTCCTTTGAAATCACTTCAGGTAGAGCTTGCATATGATCTCTGACATGGTATCAGACAGGGGATAGAAAGCTTTGCCTTGATAGCTTCACATGCAAAATATGTTTTTCTCTTTAAGAAACCCCCCTATGTCCCCTGCTTCCTCCCCAGAGGAGAAGAGTGCCAGGGGGAGAGGAAAGGATGTTAGCAACATTTTATCACTAACATTAATGCATCTCGGATTTCCAGCAGTTTTACTCTATGTGAATCTTTCTAGTTTCTCTCTCTCATTTAAAAAAAAAAAAGTATATCAGGACTAAGTAGTCACTTAGGCCCCGGCCCTGCAAAGATATATAAGTGCTTCAGTCTAAGCACATAAGAAATCAATGGGACTATTCACATGCTTACAGTTAGGCATGTGTGTACATCTTTGCAGGATCAGGTGTGAGTGGGAGCAAGTCTGCCCTCAGGTACATCCATGCAACCTTGGAGAAATCACTGTACTCTGGCCTATGCACATTTCTGATATGTAAGTAAAAGATTTTTCTAGAGCTGGGAAAAGCATTATTGAAAATGACCATCAACACTACTTTCAGATCTTTCAAGATCTGACAGAAGTCTCCAATCGTTTTCAAAATAGGTATGGATCTTTATAAATTGTTATCTGCATGGTATCATATATGTGGTGGTTCTTTCTATGCAATTGGATACAGCCCTTTCAAATATATTGTGCATCTTTGAATATCTCACCGATGCTACTCACATCTTAATCTCCCTCAGAACTAATCCTAATATTACAAACCTCTGAGCACCTTCAACCAGCTGCCACTTAAATAGAAAAATCAACATGACAGATTTTTTTCCTTCTTTCCCCCAAGATGTGACATTTCTACTCTAAAATTAGTCAGATAGGATGATAGGGTGATGTTCAGCCCTGTTCAAGTGACATCTAATATCTTGTAGCCAGGGCAAGGCCAGAGAGGCCCATGCCTAGAGCCTCAGCTCTTGGAGTGCATGATATCTCAATTTTGTCTTTCAATTACAAAAAACAAACAAAAAACAAAAAACCTCATGACTGTGAAGCAAAGCTTAAAAATGTGACCCAAGTGTAACCAGCAAAGTGTTGTCTCTTCAGTCTGCTGACAGTCTGCCTCAACAGTTCTGAGTAGTGTAAATTACATTGTGAGTTTCATCAGGATGTTAATTCCATGACCACCTGCTCTGTGGGGCTATCATCATAGCAGAGGGCTCTGTGCAAGGCGAAAGTGCAGCATACATACTCACCCGAGTAGGGACACCCTGGCAACTAGGGAAAATACTGCCCCCCTCTGCACTCTCCCCGCACCTGTTTCCAAAGAGAGAGGGGAGCCTCTATTGTTCCCAAGGGAAGGAGGGACCCTGGCACTTCTGGGGAGAAGGAGCCCCCATGCACCTGCCACTGGAATAATAAATGGAAAGATTGGATGGTCTTGAGGCCTGTAATAATAAAAATAGGATGAAGTTTAATAATATGTAGCGCAAGGGCATGCATGTAGGGACTAATAACAAGAATTTCTGCTATAAAGAGACCTAGGTGTGCTGGTCAATCACAGAATGATTGAGCCACCATTGTGATGTGGCTGTGAAAAAGGCAAATGCAATGCTGGGATGTGTTACATGAGATACTTCAAGTAGAGACAGAGAAATGTTAATGCCATTGTAGAAAGCACTGGTAAGACCTCATTTGGAATACTGTATACAATTGTGGTGAACCATGTTTAGGTTTGGAAGGATTAGATTTTTGTTGGTAAATATTGTAAAGATTTTAACCCCCCCCACACACAGACAAAAAAAAAATCTCCATTGATAATCATTTAAATTTGCAAATAGGCAAAATAAGAATGCTGCCTGAGACCTTATCAGAGTTTAAGGCTATTCAACTTTGTATGTTTTGATGCGTGATGTTGACAATTTGTGTTTTAATGGTTATAAAGTTTTAACTTTTTGAATCTCAATGTCTACTGTCATTAAATAATTTTTGTCTGATCCCTCATAGTTTCCCACAACTGTGAAAATTTAAATTGATAAAAATTGAAAAAATGCTTAAAAATAAACATCAACACTATCTGTCAAAGTTATCAAAAATAAGTTTTAATTGTGCCAAGCCTACCCATGTTCAAGAAAAATAAATTCAAATTGCAACAGGTGCATAAAAGGGCTACTAGGATGATCAGGGAGAAAAGAGCCTGCCCCCTGAGAGGATACTAAAGAGCTTGGCTTGTTTAGCCTAGCAAAAAGATGGCTGAGGGAGAATATGATTGCTCTATAAATATGTCTGGGGATAACTACTCTATTTAAGCTAAAGGACAACGCTGGCACCAAGAACAAATGGGTATAAGCTGTCCACAAATTAATTTACATTGGAAATTTAGTAGAAGGTCTCTAACCATTAGAGGGGTGAAGTTCTGAAACAGTCTTCCAATTGGAGTTGTGGGGGGCAAACAACCTAATTAGCTTAAAGATAGAACTTGATAAATTTATGAGTGGGATTGTAAAATGGGGTTGCTCAGGGAGGGAGAGGCAGAGAAGGCTAGCTGGTGGGATTGGCACTTCTGATTCATGTATTATGTGCCTAAAATCTCATGCTTCAGGGCTTTAGCTGGTCAACTGTAGGGTCTGAAAGGAATTTTTCCCCCAAAGTAAATTTCTGTTTGCTTCCTCTGAAGCATTAGAGGGAGCCACAGCTGAAGACAGGATATTGGACAGGATGGGCTGGTGCTCTGAGACAGTACCGAGAATTCTTTCTCAGGAGTTGGAAATTGGTTGGTGGCTGTTACCGACATGCTCGGGGTTTAATTGATTGCCATATTTGAGGTTGGGAAGAATTTTTCTCACAGATGAGATTGGCAGGGACCTTGTATTTTTCACATTCTTCTGCAGCGTGGGGCATGGACCACTTGCCAGGATCACTTGGGTATATTTCACTAAATCAGTTCCCTGCCAGTGTTAACATGGCTCTGTCCCTCCTGTTCTCTACATGTAGTCCATACTAGCTGAGTTTCCCGAGGGCTGTAATGCTCTGAGCTAATCCTGGTGGTTGTGCTTGGTGTCAGCTAAGATTGGTCTCCATGTTTCATGGTCAAAGACAAAACTGAAAAATCTAGGACCAGGTCCACCTACCACTCCAAACTCTTTAAATAATGAAACCGTTGAATAGGTTTCCAGCATTTGTTATCTGGGTTCTATACTTACCAGCTCCTCCAATTCTCACATGGAGGTTCTCAATTGGATTGGGATTGCAGCATCTGACATGGGTTGTTTACATTTTAGCATGACAATGAAGTTCAGGATTTATTTGAGCTGTATCCTTCCCATACTGTTGTACGGCTGCAAAACATGGACACTACGCTGTGCAGATTGGACAAAGCTGGAGGCTTTCCACACAAAATGTCAATGTCGTATATTGGGCATAAAGTGGAATGACTTCATCTGTAATGTAGATGTTTATGGTCATTCGGCTCTACAGACTACTGGGGCCATTATCTGCAGGCAGCTCCTTATGGTTTTCGGACATGTTGCAAGAATGCCACAAGACATTCCAGTGAATGCCATTCTCCAGGTGGCTTGTAACATTCAGGATAAAATTCTACCAACCGAGAGGTGGAGGCAGCCCAGAGGCAGACCTCTTATTACATGGGTTCATGGACTCTCAGGCCGTCAAGCCTTCACGGTTGTGCAGAAATGGACCAAATGGCGAATAATTGCTACGGCCGACTGTCTGGCTAAGTGTTGAAGAGGAAGAGAAGAATTCTGGTTGTTGTGCTTGGTGTGGGGGTGGCTGGGTGGTGTTGTGTCATGTGATCTACAGGAGGTCAAACTAAATGATCTGGTGATCCCTTCTGGCCTTAAACTCTGTGACTCTAAATGGGGAACAGGGTCATGGTCTAGGGGTGGGACCACGAGCACAGAGTCATGGGCGATCCAGTCTTCATTGTGTCCATAGGGCTTCTGGTTGGCATAATCTGTCCCTGAGACTCGGAGCTTAATATCATTTGTAGTATCTTACTGACAAGCAGAGTGATGTCAAGATAAACCTTTTATTATGAACAGAACCTATGTACAGAATCGAGGTAACACGCTTTCTACTACTCTGTGCAGCCTGTGACTACCCTGTCTTGGGCTACTTTGTTTCTGCCTTTCTAAGAAATGTGTCCCAAGAAAGCAAAGACTGCATCTAGGGTGTACACAAAGTGTGGCCATCTCTACACTTCCTGGAGGACTTACTCTATATCATATCTTCCCTTTTTTATATCCCTTTCTAAATTACTGACTGAACTAAAACACTATTAAGTTAAAGTATCCAACTATTACACATACAATAACTAATTTAACTCTTCAGGTTGCCTAAACACAGTCCTAAGATACCTCGATCACTCTCTTAGGGCATTTCAGCAATCTTCTCAATCTGTTGTGTTGCAAACCCTCTTCAGTCAAATCCTTGTCTGTCATAGATTATTCAGTCTCATGGCCAACGATGGTTATTTTGTGAATTGTTTTCAACCTGTATGTCTGTTCTCCCTTCACTTGGCCAAATTGTGAGATATCTTGAGCAGATGCTTACAATTCCCTCATAAGATTTTGCTTTCATCTGTGATCACGGAGTATGAATGAGATGATTCCTCTTTGAACTCTGTAGCTTTGACTGGCCAATGCATATCTTGCCAAGTCTTTGTTTTTTAACTGCAGAAGAGGTCATGCTGCTTTATTGTAAAGATTTATCTGATTGTACTTTCACAATCTTTTTCTCACTATCACAGGCTGTTTAGTCATCAGTTGTTTTTGGCTTATGTCTGATGATCAAGTATTTATATATTGGTTGTAGAGGAATGCACTGGGTGACTTTTTGCATTGCAGTGATGTAGCTGTATAGCAGAGTAGTGCTAACTATGAATCATCCCTTACATCTATTGCTTTTCTGAGCAAGTTCTTCACTATATGTACTCCACAGTTTGCTAATCCATTGACTCTCCCAGCCCTGGAATTGTTCCTCCAGTATAATCTTTTGAAGATGCTTTTGACTCTTCCACTTTCCTATGCTCCTCGCATCTCCAATTCAAGTTCTGTAATTACATTTACTTGTATCCCAGTGTTCAGCCTGTGTGTCACATTTGTGCACATTTTTAATTAGCTAATCTTTCAGGTTTCCAGCATCCTCCATTACTGTGCTTAAGAACAGCTCTTCCACTTCACTTGAGGAATCCATTGCTGCACTTAGTATATGTATTTTCCTGCTTTCTCTGAACATCTTAGCATAATGGTGGGTGCATTTTTACATTTTATTTATTATTTGTTTGAATTCTGGGCATTTCCTATACTCATGCTCTTTGCCACATCACTGGCATTGTTTTTGTCCTTGGCTATGTTTTTGTCCTTGGCCAGTTTAAGTTCTGTGAACTTTTCACTTCCTGGTTTAGCTGTAGTATGCAAAGTCATGTGATCTGAGCCTTTCTGTAGGATTTTGGTCTGTGCTTCTGTTTGTTCTGCTGTTTGTCATGTACCTATCACCCTTTCTCGGTGTCAGATCCATCTCCCTACGTAACCATTCATGGGTTTATTTATTGTTACACTCCTGTCAATCTGGTCTTTGATGAGAGAGTCTTGTAACATTGCACGTTCACAGGAATGACTTTTTAATTTTAAGTCTGTGACAAGCTCCTCTATTGTTTCCCCTTCGTTTTGTGATCTCATCTTGACCATATATCTCTCATAAGTATCATTTCTAGAGAGACAACAGTTCTCAAACATTTTCATTATTTTTGCAAAGCTTTCCTCTCCCCCCACCCCAGTCTGTATAAAATGTATTGTATACTTCATTGCCTGCCACTGTTAAGAGCAGAGCAATCTTTTGTTCATCCTCCATTTTATTTGTCCCTGTGGCTTTCATATACAGCTCAAATTGCTGTTTGAACCTTTTCCAGGCATATTCAGCATTTCTTCAGATTCTAAGGGCTGGTGGGAGAATTACATGCAGTTGCACAGGCTCTATAGTAACCGTCTTAATGTTACTCTCTCACTGGTTCTTCAAGCATGCTGTGCCTTCCTCTCCTGGCACCATGTAGTATCTTTATTATGAACAGCAACTGTGTACATAAATGAGGTAACTAACTTCCTACTACTGTGTGCAGCTGTAGCTTGCAACTGCCTGTGCTTGTCATCTTTGTTTCTGCAGCAGCAGGGTAGTGTGTCACAGGAAACCCAAAGTCTGTGTGAAGATTGTACAGGAAATGTTGCATCTCTACATTTCCTAGAGGGCCTATTCTATAGCACTCTGTTGGAAAGAGGATAATTCTAACTTCCCAGCTGGTCCAGCACTTCATCATAGCCCTGGAAATTCCTGAGATGGCTGGCCTTAAAATGATGTCATTATTATGAATAGAAAAGTTATGTTAGGTAAATTTTTGAGGTTTCACTGAAACTAAGAGAACACAAACATCATCACCTCTAGAAGCACTGGAACTTCCAAATGTGTTCATTTTCTTTCCTATGTTGCCCTTGGATTTATAATTTAAGCTTCAAGAGCATCAATGATCCTGTGTTTAGAGACAAACTTCACTATGTAATGACATACTACTAAATCCTAATACAATTTTTGTGTTTTGTTTCATTTTGTGGCTCATTTCTTGCTCTGCACTCCTAAGATCTTCAGCTCTCTGCTTTCTTCCCAAGTCAGAAATGATTTTTTAAAATAAGCACTTTTACTTTGAACTGTAAAATAAAATACAGAGCTGAAATAAAAAGAAGGTAAATTACTTTTAGTGCTCTGCAAAGAAACTTTCACTTGGCTATTTCCTGTTTTGAAACTCTAAAAATCAATATAGAAACATATCATATTCCGAAGGCAGGTCATCTGTGCACTAGGTGTTTGTAACAGTCATCTTTGAAGGGGATACTTATGCCCCCCAACATGAATCTACAGTTTTTTGCACTAAGTGTTCTGATGAAACTACATTTTTGCTCTGGCTGTCCATCTCAATGGTTATTACTTTTTACAGTTGCAGACTTCCATCTTCTATAGATTCACTGATAGATCAATATGACAGAAGTAAGATAAAAGTCAGTTAGCGCTACATGTCCATAAGTCTGAAGCCTCAGAAAGCATTTCTCAAGACAAAAAGGATGTACCTTCTGACAGAAACTGCACACACTACTGATCTGTTATATATCCTGAGAGTTTTCTTCTAGTTTTGTTCTGAACCAGTGACGTGTCTGAACATCTTTCTTAATTTTGAGATCCTCCTGGTCTTTCCACAGATTTGAAATGAATGTTTTCCCCAGAGGACAAGAGATTTGAAAAATAGTTTCCAGTTCTGAAAGAAGAGAACAGAACACATTGGCTATTAGATGAAAATAGTAAAAAAAAGTGTGCTGACATGCTACATTTCCTAACCAAAGCAAGTGCAATATGTTATAAAATAAATGGAGGTTCAAAGTCAGCATGAAATTTTTCCAACATTTAAGCAGGTGGTGTGGAAATAAAGAGCTAGGCGTGGCTTGAATGAAAAACTGAAGAACTCCAATCTGCTTGTAAACACCAGCTGCTTGAGGATCAGTAGTAAGTTTCTGTAATATGAATGCTTTTAGCTGTTGTCTGGTCCAAATCCAACCTTATAACTAGATGGTGAAGTGGTTCCCAAGCTGCCCTATAGATTAAAGAAATAACATAGGGTTACATCTACACTGCAGCTGGGAGGATGCTTCCCAGGGCAAGTAGACAGACACAATCTAGCTGTGACAAAGCTAGCACACTAAAAAGAGCAGTGTAGTTGGGGATAGTAAAATGTTGCCTCAATACAAACCCACCTGCACCCCTGGGTATGTACTTGGGAGGCTAACTGAAGCTGCTGCCTGTGCTATCTGCAGCTACATGGCTATTTTTAGCTTGCTAGCACAAGCAGAACTAGCACTTGTCTGTCTACTCTCACTGGGAAGCACCTCCCCAGCTGCAGTGTAGACGCACTCATAGAGACATATCCTAGTCTTGATAGGAAAGAGGACAAACATTAATGAAACTGTTGGACTAATAAACAGAATATTGATCCTGGTCTTTAAAAATAGCCTCCGATTATGCATGGATTTTCTGCCAATATTTCCCCACAGTGTTCCTTCTTAGTCTGTGGTGAATCCCATGTTTCATATGTGAACCTGCAGGAGAGGGGGATGAGGGACTGGAGAATCTATTCATTTATTTTCTCTTTTAGATAAAATGTTTTCTCATAACCATAAACAAAGAAAGAGGCAACAGCACTGTACAAACATAAATATGCTGAAATAATTTCTGGAAGTATTGATACTTTAATGTGGAAAAACTATACTGAGTTTATTGCTAGATACTATAGTACTTATCTGATTTGAAGAATCATAGAAGACTAGAGTTGGAAAAGACCTCAGGAGATCATCTAGTCCAACCCCCCACTCAAAGCAGGACCAACACCAACTAAATCATCCCAGCCAGGGCTTTGTCAGGCCAGGCCTTAAAAATCTCTAAGGATGGAGATTCCACCACCTCCCCAGGTGACCCATTCCAGTGCTTCACCACCTTCTAGTGAAATAGTTTTTTCTAATATCCAACCTAGACCTCACCCACTGCAACTTGAGACCATTGCTCCTTGTTCTGTCATCTGCCACCACTGAGAACAGCCTATCTCTATCCTCTTTGGAACCCCCTTCAGGTAGTTGGGTGAGGTGTCATCTTTGGAAGGGAAGATTAAGTAGCTTCCAGAGATATACCAAATTCCATCACAGGCAGAGAAATTACCCTAACCTTCCCTTTAGTTGAACAGTTTTAACAAGGACCCCTATATCTCAGAGACCTATGCATTAGTTTTATTGCTTTTCTGATCAGTGCACTGGAAGCAAAGAGGTCTTGGAATCATGGGTGTGAAAACTTAAGCCTTGTCTGTATTTGCCTTTTCCCCTAAATTTTCCCACTATTACTACCACCAATTCAACTCCAATAGTGGTAACAGTGGTGGGAGTGCTAGTGTAGACAGGTTTCCAGCAGTGTTTTTAACTGCGACATCCTCTAGACCTGCGCTAAGGAGGATTAGATGACACAGTAGATAAATTACAAGAGGACAGTCTATATCAGTGCTGTAGGGAGTAAAGAAAGTTGGAGAAGGTGAAATAAGGAGAAAGAGAGAAGAAGACTGTTGCAAAGCAGTTCTATTCTGGGAGATCTTTCTGTGTCCTGAAATTCAAGGGAAAAAATTGTCCTGAAAAGTTTTTTGGTTAGTTTTTAGTTAAACTACCCCCATTTTATTGCATTCAGCTCGATTTGCTAAGACTCTTCCAGGACTCTTCCTGGTAAAATGGGGCATTTTCAACTGACAAGGCATGTTTGGTACTGATATTGTTATGTTTGAACATTTCCAGTGTTTGTTGCAAATTCAAGGCTCTCCCATGTAGCCTGTCCCTTTGAAAATGAGGCTAATATTCTGAAGTGAGCTCCAGCGCAGAAAATGCAAGTCTGAGGGCCAAATTCTGGCACTGGCACTACACATATATCTTATAGCCCTGAAAGTTGGCATTCATTAATTTCAAACTAAGGGTTCAATCCTAATCCCAAACTGCTAAATTTAACTTAAATCAGCTAGCTTAAGAGTATGCTGAAGCTTTTTTTTTACAGTACACAATGGAAATGTGCTTCAGCATATCTGAGGACACACGTGAGACAATAGGAGGCAGTAAATATTAGTAGAGTGAGAAATTCATATGGTAGTACACACAAATATTCTTCAATGTATCAATGTCTTTCATGTTCCAAAGCTTAGCAGTGCTGCAAGTAAAGCCATCCATAGCTTTCCTATATTCAGTCTCTACTATTAATGGCAATTTCATTAAAAAAAATATGATTTTTTTAAATTTATTTTTTAAGATGGCAAAAGGGAAGTGCCATTGTTTGAAAACCCCAATGGTATCATAATGAGTTTGCACATAAACATTAGATCAAGCAGTCTGTGAATTATTCTGGGAAGTTTTTAAACATGGGATATATGACATTATTTAAGTATTTATAAATGTCATCTCATCTATTATAAGAAAAGCTAATAGACTGTTTTTGCAGACATTTCAGCTCCAAAAAATTGCTTCCCTAATCTGTTTCTATAGATTCGGCAAAAGTGGAAGCAGACATATTATGGGTCAATAGCAGTGAAAGGCCTCTGTGCAGACATAAGATTCACAGTCCATTAAGTTTCAGGCCTGCCCTGATATGGATTCCTCTGATGTATTACTATTATATTCTATTTTTGTTGACTCAGTTACTATGTCAGCAAAACCAAACATTTTGGCTTGTGGCCCAGCATCAAGCTGTCTATGGAGGATATATTTTTGCCTCCACCACCATGACAGTAATGAGGAACTGGCATTAGCTTGATTTGCATAATTGTGCGCTTCCAAGTTAGACTCTGTGTCAGTAGGAGACAACTTATTGTGATGATACCCACAGCACATTATCCGTTTTGTGCTATCAGCATTTATTTATGCAAATTCCATCATTACAAGAGGTCATTTCCCACCTTCTACCATGAAATCACTTCTCTGCCAATAAACAGTAAGAAAACACCATAGGAGAACAGCCAGATAATTTTGTCATTCACACTCATTGGTCAATAAGCTGAAAAGGTGTGTGTGCCAGTGTGTTTACAACTAATGTTTTACAAAAGCCTGAGAGCTGTGATCACCAAACTAAAATTTGATAGACCATACATGATCATTTTAGAGAAATACTGTCAACAGGCAAAATAAAACCCATTGTCTCACCAGTTCCAAGAAGTGTTTTTGGAATAATTTATGGACTGATAATAATATTTTGTGTTCCCCAGATGATCAGTAGAATGTCTTCTGTGATCAGAAACAGAACTCTGTAATTTATTCATGTAAGAGATACAAAGACAGAATAACAAACTAGGATGTCCCATATATAGCAGCGACCTGAAATAGCAACAAATGTTAAAGAAGCTTATCAGAATCATTTGGATCTTGAGGATTCATAAGCTAACCTTTAAGACTCTCTTAACAAAAACGTTTCCAAGGTCACGTTGTGTAGCTTATAATTAGAGGTAGATGAGCCTCCAAATCCTCGGTGTGTTAGTCACTGAAATGGCACCAGAATTTACCTTCTCCTTTGACAATCGCTTCTAAATTTAAAGAGAGTGAGACTATGTCAACACTTTTGAAGGAATAAAGTTTGAAAAGGATAACAAAGAAATATACAATAGCAAATAATTTTGGACTGGTTGACATCTGACTAAAATGAACTCTAAGTGGTAATTAATGGATTTTATCTTGGCAAGAAGCACACTGAGTACACAGGTCTTGCTATCATCAGTGAAAAGAAAGAGCTATAAATCCTGACCCTGGTTTTAACTGTTGTCTTCACAAAAGTTATGAGCAGGAATTTTTCAGCTCAACTACAAGCAGCTAGAAAGACTGAAATAGGGTGTACAAAACAAAAAACTACATGTGGGTTATGTTTGTGTGACTGAGTTTCTAACAGCTCTTTGTGTGCCACACAAATCCACAAATCAAATGTTGTACCACACAGAAAAGAAAAGGACAGCATAAATCTGTTTATATACTTGCAAAGGGAAAAGTGTACTAATTGATGAACACACACAGCTGGGAGAAAGATTACTACCCACAGGTGTGTATTGGATTATCACAACCTTTTCCTGGTTTGTACCTACATATTTTAGTCTGTGCTTAAAATAGGAACACTATCCTCTGTCCCAACATTTATGCCATTTCACACATCTTAAGTGAAAATTTTCCTTGCACAAAACTCAGCTTAGGTGCCAACATTGTGCAACCCTCAAGTTGGAAAATGAAGCCATGTGAGCATAGACTTTAGGAAAACTGTCCATGGTTTTCCCCATGGTCAGTCTGCCATGCTGCATTAAGGTTAAGAACAGTGTAGCTGGCAATTTCAGATGTTGCTTCTGTTCTGTAGTGCATAAAATAATTAGGAAGGAAGTAGTATAGGAAGTTGAGGTGAAAGAGCCCCAGGAAGGCTAAAGACAGGAGCAGAGAGGGAGATGGAAAAAATTCCATGAGGCTAAAATACTCATGGAAGAGAAGTGACAGAACAAGGCTAGATTAAAAGCTGGAAGTTACAAAAGAGCCCTTGTGGGGTAAAAGAATCAAACAAGAGTGGCAGACTGAGACCCAGTCAGACTGTAAGAATGTTATTCTGGAAGAAAGGAAAAGAAAGGGCCCAAAGAATCCATTGGACAGAATAAAAGAAGCACAGATGAAATGCACCTAAAGTAATGTCAGAAGGGAAGGGAGATAGTGAGGCAGGCACACACATACATTAGAGGCTGCTGAAAGATATTCATAGTAGGAGAGGTAAGAGACACTGCAAAAAATCAAAGAAAGTGGTCAGAGAATCTCAGAGACAGGGGCGGCTCTAGACATTTCGCTGCCCCAAGCATAGCGGCATGCCGCAGGGGGTGCTCTGCCACCGAAGCCGCAGGACCAGCGGACCCTCCGCAGGCACGCCTGCGGGAGGTCCACCGGAGCCGCGGGACCAGCTCCGGCAGAGCGCCCCCCGAGGCATGCCGCCCCAGGCATGTGCTTGGCATGCTGGGGCCTGGAGCCGCCCCTACTCAGAGATGTAGCCAAAGTAATTGCAAAATGTGCCTAGGGAAGCCTAGAAACAGCAGCAAGAGAAACTCTGAGGCAGTGTCCTGAGGTACTAGGGAATGGGAAACAGATTTAAGACTCCATCTTTAGGAACAGAAAGACAACTGCCAAGGAGGTTGAGAATCATACAATAGGTTGAATGGCTGACAGGTATAGTTGGAGAACCTGAAAGATGGAGTAAGACTATCTGAGAGACATGGATTAAGGAGTTGGGAGACCTATGTTAGGCAGCTGAAAGACAGAGGCTGGAGAAACTGACAGTAGCAGCCTGAGGAGCAGACAGATGCATCTGGAAGAAATGAAAGACAGATTTTTTCCCCCCTACAACTTCACTTTGAAAATAATGTTCAAACAGAACAAAAACCCTAACAGTATCCTTCCTAATTTCACTTTTATGTTTTAAAACTGTTTTAAGTAACAAAACAAGAACTTCCTTCTTTTGTTAATTAGATGGATTTATCATATGCAAAAACATTCCTTATGGACACTTTGATTTCATGAGGTCTTACTTTACTTATGAGCACCCCCAGGCATGACAATGATCGCTAATGAATGTTTTTCCTGCATCCTGCATAGTGGTTATTTTGTCTATTTACCCTTTGTGGACAGATGGAAACATAATGCAATGAACAGAAAAGCCAAGTATGTCCTTTTTTAGTTGATGACAAAGAAGTCTTGTTTATTGTGAACACAGAATTTACTCTCAACTTTTAATTTATCCTCTATTTGTATTAACTGTGTTATGACATTAGTTTGTCTATCCTACCTGCCAAGTGTCAGTATCTCTAGCCTAACTAAAACGACAGTCTGTAGATCATTCAGCAGGGTTCTATGTCTGGGTGGAACCAAATATACTTACCAGAATTCAGTAAAGGATTATTTGTACTGAAAACATGAGAAGCTGTGAGGGGCAGGTCTCAAAAGGTTCAGCAGTTTGATTTGGATAAGCATCCAGAAATTCACATTGTTCTTCTCAACTTATCCAAAATACCTACCACCTCCATGGTTTCTGAACAAACATGTACAGTTTAAAATTGAAATCTCACATTGAAATCTGATTAAGTCACAAATACCACAAAAATAACTGTACTAGTGCTGGTCAGATTGCCAATTGGGAAAATCATAACCCTGATCTGTCGAGTATTCCACTAGCTATCTTGTTCACCCCCCTTGAGGGCACAAAACCTGTGGTTCTTTCTCAGGCCCTAAACTACTGAATTTACGGCTGTGGTTCCCAAGGGACTGAGGATGGATAGATAGATCTGATTTATGTAGAGATGGGACTTGAGTATTAAAGTTTGGATCCAGAGTCTGAGTTTCCCCAAGTTTTGGGGAGTGAGTGTGAATTGTGGTTCTGATCTAGTGTTCCAGTGGAGGTCTGTCTCTAATTTTATGATACATACTCTGTGGATGTATAATGTATAGCTCTCTTTTCTCTTAATTGGCCTCATGTTAGGTGCATATTTGCTCAGCAATCATCCAAACTATGCCAGTGGGTTTCTGGATGTTCTTTTATCTAAATCAGCAGCATGTGTGGGTGCTTGTGGAAGATTTCAGCCACACTGTACCAATGATTCAAATAAGGCAAAGGCCTTTTTGGTTGAATACAAATCTATGGCCATGGCAATTATAACATAACTAAATTGTTCTAATGTTAGTGTCTCTTTAATTCTATATAATTAAAACCATTCAGCCATGGAAATGTTTATAAAGATTGCTTTAAAATGTATATAAAATATTGAGGTGTGGATGGGCAGGGTGAGAAATGGTAGCAAAAATGTGATACTAAGTTAGGGATATCAGTTAATTCTCCCGTGTAACACCAGCACCCCTGGGTGGATCATCAGCAGTGGGGGTTGAATATGGGACCTCTGAATCGTAATACATGAGCCTTTACTGCCTGAGCTAAAAGCCTGGGCTGTAGCAGCATCATCGTTTAGTTGGCCTATCGACCACTAGAGGGAGACAGAGTACCACACCGAGTGAGCATAGCTTACCACTATGTTTGTGCTGACTGCGCTAAGAGTAAAAAATATTACAAAAATCCTTTCTTTTGTCAGTAAAGTTGTCATATATAACTCTGAATGCACACAGAGCAGGTCTATTGAGTATGGATGAAATCCTGGTGGCAATTAAGTCAATGGCAAAACTTACATGAATTTCAATTGAGTCAGGATTTCACCCTAATTGTCCCAGCTATAATGTCTCTTTATGGCCTGCAAACATAAAAATAACTTCCTGTGTTGCAGTTGCAAAATTGTAAGTGCAATAATTTGCACCTGCTCTTGGACTTACTTAGATAATTTAAGCCTTAGAACTTGCAGCAAGAAACTTCCATGTGAGACTCCCAAAGCAGTTTAGAAATAATAATTAAGCTTCACAACATTACTGTGTTATAGACAACTATTGTTCTTTTAGAAGGGGAAAATGGAGGAACTTAGAAGTGTAGGAGACATGTTGAAAGTCTCACAGGAAGTTAGTGATGGAGCTAGGAATAAAACCCAGGTCTTCTAAGTCCAAGTCTTGTAGGCTGGTCACATCCATCCCCCAATGTACTTAATACAGAAGAATATTATTTTTTTTATCTTTTGCCAGAGCGATGACTGAAATGATTGTCTCCCATGTTTAGAGGTAGCTCCACAAAACTATTTTAATCCATTTCTAAATATCATCTGTGATTGTATTTTTAAAACTTTGTGACACAGAGCAAAATAACTTTGCATTATGTAGTCTGAAGTAACACCCACTAGTAATGGATGTACAATGAAACATCTACCTGAAAAGACTATTTTCCTTTTAGTTTTTCTGGACCTACCACTATTTAATATTTTTACAGTGATTTTGATGAGATATTTTCTTTGCAATATGATTTGGAAAATATATGGTACATTGATTAATCCTAGCAAGCTCCCTTAGTTCATAGCTGTTATATAAAATCTATAATTTATTGTCACAGTGCAAAAGATTTTATAGGTTCAAGTTTCCAAAAACCAAATTCATTTCATCTAATTAAATATTGCTTGGAACTCCCATTATTCTTATTTCCTATTATACCTATTGCTTTTCTACGCTGTAGTACCTTGGCATAGTTAAGCATTAAAGCAGGTATAATTTAAATGGAAATTATTTTTCTTTAGTCTCTTCATTTCAAAGTGTACTGCAAGGTATATATGATTTCATCTTTCAACAAGATTCATGTTTAAACAGCTTTGCATGTGTGTTTAGAGCAGAGTATTCGAGTGGGTTGTTCATACAAATTATGGATATTGTTTGATACTTTCCACCAGAACATCATTTTACGCTACACTAGAAGAGTAGTACACAATGAGGAATAGTTGTGTATGTTTAAAATACTGGTTCATTTGTGCTTATTCCAATGAGTTTTAAACCAGATTCTGGCCCTGACAGAGCTTGGGTTAGTGGGATGGGAGGTAAATTAGAGCTGTATCTGAGATGCTGCTCTGTGTCGGCTGTCAATGGCCCCTATGGACAGCTGTAATAGTTCAATATAGCTGGGAGGATGGGAGGCCTGGGTCAAACACCCTTTCTCCAAGCCATACTGCCTGCACCAGGATCTGGGAGAGCGTGAGAGCAGGCGCTCGAGGTGGTTTAAGAAATGCTCCGGGGTCCCTATCCCACTATACGATTCTCCTGTTCTGGGGGAATCCTCCACTGCCCTGATCCACCGAGTTACAGGATCAGAGTTGCTGTAGCATCACTGAGTGTTCTGGCCATAGTATTTGCAAGTATATACTGTCCTTATGCTCATTACAGAATAAGTAAATTATCTTTTTTTATAGGAAATCTACTGTATTTCCAGTGATTAATGCAATTATTCTAATAAATTGGGTGACGCGGTGTTGGAACTGTCAGGGCAGAAATTCAGTATTTTAAGTGGAAGCCACAATTGCTGTAACGATGTCAGGGGAAACTAGTTTAAGTGGGGTCTTCTTTATGCTTGCACTGTAATCTCTACAGTGGTCACATGTAGGCATCCACATGAGCCAAGGAGTTAATGCACATTATTATTTAACTTCTGTCATTTAATATGTACAGGCAGCAAAATGTGGTGATCATAGCTATGAAATGCATCACCAGAAGGTTTGACAGATTAAATGTGCATGTTATAACTGGTATCTCCAATGGATCATGACAGATCACCGTGTTTTGCAAGCAGTTGTTTAATTATATGATTTACAGTTCACAGAGGGGATCAGAGGGAAAGACAAAGGGTCGCTTTGGAGCATGCCACTGCAAGTCAGGAAGGCAGTGTAAATGTTGGCTCTTACCAAAGCACGTCATCATGGGCATTTCCAACACAGTCAGCATCAATCAGTTAACAAACCATTGTTTCTGATTCACTGAACACCAATAAATGAGACCCCTTAGAACTTGCTTCTGTATCCATAGAGAAAGCATAGGTATGTTTGTGTTCTGTAGCTCAGTGTCACTGAAACTCCGTGCCCTGTCGATTTGCTGACCTTTTAATCAACACAAACATAAAGCCACAGAGTAATGCTGAAAATCATGTAACAGTTCAAGACACTAGAACATGATAAAAACACTATTCTGGGTGCTACAGAAAAGCTTTATTTCCCAAAGGTTGTTTGATATAATTAGTTTAAAAAAAACAAACAGCAAATATACTAAATGCAACCTATAGAATTATATAGTAATAAAAACTTTTCAGAAACCATTTGAAAAAATCGTTGTTCAAAATAGTTAATGTAAGAAATTTTTCAATCCTGAACTTGTCTGTTGGGAGTTTCAAGTTACTATTCAAAATGCAGTCCTGCAGTCTATCGCTGTTCATTGACTACCTCCTTAGCCTTGATCAAGTTGCATAGACCATTCTGCCTCAGTTTCCTCTTCCGCAAAAGTGAATGTACAGATGATATGATTATAAATTTTATTATTTATTAGCATAAGTGAAAAAGTGCATTTTAACCTCATGGGCTGATAATGCATAGCCAAGCTATAAACCAGCTTTCTTAGAGAACATTGGCAATGGACCAGGTGACTTCCTATCACTTTCAGAAATCAGATGTCTTAGGGCTTGGCTACACTTGCAAGTTGCAGCGCTGGTAGAGGCTTTCCAGCGCTGCAATTAGTAACCGTCCACACCTGCAAGGCACATCCAGCGCTGCAACTCCCTGGCTGCAGCGCTGGCTGTACACCTGGTCAGGTTGGGGTGTAGCGATTGCAGCGCTGGTGATCCAGCGCTGCTCATCAAGTGTGGACACACACCAGCGCTTTTATTGGCCTCCAGGGAATAAGGAGATATCCCAGAATGCTTTTAACTAAATTACTCTCTTTGTTTTGTTATGCAGCCTCTCTTTGTTTTGTTGTGAACTCCGATCGGAGCTCCGTTGAACTGCTTATCTAAAAAAACAAACACTGATCACAGCAAACAGGAGCTATCTGTACCTGGCTGTGAACGATCAAATGAGAGGCAGGGAGTGAATGTTTGCTTGACAGAGAAACAGCGTTGGATGCAGGCTGTTTGCAATTGAGACTAAGGGTTCGTGAACATTTTGTGATTTTTCAATCCAGGAAGCTAACACACAGTGTTGGCTCCAAAAATCCACTCCCTCTCTCTTCCCCGCTCCCTGTCACAGTACACCACCCTCCACCCCCCTCTTTTGAAAAGCACGTTGTTGCCACTTGAATGCTGGGATAGCTGCCCATAATGCAGCACTCCCAACAGCGCTGTAAATGCTGCAAATGTGGCCACACACCAGTGCTGGTAGCTGTGAGTGTGGCCACACACCAGCGCTGTTCCTGCACAGCTGCATGACCAGCGCTGTAACTCCCAGCACTGCAACTTTCAAGTGTAGCCAAGCCCTCAGAAACAAAAGGGTTTTTCAAGGACTGGATTCTTCAGGAAGTAGGTCTATGCCTTTCCTTATAGTTACTGTGCTCTGCTAGATGCCATTGTGACATCCCCCAAGGTACAATCTGGACTGTGGATTGTTGTGCCCCCTGAACTCTCTAGCTCAGGCTCCTTCTCACACTGCTCTGCTAGTGAAAAGCAGCCTCTCCAGACTTTGCTCTCACACAACCATTAGCATGTGAAGACACACCCAACAAAGTTACCTGAATGCTCTCCCAGCCACTCATGAATTGTATACAGGGAGACACCCACAAATCCCTCTGCCCTAGCCTGAAATGTGAGTCTTACACTGCTCAAGATCCTCTTGAACAATGCAAGCTCATTAACTAATTCACCATTCCATCCGTGGGTAATGGATATGCACCAGCCTTTGTTAACCTGAGTAGAGATTTCCCAAACACTTCAATTAACCATACTGTTTTAGATAAAACATTAAAACAAGTTTAACTATGAAAGATTTTAAGTGTCTCTAAGTGGTTTAGGCATAAGAGTCAGAATTGGTGACAAAAGAAATAAAAGATAAAATCACAAGCTAATTCCTAAACTTTTCCATGCTAAATAAGATTTGAAAGCACAAGGATTTCTCTCACCCAAAACTTTCAGCTGTTCGTGCTAACTGGAAAGCCTTTCACTCCCCCACAGTTCACTGTTGGTCTTTGTCTTCCAAGCAGCCCTCCCTGTTGTGTCAAGAGGGGAAAGGAGAGGCCAAGTGATGATGTCACGGTTTCTTATTTTATACTTTCTTCCTCACATCCAGGAATACCGCCCCCTCCCCCCCCGGAGCACAGACAATGAGTCTGTGGAATATGTGAGATTTGAAATGTCTCTACAGTGAATTGTGAATTTCTTGCTCATACCTTTTGTGTACGTGAGGCTTGAGTTGTCTCTGGGGATGACATGCAAGTCGTTCGTTTATAGTTCTTTTGTTATTTCTAAAGAGAGAGTCTGTGGGCGTTCTCCAGACTTCCAACACGTTTCAGTAACAAACATAGCAAAATTTCATAACTTCAAATACAATGATGATACACACATTTAAAAAGGACAGTGATGCTCAACAGATTATGACTTTTCCAATTATACCTCACAAGGCATACTTTGCACAAAACATATCATAACCATATACAAGTGATGAATATGGGGGTTACAGGGTGTTATTTTGAAGTACAGTGTGTCACAGGCATATGCAACCTGTTGCTATCCTGGAAAAAGAAGAGAAATGTAACTGTTGATATCTTAAATTAATTGGGTTTTGTTGTTTTATTTACACATAGGCATATCTCTTTAACACTTGAGCTTTTTCCTGGCTTGTCTATTTTAGAACAATGCCTCCTGGTGGGGGGGAGTTATTGCATGCCCAAACTTGTAAATGTCAATCTAATAAAATAAACATTAATGGCAGTGTTTGCTTCTCCAGGGTTCACATATGGAGGGGCCCTTCTGCGTTTAAAGACCTTCCCCTTCCTTCACCCAGGGGAGTGTCTGGCGTTCCCTTACCACCATATCTTCACATGTCCAAAACATTTTGATACATACTTGGAAGGATTCAATCACACAAACCTACACTGACTGCTAAGTAGAAAAGATTTACAACACAGTGCAAACAACATCAATTGCATCCTGTTAATGCACAGATCCCTACAAATCTGGACTATTTGCTTTCTAACAATCTCAGGACTCTCAAATAGCTCTGGAAAGGTACACCAGGCAATGATCAGTGCACATCACTATCCTATCAAAGTCTGTATAGTCTTTTCCTACCACACAATGGCAAAATTCCTCAGGAGCCTTAGTAGGGTTTTTCTGAAAGTGAAAGAACATCCACCCCCCTGGGACCATAATGTGTTCTTGCAGGTCTAATGGGTTCCCCTTTTGAACCCTTAGCAATCTGTTTTCTATTAAACTTATCTATGAAACCTTCTTTTTGGTAGCAATCATATTAGCTAAAAGAACTGAGGAGATACAAGCACTCATGGCAGGACCCTCCCTATCTGGTATTCCATGTAAATAAGGTGTTTCTTTGGCTCCATCCCAAGTTCTTACCCAAGATAATTTCAGACTTCTATTTAGACCAAATGATCCATGTGGTAGCATTTTTTTTCCTAATCACATTCTAATCAGAGAGAATTTAAGATGCACCTGCTAGATTTTTACAAGGCCTTAACCTTTTTATTTGCAAAGAACCAGATCTGGCTACTCTGAAACTGTTTATGGCATTTTCTGTGAGAATGAAGGGTCAACCACTTTCAGCCTAGAGATTATCTAAGTGGGTGTTGGGGTGTATTAAAGATTTTTATGAGATAGCTAGTGTAGACTCCACAGCTAATATTAGAATGCACACTGCTCTGCTAGGGCCCAGGCAGCCTCTGCATTCCCATTTCAGCCATCTGAAAGGCAGTCATTTGGGGTTCAGTCCATACTTTTACCAAAAAATATTTCATAGTAGAAGGCCTGATGCTGCTTTTGACACAGCTGAATTACAGAGCACCTGCCTCATCACATCACCGCTTTGGGGTCACTACGAGCGGCGTATATATGGACCGGCACTTAAAGAACAGAGAACAGTTGCTTACCTTTACAGTATCTGGAGTTCTTCAAGATGTATTTTCCATATATATCCCAGAGCCCACCTTCCTTGCCTGCTCCTGCGGATCCTGTCACTCAGGATTCTGTGGTACTGAAGGAACTGAGTGGCATTTGGGCCTGCTCCACCCTTTATGCCCTGTGTAAGGGAACATAATTGTGCTCAGGGCACATGTGTGGCTCTAACATATACGACTGGCCAAAATACTCCAGTCTCAAGTGCATGGGGCACACGTGCACAAAGAGTGGAATGTACATGGATAAGACATCTTGAAGAACTCCACTTCCTCTAAAGGCGACTAACTTTTTCTGGTAGAAGAGTTTCTTTTTCCTGTTTAACTTATACCACTTTCAAGGCAATATCAGCTAAAATGGGAAAAGGCACTTTTTAACCAGAATAAGACTGTCCACACAAGGAGTTATACCATCATAACTATATCAGTATAATTATACTGGTATAGTTCTGCTGGTAAATTTTCCTATGTAGACAAGCTAAGAAGTTAATGCAACCCAAGACTGAGCTATATTTTCCACTGCCTCCTTCTGCACTGAGGAAGCACATTGAAGATGAATTCCTGTGCCATGGAGGCTGTGTTGCCAAAGTGGGGGTGGGGGGAGTAGGCCTTGGATCGTCTTGAGATCCATGGGAATTGGAGCCAAACTGGTTTCCATTCCATGGGGAGACAAACCCAGCTCCATTCATGGAATGATCTGGGGATAACTATCTGGGGAAACCTACTGGAATTTTTCTCAACAGGGGTCACCCTCCCTCCCCCATGGTTTTTCTTCTATGGAAGGACAGCATTCTACCCAGAGTGACTAAGCTCATGTCAAAGAACCTCCCTTTTGTGAAAAGTCTTCATAAAAAGGGGCGGGGGCAGGGAGGGAGGGAGGTTAATGCCAAGTGCCTTTAGGATTTATTAATGATGCACAATGAAGTATTGTAGCCAGATTCCATGAATGGTTAAGAGCTCCTACTTGCTTCAGAAGTTGTGGACACCTATGGGCTTGCAGTAACTCTAGTTACTAGGGCTTTGCAGGCGGCACTCAGTGTCTCACAAAATCATACCTTTCATCTCTAGCTGTTGACAGGGGACTCCTGCAGAACCTGGTTATCATTACATAGGAATTCCCTAGATCAATATTAGAGATATTGTGGATGCACCTTAACCTACTGGAGTACCAGCCTGAAATTGAGAGTGATCTTTTCTGACCCAGACAAGGCATTTGAAGCAAACTCTGCTCTGGATTGAAGTGTGCAGGCAAAGAAATTGATACTTGGGAACTTTGATGGGGAGAGCCGATATAGTAGGACTGAACAAAGTTAATGGAAATTTGAGCCCCAGAGCCAGCAGAAAATTAAAACTATTAAAGATTGGAGGAGTGAATGGACAGTGCACTGAGAACTAAATCACAGAGCAAAGCTTTGAAAAGTGCCATTTCACACTTGGAAATTTAATACGGAAAGTTGAAGTGACCAAATAAGGAGTTCTGACATGAATGAAAATATTTTCAGTCTGTTTTGATCTGTAGAAAAATTGCCTTTGACCACATCAGAAAATTGAAAAAAAACTATACAAGTTTTAGGTAAAAGTGTTTTAAATTACTTTTTTTCATCCTAATAAACCTGTAACAAAGCTAATGACCATGATAGTACTCTGGCTTTACCAACATAACCAACATTTTCCACACAGAGTTCTATTCTTCTCCCTCAGTGTGCTTCTCTTTCTGAAGTTGCTACAGGCTCGGTGCTCCTACACAGCTATTGAAGCATTTAGAACATATTGTGTTAAAATTAATTGAGTACATAAAATCAAAGAGTTGAAAAAAGTGTTAAAGATTTATGAAAGCTAGTGGATGACCAGAGCACACAAAAGCTTAGAATCCCAAACTCCGTTTTCTATCTTATCTTACATATGAGCCTCCTTTGATCTTCCCCTCAACCTTTTACATGGTTTTTATGTGCTCTTGAAATTGTTTTGCTAATATAGTAGAGCAATGAAGGTACCAGTGAAAATTCAGCCTGAGAAGAAAAGATTAGGGTCTGATCCTGCAAAGATTTATGTTCATACTTAATTTTATGTATATAAATTTGTTTGTTGGGACTACTCAGATGTGTAAGCATGTGTGTAAGTCTTGGTAGGATCAGTGCATTACATTTCTTCTGTAATAAGAACTTGGTTTGTTATCTGTGCTACTCCATATATATTCTATGATGCTTTATGTTTGACATGTAGTACTTTTATGATTAACTAAAAAGTTGAAGGTAAAATAAAAAATGCAGTCGGTGTAAAAAAGCAAATTATCCAATCCATGAAAGTAGCATGTAGATTTATGAAATATTTCATTAAGCTGATTTAAAAAATGGACTGGAATTCACTTGATAGTAAATGAATGTAGTGATTTTATCACTACCTGTTGATTTAAAAAGTAGAACTGAAACTTATAACGAAATAAGGGGTGTAATAAAGTAAAATAACTAGCAATTATTGTTGTAACTATTTTAGCTTATGTACATAATTATATAAAAAGTGTAAAAGATAATGAAATATGCATCAAAATAGTATGAATGATCCTATTAATCTTTTAAACTCACATAGCATTTTATGCATCTTACCATAGGGTTGGTCAGTGCTAACATTAGCCCCTTATGGAACATGTAGGCTGAGGCTAAGGTAGTGCCAACTGGTGACTCTGCAGACTCGCAAGTTTATGTCTCTATTTGGCTGAAATTTCTTTCCAGTGGGAATGTTAGTGACTATTAAGGCTAAGGTTGCATAAGTTTCCATTCTACGCCTGTCTTCACTTGTACGTGTCATGTCGATACTTTCACTTTTCATGCTATCTCTGCTCAAAGGTGAATCTTTATTTGAAAGTTTGAGTAAAGACAACTTAGATGTTTTTGATCATGAGGCGAGTGGGCAAAAAGACTTTTCCAACTATGAAAAATAAATCTAAAAATTATTCTGACCGTTTATTGAACAGACTTGTAGCACAAATGACCACAAGTTGGTAGTTTTGACATTTGTAATAGAACTGGCCCTCATTGGTTGGAGAATAGTGTTTTTCCTTCTTCTGCTGGAAACTGGGTTTGATCTCTTCCATTTATGAGCCTTGAAACATCACACATGTAACATGTGGAGTGCAGTCTGTTTTCACTAAGGTTGTAGAGTACACATCTAAGGAAGGCAGCAGTGCACTTGAGTGCAAAGCTAACTGACTGCATACTGAAATGATCTCTCAATATATTGATGTGAATTGATGGGGACAACTGTGGCTGGGGAAAATTTGGCTAGACTTCATAAGGGCACCCAGGGGGGTGAAGACTACAGAACAGCAGAGACCTTTTCCTTAGCCATTGCAGAACCTGTACGGTGAACAGAGGTGGACAAAGGGCTCCTTTAATCACCTGTGGAGCAGTTAAGGTGCCTCGGAGAGGGGCTTCATCCTGAACACTTCAGAAGATCTGCAGTAGTTATGTTAGGGAAGGCTAACAGGGATTGCATGCACAGATAATTTAAGCGTGGATTACATTCCTTTATATCTGATTGGAACTAAACTATTGCCTTAGCCCCTGTAGATCTTTTAACATAAGAAGGGCTCAAGACACATACCCTGAGAGCATTGCGGAGTACCTAAGAGAGAGCACTGGCAAAGCCTTCTGATGCACCTTAGAAACTCAGCAACTGGGAAATGTCCCGGGAAGTTTTATATTGAGAAGAAGATTTTAATTAATTGCACAATTACAGTATTGTCATGAAACAGCTGAACAGTCCTCTTGAGTCCTTACCGGGTTTCCAAAGAATTAATATCACACAGAAGCAGTTCTGTTAAATTCCTTAGGATATGCAACAATAATAGAATATTTAGATTTCACATTAAAGCACACAGGAGATGTCCTGAACTGCAACTTTAACTCCACTCCCTTCTGTATGCATTACAACAATGTAATCTTTAATTATGTGCTCACATGCTACTTAATAAAAAATATATCATATATCAGGTTTTTTTGCTTCAACCGTAGATATACATGTAGCATCTCGTACAGAGCCCTATGTATAATGTGATTATACAGCCAGGTAAATTGCTATATAATAGTAGTTCTTTAGAATTTGCCATGTAATGCTCCAGAGCCTAAGCTTTCTTTGCAAAAGTAATTAAGCCTCTAGACCTTATGGTTATAAAGATAACCTTTAGAATGTCAAGTAAATGTAAGCAGATGCAATGATGTCTTTCTGCATATGCAGCCAGCTTGAAACAGTTGCTTAGAGAGAAATATACTATGAACTGACCCATTCATGTCAATGGGTTGTTGATTCTGAAACCTAATGAGGATAATGTAACAGTTAACATTGTTAACTACTTCACTCCTCATAATTTTAGCAGAAACATAAAGTTAATGCATTCTCTGTCACTCTGTGGATGTCAGGAGAGACACTTAGAGAGGTTACAGAGGGGTAGCTAGTTGCTGTTAGGGTTTGCTAGCATGGGAAATGAAGAATTCATTCCCTTTCCCCTAAATTTAAAGTAACCTCTACCTATTGCAGGACGTGGAAGGAAAAAGGAGCATCCCTTCCTCATTGCACAATACCCTCAAATGCCTCCATGTTGAAAAGAACGAAATGACTCCAATGCCTTCCCAGGTATACAAGGCCTCAACTGTCTCTTGTCAGGCTGCACACTTCTCATCAGCAGTTTCTATCACACAGCGATACCTTTTCTTTCCTTTCCTTTTTGAAGAATATTTTTTTTGTCCCTGATCCTCTGGTCCCGCTGAACTCTGCTGCCACTAATAAAAGAAAATGTGTAATTCACAGATGTGGACACAATTAGTAAAAATACATACCTTGAAGAGGAGAAAGGTATCATATAAAAGTCAAGAAAGATATGATCAGAATTATAATTAAATTAGACTATATTTTCTATAAAAGAATATGTCCAGATATTATATATACATTTAAAATTGTTGGAAAACAGTATGACCTTACTTTATCACTATGTGAGAAATATGATGTGGTCATAGAATAAAAGAATGAAGGAAGGAAGCAGGTGTATGCACACAGAGGAGCAGAGTTAAGGTTGCACTTACAGTCTGCACTTGGCTTTTCCTGAATTTTGAATTGTAACAGCGCAAGCATAATGTGCTATTAACATAGGTTGTTTGTTTGTTCTGTTTTGTTTTTTAAAGAAGTTTAATAGAAACACTGAAGAAAGGAAAGCTTCTGTCTGACATGACTGCTTTGGAATCCCAACAGGGACTCATGAGGACTGTTCATCTGTTCCATGACAATAGTTTAATCTTGCACTTAATTAAAATCCTTTCCCCAGTATACAATGCTTCCTTCATATGCCTGACATGGCGTGCATGGAAGACAACAAGAGTTGGCAAAGAATCTTACAAATCTGTGACCAAATGTAATACAATGCAACTACTCTGAGCTTTGAGCAGGGAACCTGAAGCTTTCAGATACTGTGGTCTTTAGGTAAATGGGTAACAGTACCCAAGAACAGAATTTTAAGTCTACTTTCTCATTCTCACAATTTAGAGTATCAGTTGCATAAGACTTTAGGTGCCTGATCCAAAGACCATTGAAGAAAATGGAAAGACTTCCATTGACTTCAGTGGATTTTAAATTAGGCTCTATGTGTTAGTCTCATTGAGTTATGCACAATAATCTCGTCAGTGCAAAAATCTTGATGCACCCAGTTCAGCTGAGGTAACTCTCTATACATGCAGGGACCCAGTAGAAAAAGCAGAAATTTCCATTCCATACAGAGAAAACAATTTTCTAGTAGAGAAGCTTTTAAATAGTGTTTTCTGGTTTTAATTTATTTTAAACAATAAGGGTTTTCTTTCTCCCCTGCTGTATTTATAAGGGCCTTTTCAATGGGCGTAAGAGCAAGACTACCCAAGAATGCAAAACCTACTTCTCCTTCCCTTCCTTTCTGTGCATGCTGCTATCTGCTGCCTCTTTAGTTTCAGTTTCGCAGCTGCTGCTGGAGATAAACATTCTCTTCCAGAGCCTGTGGGACAGTGTGCAGATGAGCTCCCCAGAGCCAGTGTTGCAACTGACTACAAAAGGGTGACAGTGAGGGTACGTCTAGACTACCCGCCGTATCGGCGGGTAGCAATCGATTTCTCAGGGATCGATATATTGCGTCTCATCTTGATGCGATATATCGATCCCCGAAAGCGCTCCCGTCAACTCTGGAACTCCACCAGCGTGAACGGTGGTAGCGGAGTCGACAGGTGAAGCTGCGGACGTCGATCCTGTGCCATGAGGACGAGAGGTAAATCAATCTAAGATACTTCGACTTCAGCTATGCTATTCATGTAGCTGAAGTCGTGTATCTTAGATCGATTCCCCCCCACAGTGTAGACCAGGCCTGACTCTACAAAAAGAGCTGTCCAAGGCACAGAATGAAAGAATAGAGAAAAATGTATTTCCTGTCATCAGTCTGCTGTAGTATCGTCAGGATTCCTTGTAATAATGGCAGATACAACATTTTCAGATGGAGATGTAGTTTTCAAGCTCTTATTTCCACAAACTGACACCAATTCATTCATTTTTAAATAAACAAAATAATTATTCTTTAGCTGACTTGTTTTCAGTCAGACTGATTTTAGGAATATTTTAGTTTAGTTGGTTGGTTTTTACTAGGGCTGTCAAGCGATTAAAAAAATTAATTGTGACTAAGTGTGTGATTAAAAAAATTCATCGTGCTGGTAAAAAATGATAGAATACCATTTATTTAAATATTTTTGGATGCTTTCTATATTTTCAAATATATTGATTTCAGTTACAACAGAGAATACAAAGTGTACAGTGCTCACTTTATATTTATTTTTTATTACAAATGCACTAAAAAAAAAAAGAATAGCATTTTTCAATTCACCTAATACAAGTACTGTAATGGAATCTCTTTATCATGAAAGTTCATAGAATCATAGAATCATAGAATATCAGGGTTGGAAGGGACCTCAGGAGGTCATCTAGTCTAACCCCCTGCTCAAAGCAGGACCAATCCCCAACTAATTCATCCCAGCCAGGGCATTGTCAAGCCTGACCTTAAAAACCTCTAAGGAAGGAGATTCTACCACCTCCCTAGGTAACCCAGTACAGTACTTCACCACCCTCCTAGTGAAAAAGTTTTTCCTAATATCCAACCTAAACCTCTCCCACTGCAACTTGGGACCATTACTCCTTGTTCTGTCATCTGCAACCACTGAGAAAAGTTTAGCTCCATCCTCTTTGGAACCCCCTTTCAGGTAGTTGAAAGCAGCTATCAAATTCCTCGCTCATTCTTCTCTTCTGCAGACTAAACAATCCCAGTTCCCTCAGCCTCTCCTCATTAAGTCATATGCACCAGCCCCCTAATCATTTTTGTTGCCCTCCGCTGGACTCTTTGAACTTACAATTGTAGAATTATGTACCAAAAACCTGCATTCAAAAATAAAACAATGTAAAACTTTAGAGCCTACAAGTCCACTCAGTCCTACTTCTTGTTCAGCCAATTGCTCAGACAAACCAAGTCTTTTTACATTTGGTGGAGATAATGCTGCCCGCTTCTTGTTTACAGTGTCACCTAAAAGTGAGAACCTGAATTTGCATGGCACTGTTGTAGCCAGCTTTGCAAGATATTTACATGCCAGATGCGCTAACAATTCATATGTCCCTTGATGCCAAAATTAACATTCCAGAGGATGTTGGACTGATGCATGTTCATTTTCCTGAGTCAGATGCCACCAGCAGAAGGTTGATTTTCTTTTTCAGTGGTTTGGGTTCTGTAGTTTCTGCATCAGAGTGTTACTCTTTTAAGACTTCTGAAAGCATGCTCCATACCTCATCCCTTTCAGATTTTGGAAGGCACTTCAGATTCTTAAACCTTGGGTTGAGTGCTGTAGCTATCTTTAGAAATCTAATATTGGAACCTTCTTTGTATTTTGTCAAATCTGCAGTGAAAGTGTTCTTAAATCAAACATGTGCTGGGTCATCATCTGAGACTACCATAACACAAAATATATGGCAGAAAGCAGGTAAAACCATGGAGTAGGAGACATACAATTCTCCTCCAAGGAGTTCAGTCACAAATTTAATTAATGCCTTTTTTTTAAACAAGTATCATCAGCATGGAAGCATGTCTTCTGAAATGGTGGTTGAAGCATAGAATAGAATCATAGAATCACAGAATATCACGGTTGGAGGGGACCTCAGGAGGTCATCTAGTCCAAACCCCTGCTCAAAGCAGGAAAGCATGAAAAGGCATACAAATGTTTAGCATATCTGGAATGTAAATACCTTGCAATGCCAGCTACAAAAGTGCCATACAAACGCTTGTTCTCACTTTCAGGTGACATTGTAAATACGAAGGGAGCAGCGCTATGGCCCGTAAATGTAAACAAATTGGTTTCTATTAGCAATTGGCTGAACAAGAAGTAGGACTAAGTGGACTTGTAGGCTCTACAGTTTTACATTGTTTTGTTATGGAGTGCAGTTATGTAACAAAAAAAAATCTACATCTGTAAGTTACACTTTCATGATAAAGTGATTGCACTACAGTACTAGTATGAGGTGACTTGAAAAATACTTTCTTTTGTCATTTTTACAGTGCAAATATTTATAATCAAAAGTTATATAAAGTGAGCACTGTACACTTCATTTTTTGTGTTTTAATTGAAATCAATCTATTTGAAAATGCAGAAAAACATCCAACATATTTAATAAATTTCAATTGATATTCTATTGTTTAACAGTATGATTAAAACTGCGATTAATGGTGATTAATTTTTGTTAGTTAATTGCATGTTAACTGTGATTAATTGACACCCCTACTTTTTACATATCACATATATAGAGATGGAAATAGTTTGACAAGCAGCAACAATCCTACTTATGTACTTATGTAGATTGGGTATGAACTTTCCTAAAGGTCAGGAGTGTTTGGGTCTCTTTGGTGGGACCCATCTTAGTTATGTACAATGCAGAAATGAGGCTATATAAGCAATTCAGCACAGTCCAATGGATTTCCCCAACTTGGGAGACAGAAGACTGGAACTCTATTTCTGACAATGCAATTGACTTCCTGTGTGACCTTGGCCAAGTGCATTAACCTCTGTCTGCTTCAGTTTCCCCATCTGCATGGTCTGAATAATGATGCTTGCCCACCTTTGTAAATCACTTTGAAATGTATGGCTTGAAAGCATTCTGTAATGCTTAGTATATGTCACATACATTTTATGTAAAAAACATACACTTGAAAGGTGCATGAGTAAGGCTCAGATTTTGTCATGGATATTTTTAGTAAAAATCATGGACAGGTCACAGGCAATAAACAAAAATTAACGGAAGCCTGTGACTTGTCTTTTATTTTTACTAAAAATATCCCTGACGTAATGGCGAGGAAGGAGGGTCCAGCACCCACAGTGGCTGGGCTGCTGCAGGATCCAATCCACGCTCTACAGCTGAGCAGATGGACTGCTATGGGGGGGGGGGGGTCCTGCCACCTGCCGCAGCTGGACTGCCACAGGGGGTCACCCGCTGGGCTGCTCCGGGGTGCCTTGCCCTTCCCCCACTGCCAGCCACGTCTGGGCTGCCGCGGGGGCCCTCTGCCCTCCTCCCACTGCGGCCAAGGAGCCCTGGGGTCACCCAGTAGTGGCCAGGATCTACTGGGGGCCTCTGCCTGCAGTAGCTGAGAGCTGCAGGGTTGCCTGCTGACAGCAGTCCAGCTCTGGGGCAGAAAATGTCACGGAGGTCTCTGGAAGTCATGGAATCCATGACTTTTGTGACTCTGATATAATCGTAGCCCTATGCATGAGGCATGCTTGAAGGACTAAAATGAGAGATGAAAAGAAGAGAATCAAAAAAGAAGGGAAGTAAAGAAATGAGAAAGGAACAGAAGTAGTAAGATTGCTAGTACATCCATTGGTAAATAAGCTGTTCCATGTCTGAATCAGAATTACTTAGTACATTACTGAAATCTGATTGGCTGACATACCTTATTAGATGGTTACCTTTATATTTTTTTAGGTTATCTTTGACCCATATAATACACTCTGTGCTGTGCAGTCTGCTAGACGAAACTTCACTGTGCACTGTTTTCTTCTGATACTTTGATATGTCTTCCTCCGGTGAATCAGCTCCTGCAGCTATCAACCTTTCCCTCTCATCTCTCTCTGCAGTACAATAAAGGCTCCATCTCAGATACCCAGAATCTCATATTTCATAGACAGAAAAATATGTAAAGTACAATCTGCCATTCCAGAGAAATATAAATAACAAGACATTCATTATTATGTCACATTTAATATTCTATATTTAATAAAATATATTTTAGTTGTTCTATTTTGCTGTATTATAATTATGGAGTGCTGTTTATCTGTAGATGTCGAAGTACTCAATAAAGCTAAGTAAGCATTATTATCTCCATTGTACTGATGGAAGACGGACAGAGGTTAAGTGACTTGCCCAAGGTTACACAAGTCAGTTGCAGAGTGAGGAATAGAGCCCATCTCTTCTGAGTCCCAATCTGATGCCCTATGCACTAGACCTCCCTCTTCCTTATATCATCAAGTTTGTATAGTGCCAATCATCATAGCACCTAAGAGTTTCCCAGTGAAGGGGAACATAGTTAACATGCATGATGAGGTTGCTGGTGGGCTTCATGAAAGTTTTGTTGTTCTGCCTTCTATGGTTAAAGGACACTCTGCAAAAGGAATGTATATGTTGAAATCATTATGCTGGTTATGGTGGAAAACCTTTATCAAAGAGGAGGGTCTTGCAGCATGCCCTGAAAGGTTGTCAGTCTCTAGGTTAGTACCATTTTCCTCTGAGAGCTCATTCTGTGACATACATTCAAACCCCAGTATCAGTGGAATATTTTTTTTTAAATCATAAGTGTAGGCTGGTGGGCAAATATTTCTTCTTTGGGCTCATTAGCTCAAGGTTATTATTTATCTCAATTTCAGCAAATGTAAGTACAGGAACAGTACAAAAAGCCTATTTTAAAAGTATATTTACCGATAAATTCTGGAATGCTGTATTGTAAACATATGTGCTCTCTACAAGGATATAAAATAACCAAGTTTTGCAATATAAAGGCATGTTAATGAGAGAGAGATTTACTTGGTACATTATTCTCTTTTTCCCAACAAAAAAACCTTGACTTTCTGTTGCTCATTATCATCTGTTTGAGAACTTAATTCCTTTACATAAGTCTAGTTTTCCTATAAGCAGCCCAAAAGGTTTGCACAATGTGGTTTTCTCCAGTAATCTGTTCAAGATGCTTAGAGTCATCTTTGGTATTTTCTTGCTGCACAAATGGACATTGCTATGATGCAGCTTTGATGGAGGATGATTAAGTCGTAGGGTTTGTCTACATGACAGAGCAGAGTGTGTTAGAGGGGAGTGAATGATAAAGTGCACCAACTTGTTGCATACTAACTGGCCTGTGGAGACCCTTTTGGCGTGCACTAAATGTTCCCTACTGCTTGTTGACATGGTGCTGTTTAACACCCGGTAGATGATCTAATACTAGGTTTAAGGTGCCCAATCCCTCAACAGGAAAGCTACCCTTGGGAATTGTTGTTATTGTTTATTATTTGTACTGTGGTAATGCCCAGAAAGCCCAATTAGGATCAAAGCCGCATTACACTAGACATTATACAAACATATAGGAGAAACATATAGGAGAAAGATGGCATTGAGCCATGGCTCTAACACTAAATCTTACAGTGTAGTGCCTGGATCCTGTACCTGGCACTGGGCAGATGGACCCCTATGCCCATACGGATTCAGATGGAGGATCAGGACCTAACCGAAGACAAGATGCAAAAATGTGTATAACAAACAGTAGGAGGGAATGGGGAAAGGAAAGATGAGAGTATCAATGATGGAACATGAGGTTTTATAGAGTACCCATTGCACAATTTGATGGTTACAGAAATATGCTAGCAGTTTGCTTTTGACTTCTTTACCAAGTCTCCATCAGATACTCATGACTGAAATGGAACAGGTAATGCATATTCTTCCTGCATGAGTTTTTGGTTAAGCAGTACCATTTTGGCTCTCTGTTTATTAACTTGGCTCCACCTCACTTCTCCTTTTGCATTGACTCTTTGCTAGCATTTATCTGTTTGAATGTTAGGGGTATGGGAAGGTTATTATGCTTTCATAGTATTTACAGATATATTTTGCCCTGTATGCCGTGGCTTGAGCTGGGATACTTTCTCAGTAACATTTCATGATTTTAAAGTGGCTTATCAAGACAACACAGTGAATTGCGGCAGAGACAAAAACAGAGCCCATTAGTACTTCCTCTCAGCCACACTATTTGAAGGGTTTTTTCCTTCAAAGAAAGGTAGAAAAAGAAAATATATAAATAAACATTAAAAAATGAAGTTCATGGACCATATAAAGCTATATTGAAACAGTGCCTGTCATATATATAACTGTAACTGAGAAATGGCAGAGCATTCAGAGCTGACGCCGAAATTGAGTTCTGAATGCACCCCATTATGCCCAGGTATTTTTCTCATACTCATATATTTGAGTCCTCAGAAACTGGGGTTGTCTTCAGGGCCCCTCTAGGTTTTTTGCCGCCCCAAGCAAAAAAAAATCCTCCTGGAATGCCGCCCCTGGTATTGTGCCGCCCCAAGCACGTGCTTGGTTTGCTGGTGCCTAGAGCCGGTCCTGGTTGTCTTATATACAGTTCTGTGGGGCATGTTCTATCACTGATCTACTGCACTCAGATCTTCCTATTGAAACAAAGGTAAATTCTTTGTAAAAACTGATAACAGAATATATTCCTATATGAGCAGCAGAGACCAAGACAGAAAAAGGATGGGATTTTACTCATACCTCTGAATTTCCTGGCTTCGTTTGTTTTACAGAAAGCCCTTAAAATAATTGTAATTCTTTGTGTTGGAAAGCTTACTCCATTTAAATGAAGTTCTATTTGCAAACGTGTAGTCTAGAAATCCATAAACTGCAAGTATTCACTTGTGGGCCATTAGGATATTATTTGCTCTTCTTCACAAATGTCATAAATGGGTGTAAGGTTTGATAGCTCTAAGAGACAGAAAAATATTTTTGTAGGATAGGGTACAGCCATCTCATTGTAATTAAACCCCTCTGAAATAAGGCCAAAGACATCAGTGTATTTATGCCATGTGTTCTGCACTCTCCTTTCAAGTTACTTTATTAACATAGGGATGTCTTTAATTATGCAGAACTACAAATGCATTATTGATATTTTATAAACGTTAACTACTGGTGTATCTAATGAAGCAGGAAGAAAACATGCTTTCTTGTTGTTTGTCAAGACTCACAAAATGCTAAGAATTTTAGATACTATAACATTGTATAAAGTGTAGGGGATTGGAGGCTTAGGACCAACTGGCTTGGCAGAATGTATCCAGTGATTTCACAGGTTGATTTAATTCTCAGTGTTGAGTTTCACACATTTTCACCCTTAAGACTTGTGCTTGGTGCCATGGTATCACCCATAAGAACTCCAGATTATTATTTATTTATTTGTATTGCAGTAACACCTGGAAACACCAACCCAGATCAGAAGCCCATTATTCTGGGTGCAGGATAAACAGTCTGTGAGGGAAGAACTGGCTAGCATATCTCAAGGTCATTAATGACTCTCACAGAGTAACTCACTATTAGGATGTGCAAACGTACTTTGTCTGATTTCAAATGTATTCAAACAGCATGGGCTCAAAAGTCTCACCTGAATGTTACTGGATTCACATTCTGCTTAGGAGAGACCTGAAGGGGTAGGGGAATGAGAAGAGAGGTGGCAGAAAGCAAAAAAAATAAAATAAAAAAAATCTAATCCACACCACCTCCCAACATCAACATACACTCCTTATAAAGGGCACTTGTTACTTCTCAGATTTACCAAAACAGACAATAGACCACAGTTAAACAAGCCCCAAGTGAAGTTATGGCTTCATTAAACTGAGCACCAGACATAACATTTTGCAATAGTCTCTAGTACAGTGAGTCATGGAAATACTGGCTATAGCTCAAGCAGTTTAGCTCTATTAATTCTATTCACTATCATGATATTATTGAAATGAACTCTCATCATCGCTGCGACTTCACTATTGAAAAGTGGAGATAATGCATGAGAGAGACAAGGTGGGTGAGGTATTATTGGACCAAATTCTGACCAACCTGATTGCTTTCTATGATGAGATAACGGGCTCTGTGGATATGGGGAAAGTGGTGGGTGTGATATATCTGGACTTTAGCAAAGCTTTTGATATGGTCTCCCACAGTATTCTTGCCAGCAAGTTAAAAAAATATGGATTAGATGATTGCACTATAAGATGGAGAGAAAGCTGGCTAGATTGTCGGGTTCAATGGATAGTGATCAATGGCTCGATGTCTAGTTGGCAGCCGGTATCAAGCGGAGTGCCCCAGGGGTCGGTCCTGGGGCCAGTTTTGTTCAATATCTTTATTAATAATCTGGATGATGGGATTCATTGCACCCTCAGCAAGTTCACAGATGACACTATGGTGGGGGGAAGGGTAGATATGCTAGAGGTTAGGAATAGGGTCCAGAGCGACCTAGACAAATTGGAGGATTGGGCCAAAAGAAATCTGATGTGGTTCAGCATGGACAAGTGCAAGAGTCCTGCACTTAGGAAGGAAGAATCCCATTCACTGTTATAGGCTGGGGACTGTCTGGATAAGCAGCAGATCTGCAGAAAAGGACCTGGGGATTACAGTGGACAAGAAGCTGGATATAAGTCAGCAGTGTGCCCTCATTGCCAAGAACGCCAACGGCATATTGGGCTGTATTAGTAGGAGCATTGCCAGCAGATCGAGGGAAGTGATTATTCCCCTCTATTCGGCACTGGTGAGGCCACACCTGGAGTAACTCACTATTAGGATGTGCAAACATCCAGTTTTGGTCCCCCCACTACAGAAGAGATGTGGAAAAATTGGAGAGAGTCCAACGGAGGGCAACGAAAATGATTAGGGGGCTTGGGCACATGACTTACGAGGAGAGGCTGAGGGAACTAGGGTTATTTAGTCTTCAGAAGAGAAGACTGAGGGGGATTTGATAGCAGCCTTCAACTACCTGAAGGGGGGTCCCAAAGAGGACGGAGCTAGACTGTTGTCAGTTGTGGCAGATGACAGAACAAGAAGCAATAGTCTCAAGTTGCAGTGGGGAAGGTCTATGTTGGATATTAGGAAACACTATTTCACTAGCAGGGTGGTGAAGCACTGGAGTGAATTACCTAGGGAAGTGGTAGAATCTTCATTCTTAGAGGCTTTTTTTTAAGGCGTGGCTTGATGAAGCCCTGGCTGGGATGATTTAGTTGGTGTTGGTCCTGCTTTGAGCAGGGGATTGGACTAGATGGCCTCCTGAGGTCTCTTTCGACCCTAATATTCTATGAGTCTATGAAAGAGACAAGATTTCAAGCTACACTGAGCTCTTCTTCTGCTCTGGGTAGCTTGAAAGCTTGTTTCTTGCACCAGCTGAAGTTGGGTTAGTAAAAGACATCGCCTCACCCACTTTGTCTCATATTCAGGAACACAGCTACAACAACAGAGATAATACATGTCGGACAAAATTCAGCTCTGGTGTAAGCAACTGCAGTTGTCACTAAGGTCCCTGAGAGTTGAACCTATTTGAACCAGAGCTATATTTGGACTGTTGTTTCCTACTGGGTTTTTTTTACAGACATGGGATTCTTTCAACATTTGTTCATATTTCATGAGCAGGTTTTGCCTTTTTGTGTAACTAACTCATTCTGCTTATTCTCCTCTTCACTATCATTCATTTCCTTAGTGTTCTGCTGGTCAAACTAATATTCATAAGAACAGCCGCATCTTAGGATATGTCCTTGTAATATCATTCCTAATCTCCTGCTCTGGTTCTGTTTGCTAAACA
This sequence comes from Mauremys reevesii, assembly GCF_016161935.1. Lineage (NCBI taxonomy): Eukaryota > Metazoa > Chordata > Testudines > Geoemydidae > Mauremys > Mauremys reevesii. The sequence continues at coordinate 81,986,278 of NC_052630.1, forward strand.
ACACATGAGTTATGCTGTCAACTATGGCCATTGGGTTTAATCAGTCAATCAATCAACTGTATTGAAGCTGCTAATAGAGAAGCCAAAAAGCTACACAGGAGTCAGGAAGGAAGTAGAAATCAATCTGCCAACAATGCAAAAGTAGAATCAGACAGGTGGCGGATCAGGGTATAATATTTGTATCCCACCGCTATGAGATAATCAGGCCAGAGTGTAGCACCCAGGGGATGGAGCAGCACTGTGGGTATAAATGGATGGGGACTTAAAGCATTCCCTAAAAATGCTTCTTTTATTAAGAGGCCTCTTCATTCACCCTCAGCTGGAGGTAATATAAAATAAGTTGGCAAAGAATGATTTGGCTCTAATTCACCTGATTTCTTACAGACTTTACCTACTTCTAACCCAAATCTGTAAAATTGTTCTTTGGCACAACATAGGTCAAACTCCAACATGCCCAAAGGCAAATTCCATACTTGCTCTAAAGTTGCGTAGCTTGTTGGTAAATTTGGTAAATATATCTCTGTTACCTGCAAGTGCCTATGTTCGGGTTGTTTGTGTTTTAATAAGATTTGTTTGATAGAATTTTTGTCTAGTTATATGACAACTCATGGACCCTGTATGGAAATATAAATCTGTAGTACTGTAAATCAAGTAGAGAGTGCTGCAGAATAAAGGATCGTGCCTAGTTCAGCTTGAAGTACAGTAGTAGCACAGAACCTTTTGTATGTTATTTTCATTCTGCAGTGCACAATTAAAAGAGAATCTCTAATATGACAGGAGACTATAGTTTGGAGTTTCTTCTGGACCTTCTTTTATGGGAAGGTCCAACGAGTCAACAGTGTAATAGTATTGCAAAAAAAAGGGCACATCATTCTGGAATGTATCAGCAAGAGTGTTGTGAACAAGACATGTAAAGTAATTCTTCCACCCTACTTCCTGCTGATAAGGCCTCAACTGGAGTATTGTGTTCAGTTCTGGGCACCACATTTCAGGAAAGATGTGGACAAATTGCAGAAAGTCCAGAAAAAAGCAACAAAAATAAAGGTCTAGAATACAACCTATGAGGAAAGATTAAAAAAATTGAGTTTGTTTAGTCTAGAGAAGAGAAGACTGGGAGATGGACATAATACAATTCATAGTACAATTCATAGTACTATTGAAGGAGGAGGATGAAAAATTGTTCTCCTTAACTTCTGAGGATGGGACAAAAAGCAATGGGCTTATATTGCAGCAAGGGAAGTTTAAGTTGGACATTAGGAAAAACTTTCTAACTGTCAGGGTAGTTAAGCACTGGAACAAATTGCCTATGGAGGTTGTGGAATCTCCATCATTGGAGGTTTCTAAGAACAGGTTGGACAAACACATGTCAAGGATGGTCTAGGTGTTACTTAGGCCTGCCTTGAGTGCAGGGAACTGACTAGATGAGGTCCTTCCAGTCCTATAATTCTATGATTGTTTAGTAAGGATGAAACTAACACCCAGAAAGAGGAGAGGATAAACCTTGGTAAAGCTCTGAATCTATTTGCAGGCTTGGCAATGCTCACCAGTTTTGCCACTAGTTTGAGGAGCAATGTGCCTTGCCACTTGTATTGCAAAGTCCAGTTGAGGGAGAGAGTGAATAACCCAAACCCAGCTCCATCGCTAAAATCTGTAGAATTTGAGAACTTTGAGAGAGAGAATTGACCATGATGGAAAAGTTTAGGTTCTCTGAAAATACCAAAAAGAAAGAAAGGAGTTAAAAATAATTTTATAGGGGATCTAGATTTTCAAAGTTTAAACGTGGCTTATTATCAACTTTTTTTTTTAAACAGGAAGATACCAGTCATATCCGGGTCCTAGAAAACTCTAAACAGAAAATTTGGGGGTTTCAGAGAGATCCTCAAATTGGCATAATATGTAATGAGAGCAAGTAATTCCTTCCCCAGAATACCCCCATAACATTAAAAAAACAAAACAAAACAAACAAAAAAAACCAGACTTGATAAATTGCTAGTAGAAAAATAGGAAAATTTTCTCACAAATAAAATTAGATGTTTTTCTGATTTTTGTTCCTGTTAATTTTTTTTTCAAAATTGCTAATTTCAAAAAAAAAATTAATCAGCTTGACTAACTACTATACAACACCATCCTTTTATATTTGTGCAGTAGTTCTCTTTAGTGGTGACAATGTTACTTACTAGTAGTGTAATTCAAGTACCGTATAATTCAAAAACCTAACACAGCTTTCTCTTGAAAACATAGCTCAGACTGTGATTAAAACTCAGGCACAGCGGAACAACTGAATATCCCTTTCAAGCCAAACCTTCACATGAACTGTTGCTGAACAATACAGGAAGGTAAAATGGAGATCCCAGACTTAATGGTTACAGAATCAGAGGAAAAGCACAGGAGTTTGACTTCTTTGCTGGTGTACCTTGTGGGAGAAAAAGCATTTGGAGGTATATAAAACATTTTTCTTTGAAAATGGGGTTGAAAGAAATAATCTGGATGTGGTTTATCAGAAGTGTGATTAATGCTGTACCCCAAGAAACAGAGTAACATGTGGAATGCATCAGTCCTTCACTTGTGTCTAGCAACACTCTGAGACAATAGATCAATGTGCAACACAGCTTAAAATTAAAATTAAAACATGCTTGTCTAGTAATATGAATGAGCTCTGCATACATTTTAACTGTGTTACCTAATCATGGTTCACCTCCTTCTAGAACACTGACAATGTTCATTTCATTGCTGTGTAACTCAAATAGTAAGCGCAAAAGAAGGACCCATAATGGTTACCGGCATCACAATACAAGTGGCCTGTGCCATGCAGGAGGTCAGCCTAGATGGTCACAATGGTCCCTTTGGCTTTAAAATGTATGCATTAAAATGAAAGTGGACTGACTAATAAACAGACTGCAACTTCAAATCTATGTTAAACAAACTTCACACACAGAGCAACAGACTTGATTTACCATTCACTTTTAACTGGTGCTTACTGGAACTTGAGTTTAAAGTCCTGAGTCTGCAAAGTGCAGAATTCTGTCCTGTCCCATTGACTTCAATCACAGCTGAGACCTCTGAGCACTGCCCAGCTTTCTGTGTCCTCGATATTTTACCGGATGCTGGCTGCATTGGCCATTGTGGGTCTTGTGGTGGCATTGATGGGCTGGCTAACCATGTTCTATTGTCGTCATAAACCAAGATCCAAAGGCCTGTTAGTTCAGAAAAATAATGAAGGGCTTTTTTCAAATACTATCTGTTTCTACAATTGTTGTGTGGGCCTGGAGCCTTCAAAGAGAAACTTGCAAGGAAGCACAAAAACTGGATCAAGAGCCTGCAGTCTGTCAATGAAATGCCGCAGGATGCGACATGACAACATAATCAACTATGATATGTCTTTGCAATGACATGTCAAGCCTGCAGAATTCAAAAAGGCATAGCTTGCTGAATGCCATGGCTAAAACATGTTTCCAGTTAGTTATCTGCATATACTTTAAACATTTTAAAGACTAATTTTTTAAAACACCTTTTTTTGCTCTCCAGAGGAATATTTCTGTGGCCCAGATATTTTTGGTGATAAACAGCTTGGACTGAAGAAACACAGCTCTCCCAGATATCCCCTTAAAATAATCTATCAGTCCCCCCACCCATGGTCACCCTAAAGCTGTGGGGAACTCATCATATCTATGCAATGCTCATTGAAATCTTTCCTTTAAAAGGAACAACCAAGAAATATATTAAAGAGCTGGTCAGTCAGAGATGTTGGGAAAAATATTTCCAAAGTAGCACCACACAAACATTGTGAAGAAGATATACTCAACTTTTCTCCATTAGCAAAATGGAGATGAATGACAGCAACTAACAAATATACGAGATATTATTATGCCTATTATGTAATTAGAATACAGTAGCGCAGGAGTTCTCAAACTTCATTGCACCGTGACCCCCTTCTGACAACAAAAATTACTGCATGACCCCAGGAGGAGGGGCCAAAGCCCAAGCCCCATTGCCCCAAGCCAGGAGGCCAAAGCCAAATGCGAAGGGGAGGGATAGCTCAGTGGCTTGAGCAATGGCCTGCTAAACCCAGGGTTGTGAGTTCAATTCTTGAGGGGGCCATTTAGGGAACTGTGGTAAAAATCTGTCTGGGGATTGGTCCTGCTTTGAGCAGTAGCATGGACTAGATGACCTCCTGAGGTTCCTTCTAACCCTGATATTCTATGAAAGGGCTTCAGCCCCAGGCTGGGGGCCTATAATCTGAGGCCCTTGGCCTTCAGCTTTGGGCTTGGGCTTCAAGCCCCAGACCCCAGGAAGTATAAGACAGCCCTGGCAACCCCATTAATATGGGGTCACGACCCACAGTTTGAGAATCGCTGCAGTAGAAAGAATACAATATAACAGGCTTGGTTTACTTTTTTCTCTAGTCTCTTCAGTTTGTTGGTTCAAGTGTACAATATGAGATTACACATTTAGGATTGTATATTTTGCCTTCTGTCTGCATATGTGTAGTAAAATGCTTCTCACACATGCTTTCTATCCCTACATTTTCATTTTGGTTTTATCTACCTTACATATCTTGTTGTATGTCTCTGTAATTGCCAAATCACAGCCTATGCTTTTATGTAGAGTGACTAATTGGTAAATGTTTGCCACTGTATCTATTCTGTGTTCTCTATAGTGTCATTTATGCCACACAGCATTTTGCTGTACATGGTGTTAATAATGGTTTCTGGCTGATTTGTTTAAGGCTAATGACTTGCTGAATATCCTTCATAAAACAAGTTGTTAAAACAATATTTTCTTCCATTGATTTTTGTTACTGTATTCATAAAATGTAAGTTTTTATTTTGGATCAGAATTGTGTGTACTTACTGGGCTTTCACAAGTGTTTTTTTTTCCATTTCTTATTGCTATAATATAATACAAAAATATGTGTAAAGGATCACAAGTAACATTCTTTAAGAAAGATGTTCTCTCTGTGTATAATGTAATTCAGATGTACTCATGGTAAATATCCATAATAATGTTCCTTTAAAATGGCCAGAACTCAGGTTAGACCTATACCAGGCAGATTTAAATTACAGACTGGTATTTTTCAAAACTTTCCATGTTTTTTTTCCTTCTCCTCACTCAATACACTCTATGCCAGGGGTAGGCAACCTATGGCACGGGTGCCGAAGGCGGCACGCGAGCTGATTTTCAGTGGCACTCACACTGCCCGGGTCCTGGCCACCAGTCCAGGAGGCTCTGCATTTTAATTTAATTTTAAATGAAGCTTCTTAAAGATTTTAAAAACCTTATTTACTTTACATACAACAATAGTTTAGTTCTATATTATAGACTTATAGAAGGAGACCTTCTAAAAACGTTAACATGTATTACTGGCACGCGAAACCTTAAATTAGAGTGAATAAATGAAGATTCGGCACAGCACTTCTGAAAGGTTGCCGACCCCTGTTCTATGCAGTTTTCATTTTTGAGGCGGGAATGTCTGATTCCTGTTAATCCCACAACTTTTCCGTATTCCAAACCTCCAACAGTGCCTTGAAGAGGGAATCGGTTGTATTTTTGAGGACAAGGCCTAAGTGAATTTATTCTTTTTTTATAGTTTGTGCCTTGCATTCCTAGTCAAAATCTCATTAAATGTCCGGAATTGGTTACTGAAGGAGATGGTCATCCCATTTTAAGTAATTCCTCATCAGAATTACTATCATGTAGGAAAGTAAAACAGAATCTTTCTAAATACAGACTCCTTAATTCAAGACAGACTTCACTACACTTCCTAATATCATACAAATACAATCTGAACAAGAAAATCATTACCAGCTCTATATGCCTGCATCTATAATAACTTGGACCCAGCAAGCCTGCACACTCAAAAGTTAAGCACCTGTGTGTTTGCAGGATCCGAGCTCAGCATGGTAGGTCTGAATTTAAGAGTAGGGCTGCAATAAAACATACCACGTACTTTATTCCGTTAACTTGGTGCTTCTATTTGTTAAATTAAACCATGATACTAAACCGTAATTTATTTGGCAGAAAAATTCTGTATTTCTTAATTTCCCTAAAGTCAAAATACTAGAACCTGAAAGGAACAACACAAAGATCAGATTTATGTGCAGCATGCATACTGTATATATGCAGCTATCTGTGCATGTTACAAAGCTTTAACCCAACTTGCCTCCTGTATAAAACAACTTCTTGTTTATTACTGAAAGCTTCATCAGCATCAAAATTAGTAGCCTATAAATACACAGAGAGAAATTTCATAGTTAAAGGAATTTATTTGTTAAAAGGTTTTAACAGTAATAGAAAAATGAAAGGCATATGCATTGACATGCAAAAACGCTGAGTTTACATGAGCAACAAGGCATGAGCATATAAATCCCAGTTCTGTTATTCATTTTGTTCAATCACCTGTGAAAAGGGCCTTAATCTGTAATTGTTTGTGACAAAACGTATTACAGTGTGTTTATGTCCTTCAGCTTCTGCCCATGTAGCAGTCAGTCACTTTGTCTTGGGCAATCTGTGCCAGTGGAAAGCAGCTGAAAATCTCTGTCTTCACATGAATGCAAAAGTCCTTCTGAAGAACTCCCTCAGGGAATGTGCACAATAATATCAGAACATGAACTAGCTTGAAGTCATAGACATTGACAGTCTCTGCCTCTGGGGATATTGGAGATGGTGGAGGCGTCCTGAAAAATACTGCACTTGACTTTTTTTTTTTTTATCATCCTTTCACAGGACAAGTGTTGCACAAGGGATTACAAAGTCAATGGCTAGTTCCTGTTTAAATACTACATGTATTTATAGTGAGTCCTGCAATAGTAAGAATCAATCACCTACTAATGCTCCATGACTAGTCATGCACCAAGCAGTTCGGCCCTACATTTTGAAATATATAGTATCAAGAGAGTCATTTTTTTTTAAATAAAATGAAGCTGGTTTATTTAGGAAAAGCCATTCAGACACAATAGGCAAAGTAAACACAATCATGGAAATTTCAACAGCTACAGTACAGACTTGTGACATTTTAAAAAAAAGAAAGGATTTGAGGAGATTTTATTCTCTTTTAAAGATAATGCATTTGAGGTTGTAAATTGGTAGGTATTATTCATAATAAGTGAATCTACTGTTTTCCTGATTGGCTAGCTTGATGGCTCAAGTATATAGAGCTGTTGAAGGCTCCTTTCCATGGCCCCAGGCCAAGTGGTTTGCTGATGGAAAGCTGGTAGCTGATACTACTCTTTGGGGAGAAGATAGCTGGTGGGATCTGGCCAAATACTAGTACGTTCATTAGACTGCTGAAAGAATGTCAGGTTGAATCATATTTGCACCCCTGGTTATACTTTATATGCAAATGTTTGAGCAAATTGGTCATTTGTGTGAACAAAAATACATCTTCAGTAGTGAAATTCACTTCTGTGCAGAGGGCTGCTCAAACCCATGCAGCACTTAAATCTTGCTAAACGCCTACTTTTGAGGGCTAAATTGGGACACATTGGTGGCATCTGCATGGGCTATATTTCACATCAAGTATCCCAATATTCACATGTGAACAAGGGTATTAATGCATAAAACCAAACATTCTCTGTTTGTTATTCTTTGCTCATCATTTGTTGTTCTCCTGTTTCAGCCACCCAGTCAGAATATATACCATGTGATTTAGGTAACCAATCACACACCAAAAACAAAAGCCAAGCTTTGAATAGTTGAAGCAAATAGTTCATCCATGCCCCATAGACTGAAATTTGCTTGTATAAACTGTTAGCAAATACTGGTGAATAACTTGTATGCTTGTAGGAATCAGGATCAGTTTGCTAATGATTTGCAGACAGAAAAAATGGGCCACGTTTGTCATTGTTATTCACACTAAATAATTACACCAGCTGTACTTTCTTTTCTTCCTAACCTCTCCTAAATGTTTCAGATTTTGCGTATACAAGCATACAGTTCAACCAAGTCTCCTCCTGAAAAAAATCTCATGTTGTAAAATTTGGGTGTACAAATTTACTATGAAAAATTAGAATGATGTGTGGTAACTTCCCCAAGTGAATTCTGAAATTTATAAGGTTTGCAAGTCAAGAAAACACATAACATATGTTAAAGAATTAAATGTTTTATGCATGAATATTGATGAGATGTTTTTGTGCCTGACTATAATTTTGTGTATCTCACATGATATGAAAGAGCTGTGAGCCACACAGTGATAGAAGTAAGTCATTTTGTATTTTAAATCTAGTTATATCTCTTTATGGAGGTCCTGTTCTTAAATCTGTGCCAATACTTTCCCAAGCTCCAATCGTCATGAGTAGATGCCCTAGCTTTCAATTCTTACTTCTGGACAAGAAATAAAAAATAAAAAAAATAAAATAACACCAAAACCCCCAAATAGGTGGAAAGCACATTCTTATACATGTTATTCATTAGTGTCAAATAAGCTTAGAAAATGTTTCCAACTTGCAGATGCAGAGCATAACCCAAGGGAGGGTGATGCAATACAATAGATGCCGTATAAACACCATACAGAGCGATAGCCCTTGTATTTCTGACTATTGTCGATATTCTGAGAAGATAATATTCTTTTTCTTGTAAGAGGGAGTCTTCTTTTGACAGTGTTTAGGCCAAGTCCTCCTCAGCTCCCCCAGAAGGTCCTCAGTTATATAGTAAAAAAACAGCTATAGAACAAAGCAACAAGATAATTAATAACTGAAATAAGAGACAATCTTTTGTGCTTTCAGTCTATGTATGGAATTTGCAGTTTCGGGTGTTTTCTAACTTTGAGTCGCTTTTTAATAAATAATAATAATAAAAAGTCCACTTGTTTCAGACACCAGTATGTAATAGATTAAAAGCTTTAATGTTTCAATTACCGTTATGATATTTAATGAGTACTTTTATTAGGCAGTTAAAGTCACAGACCCCCAAATTCTTAAACATTTGTTACTGCATTTTGTTAGTTTTAAACAAGTTACCTTGGAAAAATCAAAATATTTTAACTGCACAGTTCATATTGATAGTTAATTACATTGCCCCTCTGACAAGTTTTCTGACACTAGATAAGACATTATCTGAGTTCATTACCACAAGGTTCACCTATTTTATCAAATGAGTTGAGCTTCAGTAATTCAGGCAGTGATTAGATGAAGTGCAAAATAGCCTCTGGCCATTAAAGTGTATATTTAAAAGCACTTTAGAACAAATGCACCACTTGCAACAGTACTTTTTGTTTTAGACATTAGCACGTTTTCCAAGATAAAGCAACCTTGTAATCTAAGGAAATTGTAATCCTCTTTTAAACATATCATCACTGTGGTGGGAAGTCTTTAGCCACGCTATTTGTTTCTGGGCATGTGTAAATTCAGAAGAGTCAGGGTTAATGTAACTTTTGCGTGGGTTTCAAATCTGTCACACTGGGGTGTTCCAGAGACTGGCTTATGCCTTTGTTCTTACTAAAATACCACAACAAAAAGCATTCCTGTGGCATTTTTTGTTTACTGAACATGCTTAACAGTTAGTTAACATGAAAAGAAACTGTTTTTTTGGTGGTATTTGCACCAGAGGGGTCTTTCTTCTACTATGTGCTGTGTTCATGGAACTACTCACTGAAAACACTGAAGAAAGAGATACTGCGAGAAAACATTTTCTTGCGGTAATCACAGATGTAAATAATATGTGCCTTTCTTTTGGAAATTCTATGACACACAACTTTGTTGTGGTGATAAAGAAGTGGAGTATGAGTGTGAGAGGTGCAGATTGTTTCAGAATAGGAAGACAATGAGGTTAAAAAATAGGGAATATGGGGACCAAAAAAGACAGATTTCCAGAAGGTTTAACATTGCCTCTCTCTTTCCATATATAATGTGTGTGTGTCTGTGAACGCGTGCGTGTGTATTTCCAAATGTAAAGGATATTTAGAAAATTAATGGAAAATGTCCTGAAAAAAAGACTCTTATTGCAAGTCTGTTTTTTCTTTATATTGGGTATATTTATTGTCCAGATGAACTATTATGCTTGACCCAAAACCGATCTTCTCATTTCTATCTCAAGAGTGATTATTTTTTCTGATTGGTAAACTCTGATTATACAAATGTCTGAGGTTTGTGATGCTGCAGCGTCTCCATTCTGGTGGAGCTCCTGTTGTGCGGTTTTGCTCCCCTGCATTCTTGTGGAGCACTGAAGCTCTGCAGAAGCTTGTCTCCAGTGCCATGGGGCTCCTCAGCTGCAGATGGTCTGTGGCCCTGGAGAACTTTTATTCAGCTCTCTGGAGAACTGAAACAAAGACTCCGCTCCTCAACTGATTGGTATTGGTTTCTTCAGTTCAGCTACAGTTTGTTTGTACATCAAGAACCAATAGCTTAGGAGAACTGTTTCCAGTAGGAGACAAAAATTTTCCAATGGAAATTTTCACTAGAGAGATGGGCTCAGAAATTGCTCATGGGGGAAGTGAAAGGAGACAGTATCATATCAACACAAAACACATGAATGTGGAGTATGTTGCTATTTAGTTGCACCCTGTTGATATGACTAATTTCAGTGCTAAAAATTTTGCTTTCTCCCTTTCTCCCCCCTTGCCCAGTGCTGTTTTTGATCCCTGCTCCACTCCTTCATTCAGCTATACTATTATTCCTTTGATCCAAATGAACTTCACCCAATGAGGAAGCAAAATAAACTAAGAATTCTGTGTTATGTCTGTATTTCTTGAATCAGTGTTGTCAACAAATTAATGGCAAAACTTGGGTCTTTTTACTCACTCCCAGTCCAGTAAGTCTGGGCTTTTAAACGTTATTATGGTACCTTGAGATTTCATGTTCAGAGCATCCTTTTTGAATTTGTAGCCTCTTGTCTAACTTTGAAAATATATGCCATCTGCTACTGGCAGCATCCAGAGCTACAGTGTCCTGGCCTCTCTGAAGCAGCAACAGCATCTTCTGGATGAAAGTACTTAGTGTTCCCCATTCAGAGTGTCAGTGACTTTACATTTTCAGGCTTCAGACTCACTCTTTGGTAAGCAAAAATGTGCCCAGCTGCACTGAAAATGTGTTCTAAGTATGTGCTGGTATGTGCTGGAGGGAACACAGTTTAATTTCATAGTAGTTGTTGTCATAGCTTACCAGAGTTTTCATTTTTAAAACCAGTTTTGTTAAGTGCCCCCTCCCCCAATCTTGCTCATGTTTTACTCTCAACTGAGCAGGCTTCCCCCAGCCAAGCTGGCAATGTTATGATAGTAGGTAGATCGAGTCAATCAGCTTTTGAAACAGCAACAATTTGTTATTCCTCTGATCTAAACATTGGTTTAGGGTATATCTGCATTTCAAGTGAAGGTGGAATTGTAGCATGGGTATACTTACTCATGCTAGCTTTCATTTAGCTAGCGCACTTAGCAATATCAGTGAAAATGTGTGGCATGGGTTTCAGCATTTGCTAGCAAATGAAGTCCATACCCAGGTACCCCTAGCAGGCTTCTACTCCAGTTGCTAGCTCATTCCAAAGCCCATGCTGTCACATCTTCGCTACCTATGCTACCTATTGTTACCTATGCTAGCTAAATTAAATCTAAGGCCTGGTCTACACTATGAGTTTAGGTCGAATTTAGCAGCACTAAATTGAATTAACCCTGCACCCATCCACACAACGAAGCCATTTACTTCGACATAAAGGGCTCTTAAAATTGATTTCTGTACTCCTCCCCGATGAGGAGAGTAGCACTGAAATCAATATTGCTGGTTAGTGTCAATTCAACGGTATTGACCTCCGGGAGCTATCCCACACTGCACCATTGTGACCGCTCTGGACAGCAATCTGAACTCAGATGCACTGGCCAGGTAGACAGGAAAATACCCAGGAACTTTTGAATTTCATTTCCTGTTTGCCCAGCCGGGAGAGCTGATCAGCACAGGTGACCATGCAGAGCTCATCAGCACAGGTAACCATGCAATCCGAGAATCGAAAAAGAGCTCCAGCACGGACCCTGTGGGAAGTATCGGATCTGATCACTGTATGGGGAGAGGATTCCGTGCTAGGAGAACTACGTCCCAAAAGACAAAATGCCAAAACATTTGAAAAAGTCTCCAAGGGCATGATGGAGAGAAGACACAATAGGGACTCACTACAGTGCCACGTGACAGTTAAGAAGCTCAGACAAGCCTACCAGAAAACCAAAGAAGCAAATGGACGGTCCGGTGCAGAGCCGCAGACATGCCACTTCTACGCTGAGCTGCAGTCAAATCTAGGGGGGGCCGCCACCACTACCTCACCCCGACCGTGGATTCCGAGGAGGGGGTAATCTCAGCCATGCCTGCGGATGGGGAAGTTGATGAGAAGGAGGAGGACGAGCTTGTGGAGAGCACACAGCACACCGTTCTCCCCAACAGCCAGGATCTTTTTCTCAGCCTGACTGAAGTAGCCTCCCAACATTCCCAAGGCAGTATCCCGGACCATGAAGCCATAGCAGGCACCTCTGGTGAGTGTATCTTTGTAAATATAAAACATGATTTAAAAGCAAACATTTTTTAATGATTAATTTGCCCTGAGGACTTGGGATGCATTCGCGGCCAGTACAGCTACTGGCAGTGTGAATGCGGCTTTGTCGGCAGGAGCGCTCTCCTTCCGACAAAGCTAACACGACTCGCGGGGCTGCAAGTATTTTGTCGGCAAAAGTGCTGACAAAGTACCAACAGAAGAGTGTTTATACATGCTGACTTTTAGTGACAAGACTGTGTCAACACAGCCTTGTCGCTAAAAGCTGCATGGTGTAGACAAGCCTAACCCAGGTATGCCTTCCTGTGCTACTATCATACCTTCCCTTGCAGTGTAGATATGCTAAGAGAGGAGCAATTGTATACTACTAGGTACGTACCAGCAGGAGGGGAATAACAGTGAGTGCTGTACTGTGTGGGGCATTCTGATGTCATTGTCATATCTGGTATATAAAGCATTCAGCACTGTACAACAGAAAAAAAGATTTCATGATCTTTAACACATCTGATGGTTTTCAGTGTTAGTGAGAAGACTGATCGGTGGTATTATGTAACTGATCCTTAAATTGGTTTTCACAAACTACATGAGTGACTTCCTCTAAAGGCTATAGAATCTTGTATAAGTGTTTTGTAAAACCTCATTTCCCACAAGCTGTAAAGCCATCTTCTCTTATGCCTAGTCTATATATATGGGGGCGTGAGGTTTACTGCTCCACAAGCATTTTCAATAGGAAAAAGTGGTGTTCCATTGTGTTGGCATTTCTTCTTTTAATTTATGCATGTGTATGTACATTGCTTTTCTCCTGCAGTTCTCAAAGAGTTTTATGGCCCATTACTGAGTGACTAAAATGGGTGCAGATTTTGCAAGCCTCTGCCAGAAGATGTTTATTACTCTCATCATTCTTACGAAAATCATGTTCCAGCAGGTTCAGGCACTGTGCAAAACGTGGCACATGTGTGAATTGGCCATTTCACACCACTCTTACAATATTATCAGCAATAATAAAACCAGGGGGAAGGCCTCGGGGAAGGGGATATATACCACACATTAATTTGGTCATGAAGCTTTGATATGTGATCTTTGTTAAAACCAGAGATGCAAACAGCAGCTTAGCTTGTTTTCAGAAGTCACTGTCAATTGCTGAGGGAGATAGCTAGCTGAGATACTAATATAGTCAACTGTTTGTCCATTTGTCCACATTTACTGTTATGTGGATGTGTTATCATTCTGTCTTAAGGGTTGGTTTATTAAGTTTGAGACAGTGCTTTAAACAGATGTTCAGTATGCCATAGACTGATGCAAAATATACTCTAGATAGTATTTTAAACTTCTGTTGTATAGCAAAGAATATTGCTGGTAAGCACAACATAGGTATTTGGCTGGTGTGAATATTGCAGGCATGCTGATAGAATACATTCATGCAATAAGGGATCTAAGATGTATCTTTTCTTCTTTGCTGTGTTAATGGTATCTCTATTGCAAACAACCCTGTCTTTTATCTCCTTCATGCAGTTCACAGTTACTGCTATTTGCTCTTCTTGGAGAGAAGGTTTTACTTTTTATTTGTCTTTCCGGTTGCTGTATCTCCTCACCATATTCCCTGCACACCCTATTTCTTCTATGCTCTGCTTTAGACATGAATAGCAGAGTCTAGAATTACTTCTGTAAGCAGAGTCAGGATGAGCCCTACCCTGACATCTGGTGGTACATTATGAGGAGTGGGCAAAGGAATTTTAGGAATGTGCATTTGCATTGGTAAACCCACTTCACTTAGCATAACACACAGCAGCATGGGAAGGTTATTTTCACACTGTGGAATCCCCAATTTCTTTGTTATTGGGGCAGGAAGGAAAAAAAGGGGCTGTTACCTTAATTATGTGAATGAGGAACTATGAGACTGCTTTATGACAGAAATGACTCAACCTACATTAAATAGTACTTGCCAGACAAGGGACAGGGGTTCCAAAACCCAGTGAAGGGAGAGAGGCTGGGGACTGGTGTGTGTACCTGATGGTATGGGCCCCTTTTGAGGGCCTGGAACACCAATTGCACTTCCTCCTCTCTCCACTGTTAAAGAGCAGAGCTAATTTTGAATCCTTTAGGAGTCCATCTAGAGGTTGCTGACCTGAATTCACGTTGGGCCATGTGGCAGTGGGGCTCTCCTACTACAAGTGGAAATCACTAGGAGCTGAAATCACTAAAAGAGCTAAGCTTACTAAGCTAAGATCACTGAGTGCTGTGTTAAGTAGTGGGAGAGCCTGAAGATCTATCACCAAGCAGCTGGCAGAGCGGAGCAGTCTGCAGCACGTTGGAGCAGCCCATGGAACAGTGAGCAGTGTGGAGCGGTTTGTGGGGGACGGCTGTCGTGGTTCACGGGTCTGCTGGAGGAGCGGCACAGCTGGTGGAGTGGAGCCAGTCGTGGTGAAGGCTGCAGCAGAACTCCACGGAGAAGCGGGGCAGTCGGCCCTGGCCCACGTAAGGTGTCCCTTAACACCCTGTATGCGCCCCTGCCCCCATTTCCACCCAGGCTGGGGGGGGGTAAAACTCTGCAGATAAACTTTTGAACTCTGGGGTGGCACTGACCGGAGACTGAGACTTTTGGGTTGTTGGACTTTGGGGTGATTGGACTTAAGACCCTAAGGACAGTGCCAAATGTACGTGGAGGTGGGTTTTTGCTTATGGTTTGTGTATAGTCCTGTTTGTGGTGTCTCTCCAACGTGATGCCACATTGTTTCCCTCCTTTATTAAAAGGATTTTGCTACACTCAGACTTCGTGCTTGCGAGTGGGGAAGTATTGCCTCCTAGAGGCGCCCGGGGGGGTGGTAGGTAATTGTCCCAGGTCACTGGGTGGGGGCTCGAGCCGGTTTTGCATTGTGTTATTGAAACGGAACCCCTGGATACTGAACCCGGACCTTGTTGCTGCCAACTCAGAGGGGCAGAAGGGTTACATTTTTGGGGGCTCGTCCGGGATCCCTGGGTCAGTACCCCTCGCAAGCACCTGTTGAGTGTTCCACTGTATTGGGAAACAATTGTCTTTATATTTTGAGGGAATTACTGTTTGTATAATGGCTAATATGTCGGATTTGTTGGGCCCCAGTCCTGCAGCCCCTAGCTCAGGGGCGGCAGCCTCAGCCAATGATTGGGCACAAGCACTGGGGCATATATTGGAAAAGATTGTGTTGGCCTATGCTACATCAAACTCTTGTCGTAAGTTAAGGTTATTTGCTGGGGAAGAGGAGTTTGAACCCTGGTTGGAGCATACCACTGAAATGCTGCGGGAGTGGGCCGTACCTGATGTAGAAAAGCGAAGATGTCTAATAGAGAGCCTGAGTGGCCCAGCATTAGATGTACTGTGCACCCTGAAGCTCATTGACCCTAAGGTCAGTGTGAAGGACTGCCTAGAGGCCCTTGATAATACCTTTGGGAGCGTAGAGAGCCCTGAAGACAGTTACTGTAAATTCCTTGATTCCCGACAGGAAAGGGGTGAGAAAATTTCAGCCTATATACAGAGGCTGGAGAGACTGCTTCAGAGAGCTGTTATGAGGGGAGCAGTGACTGCTGAGCAGATGGATCAGACCAGACTGGCTCAAGTTGTAAGAGGGACTCGGTATCAGAACCCGATCCTACTTCATCTCCGACTAAGAGAACGGCAGGATCATCCCCCAAGTTACTCCCAGCTGATAAAGGAGGTCAGGGAAGAGGAAGAAAGGCAGGCTGCCAGCGAGTGTTGGGAAGCCCAAACATTGGAACCAGCCAGCACAACGCCACTGCAAATGGCCAGTGTACTGATGGTGAGCACTACAGAGGAACTTGCCCAACAAATGCAGGTCCTGACAGAACGGATAGCTGAGCTGCAAAGCACCGTTGACCGAGCTAAGATTTCCAGGAATAAGGAGCCTCAGACTGTGACAATGGAGAAGTCAGTATCTAGAGCCACTGTCCCACCCCGGCGAAGGGGGAAAGGGCAATTCTTTTGCTATCGGTGTGGTCAGGATGGGCACAGTGCTACTAACTGCCATAAGGAAGAGAACCCCTCCTTAGTGTACGAAAAGCTGAGGAGCAGTTGGGAGAGACCCAGTAGTGGCCAGAAGGTCTGGGGACAGAGACCACCTAGACCTACAGGATTTGAAGATTCCCCCAAAAGAGACCGTCCAGCTGGGATCCCTGCAGGACTGATAGGGCCGCGAGCAGAGGTCATGGTGAGGATTGAAGGGGTGGAGTGTAAAGCCGTGCTTGACACTGGATCTCAAGTGACTATTATATTTCAGTCATTCTACCAACAGATGCTTAGGCACCTGCCTATACAGCCACTGACTGGCATTGGTCTGTGTGGCCTCAGCATGGATGAATACCCCTACCAAGGGTATGTCATAGTGCACCTGGAATTCCCAGAGGAGGTTGCTGGGGTAACGGAAGAGGTAGACACAGCTGCCTTAATATGCCCTGACCCTAAAGGGACCTCTGATGTGTCTGTGCTGATAGGGACCAACTCCAGTCTCTTCAAGGTGCTCGCGGATTACTGCAGACGACGGGCTGGGGACCAGTACCTGAGTACCCTGATGATCCATACGCTTTGTGCTGAAGCCTATAGGAAGATTGAGAGTGCTAAAACGGAGACATCTGAGCTACCGATTGGGGCACTGAAGTACATGGGCACAACCCCCTTAGTAGTGCCCGCAAGGACAGAGCAAGAGGTGCTTGTCATGAGTACCAGGCTGAAAGGCAGTAAAGGGACATTAGCAATGATAGAGCAGCCAGTTGAAGGAGAGCTCCCGGAAGGAGTGCTGGTCCCCAGTGGAGTCATAACCCTACCTGCTGAAGCCCAGGAAAAGGTGACTATACTGATTGCTAATGAAACAAGTCGAGATGTTGTTGTGAAGCAAGGACAAAAGATAGCAGACCTCTTCGAGCCTGAATCAATTGTGAAACCCCAGTGCGAGACTCAAGTTCCGACAATAGACCCAGCAAAGTTTGACTTTGGAGATTCACCATTGTCGGAGGAGTGGAAAGATCGTCTGAGGAGGAAACTTTGTGAAAGACCCAAGGTGTTCTCACTGCATGAGTGGGATGTGGGATGTGCAAAAGGAGTAGAGCACAACATCAGACTACATGACTCCCGACCTTTCCGAGAGAGATCTAGGAGGCTTGCTCTCCGAGATGGAAGATGTGCGACAACATCTTCAAGAGCTGGCTGCAAATGGCATCATTACAGAGTCCCGCAGCTCATACGCCTCACCCATTGTGGTGGTCCGTAAAAGAATGGGAAAATCCGGATGTGTATTGACTACCGCACCCTGAACCGCCGTACAGTGGTTGATCAGTACACAATGCCTCGAGTCCAAGATGCTTTAGACTGTTTACTGGGAAGCCAGTGGTTCTCTGTGTTGGATCTTCGGAGTGGATACTACCAGATCCCTCTGGGTGAAGAAGATAAGGAGAAGACAGCCTTCATCTGCCCATTAGGGTTTTATCAGTTCGAACGCATGCCCCAAGGGATTTCTGGAGCACCTGCCACATTTCAACGTCTTATGGAGAAAGTTGTGGGAGACATGAATTTACTGCAAGTGTTAGTTTATTTGGATGACCTGATTGTGTTTGGAAGAACTTTGGAAGAGCATGAAGAAAGACTTCTTAAAGTGCTTGATAGGTTGGAGGATTATGGTTTGAAGCTTTCAATTGACAAATGCCAGTTCTGCAGGACCTCAGTGAAGTATGTGGGCCACATCGTGTCCCAAGAGGGTGTGAGTACTGATCCTGATAAAATAGAAGCCCTCACTACATGGCCACGTCCAAGCAACTACAGAGAACTCAAGACTTTCCTTGGGTTTAGTGGCTACTACCGCAGATTTGTAAAAAACTATGCTACAATTGTAAAACCCTCAATGATCTTACCAGGGGATATCAGTCCAGCAAGAACAAATCTAAGACCAGGAATAAAAGGCCTTCCGTGCAGAGACACTATGGCCCCTTCGAACCCTTTGGGCCACGGTGGAATGAGAGATGTGAAAAGGCTTTTCGAGAAATCATTACTTGCCTAACTCATGCCCCTGTCCTAGTCTTTGCTGACCCAAGCAAACCATTTATCCTGCATACAGATGCCAGTTTGGAGGGTCTGGGAGCAGTACTGTACCAGGAGGCGGAAGGCACGCGTAAACCTGTAGCCTTTGCCAGCCGAGGACTGTCTGATAGTGAAACACGCTATCCCACCCACAAGCTGGAGTTCTTGGCCTTGAAATGGGCCATCACTGAGAAATTTCGAGACTACTTGTATGGTGCTCAGTTCCAGGTGTGGACAGACAACAACCCACTGACTTATGTGTTAACAAGTGCTAAACTGGATGCTACAGGGCAAAGATGGGTGGCGCTTTGGCTAGCTATGACTTCAGCATTCAATACCGATCAGGGAGAAGCAATGTAGATGCAGATGCATTGTCCAGGCGTCCACAAGCACCAGGAGTTGCTGTGATACCCACGGATGGAGTGAGAGCTATTTGCAGTGTGAGTCGCCGAGAGCCAGAGGCCCATGAGAGCCTTCATGGATGCGTTGCTGAAGCTTTGGGACTGCCCCCTGAATGCGTGCCTTCTGCTTCAGTGAACTATATTGCTTTGGACCAATCTCCCTTGCCCGTGCTCAATGCGGCTGACTGGCAGGAAGCCCAGCTGCAAGATATTGACATTCGTGATACGCTACTTGCCAAAAGGGAGGGGCGAGGCCCAGCTGCGGTTGTCCCACCTACCCCAGAGGGCAAACTACTATTGAGAGAATGGACCAAGCTAAAACTGATCCAGGAGTGCTACACCGTGTGACCACAGACCCTCTACAAAGGCAACGGAACCAACTAGTGCTGCCAAAAGAGTACAGAGGCCTGGCCATGAGGGCCCTGCATGATGACTTTGGACATTTAGGGATGGAGAGGACCCTGGAACTTATCCGAAGTAGGTTCTATTGGCCCCGGATGGCTGAAGATGTTCGCAGGAAATGTGAGACCTGCGCTCGATGTGTTCAAAGGAAAACTCTGCCCACGAGGGCTGCATATCTGAAGAACATTACCAGCAACAAACCTCTGGAGCTGGTTTGCATTGATTTCTTGTCTTTAGAACTGGACAAGAGGAATATTGGGAACATTCTGGTCGTGACCGACCATTATACGCGATATGCGCAGGCATATCCCACACGTGATCAGAGGGCCACCACTGTCGCTCGGGTACTTTGGGAAAAATATTTCTCAGTTTATGGATTCCCAGCCGGATACACTCGGATCAGGGACGAGACTTTGAGAGTCACCTTCTGAAGGAGGTGCTGAGGATAGCAGGAATTAAAAAGTCGAGGACAACGCCTTATCACCCGCAGGGTGACCCTCAGCCAGAGAGGTTCAACCGAACCCTGTTAGATATGTTAGGGACTTTGCGGCCAGAGCAGAAGGCAACCTGGAGCCAACATGTTGCATTTCTGGTGCACGCCTACAACGCCACCAAGAATGATGCTACGGGAGTCACCCCATATCTCTTGATGTTTGGGCGAGAACCAAGATTACCCATAGACCTGTGCTTTGGTGTATCAGAGGATGGCGATAGCTATGAAACCCATCAGCAATATGTATCCCGACTACGAGAAAAGCTGCGGGATGCTTACCACTTAGCTGCATCTGCAGCTCAGAAGAATGCAGATCGTAACAAACATCGATATGATGCTAGAGTACGTCCGCAAGAGCTCCAGCCAGGGGACAGAGTCCTGCTGCGAAATTTGGGTATTGCTGGCAAACACAAGATAGCTGACAGATGGAAGGCAATACCTTACTTGGTGATGGAAAAGCTAGGAGACCTGCCGGTCTACAAGATCAAACCTGAAGAGGGTCCAGGGCAGACAAAGACCGTGCATAGAAACCTTTTGCTCCCGGTGGGGGAATTGGTAGGCAGCCCTTATGAGATGGGCCACAACAGGGCAATTGGGCAGAACAAAGGTGCTGTACCAAAGCCACTTCCCAACGTGGACAGCCAACCCCCTGCAGCTAACCAACCCCTACTCAGCACATCTGAGAGTGAGTCTGAGGAGGAAGACACAACCATGGTGTATCCTAGGATGAAGACAAGATTGCAGTCTCGATCAGCTGAATCAAAAGAGACTACGTCCTCTTCCGCCCTAAACCCTATGGCAGAAGTATTTAGGCCCATTCCTGACACTCCTGAGCCACTGGTGGAACCCCCATGTAATGACTTACACAGATTATTGGACAGTGGCGACATACAGATGGAAGATGTCCCAAGCACCTTCGATCCTCCACGGTTAGAACTAGAAATGCAGGGGCCTATGCCAGTATCCGAGGGGAACTCACAGGAAACCTCCCCATCCGTCACTCAAGAGGATGTCCCCCCTACCACAGCAACAGAGTTTCTTCATAGGAGACAGAGTAATAAGACCAGTGAAACGGCTAACTTACGATGCACCTGGGATGATTAGTGAGGAGCCAATACCTTTAGCACACAGGTTTGTGAAAGCTAAGGTGGGCTATCTGAGGCCCTTTGGAGGGGACCAGTAAGTTGGTATAGTAGGGAATGTGATTTGTCGGGACGACAAATTCTCGGCTGGGGGGAGGATGTAAGCAGAGTCAGGATGAGCCCTACCCTGACATCTGGTGGTACATTATGAGGAGTGGGCAAAGGAATTTTAGGAATGTGCATTTGCATTGGTAAACCCACTTCACTTAGCATAACACACAGCAGCATGGGAAGGTTATTTTCACACTGTGGAATCCCCAATTTCTTTGTTATTGGGGCAGGAAGGAAAAAAAGGGGCTGTTACCTTAATTATGTGAATGAGGAACTATGAGACTGCTTTATGACAGAAATGACTCAACCTACATTAAATAGTACTTGCCAGACAAGGGACAGGGGTTCCAAAACCCAGTGAAGGGAGAGAGGCTGGGGACTGGTGTGTGTACCTGATGGTATGGGCCCCTTTTGAGGGCCTGGAACACCAATTGCACTTCCTCCTCTCTCCACTGTTAAAGAGCAGAGCTAATTTTGAATCCTTTAGGAGTCCATCTAGAGGTTGCTGACCTGAATTCACGTTGGGCCATGTGGCAGTGGGGCTCTCCTACTACAAGTGGAAATCACTAGGAGCTGAAATCACTAAAAGAGCTAAGCTTACTAAGCTAAGATCACTGAGTGCTGTGTTAAGTAGTGGGAGAGCCTGAAGATCTATCACCAAGCAGCTGGCAGAGCGGAGCAGTCTGCAGCACGTTGGAGCAGCCCATGGAACAGTGAGCAGTGTGGAGCGGTTTGTGGGGGACGGCTGTCGTGGTTCACGGGTCTGCTGGAGGAGGCACAGCTGGTGGAGTGGAGCCAGTCGTGGTGAAGGCTGCAGCAGAACTCCACGGAGAAGCGGGCAGTCGGCCCTGGCCCACGTAAGGTGTCCCTTAACACCCTGTGTGCGACCCCATTTCCACCCAGGCTGGGGTAAAACTCTGCAGATAAACTTTTGAACTCTGGGGTGGCACTGACCGGAGACTGAGACTTTTGGGTTGTTGGACTTTGGGGTGATTGGACTTAAGACCCTAAGGACAGTGCCAAATGTACGTGGAGGTGGGTTTTTGCTTATGGTTTGTGTATAGTCCTGTTTGTGGTGTCTCTCCAACGTGATGCCACATTGTTTCCCTCCTTTATTAAAAGGATTTTGCTACACTCAGACTTCGTGCTTGCGAGTGGGGAAGTATTGCCTCCTAGAGGCGCCCGGGGGGGTGGTAGGTAATTGTCCCAGGTCACTGGGTGGGGGCTCGAGCCGGTTTTGCATTGTGTTATTGAAACGGAACCCCTGGATACTGAACCCGGACCTTGTTGCTGCCAACTCAGAGGGGCAGAAGGGTTACACTTCTAATGATTCTGTTTGAGCTTTGGGGATTTTTTGCTACATTTTTAGCAGATCCAGTTTCTGCTACTTAGACAATTTGCTTCATAGATTTTAAGGCCATAAGGGATCATTGTGATAATTTAGTCTGACTTCCTGAATAACAGAGGCCATAGAATGTTGTTTTCGTTGTTTTTACCCAGTAAAGTGGGTTCCTGTAACTTCACCATCCTGGTACTCAGCAGGAGAAAAATGGTACAGTAGTTTCTTCTTTTCTCCTATTTCTGCAATTTCACCATGTATGGAGGCAACCCTGATTTCTCCTTCTTGTGCCAATACATTTACAAGGCAAACACACAAACCAGTCTATGATTAAAAAAAAAGTCTATGCAAAGTCTTTTACAGGATTACCAAAATAGTCCACAAAGGAGATTCAAACAAGTTCCTATAAATCCGCTTTCACTGAGTCCATTTGTTAGCTTCCTAGGGTTCAAGACATAGAGCCAGTTCATTCATGCTCTGGTTAACTCCCACACTTCCTGTCCAGCTGCCCCACTTCAGTTTATGAAGTTTTGGTAAACTTCTTTTAACATATAGTGCAGTGGTCCCCAACGTGGTGCCCATGGGCGCCATGGTGCCCGCCGGGGCATTTATGTGCGCCCGCCTAGTGCCCAGCAGGGGACCTGCCGGGGACAGAGAACTCAGGCTGCGGGCGTGGTGTTCTCTGTTCCCGGCAGGTGCAGGGCCCACTTAGTGCCCAGCAGAGAAGAGAATCTGGGGCCCTGGGCCTGCTGGGGACAGAGTACTCCAGAGCTGCGGGCACCGGTGTTGTCTGTCCTCGCGGCTTTTCTCCGGCTTCTCTCTTTTCTCTGGATTCATATATTATGTAATATTAAATATGTTTTTTTTGTATTATTTAATGTACAAATACAAAATAAGCCTTGTAAAATTGTTGGTGCCCGCCACGCTCTTCTGAAAACATGAATGTGCTACTGGTCACAAAAAGGTTGGGGACCACTGATATAGTGGGTCTAAAGGTGGACCTAATCGTTAACCTTGTCCTTCTCCTGTCTTCTTTACCTACTTGCGTTTAAAAGGAGTCATTTGCAACTATTCTTCCAAAGAAGAAGCTGGAGAGCATTAAACACCATTCCCAATTTATTATCTGTATTGAGGTTATTCCTATGAGGGGCAGTCATGCACCAGAAACCCATTGTGCAAGGCACTATACAAACATAAAAAAAAGAAAGACAGTACCTGCCCCAAAGAGCTTGTGCACTCAAAATCCTTTTCCTTATCAAGAGGCTAGTGATATAACCCTGCTAGTATATTTACATTCTTATATTTTGGGATTAGTATGCCTATAGAGTTTACTGAGAATATTCTAGATTCTAGAATGTGGTCCTTCCTACTCATATTTTAGGTATAGTGTCGTTCTCTTGAATCTATGATCATCTTCCTCAGCTGCAGGGCTGGGGTAGCCAGTTGTGACTTCTCTACAATATCCACATATGCTATCTCTAGAAATACTTGTTTCTCTCTGATTCTCCAGTCTAGCAACTCTGGACTCAAGATGCTGTACTTGTGCTCTGAGGGCCATGAGCTGTTTCCACCAGGTTGGGGTCAGACACATCTATCTAACCTCTTCTTTGAAAGGTCTGGGGAAAATAACACTGGAAGAGAGATATGCTGTTCAAATTCAAGCCCTCCCAATTCATTTGACTTAGCACCAACTTAGCATGGTCTACACTGGGGGGGGGGAATCGATCTAAGTTATGCAACTTCAGCCACCTGAATAATGTAGATGAAGTCGACATACTTAGATTGATTTACCATGGTGTCTTCATCGCGGTGAATCGACTGCTGCTGCGCCCCCATCGACTCCGCCTGCACTCTCGCAGAGGTGGAGTACAGGAGTCGACGGGAGAGTGCTTGGGGGTTGATTTATCAGATCTAAATCGACTCCCCGCTGGATTGATCACTGTCCGCCAATCCGACGGGTAGTGTAGACATACCCTTAGAGAGAGTAATAAGTCAAAAATCTGCCTGGGAGGTTATATGTTACGTATGTAAAGTTATGTTTCCAAAGCTCCCCATTGCATGAAAATGTGTATGTTTAAAACATCTGAACCAAACCCACGTTTAACAGCTAATACATTTTAAAGATTTTGGATTTTCAAAGCCTTTTGTGAGGTTTCCCTTTGCTAGTTGCCTGCAGGGGAGGTGAGACAGGTTTCTAACCTTTGCAGCTGGCTCAATGAACAAGCAGGAGGAAGAACACAGAGGCAGAAAGAGATCTCAAATTTCAACTTGTTGAGTGATCTTTGAAGGGTTTCCCTGAAAAAAAACCTTTAAAGAGAACCCCATACACCATAGTACATGATCTGCATTTTGTCAATCAGGCTCACAGTCGCCATAGGAGGTAAAAGGATAGATCTACAGTAAAGATGGGATTCCCTAGTTTTAGCTATTGTGTTTTCTGTTCCCTTTATACCCACTGCTATGTCTGGAGAACCATGATTGACAAGCCTGTTCAATCACAGTTGCTAGTTTCAGTGTCCACCCTCAAAATGGACTCTTAATAACAGGACTAGTCCATGCTGCAGACTACCCTCTATAGCAGTCTATAGAATGGTTTCTCAACAGTTTTAACAGGCACGTTATATATACAGTTTTAACCCAGTGTGGATGCAAAGTCTTTTTCACCTGTGCTAGGATGTAACTGTGTTTCCTTGAGTGCATACCATGGTTTATTGAGAATCATTGCCTCTGACTAAGCAAGCCAGTTTGAAGAGCTCTTGAGCTTTTGGTGTGCAGGAGCAAAAGGGAGGGTTGCAAAGAAGACTTCAGCAGTGGTTCGCGAGGGGGGATTTGATAGCTGCTTTCAACTATCTGAAAGGGGGTTCCAAAGAGGATGGATCTAGACTGTTCTCAGTGGTAGAAGATGACAGAACAAGGAGTAATGGTCTCAAGTTGCAGAGGGGGAGGTTTAGGTTGGACATTAGGAAAAACTTTTTCACTAGGAGGGTGGTGAAGCACTGGAATGGGTTACCTAGGGAGGTGGTGGAATCTCCTTCCTTAGAGGTTTTTAAGGTCAGGCTTCACAAAGCCCTGGCTGGGATGATTTAGTTGGGTTTGATCCTGCTTTGAGCAGGGGGTTGGACTAGATGACCTCCTGAGGTCCCTTCCAACCCTGAGATTCTATGATTCGTATAGAATCATTTTCTATTTTATAGCAAGTGTTAGGAGAAGATCCTTTCCTGCCAGCACTCCATCAATCATTCCATTTTTGTAACTAGAATTTAGAATCTTTTAAAGGCTCTCCCACTGTATTCCCAGTTTCTTTGCCTGTCCCACCATGGCATGCTGCTGTTTGTAGTTATGTAAGAAACATTTCTTCTCACCAATTGACAGGAGGCATTGCTGAGTCAGCACTTACCTGCCCTGGGATAGCAGGACTAGCAGCAACACTACCATCTTTTACAGGCTTCATGAATACAGATCTTTAAAGAGAATCCCACTGATGCACATGCTGTGCACTTTGTCAGTCAGGCGCGTGGTCTCTGTACGAGATGGGATTCAGAGCCCTATGGTAAGGACGAGCTTAGCGAGAAGCATTCTGCAGAGGCTATGGCACTAGACTGCAAATCTGGGTTCATTTCCTGGCTCTGTGGCTGACCAGCTATATGAACACAGGCCAATCGAATTTCAATAATGTCTCAGTCCCATTTTCAAAAGTGGAAGTATCCTTGAAAGTTATAGTCGCAGCTCCAGATGAGCACCTCCTCTTGGCCACTCACCAGACTGCTGTGAGGGGAATCATCTCACTGGACCTCATGTGCTTTAGGCCTTGTGGCAAAGTCCCGTCTCAGTCTCCCCAGCCTCTGCTGTTTTTAGCTCTGGTGAGACTGGCTAGGGTAATGCAGTCCCCCTTAGGACTCAGGGGAAGTCTGTCCCCTGTCTTCTCACCAGTCTTAATTAAAGTATTTTTACCCTGTCTTGTAGGAGAGTGTCCTGCCACTCTGCCTGGGAAGGCTTGCTGCTTCAATACTCCTGGTAGCCAGGCTCCTTCTCTCTCTGCTTTCGCCCCCCCTTCCTTCCTCCCAGGAAGGGGTTTAAAAAGGTCTCAGGCAGCTCCAAGTTGTAACCAGCTGATCCTAATTACCCTCAGGTAGCTCCCCTCAGCTGATTCTAATTTGCTACCTGGGTAACGCTTTCTCAGCTGAACCTGCTTGACCTGTGGTTGCTTCAGTTGATAAGGAGGAGGGCCTTTTAACCCTCTGGGACTGACTCCTCCCCCCCCTCTGGCAACTGTCTGTCCTGAGTTTATCACACATCCCCCCCCCCTGCTCAACACTACCGGGGTGGGCTACTTGGGTCAAAACAGTGTACCCTTGAAAGGCCATCCGCGTTGCCATGCTTGATTCCAGACCTATGTTGTACTCTGAAGTGGAAGGGTTGTAGTGACAGGAACCACCTGGTCACTCTCGCATTTTTCTCTTTGTTTTGGTGCATCCACTTCAGGGGAGCATGGTCCGTGACAAGGGTAAACTTCCGTCCGAGTAGGTAATAGCGAAGACTTTCAATGGCCCACTTTACGGCCAGGCATTCCTTTTCAACTACGGCATATTTCCGTTCCCTGGGCAGGAGTTTCCTACTGAGGAACAGGACGGGGTGTTCTTCCGCTCCAACCAGTTGTGAAAGTACCGCTCCCAACCCAACTTCTGAGGCATCCGTTTGCAAGATAAACTCCTTCTCCCAGTCTGGAGCTACCAGCACTGGGTCAGTGCAGAGCGCGGTCCGCAGATCTGCAAATGCCTCCTCAGCCGCTAGACCATTTCACTATATCTGGGCCACGGGCTTCGTTAAGTCAGTTAGCGGGCATGCCCTGGTGGCGAAGTGGGGATGAACCGCCTGTAGTACCCCACCAGCCCCAGGAATGCTCTGACCTGTTTCTTCCGGACAGGTCGGGCCAATTCTGTATTGCCTCTAACTTGTTGAGTTGGGGCTTTACCACACCTCTCCCCACTATATATCCAAGGTATTTGGCTTCTGCTAGCCCAATTGCGCATTTGGAGGGATTTGCAGTCAGCCCTGCCTTCCTCAAGGTGTCCAGGACTGCTTCCACCTTCCCCAAGTCGTCTCACAATCCGGACTATGTATAATGACGTCATCAAGATAGGCAGCCGCATACCTGCCATGTGGGCGTAACAGTTTGTCCATGAGTCGTTGGAAGGTGGCAGGAGCCCCATGTAAACCGAACGGGAGAACAGTGTATTGATACAGTCCCTCTGGAGTTGAAAAGGCTGTCTTCTCTTTGTCGGCCCTAGCCAAGGGAATTTGCCAATAACCCTTAGTCAGGTCAAGGGTGGACAAAAATCGTGCTTTCCCCAGTCGGTCAATTAGCTCATCTATCCGGGGTATAGTGTACGCATCAAATTGGGACACCTCATTCAGTTTCCGGAAGTCATTGCAAAACCTCATACTGCCATCCGGCTTAGGTACTAGGACCACTGGGCTTGACCATTGGCTATGAGACTCTTCAATGACCCCTAGCTTCAACATTTTCCTGACTTCTGACTTGATCTCTTCTTTTCGCCTCCGGGATCCGGTATGGCTTTACATTCACCTTCACTCCAGGCTCTGTGAGGATGTGATGGTGAACCTCAGTAGTCCGGCCTGGCTTTTCTGAGAACACGTCCTGGTTGCGTTCAATCATGTGGATCACCTCCGCTCGTTGGTCAGAGGTCAATTCGGGATATTCCCACTTGGCCAGGCAGGTTGCTCTCGGGAGGGTGACCTATAGTGACCACATGCGCTTCTCTGTCTTGCCAAGGTTTCAACAGGTTCACATGATAGATTTGTTCCAGCTTCCGGCGTCCGGGCTGTCGGACTTTGTAATCGACCTCTCCAACGGCTTCTATTACCTCGTATGGCCCCTGCCATCTGGCCAGGAGCTTGCTCTCTGCTGTGGGTACGAGTACCATCACCCGATCTCCCACCTGGAATTTTCGGGTCGTCGCCTGGCGATTGTAATATGTTTGTTGGGCCCCTTGTGCTCTCTCCATGTGTTCCCGCACTATGGGAGTGACTTGGGCTATCCTGTCTTTCATCTGCAACACATGCTCGATGGCGTTTCTCCCTGGGTTCGGCTGTTCTTCCCAACTTTCTTTGGCAATGTCCAATATGCCGCGGGGGTGGCGACCATATAACAGTTCGAACGGGGAAAACCCAGTCGAAGTCTGAGGCACCTCCTGATCGCAAACATTAGGTACGGTAGCAGGGTGTCCCAGTTCCTCCCATCCCGGCTCACCACCTTTCGTATCATGTTCTTCAACGTCCTATTAAAACACTCGTGAGGCCATCGGTCTGCGGATGATAGACTGATGTCCTTAGTGTCCTTATGTGGAGCATTGCACATAGATCCTTCATTAATTTAGACACAAAGGAGTTCCTTGATCTGTCAGGATTTCTTTGGGTATTCCCACTCTAGCGAAAATTTGGATTAATTCTTTAGCTATGGTCTTGGGCGTAGTGTTCCGTGGGAATGGCCTCGGGTATCGGGTGGCGTAATCTAGCACCACCAGTATGTGCTGATGGCCCGGGCTGATCTTTCTAATGGCCCTACTAGGTCCATAGCTATCCGCTCAAAGGGGACTTCAATAATCGGAGAGGTACCAAAGGTGCCCTTGCCGGGTCGGGGCCCATGTAACTGGCATTCTGGACAGGAGGCACAATACCGTCGGACCGCTGCATATATTCCAGGCCAAAAACCTCTGTAGAATTCGGTCCAGGGTTTTATCTACCCCTAGATGTCCCCGAACAAATGGCTGTGAGCTAGCTCCATCACGCCTCTGATGTTTCTGTGGTACTAGGAGCTGTTCCACGACTTGCTCTTGGATACGGACAACACGGTACAGCAGATCCTTCTTGATCATATAATACGGCCCGGGGCCCTTGGCTCTCCTTCCACAGGGACCCCATTCACCTCCACTACTTCTTTGCGAATGTTCTGGTATACTGGATCATTGGCCTGATCCTGTCCAAAATTCTCTAGTGAAGTTCCAAGTTGCCCAAACTCAGAGGGTTCTATCTCCCCCTCCTCTTCAAGGGAGGTCCCTGGGGAACTGGGCCCGGCTACTGGCTCCCCAACCTCCTGCCTAGTCCCCTCGTCTGTTGGGCCAACTCTCTCCCCTACGAGTATAGGCTTCTGATTCTGGGCCAAGATGCTCGTTCCCCTCCTCTTATCTGCCCTCCTTTCTCGCCGAGTCTTCCTGGTTTTCCCAGGGGGCGAGAATAAGTCCTGGGCAAATTCTTGGAAGGCTGGGGGGTTGCTAACTATTGAGGCCACCCCATTGCTCTCTGGAGTGTTATCTACTTCTGACTCCTCTCCAGGAAGTAGACTGCCAAACCCTGGGAAGTCTCGTCCTATGAGGACTGGGTAGGGGAGTTTCGGGACCACCCCCGCCATCACCTTAGTGGGGTTTCCTTGGACCTCTATTTTCACTCGGATGGTCGGATAGTAATTTACATCCCCATGGACACAGGATATCCCTGTGCGCTTGGCCCGGGATAGTTGATCATACCCGACCAGCTTTCCCGAGACCAGCGTGACTGCACTTCCTGAGTCTACTAACGCGGTGGTCTTTATACCATTCATTTTAACTTGCCTAGTATATCTATGAGGGACCATCGCTACTCCTACTAGGCTTATCAGGTCACATGACTCTTCTAGATTTCCCAGGTCGCATTGCATGGGCTCCTCTAGGTTTGGGCATTGGGCAGCTATATGCCCTATCTCTCCACATGCATAGCATCGGTACCCTCCTCGGGGCAGCCCCTTAATTTTTGGGCTGTGGGGCCTTACCCCCCGAGTCTCTCTCTCCCAGTCCCCAGGTCCCTCCGAGTACTTTGGCTGCTCTTCGTTCTCCTTCTTCCCTGCCATAGTTCGGCCTGGAGCTATGGCAACTCGGGCCCTTGGTACATAGCCTTGCCTCCTATCCTGGCGCCTCCCTTCCCCAGTGGTCCGAGAGAGTTCCTGTGCTGCTAGATGTCTCTACAAGGGCAACTAGCTCATCATAGGAGGAGGGATCATTTTGACTGACCCATCCTCGTATGTCCGGCGGTAGCCCTCTCATGTACCTGTCCACAACTAGGGTTTCCACGACTTCCTCCGGCCGGCGGGTCTCGGGGCACAGCCACTTCCGGGCCAGATGGATCAGGTCAAACAGCTGGGACCTCGGGGCTTTGTTGGCTCGGTATTTCCACTCATGGAACCTCTGCGCCCTTATAGCTGTCGTCACGCCAGACCTTGCCAGGATCTCCGCCTTTAGCTGGGAGTAATCGGAAGCTGCTTCTGTTGCCATATCAAAATACGCTTTCTGTGCCTCCCCACACAGAAAAGGTGCCAGGATACTGGCCCACTGGTCTTGGGGCCAGGCCTCCCGCCGGGCCGTTCTCTCAAACGCAAGGAGATACGCCTCCACGTCATCATCCACTGTCATCTTCTGTAAGTAGCGGCTGGCGTGCAGGGGCCGTGCGTTAGGGTGGTCAGGGCCTTTAGCTGGTTCACAACCTCCTGCAAGGTGGCTCGATCCTGAGCCGCTTGGCTCATCAGGAGTTGATTTGTCTCCTGCTGCATTCGTACCGCCTCCTGCTGGGCAGCCATCTGCACCCTGGTAGCTTCTTGCTGAGCCGCAGTGGCCTGCACCAGTGCCTTCACTACATCTTCCATTTTTTTTTTTTTTTTTCTGGGGGGTGCTTTTACCCTGCCCCGAGACGGTTTGCCGCAAAGTCTCACTCACATCCCACTCCTGACACCACGTGTGGCAAAGTCCCGTCTCAGTCTCCCCAGCCTCTGCTGTTTTTAGCTCTGGTGAGACTGGCTAGGGTAATGCAGTCCCCCTTAGGACTCAGGGGAAGTCTGTCCCCTGTCTTCTCACCAGTCTTAATTAAAGTATTTTTACCCTGTCTTGTAGGAGAGTGTCCTGCCACTCTGCCTGGGAAGGCTTGCTGCTTCAATACTCCTGGTAGCCAGGCTCCTTCTCTCTCTGCTTTCGCCCCCCCTTCCTTCCTCCCAGGAAGGGGTTTAAAAAGGTCTCAGGCAGCTCCAAGTTGTAACCAGCTGATCCTAATTACCCTCAGGTAGCTCCCCTCAGCTGATTCTAATTTGCTACCTGGGTAACGCTTTCTCAGCTGAACCTGCTTGACCTGTGGTTGCTTCAGTTGATAAGGAGGAGGGCCTTTTAACCCTCTGGGACTGACTCCTCCCCCCCCTCTGGCAACTGTCTGTCCTGAGTTTATCACAGCCTCCAGAGTCTGAACTGAGTCCAGGTAATGCCCCTGCTTTGGAGTCTCTAGGCACAGTCTCAAGGTGCAGATCTTCTGTTTAGCACCCCCTCTTGAGATCTGAGACTTCACAGTCCAAATGCTCAGCCCCATCACAAGTGCTGACACCTCAGACATAACCTCTTTGACATAGCCTCTCCCAGAACTCCAGCCATGTAAGTGTTCTGAGTCAACAGGTAAATTGGTCAAAGGCACATGGTAGGTGTAACACATAACACAGAGACAGACAGACTTTGCAAAGGATCCTAAACCATCATTGCTCTTTACTTAGGTGCACGAGAAATACACAGATCAGTACAAAAATAATAAGCCCTACACACATTCCAGAGCAGTTTTGGGGCTGGACTCAGAATCCTCTGCCCGCATCCAGGTTTCTTCTGCTCCAGCTGATGGTTTGTTTTCTCTGTTTTGGAGCTTCTCTCTGTCTCTCCTGGTCCAGCTTTGACACTGATTGGTCCTGCATCTAAACTGAGCCTCCCCTGCTATGAAAGCATGCCCAATCTCTTGCTCTCTTTTCTGCCCAAAGCAGGGCCGGCTCCAGGCATCAGCATTCCAAGCTGGTGCTTGGGGCGGCAGTCTTTGTTGTTTTGCCCCCAAGCAGCGCACTGAATTACTGCCATGGACAGCGGGAGCAGTCCGTGTGCCCTTAGGGCGGCAGGCGTGTTTCCGCGGTGGCAGCAATTCAGCAGCAGCTTCTATATTTAGCTGTCCGCCGCAGCTTCAGCTAAACATAGAAGCTGCTGCCGAATTGCTGCCGCCGCAGAAATGCACCTGCCGCCCTAAGGGTACACGGACTGCCCCTGCTGCTTGGGGCAGCGAAAACTGTAGAGCTGGCCCTGGCCCAAAGGTTCCTATGTGGCTCTGTGAGTCTTTCAAGTTTATATGTTCCACCACCACCTGCTTCCCCTGTTCTGCTGCTGGTAACTTCCCATTCTCCAAACCCAGCCCACTACAGATAAACTGGAAGAACTGCCTTATCCTATTTCCAGCCAAACTACTTAGCACACCTATTGAATGGTGAGAGTATCATCATTAAGGTTAACTACTCTCCGTTGTATCTAATCTGGGAGAGATGTGCTTAGGCGTGGAGAGACGTAGTTGCATTCCATGATCTAGGAATTTTCATAAGAACAATTCACAGTATCAACCAGAATTCATAAATTGTACACATTCCCCAAATGGTCACAGTTGCATTGGCAGTTTTGAAACTTTTACCCCTCACCACTCTATGCCTTGCTTCCACATCTGTAAAATGTGGATCATTATAGTTGTATTTTGTAAAGCGCTTTTAGCTCAACAGAGGAAAAGCACAAAATATTTATTTATTTAATTGATTAATTACTGGGTGCAGCCACACAAGATCTCCATGAATAAAAGTGATATAGGTTTAACACAGGAAATAATTGGTTATGTAATTCCATAAGAACTGAGCCATTTCTTTGTCTGATGCTTTAGCCAGACATTCCAGGCTACCCCTCTGATACTTGACAGGTGTTCTCAGGCGTTCTGCCTTTCAAGAATTCAGTGTTAGTGAGGTTCAGGCAGTAGGAAGTTTAATGGTTGTTGTGGGAGGGAACATGGGGGGGAGATAACAGAACAACAGAAAAAGCTTTAACATGGTTAAGATTTGGGGGCTTTTTTTAAAAAAAGTGTGTTGTTCCCCTCCCCCCTTTATCTAAGTATCCATCACCTAGACTTTGGGTGCGGAACAATATTGAAAAATTAATGTATATAACTTGTTGCCCAATGTCAGCACTGGTAAGCGTCTGTGATTGCATTTGAACTGAATATTTCAGCAAATAGCATAGCACAGCAGCAATTGTAGAGCCCTGTCTATATTCTCTCTGCACTGTGAGCAGGGATTTTTCATTTCATACATCATTTACAGTTTGCCATAGTGGTTCCAGGCATCATTCATTCATTCATGCCCGTCACCCCAACCGGGGTATGGGCCGCCAACAACAGATCTCCATAGTCTTCCAGGCAGCCAGGATATATTTTCAACACAAAGACAAGAAAGAGAAATATATATCATTTGTTGTGGAAGTTGGGCACATTGGGCTCAAATTTAATTACATATAACATCAAAAGTTGCATTAGTAGGGGAAAAAAGTAAACTATCCTTAACTTAGAGTAAAAGATAACTTCTTTTTGCTGTTCAGAAGTTCTGAATCGGCCTGTTGGACAGTAATTTCACTTCTCTGCCCATCATACAGTATATTCATAGCAAAGATGATGTACACACTTAATACAGGTATAATGCATGCACCACACAGCTGAGTATTTCAGGATATAACACAGTGCCTCATACCATCTTGACAGAGTTGCTGCTTTGACTACACTGATTATTGCTAAAAAGTGCGGAGCCCATTCCTTTGAGTCCTGCAGAGTCTGCAGGTTCCTGCTGGGCAGGACAATGCATTAGAATGGGGGTTCCCAGCAGGTATCTGCACACTCTGCAGGACCTGAATGACCTTACAGGAATAGCATTTGCACTTCCCTGTTTTTTTATTTTGTTCATGGCCCTGCCAGTGTGTCTTGATCCTGACCTGGAGTAGTGAAGGGTTGGATGATGATTTTTACTAATAAATAAATGAAAATAAAATGAAAGGGTCTGATTCATCAGGTGCTATGGGCTTTCACCTCCTACTAAACTCAAGTGGTGCTCAGCATTGCCGGTCTCTGGGCTAAGATGCCACAAAAGATGCCAGCTGTGATGCTTTTAAAGTATATATTTATCAAGTAGGAACAGTACCAATTTCTTTTAGATAGAGGTTAGTGATTTTCCCTCAGTACTGTCTGAAAGTGGTTTTAAACTAGAGACCTAAGGGTGAAATGCTCTGTATCCCATTCTCAGCTTCTTGAGCCATGTGCTCTCCTGGCCCTACATGTTTCAGTGCCTGCCAGCTGTAACAAAACAAACATAGAACCTTCAACCCACAGTCTCGTCTGATTAATGTAAAGGAGGAAATGATTTGCAAATATTAAAAGGGCAAAGTTATGCTCTTGCAAACATATTGTTATACAAATCCGTGGAAGTCAATGCAACTGGCCCTGTTTCCTGCAGGCCAAATTCAGACCTAGGGTACGTCTTCACTACCTGCCATATCGGCGGGAAGCAATCGATTTCTCGGAGTTCGATATCTAGACGCGATATATCGAACTCCGAACGTGCTCCCGTCGACTCCGGAACTCCACCACAGCGAACGGCGGTGGCGGAGTCGACGGGGGAGCCGCAGACTTCGATCCTGCGCTGTGAGGACGGGTAAGTAATTCGAACTAAGGTACTTTGACTTCAGCTACGCGCTTAGATCGAACCCCCGCCCCCCCCCCCCGCAGTGTAGACCAGGCCCTAGTGTTCCTATATGAAGCATAATCTGCTAGAACTCAGTCCTGCCAAGTGGAGAAAACTCTGCTGATAATCTGGCAAGTACTTAAGCCCATCGATGCATATAAAATTAAGCATGCACATTGAGTGGGTTTTGGATTGGACTACAGTGCTCAGCACCTGCCATGATCAAACCCTTAAAAAATTGAGATTTATCAACATTTTTTCCTAAGTAGAGCATTTTAACTCACCTTTAAAATAATCTTTTTTACTTATATATTATTGGATAATATTTTTAATGTTTAGCTATTGGTCCATTACATTCAGTTATATGTAAATCAAGATGGTAATTGATAAGCATTGGCCTTTTGAAGACTCAGAGATAAAAATGTTGAATAGGTAGTATGACAGGTTGGGTCACAGAGACCCCCTTGGGACTGTCACCTGATGTGCTCAGACTACCTCTGAGCCCATTTTCTCTGCCAGTTTGGGCCTTCAGAACCCTGCCTTGTTGAGCCAGATACACTAATCAGATGAAACACAGACTCAGGGTCTGACCCATGCCCCCAAAGCTGCAGACTTAACTGAAAACGGTTTAGCAAGTGCTCCTGTCTCTAGCACCCAGACAGTCAACTTCCAATGGGATCCAAACCCCAAATAAATCTGTTTTACTTGTATAAAACGTATTCAGGATACACTCATAAATTGTCCACCCTCTATAACATTGATAGAGAGATATGCACAGCTGTTTGCTCCTCCAGGTATTAATTACTTACTCTGGGTTAATTAATAAGCACATGTGATTTTATTAAATACAAAAAGTAGGATTTAAGTGGTTCCAAGTAATAATAGACAGAACAAAGTATGTTACCAAGCAAAATAAAACAAAACATGCAAGTCTAAGCCTAATACAGTAGGAAACTGAATACAGGTAAATCTCACCCTCAGAGATGTCCTAATAAGCTTCTTTCACAGACTAGACTCCTTCCTAGTCTGGGCCCAATCCTTTTCAGACCAGCATTGTGGCTTATGGCCTGGGTCCAGCAATCACTCACACACCTGTAGTTATAGACCTTTGTTCCAGTTTCTTTCAGGCATCTCTTTGGGATGGAGAGGTCATTTCTTGAGCCAGCTGAAGACAAAATGGAGAGGCTTCCAGGGCCTTTTATATTCTCTTTCTTGTGGGTAGAAACCCCTTTGTTCTTCTGTGCAAATTCACAGCAACAAGATGGAGTTTGTACCCATCTTGGCAAGTCACATATTCATGAATGATTCAGCTTTTTGCAGGCCAATGCCATTGTTTACATGTTAGTTTGAACGTTCTCAGGAAAGCTCAGATGTAGACTGGCATCTCTCAAAGTCTATTGTCAGTAAATGTTTCTTGATTGGGCACTTACTCAGAATAGCCCTTTCTCATGCTTCACTGATGCTACTTAGAATCAAACACATTGAGATATAAGTACATAGCCAATATTCATAACTTCAAATACAAAAATGATACACACATAGAGACAGCATAATTATAACCAGAAAATTACCACCTTTCCATCGACACCTTACTTGACCTCCTTTGTATAAGATTTAGTGCAACTATAGGACCTTGGTTGCAACAATGATCTATACGGTCACAGTTTATGTCAATAATGTCACAGGTAGATACTACTGTGCCCTGTACTTCTTGCCAATGTGGTCGGTCTTTTTATTCTTATCCATATGTGTCTGAGTTTGCAAAATCCTGTAATGATGTCTTATGCCCTGGCTCAGGCCTTATCACTGACAGATGATTACTATTATTTGTTTATACCACAATAGCATGCAAAATGTGCTAGTTTCCACTCTGACATGTAGGAAAATACAGTCCCAGTCCCTTGATATGCTCCTCCTCTCTCAGGAGTTTCTCAATGTATTATATAGTTTGTCAAGATATTCTCAAAAACCTGGAATCAGTGGCCTCCAGTTTCTCATGTCTCAAGGTCACAATAACCACTCATCCTGCATTTTTCAAAAACCTTTTGTAAAGCTTCATTTAATAAGCTTGCTGAGAGCTCCAGAATACAAAGTGAAAGTATGGGCTAGTCTCTGTTTCAAATATATACCTATATAAGGTAAGCAAACCCTGCATATGTAAAATAGCATAACATGACATGCTGTGAACTAGTTTACCATAATAATCATTAATGCAGCTTCTGGAGCAGTAATTGGAATATCTTGTATGCAAGAGTGTATAGACCTGACACTACCAGCTGCTGAGCATCTCCTGCAAGGTGTTGAATGCCCTCAACTCCTATGTGAGGACTCTTAATACTTTGCAGGGGCTGATTAACATATTTGTGCTCTATGCCTGTAATCCTTTTGTATGGACATGCATATAATAGACTGTCACATGGAAAACACACATTAGCTAGGATAAACATGAATGCAGTGTATAAATTCTTGCTTCAGACCATAAAGCAACCACTGGGGTTGGGAAGAAACTTCATGTAGAGGAAGGTTCTTCTGTATATCTCTATTATGGGGTTCTTTGCACCTTCTTCTCTAGTGTTGTACATAGATTGCTGACCATTCAAGGTTACTGGACTAGAATGGATTTGCTATTATACCCACATTAGTATTATGTACAAGTGATGATATATAATCCTGTAACAAGTAAGTCTTCTATAAATCCAAATAAGAGTA
Organism: Mauremys reevesii; assembly: GCF_016161935.1. Lineage (NCBI taxonomy): Eukaryota > Metazoa > Chordata > Testudines > Geoemydidae > Mauremys > Mauremys reevesii. The sequence continues at coordinate 82,023,933 of NC_052630.1, forward strand.
AACCTCCTATTTAAGAGGGGGAAATCTAATATAAGCAACAATTGATTATTAGATTATTGAAGTAGTTCACCTGCTTCTTGGGTGCTCAAGAAGAAGGCTCATAAACAGTGGTGCAAGGAACAATACACTCTCCTGATAGCAAATAATCAGGTAGAATCCTGGCATGACAAATGCACAGCAAATGAGAATTTTAATTCAATTCTGGAAACAATGATAAGCAGATGAATGAGGAGGCAAAGGCCTTGATTCCTCCCTTGGATAGCAGCGCTTGTCAGCCTTGGGCGGGAGGGGGGGACGATTTTTGTCAGTTTTGTTTTTGGGACCTTTCTTTAAAGACAAAGAAGCAGGGTTTTTATAAAGCTGGCTTCATCCAAGCTGTCATTTAGTGTTATTTTAAACTGGGAATCTGATACTAAACCCTGGTGTACACTACAAATGTATGTTGGTGTAATTATGTTGCTCAGGGGTGTGGAAAATCCAGACCCCTAAGCGACATAGTTGTACCTACCAAACTCCCAGTGTAGACAGTGCTCTGTTGATGGGAGGGCTTCTCCCGTTGATATAGCTACAATCTCCTGGGGAGGTGGAGTACTTATGCCTATGGGAGAAGCTACAGTACTGTACGTGTTGAGAAGCCCTAAGCATCCATTACCTCCAACCCATTCCCCCTGCTCTTACTCTTTTTGTGATGGATTGAATTAGAACTCCTATTTGTCCTTGGAATCTGCTTGATCACTTGCTGTTGTAACAGTTCACTGCTATCTATTGCAGCAAGGACGACAACAGCAAAGCTAACACTAATCAGGAGCAGTCTTAATTAAAGGGAAACACATTAGCCTCAGTCTTGAAAACAAGATGACTTCTTGAACCATGACAACCACAAGAGAGGGAGCTTTCTTGAAAGCACTGATCCTTTGATATGGGTTTCTGGTATTAATCTGATTAGCAACAGATGTGTAGCTCAAAAATCAACATGGATCTTCTGATCCAACGGGCAGGAATAATGAGAATCTAAAAGAGGTAATAAACTGTTGTTTGCTTGTATGTGAAAGGCTGTTATATGTGAAGGTCATAAAGATGAGGTCACCACATAGATATGGGAGCTTCTGCAGAGGCATGACATGGCAGAGTGGACTCAAACTCCTGTTGAACTAAATAGGAGTATTTCCATTGACTTCAATGGGTGCTGTAACTGTCTCTGAAAGGGCAATATGGCCAACAGATAAAACAATATAGAAATCAACCGTAACTGCTTCAGTTTTAACCCCCTCAAGGGATATATAAAAGTAGCCTGAAGATTGGAAGAAAAATAATTGTGCCAGAAAAGCCTGGTTATAATTAATTCATGAAAGAGAATCTGTATGGGTCTTAGAAAGCAAATGACTTAATAGTATCTTTCATAGTGTAAAAGGCTGAGTTTGCAGTAATGGCAAAAATGTATGGTTGTGTAATAATCAGAACCCCAAATGACCCCAGGTTTTCTAACAATCACCTCTGAAACAACCCATACATTGACCCATCCAGATGTATGGCGTGGAAATCCCCCTTCTACACCATGGTCTCATACCAATCAATAACAATTCCATCCTGGCACAATTCAGGCTGAACCTACTACCAGCCATTTAAGACTGAATTTCAGTCACAGAATTAGACATCACGTTCTAGGATTTGATGCGAAAAATGCCACCACATGGGAGTACGGTAGGAGATCTCTGTTTCTCCTGCTTGACAAAGTCATAGAAAAAGAACTTGCAAATAGTTTTAAATACCTGAAATTAAAATAACTGCCAGAAGACTGACAGCAGCAACCTCAGCCCTAACAGAAATCGACAGAAGTCAAAATGGGCCTGTGGTTAGTTCAGACCTGAGACTTTGAGCATAGGTTGTCTTGTGTCCAGGTTCCAAACTGGGGAATGGATTTCACTCCCAAGTATTTCATTTGTATAAAGCCCCCACTATTCCCTCTCTGTGCAGGGGAAGTGAAAGAGGAGTGGGTTTTTTTCTTCTCTTTCCTTTTCTGCCTTTGCAGAAGACTGAAAGGATTCACTTTTAGGCATAGACCAAGCATACAAAATTTCAGCCCCAAAGGTGACTTCTTTTCTTTTTTTCTTAAGTTATCAATGTTTAAAAAGTGGAGGTTGTGATGGAAAATACTTTGCAGCCTATTGAGCATCCACTATAACATGGGATAGAGGGGGTGCGAGTTCACTATGGTACCCATTACAAAATGGAGGCTGAAAAAATGAGACTGCATTTCAACTATTACCTGCCTCCCACCCCACAATCCAGTGGTGTCTTTTTGTTTGATGAATATTGAAAATCTTATTGCAGCTTACATGGACTAACTGAATGCTTAGACTGCTGATATGCTGCTTAGGGACTTAGGTTTGGCAGAGGGACCCTGAAAATACCACTCCTCAAGCTTCCTGGGGCTTGGAGTATCAGAGAGCTGGTGCTTTCAGGGCAGGGTTGGGAAAAAGGTACAGATGGCCTCATTATTGAGCACCCCTGCTGTCTAGTTAAATGCAGTGTTACAGCTTGTCTACCAGCTTGGCTGCAGGGATGTGCTACGAAGCAGCTTTCAGTATACAGGGAGGTGAAATGGGACATATTAGGGGAAATGGCAGCCCTAGAGGAAAGCTGTGAGATAATGATCATTTTTTTGGTTAACACGCTTGGGTATATGATGGCAACCACAAGGCATTTGCTTTTGAACAGAGCCTGATATTGGGTGAAGAAGTGACCTGAAAGTTCTATTCAGCTAGTGTCCAACAATGCCAGTCATGACTGGCAGGGATTTTATGATAATTTCTGTAACATTTATAGGCCCGTGGCCATCTTACTCCTGTGTGTTACTCCCAAGGCACTCCTGTCCACAGAGTGGCTCACTAGTTTCTACTTCTGCCTGCATTTTGCTTTACCTCCTGCAGCTGACATCTTTCCTGCCATCTGTGTCTTTTCCGCAAGGTAACTCTCTTCACTGCTGACTGAGATCCTGAGGGATTCTGTCAGCCTCACTTTTACCCTCACCGGTTCTTTCTCATTTCTTTATGTGGCTCTTTCTTCTCTTCCTTCTCTGCGGTCTGGACATCATTCACCTGCTGAAAAATGAGTATGAAGGCTGGCCATTCAGCCCCAGATGACAACAATGTAGGGGTGGGTGGGAAAACCTACTCTTAAGATTATAATGTGAAGAATAACCTTAAAGAATGTCCTGAGAATCCAAGAGCCTGCATCCAATGACCTTTTGTCCATTCAAAGAGCAGTTCTGTAACTTTTGCCTCTGTGCCATGTGCATAGCATCCCAAAGAACACATTGAGATGCGCTGTTGAAAGTAAATAGAATCAGTCAAGGGAAATACAAAATACTTGGGCTTCCTGCAATGTATAGAAAAGCTGCTTCTTTCCTGATCCTTCAGTTGGCATTCAGTGCTTAGCATTCTGTCATTGGAATCCTATCAATACCTTTAATAGAAGGAGAAGGTCTGATATGTGCCAGTACTTGCCCATGGTTGGCTCTGCCGAAGAGGTAGGCTATAAAAGGCGAAGAAGTCAGAAAATGTCAGGAAAGAATGGAATGACAAAAGTTTGATGCAAGATTGCTTCTTGAGAACATTGCAGTTGCTGTTTCCCTCTCTCTCTTCTGTGAGAGGCTGCCCTTTTGTTGCTCCTCACCTCATCCTAAAGCTCAGGGACAGGCACCAACCCCAAATTGCATTCCCAGGCACTCTGCACGTAATGCAGCTTCCAAACATTGATAAAGCCTGAACATTTCTGCAGAGAAAGACACAGAAGCCATCTAAGGAACACACAAAATGCTCTGTTCACACCATTGATATAACCTCCCTACAGCTGCTTAGCCACTCAGTGGGCTATGAAACACCTCTGCTGTTCTTTAACTATTTCTCACTAGTTGCATGTGTATCCAGCAGCATATTCAACAGAGTGGGAAAGCCATCAGAAGGGAATCAAGGGTGGCAACACAGAACATTTCTGCTAGTGCATGTTTCCTTGACTAGGCTTGCAGACAGCCTCTTTTAATTGTGTGTGTGTGTGCCATATATCCATTCTTCAGAAGGTGTTGCTATGAAGTTTTCCCCTCTAATAATTGTATTAAATATCCAGAAAAGCCATTTATAAGGGTGATAATTAAATGAATTCTACTGTAAATTGCATTTTTAAAAAAAAACAGCTAAATTATAATTATATACAACTCCTACAAACGGTCATTTGAGTTGCTTATGTTTGTGCTCCATGGGCAGCAATTTACGCGGTGTTTTTTCCAGGAGACAGCTGGGGGTTAGCAAGACTCATCCTACAAAATCATAGGTATTTTAAACACTTGGAATAAACTATAATCTATATTCATAAAGTACAAATATTTACACAGATGTACCTTTAGAATGTGCTTGAAAGCTGTTTGCAAACTGACTTGAAGAAAAGCTTTATATCTTATTGCCACAGGCCCAGGCTTCAGTTTATAGTTAATTTATATGCTGCTCCTCTGAAATACTGTAACTTTTATTCTTAATCAATATAAACTGAAAGTGTCTTTGAGTTCTAAGAAATTTAAAGCGACTTCCTTGAGTAGGTGAATGATTAGGGCCAAGTTTAGAATGAATGGACACAGGCTCCATTCCACTGGTAACATCAATGGAGCTGGACCCACATATATCAAGTGATTACACAAAGTCTGGGTTTGGCTCATAGTCTCTGCTAGATTGCTGTCTATGATGCTTCATAAAGGGCTGACCAAATGACCTTATCCAGGTTGCTGATCTTAGGATTTTTCTTAAAATCCGAACACAAGGCAAGACCTTTTCCATGCTGCGGTACATTATGATCTCAGAAGGTTTTAAACAAATTCTCTTTTGACCCACTTTCTATAACTCTCAAAAGGATGAAGATCTATCCTCCTTCAGTTGTATGTCTGTAATACTCTAATGAGTTCTCCAAGCCACTGTCAGCATGTATGGGGGGCAGCTATTACCATCACCAATGTTTGTGATAATTTGTTACATCACTGTAAATTCTGTGGGTCAATGTAGTTTTCTTCCATTATATATGGTAGCAGGGCTCATGAAATACTGCAATTGTGTTAAGTGGTCAGAGCATCTGAGGAGTTCAGAGTGAGGTTCAATGCAGCTGAGAAAAATCAAAGTGATCCAGGCTGTTTGAAGAAGATAGAGCATCCAAGGGGATGAACAGGATGCAGTGAAGAGCTAGGAGATCTGAGCAGCCTGCAGTGTGAAAAGAGATTAAAGGGGCTCCTAGGAACGCTGAGCAGAAAACATAGTCTTGAGTGATAATATCATTATTTATCTTCACGTGGATGGCTAGCAACACATTTTTCTGATGCTCCCAGCAGTCTTATAGCAAACGGCACAACATTATAAGTTTGTTCTGATGTGATAGTAAGTTGTTGGAAGATTTACCACTTTGTGTCATGCCTAAAGAAATAAAGCAATAGTAGCAGATTCAAAGTGGATGTTGTGATCTTTTCCTGCTTACTCGATAGCTATGTCTACACTGGCATGCATATTCAAGTACTGGATCATGCTTGCATGTGCTTCCCCTACCCATGCTGAGTATCCACTTATGCTGTGCTGAACAAAGGTTTGACTCTGTGAATACATGTGTGCCTGTGTCCTGACTGCCTGACCACAATTGTTGTTACGTGATATTAGTGCTACTATTTCGGGTGTAGTATCCCAGGGTTGTGCGTGTCAAAGGGAGACTGATGGCAGTTTCTGATCACATCTCCCCTCGTTATTCCCTGCAAAAATGGGTGGAAGACATGGAACAATGGGATGATGATCTGGTTCTGCTCCTGCTCTTTATTTCAGCGTAAACAGTTATGCAGCGGAATAGGTGACAGGCAAGATGGAATTGGGCATCTGACATGTTAAAGGTGGCTGACTTTGAAGGTCAGTGATCATTCATTCAATTCACATGGTACTGATATGGTCAATGCCGGTATTGCCACAGAATGCCTTTTGTCTGGCTGGCTGTTTCTGGCTCAGGAGAACCAGTATGGTGAGGTGGGATCGCATCATTCTGTAAACTTGGGATGAGTAATAATGATTCCTCTGAATGAGGAAACAGACCTTCATGGATCTGTGTGAGGAGCTTGCACCAAACCTCCAGCAGCAGGACTCTTGATTCTGTAAAGCCACACCAGTTCAGAAGGGAGTTGCTATTGCCCTGTGGAAGCTGGCACCACCAGACAGCTATAGGTCTGTTGTAAACCACTTTGGGAGATGGAAAGTCTACTGTCGGAGTCATGATTGTGCAGCTTTGTGAGGCAATTAACACTGTGATTTGCCAAGGGCGGGGCGGGGTGGGGAGTTGCCATAAGAAAAGTTCCAGAAATAATAGCTGGATTTCAGAGAATGGGTTTTTCAAACTTTGTAGCGGACATTCTGCAAAGCTTGGTGAACCACAGAGGCAGATTCATGAATATGAACATGGGAAACACTAGAAAGTTTCCTGATGCCAGGGTGCTGAGGAGATCAGAATTGTACTTGAAGGGAAAGAAATTATATGGTTCTCTATGGTGTGTCTGTGCCAACAGGTATTTTGGGATACTCTACATACCCACCAACTCACCTCGTGAAACCATGTCATGATCTCAATGACCCTATAAAAAGGGAATTCAGTTACAAGTTCAGTAGCTGCAGAATGGTTGTAGAGTGTGCATTTAGTAGGCTCAAAGCTCGTTAGCATTGCTTATGCACTTATCTGGATGCCAATGTGGCAAACACCTTTTGTATAATCTTTGCCTGCTGCACACTCCATGTTTGGGAGGGTTAAGGGGACTGCTTCTGTCCCAAGTGGGCTCAGAACAATTTTGGTTAACAAACTCTGTGCAGACAGCTGGATCTCACCCACGTGCACAGTGGTTCTGGTTCCCAGTGGGAAGTGAAATCAGGGATGCCATATGTGGACACATCTTGGCACAACAGGGAGGCAGAGGATGACATCTTGTCCAGCTGCTTGAAATGCACGAGGGAACATTTGTACATGCTTGTGCAGCTACATAGCTTTGTGAGGGTGTTGTTTCCCTGTAGCCAAAGGACATTAGCCATTCATTCCTGTGACATTGCACACATGAAGGACAATTATAGCAGGGCAGCTCTGTTGGATTTGTGCTATGGAGGGTGGTGGCAGAGCTATAATGAGGTCATTGTGCAATGTTTTTGGCTTCCCTATTCACATTTCTGTACAGCCCTCTGTTATTGGGAGCGCTCAATCTCTCTTAATGATCTTATGAAGATGTGTTTGGGGTGGGGGCTATGCAGCCATTATGATTTTTGACTGTTCATTTTCTTGTAATCTTTTCCAGAATTAAGCTATCTGCAAAATTTTTGTTATGAAAATATCTTTCCATTGTATCAGCATTTAGTAACACCCTTTCCTGTCGTGACAACCTTTGTGATCCTATAGTTCAACAGAAAGGAAAAGAAATGTGTTAAACCTGTCTCCTATTAGCAAATCTATGTGCTCCCATGGAATACATCCGCAGTTTTAGTTCCAAACCACCTTCTTGAAATGTCACAATTACTTTTTCATGTCCATCAAAGATCACAGTGAGGGTGGGAACTGAATCTGTTAGGTTGTTTCTAATGAATTTCATTTTAGCAATTGGTTTTCATAGTTACACTGGCTGAAGGCGTAGAACATCATCTTATCCACCAACATTTAGTGCTTCAGGATGTACCAGGTAATCTGATTCCTTTTCTATGTTTGAATGGATATGCCTTTTATACTTGTTTTTAGGTATTTACATTTTTCAATCCTCCTGGCTTTCTCAGAGTTATAGATTTTAAGCCTCTGTTTTCATGGTTTGTAGCTTGCTCTTATATATTCCTTGTGAATTGTAATATGTTTAATAAAAATATTTTCCCTGTTTTTAAAGCTATGAGTGCAAAAACAGTGTGCCAGTTTCAGACACTGTTTCACTTTGGTGTTTTGTAAGTAAAAATATTTTGTTTTAGTAAATGAAGCTTTGCAGGGCATTAGCCTGAAGTGTGAAATAACACCATTGCACTGCACTCCAGCCACACCTCATCCTTCCTCCAACCATGCCCTTTACCCATGGTAGCATGGGGCAGGCGGAATTGTCCAGGGAAGCCAGAAGAGGCACTAGCAGGGCACAACACCTATGCTTCAGAACAGGATTGTGCCAATACCTGCACTGAAGCACAGTGAAGAGAAGAAGCAGACTCCTTGCACACTCTTTTTCTTCACCTGTGCAGGGCCAGGGAGAATAAAAGGTGTGCAAAACCTAAGAAGTGAATGATCAAAGGTTTTTTTATTTTTGATGGCTTAATGTAAACAGATGGTTGAGCCTCTCTGATATTCATGATGAAGTTCTTTACACCCACATACAGCATTGTGCTTGGATATGGAAGCCTGAAGGCCTAATGTCTCGTAAGCTACAGAAGTACTGTAACAATCATTATTCTGTGTCAAGACAAAATTACCTTATGGGAGCATTGCATAATACCTAGTATATTAATCACTAGAGATATTTTGCAGCACTCAATTACATTATGAAGGCTGGGTTGTGTTCTGATCTTTCTAATCATCACATATGAAGCACTGAAGCCTCTATTATTTTATAACAAGTAATGCAAACCTGGCAGAATAATGCACTATGCACATCCTCTCCTATATGATTCTAAAGGTAAGCTATAACTAGACTATTTTTGTCCTCCAGAATGTTTCACCTAAAGGGTTCATTAGGAAGAATGGCTTTATCTTTTCACTATGTTCTAGCAACATGCTATCACGCACAGTACCGAGTTTTGACTATTTTATTTTAAATAAAGTAAAACTGCATCAGCATGGCCAGTGCACATTCATTTAGAGTTATTAAGTTGAAGGAGTTTCAGGATCTAATGAGGCTACATCTACTCTACAAGCTAGGGGTGTGATTCCCATAGCTCGCATACACATATTGACTAGCTCTCATTAAGCTAGCGCAAATATAAGTAGCTGTTTAGCCATGGTAGCACAGGCAATGGCAACGTAGGCATAGCTTAACCATGCCAAGTACAAACTCACCTGAAGCTGGTGGGATACATATTTGGAACAGTTCAGCTATTCTGCTGCTACCCATGCTACAATGGGTACACTACTATTTATACTGGAACTCAATGAAAGCTAATGTGAGCAAGTGTACATGAGCTGGGAATCACATTCCTAGGTCGTAATGTAGACATAGCCTACTCCAGTCTTCACACAGAGAGCACCCAGAACACTGTAAATTCCGTGAATTGTGGTTTCAAATTCTAATCTAATAACTGAAATACCAATTGATATTGCTCTAATTTATGGATTCTGTGATCACTAACAGGTGTTCAGCTTGGACGCTGACTACTATATCTTGCAAAAATGCACATTTAGACCTTTACTTTTAAAGTTAGGAACTCTGCACCAGGCATTAGCAAATGTTAAAAGCAGTATCCAATTTCAAAAACATCAAACTCTTACACTTAGAACTGAGAAATATCCTTTTCAAATATATGTATCCAAAGTTTTAATATCTCAAGCTACTTAAATTCTCCTGATCATTTTGCACATTTTCACAAATGCAAACTGATAATATTTTCTGTTTTTCAAATGTTCTTTATAACTACCCTTTAGAAAAACACATATCAAAGGAAAATAAGTGTTTTGGTTGTATAACCGATATCGTATATTTTATTTCTAAGTCACAAAAAACATGTCCAGAAATAACTTGTCTGTTAACAACTTGTTGGAGCCATAAAAAATAATACCCTCATCCAGCAAAACACTTAACCACAGGCTTTAACATTAAGCATGTAAACGTTACTCAAATATTCTAAAGTTCAGCTTCTGCTTAAGGCTTTGCTGGATGAGGCAAATTCAAGGAAGGAAAAAACAATATCAAAATCTTACCAGCTTGCCTGAGTAAGATGTAAATTAAACCCAAGAACCTCAAGATCTGGACCCATAACATTTCTTTTTTTAAGAAGTGTCCCGCTCTTCTGCTCTTTCTTAAATGTTTTAGGCCTTGTGTCATGTCATGGTCTCTTAGTGATCTGGCTGTTCTGGAATCACCCCCTTCCCCCCAGTATTGTTGGGAATCTGTGCTTTTGAAAGGATCATTGTGATGATATAGACTGGCAGAAAACCAGCAGGACTTTGCAACAGCTCTGGGGCTAGACTCGATTAACAGGCCATATGTTTAGCACCTATGCCATAAACAGACTACCGTGTGTGCATGCTCCCAGGTGTAATGTCAAAGGGACCATATTTGCAAGCATAAACGAATGACATTCAATTATGTGCATAGGCAGTGTTGTAAAAGTTGCAAAGAAAGTAATTTACTGCACTAGCACAGTATGCAATTCATTTGTTATAATCAATTTTTCATTATATAGGAATATAGTATATGTGTTCATGTTTTTTTCTAATTTAGTAGCATAACTGAGAACGTGTAAAGTTTGTCCCCATCAAGCAACTGACATTTGATAAAATACTGAAATGAAAGCAATTTGCTAATAAAACAACTTCACACCATATTTTTGATGAAGTTTTTCCGTTAGAAACAAGAGACTCAACTTCCAGCATTATGGCCAATACTCTCTCAGCCATATTCCAATGCAGCCTAGGGAGTTTTGCCTGAGCAGAAATTGGGTGTGGACTTTGGGATCTGGCCCATTGTATGAGTTGTTAGCCATCCGAATTAGCATCAGTTGTGTACAGCATTCAATGACCAATATTTTAAAGTCAGGATCTATTGGTAGTTGTCACAATGGTATCCTTTCTGTTACAATCATATTTCCTTTATCTTTATATCTCACAATAGTAACTGCAGGCAAATGTTGGCTCTTGAATGGCAACCATTCTGAGCAAACATTCCTATGACACACGTGTGTGATATGTGTTTCATATTTTAAAGTGAAGTTAGAAGCTGTGAAAGGTGCTCAGCTGACAGAACTGGATCATGAAGACCTAAAGCCACAAATATGTGCCTTAGTGCTGACCCTATTGGCTTAAAGGGTAGTTTTCCAACTGGATTCTAACAGTTTTGTTTCTAATCCTTTGAGTTATGCTCTTGAGAGAAAAGGTTTTGAGTTAGTGCAGCTCTTGTGGTGACTATTACGTGCAGTTATTAGCAATGATACTAGGGGCACCAAATCATTTTAGATAGGTCAAGTGGCATTATCTTTGTGTTATGTTGTGCTTGGACTGGGTTTGAACCAGCCTCCTATAGACTACATGGCCCAGTATTAGCTCTCAGTCCCATCCCATCTTGCACTGGGACTTGAAATACAATTTCTTCCTTCAACTTGAGTGAAAAATTTAGACCATTACCCTCGTCTCAATATTAGTATCTAATTATGAAATTAACATATGTCAAAATAAAATTTGGCTAACAGCAATATTTTTGGTTATTGTGCACGTCATATGTTTTCAACAAAGAAAAGCATGGAATTATTGATAAAATTCTGATACTGTTTTAACCTTCTACAAAATTGCCACCATTGTGCATGAGTTTTACCTCCGTACTCCTTTTAACTTGGACTATACATGAGAATCCTAGGAAAATGATGCAATTTAAGCATCCTGAAAAAATACCTCTTTAAAGAATAAGGCATAATGTAGCTTATGCCTTTAGCTGATTTCCTCTGCAGATTCTGAAGAGGGCTTCAGCTGAAAGTGTGAAAATGATATTATGAAATCCAAACAGCAAATGAAGAAAAAACATTGAACACTATACTCCAGCTCAATAGCAATTATTTAGCATGATCTCCAAAAGCAGATAGTCATTCAGATAGTGAAATACATTATACATCAGTTTGTGCTATTAACTGGATTTCTATTAAAATGCAAGGAAATCTAAATGGTATGAAGAAAATTAATTAACTAATAAGACATTTCATATTCCTGTGGAAAACTCTCATTAAATGTTCTCTTTCTCCCTAGTACTCACAATACAAGAGTTCTGATCACCCAAGAGTTCTGAAGGAACTCAAATGTGAAATTGCAGAACTACAAACTGTGGTATGTAACCTATTATTTAAACCAGCGTCAGTACCAGATGACTGGAGGATAGCTAATGTGACACCGATTTTTAAAGAAGTCTTGAGAGGCAACACCAGCAATTACAGGTCGGTAAGCCTAACTTCAGTACCGGGCAAACTGTTTGAAACTATAGTAAAGAACAGAATTATCAGACACATAGATGAACATGATTTGTTGGGGAAGAGTGAACATGTTTTTTGTCAAGGGAAATCATGCCTCACCAATCTACTAGAATTCTTTGAGGGGGGTCAATAAGCATGTGGACAAGGGTGATCCAGTGGACATAGTGTACTTAGATTTTCAGAAAGCCTTTGACAAGGTCCCTCACCAAAGGCTCTTAAGCAAAGTAAGCTGTCATGGGATACGTGGGAAGGTCCTCTCATGGATCGGTAACTGGTTAAAAGATAGGAAACAAAGGGTAGGAATAAATGGTCAGTTTTCAGAATGGAAAGAGGTAAATAGTGATGTCCCACCGGGGGTCTGTACTGGGACCAGTTCTATTCAACATATTCATAAATGATCTGGAAAAAGGGGTGAACAGTGAGGTGGCAAAATGTGCAGATGATACAAAACTAATCAAGATAGTTAAGTCCCAAGCAGACTGTGACGAGTTACAAAGGGATCTCACAAAACTGGGTGATTGGGCAACAAAATAGTTGATAAATGCAAAGTAATGCACATTGGAAAACATAATCTCCACTATACATAGAAAATGATGGGGTCTAAATTAGCTGTTACCACTCAAGAAAGAGATCTTGGAGTCATTGTGTATAGTTCTCTTGAAAACATGCACTCATTGTGCAGCAGCAGCCAAAAAAGTGAACAAAATGTGGGGAATCATTAAGAAAGGGATAGATAATAAAACAGAAAATATCATATTGCCTCTATATAAATCCATGGTACCCCAACAGCTTGAATACTGCGTGCAGATGTGGTCACCCCATCTCAAAAAGATATATTGGAGTTGGAAAAGGTTCAGAAATGGGAACAAAAATTATTAGGAGATGGAACAACTTCCATATGAGGAGAGATTAATAAGACTGGGACTTTTCAGCTTGGAAAAGAAACAATTAATGGGGTATAGAGGTCCATAAAATCATGACTGGTGTGGAGAAAGTAAATTAGAAAGTGTTATTTACTCCTCACAACACAAGAACTAGGGGTCACAAAATGAAATTAATAGGTAGTAGTTCTAAAACAACGAAAAGTATTTCTTCACACAACGCATAGTCAACCCGAGGAACTTTTGACATAGGAATGTTGTGAAGGCCAAGATTATAACAGGGTTCAAAAAAGAGCTAGATAAATTTATAGAGGATAGGTCCATCAATGGCTATTAGCCAGGATGGGCAGGGATGGTGTCCCTATCCTCTGTTTGCTAGAAGCTGGGAATGGGCAACTGGGGATGGATCATTTGATGATTACCTGTTCTGTTCATTCCCTCTGAAGTACCTGGCACTGAGCACTGTGGGAAGATAGGATACTGGGCTAGATGGACCTTGGTCTAACCTAGTATGGCCATTTTTATGTTCTTAACTCTTCTGAAAAAATGCATAATAAAAACAGTATTTTTTTACTAAATTTTTGAATGTTGGATCTAAATTTATCTAACATGATTATTATCTCATTTCAACCCTTCAAGTTTTATCTTTTTCTGTCATATATAGTAACATTTAGCTTAATTTTTAATACCAACAAAATATATAGCTATCTTTTTCTCCAGTCCAGCCACTCTTTCATGGTGTGTAGGTTAACAGGGAACCAAACTGAAAATATCTAGGAATATCTTTTTTTTTTAACTATAAATTGTATTTATCACCTGGCAGTCAAGAAGAGAAAAGCCTGAACAGCTCTCTATGATTGGGGAAAAAAATGAAAACTGATCTTTCCCCTATGAAAATATAGAAATAATAGGGTTTTTTCCTTACCCCACCAAGATGCTATGATATTTAATTTATTAAGTGATGCATACGCCTTGTGCTGGCCTTCTGCCCAAAGGTTAATTTCACCCTTGTATTTGTAAAGTGTATTGAGTTTTTCAGAGGAAGATGTTATAGAATATTAGTTATTAATATAAGAAGTTAGAGAAATGAATGATAATTTACCAGTGATATGTATATTCCCTAACTGAAATGCTGAACACAATTTACTTCTCTATTTCAGAAACTACTTGTGTTTGAATATTTTATATTATCCCAACCTTTGCATTTTATCTAACCAAAAACTATAGCTACTTTAACAAATCCCTGCATTTCCATCATTCGGTCATGGTAAAGAGAGAAAAAGATAGCTAGATATTTTGTAGGTATTAAAAATTAAGCTAAATGTTACTATATATGACAGAGTGCTGAAATGATATAATAATCATGTTAGATAAATTTAGATCCAACATTCAAAAATACAAGTCAGGAGGTGCAAGTTCCCCTCCTCTAGTACAATCAACCAGGGTGTAATTCCACATTATAAATTTGCTCTGCCTTTAAAGCATCCTTCAGTAATTCTAACTTTGCTTTTATTTTAATTACATTATGAAAAACTGGTACAAAATATAAAAATCTTTCCATTTATCACCGCAGGAAATTTAAGTGTGAAAAGAACATAGGCCAATTAAAATAACATTCCCTGGGTCTATACCAGAAGTGGGCCTCTTCAGCCACCAATCAATACTTGTCATCACCAGCACAGGCAGTTTTTACTTAACCCACATTCCAGTGTCTCAACCGTACAGTGAAATTTGGGGGCTGATCCCCCAGAGTGAACCCATATGCCAGCAACTCTGTCTGTGAGATATTCCACCTGCGCATGTAAGTGTCCCCCGGCTGTAAACAGGGGTACAAGTCTGGGGCTTTCGTGACCTTGCATTATCTTGCAACAATATCTCAGGAGGAAAAACAAACAAACTTCTTCCACATCATCTGAGTTATAGCGCTTTTTACATTTAACTTCATGGGATTGGACCCTAGTTAATTTTCTTACCCTGTACCAGTTAGTATTACCTCTCTTGTACCAGTTTTTTTAATTTTCTGTGGTGGTAAAAGAGGGAAGCTTTCTTTGTTCTATGTTACTTAAAGCTGCTTTTACTTTATATAGTATATATTTCCCCTCTACTGCATGTCATTGTTCTTGCCTTTTACCTTTCATGATAGCAGATTAACGCTATCTTGCACATCAAAAAACATTTACAACATACCGTACATATAATAGTTAAAAACTCTTAAGTAATAAATTCTTTGCTTTGTTGATTTTCAAAATACAGTACTGTACTCTAGTTGCTAATTCTGGCTGAAACGTTTGCTTGTGTAATGGATGCAGTACCTCTGCTGCTAGTTTCTGTTGAAGTGCTTGGCCATGTTCCCACAGTGTCTCTGTGTCAGCGTAGTTTCAGAGTGACATATTGGTCCCAAACAGCTCAGATCCTGACAAGCTCCCTCCAGTTCCATTGCTGCCCCACCTTGGGCAGCTTTGTGCATTTTAAAAATTTACTTTTTTGTCCATAAAGTCCTTTCAAGAGTTTTTAACCATTTTAAACCAAACCCCAGTGACTGCCGATTCATGAAATACAATAACATTTGGCACATGAATGAACTATACATTATTAAACAATATTTCCTTAATAGACATAACCCTAAACCATTAGTTGGATTTGTTTCCAATCTAGGGCATTTCAATCTTTTACACAATTGCTTAGTTTTAATACAATTTTTCTTTTCCCATTTACAAAACATTACCATATATTTTTTTTACTTCCTAATAACATTTACTTTACATTAGAGTTAAACAGAACTTTTTAGATAAGAGTGTTAACGGTTAAGCTCCATTTCTTATATTCACTGATCTTTCCTGGTTCTAGGTTGGTTTCTGCTTCCAAAGCATAAAGCCATCTGAAAAAGAAAACACAACCTATTGTGGCTCCTCTTTGGATCCTCTGTAGGATTTGGATTAAATAGCATGTCTTTTGTTTTATCCCTTTTATGCTATAAACTACATGTTCCATGGGAATGCACCTTCCTTCCTTTGTGCAAACCTTATCCTTTATTTGTCATAATATCATGTTAGACATATTAATTTTCACATGAAGGGCAACTGTTTTGTGTTTAAAGAGTTTCCATGTACTCTATATAGTGATTGTCTAATTACTTAGGGCCACTTTAAGGCTCTGTGTTCCTAACTGCTCTTCTTGTGACTGTCTCTTCCCTTTATTGTTACTCCAGAGGTGCTCTATCTCCTTAATTTTTCATTCTCTTCCTGCAGTCCTTTCAGCTACCGTTTCATTACTACAACAGGATTCAGAGTCTCTTTCTAGTACTCTGTTTCTGACTATCCCTACCACAGCCACAACCAAGTCCTCTAGTTCTTATTTAAAAAGATGCTGAACTTCATAAAAACATCGAGGTAACAAAGCCAGATAACAACTCACGTTTGGCTTGAGAGGGGAAAAAAAGAATTTAGCAAAGATGGTTAGGAAACATTGGCAGCGATTCAAAAAGTGTCAGTCAGTTTTTGCACGTTTAATGAAAGATTCAAATGGATTTTTAGTGGAATCTTTTAAAAGCCAGTTTATTTTAGACATACAAAATAGGGTTTTACAACAAAAAGTGTATGGCTACATCCTTAAATCCTTGCATAATTACAAAATGTATTTGCATTTCTTTTAAACATTTTGCTCAAAACCCCTTGTCTTGCTCTGATTATTTTTTACACAACTGTACCCAGATTACATTCCCTACTTGTACATTCAGAGGCAGCCAAGTTCAAATGGAAACCTCTTATTTCTTTTCAGTGATTTTGACTAAATTGTCCATAGTCAAATAATTCAAATCATATTGTCTCTCTGCCTACAGCAGTCATTTACAATTGATTACGAACCATTCCTTTGGGGAAAGTGCCCATTTTCCATCAGAATGGCTGTAATGATTCCTGGGGACAAAAGCAAAGTGGTGGTAGTTGTCACCACCTGACCTCCCCTTGCATAATTTGACTACCAGGGTTCCATTGGGTGAGGCTGCACTGAATTGTACTGCCATAACCAGGTTTTATTATCAAACCAGACATTCTCTTTCCCTTTCTTACTGAATGTGACATCCAATACCTTTACTATACCTGCCTGCTTAATCCTTTCAACACTCTAAAGTTTTTAACATCTGCATAAATGCTCCCCTTAACTCCTCATTCTCTTTCCATAAATCACTTACTTATTTCCCAAAGGGACACATTTCAGAGCCAATTTCTCTCCAGCCGCTGAGCTTATTTTTTGTGCTTTTTGCACTGATTCTTTAGCTACAATTACTGTTCTTTCCATGGTTGCCCGTGGGTATTATTTTTTAAGTTTCAGTGGCTTTCAACAGATCTTTGCTGAGCTCTGAGAAGCATTCTTTTACATAGTTATCCAGAGCAGTGTTACTGAATTTCTATTTAGGAAAGACTTCTACTGTAATTTAATCACTTTTTGTTTTCCCTTTAATTTCTTGTGTAATACTATTGCTGGACTTCCTTTTCTACTTCCAGTCTCTTCCCTGGGAAGTCCATAGGGACTTCTTTAGATCCAACCCACTTCTCCAGCGCCCTGGACACCTCCTCAAATTTAAACCCTTCTGATGCCCTGTGCAGCATCCTCTGTCCATGCATTGTCCACCCTAGACCTCCTCTTTACATTCCTAATTTATCTTGTCCATTGTTAGCAAATATTTCCCTGTGTGTTCTCCCTATTAGCTCAACTAGTTCAGTCACTCTGTCTTTTTCAACCTAGTGATCTGTTCACCTCCCTAATTCTGTATTCCAAGAAATGAGGCCCCTCTTCATGTGTAAATTACTCATCTCAGGCCGTGCCTCAGCTACATGTAGAATGTTGTTGCCTCCATAGTACAGTGTGCAAAGGATGCATTTTTTTGGTTCACTGGAAGATCAAAAAAAATGAAGAACAAAATTTTGGTTGGGGTCAGCAAATCAAAAAGTAAAAAAAAAAATTCAGGTCAAATACAAAGTTCTGTTTTGACAAAATGGAAATGTTTTGCTTTAATTTTGACAATTTTAAAATGTTTTTTGTTTGTTTCAAAAATAACTTTATTTGAAAAAAGATGTTCAAACTGCAAACTAAAATATTTTTTAATTTTATTTTTAGATTTTTTTCCCCACAGAAACAATTTGGTGAAACTGACATGATTTGTGAGATGTTTCGGTGTCACCAAATCTGCATTTCTCACTGAAAAAATGTTTTAGATGAAAAATTTCTCCCCTCTCTACTTCAGTTTGAAGCTAATTTCCCCAAATAAGTTTAGACAATGTTTGTGAAAATAATATTGACAGGGTAAGATATTCAGCCCATGTATCCCAACTGGAAAAAAAAAGTTATACCAATTTACACCAGCAGTGGATTTGGCTCAAAGTGTGGGCATTAATTTTGTCCCATGAATCCACTGAGGTGGTGATTGAAAGCCACCTCCAAATACAACTCCACGGCTATGGCTACACTTGCACTTCAAAGTGCTGCCGCGGCAGCGCTTTGAAGCGCTAAGTGTAGTCAAAGCGCCAGCGCTGGGAGAGAGCTCTCCCAGCGCTGTCCGTACTCCACCTCCCTGTGGGGAATAACATACAGCGCTGGGAGCCGCGCTCCCAGTGCTGGGGCTTTGACCACACTGGCGTTTTGCAGCGCCGCAATTTGCAGCTCTGGAGAGGGTGTGTTTTCACACCCTGCTGCAGCGCTGCAAATTTGCAAGTGTAGCCATGGCCCAAGAAATAACAATGAACAGACATTAGTGACTGAATAGACCACTAGTCAGAGCTAGAAGTAGGGCATCCGGGCTTTGTTTCTATATTTTTTTTTTGATCCACAAACATGATAATTGCTTCTTAAGGTAATCAGTTGGAAACAGGACAACAGATATATTTCCTCTGAGATATGCAATTAAAGAATATATAATTCTAACATTCTTCAGAATTTCTGTAAACAGGAATAAATTCCCATCCAGTTTTAATAACATGGTCAGGTATCTCAGAGCTGTTCTAATAGTTTGTTTTTCTTTGATAAGGCACCTTCATATGCTTGAACTGCTCAGCAAACAATGAACAAATATAATTAACAAATTTGTGTTTTTTATCATCCTGCTCTCGTCAGTAGATTGGACAGGGAAACAAGAGTGAGAGGTTAGGGGTAACTCCCTTGCACCAGTCCTCATCTCCACTACTGAAATCTTGGGTATGGCTACACTTGCAGCTGTACAGTGCTGGGAGTTAAAGCTGTCTTCGTACAGCTGTATAGGGAAAGCGCTGCAGTGTGACTGACCCCCCCCACGCCTGCCATGCTGCTTCTCTCCTCAAGCAAACACTAGCTGTGGACATTCCAAAGGGATCCCCCTGCCTGCCTCATTCACAGCAAACAGTAGCTGTGTTTGTTTTTTAGATAAGCAGCTCCGGGAGCCTCGAGTTCATAACAAAACAAACAGAGGCATCACAACAAAACAAAGAGTGTTATCTTTACTTAAAAGCATTATGGGAAGGTTCTGGAGGTCAGTTACAGCGTAGTAAGATTAATCACTGTTTACACTGGCACTCCAGTGCTGCAGCACCAGCGCTGTTCTCTTTATTCCTCTTGTCGAGGTGGAGTACAACCAGCGCTGTAGCCAGGGAGATACAGCGCTGTATGTGCCTTGTCAGTGTGGACGGGGAGTAAGTTACAGCGCTGTAAAGCCCCCACCAGCGCTGTAACTCTCAAGTGTAGCCAAGGCCCTTGTTGACTACCTTACACCATTTTAACTACTTACTGATGAAGTCAGATGTAGTAATGCAAACTGAAGTTAGGTGTTGCTACTTATCATGTACAGGCATATGCATGTCTTTGCTGAAAACATGGAAATCAAATTTGAAAGTAAATGGCTCTGCTTGGTGAAATGTTTGACAGGAAAGAATATATGTTTGCAACATTGCTTGACCCATGTTTCAAGGGCAGCATTGAAACCATAATTCTACTCCGTGGAGCCATAGATCACTGAGAAGATGGTCTCATGAAGAAATGTGGCAGGCTAGGTCATCTTCCTCTTGTTGAACTTCCTGGTCAAATCAAAATATAGCTCATAAAACATTCACTGCACATGTACTTAAAATACCGCTTCATGCAAAAGGTATTGATGACTAGAAGTCAGTGAATTATTTGCAGCAATTTACTGAGTGCATTTATTTTCTTTTGGCTCATGGGATGTCCATGGTCATCTAGCAAGAGCCTTTAAATTATATGTTGTTTGAATTTATTTGATCATTTGTCTATGGTTAGTTTTTTAAAATAACAAAAAATATCCACTTTTTTCTCCTTGCTATTCAAAATTGAAGCTGTGTTGGCGATTAGTTACAATTGTTTACAGAAGGCCTATGCTATTGCTCCTGTTCCCTGATTGGATGAAGTGTAGCACTTACATATAATCAGGAGAAGGACTTGAAGAAGCCAGAGAGGCTTTTAATTAGGGCTTTCAATTAATCAGAGTTAACTCATGTGATTAACTCAAAAAATAATAATTGTGATTTAAAAAATTAATAGCAATTAATTGCAGTTTTAATCTCACTGTTAAACAATAGAATACCAATAAAATATTTTAGATGTTTTCTACATTTTCATATATATTGTATTCTGTGTTGTAACTGAAATCAAAGTGTATATTTTTTATTATAAATATTTGCACTGTAAAAAAATAGTATTTTTCAATTCACCTCATACAAGTACTGTAGTGCAATCTCTGTCATGAAAATGCAGCTTACAAATGTAGATTTTTTTGTTGTTGCATAACTGCACTCAAAAACAAAACAATGTAAAACTTCTTTTTCAGCCAATCACTAAGAGAGAAACAAGTTTGTTTACATTTACAGAAGATAATGCTGTCCTCTTCTTATTTACAAATGTCACCAGAAAGTGAGAACAGGCATTTGCTTGGAACTTTTGTAGCTGGCATTGCAAGGTATTTACATGCCAGATATGCGAAACAGAAGTCTTAAAAGAGCAACACTCTCATGTGGAAATTACAGAATCCGAACCACCAAAAAAGAAAAACAATCTTCTGATGGTAGCATCTGACTCAGCTAATGAAAATGAACATGCATCAGTCTGTACTGCTTTGGATTGTTATCAAGCAGAACCTGTCATCATCATGGACCCACGTTCCTTGGAATGGTGGTTGAAGCATGAAGGGACATATGAATCTTTAGTGCATCTGGCACGTAAATATCTTGCAATGCTGGCTACAACAGTGCCATGTGAATGTCTTTTCAAACTTTCAGATGACATTGTAAACAAGAAGCGGGCAGCATTATCTCCTGCAAATGTAAACAAACTTGTTCGTCTGAGGATTGACTGAACAAGAAGTAGGACTGAGTGGACTTGCAGCCTCTAAAATTTTACATTGTTTTATTTTTGAATGCAGGGTTTTTTTGTACATAATTCTACATTTGTAAATTCAACCTTCATGATAAAGTGATTGCACTACAGTACTTGTATTAGATTAATAGAAAAATACTTTTTCTTTAGTTTTTTTACAGTACAAATACTTGTAATAAAAAATAAATATAAAGTGAGCACTGTACATTTTGTATTCTGTGTTGTAATTGAAATCAATATATTTGAAAATGTAGAAAACATCCAAAAATATTTAAACTGTATTCTATTAATGTTTAACAGTGACATTAATTGCAAATAATTTTTTTAATTGCTTGACAGCCTACATTTAATCTCTCCTGGAAATGTAGTGGTTAAGCAGAGAGCAGATAAACAGGATTTTACATCTTAGATGATTTTAAAATATTTTCCCTTTTGGTCCACATAGGCCCAGCTGATGGAAAACTTCTGCTACTGTAAAATTTACTGGCTGAGTGCTGAGTTTAAACTTAATTTTACTTCATACAAAGTAAATACAGGCTGTGAAGGGTATGATCAGATCTTTATCTGGCCTATTTAATTGTCTTTCTGTCACAGCTGTGGCCACAGGGTTAGGAAACCCTGTCCATCTCACGCATCCCATCCCAGGTAAAACATACAACCTGGTCTGTGAATAGCTATGAATGCACATTTAAAAATTACTGTTTGTGAGCAGTTGATTGAATGAGCTTAAAATTAGTTATTTTTACTTGGATTCAGCAGCACTAAAATATTGTACAACTGGTATAGAATAATATGGCTTCTATTTAAATCCGTATTGTGGAGTAGTAGTAGCCATGAGGATAGTGGATATTACTGTAGCTTCAGGTGGATTGTTTCTCTTCCCTATCCTGTGCCTCTCACTTCACCATCATGAAACCTGACTCCAACTTATGTGAGTGAAGTAAACTTTATCCTAATTAATAAATAACCTAACAGTGCTGCCAAACATTTCATTTTGTTAACATATCAGTTATCTTTTATATCCGCTAAGATATCATAAGCTCAAAAATCATTTCAGATATTTCCACAGAGCTAGAAGGGCTACTTCAACACTCATCTTTACATTTTTGTTATGGTGCAGTTCTCAGTGTCTCCAAAAGGTAAATAATACATGACAAAATCTACTGATGTTATGGAATCTTTGAGTGGTGTTTTTCTTTAAATATTAAACATTATTTTTGAAGTCGTATGAACTATGCACAGTTGCACTCAACAATTTTCCCGTTAGAAAGGAAATATGCCATGCTCAGCCAATTTTTTTTTCTTTGATGTCCATGCATAATCATGTTATGTAGAATTTCTTTTTAACTGTGGTACTTCAGAATAAACTATATACTATTACCATACTTCTTATTTTATTCTGAACTAAAGACAAGGATGATGTTTTGGGGTCCAGCTCACAAACATTATGTGCAGACTTCATGTTTTCTGCTTGCTTATGCATGCTTACAATGGATCTGATATGTACAAAAAATTATTCTTTTCATTACAGAGGACTCAGGCAATCCCCCAAATTAAGCATATTAACGCATAAATACTCAACTAAGTGTTCTGTGTACATTTTCTTCCCTAAACAAACTATTTAAAATGTTTGGGGAAAAATTCCCAAATGCAAAGCTTAAATTGACTTTGGTAAAGGCAGGTTCAGTGTTTACAGTATTCCCTCATCTACTGGTTTGCTTCAGCCTCCAATTTGAACAAAACACTTCTCTGAAAAGCAGAGGTAATATAAAGGAAATAGTTCCTTTAAACAAACTTTTGAAAAGGTGTGTGGCTTAGTGAAAGCTGCATTTCAGCAGAGTGGCACAGCAGGAACCTGAGGGGCCCATAACCAGAGGTCAGTGGATCACCAACAATTGCATCGCTCAAGGTGCTCCAATGACACAGTCATTTAACACGTGGCTTTTGTGTCTATCCAGCAGGGGGTCTTTCATATTGATTTTAGAAACTCCTGTGACAGTATGAATTTTACATTGTGCCAGATCATGAGCCTTATTCCGCAGCCCTCACTGTAAAACCTCCATTCTTTGGACACCTGGGGAAAAAATCCAAAATGCAATTTAAATATTCACATTTGGATGCTAGATTAATTATTAATGAATTATTAATTCACTCAGACTATATATGAACTAAGACTCATGGAAATACAGTTTAATGATAGATTTAAATGTAAATGTGTTCTCTATGGGATGGACTTTACAATTATGCTTCAGAAAACATTTATTTTTCTAGTTGTCACTGTACTGATCACTGATTTAATAGTTTACAAAAAAAAATTGCTATATGCACCACATTTGTGGTGCTCCGATAGCATGGTACAAAATTTCCAAACTGAAATGGAACACAGATTTCTTTGATGTACAGTCAAACCTCACAATAACGTGCCCCACCATAACGCGAAATCGCATCTAATGTGATCATAAGTTGGCTCCCCTTTAAGGCCTAATACCAGTGGTCCCCAACGCCATGGCGCCTGCCGGGACATTGATGTGGTCTCGCCTAGTGCCCAGCAGGGGAGAGAAGCTGCTGCCCCTCGCCTGCCGGGGACAGAGAACTCCGAGGCTGCGGGCGCCGGTGCTCACTGTCCCCGGCAGGCACGGGGCCGCGGCCCTGCGCCTGCCGGGGACAGAGAACTCCAGGTCTGCGGGCGTCGGTGCTCTCTGTCCCCGGAAGGTGCGCGGCCGCGGCTTCTCCCCAGCTTCAAGAGGATCCATGACCCCACGCCTGCCGGGGACAGAGAACTCCGAGGCTGCGGGCGCCGGTGCTCTCTGTCCCTGGCAGGTGCAGGGCCGCGGCTTCTCTCTGGCTTCAAGTATAGCAGTGCACCGGTGCCTGCAGCCTCGGAGTTCTCTGTCCCCGGCAGGCGTGGGGCCGCTGCTTCTCTCCCCTGATGGGCACTAGGCACTAGGGGCACTAAGCACTAGGCAGCGCACATCAATGCACCGCGTTGGGACCACTGACTTAAACTGACCAGTTTAAACCCTGCTATACTGCGACCCCACATTTATCGTGATGGAATTTTTTGGACCCCAAACATTGCATTATAGTGGGGTTTCACTGTATTTTGATAGACTTCCCATCCACTTATCGTGAGGTTTTCACACTATTTCTAGGACAGAAAGAAAGTTCACTATAATTGGTCATGGGCCTCACTCCTTTGGGCTGCTCAGCAGTTGGAGCTGATCCTCAGATGTACCTGCATTCAGCAATGGAAGTAAATGTACTCGCCCAATGTACTCGCATGCAGTGGTCATGCCCTGATTGGTTCTGGCCTTCCACTGCCCCTTGGGGATTTTGTATGAGTAAGGACTGAATGAAAACCCAGTCAAGAGCAGAGTTTTGGTTTATTATTATTTTATTGAAAGTGAATGAACTGAATAATGAATTCATGCCAACAATGATGACTGGCAAGTGATGTGCTGATAGAAAGTATGTGTAGGAAAATGTGAATTACTGGTATAGTAACATATCAAAAGTAACATATCCCAGAATATTGAATCTGGGAGCCAATTAGGAGAAATTGCATTCTCTGAGGTAGGGTAGCAGGGGTGAACAGGAAAGAATCTATACCCTGAAACACTGCCAATATCATTCTTGAGTGTTTTGTTACCTAGATAAGAGAGAAAGCATCTTTTATCTCGAGACAGAATAGAGGAAACTGAGCTATTACAGGAGAATTAATATTACAACCTGATGACAACAGCTCCTGCATGGGATGTTTGGCATTCCCGTATGCATTTTTGTCTGACAGGATGTCACATAAACTAGATGTAGAAAACGGGGGGTAAAGTCTGTATCATGAATGAATCTAGTAGCTTCACTGTAAGATAAGCCAGATAGCTTTGCAGAAACATTGATATCACTCAGCTTTAGAATATCTCTATTAAATGAATATTGTACTCAATAATTAATGATAATACAATTAGGGGAGCACTGACATGCTGAAAACAATTTTTTTTTGTGAGGCCTGTTTTAACAAATTATAGGGTGAGATCCAGAGCCGTTGTAATGATTTCTGTGGAACTCAGCCAGCTTACCCCAGTTGAAGATGCAACCCATATCATTTAGTTATGTTGATAACAGGACATGAAATTATTGTGACGTGATGTGACTGTCATCATCTGACATTGACACGCTGGATGAAATGCTAATTTCTGAGCCTATTTTGATTTTGTTTTAAAAGGGCAGTTTATTTTTGGCAGAAAAAAAGAAATCAGACCAGACACTCGTGCCCTAAATAATCATAGGTAATTAGTGAGTTCCTGGGGAAAAAATCCAAAGCCTTTATTACTATTGAAGATGGGCACAGGTAATAATAAGTAAGTCTCTAATTACAACAAAGTCTTAAACTAAAGAAAAAAACAAACAAAGCCTTATTATAAGGGTATGAAATTTCAAATGAAAATATAATTGGCTTGCTACGTTTTTAGGCTGCATTACTTAACTGAAATATTATTATTGTAACTTTATTACGAACATTTGAAATAGATATTATTGTAAAGCAGTTTTAATTCTCTCTTGTTCTCATTCTCATTATTTGGCCTGCTGTCCCCCTCAGTGCCTCATTGGCCTAGAAATGGCTTTCAGTCTCTGTTCCTCTAGCTACCTCTGTTTTGTTGAGTAGCACATTCTCTGCCTCTCTTGTGCAGTCTCTTCACAGTTCTTTTCATAACCAGTTCAATTATCACATGCACAGAACTCCTTGTTTCTTGAGTGGCTTTTCTAATTTTGGAACTTTCAGTCCCCAGCCAGTGGAGTAATGAAGACCGGTTAGTCTTGCAACCTATACTCAAAGTAAAAGAGTTTTGCTAGCTATTTGCTGTATTAAGGTATTCACAAATGGGTTCTGAAAAATCATCCTGATGCAGAAGGTCTGAGAAACGCCTTATCATTCCTTAAGCCCATAGGGCTTAATTCACAATTTTCTTTCTTGTTTTATTCCAGTGAAAGTCACATTGCAGTAATGCAGTGGTGAAACATTGAATTTAGTTCCAAATGCATAAAGCCCAACTGATCGGGCTTTATGTGGGACAAATGCAAGGGAACTAGGAAAGCAAAATCCACCCCACTCACCTGGTTCTAGGGCACAGGGCTGTAATGTCACTTGGTACTTTGGAGTAGCAGCAGCTGCTGTTGTTCTGCATCACCTGTACGGGAATTAGGGGCATTAGATACGTGCAGTGGAGGATCCTGCATTACCTCCCCTGACCTATTTCCATAAATCTCTACATCGGCCAATGTAGGGCCAGTTTGAAGACCTCTCTATAATGCACAAAGGTGTTATGTAGAGGCCCCCTGTATGGCTGCTCTGTACCCTCACACACCCGCCCTCCATAGCAGGGTGACTTTTACCCTTATTGCATTGTTATGTGCATAGCACTACACCTCATGCAGGAAGGCTTTCTGGGCAGAGGCAATTTTTATCTTCTGTACCACATCCTGGTCCCATTGGTTATCAGTGAAAGTTGCAGTATTGCTATGGCAACACCGTTTACTTGGTTTCTTGACATTCTGATTATGGAAAACAAGTAACAGAATAATGTAGCAGAGCAACAGATGGCACTTTGGTATAAATCTAAATAAAGAAATAATAAATAGCAACACATACCTGCGGTAGATGATAAACATTTTCAATGCCTCTAAAATAATTCAGTGCAAATTGGACCCTTTAAGATCAAAATCCCTACTCTGAGGACTGCAACATGTGAACTTGAGTGTATCATCCAGACTGGTGGCTACTAAGATTTTGAACCAAGGTTATGTGGTCTAAAGCATTCCTTTGAATATATTATCATCTTGGTGGCAAGATATTACTTTTTCCATTTTTATAAGATTATATTTTTCATAACTGCTGCGGATTATATTTCTTGTTTGCTGTTTTGTTGTTGTTTTGGTCCCAGGATATTAGAGAGACACGGTGGGTGAGGTAATATCTTTTATTGGAACAACTTTTGTCAATGAAAGAGACAAGTTTTTGAGTTTACCCAGAGATCTTCACAAGCATGCCTTCATGGGAAGAGTCTGTGTAAGCTCAAAAGCTTGTCTCTTTCATCAACAGAAATTGGTCCAGCAAAAGATATTACCTTGCCCACTTTGTCTCACAGATTACATTGACATTAAATCATTTGCTGCCCTGGAAAGTAAAACAAGTGAGCTTTTTTTTAATGCAGTTTTAATTTACAAAACTGATATTGAAAAGCCACTACTGAACAACCTGCAGCACACACAGCTCCAGGAATAACCAAATAACATATCCTACAGGAACAAATTTTATAGCAGCCTGGGGCAATATATTGGGTTAGGGCAGGATATTGGACACATGTTGGTCAGTTATGTTTCAGGGGAAAAATGAATAAATTGTCTGCAAAAAAGACATGAAATAGCAAATGTAGAAAATGTTGATGCAAGCGGGAGAAGCCAAACCTAATCTGCTCACAGGTGCATCAAGGGATTTAAACGCTTCAACATAATGGACACAATGGATTGCTGGTGCCATCCAATCAGTCAGTCCTAAAGTAAAAAATGTTACAGCAGCCGTGGAAAACATATTGAAACAAGTGAGCAGTCAAGAAGAGAATGGACTAGCATTTAACAGCCATAGATGATGATAGCATCCCACTTTCACTCCATATGGGAGACCTGGAGAAAGGCATTGCCTCCTGAAAAGAAAAAAAATGGGGGAATTGGAGAGCAGGAGTTGCCAAAGTAACATCAGGCTCTTTGGATTTCCCAAGAGTTAAGAATGCTCAGGCCCGATGGTGTAGTTTGGAAAATGGATCCCAGCTGGGCTTTCTAATCGCACTCACTCTCTCCTCTAATTAAGGAAGCTAACTGTAATACAACAATGGATAAACTTGGGGCAGATGTTAAAAGGTGGGGAAAAAACTATCCCTAATTTGGCATGGAAATAACAGACCATCTGTACGCTAGTAACAACATATTTCACTCATTTCAAGCCCTGCTAAGTAACACAGTATGCAAAACTTAGGTTCTGTTTTTCTTTAAATACTTGCAAATGTGCAGTATGGTAGCCGTGTTTAATATATTAACATCAGACAATGCTTCACCTATATTATCCAAGACAAGATTCTTTATGTTCTCTAGATAAAGCTGTACTGCTTGACACTGTACTTATAATGCATCAAATGGATAAAAGGCTTATTGCAAAATCTAGATGGAGGAAGACTTAAGAATCAAAATCTTCCCCAAAGAATGGGAAATATGTCTGCAAAATGTTAAGGCTGCCACTAATTACTGTGGATTTCCTGTACATTGGATTTTTCATCAGCAAGATAACCTTGTCTCATGCAGAGAGTAAACATTACTTTGAGGGCTGATACTTCTTGCAGTTAGAGCTGGGCAGACAGATTTTTTTGGTTTGCTGGCAATTTTGAAAAGTAAAACAAACACCCCAAAACCTTTGAGGTCAAACAAAAACATTTTGCTTTGATTTTGACCATTTTGAAACAAAAAATGGTTTGTTTTAAATTGAAAAATTGTTAACCGTTTCAGTTGCTTTTTTTGTTTTAATTTTTCTTCAGACAAACAATTCTGTGATGTCATGAATTTGTGGAACATTTCGGTGTCAAGGAATCTGCATTTTTCACAGAAAAATTCCACCCAGCTGTATGTGGAGTGACTGTAATAACACCACTGACTCAGAAATGCTATTGGCCATGTATGTAAGATCCCAGGACATCAAACCCTGGTACAAATTGGGGATTTATTCATATTGGGGCCAATCCTATCCCAGCTTCCACAGTCTCAGTGACTGCCTTCCTTAACCGCAGATCCAGTGCAACATTATGCCACATTTGCAACTCCCTGATCCTGGAGCCAGCTGGGCAATGGTTTTGACCTGGAAGCAATAAATCCCTCTAGGATTGTTTCAGCAGCTAAAGTCTTTAACAGCACAGTGATATTCCAGCCATAAACCTCTCCTGTCACACACACACACACACACACACACCCTCTCCTGTGTCAGGTGGAGGGATGTCACAGAGCTGACCGAGTCAATTAGGGATTCATTCAGATGGGGAGAATCGAGCTGACTGACTCAAGCAGCTTTAAGGCAGTATGTAGGAAATAAAGTGGATTTGGAGGGTATGCATCTCACCTGCACAGGGCTCAGCTCCACAGGGCATGGGTGGACTGTGGATAGGACAAGGCTGAGGGATCCACTGCTGTGTGGATCTTCTGACATCTGTTGTATCGTAGGGGGCAGCAGTTTTATGAAGAAATAACTTGAGACGCAGAATGAGGTAGACCTTGAAAAGCCGCCATTTATTGCCACACACAGAACTAACCAACAACCAGCCAAAACCATCAGGGGTATCCCCTAATAATCTAACTCAGTTGCCATAGCAACAACAAGATTCTATTACTACGATAACCAAATACACAACAAAATCTTCCCTTGGCCTCTGGGCTTGTTAGGATGTTCAAGGACTCATGCATCTGCCCAATGGCTGTTCAGGTTGTTGACTGACCCTTTGTGTTTATCAGAAAAGTAGCACTGTTCCACTTGGAGCAATGTAGCAAAGGTTATCCCAGATTCCATGTTGCAGCATTTCTCAAGCATCAGCTGTACAGCACCCCCCGTGACCAGCACAGTCCCAGTGACTGCATAAAAATGATAATGTTGATCTTTGCTATTTAAAAACTAGGAAGCAAAGAAACTCGTTTCCTAAAACAGTTAAATGCTACTGAATAAAAAAAACAAACATAAAAAAATATTTTTTTCCTGCCATCCTCTCATATTGCCTTTCCTGCTGCTCCTCATTACCCAAATTGCTCACTCTTATTTGATGCTGGAAAGATCCGTGACCTCACCAAAGTAAAATTTGCTAACTCAAACCATTATCGTGTGACACAAAGGGCTGAGGCACATCTGTCAACACTCCTGTGCTGGGTCACCACAAACATCTGATTATGATTTCATAAACAAAACTATTTCTCCAATGATTTTTGAAAATTCTCTAAGTGTGCAGCGAGAGAGGATTATGGGCAATGTGGGCCTAAACAAAGGAAGTTAAACTTCAGTATAAGCCCTTTTTTTGTGGTGAATTAAAGAATGAAAGGCCAAACATGAAAACTAAATAAGAAATAAACAGTTTTAAAAAAGTTTCAGTTGAAGTCTAATAAACAGTAAAATTCTGTAATTGGTCAAGGTGTTTGGCAAATTTATTCTTTAATTTTCACTCAGGCAAATGAATGAGGTGATATACTGACTGTTTCCTTCATGTGATGGAATAGACTCATATGGGCCTATTCAAAACTCTATTGAATCCTTTTTTATTATTATTTTATTTAAATTGGAGATACACCAATCTCCTAGAACTGGAATGGACCTTGAAAGGTCATCAAGTCCAGCCCCCGGCCTCTACTAGCAGGACCAATTTTTGCCCCAGATTCCTAAGTGGCCCCCTCAAGGATTGCGCTCACAACCCTGGGTTTAGCAGGCCAATGCTCAAACCACTGAGCTATTCCTCTCCCTCCTCTTATCATGAATAAGAGACTCCCCTTTCACCTGAATTGGCTTTGACTCAGACTTTCTATTACTGTATTTAAACTTCTTACAATCTGACATCTGTATATATCTTTAGAAAGGGCAACTTGTGAATCTGAGATACTGGATGGATTATTTCTCCATTCATTATTCATAGATAAAGTTTAGCCTCCCTGGGCATCTATTTATTTTCCTTCACCTTCATATTCAGTCTTTGTCTGTTGCTCCTGCTTGTTGATATCATCTATTTATTTAATGACGTCCTGTGTTTAACTCGTGTTCATATTTTTTCTTGCCATTATGGAAATAAACACTAATGTGTAACATACTTGTGCTTTTATATTTTGCATGCATCTCATTTGTAAACACTGCATGCAGCACGCATTCCAATTTAATGAATTTGCACTTCATTTGTGTGCTGTGAACTATAAACACAGATTTGCATGTTTCATGTTCCTTATTCTGGAATCTTGGAGTCCTTTCTTTACCGTACTCCGGAGCCTTGATAGCCTTGCATTCTTTTAATAGAATTCTATACTCATACTTTGTTTTCCTGCTTTCAGTTGCTTTAGTTTTTACTAAGTGGTGTCTATGTATAATATGGTGCTCAGGAGGAATACATACGAAAGTCTGTACTTGTTGCCAAGGATAGTGGAGTCACCTTTCATGAACTACTTTGACTATTTAACTGGGCACTTTGCATCTTGAGTAACTGGACATTTATCTTTGTATATTTGTGTGCAACAACTTTTTTTTTAACAATAGATAGATACTCTCCCATACATACAATGTCTGCTCTTTGCATATATGAACTGCAAAAATATTTTTATAGTCTGTGTGTGTTTTCTTCACTTTCTTTTCAGTTTTGATAGACTGTAAATGGCAAGATTTAGTATTTGAAAAATGACTCCAATGCCAGTTTTTCCATATGACACACTCCTCTTTGTGACTCCGTAGAACGTTTACACCAATCAGCACACTGGAGCTGTAACTGAGGGTATAACCAGTATTTATAGGTTTTCTGTACACTTTTATTACAGCTGTGACATTAGATTGATGGACTATTTCCATCTTGTTCCCTGTCAATTGTACACTGAGTGGATATGTGACAGTGTGATGGATGTGTGACAGTGCTGCTGTAGGGAGAGAGCTGTAGCAATAACAATGGTTTAAACCTTAAAATGCTGCTAATCTCATACAATTGTCTTTAATTTCTTTTAATCTAAAATTTAACAAAATCTAACACCCTAAGAATAGAGAGGTGAGGAGGTCGGTGGGTTTGAGAAGCGGTGTGAGAAAGATGACACTCGTTGTTGATGGCGCAATAAGAGTAATTATCTGCCTTAGAGGAAGAAGTTCTCCAGAAAGCTTTTACAGAGAGAATATTGTTATGCTCTAGACAATGTCAAAGGTTAGTATGGCTAGAAAGAAGATGTATTCTCCAGGGAGGTAGTAGGGGGAAAGGGCTTGCTCTTTCACAGCATATATCCAGGTCTTGCCCAGGAAGAAGGATGAACTTACCAGGGAACAGGCATTTAGAGGCTGTATCAGAAAAAAAATGCTTTCCTGGGGCAAGCCAATGTTTCATTTGAACACTTAAAGGCTTAAGATTTATTTACTGTTTCAAAGAACTTGGGGTGTCCTCTCTTGGTAGATGAGACGAAATATTTTCCACCTTGTTTTGACTCTTGAAATGTTGTCAACTATTTTATTAAGTCAGTTGTGTATTTCTCAGCACTGTGAGAAAAGTTCAAGATACTGAAAAAAGATGCCAGGCCTTTGTATATCTACTGCTGCAGTCACAGCATGGTGAGAATGCTGATTAATGATAAGGGCAAGCAAATGATTGAGAGGAGAGAGGTCTCTGTGACAGGCAAAGGTCTCAAAGAATTAAAAGGTGTGACCACCCTGGAAGTCAATGGAGAGACTCAGCTGACCGCAATGGAGATGGATCAGGTCATCAGTAAAGAAGTTTACAACCAGAGAGGTTCGCAGAAACAGCCAATTTTAAGGGGAAAACTAGGGAATCTTTGTAGAAAGTTAACGTTGTGGTTATGAATATGCACATTTATGCTGTAAACCTGATTTTGAGAGTTACACTCTTTGAACAGGGGAACAGAAATATATGATGTGACCCTTGGGTGCAATCACAACTATCCAACATAGCTTAGTTTTTAATATTGAATATTCACAATGAAGTGGTCTCATGTACCATCCACAGAACACAGATTATTTGCAGAAGTTATTTGGTGAATAATTTAGAACAATGAATATTTTTGTTACATTTATGATGTTTGCCGATTTTAAAAAAAAAGCAATTAATTGGCTAAATTATTCATGAAGAATTATTCGCCCAATTGTTTTTGCTGAAATTGTTTTATGCTGTAATCTCAAATACATTATCACTATAAGCATACAAAAAAGACTTTCCAATAAAAATGTGCACATCTTTTGGAAAAGGTAATGGAATAAATATGGCTTTTACAGCAAACATAAGAATTGGCTCTTCTTTGACAAACGAGGGTCCAAATTCAGCTGTGATTGTAAGCATAACTCCATTGAAGTCAGCAGAGTTTCACCTGCTTAAGTCAGGCTTGTATTCATCCCAATATGACTAAATATATAGAGGCTTTAAATAAAAGATAAGATGCACATCCAGAGTCTTTGAATAATATTGACAAAAAGTGGAATTGATCTTGAACCAAGTTGGTGTTGAAGTAAGAACTGCATACTTGAAGAAGTGATACTGGGACCATGAGCCTTTGACAGCACAGTTAATAAAGGAACAGAAAGTAGTGAAGACATGGAAAATAGAGCCAAGGTGTGCAAATGCTCAAAGGTAGCAATCCTCAAACAAAACCTGAAGAGGGGAATACGTGTACTTTTCTCTTCTGAATGACTCTCAGTTCTGAGACATCCTTGGTCAGGAAACCTGTCTTGTCCTGGAGGTTAGCAGAAACCATTTGAGGTATGCATTACAAGAAGAAACTTTGTCACATGGATACATTTGATCATACCGCAGATTTATTTGATAGTGAAGATTTTAAAAAGTGAATAGTTTCAAGGATTAAAATAAAGATATTCCGCTGTGCAAATATTCTGTATTGGGTGGAGTGTTTCTCTTTGTTTCTTCCTCATTGATTTCAGTGTGATGCCTTTGATACTGTTGCAGCCATTAGTCCTGTAATGGAACAATGAGTCTGCAATCCATTTAAATGGGGATTCTGTAAGAGATTCATATTCTTTATACTTTCTTTCTTTCTCAGAAGGAATTTGTGCTTTGGTGTTTATAAATTCACTATTAAGTATGTGTTGCACAATTACAAGTACATTCTGTGCTAGCACAAGATGGTGGTATCACCAGGGCGGGGGCAGTGAATGAAGAGGGTACTGAATCAGTAGCCAAAGAGAAAAGTGGCTGGCAAAATAACCTAAATTCACAACAATAAAGGAATGTAGAGCATCCTGTAGACAAATAATATCACAAAAACCAAGGGCCCTAAAACTGATGCTCAGTGCAAGACGCTCAGCTGGCGTGGATTGGCATAGCGCCATTGAAGTCAATGAGGCAATGACACCAGCTGAAGAACTGGCCCAGTTCCATAAAATAAAGATGGATCCGGTATAATTTGAGTTCAGTAGAAATATATTTTGGTGAGTAGAATGAGAGCAGGACTGTAGAGAACACTGCCTCTATGGGAAATTACATATTCTTTCTATCTACCTTTTCTCGTGCTCCTGAGGATTGGCTGAAATCTGCAATTGCAATTATGCAAGCAATAATGCTGGAAAATTCTTTCTGGCTGCTTTTGTGCTAAACTTCTGGGAAATGCATTATGTGCTAGGGTTCGTTTTAACTTCTTAATCTCACGTCAATCCCAGCCAAAAAGACAGCGCTAAGGTGATGCAAGGGTTGAGAGGACATATATTCAAACTGTGAGATCTGTTTTAAGTTTAAGCTTAACTCTGAATTTCTTCTCTCTGTGCTAACTCCAACTTTTCTGTAAACATTTTTACCCATAAACTACTGATATTTAATCTGAACTTCAAATTCTCTTAATGTTTTTGCCTTGCTATTTCCTTATACTTTTAAATAGCTCTCACCGGGGAGAGCTGCTGTTTTGGGGGCATTCCTCCACTGGAGGTTTGTGCAAGCTAAATCAACACTGAATTTCAGCATGAACAAATATTTATTCACCTTTTTAGTGAGCAGGTGGAGTTTTTGTGTGTTTGTTATGCCTTCATAAAGCAGAGAACATAGATACACAGCTCAGACTCTCTTTTCTGGTGTCTCACATTCAGGGTTCACCCTGTGAACTCTTGTGTGGCCTAAGCACTGATAGGATTCAAGGAACAGCAAATACCTAAGTGGCTTAAAATTAGTTATTGTGTTGTGAAAACATGAGCAGTGAGTTTGGTGGTGGTGTTCTGATGTCCCTGATCTTAATTTCAATGCAGTTTTAAAAAGAAAATTCCATTGTAGTGATGTCAGAATGAAACATAGAGCTTAGAATGTATTAGAGATTTGCTTTACATAAAGCATTTAACCAAATGAATGGTTAGTTCTAAGTGTGTGTTTACATGAGTTAACCTAGGCCAATGTCTAGATGTCATTCAATTTCCATCAGTGGGTTCACACGAAGGATGCATTTGGTTCCTGTATATCTGCTGTGTCCATTTTTGCTGGAAGTATCTAAGAAGAAATAAATAAATTATTTTCAGTTGCAACTCATATTCTAGCATCAACATTTTTTATTTATTCTGGAGACAGAGCTGTGCAGAGAAGAAACTAGATTATTACTAAGAAAAGTTGTCTGGAATTTGGCTAGACTGTTATTTCAGTAACTGGAATCTCATTTGCAGCAAAGAGTCCTGTGGCACCTTATAGACTAACAGACGTTTTGGAGCATGAGCTTTCGTGGGTGAATACCCACTTCGTCGGATGCATGTGATGAAAACTGAATTCTGTTGTAACCTGAAGACACTCTCCTGGAAATCCCAAACATAATGCTTACCTTTCATTAAATGTAGAAATAAGATTCCAGTATCAGAGGGGTAGCCGTGTTAGTCTAGATCTGTAAAAGCATCAAAGAGTCCTGTGGCACCTTATAGACTAACAGACGTTTTGGAGCATGAGCTTTCGTGGGTGAATACCCACTTCGTCGGATGCATGTCTCATGGGTATTCACCCACGAAAGCTCATGCTCCAAAACGTCTGTTAGTCTATAAGGTGCCACAGGACTCTATTGTTCAATAATAAGTGGATCATTAATGACAGATAAAATATATCTACCAAGGACATGTTTAGAGTTATGTGTACATTGTAAATCCAGCTCAATTCTTCTCTTTCCTACTCCAAGCAAAATAGTTCACTGAGTCAGTCCTCTATTGTCCCAACCCATTTACAGTTTTCACTTATGCAAAGTCACAAGGGAAAACATGACTGGATTTTTAAGTTCTTTTTATATAAGGAGAATTTGATTATGCCCTAGTAGCTGTATCTACAAGGATGCTCTGATAAAACCCTTAGAGTGAAACCCTTTCTCCTTCTATCCATGCCAATATCAAACCCAGATAGACCTGTTTGGGTTGGGATGGTCTTTTGAGGCAGGAAAAAAAACCCTTCGTTATCTCCCAGCTTTGGGCTGGCATCAGAGATTACCTGCAGCAATGGGAGGCTAATCTGCCTAGTGGCAGATCCACTGCACCCATCTCTTTTCCTCCAACCATACCATTTGACTGGTGTTTTGGAAGGATCCTCTGTAGAGCTAAGCTCCATGGCATGTAGGATGTCTGGATCCCCTACCCAGTTCCCAAAATCCTATCCTTCCCCATGCCCTCCAAGCATCTTAGCAACAAATGTCTATGGTTCTTCACAACTGCAGAGAAGAGGGGCAGAATTTTACCTTTAAAAGTCTGGATGAAATAATTCAGGTGGATTAACTGATTTATTAACATTTTAAAAAATGACCCAAACCTTAGCAAAGATGGCAGTCCTTTACTGATGCAGGGTTGGATGACCCTGGAATCCTTTCCAACCATACTACATTTTCTATGGCTCACATCTGGACGATCTATATCAGTGATACTCAGACCTCAGTGGTTCAGTAGCCAAATTAACGATCAACATTACCCAAAAAAAGCCACAATAGTGTAAATTCATGATTTCATTTACTATAGTATTATATACTCATATTTAAACAGTATGACAGTGTATTAGTGTAATGTGTGTGTATGTATGTGTGTGATATATAAAATTCTCACAGCAAAATGACTGACCAAATATTATTATTTTATCAACTACCATTGGTTAACACCTTAGATTGGTTAATAATTAAATCGCACAGTGCTTTAATATGTGCTGCAAAGAGCCCCAGGAGACACAGTAAAGAGCCTCTTGCGACATGCGAGCCTCAGTCTGAGTATCACTGATTTATATTGTTAAACTAATTCACCAGATTTCTTCATGAGAACAAAAGAGGAACCCTTTAGGGATTCTTTCTTAAATTAAAGCCACATATAGCTAATCTACTCCCAGGCCACAAACATCATTAACTGGGGGGTTAAAATTGACAGAATCTATCACTTAGTTACTATTTATATGCGATGCATTCTTATGCAACAGATCTGTGTGAAATAAGTTGCAACTACTTATTTTAATGATGATAAAAATAACTTATTACTATAAAAACTGCTATTTTTTTTATTCTTGCCAGCCTTGCAGAGGTAAGACAAGAGATAAGCTTGATTTTCTTCTTTCTAGTGTGTTGCCAAGGAATTATTTACTAAGTTCCAATCAGCTACACCTGTGCAGTCCCAATTCCTACAGGAAGGTTGTTTCAATAAAACTGAGGGAATATTTGACTTTTTGAAACTAGGCTACGTTTTCAGGGCTTGTAGTCAGAGAACAAACCATAGTTGAAAGGCAATAAACATGAAACCTGCCAATGTTATTTTTAAAGAGCTACTTTTTGGAATAGAATTGCACTTTGAGAAAACATTATAGAACCCTAAACATTCTAATAGATTTTAGAGTAAGCAAATGGCACCCAAATAGCCAAAGGCAGTGAGCGCCTCAAAGCCACATTATTTATTCTAAATTGAAATATTTTTTAAAAGTGAACTTACATTTATTTCCTTGTAAATACACAATTGCCATAGGCGTAAAATATTGTTTCATATGTAAGAAATTGCAACATGAGCCTTCTAAATAGACTTTTTCATGTGCAGCAGGCTAAATCATGCTTGGTGTTTTGTAGGTAAAGTTATTTTGGAGGTCTGGCAAGCCAAATAAACAATAGGTTTGTTTTTTAAAAAACAGATCAATATTTGAACCCCCACTCTGCTCAGTACTCCTTTATGTGATTTATCTCAAACTTTCCAGAAAAATCAGACATGGGATACACCACTGCATGCAAATTTTCAGATACTTGTTCGATTTTGGTGAAATTAACTGGAACATGTGTGAAAACTTGGCTTGTAATTAGAAACTAGCTTAAACTTTAACTATGGGCAGGTGCTATTAAAGTGTTGTTCATCAACTGCCACAGGACTTAGTATCTTGAAGCAGGTGAGGCTCTGATGTTTAATTTTATGCAATGTGTAAAAAGCTTAGACAAGTTCACCACTGTACTGTATTTTGTACTTCATAAAGTCAGACTTATTTGAGGTTATTTTCACCATAGTTTTGTAATGGATTATAGGAGGGGAGGAAGGTTGTACCTTTTTATTTGCAGCTTCTGAAAACATTGCAGCCTTCATACAACATTGCTCTGAGGAGAAACATAACACCCTTATACGGTGATCCTTGAATTCCACTAGTGTTTCAAAATAGCCAAATAAAGTAAGTGGTTTGTTATCACAGCCATAAATATTTACATCCAGTGATGACAAATATATAAAGCCTGTAGAGTGACAGCATAATTTTAGCTGCTATCCACAAAGATGTCAATAGTCCTGTTATCTCTTAAAGGCTCACAATGAATGACTCCTGCTGGCTGAATGGGAACACACAGTTGAGCTGTTTACTTTGTTCTAATTGGCTATTACTAAAGCATTACTTAATTAAGGGATCTGGCTTGAATACTACATCTGTGTAAAAGAGCCTTTTCCTGGGTTATACTCCATTCATGGGACATTAGTGAAAATTTATTGAATTGACTTCTAATCCACACCATATTATGGGATGAAACATACAGGCATTAACATTTGTTTTCTGGGTTCTTTTTGAATGTGATGCCATGAGGACAGGCCCTCTCAATGCATGCTGTGAGTAGGCATCTAGTAGCTATTTATTAGAAGGCTCTCATAAGAAAAGGGGAGTTGTTTTCTCTGTCAATCAATTAGTCCCGTGTTTTGTTGCTATAATGCAGGCCACGGTAGAAAAAGATCTTCAACCAATGTTGTGCTCATGCAATCCAGGCCTTTCACATGCTAGCCGTGAATAAGGCATGCTCTTTCAGTTCAAATGACTAACTGGGCAATTTATTACAGTAAATAGGACAGTTGCATATAATCATCAACTGTGCCAAGTTGATATGTCATGCTATTCTGTGAATCTGGGCTGTTTGGGGAAAAAGCAGGTCGTAAGGATGATTACTTACCTATATCCCAAATGACACATGGTAAAACGGTTATATATTAATCTTTTAACTCCTGTGAGCATGTGATATTTTACTATTCCACTTCATCCATCAGATTTGATTTGAACCACCTTTTTTTCTAATGATACCAGGATGACATTGTTGGTATTTCTGTCATTGTTAAGAATACTGGAACTAATTTGGTAGTCAATATTAGCTGATACTGGAACCGGAAGAGTAAAGGCAGGATCTGAATGAATTCTCATTGCCCCCTTTTCTGTATAAGAAGGAAAATGATAAGCCACTCAGGACTCTGTGCCTAGGCTGATGGTGTATTTGCATTGTATGTTTTCACTCTACTGTTTGCATTTTCAAATACAGATATTATCAGAAAATGCTAATAACTGAGTGAATGTATTTGTGATTGCATTTTCTTACCAAAGGACATAGCTAGTATATAGGTAGTGATAGCTAGTGTATACAAAGTATATACTATATACTTTGCCACCTCTCTAGAGAGACCTTTTTTTTTTTGTCTGAAACCCTTAGTTTTTCATAGTGGTAGATGGACTGCATATAGATCTTGGCTTAGATATGCTACTTCCACATTTTGATCTCTAGTGACCCGTTAAAACGGTCTTAGCACATTCACAAGACTTTTTATTACAGGCCACTCCATTTGTAGAAGTGATCAATCAACATCATATTCAAATGAGAGCATATGTAGAGGATGCCTCCGTTTAACCAGTCTGTGTAATATGCAGAGTTTTAGCTGCTAACTACATCTTGAATAAGTTTGTTTGGGGGCATGTAGCATTCTTCTTGGAATTTTTTTTTCAGAAGTTCTCTAACTTTTACAAGGCTATGAAAATAGGAACAGATTTTTCTTCCCTTTTGAAATGATGTTGGACATATTTTCCTTCTTCTCGGGTGTATTAAACGCAAGATTAAATATGTGTGCAGGAGATATTTATAAAGCCATTGTTTGCTGTGCTAACCTGATTGTCTAGGTCAACAATGCCCACACCCCATTTGTTGACATAGAGTTATCTATCATGATATTTATGGCATCCATTAAATTAATGGTATATGATTATCTTCCAGGATCATGGCATGTAACTGAGTTTGTCCTCCAAAGGTACTTTTACTACCACTGCTCTGTTTCTGCAGATCCCTGAGCTTGCTGAAGAAGACGTGACTAATGATTCGGAATTACATACAACCCAGTAAGATGTCAGTGACAGATATGTATTACATGAACTAGCACTAGTCCAGATGTCAGTGATACAGGATACCATTTCCCCTTCAGCAGTCTTTAATTGAGATTCAGCTTTGTTTTCTATATTTTCAAAAGTCCTAGAAATCACAGAAACATGGTTCTTTGAGAAGGGATTCTGTCTTTTTGTTGCTGTGTACCTGTGTCATCTTTAAAATTCTGTTTTCTACTATAACTAAAAAAAAAAAAGTATAAAAAAATTCAAGATTTTAAATCTCTACTTTCAGACTGGTAATATTTTGACAGCCAGCTAAGCAGGGAGGGAGAATAGTTTCCAACAAACATTGTGGTATTACTTTTCTACTTCTTGAAAACTCATTTCTGAAAAAGTTGTGAGCTATGTGAATAGGAATTTAAAGTAACATGCACTCCAAATTGCCTCGGTAATACTTTGACTTTGGCCTCCCCTTCTCAGTTTATTCTCTTTCTTCCATGCCTCACTAATCTAACAGTAATAATGAAGACATCTGAATTAGGAAGGACAATCTTCTGGTTAGGGCACTTGACTGGTGCTCCAGAGATCTGTA
The DNA here is from genome assembly GCF_016161935.1 of Mauremys reevesii. NCBI lineage: Eukaryota > Metazoa > Chordata > Testudines > Geoemydidae > Mauremys > Mauremys reevesii. The sequence goes on from NC_052630.1 coordinate 82,065,280, forward strand.
TTCTATAACCAGCTTGGCCAAAATTTTATGTGAGATCCTGAGCGGCAAATCAGTTACCTTCTTTGTGCTTCAGTTTCCCCATCTGTAAAAGGAGATATCTCTTATGTTTATGAGGCTTAATTAATGTTTGTAAACTGATTTTGACATCCTAGGATAAAATGTGTGCTACAAGTGCAAAGTATTATTCTTTCTTGTACTCATTGCCAGTGTGTCACTGTTAACAAATGGGTTTTGTCTGATATAAAGCTGTCAAATGGTAATCCTGTAATCAGATCTGAATGTCAACATTTTGAATATGTGTTGCTGATTCCACCACTTATTCTTTCATTTGACTCTATTGCCTGACTGTAGGAATAACAAAGAACAGTCTATTACAGCAGCAAAGAATCCTGTGGCACCTTATAGACTAACAGATGTTTTGCAGCATGAGCTTTCGTGGGTGAATACCCACTTCTTCGGATGCAAGCAGTGGAAATTTCCAGGGGCAGGTATATATATATAAGCAAGCAAGAAGCAGGCTAGAGATAACGAGGTTAGATCAATCAGGGAGGATGGGGCCCTGTTCCAGCAGCTGAGGTGTGAAAACCAAGGGAGGAGAAACTGGTTCTGTAATTGGCAAGCCATTCACAGTCTTTGTTTAGTCCTAAACTGATGGTGTTAAATTTGCAAATGAATTGGAGCTCAGCAGTTTCTCTCTGGAGTCTGGTCCTAAAGTTTTTTTGCTGGAGGATGGCCACCTTAAAATCTGCTATTGTGTGGCCAGGGAGGTTGAAGTGTTCTCCTACAGGTTTTTGTATATTGCCATTCCTAATGTCTGATTTGTGTCCATTTATCCTTTTCCTTAGAGACTGTCCAGTTTGGCCGATGTACATAGCAGAGGGGCATTGCTGGCATATGATGGCATATATTACATTGGTGGGCGTGCAGGTGAATGAACCGGTGATGGTGTGGCTGATCTGGTTAGGTCCTGTGATGGTGTTGCTGGTGTAGATATGTGGGCAGAGTTGGCATCGAGGTTTGTTGCATGGGTTGGTTCCTGAGCTAGAGTTACTATGGTGCGGTGTGCAGTTGCTGGTGAGAATATGCTTCAGGTTGGCAGGTTGTCTGTGGGCGAGGACTGGCCTTCCACCCAAGGCCTGTGAAAGTGTGGGATCATTTTCCAGGATGGGTTGTAGATCCCTGATGATGCGGTGGAGGGTTTGAGCTGGGGACTGTATGTGATGGCCAGTGGAGTCCTGTTGGTTTCTTTCTTGGGCTTGTCTTGCAGTAGGAGGCTTCTGGGTACACATCTGGCTCTGTTGATCTGTTTCCTTATTTCCTCATGTGGGTACTGTAGTCTTGAGAATGCTTGGTGGAGATTTTCTAAGTGTTGGTCTCTGTCTGCAGATACGGTTGTACCTCAGTGCTTGGCTGTAGACAATGGATCTTGTGGTGTGCCCGGGATGGAAGCTGGAGGCATGAAGGTAGGCATAGCGATAGGGTGGTTGTAATGTGACCACCACTTATTTGCACGGTGGTGTCTAGGAAGTGGACCTCCCGTGTAGATAGGTCCAGGCTGAGGTTGATGGAGGGGTGGAAGCTGTTGAAATCATGGTGGAATTTTTCTAGAGTCTCCTTCCCATGGGTCCAGATGATGAAGATGTCATCAATGTAGCGTAGGTAGAGAAGGGGCGTGAGTGGACAGGAGCTGAGGAAGCGTTGTTCCAGGTCAGCCATAAAAATATTGGCATATTGTGGGGCCAGTGCCACTGATCTGGAGATATATATTGTCATTAAATTTGAAATAGTTGTGTGTGAGGATAAAGGCACAGAGCTCAGCAACCAGTTGTGCTGTGGCATCATCAGGGATACTGTTCCTGACAGCATGTATTCCATCAGTGTGTGGGATGTTTGTGTAGAGAGTCTATTACAGTCTATTACAGGCATGGAGAGCCTGAATTGGTCATGATCTGTACAAGAATCCACTGATGGTGGGGAAAAAAAAGTAATGTAATAGGGGTGTGGTGGCACATTGCTCAGTAATGTGGGCGGACATTCTATATTCAAAAGTAGCCAGTTGGCTGGAGTTGGGCTGCAGCCTCTCCAATTTTTGCATTATTTAGAACACAAGATGAGGTAAGTGGAACATAATATGGGAAATCCTCATTGTGACATGTGTCCTATACTGTGCGCATAAGATTTTTTCCAGATTGAGATCTTAAGGATTGGTACTAATAGGTTATCATGGTTTATTTTTCACTTTCCAAATACAGACGTATCCAACTCCCTATTGAGAATTCTGAGCAGTGTGTTTCACCTGGCAATTTTCTATATCAATTCTTAATGAGAACTATGTCCAGAGGGCATTCAAAAAAATTAAGACCAGAATTTTCAAATTTAGGTTGCTAAAATTAATTTAAAAAAATTGGCCAAATTTTCAGAACTACTGTCCCCCCCTGCAAGCTCTCACGGACTTCTGTGAGTTGTGAGTTCTAATTATCCCTGAAAATCAGGACAATTTTTAGGGGCCTAAATAAGAATTTAGATGCCTAACTTTTGGCCTGTTTAAAACTAATGATAAATGTGCACAATACAACTCTAATTCAGGAAAAGCTGACTGAAGATTGTGCAAAGCCACAATATCTTATGGCAATGCAATATCAGGTTATATCAAATCTGTTATACCAAAGCACATGGAAATCAGGCATCTAGAAGCTCACAAATGGAGCAGCAAGTGTAGGACTGCAGTCAATCAAATGATCCATTCCCTGGTAGCAAAGAGAATTCACCTTGACCTGAATTGGATGATGGCGGTTGTTAACTAGCTAGTTTCATCTGTTAAAAATTCATGATTAGGTCAATTCATTAGCCTTCTTATCAGCTCCCCTCCAGTTCATCATATGTATGAAATGTACAAAGGAGTTTGCTGTAGTCCTGTCATGTAGATGTAGAGCAACATCATATTTTCCTTCCTTCCTGGGCTAACAGCCCTCTGGATAGATAAGGCTCAACTGAAGTTTAGGATCACTGGAGTTAATATTAACAAGCATCCAAATGCTCTGCACATGCCACAGCTTTGCATCCACGAGGCCTTATTTTTAAAAAGTTGTACATTGCAAATTTGGCCCTGCTGTGCTGGAAACTAGGTCCACCATTTCAAACATTCTTCCTCCATTATCGCTGAGCAGCAGAGCATACAAAGAGAATTAATCCTGGCTGTTACCCAGCTGATTTAAGATAGTGTATCCAGAGTAAACTAGTTAGTGTATGCTTATACTGTATATTTGTGACCCAATTCTATTTTCAGTTACAGCAGTAGCTGGAATAACTCTATGGAAGTCAAGGAGAGGCAGGATTTGCACTGAGGATTTTAATATCACTGAGCTTGCTCCACGGTATCTAGAGATTGTGATAAAAGCACTTGCATCATTTGAGAAGCTAACCAAAGGAAGCAAGCTATAACCATGCTACTATTTCTAAGCTTTCCACCTTTTCAGTACAGACAGATTATCTACGCACAGGTTCCGGATCAAGGCATCTGAGTCAGGAATGCAAAATCCTTGAAAGTGATTTCAGCCACATGATCCCCTGGATAAGAAATCCTATAGGCCAAAATCAGTATATAATCACTCTTTTATTAAAGCAACAAGTAGAAATTTGGGATAATTTATTCAGCAAGCTAAGTTCATACCCATCACCTCTAATACTCTTAGTAGATAATATAGAATTTAACCCCTATAAAAGCCTGGGAAGCTTTGATATGTGGGCACTTATAAGTATATCAAAATTTGTCCAGCTATTTAGAAACAATACATTTAGATCACTTGATGAAATAAAACAACTTGCAAAAGACATGAAAATTCCAGAATGTCTATAGTTACAATTGAGACATTTTTCAACCCACCCCCCACAAAAAGGCAAATCTGAGTAGAAATAAACAGAATTTGAAAAACTACTCACTTTATCCATTCTATAAAAAGTAATCTTTAATTGTTTCTTAGAGTAAATACCTATCTTCATGAAAAGAGGGAAAATTGATGCAAGCATAGGCACGAAAACTGAGGTATGGGGGAATGTATGGAGTAGTAGTCCCACACCTCAATAAAATAAAATTGAATTAAAGTTTTTTAAAAATGGTACCTAACTCCCCTTAATATTAACACATTTACTGTACAGGGACAGGCAAATGCAGGAAAGAATGTAATGAAATGAGATTTCTCCATATATGGTAGATATACCTCAAATTAAGACATTTTGGAAAGTCATAAGGGAGATAACGAGGTGTCAGCTGTCAGATAACCCCTTTGTATTTTTATTAAATTGTCCTGACAACTCTGCTTCTTATAAAAGCCATAAATTCCGGTACTAGAAAAATTAATTCATCAAGTCAGAGTTTTACAGAGGAGAAGGAAAAAAGATTATTTAGAAATGTGGTGGAACTTTTTTGAGATTGCTGGAAGAGAGATATAACCCTTCACTCCACCCGACATGATAATTTGAGAAGTTTCTTTGAATATTAAGGAAGGCAAAAAACCCTTCAACAACTGTCCTTAAAAAAAGGAAAATGGGAAGAGTAGAAAAGTATGAACAACAGTATGTGATCAATATCACAAAGTTAAAGAAAGTGACTAATAGCCTGTCTCACCAATACAGCTTTAGAGACTTCCTTAATTTGTGTATAAGTTTATCTCTAAGTTGTAAAACAAGTTTCAAAAGATTTCTGTTGTAAAAGAATGGCTCTGTTAATAAATAAAATAAAAAACAAAGCTATCAGAATGGTTTACCCCATCAATGATAAGCAAGGACATATGGTACAGTGTTACCCTTTCGGTTCAAATACAGTATGCTCCACCGCCACCCAGAATTCAGCTGAAGAAAATATACAGAGAAAAGGCAACACTGGAAATGTCAAAAATGAAGGTCAAAGAAAGAGAAATCATTAACCAGCACCTGTTAGAGAAAAGCGGTTTGGATGTACAGGTGATGGAATTGCTAGAAAAAGAATCTTTATCTCCAGTGAATAGCCTGCAGATGGAGCCGTCATTTTATTTCTTAGCCCCAACAATGCCCACACAAGTGACCCTGGAGAATGATGGAAACAGAATGGAATCAGATATCCAAAACTGCCTCTTACTGCAAAGTCCTTTCTTAGAGCTTTGCTCAGCAATGTCCCCTCTGGGAGATTGTGGAGCTGCAAAAAAAAAGAGCTCTGCAGTCACACGTGATAGGAAGTGCACTGTGATTTCCATAGGTTCTGGAGATTTCCTGTGAAAGGCTAAAGAGTTCTGAGACTAGAGGTAACCATAAAGACAGACAGACAATAAAATTTAAGGGCAGACTTATCCCTATTGTACTTCCATTGATTTAAATTTGGCTGTATATGTCAACTGATAAAAACTAAATGTCAAATGACAGAGTCCTGTGGCACCTAATAGACTAAGAGACGTATTGGAGCATAAGCTTTTTTGAGTGAATACCCACTTCGTCAGATGCACCCACGAAAGCTTATGCTCCAATATGTCTGTTAGTCTATAAGGTGCTGCAGGACTCTCTGTCGCTTTTTACAGATCCAGACTAAACATGGCTACCCCTCTGATAAATATCAAATGAAAATGTTGAGATAGCTAAGATTGTCCACTTGGTTTAGTCAGTTCCTCAGTAGGTATTGGTGGTGTGCAGGAAGACAATGTCAAGGATTTAGCTGGCTCACTGGAAAAAAGAATTGATTGGGTCCTCCAAATTGCCTAATGGAAAATTCAAGGCATTGTAGCTCCCTGCTACAGTGTCTATTAAGGGCCAGATCCTGGGTCTATTGAATCTAATTGAATGACTTCCATCGACTTCAATGGGCTCTCAGTCAAGTACTAATTGACAAGTTGATCAGCTCCCTCATACATTTGGCTAGAGAGGATTCCCTGACTTGAGCTTTCCAAAAGCAGGAATAGGTCTGTGCTTTTAGCACACCGGGTATTCATATTAATTATCGTACTATATTAATTATAAAGCATAGAAATTTAAAGACAAAATTTTAACCCTCAGTTCACTAACGTAAGAGCTTGTGTGGACCTTCAGGGCTTGTCTACACTTCAGAGTTTCCCCATTTGGTGTAGTTCATCCACCTCCCCAAGAGGCAGTAGCTATGTTGATGGGAGAAATCCTCCCATCAGCAGAGCACTGTCTACACTGAGGGTTAGGGCAGTATAACTACACTGCACAGGAATGTAGATTTTCCACACCCCAAGTGACATAGTTATACCAACATAAATTGGTATCATAGACCAACCCTCAGTCTCTGCTATGCAGAGAAAATACTGTATCAATCAAAACTCTACAATTCCCATACTTTCAGGGGTCTGATTTATTGGGAGTTGTTAGCATATACTGAGGCCTGGGCTACACTAGCCGGGGGGTTCAAACTAAGATGCACAACTTCAGCTACGCAAATAGTGTAGCTGAAGTCGAAGTATCTTAGTTCGACTTACCTGGCCATCCTCACGGCGGCGAGTTGACTGTCGCGGCTCCCCCGTTGACTCCGCTTACTCCTCCTGCTGAGGTGGAGTATGGGTGTCGATTTGCGGATCGATTTATTGCATCCAGACGAGACGTGATAAATTGATCCCTGATACATTGAACACTACCCGCCAATCCAGCAGGTAGTATAGACGTACCCTGAGGAATTAGAAAAAGTGGGAGAGATACCTAAAAAAATCTTTGTCCTTGGACATCTGCTAGAGTTGTAGGTCAGACAGAAATGTCTTACATCTAGCTTTTTATTTTTTTTCTTTCTGTGAAAGAGGTTTTCAGATGGGGTGCAGAGAAAAGTGCATGTTGATTTTGAACCACCAGTTAGAACCAGTAGATTAGGGTCTTTTACTAATGAATGGCCTCTCTGCTTTCAATTGATAAAATTACAAACTTGCTGCTGCCAGCTGAAAACTCAGGGAGAACAAAATATTGTCTGGAATCATGGAAACTAATAAATCCGAGTCCCATTTCAATATTAATCAGGTTGGCAGAGGGGATAAAATTACCTTTCATAAAAATGCTAGGCAGATGGTAAAGCTACGGGAATTAAGACTAGATCAAGATTCTCTAAAAACATCAAATCATGGAAAACATGGGAGGAATTGATTAAGATGCTGTACAAAATTTTCCTACTTGAAGATTCTCAGAGGGCTTCTCAAAATTGTTTTGCATGTGGTCCCAAAATCATCTGGTTGTTTTCAACACGTGCAACCTTTAAAAATGTGTAAATATTTTTAAGTCAAATCATGAACAGGTGGGCTCTTTAGAATATGCAGGGCCCAATCCTGCTGGTAATATATATGCAGTGTTCCCACTAACTTCACTGGGAAATCAGAATGTGGAGAGCTTGCAAGATTGTTCCTTTACAGACAATATATAAAATAGGGCCCCTATCCTGCAATAGAGCTTTGCCTGGGAACAGGGAGCATATGGAGCATCTTGCAGAACTGGGGCCTGGATCTCTTAAACAATAATACCAAGAAATGCTTTCTTAAGCATGCCGTTTGGACAAGGACATGCAATTCCAGAATCTCTATAGAAGAGGGATTTTGTATCAAGAGAGTAATGGGCTTTGGCTTGTTCCAAGGACATTCATTATTCTGTCCAGTAGTAACACCTGGAGAATCTAGGGAAATAAGGGCTGATAAAGGACCTGATCTTACATTGCACATGAGTAACTGTCACCACATGAGCAGGGGCGGCTCTAGGCATTTTGCTGCCCCAAGCACGGCAGGCAGGCTGCCTTCAGCGGTGTGCCTGCGGGAGGTCCGCTGAAGCCGCGGGACCAGCGGACCCTCCGCAGGCAAGCCGCCGAAGGCAGCCTGCCTGCCGCCCTTGCGGCGACCGGCAAAGTGCCCCCAGTGGCTTGCCGCCCCAAGCACGTGCTTGGCGTGCTGGGGCCTGGAGCCGCCCCTGCACATGAGTGTATAGGAGTTAGCAGAATTGGGCCCATCCTTAGCTGATATTCTAATTGCTATTCCTTTGCAGGAAAGAAACGCCATTTATTGGTTTTTAAAAACAAGCAAAAATGAATCAGTTGTGATTCCTAATTGTGAATTAGTTCCTGGGTTGTTGTTTTTTTAAGTACATTCAGAAACTCAGACTGTCCATATGCCTCTGGTGCAGAGGGATTTTAGAAAAATCACACTTAAATTGTATCTGAAGGGGAGCTAGCCAATTTGATAGGCACTTTGTACTTTGTCAGCAGCCTATCCTGTGGCAACTTTATGTTTCAGAACCTTTTGACATTTATTATTGAGTCAAAGAAGAAGTTCAAGCTGAGAGAGTGCAGTGACTGACTTTAGAAGCCAAATTAGTTAGAACGATATATTAAAAATGTTGCTTTGATTCTCTAGTCTTATCTTTCTCCTCCTCCAAAACTTTTAAAAACAGTTCGAAAAGGAGACCGATTGCCCTTTTTCAAGACAAATTGTATATTTGTTTGGTCTGGGACAGAATCAGTTTGGAGTATTAACAGCTTGGAAATATTAAACGCTTGGAGGCATTTTCATTAAATAACTCCAAAACTTCAGCCATCTCAGGGTCAGCATATACAAATTATGATGGACAACAACAGAGCAGAAGCTTATTTGAAAAAGAGCTGACCAAAATAAATTGTGTTTCAGATGTAGATTTGAAGAGACACTGTTAGATTAAAAATATTTTTTTAAACATTCCTTGTGTGCGCTACAAACAACACTGTATATTATCATAAGACAACTTTTTATAAACCAACCTTACTTTCCATGATTTATGATATATGGGGATTTCTTCTGGGGTTATTTTTTGCATATCTCAGCTTCAGTGATGAAAATTGTCTAATCAATTTGTCTTTGGTTTAAAGTCAGCTCTAAGTTAGTTTCACAGTCCCATCAACTAGCAAATGCTGCAATGTTTGGTTTCCAAATTCTCCAGGGAAAAGATTTTGTTAAAAAAGAAACTTTTCCCATTGCAATAAAAAAAATAATCAGGGAAACATTTTCTATTTGTTTTAGGTTTTATACATCTGGCCTCACAGCATCCCATCAAATATTTGTCTCTCTACAGATCAACATTGTTGATTTCTGTCAGCAGTTCAAGTATCAGTGAAGGGAAACAAAAACAGTAGTGTGAGTGGACTTTGATATCACGTTTCTATCTGCCTTATGGTTGCCAATTTTGGTTGGACGTATTCCTGGAGGTTTCATCACATGACATAATCTTTAATTAAAGATTAATCTTTAATTCCTGGGGACTCCAGGACAATCCTGGAGGGCTGGCAACCCTCGTCTGCCTGCTGATGGTGATTTTGACCCAGAAGCATTAACAAGGAGCTGAGACATTCTGTTGCTAAGTTCATTCCAGGTGTCCTCAGACTGTCATTGACTAATTTTGTTTTATGAGGCACAGAAAGGAAGCGGAGTGTCAAAAAGCATCTGGTGTGAGTTAATACATACATGGGAAAGTGGTAAAAAAAGAACTGGTGTGCGGGGCCATGGCTAATTGAGTATTAAAGCCAGTACCTAAAGCAATCATGATAAAGCTGGTAGCAGTATTGATAAACACAGGTGTCAGAAGCTAGGCAGGACTGGAATGGGGAAATAGGTTTTTGTACTTTAAGAGTTATTAAACATGTGCCAAATACAGTCCATATCCATGTCAAGGTTTATAATTTTTATACAAACTAAGACTACTACACTAAAAGGGGGGAAAAGTCAATCAAGGTAATGGACATTTCTGGTCAAGAATTTTCTAATGGGGCCTAGTTGCTTCATTCAAAACAAATAAGAAATTGGTACTCAACACTAATTTCCACAATCCAAAAGAGTTCTTTTTCCTTACAGTCTGAAAAGCTCTTCCTCCTGCAAATTCCATGCTCTTTGTTGAGAGAGGCAGTGAGGGAGTTATCCCAAAATGTGTTCTTTCCCAAACAGTAATCTTGAACGCATAATAAAACCAAGCATGTGTCATAGTGATTACACAATTATATGTCATAAGAACATGATTCTCTTTACTTGAAGTGGTCTGATTACTTTCTGACACAATGTTGACTGTGCTGTATTAGTATGATCATTATTGCATTTGCTCTGTGAGGAACAGGGGTGTGGGGAGAGACAAATCTGTGTTGGCAAGATATTTGTACCATTATAAGAGATGGCTGTGTCGCTGCATCCCATATTCTTCATAGTTGTATGATTATGACATAATTATGATGTATTTTTGTACAAGATATGTCTTAGGTGTCTATGGAAAAGTTATGATTTGCTTAATATGAGTATCCTAGTTGTATGCATGTATCATTTTTGTATCTGAAGTTATCAACATTGACTAGGTATCTGTATTTCAAATGTGTTTACTCTGGAAACACCCACAGCTAGCCTTTCAGGTACAACAATGAAGAAGCTAAACAGTGCTAATGACTCATCAGCAAAGACAATGGACTATGGAAGAGCTTAGCCTTCCTGTAAATGTTTCAGGCTGCTATCACTCAGCAAGGGCATGTGATTGAACTCCATTGTGGTACCTGTACTTTTTCACAAACTGGGCTGGGAACTGAGTTTTGGAACAAAGGGTTCCCACCATATGGTAAAGCTATATAAGGTGGGGTGTGACGTTATCTAGTGGCCTCACTCTCCACATAAGAACACTTCTGGAAACACCAGGAACAAAGACTGAACTGGGGAAAGTGGGATTTCTAGCCTGTGTATGTCAACCTAGTGAACTGCTTATTTCATCAGTCAGGGTGAGAAATTGCTAATTCATACCCAATCTATCTAGTATGTTAGGCTTAGTTTGCATTTTTGTTTATTTACTAGGTAATCTGCTTTGATCCGTCTATCACTTATAATCACTTAAAATCTCTCTTTGTATAGTTAATAAACTTGTTTTTTGCTTTATCTAAACCAGTGTTCCTTTGAGTGAAGTGTCTGGGGAAAAATCTCAGCTTGGTTAACACAGGCTTGTTGCATATCCTTCCCACATCGAGGGGAAAGGGAACTACATTAGTGAACTTACGTTGTACAGATCTCTGTGCAGTGCAAGATGGTATAATTTTGGATTTATCCTCCAGCGGCGGGTGCAAGGCTGGGGAGCTGCGAAATTGGCTGTCTGTCTTTGAGTGGCTTAGGTAAGCATTCAGGTAGCTCAGTTTGGGTGTGTGGTGCCACCTTCTCTCATGTTGGGTGATAACAGGGCCTGGTGAGGCTGGCTGTGTCTCCAACCAAGCAGTGTGAGAAAAGGGCCATACCAGCTCGGTAGTTAGAGGGGCGCAGCAGTTCCCACGGCCCCCGACTGCACCCCGGGGTGACAACCCATCACAAAGGCTTTTTGCTATTGCTGCTTTTATTTATTAAGCTGCTCCTGCAAAAGGTATACATGTACTTAACTTTACTGCTGAGAGTAATCTCACTGAAACCAATGGAATTGCTCATTGTAATAAAGTTAAGCACACGCATAAGTCATTGTAGGATCAGAGCCTAATGGTTCACTCAGACACAGTGACTGTAATTTTAATGTATGGACGTCACATGTACGAGTATGTGTTTAATAAGGAAAACGTAATGGCATAGATAAGGTGTATGAAATACATTGATAGGCATTCATTATTTTTATTCATTATTTATATCACAGTAGTAAGAGTGAGGCTATATTGTGCTACGTGATGATCATATACCCAGGCCCCAAAGCAGTAAAGCACTTAAGCATAATTACACTGAAGTCAAAAGGACTACTCGGTTAAGTGTATGCATGTTTGTGGGATCAGTCCCTGCCCTGACGAGCTCACAATAGGCAAGACAGTCAAAGGGTGTGAGAAAGGAACTATTATTATACCCATTGGAAAAATGGGGAGCAGGCGCACACAGATGTGAAGGGATTAGTCCAAGATCACACAGGAAGTCTGCAGAAGAATCAGGACTAGAATCCAAGTTTCCTGAGTCCCTGTCCAGTGCTGTAACCACATGACCATCCTTGTTTTCTAAATGAAAACTGTCTTATGAGGAAGGTATCGTAGATTTGGCTGGTATAGAACCCATGATCTAACTTCTGTTCTGTTACATTGGTGGAAAGCTGGAGTATCTGCACTGTTACTCTGGAATTGTAATTGCAAAAAGTGGATTATATTATATCTACATATAGCTTTTTATACTCCGTTAGAATGGATTTGGTCCAATTCCACAAAGTAATGATTGAAACTAACGAGACAAATTATATATTTAGTCAAGCAGCTTTCAGATTTTGCTTGGGATGCCTCCCTTTTTCTTGTCTCTCTGTTTGTGTCAAATGCTTAAATGTGAATGTACTTTGTTTACTCTGAATTTATAAAAATGTAAATCAGATCACTTACTGTCACTATTTGCCTAATGTTTGTCATGTGGAAAAATAATTTTCTAATACTTGTGAAAACAAAAAAAAAATCCATTCAAACATTAAAATAAATGGGACAAACAGAGAAAGAACGGGCGACTCTTGCTGCTCTATAGTAAGGGTACCATACCAATGAACTTAGGGCATGTCTACCCAAACACTTACTGCACAGCAAGCAGTGGTATAAATGTATAGCACTCGTGCACTAACTGTCTGTGTGGACCCTGCTGCTGCACACTGAAAGTTTTCTAGTCCACCCTGATGTACTACCAGTGGTGCAGGGAGGGAGGTCCAGTATGCCATACCATGAAGATATTTACTGCCGGTACGCTGTACTGGAAAGACACACAGGAGCAGAACGTGGGGCCACTGGGCAGCGCCATGCCGGCAGCTCCTCCGGCATGGCTGTACTGCCCCTAGCCCTGCCCCCAGCCCTGTCCTTCGGTGGGGCTGTACAGACCCCAGACAGGAGAGAGAGCTGCGCGGAAGAGCTGGGGGCAGGCCTGGGCAGGGGCAGTACCGCTGCGCTGGAGGAATTGCCGCCATGGTGCCGCCCAGTGGCCCCACATTCTGCTCCTTTCGCTGTGGCAGTTCCAGAGAGCTCTGCAGTTCAGTAGTCTATCTGATGCAGCAGGAGGACAAAGCCCCCCCGCCCAGGTAACGTGGGATGTGGAGGAGATGGGGAGAGCACGGGGACCCTGGGCTGGGAGTGGGGCAGGGAGGAATAACATGGGAGGGCACATGGGGAGGTCTTATGGCTCTCTTTAGCAGGTGCCCCCCTTTGTGTCCCTCCCAGGAGTCCCCTATGCGCAGCGTACCTGTAAGAAATAAATTCTACTTGCAGCACTGTGTACTATTGCAGTAAGAAGTGCACAATGGGGCACAGCAGCAGGGGTCCACAGTAAGTGTTTAGGTAGAAATACCCTTACATACCCATTTCAGAGCTAGCTACTCCCTTTGCTCCAATTCTCATCCTGCTGCTATTTATTGGCTGTAATAATGCTTTTTTCTCTTCAGCTGTTTGGCTCTCTCTAAGACCACAGTGATGCTTGCAGTCCTCCTGTGGCACTCTTTGGGAGAGGAAGCACACAGCTTTCTCCATGCCCAGGACTTTGTATTCAAATAATTTGTAAACTACTTGCCCTTTCTCTCTGGAGAAACCAGAGAACTTGTGTCCTTTCTGGTTGTGTCAATCAATCTCCAAACCCAATCCGATGTATAAATCAGTATTACTTTTATTGGCAATGTACAAAATGAAAGAGAAAATTAAAGATAAACACAAACACCTATGTGTTAAAAAAGCATTACAAGATTGGTACTAAACTTAGTTACAAAGTTGAGTTTCTTATGTAGCAAAATGGTCCTGTTTTTCTAACATAGCCCAGAGGTTTTTTTTCTTTTTTCCCCTCAGCATTGTGTGGTCAGTCACATGTTCCATAACATGTGTGTTAGCCCTGTTAGCCTCTAAGACATGTTTGCTTAAGGATGTTTGAGGACCAAGAATCAAACTCTCTATTTGGGTAAATGGGTGCATCCCCACAGATTTAAAACAGAGGACCTGAATGATCACTGAATCACTCCAGCTTTAGCTACTTACCTAAAACTAAACTAATGCATTAGTGAATCAGGCCTAGAGTGTCAAAAATCTCCATTTGCACTTTAATTACCTCATTCTTTGGTTGATATACATATACCAGGAGCTTTCCTTTAAAGAAAACAAAACCAACAAATCTCCCCATGTAAATGGGTGAAACTCCACTGAGGTTAGTAATACTGTGTTCATTTAGTCCAGAAGAAATTTGGTCCACTCTCTTTTCAACTGTTAACCTCAACTAGTGTCATCCTGGCAAGCCATCCTGTCAGCTTTCAGAGAGATCCTACCAAGTAAATTTTGTTGCTCATCGTGTTCCAAGTTTGAACACTAATGTTTGTGTCTCTTTTTTAAATGTTCAGAAACCATGATCATCTTATTACCAATTTATGGTATGGTAGATGGTACAGTATGGCTGGTAACCATCTCTGCTGTCATGCAAAAGCAAAAGCATGCTGCTGTGTAGCGCTGCTGAATTGCCTCTGTCAGCGGCATCTGAATGAGCAACTCCTGGTGAATATATTAGTGAGGCAGTTCTCAGCTGATTTCCCCAGCCTTCACTAGGTTAAAGGATATGAGGGAGAAATTATCACTATAAAATTAGCATGTAGAATTAGAAAGTTGGCCAACTAAATTTGCTTGTCACATTAACCGTGTTACTTTTTGATCATTACAGAAAAAGCTGCTTGCCTAAATATCATAATGAGCCCATCTAAATCTTCAGCCTCCACTCAAGCAAAACTTCACTTAGGCAATTGGGTGACCTTAGTGCCACCCCACACAGGGGCGCCCCATGTCCACAACCCCAGCAGATGCTGGACTAGTGACAGGGTCTCCTTCCCTTCCCCAATAGCAATAGGGTGGGAATAGTGTGGTGAGCACCCCCCCTTTACCTTTCCCAGAGGCAGGAGGCTTGATTGGCTCTGATGATGAATATAGGGCCAGGTAGTTAACTTCCTGGTTCCAATGACAGCTGCTCCTCCCTCTTCTGGTGTCTGTATGTAGACTGAGGCAGATGTCACTGCATCTGTAACTGTTAGGTCATGTTTGTGTGTATGTGTGTGAGAGAGATCCTGAGGTCTCTGCATGACTGTAGGAGTTGGGGTTTATTGTGCCTTTGCCTTAATCTGGCCCTGGCTGAAAAGAATCCTGTTGACTTTAATGGGGGTTAGATCAGGACCATAATAACTGCAGAGATGTGGATCAGAGAGGAAAATGTTTTCCCATCATTTTTACTACTCTGCAGATCTAAATATATTCATAAAATTGCTTAGATTAGTGAGAGATGATGAGAATACTGAGCTATGTAATTATATTGTTTTGCCATCTAGAACAAAAAAAAGTTGTCATCTTGGGTTTCTCTTCCTTATTAACGTATCATAAAGGTAAAAACAAACCCTCAGCATCAATGGAAAGCACGATCATCCTTACTGTTCTTTCCTAAATTCCCATTCATTTCAAGGGAATACTGCTCTGAGTAGCAGAACAGATGCTTTTATTGTAAAAGCTGGAGAGGAATTTGGACAGTAAAATTATTTTTTTTTAAATAGATGCAGCAATTTTGCTATAATAAACTTCAGATTGCCGGCCTTTCATTTATATGTTTGGGCAGCGCATTGTGCAATAATTACTGCTGCTATTTTACAGAGATCCAGATGATTGCTGGATATAATAATGTTTCAGACAATTGTGTCCAACCACATGCCTCTACCCACAGTTTGGAAGCTGTAATGTAATTGAATTGACTAGGTCCCATCAAGAATATCAAATATTGGTATCAATCATTTTCCTTTCACCTATCTCTTTCTGAGGGTGCTCAGCTCTCTTCTGCATTGCAGGCTTATTTTTTAAGTCCATTTGAACAGACTGTACTCCTTTCTGACATTTCTCAATTTTAGTGAGTGGTTGCATCATTACCTCTCTGCAGGCAGTTTCAGTCTGTGCTACCTCTGCTGTCATTTTGCCAGTCATGTCCTATTATTGTTTAGATACGTGTGTATACCCCATGACAAATGCCAAATTGTCATGGCTTGGTCTAAAAGCAGTTTTGTGAGCTTGTTCAAGATCTTTAGCAGGAAAAAATTGACCAAGCCAGAAATGTCAGACTCAATAAATTATTACCAAAAAAAAATCTGACATTATTGGCAAATGTGACAACAAGCAGGCATGATAGATTAAGAGAAACCCCCTCAGAAAAATGATGGTCAGATTTTATAGCAATGCAGGCAGACCAGAGTAAATTTGCTAGCCTTGATTTACTGTCTCCAGTACCATAAACACAGATCTCTCTAATCTAGCAGGTGTACCATGCTCATCTCCAGAGTGTCTCAGGAGTAAAGGATGGGGAGAGAATGGGCAGGAGAAAGAAAAGGCAGAGCCTTTAGCACCATATTTTCTTGACCTCTACATAAGGTCCTGCGCATCTTTTCCATCCTGGCCTCTGAAACAAGTGCCCTCCCTCCCCTTGTTTAGCCTCCATAAGGAAGAAGAGCCACTTCTCTCCTTGAAAACAAAGGTGCAGTGGTGAGCTGGAGCCGGTTCCCACAGGTTCCCAAGAACCGGTTGCTAAAATTAGACCTCCGTGGAGAACCGGTTGTTAAAGGGCCAGGGGGTGGGCAAAGAACTCCGGTCCGCAGGCCGGACCATCCAGTTGCTCCCAGGATTCCCAGCTGGGGAGGCTGAGGCTCCCCTGGCCCTTCCCCCGCTTCCCCCCAGCTGCGGCGTGGCCAGCCGCCGGCACCAGCTGGGCAGCTCAGCTGAGCTCCGGAGTCGTCCTGCTGCTTTGAGCTGCGGGCAAGGTAAGGGGGGAGGGGGCTGCAAGCTCTAGGGCTGCTGGGGGGGCAAGTGGGACAATTTGCCCCAGGCCTTGCAGGGGCCCCTGGCCCCACGAGTATATCTCCCCAGGGGTGAGCTGCAGCGGGTTCGCACGGGTTCGCGGGAACCCGTTGTTAAATTTTAGCAGCCATTTTAGAACCGCTTGTTAAGGGCTGCTGAATTTAACAAAAGTTCCCGCCCACTCCTCTCCTGCTCCGCCCCCTTCTCCTCCCCCTCCCCTGCTTCCCACGAATCAGATGTTCGCGGGAAGCCTGAACAAGCAGCATGGAGGCAGCCAGCACGTAAGCTGGGGCGCGGAGCGGGAGGGGAGGTGCGGCTGGCTCAGCAGCTCCCGGTCCCAGACCGCGGCTCCCTCCAGCCCAGCGCCGGCCGGGGAGTCGGGCCCCGCGGCTGCCACCGAGCGGCCGGGCCCCGGTGCCGGCCCGGGGAGTCAGGCCAAGCGGCCGGGCCCCGGTGCCGGCCCGGCCCGGGGAGTCGGGCCGAGTGGCTCGGCGAGTCGGGCCGGCCCGGGAGTCGGGCTCGCGCGCCGGTCGTGGTCCTGGCAGAGTGGACCCGGTCCCCAGGCAGTGTGGTAAGGGGGCAGGGAGGGGTGGGTTGTGGGGGTGGATAGGGTCAGGGCAGTCAGAGGGCAGGGAACAGGGGGATTGAATGGGGGCAAGGGTCCCGGGGAGCAGTCAGGAAAGAGCAGGGTTGGATGAGGTGGTGGGGGCACTCAGGGACAGAGAGAAGGAGTAGTTGAATGGGGTAGGGGTTCTGGGGGGCCATTGAGAATGAGAGGAGGGGTTGGGTGGGGCGGCAAGGGGCAGTCAGGGGACAGGGAAGGGGGGGATGGGTCAGGGGTCTCGTAGTGTATGTGTTAAGGAACATGAGGGGTTGGATGGGGCATAACCCCCCCCACGGAGGGGGGGGGAGGAGGGAACCCGTTGTTAAAATTTTGGAGGGAGGAGGGAACCCGTTGTTAAAAATTTGGCAGCTCATCACTGTATCTCCCCCTGCCCCGGCCCCTCTCCTGCCCCCACCCCTTAAATCAGAACTTTTTATAGGGAACCGGTTGTTAAGATTTTGGCAGCTCATCACTGCAAAGGTCTGCCCTGCCTCAGATATGGGAGAGGAATGTTTCTGTCCTATCGCCCTCCATATTCTTTTATGAGGGAACTGTGCTCCAGTCAGCTCTGACCATTTACTTGTGGGGACTGGAAAAACCCACTTCTTACCAGGGAGGATTGGATAAGGAAGGACCCACTGGACTGCTGCAGCATTCAAAGCTATTGCCAAAACACAAATATAAAGCTCCATGCGTGCAGGTGTCAGACCTCCTGCACAGCCCTACTGTTGTAGAAGCAGTATGGGGGTAGACAACAGTGTTTTGTCCATGTGCACTGCAGGTATTTTGATTATTGATCTCCTTTGTTAACAACTAAAAGAGCATGTTTCATTCTTAGAGCCACTGAGAGGTTTGTTTCCCTTAAGATTATTTATTCAAATTCCAGCAGCCAGGATATTCACACGCATCTGCCTGCAAATGTTTGGACAATGAGCTTTTGAAGATCAAAGGATCACCATGGAGCCTTTGAGGCTGGCCAATTTAACACATACATGAACAAAAAAAATTGGCTTTACAAAATGCACAGTGCAACCTCAACTATTCAGGTATGCTGATGAATGGCATTGGTTGAATAATGTAAACAGTTATTATCTCTGTAAGTTATTGACAGGAAACTAATTGAGAACAATTTATTTGGTGTACATGAGATGCCCATCTGTAGAGCAGGTCAGACAGTGGAAACTATTTATGCATATTATTTGACACAATTATCAACTTGCCAAATTATTTGTGACTTATTTCACCAGCCCTATTGATGGATCTCAGATTTTCTCACATTAGTTTAATTTACATCATGCCACCTTAATCTAACACACATTTCAAGGAAGCAAAAATCAAAGTAAACTTTATAACAAGTATGATTTGTAATTCTGTCCCAACCCTGTGATCATCCCCTTCTCATCAGCTAGTGAAGGAACCAAGCCCCAAATTTTCAAAGCTGGATGCTTCAAGTTCAGCTTCTAAATTCATGTTTAGGTACCTAAATAAAAGCGGCCTGACTGCCCAAAGGTGTAGAGTTCCCACAGTTCCATTGGCTTCTCTGGGAGTTCTGAGTGTGTATCATTTGGGATAATTGGATCCTCTGAGATTTTGGCATAATGTCAAAGCATCAGGCACAATAAATTGATATTTGTGAGGACCACCAGCAGGTGTCTCCTATTTGTGACATGATACCTTCATACTACAATTCCAAGGGTTCCCATTGAGTCCAATAAACTTTAATAATAAATCAACGGAGGGAAATTGCACTCTCAGAAAGTTTTTCTTCATTCAGTTTCCAATCAGTCACACGTTTTATAGATTTTTTTCTCAAAGCATCTTGATGCCTTTCTGGAATCTAATCTTGTAAAACTGCTTCCAAACTTCCTGGGCTGGAGGAGGGAATACCTGCAATCCTGCAGACTACAGCCATTTGAGCCTGCCAGATCACTTTGCCTGCTTATGTCATTCTCCTCCTGCTTAATGCAGAATTTTCAGGCGTTTTCCCAACACAAGAATTTAGATAACCTGTTCATGTCATTATGCTTTCTAGATGGTTTATGTTCAATTTGGAACTCACATTCTTCCCATTTCTGTGGCCATTTCTGTCTGAATTTTTTGAAAATTAAACAATTGCAGTTATGCAGCTTGATTCGGTCTGGCAATGAAACTGGACATACAAATGAAGGGGAAATTGTTCAGTTAACAATCGCTAATAGTTATTGTCACATGTTGGGGAGATTTTAAGGCTTTTATAAGAACATTTTAGTAGTGTGGGGTTTTCTGTTCTCAAACATCAAGATATTAAATAGGGGATTTACCAGTATGACTTTAAAATTAATGTAATGTTGGTGAAATAAGATTATCACCCAGCGAGAGGGCAACAGAGAAATCTATTGCACATCCAGGAGGCTATGAAAATCTGCTGCTGTATTTAGCAGGTGGACAAAAGAGACTGCAAGCAGAGAGGAAAGAGAATATTTAACATGTCACAGTTAAACAGCCACCAGAAGGCAACAGATACATGGGCCAGGGAGCAGAGAAAGGAAGTTGCTGCTATCCTGAGTCTCTGGATTAGGCCTGATTTCAAAATGTTTATTAAATATGATTCAAAGAAACTGACTGATATAGCTTAACCTTGTGCTGTGAGGGGAGGTGGAAGCAGAGGGTAAAACAAGAGAGAAGTCTCATGCTACAAAGGGGAAGAAGAGGGAGCTCCTCTTTTATGGTTCCATGTGGGGAGACTGAGTATTGAGCTATTTTTCTCTGCATTATTTATTTTTATTATTTCTTATCCTTTATGTAACATGTGGATGCATCATAGACCTTACAAACATGAAATAGAAAGATCCCTTTCCTGGAGGGTTTACAATCTAATCCTGCAAGCTGCTCCATGCCTGTGGAGCATTGGCCCTTCACAGAGCTCCATTCAGGTCAGTGGGGCATAGCATGGATGCAGGGGTCTGCTCCCGTGGAGCAGCTTGCAGGATAGGAGGGTCTATAGACTATATGCAGACAAAAGCAGTGGGAGAGAGGCAGGATGTGTTTCAGGCTATCTTTTAATATGTACTGTATAGTGAATCAGTAGAGGAATCACTGTTTCAGTGTTGGTGTGGAAAGGTGAGCTCTGAGGAGGGTGGAGATGGCAGTTTCATATACTACAGGATTGCTGATCAGGGAGGTATTTGTGGATTTTTGGAGGAGGTAGATGATCATGAGAAAGGCTAGCTCACATGAAGAGGGTAGATTTCGGTAGGCTGAGTGATTAGGTTTTGACAGTTATTTTCTATAACACTGTAGTTTTTCCTCTCTGAAGTCTGAACATACAGCAGTAAGCAATGATCTTCTGAGATCCATCTGTAACCATGATAGCATTGCTTCTACCCCACTATTATCAGTCAGTGATCTGGTAGTACTTCGGAATATGTTGCCAAAAATTGGACTTCATGCTTTTGTAGGAAGATGCCTTAGCAAAAGCTGGCATTAGCATCAGGTTGGCAGTATGTGGGCAGGGATTACATTATTACCTAAAAGCAGCATGATGACAGAGCTGATGTTGTACTGGTTATCATTTAATCATTTGTCTGAATCAGCTTCCCCATAAAAGACACATATGAAAATGTAAAGTAGATCATGAAGAAGTATCTCTATCCGTTATGGGACTACTCATATGTATAAAGTTAAACATGTGCATAAATCTTTGCAAGATCAGAATATTAGATTCTAAATATATTTGATCTGAGTCAGAATTTGCACCACAGAATTAATCCTCATTAAAATAATTAATGGTATTGAAGGGAAAAAAAACCAACCCTTTGACTTCTAGTCTTAGAAAGCTCTGACTCTGAAATGCACATAATTGGAAAGGCAGGATGTGACCCTTTCTCAGTTTTTTTCCAGGCTGTAATGTACCCTGGGATAAGATGCAGCCGTGTAAAATTTCAAAAAGATTGGTTGCTTTGGGGAGAATTCTCAGGATGAGAGGTCATTTGAAAATCAGGCTTATTATGCAGAGCAAGCTTCAGCCCTAACTATGAAGCAACTACTGGCACTCCATAATAAAGGTATGACTAACCACACTGCTTGAAGAAGATCCAGGTACCTGTGAGTATATGGTTAAATACTTATCAATTCATGAATAGTACGGTGTGAGCTAAATAGGAACTATGCAAGTTGGGTGTAGATTAAACTTTAATTGTTTAATTCTCAATTACATTATTTTTATAAACTTGTAAAAACAGCTTATGCTTTGGTTAGCATTTACTAGACAAGTTATGAACCCATCAGTATCAGTTCCCCAGTTCTTTGTGGATAAAATCTAGAATATTTTAAGAAATGCTGAGAACAGTGAGGTAATTGTCATGAGAGCATGGATGCATGATGCTGATGAAACAATTAGTTTTTTTCCTAAAGGGACAGTTCTTGCTGAGTGCATATCTCATGCTTGTAACTAAAGGTGAGAGATGGATCTGTTCTTTCCAGCATGGAGTCTACACATCTTGAGAACATCTATCATGGTCAATTCAGTTGATACTGGAAGGCCATGGACACTGGTATTTGGACTTTCCACAACAATATGAATCCAGAGAGATTGCCCACTGAAAGATCGTTGGGCCACAGTGACTCTATCCAGAATACTTGGATGCACCAAATTTGTCCCACAGTCACAGAGGTGGTCTGTGAAGTGAAGTAAAAGGGAAGCTTACCCTATAAAAGTTAAGATCATGCAGAAGAAAGTTCTCTCACTTGCTCTCTCTCTCAAGGCCAGAACAACACTTGAAGCCCTGTGCCTCTCCCTTCCCTGAACAGATGAAAGATTTGGGTCATCAGCAATGATAACCTGCCCCGCTGTTGCTGACAGAGAGATCCTGAATATGTTAAACTACTTTATGAGCTCCAACCACTTGTTCCATCACTTGATTCTATTTACTGATGATCCGTGAGTTAAACAAAGAAGCAGCAGTAAGAACACTTCCTTTATTCCTTTCATTTAGCTTGGAAGAAGCCTTGATTATCCAGTTCTCCATCAGTGTGTGTTTGTGTGAATGGATGTGCACGTATTTATAGGAAAGGACCTTCAATAGTTTTCTGTCCTAGTACTAAAACCAAGATGCCATCAAATTAGCCAATAGGTCCTACAGGGTTAAAAAGTAATGTTCTGTAAAGCTACTACTGTATGCTCTAATCACCTCTTCCGTATTATGTCTGTAAAAGGACTTCTGTGTTATTGTGAGAAGGGGGAAGAAGAGTAAGAATAATGAAGTTGCAGCACATAACAGTAGAATTTAAGGAGGAAGTGTTAATGAAGGTATTCTAATGAATGTACTTCCTTAAACTGAACCAAAGACATAGCCTGCCTTGAATTATTTTGCATGAGAAGAGTCTAAACATACTCCAAAACCATTTCCTATTTAATTTCTCCCATTGCAGGATTAATAAAAGTAATTATTTGTGTCAACCTCATCATTTTATTTAATTACATGTTATGGAGTTATTGGTTGGATAACTTGAACCTCTTGATTAACTGATGGTGTTTTAATTGTGATTTTGATTTCATCATTGTATTGTTTTAGTTTTATTTAGCTCAGCAATATTTAGCTTTATATTTGTTTTCTTTATTGTATAAAAAGAAGTCCATAAATCCATATATGAGCTGGTTTAGTCCATCAGAATTGGAATGGGGATACAGGTGTGACACCCCGATGGCCCAATATTCACCACTGTCATGTAATTAGGATATGTTTTGTACAAAGTAGGCCTTGTGAGGTATCATTCTAAAACTCTTGATCTGCTAGACATTAATATCTTTTTAGATTGTATGTACTACCATTGTATTTGAAGTTATGAAGTTTGGCTATGTATGTGTTACTGAAATATGTTGTGAGGTTGAAAACACCCACAAGTAGCCTTTCAGGTACAACAATAAAAAGGCCAAACAATGTTAATGGCTTATTGAGGAAATGCACACAAGCACAAGGACTACTCCAGAAACTGTGTACAATAGAAACATCTCAGAGATAGCTCTACACAATGGGAACTGTTTGACCCAGGTCACAGCAAAAGAGCTTTCCAGCAAGTGGGAAGAAGATATAAAAGGAGGACATCACAATGGTATCTCACTCTACCTACACCTGGAAATACCTGAGGGGCAAGGACTGAACTGGGGGCAGTGATGGTCCCAGGGTAGAGGGATTTTTAGCCTGTGTATTAAAATCTGGGAAAGCCAAGGCAATTTGTGCCTGAAGAATCTGCCAGCCTGGTTATCACTCAGGACGAGAATTTGCTAATTCATATCTTACCTATCTAGTGTGTTAAACTCAGTTTGCAGTTTTGTTTATTTACAAAGGTAATCTGCTTTGATCTGTTTTTATCACTTATTATCACTTAAAATCTATCTTTCATAGTTAATAAGCTTGTTTTTGTTTTGTCTAAAACCAGTGTGAAAATTATAATTTGGGGCAGAAAGCTGTTGCATATCTCTGTCCACATTGAGGGAGAGGGCGAATTTTACAAGCGTCTGCTGTACAGTTCCCTGTGCAGCGCAAGATGGTATTTTGTTGGGTTTGCCCTCCAGACGGGAGGGGGTGGGGTGCGTGCCTTAGCAACTGGGAGGTGCCTTAGCTGAGCCCTCCCATGCAGAGCTGATCTCAGCATCTGTGTGTGAAGCTGCAGCTGGGTGCGTCCCTATCTGTGTGAAAGGGAGCCCAGGCTAGTGGGTTAGGCGGGCTCAGTGGTACCCCAGTTCCAAGTGGCGCCCTGGGGGGAACCTGTCACAACAGGTATTCCAGATTCCTTAGCTCTATCCTTAGATTAACATGTATGTCCTTCACGATGGCGGTTAGATTCACAGAAGCAAAAAGCAGTATTGTATCTGCTAATTTTTTCTTTAAAAAAAAATAAAAAATAAAAGCAAGCCAACCCAATGCATATTGCTAAAATGCTGGGATATTTCCAGGCATATGGTTGCCAGCTGTTGCCAGACTTCCACACTGACAGGCCAGGATGTCTAATGTTGTATTCAGTGTCAGTTTGTCATATCTTATGTTTAAAACAAATGTGAGGAGAGAAAAAAGCCTAGACCTTTATGAGTTTCAGATTATCATTTGCTTTGTTGCCATGTTGAACCGTTCTGGAGTTCAAAATGATCATGAGCTATTGGGGTCTTTGTTTTCAGGGTGTTCCATTTTTCATTCTCTCCAATTTATTTGAGGAAATTAGTCGATCGTGTTACTGACGCATCTGCTCTAGCCAACAAGTGAGAGCTAAGCTGTGCATTCTGCTTCTTTCCCTAGCAGCTCCAATGCAGGCAAAGAAGGCAGTAAACGGAGTTCCGGAGATGATTCTCCTAGCATCAGCGGCATTGGGTTTTGGGGTGGGCAAGCTGATGTAACCTTATCCTGAAATTTTACACAAGACAGGTGTTGTGTATCTTAGACACACTCCTTTCCATAAATACACACATTGAGCCAAGAATGACTGATGCTGTTGATATACACACAGCCCAGTCTCTCACTAGAGTTATGTCTTGTATGTGCAAGATTCCCATAAAACATAACTTGAATCTTAGCTTTAAAGATCATTAATGTTTATTTACCAATACCTTGTTATTTTATTTATTAAGTTTGTCATTAAGCTCTGTTTTGCATATGCTCATGTTTGCTCATGCATACTTTATGAATATAGAAATTAGTATCTCATTAACTTGATAATTAGGCCAATGATAAACAGCTGTTTGGTTGCCATGTGGGGCAGGATTTCTACTGCAGTTCCTTACTTTCCACACATACTTATTTTCTGGAATATCTACACTGGAAAATAAAATATTTTATTTGTAACATTTACTTTTAATTGTAATTGAGCACCAAACTGAAGCTCAGTTTTAAGTGGAAAAAAGACGTTAGAACTACAGCGAGTCTCAAATATCCAAGAAAGTTAATTGTTTGCTTTGGTAGGATTTATTGGGTTGTGCCCCCAACACATTTTGGATGTTTCAGACTTAAAAATTTCTACATTCGCTGGGTTATCGATTACATATTACAAGTTGCTTTTACAATTTAATTTATGCTGAGAAACATGGCACATTGTAATCCTTAAATATCTAGAGGGTTTCAGAGCTTTGACTTTACGGTGATTTCATGCCTCCTTGACTTATCTGCATTAGGTTCCGGTATCAGTTATACTGAACATGGCACACACTGAGATGTCAGCCACGTGTTATGTTTGCTGGGAGGGTGCATAGTAATGCAAAAATGGAACAAACTCTGTTGGCCAACACAGTGTAGTTCTGAACTGCTGATAAGCTAGATGGCATTCTCAGTGACACCTGCTAAATTCCACTACAAAACTGCATAGAGATTTGAGGTGATTTTTCTGCCTTGTCAGCGGGAGAGCTTCTCCTGCCAACATAGCTTCTGCGGTTCACGGAGGTGGTTTTATTATGCTGATGGGAGACCTGTCTCCCATCAGCATAAAGCATCTTCACCAGATATGCTGCAGCTGCACAGTTGCATTGGTACTGCTGCAGCTCTGTGTGACCTTAGTTCTGAGCCTCATAAAAGTACTTATTGAAAAGTTATTTTTTTGCCTTTTGTGGGACTACCATTGTACAAGATGGCAGCTATTTCACAAAAATGATTTGGGCTCAGGCACCATAATGTTGTGAAAAAAATGTAGGCCCTACATCAGAATTCACTAGTGCAATCAGTGTCCCATTGAACACAGTGGTACCCCCTCCAGGTAAAGACATCTGTGTTTGTAAATCCTGATGGGGGATTGGGACCACAGACAGGATAACTTAGATCCCTACAGACCTTACCCCACTGCCAGCCTCTTTTTAAATTACATGAATTGAACACTGTTGCGGTGGTCAGTAATCACTCAAGACAAGGGGCTCAATTAATGAAGGGGACTTCAGTGTTGCGATGCTGAGTGTTGCCCTGCAGCCTAGTGGAACTCACAGCCCGGAGTTAGGCTCCCAGGGTCCGTATACAATGCATGGGGAGAGCCTAAAAGTGGGATTAACAAAACTCAGCATGCTGAGTGGGGAGCTGCCTAAACTAGCCAATAGAAAATGCCAAGGAGGGGGTGTGTGCCCTAAGCCTCACCCTTCTTAGGGCGATAGGCACCTAAGTCCAGGCCAGAGGGAGGCCACAGTAGAACAGCTTCAACAGGGGAGTTGGAGAGACAGATCTCCCACCTGCCATGTGAGTGCTACTCCAACCTCTGGACTCTCTTGCTCTCTCTGGCCCAATGATGCTTCCCCTTTGGATATAAACTTACTTAAATAGTCATGGGGCCAGAGAGAGGGAGAGAGGTTTTTCAGCTGGTTAGAAAATTTTACTAAAAAAATCTGTCCACAGTAAAGGAAGACATAGGAATATACTGTACTTTATGCTTTTTTTTTTCCATCTGGAGGATTTGTGATACTAGAAATAATAATATTATTACCTAGCTTTCATATCGCATTTCTCATTTGTAGTTCTCAAGGTACTTTACAAAGGAGTTCAGTTTCAGTATCCCCATTTTACAGATGAGTAAACTGAGGTACAGAGAGGCGACGTGAGACGTGACTTGCCCAGGATCACCGAGCAGTTCCATCGGCATAGCAGGAACTAGAGTTCAGGCCTCCTGAGTCCCATACTAGTGAACTATCCACTAGGCCCCAAGTAAAGAATACTACTTTAGGGGGATATCTTTCTCTCTTTTGTAAGGTTATGGGGGGCAGGGGAGGACAGAAAGGTTGTTAAGTGGATCTTCATTTCAAAAATCCAGAAATCTGTTGGTGTGATATGTCTGGTGTGTCAAATAAATTAGAGGGAAGAAGACATGAGTATTCAAGGCTTTCCTTGTGCCTGACAACTGATTTTCTCCAAATACTTTAGCCTATTGTGTCATCTTTAGAAATGGAAAATATGTCATTATGGTTGGTTGGGGTTCTTTTTCCTTGAGAAAACAGAATGTCCTGTAGTTGGAAAGTTTTCAGGTTTTCATCAGCTTCACTTGAAAAAACATATGATCACACCATGTCTGCTCTGAATCTCAGCAGCTGAAAATGAGGAAATGAATTGCAGAAAGCTTTAAGATGTGAGGAGTCAGGAAGAATACGTGTATTTGAGTCCATTTCTTTCCCTTACAAACGATAGTTGACACTAAAATAATAGTATCTGGGCAAGGAAAAATGTTCAGTGAGAAATGTTAGGTATTTTTATTCTGAGTAAAAACAATCTAGGAACTAATTGCAGTTTTTCTAAATCTCTCAGGATGTTACTAAATATTCACAAATATAAACAGAATATGTAACAGTTTAATAGCTTTTTGATGCTTTAGTGGAATATTCGATCAAGGCAAGTATTTAATAAGTGGGTGAATTCATATGACACTTTCCATTAATGAAGTATTGACCCATTGCATCTAAGCCACTACTGGAATTCAGTGACCACTGAAGTCATGGGGGTCTCGGGTGCTGGATCCCATTGCCATTATTATTATTTATTAATTGAGCCAAGTTATACTTCCCAGAGCCACATGTGGATCTTCCCTTCTGCATCTTGCTTTACCTCCTCCCACGTGGAAAGATGCAGTATTGCCTCTGCGGTAGCATGTCCATCTCCCTCCAGACCTAAGAGTTCATGCGCATGGAAGAGGCATGGAGTGAATAAGATAGAGGAGGAGAGGGTGGGAGATGGCAAAACATGCATCATATCCCCTGGTAAAAAATCAAGTAGGAAATTTAATACAGCCTAAGGCTTTATTGGATTTCCATGCCATTTTTCCTCTAAGATTTGGATCCTCATTTAAGCTGACAATTGCCAGCTGCAAAAGCCTGCCAAGTATGGATCTAGTGGAGCTGTGCTGCCAAGTAGCAGGTGGGGGATTGCTGGAGATCAAGAATTGGTGGGAAGGCCATGTGGGTAGCCGTGGCCTCTCATTGGTCTTCATTTGATTGACAGGACTGCAGCTATTTTTGAGGGACTGGGGGCACACCCTGTTCCCCTCAATGGAACAACTGAGGAGGAGATCCTTCAGTATTCCCTTCCCTTGCCCCCTTCCAGAGCATTTCGTTCAGGAGGCGCTGACTGAGCCCATTATTGTCAGAGATTGCAAAATAATTGACAACATTTCCCACAAATGTCTGGTCAAAGTTTCTTGTGAGTTCACTTCAGCTACATTCTCCACTACCTTGTGTGTGCTCTCCATGTATTCAAGGTTTACTGGAGCAAATGTTCACACAAAGGCCATTTTAAGTTTGAATACTTGTATTCCCCCAATACTGTAATTATAAACTTGCTTTGTAAGGAGCATTCATACCAAAATAAGATTAAAAGAGAATTGATACCATGTGACATTTGTGACCATTACAACTAGGAAGCACAATTAAATGTTGCATAGCAACCTGCTCAGTAAATCGATGTAGAAATCATTCTATGCAATAATTTTGAATAATGATAAATTTAAGAGAATGGTGTTAGGTAGTGAACAGAAAAAAGAGGTGGAATTCATCAAATTAGTTCTAATTATTATTTGCATTTCCGATTTGTTTTAACTAGAGACTGTCCAGGTACCTTAGGGCAGTTAGTTGCTATAGGGGATGAAGGGTCTATTTTCCCAAATGTATGGTTGAGTTCATTGTAACTCTTATTGATTTTTCTATTTTTGAACCCCTCATTTGTTCCTTTTAGGGCATGCTTTTATTATCAGGGTAGTTTATACCTTGAATCTCACCATCTTAAGTTCATAATAAAAAGAACCTTGGAGGGAGGGGTAACCAATTACACTGCTGGGGCTAAATTATGATTGCATCACTGTAAATGAGTTCAGAATCTGGCCCGTAGGTTTCACCCACTTATGGCATGTGTCTCAACAGTAAAGAGGAGATACATTTAGTCCACTGTAATGGGGCTGCTGTTGGTGATGGCTCATTCTGCTTTCCCTCCAGCTGATGATGCTGGTTTATACATAGTGGGTTTGCAGACAGAGTACTACAGTTACAGCAAAAGCAAGATTAAATCAAATCAAGCTTTGCTATAGACTGGTACCCACTGCAGCTGGCTTTCAGCTAGTCTTGATTCATCAAGGACCTTGGGCTAGTAGATTCTGTGATGTGTATGCATACCTTCCAAGGGAATCAAGGGGAGTTTTATTCATACTCCTGTTCTTTTTATCTGTTCCACCCTAATACAAGGATAAAGGTTTTCTTAAGATGTTATAACAAGTGGGGATTCACATTTTTGCTGGGCTGATGATCATGAAGCCTACAAACTGCAGTAAACTAACACTGGAGCCTGTAGCAAAGAGTGTTAGGGGGATGGTGTAGACAGCAATCCAGGGTCAGAAGAGGAAAAACTGGTTCTGGGCAACCTAGAGAACGTAGCTAGAGAAATCTCTGGGAGAAGCAGTAACATAGAGAGCACATTTGGAGTTGAATCTTGGCCCAGAGAAAAGCACAGCAGGTGAAAGAAAAGGAAATGCATAAACTGGGAGTGTTTTGGGGTTTTTTTTAAGATAGCTTGACTTTGAAGGAAGCAGTAATTTATGTGCAATCATGAGGAAAGCAATGAAAACCCTCTGCTGGAAAGAAAGGAAAATTGGGACAGTTTTATTGCCAGTCAACCTCCTGCTTTACAAAGCAGCAATTCCCATTCCATTGGGAGCATTGTGGGTTCTGTTCCAAGGTAAACAAAACCCACAAACAGGTTTACAGCTGAATACCTACTTGAAGAATTTTGAAAGGACTCTCATTTCCCTCTGTTCCCTAATCCCTAAATTTAAAACTGGAGAATAGATTATTTATGGAGCTGTGGGCAACAATATTATTAAAGAAGTGCTGTTGAGCAGAGAGATTTTTGTCCCTTTCTCAGAATTTCTATTCTGTAATGTGACAATTTCCCATCTGAATATGGTCCTGTCAAAATTTCCTGGGCAGTTATTGATCACTTCATTCTCTTTCCTATATTGTGGCTATTTTGGTTAATGATTCTATTGATTTTAGACTGTGTGTCACCATGGGCCCTGTGAAATTTAATGAAATTGTCATATTGATACAAGCCTGTCTTTCCAAAAAGTTTGTGACAGTGATCTACCGCTTTGTCTCTCTTGCATTCATCACAGTAGTATTTGCCAGTGAGGTTACCATTAGCTTACTTCCTGCTTGCAAGAATGATTTTAGGTTGCTAATTTCAGCTTTCAAGGGGCTGTTGTGTTTTGGAAAGGGTGCGCTAATGGATTCTTCCATTTCTTGGGATGCCCCTGAAGCCTTCACTCAACCCTTTCTTTTTCATTGTTTTATAGTTAGGGTCAGTGTTGAGATCTACTTGATCTGCAGGGTGAACATACCTAACCTAGCACTGTGGAGAGTAGGCTGCGCAGCTGAAATAGAGCAAAAGATGAGTTTCTAGTTGTGGGGTAAACAAAATATAATGAATATCTGAAAGGGATTGGGAGCTTTAGAAATATCCAGGAAAGTGCCCTGGACAGGTTGTGCTATTGCAAAGTCTCTTTGAGGAGAAGAAGAAATATATCGACTAATAATACCTTTTGCTTTAAAAAATCACATTCCAAATATTACCTAATATATTTTCCTATGAGGGGCTGTATTCTTTGTTGGCTGTCGTACGTAGCACAATGGGGCCCTGATTCCTGACTGGAGTTCCTAAGCACTACTGGAATGTGCTGGGTGCCTCACAGCACAGATACGACATTACTTCTGGTCCTGCAGAGCTTACGTATTAGGGCCCCAGTCCTGAAATCTGTTCCATGCAGGCCGCCCCTGGTGGGGCCTCACACAGGTGCACAAAACTCTCTGTGCTGCCTCTCTTGAAGGATTGGGCCACATTTCAGACCTCCCAGAATTAGGAAAGTGCTAAATTATGTGGTTGCCCAGTGGAAACCAGTTTGCCACACGCTGGTGTCATCGTGGAAGGAGTGGCTCTTAAAGAGAGAATTTAAATGAGGTGAGAATACTGGCCTGGCAACAGAACTCACAAAGGGTGTTCCACGTAGGAGAGAAGACAGGAGAAAGCATGAAGATGGCTATGGAAGAAACTGACAAACACTTTCTTCCCTAGTAGATAGTTGCATTCATTCCTAGAGACAGCTCCTATTCAGTGATTGGTGAAGTGACTCCTGAATATATATTTGGGAAAGTGCTTTAGGATCCTTCAAGGCAAAAGGTGTTATAAATGAAAGAAGATTATTCTTGATATTATTGTCGTATGTTCCTTGCTTGGAATTATCTTCTTGAGTCTTTGTCTTTCTTTCACAGTAATTTTCAGTCAAAAAACAAAACCTACTTTTTCCATTTCAACATAGACATAACTGTAGACTATAAAATGTTAACTGCTTTTTGTTTGGGAAATGCTTATAGACTCAGTATGAAAATAGTTATAGAACTTGAATGGGTTATCATCAGTGGTGGAAGAAGGCAAACTAAGGGCTAGTGATATCCCTTGTGAATTTTATTGCCATTTACAAGAGATGCAATTAATTAATGGTTGAAAATATACCCAGTGGAGCAAGTACAACTGTTGCATTACGCTGTATTCTCCATAACAGCAATAACATACATATATCCTTTTTCACTACAATCCTGCTTTATGGAAGGAGATAGTTGCCTGGTCTTGTAGCTCTGGACACCGTGGTTTTTAGAAAGCAAGGATCTGCAAAATAATTATGTCCTATTGTGATCTGTAATGGCAAGTGTTCTATCCTGTACCAAGAATATTTGGTGTCATGTGTGGCTTCATAGCACAATCTGCAATAATTTTCTTCTTATTTAAGGACTCTAAAATTCATGGACTATGGATTAAGATGGCTGTGCACACCTCCATGTTTGTGTAAGGTAATTATTACCAATACAATTGTGATGGCTACCTCCAACTTCCCTTGCCCTTTCCTTTGCAAAGTCTTCAGTGGAAGGACAGTAAGAGAGTTTGCTGGAGATTCAGAAGGGAGCCTACTTTCCGTGAAACATTTCAGATTTTTGTGGAAATATTTCATCCTAAAACCAAAAGTGTTCAGCTGAAAATCCAAAAAATGCTGCTGAAAATGTTGACAATAAAGAGTTGGGGTTTTTGTATTTGTTAAAAATTTCCATGGGCCTGGGGGGGGGGGGGGATTTCAGCTCAGCTCAAAAAATAGGTCTATTTCAAATGCTACAGAGTGTTAACTTTTTTGGTAAATCTGTTTTCCTGTGTTTCAAATAACTCGAGACAGAAGTTAGATTTTCAGTCTTGAGTTTAGAAGGGGGCCTAGGTCTCCCAGTGTCACCATGAGTGACTGTACTGTGCAATAGGACAGAGGCAGAGTGCATTATGTACATTATTCTTCCTCCTATTGCCCAAGTCAGGAGGACCAGGAGGTGGTGTTTGGGTGTCCTAGGAAGGCAAGAGGAAAAATGAAGGGTGTAACAAAATGGAGTGGTAAAGACAAATGTTAGAGTAGGCTGAGGGAGTTAAAAGTAGAAGAGGGTCTCACTTGTACATACTCTCCTGGGCACTGTAAGTTGAGCTGCAGCCTTGGTGGAAGTCATGTGAAACTGCTTTGAATGGCTTCCAGCTGAAATCAGGCGAAACGCCAAAGTTTCAGCCAAATTTCACAGAGCATTATGGGGGTTGTTCAAACCTGAAATTCAAACAAAAGTCAGGGGAGGCAGGCAGGGGTGAAACAAATGGGGGGAAAGCAATTTTGGGGGACCCTTCCATAAAAAAGTTGCAATACTATAGAATACTATATTCTCGTGGGGGCCCCTGTGGGGCCTGGGGCAAATTGTCCCACTTGGCCACCTCCCCCCCCCCCCGGCAGCCCTGGGCACTCCACAGGGAGAAGTGGAGCAAGGGGGCCCCAGGAAGCCCCAGTCCAGTGTGAGGATTGGATCCCAGCTTGTGGTGATTCCTGGGGAAGTGGAGACACAGAAGGAGGATGGGTCTGGGGCTCCCAGAACTGCCTGGCCCCTGCTGAGGAAGGTGCCTCTCTGGATAAGAGCTCAGGGCTCGGTGTAGGGCAGCAGGAAGTGAGTGTGTGTGGAGCTGGGTCTCAGGGAAAGAGTGTAGGGTCTGGGTGCAGAGCCATCATGAGAGAGCTCAGGGCTGGGTTTGGGGAGCGCAGCAGGAGGAGAGCAAGGGGCCTCCTCTTTAGGAACAAGCAGGTTGTGCCCTATAGGCAGGGGAAAAAACACCCTGACCAAATTAAAAATGGTTTTCTCAGCTCCTCAACAGACTAAACCCAATGAGGTTTGCACAGCTCTGCTGAGTGGTCACTATTGATGTTCTTATTTGCTGTGGGTGCACAGCACCTCTGAAAATCACATCGTAAGTTCCACCGTTACACCGTGGCCCCTCTGACAGGGCATACCTTTCTTTCTATTCAGCCAACAAGGTTGAGCATGAACAGGCACAATAACCCCCGCTTCTCTTTTTATACTGTACCAGCCTATCATGCTTCTCCCCCAGAGGGTGTCTCTCCTTCACATCTACTTCTCTGCATTCCACACAGACTAGAATCCTAGTGCACATCAAAGGGGCCCCTAAGGAGGCTGCACAATTATGGGAACAATTATGATTTATACAAAAACACAGCCCTCCTTGAGAAAGTAACCTTACTGTAAAGCAGCGAGATTTTGTTTGTCATTCTGCACCACCACTGTGAACAAGACACATACTGGAAATCAGCAAAATATTGTGGAAAAGGCAGACACTGACAAATGACAAAGCCTCATTCAATTACAAACAGGAAAAACAAACAACCTTCTGAAACAAATCCCAAAAAGGGCCCTCCTGCAAAACCAAAGACAGGTTTCCATTTCCAAATGAATGCAGCAGCAGACGGGTTATACATAAATGCCTCTGGCAGTGGAGATGACAGTGGTATAAGCAACATTTGGGAAACAAAACAAATTGGCATCATCAAGTGAAAGGAATTTTTTTAAAACAAGTTTCACATTGCAATATGTGCAACAAATAAATGAATCTCTGTGAGAATGAGTATGTAATTATTCTCCCCAGTGGGGTCAGTGGAGTACTGGGATACACTAGCCTTGTTTCTCAGAGCGTTCTTGGAAGCACCCACATGTACCACAATCCAAGGGCAAGCATTCAGCTGCTGGGCCCTGTAAATTCTAGCTTCTCCTGCCCCCAATAAGCACTCTGTAATATGTCTTAAATTAAAAGATGATTTAGTAGGCCTGGAAGAAGATATTGTCTACCCCTTAGCTTTTGTCCACATGACAGTTTAGTGCGTAGCAGGCTAGTGTGCAGTAGATTTACACACCAGTTTTCCATGCCCTAAGTCTCCATATAGCAAGTACTTAGTCTCACTAGGTTTAAGTTAGTTAATAATAGAGTAATCCCCAGCTTGGCCCTTAGGGGGCAGTCTAAAGTGAGACTTGAGTGCCACCTCTCAGTCCAATCCTCCACTAGAGGTAATAAGATATGCTGTAGGTCCTCTGGCTGGGGTTCAGTACTGAGGTACGTCTCGCTGGGGGCTACTCCACACCATTCTGTGCCAACATAGTGGCTACTGGATGTGTCCTTCCAGTAGCTGCTGCAACGGCCTTCCAAGTCCCCAAATACTCCCCTTCCTACTAACACACGAGCCCCTCCAGTGCCAGAGAGAGAAGAGCACTTAACTCATCCTACTGCCATCTGCTGACCAGTGGTTGCTCTGCTGCTTCCTCACAATATATAATATGAGACAGTTGACTCCATATTTAAGCTTGTGAGTAGCTTTCTCCTATAAACCTGATTTTGATTCCAGGCTCTAACATCATCACCGCTCAGCCAAGCCATCTGAAATTGCTCATGCATTCTCCTCTGCCAGAGGAGAATTGTATTTATTTATTTTTAAAGTGTGGGTGGTGAGGGGAGTGAATCGGACAAGGCATTCGTGAGAGCTGGCAGTCTGAAAAAGCAGAGTGTTGCTTTGCTGTTTGAAAACCATTTGATTTATTTGTTTCTTCCTTTTACACATCATGCTGCAAAAGCAAATTGGCCTAGAAACTCCAGTGTTGTTTTCACTTAGCTGGTTCTTTGAGGAGTGGTGCCTCTCACTATATCTGGAAAGAATGGGTGGCTGATTCCAGAGTTATTCAGTCTGAAGTTTCTAAACTGCAGATGGCTGCCTGGTCTGATGTGGACTGAAGATCCAATCAGCATTTGCACTGAGAGGAAGAGGTGGAGCTGGGGGATGAGCAATAGTAGGAACCTCAATACAAATTCCTTAAAACTCTTCACTGGTTATGGAGCCCAGGAGGATTTTGGCCTTTGCCACTCTAAAATCCACCCTATCAGGATTAAACACTCTGTTGTGACTTATATCCTAAATGGTGCATTTGTGGACAAATTATAGTAAAGCAAAATGAGGAAGAAAGTTTATACACTTACCAGGAAGAGCTCGATGTTGCACAATCAAATATATCAAACCAAAATAACAGGTAATCAAATATAATCATGTACAACTAATGTTCCAGATAAAAAAGTCTGGTATTAGTCACCATGACCAATTACAGTTATCTTAATTTTTTTCATCAAATGAAACCATAACAGTGGGGGAGGTGGGCCAAGAGCTGTTCCATGTTTCATATTAGACACATGATTAATGTTGCTTACAGCGTGGTATGGCTCTACAGTAAAAAAAGTGTATTCAAAAGGTCTGATTTTCTGCAGACAAATACACACAACTAAGAAAGGAGAAGTAGAATGGTCCAGCACAAAACTCATTACTTAAATGGCTTTAGGATGATACAATTAGGGGACAAAACTGGTTTGTTTTATCTAATAATAATAATAATAAAAGCTCTATGGGAAAATTGTCGCTTTCTTAGAGATCAGTTATGATATAGAGTGTTGAAGAGAACATGTCGACACTTCTGAGAGCTTAAAGCAAATGTGAAGGATGAAGCTGAAAATAACTGGCTGCCAAAAAAAAGTGTTTCAGGGCATTACGTGGCACTCGATATTGTGCATGCAGAATCACTGTTGATGTGTGGGGAGAAGGTGATGACATTTGCACTTTGTGCCTTTCTTCATGCCTTCACCAGACTGAAAAATCTCTGGTTTCCATTCAAATATCAGCTACTGTATGAAAGGCACATTTAGAAGGTGTTGAAATCTTTCCTTTCTTCTGCTCCATTCTGTCCGCTAGTGACGCGAACATTAAGCCATCATTTATTGTGCCGCTGAGGTGGTTTTGAGCCCAGGGGATGGCCAGCTGTTTGCCAATGGGGAATATGCAGCCACCATGTAAGTTCTATGTTGCTTGTAGTGTGGTAAAAATCATGTTTGCCGTCTGTGGTAACAACTCACCTGACTGTGCCCCACTTATTGGACACTGAGGCCAGGTCTGCATTCAAAAAATAAGTCAACCCAGTTACATCGCTCATGGGTGTGAAAAATCCATACCCCTGAGTGGCATGGTGGGGCCGACCTAACCCGCCAGTGTCGACAGTGCTAGGTCAATGGAAAAATTCTTCTGGTGACCTCGCTCCTACCTCTTGGGGAGGTGGGTTAACTACCCCAATGGGCAAACCCCTCCCATCGCTAGAGTGAATGTCTATGTTGACATGATACAGCGGCACAGTTGCAGCTGTGCCACTGAAGTGTTTCAAGTGTAACAAGCCTTTAAATAGTTTTTTTTTATTGTTAGTTTGAAACTTTAATGACCTGGATGGCTTGTGACCCATTTACCTGTTAGGTAGCCTTTTAGTCCTTGTTTAGGCATGATGGTGGGGTGTTTTCCCAGCTGATCTTAATAGGAAGGTGGCAGGGATTTGGCAGTGGGGAGCTCTCACTTTTGGAACTTGCTCCACTTTTAGGTCACCAGTTGGTGACCCTCACCCACGGCATATGTAAGGAACCGTTATTTTGTTTGGCCATTACAAATTTCTTTCCCTCTCAGAATTGCCTAGTCAGGTTAATTTGATCGCATGATCAGATCTGAGGATAGTTTTCACCATATGTGAGATTAATTTTAAAAATGTAGCTGCACTAGCTGATAAGGTAAGAGATACCATAATTAAATAAACAAAAAACTGTTGCACTCTGCCTGTCTACATGCCAGTAATGCAGATATACTTCTGGCATGTGATCTTATATGGTGGTTGGACTTGAAAATGGCTTGTCTAGGCAGCTGGTTCCATCCTCTTAGAGTCAAAGGCAGTAGCTCTATATTATCAGCTTGCAAGTTAGACTGCGATAAACTTCTGTGTACCCAGCTGACCAGATATCCAAATGCCTTCCATACTTGAAATGGCAAGCACCCCAATCTGATACCCTATCTCAGCTACCAAAATGCTCTCGGGTACCCACCACCTGCATTCCACATTTGTCAATAGTCCTCCTGCATCCTTCACAGCAAGATCCCATTTCAGTGTTAACATAAAACAGTCTTTTGGCATCTGTGCCAATAATATTTGGACTTTTTTGCCCCATGTAACACAACATAACTGAGAGCCAAGTTCTGCTTGGTTAATTATATAATGTTGGAAAAAAGTTGCACCTAAGAGAGCATTTATTCATGAAATAAGAGTGGAATTTAAAATCAGTGGCTGCAAAATATGGAGGCTTGGAAGGATTTGACTTTTATTGGTAAATGTCAGTTAATGTTGCTTTCACCGTATATATACAAACTGACAAAATATTTCCATTGATAACAAATGAAATTTATAGATAGGCAAAATAAAAATGCTGCTTGAGAACTTTAGAGTTGATTTATTGATTTAAGGATATTTACCCTGGTATATTTTGACATGTGATGTTGACCCCACCATAATTTCATGGAACTGCAAATATTTAAAATTGATAAAAACCAAAACAAATGCTTAACAATCAACACTGCTATTTTTCAGTTGGGCTTGTGTTAAAAATTGAATTCTGCTGACCCTGACTGTATGGTAACAACTTATTTGAAATGTTGATTTAGTGGTGGATAGGTCCACATCTGTTACCAGTCTTTCCACACTTCTGCTGGCTGCTGCCTAATATGTAGGTCAAAGCACACTTTCAGTGCTGCTCCTTCTACCTGGTGAATCACCTATGCAATGTGGCATATCAGAGATTGCCACTAGAACTGGACAAACAAGGAAAATTAGTTTCCTAAAAATATTAAATTTATTTTTATTTGAGGTTCCAAATAGACTGTTTGTTATTGTTTGCAGAATATTTTATCAAAAATATTACCAAAATGTTTCATTTACTGAAGGTTTTTGGTAAATGCCCATAACATTTTCAATAATGTTTCTAAGAAAAATGTTGATGAAAAAGTCACCATTTTTCCACAAAAAATGAAAAAGTTTGACAATGTGGGCAATTTTTCGTGAAACTTTTCATGTGCTAAAAAAGGCCACTTTTCAATCCTAAATCAAGCTGTGCTTCCCCA
This sequence comes from Mauremys reevesii, assembly GCF_016161935.1. Taxonomy (NCBI): domain Eukaryota; kingdom Metazoa; phylum Chordata; order Testudines; family Geoemydidae; genus Mauremys; species Mauremys reevesii. The sequence goes on from NC_052630.1 coordinate 82,104,003, forward strand.
TTTGATATTCTAGGACTTTCTCCACACATTATATCAAGCAAACTGGTCTACAGTTTCCTGTTATGTCTCTAGGCACTTTTAAAATAACTTGGTTATGTTAGCCACTCTTCAGTCCCCACGGGTCTTTTCTAAACTAAATGAACTTGTGAATATGCCTGCTAATTCCTTAGTTTCTGTCCCCACTTTCTTTAGCACATTTAGATATTTGTCTGGCCTTGATTTTTAAGACCATCTAATCATTTTTATAATCCTGACATTACAAACTTAAAAAAAAATCCTCATATTTCTTCTTCAGAAATTTGACTTATTTAATTAAACCTTTGACCGCTTCAGGTTTAAGACAGATGAAACACAAATGTTTCGTTGTTTGTTTTTATCTTTTACTCTTAAAAGGACTGTCATCATCACCACCATCACCACCCCAGTACCTAATATATTGTATGGAAAAGTGGATTGACTATGGCTGAATACTCTGTGGCATTTAATACATTTTTATTTTTTAACTTCTGTTTTTACTATTATTTCAGTTTCTTTTCCTGTTGAACCTGCCTAATCTTCCAGTTCAACCGTTCAGCTTTTAAAATGTGCTTTATCCTTTGGTTATGTCTCTTTGCTTATGTAAATTGGGTTTCTGTTGTCACTTGGGTCTATTCTTTTCATGCATGTACAGTATTTTGTATGTCCTTCATTTCCCACATAGGTTATCAGAAGTGTGTCTTGACCAACGTTATGCTCTTTTTATGCATAAAATGTACAGCTGTACAACAGCCACTAAAAGGGACTTTTGCCAGGCTACAATTAAGAGCAAATTTATTTAAAAGTGTGGTGGGGGAATGAACTTTTTCTCAGCCAAGAACAAAGGATATAAATATAATCCGTTTACAATTCAAGTGAATTCTGACTCTTCTTTCTTCAAGTGCAAACTAGGTACAAGAGAATAATATTCTTCCATGTGGTTTAAAGGCCCAGACACTCTTACTGTGATTGTCTTCTAAAAGTCATTTCTGACATCCATTAAAAACAACTTTAAATTGTCTTATTGTTCTCAACATTTGCACTGTGATGCTACTTTAATTCTGTAGTACCAGCCATTGAAGAGTTGCAGATCTGGTCTTACTCAAAATCTTCACTGATGGAAATGGATGAGGGAATATATAGCTTCTTAATGAAATTTGTAGAGGATACTAATGTGAAAGGAGTTTGCAAATACCAATAATGCAAAGGGTCCTAGAGAGGGCAGAAAGCTGCTCAGAAAATAACAAATGGCGTTTCAAGTTGGGAAAAAGCAAGCAGTACATTTTGGGGGCAGGGAGAGCAGAGGGAGTATTTTGAGAGAGAGAGATTCATCGGGCAGGAGATATACAGAAAGATGCAGTGCTGAAAAAGACCTGGGGCTACAATGAACAGAAAACCAGATATTAGTGTTCAATGTGCAATGGCAGCAAAAAAGGCCAATGAAATTTTGGGCTGCATATCCAGAAGCATTGCACCATAAAAGGTGGAAATAATTCCTGCCCATATGGCTCTGGTGCAGTGGCATTGGGCATATATGAATAGTCCCTTTTACTTCAATGGGAATATTTATATGCTTAAAATTAAGCATGTGCTTTGCAGGACAAGGGGCAGCATATGACAGAGCCCTTTTCCCCTAGTTCTTATACATTATAAGCCTAAAATTTTAAAATTCCAATAACTGTTAATGACATTTTTGTGACCCTGAAGGGGACCATTTATCACTTCATTTTACGAAAACAAGGATGGTGAGTACCTTGGACTTTGTAAACAAATTGACATTTTTTGGAAGCAAGTAATATATACTGTCCCAACATTCCACAGAACTTACCCTTCATCTTTCCTCCCCTTACTTGGTTTCTTGTCTTTCTTCCTATTTTCTGGGACTATTTTTCCTCCTGATACAAAAAGGATGTGTGTGGACCTAGGGACTTTAATAGACAGGTGTCTCTACTGGATTTAAACCAAAGACTGGTAATCAATTAATATTCTTGGAATGTTTTATTAACCTTTTTTTTTTTTTGCCATTATTTGTAACTGACTAGCACTGTTGCTGAAAGAGGACATAAGTGTACTTGAAAAGCTAACTGGACCTGCCAGTCCTGTCAACATGTGTTAGAGCTGCTGCCTAGCTGAATCTTCAAGAAGAGGTGGAAAAGAAAGGGATGTAGAAAGAAGAACTATAGCGCGAGCCAGAGAGAGTGTTAATATAATAGTTCTTGCTTTCTCCCCTTTCTGTTGCCTCTTTCTCTTAGTTTGACTTTGTCTCAGAATACATTGTTGTAATGGAGGTAAACAGTTTGAATTGAGGAGAGTTATTCTAATTAAATTGTGCACAGATCATGTGGTTGTGTGTGCAATTTCTCTTAGACTAAAAGAATTGAGGTTCTTACCCCAGAATACTCAATATCACTAGCTGACTTGGTTTATCCAGTAAAGTGCAGCCAAACACCAGGTGGAATATCAGGAAGAATGATCAGCCTGTGAAATAGATTTGGCCAATTTAGGAGCTTTTGAAAAAAGGGTTCTGAGCATGCATGGTTGTGGGTTTTTGGGGGGCTGGTTGCTAACATATTATGGACACCTTTAAGGAGGAATGCATTGACATGAGTGCACAGCTAAGATAGCACTACCACAAATTTGCTAGTTGCTTAAATCTAAAGCTGAGACAAGGGCTTCTGCCTACCTTGTGAATTTGGTACAAGCCCTAACTCAAGCACAGCTCACCTTTGTCCTTCTATCTCACCTTGGTAACTTGCTGTTTAGGATATAATTCTTATGCAGGGCTTAGCATTATGCACTGAGTCGTCTCTCTGAATTCAATGGAACTAACAGTGTATAAAGTTAAGCACATATATCTTTAAAGAACTGGGGCCTTAGATAAGTTTCAAACTTTCAATGTTTTCTGTACATTTCTACTCATAGGATGATCACTAGCATAATTTAAATGTTATCAAAAGCGTAAAATACATCTTGTTATTTTGGATGACAAAACAGTATGTGTTTCTCAATAAACTTAAGCAAAATGTCATGGTACCAGGGGTGGCTCCAGGCACCAGCGCACCAAGCACGTGCCTCGGGTGGCAAGCCGTGGGGGCGGCCTGCCGGTCGCCGTGAGGGCGGCAGTCAGGTGACAATTCGGCGGCGGGTACGCTGAAACCGCGGGACCTGCGGACCTCCCGCAGGCATGCCACCAAAAGCCACCTGACTGCTCTGCTTGGGGCGGCAAAATACATAGAGCCGCCCCTGCATGGTACTGCCCATCGGGTGAAACTGAAGGCAGAAGCAGACCCTTGTTAGTTAAAATTAATCTATTCTGTATCCATTTTAGCTGATTCTTTAAGTAAACTTGCACTTTTCTTCTATGGATTATTTTAAGATGGTTATTTATTCTCTTCAAAAATGGTCCATATTTCTGCCACTACAAATCTTAATATGCTTAAAGTTCTCCCTTTGCAGCTCATGTGTATTTCAAACTTATTGTGAGCACTAAACTCTAGATGTTTACCCATTTCATTCATTTTATTTGGTTTAAGTGCGAGAACTAACTCCAGAATGGCCTTGAAAACTATTGGCTCCGTACCATCTCCAAGAAAATGCGTGCTTTTTTTCTTTTTTTTTTCTTTTTGTAATCCCTCTATTGTTGTTCCAATCTATGGAGTAATTGAAAACTGTTGAGCAATGGACTAACCATTTTACATACCTCTCTTATCTGTGTAAACACTTCCTGATCTGCTTTCTTCTCCATCCCTTGAGGTCAATAACAGTTTCCCATGATCTCTCTATTTTACTGTGGTGCTTGGTTTTTTCCTCCTACACTCTAAACCCAAATGGTGCTTAGATTCAACAAATATTTTCTTACTGTTGTTCATTTATCAAAGGTTGTCACCTCTTTTCCTTCTCCCTCAATTTATCCATTCTTGAGTATTGAGTAAATTTCTCCTTAAATTGTGTCTCCTTCCCACCCTTATTTCATTGATTTTTCTCTCTCGACAGCTGGACAACTAGTACAATGTATTACCTGACAACATTCGTTCAGATTTTTAAATGACTTTTCCTTTGCTGTGTTTGCCTTTGCCCCCTTTGTGTTAGCTTTCTGCAAATATTTCAGAGAATGAGTTTACAGGCAAGAATGTTTGTAAAAATGCCAATTTTAAGTGAATATTAGAGATCCACAGAAACCATCAAATCTGTAATCTGCTTTCAATAATCATTTGCAACAGAAACCTGATTAAGACTTTTGTTCATCCAGATAAGAAACATGATGATACCATGTGACATAGGCAACCAGTCCTATGGTTTGAATTTCAAGTATTGAATGCTTGCAGTGAGCTGCTTGTGAGTAAGCTATGTGCCAAGAGGTGTGTAGAGATGAATAATGCATAAAATAGATACAATCTTGATTTGCAAGTGGGCAATTCAGAAACAGAAAAAGGTGAATATTGTTGATTAAGGTATTAGTCATGAATTAGCCGAGCTCTACCTTGGGGTTTGTCATCCTGTTTGAAATCCTCATTGCTATTGTACAAAGAAACTTAACTTGATGGTTTATTCTTTGTTTCCTTTTGCATAAGGAATGGAATGCTCATCCTTGTGCCTTCTCTGTTATTTCCGACTTTACCCATGGAATTGCCAGCATCTTTCTTTACAAATGTTGAATACCGGTGTTTTGTGAAACTCACTGATTTAGGTTTGCATACATTGCATGAACCTAAACTCATGGGCTCTTTTTGCTTGAACCCCAGGAACCTGAAACCTCCAAATCTCTTCCTTGAAGCTTTCTGGATTTGTAATGAAATGGGAATGTTCCTTCACATCTTCGTTCCTTACCATTGTCCTTCATTAGGTGACATGGGGAGATGAGGCATTCCAGTGACCTGCATCCTGTCATCCTCCACTCATGATATCTTCAGGAGCACGCTGCTGGGTCCCTCCCTCATTTTCAGCATTTAGAGAGCAGGCAAGTTACAAATCCTTGCTCTAGGTTCTGAGAATATTTTCTGAGGATAGTCTGAACACTGCTTCTAGTCCTGCATCTGCCAGTCACCTTAGACTTAGTCTGAAGCATGCTCCAGAATGTACTAATGCACCAGACCAAAGTAAGCCCCAGTGTAACAGCAGCAGCAGCCGCCGCCACCAATGTCTAGTTTCACTGCTAGCATAAGGACTTTTTAAAAGCCATTAAGGGTTAAAACATTATTTTAAAAACCTGAATTTCGCTTCATGAAAACCGGAGAGATTCCACATGACATTAAAGTAGAATTCTCATTGGCGGTAATGTAAGTTATGTCAAAGATCTTTAAGGGCAAGGAGAAAATGATGAGTCTGTCCATATGCCTTCTCAAGTCACTTTTTAACTCAGAGACACCAAACTGTTTAGTGATTCTTATTATTTAGTTGTTGCAGATTTTGATTAAAATAATTAGAAGTGCATTAAAACTGGATAATTTTAATTGCTCCCATGGATTAAATTTCAGAGCAGTAAGGCAGATGCTTTTACTGCTTCTCTATACTGAAGTAGCTTTTGAACTCAAAGATGATCCACATGAGATGCCTCTGAGTTATGACAAGCTGTGGTCTGGAGACTGATTCTCCACTGCCTTGTGCAGACATACCCACCGTGCAAACTGGGTATAAAACACGACCAGCTCAGAATGTGAGCTTTATACCTACTTTGCAGGTGTGAATGACTAAACAACATGCATGAGAGCAGAGAATTAGGCCCTGGATGTTAGTGGAATTTTATCAGACAACTGCCATAAACATCATTACTGACCACTTTTAAGCATGGCTAGGGTTGCCAGGTGGTTGTTTTTTGACTGGATGTCTAGTCAAAAAGGGATTAGGATTTTGGGTGCCCAACTTGTAGCATTAGGCTCAGGCCAGGCTGCATGGGGGACAGCAGGACTAAGGCCAGCTCCATGCGACTCTGGGGAAGCAGCAGTGGCTGCCCTGGCATGTCCCACTTCTAGGCAGAGGGGTGGCCCAAAGGATGGGGGTGGAGGGGAAAGGGTGCATGCTATGTTCTTTCCTTTCTCTAAGATTAGCCAGCTGACTCTTTCCTTCAATTAGCCCCTTTACTTTAATCTCTTTTAGTGAGTGTGACACTCAAATTGCCACCCCGCAAACAAGAATTCAGTGTCATAGACATTAAAAAAGTCATAAACAACATTTGTAATGCAGATAGGAAACAATACAGTTCTAGAAATGAGAGACAGGTGTGCAGGAGAGACTTGTATGCTGTTATTCTTCAGTGTCCAGTCCTCCAAACTCTTAGTGAGATTACTCACCGGGGGTGGGGGGGAAGCACTATATTCATAGGAGGATCAGCCCCAAACATACAATCTGGGGCAGATAATGATGCCTGCCAAGTCACCTGACTGGAAGAAGTAGGGAAGGAGTTCCCATATCTGCTTCAGAAAGGGATTCTGGGAAGCTAACTAGATTATAAAGACCTCAGTAAACCGGAAGATGTCGGAATGTGAATCAGGCTGTCAGGAAGAAACTGTTTGTTGCAGGTTGTTAAAGAATGGGGGAAGAACATTTCTTGAAGCATGCATTATAGCCCAGAATCTTAAATGATCCAGAGTAGCTCTCATACAAAAAAAGCTCAGAGAGTCATTTCAATCTTACTGGCTTTATGTTTATTAAAAAAAATATATAGTTATCTTACCATAAACTGCTTATATTTGTGAATTCTACTTTTTACTCTAAAGTATGGTATTACTTAAGATGCTATTCACCTTTATATCACACATGGATTAAGTAGGAGAAGATGCTATAAACAAACAACCAAAATGTGGATTTATTCAGTGTGGCGGGTCAATGACTCACTGGCACAGCGCTTCCTGCTGGTTGTCCATGGAATTAGCTCTTTTCCAGCCCGGAGCACCCTCCATAGGCTGGTGTCTTGCCTGCTGCTGGCCCCCTGTGTCCCTCCCGGAACCCGGTACCCCTTTATCTTGGGGTGCTGCCCCCTGGCAGTGCCCCACTCTCTGGGTCTCCCCTCCCAGGGGAACCCCCCACCCTCTATCCCCACCTTGCCTCAGTGGCTACTGCCAGTCATTGTCTAGCCCCCACTCACTGGGGCAGACTGCAGTCTGTAAACCACTCATCATTGGCAAGGGGATTGGACCTGCTGCCTCTGCCTATATCTGGGCTGCCCCTCTGCAGCCCTAGTACCCTTTTGTGGGCCCTTAACTCGGCCTGCAGCCTCGACGTTCCCCAGTGCCCTCTGCCCTTCCCCAGCACTGCTCCACCTCAGGTACCCTTCTCAGCTCCCAGGCAGCCAGGTCCTTCTCTCTCTCAAAAGGCTATGGAGAGCATGTGTTTCCTAGCTTCTGGCCCACAGCCCTCTTATAAGGGCCAGCTGGACCTTTATTGAGCTGGCCACAGCTATGGCTGGTTCTCCAATCAGCCCAGCTTTTTCCAGCCACAGCCCTCTCCAGGCCTGCTTTAACCCCTTCAGGGCTGGAGCAGGGTGACCACCCCGCTATATTCAGTCATTAACAAGAAAAAAAAAGAGAGGGTGAAGAAGAATGCCCATTTCAGTGGTAACAGAATGAAAATTCAACTGGTGTTTTCCTTCTAAACTTGTTTTCCATAGAGATTGCTGCTCTCAGGTAAATACCTATTTAAACATTTGAAATGTATAATCTTGACTTCATACAGCTCCAGTAGTCTACATGTGTTAATATTTCATCCCTACTTGCAAAAAGTATTACAATTTAAGTTTCAATAATGTAAGAAGCATCTGTGGAACAACTACTAGAAAAACAAGCATCTTCTTGGGAAGATGTTTTATGTATAAAATAAGGGGTTTTATTTTACTATCAAAGATTCTCCATGCTGTTACTTTTCAGCTTGTTAATAAAAGTACAGAACGTTCTCTCGGGAGACACAGCAGTAAGTGGTCAAAATTCATTGCAATGTGGTTCTTCTAAGAATGAACGAAAACAAAACATTCAAACCACAGCCTTGCATTATTTAGCCTCATAGAAATTGCTCAGGTTATTGAAAGCAAAAGCCCAACCATTTATTTGACGATGTTATAATAAAGAGGCAGCCACCTATAACATTGCTGAAGGATTACTAACCTAAGCGATGTGCACAGTGTGGTTGCTTGAAGATATTCTAATGTTGGGGGTCAGCTCATCAGGGACTGAACTAGGCGCAGGGTGAAGTGCAAAGGAATAGAATTCTTCTGGCTGTGCTACTATTACCCTGTGGGATGGGAAGCCTGCAATAAACAAATCTCTTGGTGTTCTGAAGAATCCCACACCCTTGTGGGAAGGTTGTTGTGGTAAAGTTTCTATTCATCTAGCATTTTTAATTCAGCTAAACGTCCTTCAACAATGGTTGGCATAAGGGGCCAGAAAGGATAGGGTTGAGATCTTCACTACAGGCCCTGGAGCAGCTGCAGAGCCAGTCTGAGCCTTCTCTAGCCTAATGGCTCAAATAAGCATTGGAGGTCAGGGGAATCCATGCAGCAGTAGATCCTTGGCCCTCCACCTCTAAAAAATGTCCCATCCCCAGGGCCGCCCAGAGGGGGGGGCAAGAGGGGCAATTTGCCCCAGGCCCCGCGTCCCGCAGGGGCCCCGACGAGTGTTTTCCGGGGCCCCTGCGGCTCCGGTTGAGCTCCCGCAGTCATGCCTGCGGCAGGTCAAGTGGACCTGCCGCAGGCATGACTGCGGAGGGGGCGCTCGTCCTGCGGCTTGGCTGGACCACCCGCAGGCATGACTGCGGCAGGTCAAGCGGAGCCGCGGGACCACGGCACCCGCCGCAGTCACTCGTCCCGGGCTCCGTTCGACCTGCCGCAGGCATGCCTGCGGGAGCTCAACCGGAGCCAAATGCCGCCCCACGCGCCTGCTTGGCGCGCTGGGGTCTAGAGCCGCCCCTGAGCGGGGGCCCCCCGCCGCCGAAGACCCCGGGCCCCCGGAATTCTCTGGGCGGCCCTGCCCATCCCCCTCCTGCTGCCACACAAGGTCCTTTCATGCAGCTGAGCTCTGCACTGCAGAGGAGGGTGTGCATTCGAAAACGTTTTCTTTTTACACACCCCGGCCTAAGTTTTCAAAAGTGATGAGTGATTTTGGGTGCCCAACTTGTAACACCTTTAAGGGATTGCATTTCAGAAAGTGCTGAGCACCCATTCCCTGATAACCTGGCTGCTTGAAGGTGTCTCAAATGTGGCACCCAAAATCACTAGTCACATTTGGAAATGTGGATGCAATTAATGCAACATTCTACCAAACAACAAAAAGTTATGCAGTCTGGCCTGACTGTGTTTCTTTATAGCTGCATTTGGGGTGTGATATTTTTACACTAGCAATATATTATTATAAAAGCCCCATATTCTGAATAAACCATTGCCTGAAAAACACTAGAATTTTGATTTATTTCAGTCTGACTCTTTTCAAGTGCTGTAAATCATATTTTTGTATTCCGTTACCTTTGCATTCTTTTTGAGCCAATGGCATTGAAACTGACGAATGGGAATCAAATGAAGTGTGTTAAGTGTTGCAGCTGAAGGCTTTCATCTCCCCACATTCTGTGCTGTGATTTATCTTGGTAATACATCCCATACCTTATTTTCCTTTGCTTATTTTATTTAGTGTTGTCACAAATAATATCAATTGACCATCTACTATAAGCACTAAACAGTTGTAAATTAACGAAATAAACTGAATCTACAAGAACTCATCTGTCCCAAATTTGATTAGAGACACTTGCATTGCACCAAGCCATTTACTATAGATGAACCTCATTTATTAAACAAGCATCTTTGTGTCTTATTTGCAAACTACAGTAAATTGTTATAGATGGTATTTGCAGTGATTTTAATAAAACACTTAAAAATGACTTTTATATCTCAATCACCGTGAATATTTTATGTTTCTGAAATAGGTATTTCCAGCTACCCTGTCACTTTTGTCTGAATCATTACATCTAACATTGCCATGTTTGCCATCCATTTATATAAGTGCCTTCTTGTGCAGAAAAATTAGAGGTGATAAAACAAATCCAAATCCGTTTTTTATAAACAGGCTTCCACAGTGTTACCTTTCATAGTTTTGGAGATGAATTTCATCTTAATTGACCAGTAACTGTTCACCTTTGTGCAATAAGTAATGTTTTAAGAAATTTTTCTATCTGGATTAAAGTTGCTCTACACTGTAACTTTAAAACACAATATCTAGATGCAGGCACCCTGAATTTTGGAAAAGTTTAGGTCTTAGATCTAATCATCACAGCTTGGACTCATCACACCGTTTGGAACAAAGCAACATTAAAAAAATCAGCCTTTTACTAGTGGGAGTTGGGGGAAGGGAGGAAAAATGAAAACAGAACATTCCTATGGAAAAGTAATTTGTAAAACTAGTTCATTCAGTTGAAGAAAGCTAATATAGTAGTATTGCATTTTAATGGCACACAGAGAAACTCATGTAGGTTGATACTTATGTCCTTGCTGTGAAAGCTGAATAAAGGTTAAAAATGGCCCAAAGGACCTTTGAAGTGTGTATGCTGGGAATAAAATGACACATGAACTGAAGGAGTTAGATATGAAAAAAGTGAAAGCTCTGGACATGGTGAAAACCATCAAAACTAAAAAGGACAGTGAGTAGAATGTGTCCAGAATACCCAGGACACTGTAAAACAATGGTAAATGAGAACAGGGAAATAGCACAGAAGAAGAGAGAAGGCTAAATGGATTAGATAAGAATGTTTCTTGGGAATATATGGATGACAGCAGCACAGAAAAAATTAGGAACATCTGAAGTAAGCCTGTTCCCTGCTATGGATTGATAAAGGATGCTGGTGATGATCCAGTAGTATGGAAGCATGGTGCATGTGCCCTCATCATGAATTCATTGTGATCAGATCTCGACAGTGAATGTCTGCTACAATGATAGGAATACATACAGTGTTATATCAAAGGTAAAATATAAGGTAGGATCCTCCAAATTACTATTAAACAAGTCTACACTCAAAAAATCTAATTTTGCAGCGTGTAGCTCACTTCATATTAATTTCTTAATTTAAAGCTTTTTTTGCAGTTCTCAAAGCTGGGCATAATTCAGAGCAATTAGACATTTTTTGAATGAAATCTATTTTCAATCAAAAATGGCTTTTTATTAAATTATCCTTTTGTGACAAATTGTCAATATTGGTTAAATTTTGTCTTTAACAAAAACATTTAGTACCTTTTATTTATTTATTTATTTATTTAGAAAAATCATGAACAATTTTGGGGGGTAACAAGTGGCCCTGTTTCAAGCTCTTTGCCTTGAAAACATTCAAAATTAGCAAATGTAAAATAAATTTTTGTTTTTCATCCAGCTCTAGTATAATCTCACAGTGCAAAAATGTTTGCATGTGAAGTGATATCACTGAAATGGAACCTTTCAGCTGGGATATCATCTCACCTCCTCCAAATATGATGCCTTTCTGGAGGTGAATGGATTTCCCATATATTACTTTTGCTAACACTCACCAGGAGAAGAACACGGGGAGGGTGAAACACATTGGCTGCAAACAGCAGTGTTCTCCATTGTGATTTTTGGCATATCTGCAAAATGGAAAATGAAGAAGAATTGTATAAACAAATCTTCCCAATGGCTGTTTATCTGGAAAAGCCAAGGACTTCTGTGAATGGCAAGAGGCTTCTAATTTGGTTAGTCATAAGAGCAAATTTTATAACTACATTTCATTTTTTCTTTCTTGTTTTTGATCAACTACCTCAACATTTTATCTCTCAATTCAAGAGTGAAAACAATATACTTTTTTCTGGTTGCCAACTCTGAAAGATCAACATAATTCCAATCCAGCTGAGAAGTCTCTCGATTGCATTTCACTAGAAAGGGGTTGGAAATTGAATGTAGCTGGCAATATTGTTGGTGATGCAGAAGACAGAAGAACCTGCTCTTCTTCTATACCACCTCTGCAGTACTGACACAAGGTGGGAAAAACTTGCTTTTGTTGGTAAATTAAGCAGATAAGGACTTGAAGACACGTGAAAGTACGGGCACTAGCAAGATGCCATTTTTAGAGTCGCTTGCTTGACCCTAAGCACATTTTAAAACAATTGTCTGCCGTTTAAAACCATCCTACTGATAACAGTTTGCAGAGAGTGACTGTATTGATCCTAATTTTAAACTGTTGCTTTGTAGAATGCATGTTCAGTAATGTATTGGGCCTCATTATAGGTATTCTTTGCTGCAGTGTAAAATAATACACTTTTTCATTAGTGAAATGATCTAATCTCCTATCATCATTATTATTTATTTATAATAATAAAGAGATCCCAACCTGATCAGGACTCCATTGCGCTAAGCACTGAATAGATATATAGTAAGTGCCAGTCTCTGCCCCCAAAGAGCTTATAGTTTTGTTTAAGACAAATGCACCAAGAGAATGAAACAAACTAACAAGGTGAAAAGGGAAAGAGGACTGGCTACAATCCTGCTTGCGTAGGTGCAGCAACTGGAATTGTGAAGTAGTTGTAAATTGGTACTAGAGATGATGAATTTTTTTCCAAAGAAAAGCTAAAGGTCTAAATAACAATTTTGCTTTTTATGAGGAGTGATTCCAGCCCCCCAAAGCACTATGTTAAAGCAAGGTCTTTGATTTCTGTTTAAGGAGCTGGAACAATACCACCAAGGAGGCCTTGAGTCAAACAGAAATGGCTTTAGCAGATCTTAGCATTCTAATTCAGTCTGTATGGTTGCAAATGGCAATGCTTTCCTTTGTGATACTTATTTTTAAGTACATCTGCAATGAATTGCACTGTTTAGAAAAAAAGCAGCGATTTCAGAGTCTGAGATTTAGATTTTCAATCATCTTAGCCATTTGTTCTACTTCTGTGTTAAGTATACAATATATATATATATATATATATATATATATATATATATATTTTAACACATGAAAATGGGTAATGAACATTGCATGGAAAATTTTAAACTGTCTCATATCAGCTATGCTGCCTCTGCACTTAGAAAACACTGATTATCACAAAACTCCTTACTGTGAATAGTTAAAGAACAGTAATGCATAATCAGCATACCTACATTAAAGCACAATTTTGTTTACTATGGTAAACCCTGGAGTCATTAGCATAATGCCCCGGAGGCAACTCTAACACAGCCTCTGCCACCTACAGATCACAACAAGATGGAGGTCAAGGTGGAGAGCCATTTAACTTAAATCCCAATTTAAAGCTATTAAATGAAAATAACAAAAAGCAATGCCATGCAACAGAGATGTGTTTTGCATGAATAACATAAAATCAATTTTTATTAAATGAACTTGGTGATAGGGAAAACAGAAAAGGACACTATATTAGAGGCCATTATAATGTTTTAGCAGAGCTTTCAACCTCTTTCTTTATGCAATGGGTGAAACTGAATAGTTTAAGAAAAGAAAATAGGATAGCAATATTTTCTTCTTGTATAGCGGCAGTATACAGGTGGCTACAGAGGTGGGTCTGTCAAGATTCATATCAAACCTTGAATTTTAAAGTGGGTTCCCCATTTGGGGGGACTAAACAAATTCCTTGGGATAATAATGTAATTCTTGTTGTATACTTGTCCCCTTAAAACTTTCTTTTTGTTTACCCCTCTACCTTGCTAGGTTGGTTGTCTGTTGCATAAATTTATTCTCCTCTGTATATTTGTGTAATTAGTGAATATATATACAATGCTAAAAGAGATAACAAGAATAAGGGAGGATGATGCATGGAAGGGAAGCTGGAACCGTATATTTTTTCACTCTCCTATTACTCAAATAGAAATGAAATTTCCTCCAAATTAAAACAAAATCACCTGTTCGCTGAAACTAAGCATTGAAAGTTTCAGCCCAAAAGAACATTTTATTCCCTTCACCAGATGATAATAAATGAAAACCGGGGTTTGTAATGCATAACAGTGGCACTGCCTACCACAAAAGCTATAATAATGCTTTAAATTTAGCGACATTACTGTATACTAATAAGGATTTGGACATGATAAGTATTCCAGTTGCAACTTAAGTTACACTGAAAGCAACACTCAGGAAACAGTTCCCATGTCAAGACTAGACTATTATAAAAAATGTAATGTGTCTATAGAATCAGTGTAAAATGACCTCATGTACATGGATTTTCAGTGACAAGCACATACAGTGAAGTGTCTGATTAGCAGCATAGGCAGTTATACATGCATATGATGTTATATCTAACTTTTGTGGTAGACTCTGGGGATGTTAATATAAATAGTCCTCCCATCAAACTAAGGAAATACCTATACTGCAGGGCAAAAGCCAACTTCTAATTTTGGAGATCTAAGTAGAAACTTTTCCTGGGGCAGCTTCCGACAACAGCAGCTCCTTAATGCCACTTCTGCTTTGTGTTGGGGTTAGTTAATCTGTGTAAAAGTGAATCTTTCCCTGCCTGCTCCAATACTGCCCTCCATGCAAACAGTACACATCCATCAGAGGCACCTCTCTGCAATTCCTCCACCACATACCTTTCATGTGTTGCTCCCATGTGGATCCTATGTTGATGGGTGAGCTTAAAAACCTAGATAAATAGTTATACAGTCCAGACATTCTTGCACCAGCCTCCTACAACATGGTGAATATCCCAGGTGACCTGTTTTTAAATGATATAAAAAAGTCATTCCTAATTAGGACTATGATTGGTACAAAAGCAGTTGGTGTATAATATTAGTCTTAGCCAGAGATGACAAGTTTTTTCCATTTTTACTATCTTGAGCAACTGTATACATATTTAAATAACTGAAATAGAACACAAACCTAGCCCTTGATCCTGAAAAGACATATACATGTGCTTAACTTTACATACTGAGAACAGTCCCACTGAGTGCTGACAGTGCATAAAGTTAAACACGTCTAAGTTTTTGCAGGATTGGGGCCTCAAAGTTGATAGCCTCTCCCATTCCTGTGCCACCCTCACCCAAAACTTCACAACTGTGTAGTGCAGTTAATCTTGTGAGTCAATATGTGGAAATAAACTACATGGAACCCAGTTGTCTGTTTCCCAGGAACAGTTCTAGTCATCTGTCTATCCTGTACAAAACACAGACTTCACAGCTCTGCACATTTTGAACCAGAGAAGCAATGAAACAAATGATTCAGCTAAGCTTCAGAGTACTTCCAAATATCATATCCCCACAGTGTAGGAAGAGATAAGCCGTACAGATTACCTGCAAAATGTTTTGAACAAAGTCTGGCTAAAATATGGACCAACATTTTCAAAAGCTTTCAACAAGTTTTCAAAAGCTGTGATTTATTCAAAGCTACGGAGTTTCTTTCAAATATTTCAGAAGATGCATCAGGTCAGGTTGCCTTGATCATATCAGGAACCATGACTGATGCTGTGATACAATCTGACATTTTTATAAATATAAAGAAATATATTACACTGATTCATATCACCATCTATGATGATTTCTCATATTTTATTTCCTTCTATTTGTCAGTTTAATTTTAAAAAATTAATATTGAGATAAATATTATCATCAAAGGTTTTACATTCAACTACCCACTCATTTTGCTCTTGAATCCTTCCCAAGACTGAATTCTCTTCATTAAAGAGTCCAGACTTTTTTTTTTAAGGCACTGGCTTGAAGACCCAAGAGTTTCTCAGTTAAGTTCTCTAAATTTGGAGAAAGTGGCATCTCTCTTTATTTATCTCAAAGAGACACAATTCTTCACCTTCGCTGCATAAATGTTTTGCTTTTCAAAGAACCACTCCCATCATAATGTGAATACAAGACTGCAAACTACTTTGAAAACAGTTGAAGCATAAAATACAGGCAAAAATGAATGATCTGCATCCTATCTGTTTGTCCTTTTGGTACGTGTGGTAATGGTCACTTATCTGACTACCTGTGGATATGGAAATACATTTAAAATGATGAAGAACCCTCCGTTCCATGATAATGACAACAATCCGTGACATTTCTAACCTTAGCAGCAGGTTAGAAACTATTTGTGTTCTCTTCCATTAAGAATTTTACCCCTTCTGACACATCTATTTAGTTCTGTTTGAAAGAAAAAATCACATTAGTATGACCTAGGACCACAAATGAAGACTATCTTCTCCCAGCTAATCTGCATATATTTAAGTATTTATGAGCTACCTGCTGGTATCTGAGGTGGTTATCAATCTAATAATACTCCAATGTTATTTGAAGTTCCCTGTATAAGCACCAAACTCATATATGCATTAACACCAAATGGAACTATGGGTTAGTAAGATATTACATGTCCAATCTTTATCCTTTTCTCTACTTTCACCCCCTGCACACCCCTTTTGATTTTAATTTAGAGTCTTCAAATGTATTTTGAAATTGATCTGATATAAGCAATGTTTATACGTCTCCAGCATGGGACTCATGTCTAGTGTATTTCACTCAGCGTGAGCTAACCTTTTTCAACAGAAATGTAATTCATTCCTTATAAAGAGTAATGCTGTCTACTTGTATTTCCTAAAACTAGGAATACTTTTTATTTAAAGCATTTTAATGGACTCCTAAACACTTATGTATATCTCCTGGAATGGCAGAGCTAATTTTGATCATTTTGTTCCATCTTTACTTTTATTTTTGTACCACTGTTTTCCATTTCAAAGAGTGAGAGGTATGGCTTATAACAAAGGCAGCAGTAATATTTTATTTAATATCCTTTCAGTGCCTACAACGCAAAGACTGCAATCTAGATGAAATTACTGTTGATGCTGGTGAATAAGTTATTCATAGTTTTGCAGAAGGAGTAGCACTTCTAACATGAATGCCTCATGCCTTGTTTATTTTACATCTTTGGATGTAAATTACCAACTATTTGAATCTAGGAATATATCAGAAACAGAGCTAGAGAGCAGTCTGTGTTACTGAACCTTTGTCAAACTTGCCGGTGCTCAGCATATTTTCAAAAATTACATGGGTCAAATAGCAAGAAAATTGTTTAGAATATACATGGAGAAATATATTGGGAGATCTAATTTTTTTTCTGACCACTAATGACTAGTGTGTGGGTGTGTGTAAGTGGGAGTTTGTTACAGTTGTTCTTAGCAATCAGCCTTTACTTTTCAATAGGAACAATATACTGGATTTAGGGCTTTATTTCAGAAAGCTAGAAATTTTCTAGACATAGATGGTGATAACCATAAGAGATTTTTCAGTGTACTGTAAATATTGTATTTACATTACTGTGCATCAGAGTTCTTCTACTATATAATTAATAATAAAGAATCCGGGAGGAGAGGGGAGAAAGTGCAATCCCAAACCACCCTGTTGAGGTCCTGATTTCTTTTTCTTCTTTGTCCCATCGTGCAATGCTACAATTATAAAATGGGAATGCCTAAGGGCGCTATCTAATGTCCAGGTGAGGGGTCAAATTCTGAACAGTTACACTCTTGATATGCATAGTGGGACACACACAAAATGGGACACAAACAAACAATGCACTTAGCTGCATGCATATGCAGTGTTTACTCTACATCAGACATGTTCTGGATTAGACTAAACCTTCAATAAGCAGCTATTGCACCTCTGAATTGTAAGTGCTAAATTTTGCAAAGACTTTTATCTTCTGGATCAAATTCACATTTGGCATAAATAGATGCAACTTTATTTTTATAGGACACAATCTGATTTGTATGACAGGTCTGTATTTGTGCCTCTTAAAGTTAATCCATATATTCTATCTGCATTGTACAATGTTTACCTATATATTATGTATACAAAAAAGTATAAAAATGCCACTTTGACTGATCAGTTAAATATGCATTGTTTTTAAAGCCAATAGCCTGACACTGTTCTGTTCCATGTATCCAATTCCATATGTCAAGTACTTCATATAATACATGTTAGAGAGAAGACAAGTCAAAATATATATTATCTTTCAGAGCAGGGTAGCTGCATCGGAGCTATTTTGTTCTGTGCATTTGGAAACAAAATGTAAAGTAAGTGATTTTAGGGTACATGCCATTTATTTCTTTAGGCCTCATTTCAGTCAGGCACTTACACACGGATTTCAATGGAACTTAAGCATGTGCTTAAGTACTTTGCTGAACCAAGCCACAATTCCTGTACATGCCAGTATGCTAGGCAAGTGTCACAAAGAAAGGTGGAGGCAAACAATACAAGCCTAGTGCTGAGAATCTGTGATGGAAACAATACACATTTGTAGGTAGACAGACCAACTGTTAGTTCAAGCCTGTGAAAAAGTGATATTAGGTGCCAGATGGGGAAGAAGAGGAATATCAGCACAGTAATAGTATTAAAGTGAGGGAAAGGAAGAGGTTTAAGGTGACAGACCAAGAATGTTTAAAATTCTTTATCTGGGGGTCTTGTGCACTGAAGTATTGTGCAAACCTTGTGCTGAGACTCTGCGAAGAGATGTGCTGAGACTCTGCGAAGAGATGTGTTTCAAAGTGCTGTTTTGAGCTAACTGTGATGTAGCAGTGTATTCTGGGGGTTGGCATGCAAATTTGCCCAGAGCCGTGCTATAATGTAAATAATTATGCCCATATTATGAAGCCTGTGGTTGTGGGCTTTGTTTGTAGTGCCTTGCAAAAAGGAGCCAAGTTTAGGGTGCTGGGGAGGTCCTAGCTCTGGGGTTACTTAATATATTTTATGATTAATGATAAATTGTCGTTGCTTTGTTTTGTCTCAACTATAACCTCATCTACGCACCAAGTCCGGTTTTTGGGGGGTTGTTTTTACAGCAGAGACTATACCTAGCTAGTGAAAACTTTTATTTAACCACTTTTCTGCCACACTGCTTTGCAAAGCCTGGGGCTGGCCATAAAGATGTTAATAAAATGGATATTTGTAAGCAATATTAATTAAACAACATTTATGTTCCAAACATGCTGTTGCTCCTGGCAGGTCCCGCTGGCAGAATGCATTTATGAAATGAGCACTGCTCACTGGAAAAGCACCTAGTGGGATTTCACTAAAGAAACTACTTTCATCTGCAGTATATGCACACAGCTTTTTGGCTTCAAGGTAACCAAACAGAATTTTAAAATTTCAGCTTCTGCCTCACAGTGTGGTATAAGTTGATTGACTTCTTTGGAGTCTAGCTGAGGGTGTACGAACAAATTACCTGTTGATTAATGTTTAAGCCACATTCTTTATGAGGTGGAAGTTAATAGTGGAGAAAGTCATCCACAAATCTCCCTCACACACAGACATAGCCAGGCCTTTCACTCTGTTCCTAGGGTTCTACCATCAGTGCTGCTTTGGGCTAACTGTGATGTAGCAGTGTATTCTGGGGGTTGGCATGCGAATTTGTAGATATATCACAAATCCCTCTTCGCTTTTGAGCTGTATTACTGCCACATCATAAACACATTTAAATTGGAGCAAAGATTGGTTTAGGTAACTTAAATATAAGGCACAGAGTGATCAATAGATAATTGTTAAACAGTAAATATTGTTAAGCTTCTGCTGGTTTCTAGAACTAGGGGATTCAAACTAGGGGATTTCAAGCTAGGGGATTAAAACTCTAGACTATACTCTGTAGGCTCAACAAACGAAATTCCAGCTCATGATTTCAGCCAGGCAAGGTTCAAACTGGATGCACTCATTCTAGCACTACGCTGAATACATGAGGAAAAGTTTGTATTGGTGTTCCATCTCCACCATGCATTTAAGAAAGCAGTATTATGCTTTGATGAGGAACAGCAGATGCAGAAAATTTGGATGACAATGAGCCAGTGAGAACACAATGAGGGTCAAGAAAGATAAAAATCCACAGGGGACCCCAAACAATCCATTTTTGAGAAGTAGTAGTTTAGTCTGCAGTTTTGGGGGGGGGTGTTAAGTGCTTTGACCAAGGAAAGCAGCCATCTAAAGGCCTGGACATGGCCAGAGCACAAGAGGCAGAATGTTCTGAAAGTAAGCCAAGGAGCTAGCAAGGCCCTGTACAAAGTCTGGTGTCGGGTGAGCTTTCTGATCCCCTATATTTTAATTTTTGTTAAAAATGAGAGCCTGCCTGCCAAGCTGTTTTCTCCCAAAGCTTTCACAGCTCTACCTTTTGCAAACCTTTGTACTTTGATTAATACTTGCTTATTTCTGGTAAAGTACTAAGGATCACGATTCAATAAAGATGGCATTTACTGCCATCTGTCTTGACAGTCTTTGAATAGAAAATGTGAAAGGTGAAAGGTTTACTGGTAGGGCTTATTGCCTCAAGCATACAGATGGAATAAGAAGCATTAGCTATGGTACACGTAATCCTAAGAAGAAATGATCTTCTTATATTTCCCCATCTTTTCCATCCTGGCTGTACCTTTTTTAGACACTCCTTCTACCAAAACAACTTTCTTTGAAAAAGCAAAATAGAGCAACTTCAGCCATCTAACTGCCATAGTAATTGGCTGTCGAAACCAGCTAACAAATTAGCATTACCATAGTGCTCACTGACTCTACAACTCTCCCTCATTATTGGACCACTATTATTCACCCTAAGGAAAATAAGGAGATACGACATATTGCTTTAATGGTCATTCTGTGATTTAGGTCATTTTAACAGAACACGTAGTAGTATATAGCTTTATTTTCCTGTTAATTCAGTGAAGATATTCAAAGAAAATAGAATATTGAATGCTGATAATTTATTGTGTTAAAATAAATTTAAATATTTAACAGAAGCTGGATGCATTTTCTTGCTAAGAGTCTCAAAATGTAAATCTCTTTGGATCATATAAAGTCTCTGTAAAAATCCCCAGGCTCTACTGAATGGAAATTGTATCATGAATGAAAATGGGGGAATCTTTGTTCTAGTCGTTTTAATACTAAAATATATACAATTGAAACTCAGGGCATTTTTATATGGTGAGATAACGCTCTCTATGGGGGTGCGTAACATATCACTTAGTAATTGCTCCATGTGGATCTTGCTTGAAACAGTACTATGTTAAAGTGCACTAAAGAATCTTTAGTGCACACCAGCAGGATCCACACAGAGCAATTTATTTGCAACATGTTTGTGCACTTTAGAAATCATATTGCCGCAGAGCGTATTACCCAACCATGCAGACAAGCCCTCAATGTTCCCCACTAGTGCTAACTGTACCTTTGAATGTTAGTCTGGCTCCAGGCAGGTTCAACTATAAGGTATGTGCAATTATTTTAAAAATCTTTTAAATTTAAAAATCTTGAACTCTTGTTCTCATGGGTGCAGTATAAAATGTTATGTTATTAGCACATAAGAAATCAGGATTTTTTTCATAAAAAGGGACAATTTTATTTTTGTCCTTCGCTGCTGAGTCTGGGCAGAGAGCGGGTTGCTGCTGCCTCCCAGCCAGGCTCTCTCTGACAGAAGCGGCTCCGTCCCACTCCCTGTCCAGCTGCCATAGAGAATGGTGCCCTTCTCCCTCCCCACCCCCAGCAGGCCAATCTGGGGGGCACTTGACTCCCCCTGCATGTCCCCATTACACATCACCTCTGATTTGGGGGTTTCTTAAACACAGCTATCATTGTATTGTGTCCTTGCAATACTGTCAAAGAAACGCTGTCGAGTATTTCTTAGCAGATGCAAAATAACATCCCCCTCTCAGTGTTCTCCTTTCCCCCCAAAAAAGGTAAATATTGATTTTTCATGCTTTTCACAGACCACAAAGCAGCATTGCTTTGACTTGTTTATTAATCTCATCAATGATGCCATCAGTAATGACAGCACGATTATAGGAATAGAGTTTGTATTCCAGCTGCCTCTGCGGTACAGAGCAAAGGCATGGTGTGGTCAAGTATAACCAGTGCCTATTCAGTTGTGGATTTTTTCAAGTAGATTTTAATCCAGAGACAATTTTCCCTATTCACTGATAGAGTTCCATTGAAGTGAGGCTCTGCACTGGATCTGCCTGCAGAGATACAACAGTAGGATTCGGGGGGGAGGTGGGGTAGTTGTGCACAGTGTTTATTATATCCCATTATGATCAAGTATCCCCCCTCTCCCTACATAGAACACTTTGAATGCAGTTTAATGTCTCTGTAGCTTAGAGCAGCCATCTGTAAAATAGTTATGGTTTTTACCTACAGGGTAAAACAGGGTGTTTGCAGTGAGTGTTGGCAAAGCATTTTGAGGTCCTTGGCTATAATGCATTATATGCTATGGCTCAGACTCTGCACTGCAGTCCAGGAGCTTTATACTGCACCTCAGCTTGGAAGGGCATGTCTACACTGCAGACCAACTCTGTGGGACTGGGCTGTGGGGTACATTTACACGGCAATAGAAAACCCACAGAGCCCAGGTCTGACTCAGGCTTGGGGGCTCACGCTGTGGGACTAAAAATCTCAGTGTAGAGTTCCTGCTGGAGCCTGGGCTCTGTGGCCCTTCTGCCTCATAGGGTTTTTTAGCCCAGGCTCTGTGCCAAGCCCAGATGTGTACGCTGCAATTTTTAGCTCCACAGCCCAAGCCCTGCGAGCCCCAGTCAGCTGACCCAGGCCAACTGTGGCCATGCTCTAGGTCTTTTATTGCAGTGTATCCTAGAAGGCCCTCTGGATATAGTGAATGTTGTATAGTAACAATAAAAAAAATTACACTTATAAAGTACCTTCTATCTGAGGATCCCAAAGCACTTGGTAAACCCAATTTAGCTTTTCTGGGAGCAAAAAACCCAAACAGCTACATAGGTGTGTATCCTATATCTCGCAGAGAACTGAAAAGGTTAAGTAATATTTTTTCTTCTCAAAAATAAAAAGGTACATGGAGACATTAACTGTTTCATTTCATGTCGCCAAGAGCTGGAAATTTTCTGCCCTGCCCAAGTATATGTCGCAAAGATGAACTTTGGTACATGTCCGTTTGTAAACAGCATGAATATGTTCGCCTTGGCTGCTTTATCCTCCGCCAAAAATGTAGCTCTGATAGCATCTGTTTCCACTACCCACGCTATTCAAATCATTAACAACTCACAGAAGTAGGGAAGGAAGCACTGAAAGCTTTCACATGTCTTTGCTAGGAAAATCACTTTCGTGTTTAGCCTTTCTTCCTTGCTTTTTGTCTGAAACTCATAGACAACTGTGATTGACACTGGGAAAAACAAGGTTAAAACGTGGGAAACACCATAGAATTGTTGAAGTATAAATAAGTTGTGAACATAATTTACCCAATGCTGTTTCAGCAAGTTTTGGAAAGTTGAATGTAACCCTCACCACTACACACACATACACACACACACCCCTCTAGTACAATGAACTAAGGACAACATTTTCAAATTTGAGTGCCTAAAGTTAGTTACAAAAATCCATATTTTGTATGGCAAACAGTTAACCACCGGCTTTATGTTAAGAACTGAAATTAGCAGAACTGCTCATAGGCTTTACAGGACTGGAATCAGGCACTTCTGAGCATGTTAAAATTGAGAATGGGGATAGAGCTTCCCAGCATTCTCCAGATCATTTGCTAGAGGTTATTGGAAACCTTCCAAAACAAACAACAACAACAACAAAATGCAATTTCCTCCCCATCCACTTTGTGGATTCTGTGTAGAAAGGATTGTTTCAGGAGCAGGTTAAGCTACAGAAAATTTTGGTCTCTCACTTGCCATCTCTTACCACTTTGCTCCTGCCTTGTGTAGTGCAATTTGAAAATGTAAAGAAACCAAAACCAAAGTAATTGGCGTCCAATTCTTTCTGACCTATTCATTTCCCCCAATTGCCAGATCCATTAATACAAAGAGCCCAATCCATCTCCTTCAGGGATCAATGAGAGTTTTTCTGTTGACTTCAAAGGGGGATTGGGTCCTTAGTGTGGCAAGTTGCCTACAGTTTTAGGATGTTACGTGTCAATGGAGCATGTCACTGGTGCTTGCAAAATTATTTCTTCAGAAGAGCAACTCATTTAATTTTTTTCAATAGCTAAGCAAAAGGGAATATTCATGGTAAGACCTTCAAAAAAAGGACCAAGGTAAGAACATGAAGCAATAAAGAGGTAAATCAGCAGTAATGTGGCATTAACAATAAAGCATGAAACTGGCAGTCAAACCTGGGAAGTTCAGAGGAGTACAAAACTTTAAAATACTTCTAAAATATGATCTAAACTTTAAAAATGTCAAACCTTGTGTCCCAGTTCTGGTTGAGTTTGGTCCAATGGTTTAGTTTAGAACCTGTATGGGTTTGACCCAATTATCTCAGCCCTGCCTTTTTTCAAACTTGGCAAGTTGTAAACATTTTGCTTTTTACTTTTTCCACAGTTCTTTCCTATGTCTGAAACTTAGTAATAAAAATATGTTATATGGCCTGGGGCACATTAACTTTGTGACATTAAGCTATTCTGTCAAGGCCTATATATTTTGATTGTATAACAGACCATCAAATGACATGCTGGGACAATTAACAGGCGGTTCTCTCCAACCTAGATAACAGAAAACTTTATGTGCACAATAGCATGGCCTAGACTATGCAGATATGCCGACTCCCACTGTTAGTGCTTATACTTTATATTATAAACAGGAACATCATGTCAGGGCTGAGGTAAGTTGTAGAGGGTGGGAATTTAAGGTTCCTGGTATCTGTCTTGAGGCTGATCTCATTTCCGTCTGGTGTGAGAAAGCCATTGTTTTTTTCAATGTCAGTTTCATGAGTAAGAAGAAAATACTGCATGAATTCTCATGATTCTTAGTGGGGAGGCAGAAGCAGTAAGCTGTGCAGTGTGTGTAAGTGGCTTTAGGGGTTTCCAGAGTTTCTAGTCAATTAAAAAGTTGGTTTAGTAAGTTCCCTTCCCATCACTAAGGATGCAGGATGCTACTGTTCAAGGCTCAATGTTGCTCATTAGACATACATTCTGAAGCCAAGACCCGGGATGGATGTGGTACTTACTCCCCAATGGTTCTCCAACAATGGCCCTACGCTCCAGTGAAGTCACTGTAGTAACCCTGCTGTTATCTATTTAATTGGATAATAAACTCATTTGATTTTACTCTGCCCTCAAATTCTCAAAATGCTGCATGGCTTTGTCCAGGTTAGGGCATAATTACAATGCAGATGTTGAAAGGAGGAGGTGGAAATTTTGACAAATGGTTAGATGGTATCAGGGCTTTTGACACCAGGGAGTCCCAGGAGATGGGTTTGGTTTTTAGCAGCCTGTAGGCAGTTACGGTTTTTTATACTGAGGAGTGGATGTATCTCTTTCCTTTCTCCTTTTGCATGGGACAGAAGGTGTCTTTCAATTTGGGGCAATAGGATTTTATAATCCTCATTCTCCAGCCCCACAAATGTTGACAATAACTGCCTGCCCCAGTATCTACCATTATCTCCAACTACAATGTACTGGTATAAGCATGGCAGCTGGATGTTTCTGATAACTTGATCAGCAGTGTAGCTAACAATGCTGACATTTAAATAGCTATAGCTAGACTTCAGCATTAATACCCCCATTGAAATGAATGGGGTGGCTCATTGCTCTCAAAGGTGTTGGTATGTGCTGTCTACAGACTCAGACAGGCATCACTGCTTTTCTTAACCTTCAAAATGTGAACTGAGAGTATCTTCACTTCTTTTTTAGTGGAAGCTTTGGTTTTGTTGCAACATTACACATTTATGAATGGGGAATTTTGCAGTCATTTATTAGGAGGCATAATTGCATTAGTCACAGAGCCTCGACTGCACTCTCTTGATACTCTCACTGGGGTGAACATATGCAGCATACCTACCACTGCAAAGTACAGCATCATCCTGTTATGCTCTTTTTTCATCCACCAGTTTCTCAAGCTCATGATATAGTATGTTTTATTGCGCCACTTCCAATGCAAAATTTCAGTCTCCCTTTTTGTTCTATTTATTTATTTTTCTTTACGAATTTCTGAATAAGAAAGAACATACTCTTTAAATATTAATTGGCAGCTATAAACACCAAGGTTGAAGAGGAATTGTTTAGGATTGTACACAGTGGTATTACTAGGAATAAGTGATTATCAATCTAGACATCTACTCCATGTTCATCACTATAGTTTCTGGGGTCCTCGTCGTGGAGCAATGGGATGAAACTGAGGCAGTAATCATTTAGGCTAAACATCAGGAAACACTTCCTGAGAGTGGCTTGAATTAAGTTGTGGGAATTGTCTCTCAAAGGAAGCAGTAGAATTGCCATCATTGGTGGAGAGAGGTGACGTAAATTGGACAGTATTTTAGAATATGTACCAGAAGAACCAATTCTGAATTGGCACAGAGATGGGATGTCCTAAAGAGTCTTTTCCTTCTCTAACAGTTGGAAGTGGGATAGCTCCAATAAAATGACACATTATGAGAAGTAACCAAGTAAAGTGCCACTGTGATGAGATGAGATGGATATCTCTGCCAGAGCAACAAATCAATGAACAGTAGCACAATTTTCCCTTTTAAGTTTAAAAATAACAGAAAAATTGTATACACAGAAGAGTGAGCACACGGTTCTTTCACCTTTGCTGAAATATGACTCATTGGTGTGAGCCTCTGTGTGTCTAGTTTGGTGATGTAGTAGTCTCAGAGATAGCATGCAATGTGCCAGTTACTATGGTAACAAGATGTTTTTCACTGATGACTTGTTAAAATGGTGGCATATAAATAACACATGTATGGTACATTGTCTTTGGGAGAGAGCAACTCTTGTCTTGGGATTGTAAGAACATGCTTTCTTTATTTTCTTTCTTCCCTGTCCCCACATTCTTGTGTATTTTTGATGTGCATATGTATCTAATATATCATTTGGCACTCTCTATCCTCTTTTGAAACTGTACAGGATACAGACCTGGTGTGAGGAAAAGAAAGGTGACTGAATAATTGTACATGTGGTTAAGAAAAAGTATTGATAGATTGGAAACCAAAAGCATTCACACTGGAAATAATGCTGAGACCCTCATTGCACATGCCATAAAAATGATGCTTAGTTATGATTTGATCCTGCAAGGTGCAGCGTAGGCTAACCCCCATCAGCAAAGAACATAAATATGTCTTTAACCTTAGGCACCAGAGTAGTTCCATTGACTTTAATTAGATTACTTGTGCACTTAAACTAGCTTGTGCTTATGCGCTTTGCTGGATTGGGGCCTGAACAGCTTGTAGGATCAAGCCTGTACACATTTGTGGGAATTGAGTATTGTGGTTACTGTTTTTCCCAACTTCTCTGTCTGTTTGGTTAAGAAGTCAGTACAGATAAGAGGAGAAAACAAATTCATTTTGTAATTATAGGGTGATCAGAGGCAAGCCCAGACATCTCTTTCCTGTTTGCAATTTTTGCACCAAAACAAACAAACAAACAAAACAAAAACCCACACACACACACAAAAAAAAAACCTTACCCATTTTCTTTTTTTTAAGAGAAAATGTAGCATTACAATCTACATGGAAAATTTGGTAAACTATACCAATTTGCAAAATGTAATGAAATGCATGAAATTAACATGTAGCACATGAACTAGTATTGTTTTAGGTAATGTAAGCATTTACTTGGGTAGAGGAAAAGGGGGTTGATTATGTGGAAGTGAGATTTTAGAAAAACAGGAGTACTTGTGGCACCTTAAAGACTAACATTTATTTTAGCATGAGCTTTCGTGAGCTAAAGCTCACTTCTTCGGATGATTAGACTCTGCCTGTTGGTATGCATACTTCCACCTTTTCATGTTCTCTGTATGTATAAATATCTCCTGTCTGTGTGTTCCATTCTATGCATCTGAAGAAGTGAGCTTTAGCTCACGAAAGCTCATGCTAAAATAAATTTGTTAGTCTTTAAGGTGCCACAAGTACTCCTGTTTTTTTTTTGTGGATACAGACTAACACGGCTGCTACTCTGAAACCTGAGATTTTAGAGTGTCCTGCTATGCTATAGCAGGAGTGAAAAAGAATTAGCAAAGAGGAAGACAGTATTTATTAATACAAAAAAATTACAGAAGAAATGACAAAGCCCCAATGCTGCACAAGAGCGAACCATAGTACCAAGCATGATGCCCTATTTCTTCATCCAGTCTTTGTTGCATAATCGCTAGGAATGGAGGACTCCCATAAGAAATTTTTTGAGATATTGACATACTCTAAAGGGTAGCTGTGTTTCTCAGCCAGATGGAGTAAGACAAATATCCTATACCCTGTAAATACTTTCACAGAGCCTGGGATGTAGTGATTTTACTTGTTGGACCCATACACCTAAGACAGAAGATAAGAGGCCAGCCAATTAATTTCCCCGCTGTAGAACCTGAGGCTGTCACTTCTCACCCAGAAAGCTAGTAAAAGTTAAAAGCAGATCTCCATGGGGAAAGAGGGCACTGGAAAGAAGACTCCTGACATGTTGTATTGAGATGGAGAGAAGGTGTAATAGTTGTTAATAGGATTAGGTAATATTTGGATTCAGTGATCTAAATATTAGGACCTTTGAATACAACCATCTGCTGAATCCACATAGTAGCAAATGCATCCATTCCTCATAACAAGCCTAGGAAAATCAGGAGACCAATAATCTGTCCTGGAGACTAAGGAAGAAGATGATAGCCAAAGGAGAAATATAATTGTTTGCTTCCCTAATTACTGCAGTGCAACATGGGACATCAATGCAGGAAACCTGGAAGTTGTGGCTGCATCTTTTATGAGACTGAATGATAGCATCCAAGAAGGTGGTAGCTGAATCTTCTGCCTACCTCCTTTGTGATATGAGACATTCTCTCTGGAGACAAGAACCTGCTGTTGTGATTTGCCACACTATGTTATAAATAATAGTCAAGCTATATAATAATCAGATATAAAGTTCTCTTGAGGTGACTCCAGATTCATTGATCCAAGACCAGCAATGTCCATGTTTACTCCAAGGAATGATAAATCTTGGTATTCATCTGCACAGGTACTCAGTGTGTAGTGGTCTCCACTTAAAAAGATAAATTTAACAAATTTATTTCCTATTCTAAGAACAAGGGGAAATTGGCATAACTCCAATAACATCACTCATTCACACACACACACACACACACATCCCAAATGTTACAAGAACATTATTAAGGTCAAGCACCCAAAATTTGGGAAATGCCAAAATTAATGTTACATGCTCATATATTTCTTTTTCCACAAGACCCCTCTCTAGGAAATCCTTGTATAAAAGCTAAGCATTATTTATTATTAATTATTATTATTATTATAGTATTCAAGATCCGGAAGAAAACTTCTACTCACTTTTGGAGAGGTGAATAGTTTTCACTGAACTCAACTGCAGCCAATCAGGATGCACTGATGTGCATATGAGCTCTGAATCTCAACTATACTCCCCACCTCATTTCTGTTAGCCTTTGAGAAGATGAAAATTAGGAGCTTACTGACTTCCAGGGAGGAGGGTTATGGCAGTGGGACTCAGGGGAACCAGGTTTAAACTCCTGGGTCTGCCACAGATAGCTGGGTGTTCCTGAGTAACTCACTTAACCACACTGCTTCAGGTCCCCATCTGTCAGATGGAGATGATAATCCTTCCCTATTGCACAAGGCTGTTGTGACGATAAATCCATAAATACTTCAAGGCACTTGTAGCTTATGAAGATGGAAGCTGTACAAGTACCTAGTTAGAGAAAAAGAGATCACTGAGCTAGGATTTTCTTCTTTTATATAATGACATCTAATAGAAAAACAAATCAAAATAAAACATTCACGCTAATAATTCAGAGGGCAAATCTTCCCTAATCTCATGTAAAAGTAGAGATGTCAAAAGCATTTCAATTTCAAAACTTTTTTCCTTCGAAAGGGACATTTTTAATGAACATTTTCACAAAAAAGTACTTTTTTTTGTTTTGTTTTTTAAAAAAAGGCAGTTCTCTGTAAAACCAAATGTCTACTAACCAGACCTGAAGCTGCAGTTTATCAGCGGGGAGATACCTGCTGCCTTCTCATTTCATATTTTTAAAGTCAAAATAAAAAAGTGATGTGAAGCAGAGAAACAAACTGAGAGGACTCAAACAAACAAAGCTGCCCAAATTAGTAACTAGCTACAGGCTAGCAATGTGCCTAGGGCAACATACAGCTGATGGATAATATGCTGCTACAATTAACTCTTGTTTCTCTACCAAATAATGTCCTGATGCTGCGTCAGAATCTGTTAGCACAGACCCCCATAACCTGTGTTGAGTCTCATTGAAGTTAATGGAATTCAGCATAGATGTGGGGGTATATGCTACCAGATCCCAATGCGGCATCACTGCAGAAATTAGTAATAGCATCATGAGCAGCAACAGTAGCCTACTAAGAGAAGGTAAGAGATGGTTATGGTGCTCTGTAAGATAGAGCCAAGAGCCAGAGGCTAGTTTGCCTGAATAACAGCAAAAGATCTTACTGAATCTGTTCTTGCTGCAGATGCTGTTGTGTCTGCAGCCATGCCTCCTTTTATCAGTACTATGTCTTTGTGTTAGTGATAGCTAAACTATGGGCCAGTTCTTTCCTATATTTGTGCTCAACTTTCATTGATTTCAACAGCAGTTGCACATGCATATCTGTGGGCAGAGTTTGGTAACTGACCCCTTCTTAATTGCTGCCATGTGTGCCTGTCTCTATTGCTTCTGTTAAGGTTGCCCCAGTATTCTTGCTAATCTTGCAATTGAGGCTTGCTTCTTCTAGACTTGTATTTTATATGATCCTTAAACCTTTTATTAGGAATATTGTAAAATAATTTCCCTGATTTCCACAATCCTCTTCTTACCTTCAACCTCAAGTTAAAAAAAAGCTGTAAAAAGAAGAGATTGCAATTTTCAGACAGGAGAAAGCAGGGGGGCTGATTCTGCAGACCCTTAAGTGTGTGAGTAATTCTAGTCATACCAGTAGCCTTGTTTAGGTCAATCGTCTAGCCAGGTGGATGAAGATATTCATATGCTTGAGTGTTTTGCAGGATCAGGGCAAAAAACTGAAGCCGTGAACCAGACAACATGGTTTTGATTTTAAATATTTAATTATAGTTTTTGTGACCCTTTTTAAAAAAAGGTACTTGTATATTTTTCCCCTTCCAAGTGATTAGAGAGAGAGCACAAAAGTTTATAAAAAAAAAAAAAAAAAGGAATGAGGCCACATGATACTATACACCAAATTTTAATTTTGTCACCTCCCTTTTCAGTTTCACTAAATAAAGATACTTTGCAAATAGGAGGTTTTTTCCCCAGCCACTTGGAAAATCACAGACAGGCACTGTCACTGATTTTGCCCTTCAAACATGATATTTTACAGACTATTCCAGTAATTAACATTGCAATATGCAAACTCTGCAAACTTCCCAAAAAATCATTTCTTTTATATATATATATATATATATATATATATATATATATATATATATATATATATAAATTGCCAGGGAAATTCAACAAGATCTATGTGAGTGAAAATTCCACAGATCAGGTATCTACATATAATTGTTCCTGTTTGCCATAAATAAAAACAATTTATTTTACATTTTCAACCAGTTTAATTTCATTTTAACACAGATGTGATTTATCTTCTACAGTGAAATGGAATCACCTTCTTCCTGAGTCACTGGGGCAGGGTTGAGCTAGTCAAATGTTGTAGATGCTAACACAACAATGCATGAAAAATAGGCTTTAATCTTCCATGGCATCTGAGGAGGAGGAGGAACAGCAGTGGAGGAAGGAGAGGTGATTCATAATAATAAGAAAAGCCCATTTAGAAATAGCTTTTCATCTTGAAGATAAGAGAGAACAATTAGGATGTTGAATGGGTTACTAGTGGTCCTGTGACAGGAGTTCAGATACGTGAAAAAATTCAATAGCCAACTTACTTCTTTATAGCAAAGCAGGATAGGTGTTTCTATGCGTGTGTCTGTGCTGTATGGAATAATTTAAACCTGATTTATGGTTAACATATTCTGCTTATTTACAGAGACTGATGAGATAACTATTATAAAAAGATAAACTTTGCACCTTCTGGTTATTGAAAAAATGATATGTAGTTTGTACAAATTAATTGTATTTAACTTTGTTTGCCTCAGTCCCTTTACTTCTTTCTTGCTAACAGAAATACATGGTATTCTAATAATACACTTTTTGTATTTAAATTGTTTTCTTCTTTTGCTTCATGGTTTTTGTAATACAAAACAGTAGGCAGTGATCCATGCAGACTTCCATTTATAATATTAATACAAGCAATATTCCATGCTAATCCATCTCATTAATATTAAAACAAGAATTGTAAGACTGGTGAGCACTTAATCATTTGCAATTAGCACCTAACTGCTAATTCTGTGGAGGGCTCTTAGAAAGAAAGAAGTGGGGGGGAAAGTAGCCGCAGTTTGCTCAACGTTAGTTGATTTAACTTAGAGTATTTAATACAGGGAAAACTCAGTAATTAGAACAATTCTTGTGGCCTGACAACTTTCCTTTAATTGATCATTTAAAAATAAAATAAAGTCCCAGTCCTCTCTCTCTCTCTCTCTCTCCCTCAAAGAGAGCAATAGCAGGATGAACACTACCAAATTGACAATCTAGTTTTAGATTCTGCCTTTGGTAGTTTTATGATGATTCGGACTGTAACCTGCTTAGGACAGGGAACATATCTTTACTCATTGTGTAAGCTCCAATGCCACACAACGAGTACTATATACACATAGTAAAGAATAATCTGGAGCTGAAAAAAGTGCCCAGATCATCTTGTTAAAATACTGATCTCAAAATTCAGTGAGGGGGAGGGGGAAGAGGATTGGGTTGGAGCAGCCTTCTACTATTCTTTGTTGGTGGCTTCTGTTCTGTTCTATCCATTTCATGCCCACCACTGTAGTATTTTAGCAGCCTGAGATTACAGGCAATTCAGGGTTTGTCAACTAGGGGAAGTTATACTGGTATAAAATAAGGTGTGAATTTAAACTGATATAGTTATATTTGTGTAATTCCCTATGTCGCTGCTCTTTCTCCAGAATAAGAGTGGCTTTTTTTAGGAGGGGGTTTAGTTTGTCACTTTGGAAAGAGGTTTAAACTAAACTGAAAAAAGCCAGTCTTGTATATGAAGGGTCTACGCCATATAACTATATAGAGTTAACTCTAGCAGTATAACTATAGAAGTGTAACTGGTCAAACTTTCCTGTGTAGACAAGCCCTTAGTGAAGGGATTATGTGAAATTTATTTTTAAAATGGTGACATGACCTGGAACAGGCACACCTCTGCCAGTGACTTGTGTCAAGTCTTATACTAGGGAACTGCCTCTTCACCTTGTCTCTCTTCCCTTTTATATATTTGGACCTTCATAAAACTACTGTCCTCTCATTTTTCTGTTGTCCACTAATGCACTGGTGTTTGCTCTTCTAGGAGGCATGGCTTCTGGGGGGTGGGAAGGGTTGAATGGTGATCTGATTAGAGCACAGGACTGGAAAGCAGGATGCACAGCTGTATTGCCAGCTTTGCTGCTGACTTCCTATGGGGCCTCATTCAAGTCAAATACTCTCTTTGGTTGAGGCTAACTATCTGTGAAATGGGAATAATAATAGTTGCTTACCTAACAGGGTGCTATGGGTTTCATTATTGTTTGGAAAGAGCTTTGAGATTCTTGGATGAATGGTGCTACATATATGTATATGCAGTGGACTATTATTATGAATCACCGGCAGAAAGAATCTATTCATGCAGCATGGAACTTCTGAAGGGACAATGACAGCAAGGTAGAAGTGCAGAGTTACAAATAGCCTTTCTGTCATTAACCCTGAGGGAAATGTATATACATTTTTAGGATTTATGGTTGAGGATGGGAGCAAAATTAGCTTGGCTCCTGCTTCTCTTCTCTTCTCACTCCCTCCTCTGCAGTGGCCTGACCTTGCACTCAGCACCTAATTCCTCCCTTTACCTTCCCTTTCTTTGAGACTTAGTACTGATTACTAGCATACTTTGCCTCCTCATCTGAGCACTGAGCTCAGGGCTCCTTGTTAGAGTTTCTTCATACTCATGTTCTGTTCTCCCCATTGTGTCCCTACCCTGCACAAGTTACTGCCCTGAGAGGAACCAAGTTGTGGCTGGTCAGAAGGCCAGAGAATGGGAAGGGTATGTTTCTGGCCAGGAAGAAACAGGGCCAGTTTACACAAGAGCAAACTATCCTGGCCTTGCTTCCCAGAGTGAGAAACCCGCCCTCCTCTGACCAAGTCCGCAGCTACTCTAGTAACTCCCAGACAGGAACTGGCCAGTCCTTATGCTGATTAACATTTTAAGATAGAACAATATGCTAAGGGTTAAAAAACAAGGATGGGTACTTTCCAGGGGTGGTGGAGTCTTCCCAAAAGTGTGTGTGTAGGATGGGGGGGCAGAGCCCTCCACCCACTCTGTGGTCCCGCCCCTTCCCCTCCTTTTCCCTGGAGGCTTCACCCCCAGCCAATCAGGAAGACAGCTGGGCCAAGGAGCCAGGGCCCCTCTACCTGCGTGGGGTTGGGGGGCCCAGGAGCAGCCCGTGTCCCTGGCCCCAGGGTCCCCAGCCCAGTCAGGTGGTGGGTCCATGGCTCCCACAGCTGCCTCTGCAGCTCTTACCCCGACCCGGCTCAAGTCAGGAGGTGGAGCCTCAGAGCTGCAGCCCAGCCATGGTACGAGCTGCCCGGGAAGCTGTGAGGGGCCGTGCCCTCCCCTCCCCCATCTGCCTTGGCCAGGGAGCTCAGGGGGCATGGACAAGGCCAGGGGCTGCTCTCAAGCCCCCACACCCCAGATAGGTGGAGAGTATGTGGCTCCCCATTGCTGCCCAGGGCTCCCCAGCTGGGCTCCAGCTGCTGGTGTGCTGGCTGGCCTGGGGGTGGGGCCTCAGGGGGAAGAGGAGGGGCAGGGGTGGGACCTGTGGCAAAAAGTGGACAGGACAGGCTCATCCACTTTCAAAAAGTGTGAGGGCCGTGGCCCGCTGCGCTCCCCTGTTCCAGCGCCCCTGGTACTTCCTTTGGGTCAGTAAACACAGCACTAGTTTAGAGTCATCCAGCTGGGAACCTTTTAATGTCTTTCTTTCTTGCCCCTCCCTGCCCCTGCCATCCCACCAGTACAAAGCAGTTTGACAATGTCTTTCATACATACTGTATCCCAAGGCCACGACAACTTTACTGTAAATAATAGCGTTACAGAGTTAAATAACAGCAGAGAGGTACAGGCTAGGGAGGGATAACTTTCCAGCTGTGCTCTGAAAAGAGAAGAAGAGAATCAATGAAGTAGAGAGATACAGGGATGCTGTTCCAGACAGCTGGAGCTTCAGAGGAGAAGGCTCTTGTAACAATAGTGGCAACTGTGTGGAGAGCAGGTATGGGTAATTAGCCATCTGCTCTGACACACAGTAGCACTGCACTTCTGAACACCCCCCTGCCTGCTCTGGCCCTCCCTGACTATACCCTCTACTCCTGCTTGAAGCCAGGCAGAAGAAGGGAACATCAGAAAGAGGAAAAGGAGCAAAACAGAGAACATGTGGATTACATTAACAAGTGCCCTAAAGTGCTTGTGCTATCCTGCTTCAGAGCAGCTTGTTAAATACAGTTTCAACTGCTCTGCTCAGGTGGACGGAAAGCTTTGTGTGCTAAGAGGGGGAAAGCACACAGGGAGGGAAAGGGGAAAAAGGGATTAGCAGTAGGAAGCAGCCAGGGAACAACTGGAGGAGACAAGGAAGGAATGGAGGGAATAATGAAGGAAGACAGGACGGGGGAGCGGGAACTAACAGGGAACATGAGGAGAAGGGTGGGAACAGCTGGGGAAGATGCATAGGGAAGAATTGGGGTGAGGAGGCATCTTCCAAGGAATAGTTGGGAGTTTGAGGAGGGGAAATGTTGAAAATTATCCAGGAACAGGAAGGGAGGGAGAAGAAGGGGGAATGGGGTTACATGGGAAAGTTACAGCAGCAGGAGCAGCAACACAGAGAGAGTAGAGAGTTAAGTAAGTAGTTAGAAGAAAGTTGAGAGCTAGCCGGAGACAGAGGCCAGGGCCTAGGACAGGGGGTGGATGAATGGGGAATGGGAAAGAAAAAAAACCAGAAAAGCCAGGTGCATGAAAGTGTGTGTATCAGACAACAAAGAACCAATCAGCAGCAATGTAATGTTGGTGTGTCTCTGACGCTTAAATATGAGAAGCCTATATAATATGATGCATTGTAAATAATAAATGATTCAGCTTGCAATCATATTGGTTGTTGTGCTTTATCTGGCCCGCATGCAACGCAACAGGGGGAGAGAGACAGAAAAATGGGGGGCTTAATGAGAGAGAGAAGGATGAGACAAAAAAAAAGGCCTCAAAGAGAAGGGAGCTCACTATTGACACCTGTTGGTGAATAGGGAGAAGAGCACCCTAGATCTGCTTGAGAACTCCAGATGGGCCGGGGCTCTATAGGGGAGGGAGGTCTCTGCCACCAGGGGCGGCTCTAGGTATTTTGCCTGCGGCTTGCCTGCAGGAGGTCCCCGGTCCTGCGAATTCAGCGGCAGCCCGCGGGAGGTCTGCCGAAGTTGTGGGCCAGCTGACCCTCCACAGGCATGCGGTCGAAGGCAGCCTGCCTGCCGCCCTCGTGGAGACCGGCAGAGCACCCACCGTGGCTTGCCTCCCCAGGCACACGCTTGGCATGCTGGTGCCTGGAGCCGCCCCTGTCTGCCACCATCTGTTGGTGAGGAGAAGGAGGAGGAAATGATTGACTGGGCCAGGCCTTATGTGACAGTGTGACATGAAAAGAAAAGCAGCGCAGAAAGTAAAACAGACAGACACAAGGGAAGAGATTGGGAGATGTCACTGGGGGAGTGCATGTGACCAGGGATAGGCAAGCAGACAGAGTTTATTGAGAGAAGAAAAGGAGAGGAAGATTGTGGTGGCGGCGGCAGTGAGGGGGAAGGGGGTGGAGACGAGATGGGGGGGACACAATAAAGAGCATTCCACACAAGAAGACTGACATTAAAAATCCATTTGTCTTTGTGGAGTCTCTTTTCCCCCTTCCCAGACTCCTACCTCCAGGCTTTGCTTAGGCACCCTGCCATTCTAACTCCCTTCCCTGAGTCCAGCAGGAAGTGGCTATGTACACTTTGTCTTTGCAGTGCAGGCAAGCAATGTCATTAAAGCCTCTCTGGAAAAGGAAAGGACAGAATTCTCAAAAGGATGAGATGTCACTTGTAGTGTTAGTAGGTTTAATTACAAGGGTCCCATTTAAAGTGGATAGATGGACTAATGAAATTTTAAAATACCGAACTACAATTTCAGAAATAGGTATACACTAGAAGCATTCTCTCTTTTCTAGGACAGAAAATTAAATAATACAGACAAAATATTATTACTTTAGAGAGATCATGACCAAGTTCTGATTTCCCTCAGACCATAGCTTGCTCTCACACTGTTCTGTTGAGCCCTGCACTCCAGTTTCTCGTGAAGAATTGGCTGACAAAAAACTCTTCATTGATTCCTATACCTTGAGAACTCTTTGATTGTTATACCAAAGTCTCCAGGAATATATAACTATGATGATATCTCCTCCAGAATTTAGTTCAAACCAGAATCATTAACTTCAGCCAAAGGTCTCATCTTTGTATATTGCCAAGGATCTGTTGATTACATAGCAGATAAACAGTGTTATATGGAAAGTTACCAAGACAGTTACTGGAATTTGTATGTGTGGAGGGGAAGGGGGTTCTTTCATCTTCTCTGTCCTGTTTTCTTTATCATATAAACTGACTTTGCTTTTAACTGTCACACTCAGTCTAGGTAGGGAGGTGGGGATGTGGTTGGATTTAAACATAAAATTTAAAAATAAAACTGTGGAGCTATAACAAGATGCGTACCAAACATCAGCTTAGTGGCATTGCTCCTATGCTACATCCTTTTACCATCCCATCCTTCATCTGTTTGATTTTCTACATGGTCTATGAAGAGTCTGTTTGCTTACTACTCTGCGTAGTGCTTACTGCCATGACTAGTTCTACTGAAGTCTACTTGGTAGTACAGGGATGCAGCACTGGCCTAATCATTTGCAAGTGTCTTTTATGCTTTGTCTATAGGGTGCCTAATGTACCTTCAGCATAATGTAAATAAACAATAATAATAAAATGTAGGTGTTTTCCTGTTGACCTCAATGGGTGCAGGATTGGTGTGAAAACATTCAACTCTGAGAGGCAAAGACCCACCTGCAATGGTCTTATGTTTTTCTGATATTTAGCTTATGGTTTTGTTCTAGAATATCCCTGCAACTGAAGAAGCCTTCTTTGCTTTTATAGGAGATAGATCATGAAGACTCCTGTCCCCCAGCAGGGACACAGAGTTTCAACTAGAGCATGAAGGTGATAAATAAGTTATGCAAATTCTGAACATTTAGTAATTTGATATCACACAGGGAAGTTTAAATGTGAGTGTTTTATTGTACTTTACATATAGTAGCAATCTGATATTGGAGAGAAGAAATACCAACTCAGTATCAATTTTTCATTGTTTGTTTCAGTGAATAATTAACTCTCCTGTGTGGCTATTTTTAAAATGTTTTATAATAAAAGGTTTCAGGATAATACTCCAGATGTGTCAGCCTACATATATTTCATAACATGCCTTATCTAACTAAGAATATGTTAGGACCTGGACAAAGTGGATGTGATGAATGGACAAATGCTGATACTGTGGGCAGGGCAAGTAAGGCTCGCGAGGAGAATGATATCCATTTTATTCCTCAAATTACCCCTGATGAAGGGACACCATGGCTAGGCAAAAGGAGTAGGAAAATGGGATAGAAAAAAGATCTATGAATGAGATGAATTTAAAGAAAAAAAGGAAGGGAGAGCAATTTTGAACTCGACACTGAAAGAACTGGATGGCTAGTAAAGGTATTTGAGGAGGGAAGGGTTAATACAACTGTACTTTAGGGATCCAGCATGGTCCAGTGGATAGGACACACAACTGGCAATCAAGCAACCAGTGTTTTATTCCTGACTTTGCCATCAACCTAATGATTGCTGCAAGTCAGTTCACCCATCTGTGCCTCAGTTTCTCCAACTGTAAAATGGAGTGGGAGGAGGATGATACTTCTAAAGCATTTTGAGTTATATGGAAGAAAGGTGCTGTGTAAGAGCCAAGTGTTTATTGTTATCACCATTTTGTACCTGTAAGAAGGCAGCATGCTGCATTCTGCACATGCTGAGAAATGGAATTTGAGGATGCCCTAGAAACAGGAGATAAAGCAACAGTAAAGGAGATAAAGGCATTTTTTTTCTCATATTTTCCTCTCCTTATTCTTACATATTCCTGCTCTTCTTCCTCTTTCTCAATTGCCTTCTTTTTGTTTCTTGGTGTACTGCGTAATAAGACTTTTAAAACAAGACAGGTCGGTCTCTCTTCCTGCTACTCCTTCTCATCCATGGAGGGAAGACTCCATGCATATCCACTAAGAGTAGGATCTAATTAGATGTTCTGTGGCTGAATTGTCAAATACCCTGCAAAAAAAGTTCTCGAGTTAAAATTCCTTGTAGTAACCCCCTATATGTGAATTCAACAGTCAGGGCATTCCTCATGTCAAAGCTTTTCTTAAATACTGAGGTTTACGTTGTGTCCTCCCATTGATGGTGAGGTCTTTCTGAAAACTTCCTTAAGATCAAATTCATCACAGTCTTTCTGGGCAAGAAAACAAACTTTTCAAACATAAATAACATTAATATCCAAGGGTCTGATCCTGAAAGGGCTGAGCAACCACAACTCCCACTGGCTCCTGTGTGGTGCTGAGTGTCTGGCAGGAGGCACTCAGCACCTTAAGGACTGAGCCTTCACTATGTTTTATTGCAGGCCTGTTTCCTACAAGGAATATTTCTTCTTGGCACTCACTGCTGGTTAGCTGGGTGAGTGTTCAGCAGACATAGAAAACAATTTGCTGCTCTCAGGTTTTCTCATTACACTAAAGTTTTCCCTCTCTTTGTCACAGACATTTGTTTATATTGATCATGTCGAGGCTGGCATTAAATCCAGATTTTTTTCTTAGAAGGGGAATGTGCATCTTGGCCCATCTGATTACACATGAATCCCTTCTTTCTTCTTTATATAAACCAGAATAAAAATATGCCCTGACATGGGGGGGGGGGAATTTGTTCACTTATTTTGGCTGCATTTCCTGAGTGAACAATATGTTACTCCTAACTGTCTCTGGCAATCCAAATAGTCCAAGGAAGAAACACAAATAAAGTTACCCAAGGTAGATATACTGCCTCAGTTACACATAGTGGGCCTGCTCCCACTGAACGTAAAGATAAAACTCCCCCTGAACTCAGAGGGAGTTCGATGGAGCCCAGTGTCCGGACAGTTCTAAGTGTGTCCTTCACTATACAAGCTAAATAGTTCCAGGAAATTGTGAGACTGATCCGAAGCCCACTGAGGTCAATGAGAGTTTTTTTTTTTCATTGTCTTCCGCATGTATTGGATAATGCCCTATATTGGTGGGTCTGTGTTCCTGGTGGTATTAAGTCCCTCGAGGATAAGCAACCCATAAACGCAGCTTTGTGAGGAGGCTGGAGCTGACTGGCAGGCTACAAAGGCTATGTCTACACAGCAGCTGGGAGCATGCCTCCCAGCCTGGGCAGGCAGAAATGCACTAGCTCTCCTCAAGCTAGTGTGCTAAAAACAGCAGTGTGGATGCTGCGTCAAGGGCAGTGGCCTGGGGTAGCTGCCCGAGTACAAGTCTGTCTGAATTCGGGTGGCTAACCCGCGCAGCGATTGCTAGACTGCTATTTTTGGCATGCCAGCACTTCTCTGTCTACCCGGTTGGGAGGCAAGCTCCCTGCAGCAGTGTAGTAATAAATACCCAAAGTGGGCAGTGTCAGCCAGCCAAGGATGAGCCAGAGTTCCTGGGAGAGGCACTGAATAACATACTCTCTTAAGGGAGCTTTTTTGAAGCCCGGGTTAGAATTTAAAGCCGTCCTCTCCTGGCAGAGTTTCTTGGAGAAGGTGACACTGCAAACACAGACTGCCTCCCCTGGGGTGGACGAATCCCTATTAATGTAAATGAGTGCATATAGAGTTTTTTGCTAAACTACTGCCTTTCTCCTATGTTGTCTTTTGTTACAGCATGTGGATTTTTAAAAAAGATATAAAATATTTATGCAAATTAGGATTTATTATTCAGTAATCAACCGTTGTTGGATACATTATGGCATAATCAGTTGTATGTTAAAATGCATTTAATTTCATGCCTAATTAACATATTATAAATTGAAGAGACAAAATTAAATTATTATGGACAGTTTGCAAATGCAGTACATACAGTGTACTTCAATAATTACATGAATATTGAATGTAATGTGATGTGTTACTTCTACTCTCTTTTGTGCTTAGTGTTTGGTGATAGAGCAGAATGAATGGGCTCTAAGGGACTTGTCTTGTACTGCCCCTGAGCAGCATCAGATTCCCATTTACATCAATGGAAGCCGTGCATGCAAACACAGGGCAGTATGTGGCCCAACGTGTGTAGATTAGATCAGCTCCATGTATGCATCTGGAATTTTGGAAAAAAAGTCTACCTTTCGAGTTGCAATTTCCTGTAACTTGATTATTTTGGCAAATAATTGCACCGTTTGGGCCCAATCCTGCTCTTTCTCTAGTCAGTGGCAACATTTCCATTAACTTCAGTGGGAACAGGACCAGATGCCAAAAATGTGTATGTAGCCTCTGGAGTTTTACTCTGAAACAATTTCACAACCAGATTGCAACACTGTGCATTTCACCAACAGTTCTTCAGCAAAATACTGTTGTCACTTGTAGTTACTTTTACAAAATTCTGCTTTGTCTGCAAAGAGAAGAATGATTACTTGAGCAACTGCAAATGCAAAAATCTTAGTATGCAACTTTTTCCTCATGAGGCCTGATTCTGTGGAAGTGTTACTTCAGTTAAACTCATGTAACTACATTGCCCCAGATGCAGGATTTTTAGGATTGTAGAAACTTAAGTTTGGCTAATTACATGCAGTTTTTAGTGTAAATTATATACTATGTACAGATTCTTGGGTCAAAATTTGAAGGTAGAATAGAGATCCTTAGCCTCTTGTACAGCCGAACCGTGCAAATTGGCTCCCCAACTGAACTATGACTTTTAGCTGAAAAACCATGAGTAAATTTAGTTTATAGACAAGTAATAATACGTTATTGAAGCCCACTGAAGAATAAATCATTTAATGACCGAGATTATGTGAATATTTGTATTGCACCCCGGCATCTCCCCAAAAGTAAAATCCCCTTCAATTGATAATAGAACAATTTTGTAAACCACTTACGGCTGTGATGAAATCCTACTTGACTGGCCCACAAGCAGATGTGACAAGTTGAATTTATTTCCTTTCTTACCAGGAAGCTTTGCAGGAACCTCCGAACATATGGTGCTTTTCACTTCCATCTAGAGCTATAAATGTTATTGGGAAAGGATGTTCCCAGGAGCAGCAAGTTTCTGACGTTTCTGCCAAATGGACTTCAAATGATCCTTCTGTGGTTCTGAATTCCCAGAGTTCTTAGGAGCTGGCAGCCAAGAATCTCTGATCTAAACACAGCTCACTAATTTAATTATTTTATTACTGATTTGTAGAAGGCTCTTGCAGAACAGTGACTTTGCATCTGTATTATATCTAGCTATGCAGGAAGTGCAAGTTGTAAGAATGTAAATATTTTGTTTCTTAACTGCTTTTAGTTTGAAAACTTGGAAACTATTTAACACAAAAATCAGGCACACGAGTCTGAAAGCAGAGGAATGTGAAATGGAGATAAAAGTCACACCAACTAGTATTTCTCTTATATTTTGAAGATCCTGTGTCTTCTATGGAAATTGAATAGTTTTTGTCTATTTGATAACTGTAACTATACCGTAGCATTGTACGACAACCTTTGCCACCAGAAAGGAAAAACTAAATGGAGAAAGAAATTATACCTAGTACAAATCATTGAAATACTTGTGTCTGCTTTATAATATTGTAAGAAGTTCTGAACACACACCAGAGGGCACATGTCTGTTTCATGTGGTTGCCGAATATTTCATTTTTAATAAGTTAAAGGACTGAATTTGATGTTTTGTCCATTAATAGTTTTGCTACTGGCTAGAAAATATGGGAGCTAAATTAAAAATAGTGATACTTTCTCTAGTAATGTGAGCGTCAATCTTCTTGGCTCACTTTATATAATTGTTCAGACTGTAGTATAATTTGATGAATGGAACTACACCCAGATGTACAGACACTCTTTTCTCAACCTATGTGTGATATATATTTTTAACATTAGCTTTAATAAAAAACTTAATTTGATGAATGAAACTAAAAGAAGAGGGTCAGGTTTCAGGCTGGATTAGTTTGTTGTGACACCAAAACACAAGTGACTTCACCTCTTGGAGTTATGGTTTCATGCTTCTGCAAACTTAGGCAAGCATACATTATACTCCTGTCATGTTTTCAACCTTTTTTTT
Organism: Mauremys reevesii; assembly: GCF_016161935.1. Taxonomy (NCBI): domain Eukaryota; kingdom Metazoa; phylum Chordata; order Testudines; family Geoemydidae; genus Mauremys; species Mauremys reevesii. Next base: position 82,147,344 of record NC_052630.1, read on the forward strand.
TCCCCCCATTTGTGAGGGCTATAAACACCTTTTTTAAAAAAGCTGAAATTCTGATTTCATCATAAACAACAAGGCGTCCTTGTGGCACCATACAGACTAACAAATTTATTTGGGCATAAGCTCTCGTGGGCTGAAGCCCACTTCATCAGATGCATGGAGTGAAAAATACAGTAAGCAGTGTGTGTGTGTGTGTGTGTGTGTGTGATAGATAGATAGATATATTACAGCACATGAAAAGATGGGAGTTGCCTTACCAAGTGGGGGGTCAGTGCTAATTGAATTGGCCTCGTTAGCACTGATTTCCCCCCCCCCCATCCACACTTGGTAAGGCAACTACCATCTTTTCATGTGCTGTAATATATATATACTGCTTACTGTATTTTTCACTCCATACATCTGATTAAGTGGGTTTTAGCCCATGAAAGCTTATGCTAAAATAAATTTGTTAGTCTCTAAGGGTATGTTTACACTACCCCCCAGATCAGCAGCACCGATCAATCCAGTGGGGTCGATTTATCATGTTTTAGTCTAGCTCTCCCATCGACTCGTGTACTCCACTGCCACTAGAGGTGCAGGCAAAGTTGACTGGAGAGTGGCAGCAGTCGACTCCCTGCAGTGAAGACACCGCGGTGAGTAGGTCTAAGTATGTCGACTTCAGCTACGTTATTCACGTAGCTGAAATTGCATAACTTAGATCGATTTCCCCTCCCACTCAGTGTAGACCAGGCTTAAGGTGCCACAAGGACTCCTCATTGATACAGACTAATATGGCTACCACTCTGAAACCTGATTTCATCCTGTGACTCCAGAAGACAAAACTCTAGACATGGGCTTATAGTGCCTATGCCTTGATTAGGTCCTGAAGGTGCCAGAATCTGAAAACGCATGAAAAAGAAACAAACAAACAAAACCCACCACAACTAATACAGCATTAGGGTCTGAAGGGAAGCTATTAACACAACATTACTGCCTCATCCTGCTATCTTTATTCAGACAAAACTCCCATTGACTAAGTAAATTGGGCTGAAGTATACCATTAGCAAATTATGATACCACCTCCTGTGCTGACTCAGCTGTGCTGGCTCTAGAGTAGGGGAGGAGGGATTCTCTTCCAGTTCCCAACTGCCTGCTCCAGTTGGGGAAAAAGCTGGCACCGAGTACCTGCCTACTTTTGTGTTCCAGGATCCAAGGACCAAGCAACCCATGAAACTCTCCCTATTCCCTTGTGTAAGTGCCTACTCCAAGTTACAGTCCAGCCCAGGATATTCACAAGTTAGAGTTTCCATATCATTTTTAACTCACTCATATTGTGGCTTGTAATAGCTTGGATTTCTATTTATGGCATAAATGTAGTCATTAGTTATATCTGTAATGTCAGAATCTTGTACACATATCAACAGTCTTCAACACCTATTTGAAGTAAAGATTATTATTGCAATTAATAAGTACATTTACTAGCATGTTTTACAGGTTCAGAATATATTACATAATCAATACTATACTTTTAGTGTTGTAAATACACTTAGCTAAGCATTTGATTTAGAGTCATTGAGCTATTGTATGTTAAATAAACATCAACTGAAGAGGGTAAATCAATTTATTCAATCAAATTTTGTTTTCATTTACATCTGTGCAACTCCCCTGTACTCAGTGGGGTTATACAGGTATGCTGAAAGGGATTACTCTTGGCCCACTATTTAACATATCATTTTATAAACTGTAGATGTTAAACCTCAGTATAAATATTTTAATAATCAATTGCTATTTAATTAACATGCAATGGCTGTCTTAGTAAATCTACATTAAATCCTCATTTGAGCCACTTAATTCAGAGTGTGAATTAACGTTCTCTATAGATAAGTGGTATTATAATATGATTTCACTACTGCACTGAAGAAAAAAATCAATCGTAAAATTAAGTTGGATTCAATATGAAATTCATCAGCATTATGGAGTTTCCAGCATGGGTGTAGACTCCATTTGGATTCTTCTGTAGTTTTTATAGCTATTCTTAGTAAGAGTGTAATCATAGGGGAGCAGGTTACATCTAGGGTGACCAGACATCCCGATATTAGGAGCTATGTCTTACATAGGCAACTATTATCCCCCTTTCCCAAAAAAGAAAGTGTCCTGATTTTTCACCCTTGTTATCTGGTCACCCTAGTTATATCTGCCCTCCCCCAACTTCCAACATGGGGTGACAACTGGGCCTTCAGCCACTCCTCTGTTTCTGTCAAGCTCTAGAGAGGAGGGGAAGGAAGTAGCAGAGGAGACAGATAGGAGAGTCTCAGGCTGCTTTGGGCTGCATCTTTGAGGACACTTGCTTCCCCCTACCTCCTGCTGGTCGCCAATCACTTCAATAGAGAGGAAATCGCTGCATCCACCACAATACATGACTTTAATGATTTTTATATTGCCATTTTCTCTTTGTTAATCTAGATGTTTACATTTTTAATGTTGGTTGGTTTTTGTTTAAATTTGGGGCTTTAATTGTTTGCCCTCATTCTGCTTGTTTTTAGTATAGTTTTCTTCATTGTTGTTATTATTTCATGCACTGTTTATTCATGATGTCATTTTAGCTTAAGGCTAGAGTGGTATAACCATTCTGCCTTAAGCATCGTTTTTCCCTATGGCATGATATTGTACATAGTGAACAATACATATCACAGATTGGAAGAGTTGTGATTGTCATTAAATTTAACAACAAAATATGCTTGTGGTCACTCTCATGGCAAACTCTACTAGATCAGATTCTCCCTTCTCTTACATTCAGGTAAATCAGGAGTAACACCACTGAAGTCAATGGAACTCCTTTGATTTAAAACCAGTGTAAATGAGGAGAATCGGACTTTACTGTTCAATACACCACTGCATAGGTGCTGGTACTAGGGGTGCTGCCACACCCCCTGGCTTGAAGTGGTTTCCATCATATACAGGGTTTACAGTTTGGTTCGATGGCTCTCAGCACCCCCACTATAAAAATTGTTCCAGCACCCCTGCACCATCTGTGGGGTATAGAAATTGACAAGACTTGTGCATAGCCATGAAGTTAGTCACTGGGCTGTAATTGTTGTAAACAAGTTCATTTTTACCTGCTACTTCACTACTATCTGCATATATGAGGCACATACAGTATCCTGTTGTAAATGGAACATGGGGACAAACAAGAACACAGGATCAGGGTAAAACAATGCACTTTCATTCACTTCTATTTGAATATTCTCTCCTTTTAAAAGCCCGAAATCATCAGCAATAATCTATTACTATTGTTACTGAAATAATGCAAATGGAATTCGATTCTGTGTAAAGGTGGTGCTTTGACAGCCCCAGAAACTGAAATCTGTTTATAAATGACCAGCTGTGCAGTCTTACCCACACTGTTCCATCAATGTGTCTGAACCCCAACAAAGTCCATTCAGATGTCAGAGTCTGATTCTCCTCCCACTTTTATACCAGTTATACACTGTTGTTTCTACATTGGCTTCAAAAATTTCATTGAAATGTTTACCCCAGAACCCTTCATCCACTAGATGCCCCCACTCATCAGATCCTGAACCCATATCAGATGTGCACCCACCAAATATCCCAACCACAGGCCAAATGCCAACACCCCCTGCACCTCTTGACATTCTCTCAGCAAGAGTTGCTCAGATACCACAGAGATGCATAGGCCCTGTGGCATAGGTGCCATTATAAATACCTCTATAAATAGATAGCACTCTGCACCCAAATGACCCTTCCCAGAGCTTTGTAGCTTCTTAACACTGCTAAAGTATTACACTACCCACCATCTCAAATACCCCATCCACTAGATCTCCCTTCTTTCCTGGTCATTCATCTATACTCCCTGATTCACCCACCATCAAGGACCAGCACTCCCTAAATGCCAATACTAGAGTTTTGTATTCCCGAATATACCAACTCATGAAATCTGCCAGATGCCCAGAATGCCCTCATCTGTCAGCCAGACTCCTCCCTGCCAAGGCCTTAACCCCTTTCCAATGTCTACCAGGTCTGTATACTCTCCACTTCATATGCAAAGTGAATGATTCATGCCTTATTATTTATTAGGAGAATTTGGCCTCTCTTTTTGTGTGTGAACAACGTATTACTCTTTTGAATTTGTCATTTGAATTTTTTTTTTTGCCAAATTTCTGAGAGTAATTATTGGACTATAACTTGATCATGAGTAGCTCATTTGTGAGTATTTGATATTCAAAATTCAATCTGTATTTGTTAATTTTGATTGAACATGTAGATCCTTTCTCACATTTCTGTTCCTTGACTGGATGAATGTAATTGTAAGGATTAGGTCTCCAGTGCAGTCATTTGTATTTGAGACTAATTTTTCATAAATATTCACCAGTATTTGTGTTAAATTCACAAACATGCCTCCCAATGAACTTTTTGGGGCACTATTAAAAAGAGAGTGCATACAAAAGAAGATTGAGCAAAATCATTTGGAAATATGAATTTATATTTGCAGAAACATTTTTGCGTTATTTGCTCACTTCTAATTTGTACACTTTGCTAAGAACTGGACTGGACATTAACTTATTTATAACTTTTTATAAGTTATTGGACAGCCATCAAATGATCATGACTTTTGGTCATTATCAGCATGAGTTGAATTCATGCTGGTTTTCATCAAATGAAACTCTGTGTCACATTACCATTCCCTTGAGCCATCCAGTTCCTCAGACATCAGCATCACTTTAATTCTCTCTCTAAGACAGTATAATGTGAGCACTGTGCCTGGTTCACACAGAAAATGATAATTTTTCATACTTTCTAACACAGATGTTCCACCAAGCTTCATCTAGAGAGAGGCTAAATCTACATTTAAAAGCAAGGACACCATAGATGTTAGTTTTAAAATAACATGCAACATGGCACAGAGAAATAAATGAATATTATTGTGTCACAAATATCCTAAATTAGCCCCAGAAGATAAGAATAACAAAATAAAAGTGAAAGTTAACTCACCTTTTAATTACAGTGGTGGGACCTTTGGGACTGTGGAAACATTCATTTGTGTAATTCACATTTATACAATCATTAGAGAAGGTATTTGCTAACCATCTCTTTTGAATACAGTCTTGCAGATGAGAAAAACTTCTTTTTTTCCTCATAAATTAGACATTAAAATTCCAGGAAACCACTTATTATCATGAACACATTTCACCTGCAGAAATGGTGAAGACAGACCTTTTATAAAAAACATTTAGCATGAAATATTTTCTTCTAAAGGTCAGTCTTAAATCTTTCTATCTTCTTTTCTCATTATTAAAACGTCATCTTTCTTTCTCCCTTTTTAAACTCATCCTATTATCTGTGCACCATAAACCTTTGAAGAGAGATGGAAATGTGTGTGTTTGTAAGATGATCTATTTTCAGATGTAGTGGTCCAAGTTATAGTCTCAGTCTTCCAGGAAAATTGTGAAGATTTCCTGAACATGTATGTCCTCCTAATATTTGTGTTCTTATGAAGTTCAATAGGCATGTGCCAGAGCATTGTATATTGGAAGATTTTGCAGTTTCAAGGCAAACTCAGAAGATTCACATTCTAGGTCCCAATTCACTAGCTTGTCTGGTACTTTGCACCAGTATAAGGTGAGTGCCAAGTTGATGTAAAACGCTATGCTGGAAAACATATGTACTGCATTTATATGATCTTAGGCAAAGGTATGTGGAAAGTAAAATATGTGAGTGGAAATGAGAGAGTGGTTTGAAACCTAAGGACTCTGTGAGGGTCCACTGGGTTGCTAGGAGTGACTCCAGAACATTTGTTCGAAAGAGCTGTTGGAGGAGAGTGTGTGTGGAGACTTGTCAGCTGGAGGTCCAAGCTTACGGAAGTTGCGGGGAAAGGTGTCTGCAGAGATTGTTCCATCAGGAATGGCAGAGGTCCAGGTGCTGGGAGGGTGATGGTGAGACTGGAGTGGGAAACATTGGACTCCATAGCTTATGGAAAGAGAGCCTGAACTGGGATATGAAATAATACTTTTCAGGACTTGAAAGGTACAGTGGCACTGCTAGATGATCAGTAACAGTGTCCATTCATAGGTGTTAACTGTAAATAATAAATTCCAAGGTTGTTAATTCAGGCTGGAGTGGAGCTGTGGTGAATGCTGACTTCTTCAGTGGTGGTCAGAGAAAGCCTTCATACCTATTAGGGAACCCTGCTCCTGGGAATGGGCTCCTTGTAACAAAGGAGCAGAGGAAGGGGTTCCCTGAGGTAAAATATCCATATGAGAAACTTGGTGGTACAGTAAGGGTCTGAGCCCAGGTAGTAGGAAGCCCAGGGTCATGATGGCTACCATTCTGACCTGCTATCACTGTTCACTCTCCTTGCACTTGTACATATGACTACACAAGGTGCAGGGTAATGCTGAAATGGGCCATTGAAGTTTTCCTGAAGTGATAGAGAAGTCAGTTGAGGCAGTCTGACTGAAGGCTTTGCCTAGAGTAGAACCAAGCCCTTGCCAGTGAATGGTCTGAGGGGGCATACATTTGAACTGTGAATGTGTATGAGAATGTTTTGGTCTGAACCTGAAGCATTTACTCATGTGAGTAGTCCCATTGAAATGAATGATCCTACTCACAGGAGTAAGGGCAGAGCCCTTTGATTATTATGTTTGTAACATGTTTATATTCACTAATAAAACATCACACATTTTATTGATTTATATAGTAAGAGATTAAAGAGAAAGTTTGGAAAACTCAGTTCTTATTTAGTTCCCTCACTATCCAGCATCAATGCTAAACTTGTCACAACTCTTCGTAGACACTGCTCTGCAATGCAGACAGCATTTATAAAGAAATTAATTTTGTCTTCCTTCTTTACATGGGACGTTGTCAAGAAGAAAATTTGTTTAACACATTTGCTCTACTTTCAAGTAGATTTTATCTCAACTTGCATAAAAGAAACCAACAAAGAGTATAAAACAAAACACATCTCAGCTTAATATTGTGCTTGTGAATATAGACACTTTCCAAATAGCTGAACGTCATGAAAAAACTGCCAATGAACAACTTCATGGAAAAAAATGATCCAAGGTAAGAGGCTACATTGTAATTTTCTATGAAGAAAAACCTGCAGGAGAGGACAGAGAGCCCAGGAAACACTTTGCAAGACGGAGCTCACTGAGATATTTTTTTTGTACGCTCCCTTCAAAGAAAGAGGTTTAGAGAATGCAGAGGAAGCTGGAGGTTAGGGCACTGAAATCTGTGGAGCCTAGAGGTCTGTGGGGGATTCTGTTTCTAGACCCTCTATGTTGCTGCCCAGCCATAGGAGCTCCCTATTCCTAGCAGCGTGGTTCCACCAGAAGCAATGTACATTTAGTTGCATCCCCCTGTATCTGCACAATAGCAACTGTGGAAAGTCCAGTAGAAGTTAATATTGCTTGGTGCGTTGTTAACACCAGTGCAGACAGAGTGGCCTCAGTTCTCCATTGCATAGTGCCTGTTTTGTATTCTAAAGCCATTGGATCCAGCCACTGAAGGATTTTCCCTGCATAGGGGATTATCAGGTTGCATAATGTTGGTATAGTGGCTTAGGAGCACACCTTTCTGGCTGCTGGCATAGGGGTGGGGCTGGGCTGTTCTTGAATCTGACTCATACACTGCTATGCAACAGTTCCTGGTATCTAATCTATGCTGGGGGTTGGCTAGTTAGCCCCAGGATCAAGGAGGCGCAAAGGCAGCTTGAAGTCCCACTGAACGTGTCCTGAGTGCTCCTCATCACGTCAAGAGCAGCTGAGCTAGTATCTGATCAGCTATGCAGGGAAGCATGTGATGCAATAAAGCTGCTCCACAGCCAGGGGCGGCTCTAGGCACCAGCAAAACAAGCTGGTGCCTTGGGCGGCCAAATTTAGGGGGCGGCAGGCTGCGCCGGCGGACCTGCCGCAGTCATGCCTGCGGGAGGTCCACCGGAGCCCCGGGACGACCGGACCTGCCGCAGGCATGACTGCGGAGGGAGCGCTCATCCCGCGGCTCGGCTGGACCTCCCGCAGGCATGACTGTGGCAGCTCAAGCGGAGCCGCGGGATCCGCGAACCGTCCGCAGCCGCGGGGGGTCCAGCCGGGCCACGCGGGACCAGCGGACCCTCTGCAGTCATGCCCGCGGGAGGTCCGCTGCTCCCGCGGCTCCGGGGCGCCTCCCGCGCATGACTGCTTGGGGCGGCCAAAACTGTAGAGCCGCCCCTGTCCACAGCATTCTAGTTCTAGCATCCATCCCAAATCGTGCAGTGCCTTGGTCCTAGAGCTGAGAGAGAGTTTTCCACAGGGTCCTGGGAAGAAGAAATATACCACAGAATTTCTGCTCCTCTCCTTCCATGCCCCTCTGGTCTGTCACATTAGATCTTCTAGATAAAATAAAAAGGAGCATAGAGGCCAGATTTACTGATTTAATGGCACCATGCAAGACAAACATTCAGTAAATTTCCAACCTCTTTTTCCAATGATAATATATTTCTGTATATCGCTATTATGTACTGAACTTTATTAAAAATTCATCATTGCTTTTGAAAATATGTTTATCATACATTTTGAAATATTGAGTTGTAAAGCTTGTAATGTTTATTAAAACATTTGTACTATTGTTAGTATACATTCAGAAGTATGTTAGGATAGCCTATATGACTATATAAGCAATTAGTAGTCTTTGCCAAAGTAATAACTAAGAAAGAAATCTCAGGGCATTCAGTTACAGAAAACAATGTCCATTGTTTCTCATTGAATGTAAGCTGGGCAGAAAAGGATGTCTGATAAAGAAGATGAAGGGAACTCAGCATATTTAAAATTCTAGGGGTGAAATCCTCACTATCAAGGAACAAGAGAACAACTTAGTCTCTAAAGAAAGGCTGATACTGAGAAGATCCGAGAAAGAGATTAAACATCCTGAAAGACTCATAGAGACTTGCTAACCTGCCTGGAGAAGGGGTATTTGAGGAAAGTGAGTGGCAAAGACTCACTTGAGAGTGATGTGCTGGTAACCTCTTCTCTCTTATTTTGTTACAGTTTCATTTTAGCTATGGGAATTTACAACCAAACCTACATAGGCTTGCATCTCTGTCTCTGAAGTCTTCTCTGATTTTGTGGGAGCCACTGCTCTGGAAAGTGCATCAACAGTGAACATGAATTTACTGGGTGTGTAGGTCACAACCAAGTCTTACTTTTGCAGCTTTATCATCATTCTTTGAATCCTTAAGGTACAGTCATTTAGCGATTTGCTAAATAACGCTACCAGGAACTTGTGGTCTGTTTCAACTTCCACTGTCTGTCCATAAATATACTGATTGAACGTCTCCTTCTTGATCTGTGCGTATCTGGTTTCTGCTTCAGTCAGTGATTTGGATGCATATGCCACTGGTTTCCAACAATCCTCATGCTTCTGTAAAATCTCTGCACCTAACCCAGACTGTGAAGCATCTGCTGAAATTTTAATGGGCCTTCCTGGTGCATAGAATTTCAACACTGCTTCTTGTATCAGTTGTTCTTTTAAACCTTCCCATGAATCCTCCTGTTCTGAACCGTAATACCATTCACTTTTATTCTGTAGGAGTTTTCTCAAAGCTGCTGCTTTGGTAGATAGATTAGGTATGCATTTTCCAAGATAATTAACCATTCCCAGGAATTGTTGGACATCTTTCTTTGACTGGGGACATAGCATCATTTTAATGGCTGAAATCTTCCGCTTAGGTTTTACACCTTCATTAGAAATAATGTCCCCAATAAAAGTCAGTTCTCTAACCCATTAAGGACATTTCCCCCTTCTTTGAGCTTTGCAGCTCTAGTTGCATCCAGGACTTCCCAAAGTCTACAATCATGCTCCTTTTTTTGTTGAGCCCCAGATGGTGTCAACACCATTAATATGTTGATAGATCATATGTATGCTGAAGCTATGCTGAAGAGTAAACATATGAATCTGTATTTTCCAAATTGGATATTAAATGTGCATAGCTTTGTTCTTTCTTTAATTAATTTAGGTGCCCAAAACCTGAGGATGCATCCAATTTACTGAAATATTGAGCATTTGTAAATTGAGCCATAATTTCATCTCTGGATGGTAGTTTGAAATGTTCTTTTTATAGCCTTGTTGAGGTCTCTGGGATCTAAGCATATGCATCATTGGCCGTTATTTTTCTCCGCAATGACTAGGGAGCTCACCCATTCTGTTGGTTCCTCAATTTTTTGTATTACTTGCATTGCTTCCCTCCTTGCAGGCTCAGCCTTGAGCTTACCACAGAGTGTAAATGGCACCTTCCTACATGGATGGATAACTGGAGGGACTTGCTTGTTTATCTGAATTGTATGTTAACCCTGCAAGCAACCCAACCCTTGAAACAGGTCATGATATTTCCTAAAGGGTGTCTCATAGTCAGGTTCAATATGATCTTGTAGTGAGAGCAACCATTTTACCAGAGAGATGCTCTCCAGTTTAATAAATCAAAGTTTTATTCCTTTCTCATTCACTGGTTTGTTATTTAATGAACTCCAAGATTGTTACACCCTCACTGAAGTCATTGGCAGAACTCTCATTGACTTTAGTGGGGCCAGGATTTCATCCTTGCTCCCTGCACACTGCCATATATTTCAAATAATGAGTATTTGTCTATTCAAAGTCCATCCAACTGAAATTTTAGTTAGTTACTATTAATGGGTTTTAGTAAAATAGAAAACATTTCTTGTGTGATTTAATGTCACTTTGGAGAATCACAATAAATATTTTTTTATATAATTTTCAGTTCTGATTTTGGATTTTGAATTTCACATTTAAAAACTAGAAGAAAAATCTTCCCCTACCACTTTCTTCTTTTTCATTTAAATTATTTTCTTCTGTGTTTTTATAGCAACAAGTCACTGTTCTGTTTTCTTTAGTTACTTCTTTGTGTTTCAACTTCATTTATGTCTTCATAACTTTGTCAAGGATTATGAGTCTTGAACCTGGCCCCATGGGTCCTCCTCCAGTGCTTAGAACACATCCACCACCCAGCAGGTCACAAGGAGGCACAGGACATTGTCTGAGCAATTGGGTGGATCCCTGCCTGTCTGCTATTTTGGACCTTGACTTGCCTGACTCCTGAGCCATGTCTTCCTGCCTATTCCTGGTTCCTGCCTCCCAGACTCTTTTTGGTCCCTGCTCTTCTTATCCCAGATACTCCGCTCCTGTCTTCTGCTTTCTGCCTTGCTCCAGGTCCCTGCTCCTCCACCCTGACTCTGGCTCTGGCTTGACCCCTGACTCATCTCCTGATTGATGCTCTGGCTTTGAACCTTGGTGTGACTCCCAAGTCCTGCTCCAGCTCCAACCCCTGGCTCTGGTTCCTGGCTCCTGACTCTGATCACTTAGCCTGACTGCCCATGCTCCGGTCTTTACAAGTTCTGTGCATAAGATTTGTTGGTAATTTGTGCACCCGTTGCTGTCGACACTTAGCCCTGGTCTACACTATGAGTTTAGGTCAAATTTAGCAGCGTTGGATCGATTTAACCCTGCACCCATCCACACAACTAAGCCATTTTTGTCGATTTAAAGGGCTCTTAAAATCGACTTCTGTACTCCTCTCCAATGAGGGGATTAGCACTGAAATCGACCCTGCTGGGTTGAATTTGGGGTAGTGTGGACGCAATTCGATGGTATTGGCCTCCAGGAGCTATCCCAGAATGCTCCATTGTGACCGCTCTAGACAGCACTCTCAACTCAAATGCTCTGGCCAGGTAGACAGGAAAAGCCCCATGAACTTTTTGAATTTCATTTCCTGTTTGGCCAGCATGGCGAGCTGATCAGCACAGGTGACCATGCAGAGCTCATCAGCACAGGTGACCATGGAGTCCCAGAATCGCAAAAGAGCTACAGCATGGACCGAACAGGAAGTACTGCATCTGATCGCTGTATGGGGAGATGAATCTGTACTATCCAAACTCCGTTCCAAAAGATGAAATGCCGGAATATTTGAAAAAATCTCCAAGGGCATGAAGGACAGAGGTTATAACAGGGACCTGCAGCAGTGCCACGTGAAGTCTATCAAAGAACCAGAGAGGCAAACGGCCGCTCCAGGTCAGAGCCACAGACATGATGCTTTTATGATGAGCTGCATGCCATTCTAGGGGGTGCCCCTACAGCTACCACACCCCTGTGCTTCCCTCCTCCCCCAGCCCTCCCAGGCTACCTTGGCAGATATCCCCCCATTTGTCTGATGAATTAATAAAGAATGCATGAATTTGAAACAATGACTTTATTGCCTCTGCAAGCAAAGCTCAAAGTGGGGAGGGGAGAGTGGTTGGCTTACAGGGAAGTAGAATGAACCAAGGGGGCGGGTTTTCATCAAGGAGAAACAAACAGAACTTTCACACCATAGCCTGGCCAGTCATGAAACTGGTTTTCAAAGCTTCTCTGATGCACAGTGCGCCCTGCTGTGCTCTTCTAACCGCCCTGGTGTCTGGCTGCACATAATCAGCAGCCCGGCGATTTGCCTCAATCTTCCACCCCATCATAAATGTCTCCCCCTTACTCTCACAGATATTGTGGAGCACGCAGCAAGCAGTAATAATGATGATGGGAATATTGGTTTCACTGAGGTCTAACTGAGTCAGTAAACTGCGCCAGTGAGCTTTTAAACATCCAAAGGCACATTCTACTGCCATTATGCACTTGCTCACCCTGTAGTTGAACTGCTCCTTACTCCTGTCCAGGCATCATGAGCCATGGGAGCAAGGGGTAGGCTGGGGTAGGTGCGACCGCGCAGTGCTGCCGACTGGGAGAGCAGCCTAAGGCACAAGCCTCCAGCTGGCATGATATTCCAGGCAGGACTGAATCTCCATTAGATGAAACTTAAAGAAGAGAATGACCTGGAGTCATTCCCATTTTTGTCCAGGCACCCCTGACCGACCTCACCAAGGCCAGCCAGGAGCACCCCGTCTGCCCAGGTGCCCCCAACCAACCTAACCAAGGTCGGCCAGGAGCACCCATGGGACAATGACGACTAGCAGTCGTATTGTACCGTCTGCCATCCGCAAGGCAAGGCAAGGGGATGCTGCTGTGTAGCACTGCAGTATAGCGTCTGCCAGCAGCACCCAGGAGGCATAAGGTGACAGTGAGCTGAGCGGGCTCCATGCTTACTGTGGTATGCCATCTGCACGGGTAACCCAGGAAAAAAGGTGAGAAATGATTTTTTGCTGTTGCTTTCATGGAGCGGGGGAGGGAAGGGGGCCTGACGACATGTACTCAGAACCACCTGCGGCAATGTTTTTGCCCCATCAGGCATTGGGAGCTCAACCCAGAATTCCAATGGGCAGCCAAGTCTGCAGGAACTGTGGGATAGCTACCACAGTGCAACACTCCAAAGTCTATACTAACCTCGGTACTGTGAATGCACACCACTGACTTAATGCACTTAGTGGGGACACACACAATCATCTGTATCAAATCGATTTCTAAAAAACCGACTTCTATTAAATCGACCTAATTTCATAGTGTAGACATACCCTTAAGATAGGCCAAGAAAGATTTTAACGTTTGCCTAGGAGCAAGACTCCCCTGAAATCTAATGAAGAATGGAATTTTACTGTTCAGTAACCCTTAACCTATTTTGTAGGCTGTTTTAAGATATTTATTTCATAATGTACTAACTGCAAGATGTATAAAGAATTAAATTATCCAAAAAGTGTATAGATAGTGACTAACCAACAGGTGTTGAAACAGTTGCAATGGAACAGGGAACCTTGGAAACAGCCTAAAATAAGAGTTGTATATTAAAAAGAGGAAATAGAAAAAGACTAAAATGATACACAGTGAGCGGAACAAGCCTATAATTGCCCCTAAAACATAGGGGAAGTGAGATGATTTGCAGACTGGAGGCAGGCTGTCGGTGAACAACAGGAGACGTCTTCCACAGCTGTTGTAACTGTATGCTTCTCTGTGCATGTGCTGTCTTTACTAACTGTTAAATTGATATATCCAAACAAAGCTAACTTATCCGAGGCTTGTTGTTATTGCAGTAATTGGGATTCAAGAGAGCCACTCTCTCTAAACATGTAATTACAGTTAACCAATAATTGATAAAAAAAAGTTATCAATTATTTGGTTATTGATTATTAGCACATTATTAACAACTGATTATTAACAGCAGGCTCTACTGCAGCAGAGCCAAAAATATTGTAAGTCCAATTTTTCTGCAGTAGAAGAACGACATTGCAAATGAAAGATGAATCAAGAAAACTTTCCCCTCTAAATTATAGAAATGTTAATGTAGGTGAAATTTTGCTCTTGAACTACCTCACAGTACAGTAAGTACAGTAAGTAATGATTGTACATTCATTTGTATGTGTTATAATAAAGTTAGTCTTGATGAACTGATACAGAATTATCATCAATATGTTTTCCCTGTCTGAAGATGCAGAAAATTCTGGTTTTAAAAAAATACCTCCTAGATTACATTATCAGAATGAATAAATTTACTTAAGCCTCAATATGTTATTCTGACTTGTCGGCTATTACTTTTCCAGTTGCAAGCAATAATGACACAGCAAGGATATTCTATTTGAGAAAATATTTAAATAAAGTTTCTTTATCCACAAATGAGATGCAGCATATTTACATTTTTATTTGATGAAGCCTGTCCCAGCTATCTTTGTTCTTAATTTGGTCTCAAAAGAATTAGTAGTAAGAGGAAAAATAGTCTGTAAATATGTATGAAATCAAATTTAGAGGGTAAGCTGAAAGGTATTGACTGCCAGCAGTGCTAAACAGCAGGAGGCAAAATTTCCTCCATAGTTTTCTTCTTGGCTGGAAACACATTGCCTTCCATCTAGATTATTTAATCCTCAAAATGCACATCAAAGCTTCTCATCAGGCGGTGTATGTCTTTATAGGCAGTTGAATGTCAAAGATCTAGCTTAAAGATTTTTGAAAAATGTAAAACATAATAGATCCCAGATAATAACACAGCAGTGAAGCTCCTGTACTATTCGTTCCAGCAAAGTACTAGCATCACAGATTGTGGCTAATCTTTGTGGCAAAAGGAAAAGCAAATTTGCTACAAGAGAATTTGTGACATCCATCCAATTGATAGAAATAAAATGATCGAATCACGTTATTGGACTAATATTAGCTTGTTAACAATTCCCTTCTCTCTTTACACTTGTGGCTTGTGAGAACAATTGGGAATGAGTTATCTCACTCCTACTGCCCAATTAGGCAGTGGAAAAACGTATGCAAAAATATGTATGAGGCATTTTCCTTTTGTATATTCTTAACAGGATGCAGGCTTCAGCACTGTGGCTGTCTTTCCAGAACTAATTTAATTCAGTCTTTGGCAAGGATTGCTTGCTTGTAATGATTACCTCAGTTCTCTTGAATGATTATCTCATTGTTAGGGAGCAGTTTAAAAACCTTTTTAACAATTTTGTTTTGCAGTTCTGAACTTGAATTTTTCAGTGGAGATGGATGTGTTAAATACCAACCCACTGCAAAGAGACCATAAATGGAAACTCTAAAGAAGGGCTATAGCTAAAGAAGCAATAATTTGGTATTATTCCTGCAGCAGGAATAGGAAAAGAAATCACACGAGCTACAGAAATAGGAGGGTAGGAGATAAAGAGGAGTGAAAAATAGAAAAAGGCCTCTTCGCTGTGCAGTGGAATATGTCGTCTTTTTCCTTTTTTTTTTTTAGCATGCTCTCCTTCCATTTTATTCAGTTAAGCACCTGTGGTGATATATCCTATAGATGGCTCAGTTGTGACATACAATTAAGATAGCTGTGTTGAGCATCCAGAGGTTTCATTTTGTATTTATTTAAGACAATCTTGTTTTTAAAACTCTCCATAGTCTTGCTTCAGGCTTCCCTTTCCTGTGATTCCTTTGCTTTGCTCATGCAACGCCTCTTTCCTTTGTGCAATCTTGCCACTTTTGGTGTAAAAACATCTCTTTTTGGCTTCTGCCATATGGAGCTGCTGTCCTGGATTTGTCCACCTCATCACCTCTGTGTCTCCTTCCAAATCTCATTGTCATCTTATACAAGTATAAAATCCCATGCATGCTTTCGGGCACTATATCAACTTCGGACATATTTAGTCTATTCCCCCTCCCTCCACTACTGTCCTTTAAGTATATCCTCCTGTTAATTGTTTTCCTGCAACAACCTTCCCATTTCTATTAAAGCAGCTATAACTGCCCTACATCTCATTACATCACCTCAGAATTTGGATAACTGTATTTCATGACTATATAAGATGCCAATTATATTTCTGATAAACCAGCAACACACTTCTCTATTTAAAAAGAAATTATTCCAGCCTTTTAGAGGATGCCTAAACACATCTCCCATCTTTAGAGTTGTCTAATTCATGTTCTCTTTCTCTGCGTTGGGTCTTATGACAGCATCCATTGCCATAGTTCCTAACACCTATTCAGTGTGTTGGTATATTCTGTCGATTTATGTATATGGCACTGAACTACCAGCAGTGTGTACCTACCAGGCGAGATTCAAACCCAGTGCAGTCACTGTGGCAGTAGCCATTCTCTTCTGGAATGTTCTCTTTTTTTCATTCTGTTGGGCTTTGTTACAGAGAATTATCTTATCTCAGTAGCCTGGAGAGATAAGACTTTGTTGTGATATAAAACACATACAGATAAAAGAGTGAAAAATTGAAATGATGTTGAGGCTGAATAGTTGAAGTGGCTTTTTGTGATGTAATGATATGTGTGCCCGTTAGACTGGCAGTAATACCAGGTGTTGCAGTAGATCGTCCTGAGTAGATGCCAAAGTTCCAAAATAACACTTGCCCACTCTACCCTGACCCACTAGATATCAGTATTAAGGACAATGCGACTTTGCTACTGTTACAATTTTGCTTATGACATGGCAGGCAAATTAAAGCTCAATGTGTCTAGAGAGTACAGAACTGCCAAATGTTCTCTCCTGTATACCGCCTTTAATGATAGTTGTACACGTGCGAGTCAAAGTCAATGGGAATTTCATGTGGCAATTCAGGGCAATGTGTGGCCTTTAGTTCCTGAAATAAAGCTTCATTGTGTGTGAGACAGAGGAGCCTCAACTCCCACTTAACTCACTAGTAGTTGTGGGGACTCAGCACCTCTCAGGAGGCGCTCAGCTACACACTGAATCAGACCATTACACATCTGATACTTTGTTGTCAAGATAATGCAATGAATTTATAAGGTCAGCTGCTGGACCCAGCAAACTAAACACTTACAAAATAGTAATCCATCTTTCAAATCACCGTCACCACCCCAATTATTTACAGTAAAGGGAAATATACCATATGTTCTTTATTTCTAGGCATCACAGGGGGCATTACAACAGAAGTAAAAGGAGCGCTCTCATTGTGCCCAAGCATTGGATAACATATGGCATGTTTCACCCTTAACTGTGAATTTTCTTGATTTTATTCACACACTCAACATTCTTTTGTGGGTATCCACATCTTTCTTTTATTTCTTATATTTCATTTGGTTGGTGTGCTTTATTTTTTATATGTTATGGATGTGTTCTTTCTATATTTCTGAATATTTGTGAAATTCAACAAAGCTTTCTAACAAAATAATACCTTATTATAATAGTTAGTCTAACTTTTAGTTTAAAAATTTAAACTTATTTCTAAGATTAAAATATGCCTTTTAAGCACTGGAAGAAAGAGCTCATACTGAAAAATGTTCATTTGTTGGGTACTTATAATGTGCCTCTCATGTAGAATGACTATTTAGTTAAATGAAATTGCTCCTTAGTCTTAAATTTGTTTGTTTTAAACACAAAGTGTCTGGTTCAAATTAGAGACTAATGACTTGCAAAATGTCTTTTAAAAGCATTTGAATTTTAATTCTTTATTGATTTTAAGATGTAATAATTGTACAGATCTCTGTTTAAAATTATAATACACACACAATCTCTATATTAAAAATCAAGCTTTATAGTAGGCAAACTACTACATACTTCCAGTATTTTTAAAAATCCCTCCTACCTACAGCTTTCCTCTACATTAATTTTAAATGCTTGTTTTGTTGTCATACGAATATATACTAATCCCAATTACAGTGGTGTAATGAAATATATTTAAAATCCCAATTTATATTTTAGGAATGTTTAGCTGAAAACCAAACAGATTAGCTTCAAGTTTCATGCCCCCCAAAATGTGCTCTCTGCCTATGTTTTGTGTTTTAGCCGAGAGCAAATCTTTGTAAATCCCTGAGAATATGTGTTGATGTTGCAAGGAGTGACCCAACCTTAAATCCAATATTAATTTAACTCTATTTCTTTTTTTTCCTTTTTCATCTGAAGAAATATGGCTTTGCTGCCAAAGCAGCTGAATGAGGATGAATATGGTGCTGAACAAACCTTTCATCTGACAAAAATCAAAGGAGACCTTTAACTTTCTTTTTTGTGTTGGTAAAGGTTAACCAAATTTTTTTTAATGGACATAAAGCTGATGGACAACAAAAGAGCAATGCTCTTCTTCCGTTAGCAAGGGGTGCTTCCACTGAGCAATCACTTCCCACCAAAGATGCTCAGAGCAACTCTTTGGCACACTGAATACATCTTGTAGCCCCCGCACCTGTCAGCTAAAGAAAATATAATGGCAGGCAAGTTGTCACAGCCCTCAAGACCATCACAAGTGGTCTGTGAAGCAGTTGGTGGTAGACATGCTGTTCTAGAGGTGGCGCGGTCCTGCCATAGATCTCTGTGTTCATATTCTGAGTAAAAGCTAATTTTGAGCACTACTCTCTCATCTTTGCATCTAGAGCTGAGGCTCATTTTAAAAGGGCAGTTTTTCAATCCTTGATTAATTTAACTCCTCACCACACTGTCCTGTGGGCTGTGCTGCTGAAGAGACACAGACATATAGGGATATGCCCAGCCACTTTGAAAAAGAGAGGTTATTTACCATCAATTGCGATTCTGAGAAAGTGTTGATATCCCCACCCACTGTTCCCTCTGCCTCCAAATTCTGTTCTTTGATGGACATGAGTTTAGCGGAATTGAAGCCATTGGGTACTATACACTCTTCTAACCATAAGGAGGTACTCATGCCAGTTGGGACTGCATTACTTTTCTAGATTTCCAAAGCTCAGCAGTGCCAGGATGTGCATCCCACCTAGGGTGACCAGATGTCTTGATTTTATAGGGACAGTCTTGATTTTTGGGTCTTTTTTCTTTTATAGGCTACTATTACCTTCCACCCGCTGCCCCGATTTTTCACACTTGCTGTCTGGTCACCCTACACAAGTGTGAGTATGCAGTGGGAATGCTCTCAAAGGACTGCTATTACTGGTAGGTAACCTTTCTTTTCAACCATCCAAGAGCACTCAAACCCTTTGATCACATGGACTAGTCATCATGGCTAACTCTTTAACTGCGTTTCCTGTTTGGCTCCCTGTCTCTCTGCCCCAGCCACACTTCTGCTTCATATCTGTCAGATGCACTTTGCACTGCCCTTCTGGTTGTCTGCATAGTTGTATTTGTTCAACATGTGCCAACAAGTCTCCTTCTTGCATGCCATTCATTCCTCGTCAACGTTTCTGCTCACCAGCCGTTCTGCTCCTTTTGGCTTCCTCTGCTCTAACTCCCCATTTTCTGCCTCTGTCCAATTAACCCTGTTCTACCACCCATTCCTACCCTATACAGCCATTGATTATTTCATCCTACTATACTATTCTTTCACTGCCAAAAAGAATTGAGGAAGAAATGGTTAAAATAAAACTGCTTCAAATGTGTTCCTTTTTTATTTGCCTTCAAAGACTTAAGTTCAGGCCCCCAGGAGGAGTCTGCTACCCAAGGAAGAGATGGTGGCATAACTGACCCCTGAAATAGCACAAAACAGGGCCTGAACTCAGGTCTTGGTAAGTAAAAACAAAACAAAACAAAACCATTTCATTTTCCCCTTAAAATGCAATTTTAGTGCCAGATTCTGGCTACCAGCGCTGTACAGTCAGTGCCACAAAACATGCAAGCAGAGACACAGCATGAGTAGAAGTTTTCCACCCTGATTCTGGCCTCCTCTAGGCTACATGCTGGCTTTCTGTGACTGGAACACTGGTGGGCATTCACAATCAGGAACCCAGCAGATTTGTGTGTGGTCTGTCCATTTGCACAATGCAGGATAAGGCCTGGGAATCTTCAGGCAACCTGACCGCTGCTCACGTGAGATATAGAGACAAGCACAAGCTATAATATTTGGATGTCAAACCATTACACGTTTCCTGTTTCCCCACCCCTCGTGTACCTCAAAGTCTGGAGAGTTCAGATCCAGCATTTCAGCCCATTATAGTGATATGGACCAGCCACAAAATCCAGAACCAGCTTCAGATTCCACCAACCCCAGGATTTGTTGGACTGGTTGAGACTGGCATATGCAATTGTGCCCCCTATTGTCCAAATACAGCCCTACATTTGAGTTTTATTATATGCATGCTGACAAACAGCAAACATTCCCAATCCACATCCTAAGGGTGGAGTCTGAGCATGGTGAGAGTTGAAAGGGAAACAGGAAGGCTAGATGACTAAGCTGGTGAATCAAAAAGCCATCTGCCTCTCAGAAACTGGTTTTAAACCAGTCTCTTTTCAAATGAGCTTGGTGATTGTAGCACTTCAGTGAGTGTCAAGCCCCATGAGAAGAACATTCTGCCTGACTCTAATTGTTAACCTCACATTACAAAAGTCTTTGTCATAAAACCACCAAGATGTTTGGCTCAAAGGGCACTCTTTGCTCATGAGATTGCACAGGTTGTAATGAGCACAGAGACTTAATTACTTGCTTCCATCAATTGAAGGGGATCTTCCAGGTCAGGCTTAAGGCATATTGATGAAAAGTACAGGAAACCTTACAGAGAATCAGCTGTCAGTATACTTGTGTTTGCAGATACCCAGAAGAATTCTTTCCCTCTCTCGGGTTTATAATTTTGTACTTTGCAGAAGCAATGAATTTATCATACATGTTGATATGGAAGAGTGAGCAGAGTGAAATAAAGGAGAAATGCTTAAGAAAAAAGACTGACTCACAATTATTTTGCTAAAATAATTTTCCACTAAAAACTCTGATCCAAATCAATGGCTGTACCTGCCATGGGTAGAACATGGCAGGTACATTTAATTAAATTTGTTTTATTGTGGAAGGCTGCATTTGCAACTGCCTGACTGCAATTCAGAGCAGAAATCTGGCCTCTTCTATTCAGGTTCTGCGTTTCTGAGTATGACCGCTTAGTCATAAAAGTGATTTTGTTTAGAAGAACCCTATTTTAATCATGTTTGGTAGGTTCTATTTCACTAAATACAGAATAAATTTACAGCTTTTAGATTTTTTTGGCAAAAAATAATTACAAATTTAAAAGTGTAAAGTCTTAAAACAACAGTGAAAAGGAAAGCAGTTGGAAAGAGGTTGCTGCTAGATGATAAATTGATGTTGATTTCACTGGGGGGAAATAGCCCCTGAGTCTTTGTTTTTTATGATTGCATCCTATGTGAACAGCTTTTACAACAGTTCTATATATTCCGAAGGCAGAAGCAGGATGTCAGGGCCCTGTCATCTTTGGTCAGTGGAGTTGTTTGTCAGGAGAGTTTTCAACTATAAAAGCATCAGTAACTCATCAGAATATTTGTTGTTTCTTTTTGACAAAAGAGGCAAGTGTCTGTCAAGAAAAATCTGGGGTTTTCCTTCACTTCCCCTAGGAGCATGTAACCACACTGCCTAGCCCAAGACTCCCGAAGCCCTGCGTGCAAAATAGATATTGTTCTTGTAGAATCTTGTTCTTTGTAACACACAGCAACATCACTTATCCTAGTTGCTACCACGTGTGCAACAAAATGAGCAACTTTAATTAATGAAGCACATGTTATGCATCGAGGCTTGAACAGCAGTCTCATTGTGTATGGAAACAAAATTATAAAATACAAATGTAAAAATGGTATTTCAGATATGGAAGCTAGCTTTACAAATAGTTAAATGCCAATATATTGCTAACCTGGGGGACAGGGGGAGGAATAGCACCCAGGTACCTGGTAGATCATGTCCGTGCTTATAAACAAACAATTCAGTTGCTTAAGGGTTATAGAAATTTAAATGCAAATAGCACTTTGTAATGATACTCTGGAGACTGACATTGTAGTCAATTTCTTGAGGATGCATCATTGTAAACTTAGTTTTGCTACTGGTTTCCTTAGAAACTAGAACAAGGTATTGTTCAGGACATAAAGTAATATCCTGTTTCAGTGACTGAGGATCCTGAACTAAAAAATAATTGATTTTGCATGAGGCATTGGATTATTATGTACTCTCTCTATTTCTGGGAGATATCATGGGCAAAACATATCAACTTAGAAATGGTTTCAAGTCTGCCACTTTACTTCTAATAAGCTCACTGCAAGAATACTATAATTGCTGGAAATTTTGGCTTTTAAAGCTTTAAAGGGGTCAGTTAACAAAACTGTGTTATATAATGCATGCAGAATTCTCAATGTGCAGTTTACTAATAATATTTTATCTATTGCACAGTGTTGCCGTACTTTTTACTGCTTAACAACAAAGGAATCTTCATGTATACCTCAGCCATGGATTGAGGTACTTCACCGGTATGTTTACAATTTATGAAGAATCCCACCCCTTTTACAAAGCATATCATTGTACGTGACAGTCATAAAACTAAAGATTGGATGAACAACTTTTGAAAGATTCGATTAACAATTTTTGCTCTGACCACTGGGAGGATATTAAGGGGCATTTGGAGCTCTAACTCAGGAATAGATGCTTTAGTTTTCCGGAAAGAAGCATTTAGTAGAAGTATATAGCAGAGATGTTCCAAAAGTGGATGTCTGTGCTGTACATGAGTGTACTCATATGGGTTCTCAGATGTGTAACTGCTCATGCTATGCACTTAAATACCCATTTGAGGGCCCCAATGCATGATCTAAGTGCCCATGTTCAGAACTGGTGTTGCTCAGCTGGTTGACATATTGGGTTAGTAGATATTTTAGTAGTACCCATGGGCTGCTTGTATTTTAGTGGCTGCTCTGTCTCTAGTACTCAATCACTAATGAGTTTCATTTGTGGGGCGTGATTGTACACTATGAACCTTTCAATAGAGTTTTTCACTTCTATAACTGCAGGTTTTAAATTAAATGTGAAAACATTTCT
The DNA here is from genome assembly GCF_016161935.1 of Mauremys reevesii. NCBI lineage: Eukaryota > Metazoa > Chordata > Testudines > Geoemydidae > Mauremys > Mauremys reevesii. The sequence goes on from NC_052630.1 coordinate 82,170,479, forward strand.
GTTTGTTAAAAATTAATTTTAAAAACTCAGAATCAGGACTGAGATTCCTTTTAATGAATGTGAAATAATTTTGCCATTATTACTACAGAAAAGTTTTGTTAACTAATGGTAAAAGTTCCCACTAAGTGACATTAATACAAAGCAAAAATTGATTGAATGATCCACCCTTTCACTCCCGACAGTTGTACTTTGTTCTGAGTACACTGTTCCTTAAATAGATAATCTTGTTGAACTTATTAAACATTCTTAAGGTACTACTTTTCCACAAGTGTTTCTCTTACGCCAGTGTCCTTAGTGCTTTTTATGTGCAAAACCCCATTTTATATTCAAACAAGATGGACTAAAATTTTGTTGCATAGTCTCTGGAATTTTCTGGCAAGGTGGTAGAAATTCTGCAGCAGCTAAAGATAAATGAATAATTTGGGGAGGGGGGTGTTATTGAACTAAGTATAAGAGTAATAACAAAGTACTTTAGTGCCTGTGTTGTTGTTTTCTGGACTGTGTGATAAACAAATTAACTGGACATTTCTGTGAAAATGATCAGCAGTGAAACAGATAACAGTGATGACATTGAAGTGTCGTTAATTTTCAAAATTAATAAGTCATTGAGCTGACTGGCAGTGGTTAGCACCTCTCAGAGCTATGGTTAGAAAAGACAACACTGCATCAATTAGGCTATATCACAAAAATGCTGCAGTTCTCCCATGGCTGTAGTTAATGCACCAACCCAAGAGGCAGCAACGAGGTTGACAGCACTGTCTTCACAAGGAGTTAGGTCAGCTTAACTACATCTCTCAGGTATCAGAGGGGTAGCCGTGTTATTCTGGATCTGTAAAAGCAACAAAGAATCCTGTGGCACCTTATAGACTAACAGACGTTTTGCAGCATGAGCTTTCGTGGGTGAATACCCACTTCTTCGGATGCAAGCCTGCAAGGTGGATTTTTTCACACCCCTGAGTAATGTAGCTGGGTCGATCTAACTTTTTAGTGTAGACCTGGCATTACTCTTGACTCATGTTTTCAAGGTTATCTTTGCAATGATAAGGCACAAATTTTGTTTTGTGTGTTTGTGTGTAGTGGTGGGTTGTTGTTTTTTTTTTTTTTGTAATGGAAAATTTAGATTCTGGAGCACAATGTATCATGGGTGTAGCTGCAAATTCTGCAGCTGCATAATTATGGAACATATGGTTTTAGATGGATTTAGGTGGTAGCGGGATTGGGTGACAAGTCTGGAAGAGCTAGCAAGCAATGGGGAGCATGAGAAGGCTTTCACTTTATGTCACTGCTGGTCATAGTTACTACCTTTTCCTTCCCTACTTCTCAGTGCTGGCTGCTTCTCCTTCCTGATCCAGGAAGCGGCACAGCAAGATGGGAGGAGGAGAGACAGCTTGGCTAGCTGTTTAGCAAGTGTCACAGTAGCTCCAGTAGTGGGAATGAGTAATTGTAGGGCAAACCTTTCTGCCTCCCTGAAGCCCTGCTGGATGTGTGACATTACAGTAGGGCTTAGGGAATGAGACACGGCAGGACTCTGTGTATGAGTGTCATGTAAGATGCATGGCACTTGGCAGGCCTTTGTGAGGATGTATGTGCTGGGAAATGTATGCTTCATTATCTGTTATGCTTTCTGTCTGTTTAAAATATACTTACTCTGTATAGAGTTGCAGTATCGTCTGCCCCATGAGTTCAAAGATCACGAGTCAGACCTGAAAACATAATGAGCCTCTTTAAAAATCACAGTTTTTAGTCTGTCTTCTGATACTTTCTTTCCCCAGCCTATTCCCAATGAGTCTGTGACAAGCACAGTATGGCCAATCTGGCGTATTTACTACAAGTAAAAGATTTTGGCCCCTGCTGCAATTCCTCTGGCAATAACATGAAGGGCTCTTGCCTTTATGCAGATTTGGAGCAGGTGCCTGTAGGTCTTGCTCTCTAGCTCTTGCCCTCCCAGGTCCTGGCAGCCACTTGTTCCCTTAGCTGCCAACGTTTCCACAGCTCCATGTGTGAGCTTTCTTTACAATGTAGAAATGTCACTAATCTCCCCTCCATGGTTCTCTGCTGCCACTGCACTGGGTTGGGGGGCGGGAGGGAGGGACATTAGAGACTTTCTCACAGATGAGGAACATCACACATGGAGCTGCACAAAACTTCATTTGCCCCATAAAAGTCAGTTGCTACTGCCACCCTCTCCCCCACAATAATCACTTCATACCCCCCTTACCTTCTTGTGGGCCCTGCTACTACCCCAGATCCCAGTGCTCTGCTGCGGGAAGCCCTTTGTCAAGATTGGGGGATGCAGAGGAAGATGTAGGAGTCAGAGCTTAGCTTTCCCTTACTCCTGATCAGCAGAAGGAGGGGCAGCCATGGCAGGAGAGGAAGGCATGGGGAAGGGCAGATTTTCAGGCAGCGAGGTTGAGAGGTTGCTGCTGCTGCAGGCTGAGCAATCAGGACAATGCTACTCCAAGCAACTGCTTGTGAGGCAGAGTGCAGCCATTACTGAGAGGGTATATTGAAATGTCTCCCTGTAACAATGTACATATACCCCCCCAGACAGTGGGGGAAGGGGAAGTGGGGCTCAGCCTTAGCTCCCAGTCCCACAAGGCAGGGAGAGAGAAGGAGGAGGAATTACCATTTTTACCTCCCCACTCCCAGAGCGAGAAGGGATTCCCCCCCAATTGATCCCTGTTTGCATGAGGAAGGGGACTGAAGGCTGGCCCCAGCCACTGATAGTGGCATCTCATCAGATTGGGGAGGAGAGTGGGCCACCTTGTCAGTCCCCCAAGGAAAGATGGGGAGCAAGTCAGCCAGTAACCCCGAGAAGCTTGTGGAGTAGTGGGGGAAATCAAGACCATGAGATTCCCCCCAAAAGACTCTGAGGGTGAGTGGGATGGAAGACGCAGTTTGGTGCAGTGAGGAGTTTGTGGGATGAGAGGGCAGAAGCTCTGGGGGCGGGCAGAGTAAGTGGCTGTAGACGCCAGGAGCAGGAAGGACTCAGGGCATCAGGTTCCTTTTAGGCAACAGAGTAGTGAGAAAAGGGGCTGGGTGGTGGGTACCTGCTGGGGCTGGGGACTGGTGAACACTGAGTCAATGAGAGGTAGAAGATAGACGGGATGAGGTATAGGAGTTCCAGATTACTGGGAGGAGGTGGGGAATGGGCTGGAGGATATCAGATACCTGCCAGGACTTGGAGTGGAGAGTGGGGTGGGAGGGAGGGCAAGGAAGGGGTCAGGTAACTGGGAGAGATGGGTGAGGAGGGAAGGGATCAGATTGGGAAGCAGGGGCTATAGGTAGTCAGAAATAGGGAGGGCTTGAGCCAGTGGTGGGGGAGGGGCTGCATAGAAAGTACCTTCTGGGGCTGAGGAGCAGAGAAGGCTGGGACAGTGGGAGGGGGCAGGACTAAAGGGATCCAGGAGTCTGGTGGGATAAGGGCACTCAGGGGAGGGAAGGGATCAGGGAAGCAGGTACTTATATAGGCCATGGAGAGGAGAGCAGGTGGCTGCTGGAAGTGGGAGGGAGGTGAGTGCAAACACCTGCTTCAAAGTCCATGTGAGGACAGGCACACCTTATAGCCTCACAAGAGCTCCTGAAGAAGAGGGCAGAACTGTGGGACTGTATGTTGGCAACATTGCAGTTGTGATTGCGGTCTGTGTCAAATGGTGAACTTTATTTTGTGTTGGCTTTTCTGTTTTGTGTGCTAACTCTTGTTCTGTGAGTGAAACAAACCAGTCTAGCCCTGACAAGGCCAGTGTATTCTGGATACTGAGCTCATGGTAGGGGGTGCAGAACTTCCTAGAGAGCTCACAAGCCATCAGTGTTGAATGACTCTTCCCTACAAAAGGATGGTTTTGCTTCTGGCAAGGACCATTGACTTTGAATGGACTCTCTACACAGAAACCCGTCTGGTGGCTGAAATCCCCGGCACGAGGGCTGGGAGAGCTGTAATTTCTCTAGCTGACTAAAGAGGAGAGAAGGTTTGTGACGGGTTGTATCACAGAAACCCCCTTGGGAGCTGCCAACTGATGTGCCAAGACTACTTCTGCCCCTGCTTTTCCTGCCAGCTTCAGACTCCAGCACCCTGTCTTGTTGAGCCAGACACGCCAGTCTACTCCAACCCAGACCCAGAGTCTGAACCACATGGCCCAAAGCTACAGACTTAACTGAAAGCAACATACAGAAGTGTTCCTGTCTTTAACACTCAGATACCCAACTCCCAGTGGGGTCTAAACCCCAAATCCGTTTTACTCTGTATAAAGCTTATACAGGGTAAACTCATAAATTGTTTGCCCTCTATAACACTGACAGAGAGAGATGCACGGCTGTTTGCCCCCTCCCCCCAGGTATTAAGGCCAGGGGCGGCTCTAGACATTTCGCCGCCCCAAGCACGGTGTCATGCCGCGGGGGAGGGGGCGGCGCTCTACCGCTCGCTGGTCCCGCGGCTCCAGTGGACCTCCCGCAGGCGTGCCTGTGGAGGGTCCGCTGGTCCCGCGGCTTTGGTGGAGTCGCGGGACCAGCAGACCCTCTGCAGGTATGCCACCGAAGGCACCCTGCCTGCCGCCCTCCCAGAGACCGTCAGAGCACCCCCCACGGCATGCCGCCCCAAGCACGTGCTTGGCGTGCTGGGGCCTGGAGCCGCCCCTGATTAAGGCATACTCTGGGTTAATTAATAAGTAAAAAGTGATTTTATTAAATACAGAAAGTAAGATTTAAGTGATTCCAAGTAGTAACAGACAGAACAAAGTGAATTACCAAGTAAAATAAAATAGAACACGCAAGTCTATGTCTAAGAAACTGAATACAAATAAAACCTCACCAGTTCCAGTAAGCTTCCTTTTACAGACTAGTCTGGGTCCAGCAATCACTCACACCCCCTGTAGTGACTGTCCTTTGTTCAAGTTTCTTTCAGGTATCATTGGGGGTGGAGAAGCTATCTCTTTAGCCAGCTGAAGACAAAGTGAAGGGATCTCCCAGGGGGTTAAATAGACTTTATCTTGTGGGTGGAGACCCCCTCCTCACTCCTATGCAAAGTCCATCTCCAAGATGGAGTTTTGGAATCACATGGGCAAGCCACATGTCCATGCATGACTCAGTTTTTACCAGCCAAGCCAGATTCGTGGGAAGGCTCAGATGTGGATTGGCACCTTCAAGTTCATTGTTGGCGTAAGTGGTTTTTGATTGGACACTTAATTAGCACTTTTCTCAAGAAGCTGCTCTACTAAGCTAGTTAAAATCAACTAGTTAAAATCAACTAGTCTACTAAGTTAGTTAAAATCTACCAAGCAAATGCTCTACTAAGCTAGTTAAAATCAAGCCAGTACCCAGACAATATTCATAACTTTGAATACAAAAATGATACATGCATACAAATAGGATGATTACATTCAGTAGATCATGACCTTTACACAGAAATGTTACATGGCAGATGTAGCCTAAAACATATTCTAGTTATGTCATATATACATTCATAAGCACATTCCATAAAGCCTTATGGGGGGAAGGGGGAGGGTGGTGTCACAAGGGTTTTTTGTTTATTTTGTTTTTTGTTTTTTTAAGGGGTTTGTGAGTCACGGGACCAACCAACACTAGACGGAAAACAACCAGGGCCAGAAAGCAGGACAGGCTGCCTGATTAATGGACTCTGACCAAACGCAGGACTCTCAGGAGTGGGTGAGCTCAGATCAGGGAGGTTGTGGTTAGGACTGTTTGTTATTCTTCAAGGCTCTTTAACTCTTCAGTGCTTTCAAGAGTAAGAGTCTCTGTAGTTAAGAAATTCCTATGCTAAACCTATATTCTTGGCATTACTGATATATGATTGTCCCTTCCACAGCAAGGTTTACTCCTGGGGATAAACATCCAAGCAACTGGGGACTTAGGAGTGTTGAGGTATTGGTTCCAGGATGTAGACGGCTGGGCCAAGGGGTTCCACTGCCCAAGTAGGGTGCCAGAAATGGGGTCTATACCTTGGGACTGCAAAAGAGACACCGAGACCTAGGAACAGTGATCAGTCACTACTCAGACACAGGAGGACATGGGGTCCAGGAGTTGGATCCAGGGGTGGGAAATGGGCCAGGTTTTAACAGCAGTGTAACCAACTCTTGGTGTAGTTTCAACATTCACAGCATTTGGTTCTCCCCACTTGATAGCCCTAGCTTTGTGAGTCATGTAAATAAGTGAGAATTTCATCTTTCATTTAAAAATGAGTAGATTTCTAGCCCTCATAGTTGTGGAGGAAAGGTGGAGTATGTGAACTCTAAATGCTCAGAAACCAAAAAGGGGGAAAAAAAGATCCAAAAGTTATTTTTTTTTTAAATCCCATTATTTTTAAGCAAATCTCAGGAGTTTTTGGTTCCTGACATGTAATTTGTGAATGCTTGGGGCTGACTGCACTGCGTATGTATTTTCTAGTGATGAGGATAAACAGGGTTCTGCTGCTGAAGCTGACTCTTGCATAGTCATCCATTTCACATGCCTAAGAGAATCAAGCAACTCTTATTAATCAGTGTTTTGTAAAGTGATTAGTGATTTGGGTGCCTCACTTTTGGGAGACCAGCCTGAGACTTCTAAAGGGGCTTGATTTACAGAAAGTACTGAGTACTTACCTTCTGAAAATTAGGCCTTGAGGTGTCTCTAACTGGGTACCCATGAACCAAGTTGCCCAAAAGCACTAGCCATTTTGGAAAATCTTGGCCACCATTTTTAAAGTAATTATTGTTACCAGAAACTTCTTAAAATCTATTATCTCAAAACTTTGCTTCACTGTTTTTTTCCTCTTTCAGTCTTTTGTTAATCTATTTGGAAATATCCACTTATACAAATTGCCACGGTACAATTTTTACCACTGACTTCATTTTCGAAGACAAATTACTTCTTACATTATTAATCATTTGGTGCTCTCGAGTGCTTGATTTTGTTAAAAAATTAACAATGTTCTCAAATGTTATTTTTAATTATCAAAATATGTGAAGCATTTCTGATTTAGCCATTGTTCATACTGCAGATATGAAGCAGTTACTGTTTGTTGGTCAAATGAGTTTTCCTATGCTTCACGTAAATCTTTTATCTAGTGTGTTTTTGTAGGAAATCAATATTACACTGGTGTAAAATACAGATAAAATATACTTCACAATTCATTCTGCAAAATAGGCTCCATAAGACAGATTTCTCCAATATTTTGTAATATATTATAGCTTATTTGTTAATGTGAATGTTCTTCTCTGTCAGTTTACAACTGTGTATCTCCATCCCCCCTGCAACATGTTCATCAAAAAATAATATCCCTCTTTTTAAACTAAAAGTTTCCTTACACCTGGAATTTTGTTGTCCAACAATTTTCTCAAGAGGATACCACAGAAAAAAAATCAATATGCTACCAATATAGTGTTATACATTGAGACACTTTTCAAGTTTTAATGGTATGGCAAAGAAAAGTTAGAGCATTCATGAATTTAAATATTTTTCATATAAACTATGTAAATATGATTAACAATCAACTACATTCACTATTCAAGACATGCAATGTAGCATTTTCCTAATTATACTCACCAGTGTGGGAGGGAGTGACTGCATAGGAAGATTAAACTATTTGTATTTATTCAATGTTGCTTTAGACCATTAACTAGAAAACTCAGTTCTGTTATACTGAATGTGAGAATCTAAAATAACTGAATAATTTGATAGGACAGCAGCATCCTCAGCCAATGCTGGCTTGAGATGGTAGACTTGACCAATCACCAGTCTTCTTAGCTGCCTCTCTCTTCCATAATCTCATTCTTGATGGGGGACATTTAAACACTAATGAAAATGACTGCTTAATATCAGGGCTTTAGTCTATTTGCAAGTCTAGAAGAAGCCACCTGGCAGTTTGATATATTTTTATTAAAATAAAAACCTTGCTAAATGTGAATTTAGCAATGTATTAAAGAGGTACTGCCACACTCTTCCCAAGCACTTACAAGGCCCTCCTCACATAGTATCTGAGTACCCACTAATGTTGTTTTTTCCCTTTACAACTTTTCTATTATTTATGGTGACCAAGATATTGGCATCAAATAGAAGCTTTATTTATGTACAATCAGTCTGTTACTTCTGCCACATCATTTTCAGAGATGTTCAGCATTTGTGACAACACAATCATGTCCAGAATACTGAGTTGTGATTTCTAACTCAAGCATTGCTTACAGATTCAGGTAGAAGAAAGATGATTCTGGCTGAAGATGGAAAGGAAGACTGATGATGTTAGTGTGTGACTAAGGATTTGGGCCTAAATGAACATTGCAACCCCACCACTATGTTTCAGAAAAATCAATTTTTGCTCAGAGGCTTAGTTGCTACAGTCACACTCTGCCACCCTTACTCATATTGAGCAGGACCTTACTCTGAAAGTGCCCTGACTGGTTTCTGGAATCACAAATTCATTAATTTTGTTCCTAGCACTCTGCTGATGTCAATGATGCTTTGGACAAATAAGTAAGAAAAACAGAGCCATAAAAGTAATACTTAGAAGTTAAGCGATTTGCCCATAGTCACAAAGGGAGTGAGTCAGTGGCTGAGTCAAGAGCACAATGAAAGTTTCCTGAGTCCCATTCTACTGGAATCCATATCACAAGTTGTTTGCCAAGTGGAAAAGATTCCGTAAGTAGAGAGAGAATTTTTATTTATAATCCAAATGTCAGCTGTGCACACAGCTGTACTGTATTGACTTGTGCAGCCCCACTGAAATCATGTACATTAATATGTGATCTTTCTACTATCTGTCCAGACAGCACAAAACACATTAGGCAGACCCTGCCACTCACTTCAGCTGCTTTTGACAGTCAGCCAGTGCAAGGTTGTAAAACTGGATTAGCCAATATGTGAGGATTCCCCAGTATAGGGGAATGTCTAGGTAGCACAGGTCATATCCAACCTACACTGTCCCCATCTTGTTCCTTCTCTCCCACAATGGAGCTTTGTGGCTGGGTGGAGAGGGGAAAACTGGAACATCTCTATACTTTGCCAATCAGCAGTGGCCTGAGTAGCCCTTGAGGGCCATTGCAACAAGAGTGCAAGTTAGAACTGCTGTAACTTGCACCAGAAGCTGAACCTGCTCCCAGTGACATATCTCAGAGGCATAGAGGTGACGTACAACTGTTTTTGTTTCCTTCCCCCCTCCCCACCCCAGGCTGGGTCCTGTGCAAAGTGGAGTTCATCCGGACTTCAGGAGTTAGCCCTTTAGGCCAGTGGTCCCAAAATGTTTTCTGTTGCACCCCCCCTTACCCATAATGGAACCTGCCCATGCTTCCCTGGGAGCTGTGGTGCAGAACTGGGGTCAGGGTAGGGATTTGGGGCTGGGAGCAGAGCTGGGAAATTGGGCCGCAGCCGGGAGCAGGGCCAGGAGCCGGGGCCAGAAGCAGGGCTGCGGCTGGTGCCAGAGCTGCAGCCCGGACTGAGGCGGGGCTGGGAGCAGAGCTGTGGGCAGAGTGGAGCTGGGTGATGCACCCTCCCCTCCCCCTGTGGAGGCTGACCCCGGCCCCGTGGTTCCCCCTGAACATTCCTCCCACAGTTTGGGGACCACTTCTTTAAGCTGTACATAAAGGCCATCTGTTTTAACTTCTGTGATGGTAGTGGACGTTCTATAACAATATTTAGAATCTGAGAGAAACTCTTCCATAGATCATAAAAGTCACGGTGGTCTCTGTCGACTGGGATCAGATGTGTGACACTGCACCCCATGTTCTTCATAGTGATATTATTATGATGCATTTTGTACAAGACAGGTCATGTGAGGTGTCATTGGAAAAGTTATGATTTCTGAATATGATTATCCTATTTGTATGCATGTATCATTTTTGTATCTAAATTTAGGAATATTGACTATGTATCTGTATTTCAATTGTGCTTACTCTGGGTGACACCCACAACTAGCCTTTCAGGTACAACAATGAAGAAGCCAGACAGTGCTGATGGCCTATCTGCAAAGACAATGGACCATGGAAGAACTTAACATTCCTGTGAACGTTCCAGACAGCCTGTAAGTAATGACTGCTATGACTCAGCAAAGTATGCAAGGGCATGTAATGAGGCCACATGACTCTGGACTCCATCTTGGGATGTCAGTGTTTTTCCACAAATTGAGTTTGGTACAAAGGGTCTCCGCCATATGATAAAGCTATATAAGGCACGGAGTGACATCACTTGTTGTTCTTCATTCCCCACACAAGAGGACTCTTGAAAACACCTGAGGAACAAAGACTGAACAGCGGGAAGAGCTGGACCCAGGCTAAAGCGATTTCTAGCCTGTGTATGAAAATGTGGGGATCCCAAGCTGCAAAACAAGTGTAGCTTGTGCCTTAAGAATCTGCAGCCTGCTTGTATCATCAGCCGTGGTGAGAACTTACTAATTCATATCCTGTCTTTCATGTATCTTAGGCTTAGTTTGCGTTTTTGTTTATTTACTAGGTGATCTGCTTTGATCTGTTTGCTATCTCTTATAATCACTTAAAATCTATCTTTTTGTAATTAATAAACTTACTTTATGTTTTAACCTAAACCAGTAAGTTTGGAGTGAAGTGCTTGGGGATCTTAGCTCAGGGGACTGTTGCATTTCCACTCCACATTGAGGGAGGGGCGAACTCTATAAGCTTACACTATACTGTTCCCTGTGCGGCACAAGACAGTATTATTTTGGGTTTATACTCCAGGGGGAGGGTCCTAGGCTGGGAAACTGGTGGTTATTGTGGCTGAGCTTCTCTATTGTCAGTTCATGCAGTGGCTGGTCAGACAGCTTGCATGTAACAGCAGCTGGGCGTGTCCCTACCTGTGTGAATGCTGGAAGAAGTGTAGAACCAGGAGTGGGTCTACAGCTTGTCACAGCAGCACAGTGTGAGAGGGAGTCCCATCTAGTGAGTCAGAGGGCTATGTGGTACCCCAGCTCCAGGTGGCACCCCAGGAGGAACTCGTCACAAAACAATTTAGCCAAAATGAAATAGGAGGATACTTTCAAGTTGGAAATTCGCAGGTCATTGTTAAGTTTGGTGCTGGTCATCCACCCAGTTTAGAACAGATCCTTTTAAAAAAATCTTATTTTAAGATTTCTGTATGCTTCTTAGAAAGCTGATGAGGGGATTATTTAACTGACACAAGCCTGTTTTTTGCTGATATCATGTATGGCCTCTTCTCAAGTTTGTAGAAGAGCCCCCTTTCCTGTGTCCATTATATGTGTTGCTGTGCACCCATGGACAGCTTTCTTTGCTTACTTATAGAAAGCTTACTGTGCTTCATGCATTCCTACCATTTAGAAAGTCAAGTTCTTCAAATGATTTGCACATTTACATTACACTGCATATATGTGCGCCCAATGCACTCAAGTCGGAGACAGTGGTACTCCTGATAAATAAGTGGTGCGTGCTGCTCTGCTTTCCTCATGCACAGGCAAGGGCTTAAAAGGAGCATGTCTGCTGTGTTCCTTTCAGTGGCTCACCACCCTTGGTGAGAGTTGGAGTTGCCCTTTGGTTAGCCAGCACCTTAAGGCTTTTCAGTGTATATAGATATAGTAGTAGTATTTAGTAGTCGTTTAGTTTTAGTTTAGTTTTGTAGTTACCTGGAGAATTTTAGTATGACACAATCCCCTGGTTTTAAGCAGTGTGCCACATGCAGCATTTTCACAGACAGGAAGAATAGTTGCTTGATTTGTTTTTGTGAGGGCAATGAGGGGACAAATCCGAGGAGGACCTCAAAGGGTTCGTATTAGTATCTTCTCCTCCACCGGATTGAAAAAGAGAGGGAATTTCATCTTAAAATTCACTCATGAAAGAGACGATGCATCCTGCATCAGAGCTGAGCCCTCAACCATGTGGAAGGGGACTCAATCAACAAGAAGTGCTCTTCCAGCTGCGTCTGATTCAAAGCACAAGTCTGGTGAGAAATGTTACGCTTTGTCTTCACTGTCAGCCTCGTCAAAGTGCTCCAAAGGCAGAGCCAGAACTCAGCTGCCAGAACTTTCTCTTCTGTTTCTGGTCTACTGGTCTCTGGTCTGAGGCTTCACAAATGCAAACGCTCACTGGTCCTGTCTGAGGCAGCAACACTGACTCCTTTGGGGCTGTCAAGACCGCTTTCTTCACCTGTGCCGAGTCCTTTGACACTGTTAACACATACATTTACCTGAGGTGCCACAGGCCTTCTTGTTGGCAAGGGATCTGCTTTGCCTTTCCCTATGGACTCTCCTTTGCTGTAACCACCACTACCACTCTCACCTCCACTAATGCAGTGCCACAAAACAAGTTCTTGGTGCTTCTTCAGTTTTCCAGTTTCATTCTAATTCTCTCTTCAACCTATTACTATTAACCACTTTGCTCACCACTTTGCTTCACGCCCGATCTTCTTCTCTCTCCCTGGTTCTCTGTCTCCTCTCTCTCAGACTCCTCACTCACTTCAAAGAAGGACCCATTATGATCATCCTGTCATCCTGCACAACAATGCCCAAAATGCAAAAAAGTCAAGTTAATCTTTTGAAATCAAAAAGATCTATTTTTTTTTTTTTTTTTTTTTCCTTCCATTTAGTTTGAACTCAATTAGCTCAATCAAGGCTAACCAAGGCTGTCCTCTTTCTTCTATTAGGTCTTCACTCTTCACTCTAAACAAAACCAAATCTAAAATGGCATTGTTGGTTGTTGGTTCACTACCTAATTGATGATCATCCAAGCTATGCCATAAAAAAAAAAATCTTATATATTATTATACTTACACTCTTCTGTCCTCCTCTCTATATAAGTCAAGCTCAGTCTGACACATCATCATTATTTAGTATTTACTTTATTAAACAAATTAAAGAGGTCTCCATCCATATCCATCCGGATGTGGGGTGGTCTATAGCACAGCTAAGCACTATCTCAGGAGTCTAGTAGCTTTCTTTCCCATTTTTTTTTTTTTACTCAGATCCTCTCCATTCATATTTTCTCTTTCTTCTTTACAGTCTACCTCATCATTGATATACAATGCTACTCCACCACCTTTGACTTTATTTCTGTCTTTCCTAAACAGCACATACTCTTCAATACCTGTACTCCAGTCATGACTAGTATTCCACCGTGTTTCTGTTATCCCTGTAATATCTGGTTTCACTTCCTGCACCAGTAACTCTAGTTCCTCCATTTTGTTACCTAGGCTCCTCGCATTGGTGTACAAACATTTTGCTGTTTGGCTTCATTCACATTCTTTACCCAATTAGGCCCAGACATTCTGCTGCCAGTATCACCTATTAGGCTGGTATCTACTCTACTCTTCCTCCTTATGTCCATTCTCCTACCCACGGCTGTATCCTTTCTTACTTCGTTTTCTTCAGTCTCAATGTTTAAAATCTGGCATGGAGATTACCTGGACATCTCCCAACCATCTCCCCCAAATTCCTAGTTTAAAGGATGATGTCAGTCCCAGAGAGGGGGATGTTTTTTAAGTATAAAATTGGTTAGGATTCACATACAGTCTTGATGGAAGGTAGATTGACTCAAAAAGCTGGTGTCTCCACTTCCTAAAGATGATTATTTTTGAAAAGGAAAACAAAGTGTCATTTGGTTTTGGTGATTTTTAATGTTGGTTTTAAACGTGAGCCATAGTGGAGCCACCATTTTCATATAACTTTGTATATGATCATGCTGTCAAGTACAAACAGTTGGGGTTTTTTTTAGGTTGGTTTTTGGCTATGACATACACGAAGAATATAGGTCCAATCACCCCTCCTGTGGGTCAGGGGTTTGTTTTTTGTTTTATTTGTTAGCTTTCAAAACACAGTGAAATGCAGCAGAGCCTTAACTCCAGCTTTAACAAAAGTGTTTGTCTAGTAAATTTTGAGTAGTCATGACATGAGATTTGAGAAGAAAGGAAGACTCGGGAGGAGAATTCCTCACCTTTCTCTTGACTCTTTTGCTCTGCTCTCTTCATATCCTACAAGAAGAAACTCCTTCTCCCATTTATTCATTCTCTACTTCCACAACCCCACTTTCTATCTGATTGAGACTTCCAGGGGCGGCTCTAGAAAATAGGCTGCCCCAGGCAGCGCGGTGTGCTGCGCCGCCCTTCCTCGGTCCCGCGGGGGGTCCCCTCTTCCCGCGGCTCCGGTGGAGCTCCCGCGGCAGGTCCACCGGAGCCCCGGGACGACCGGACCTGCCGCAGGCATGACTGCGGGAGCTCCACCGGAGCCGCGGGAACAGCGGACCTCCCGCGGGCACGGCTGCGGACGGTTCGCGGGTCCGGCGGCTCCGATTGAGCTGCCGCAGTCATGCCTGCGGGAGGTCCAGCCGAGCCGCGGGACGAGCGCCCCCTCCGCAGTCTTGCCTGCGGCAGGTCCAGTCGTCCGCGGCTCCGGTGGACCTCCCGCAGGCATGACTGCGGCAGGTCCACCGGCCCAGCCTGCCGCCCCCTAGATTTGGCCGCCCTAGGCACCAGCTTGGTTTGCTGGTGCCTAGAGCCGCCCCTGGAGACTTCCCAGTGACAAATTACAGGAGGGTTGCTGGCCACAGAAGGTGCCACAAGACCAGAACTGACTTCTTCAGGCCTCAGTCTCTCCTTCCCATTCCAGGCCTTGATATTATGGTGTCAAGCAGAAGGAGAGACTGGTAGGTGAAGCTATCTGCATCTCATTTAATAGCATCGCAGTCTGGGGAACCTCCAGTAGTTTGCCAGCAGGGAGTCCTTGTCCTTGACATCATATGAAGTTTCATCCCAGAAAGGCTGGTGGTGAAGTGGACAATATCTTCCAGAGACATTTCTCTGTGGAGAGAGAATATTTCCCTGGGGGCCAATAAGGGAGCAGGGGGACATGGAAGGGGAGCACATCTGGGATATTTCCCCTGTAATTGATTTTCTCTAAAATCATTCCCCACAAATAATGGTCCCTGGCTCTATTGGGCTCAGCCTTCCTTCACCTTGTCTTCCTAATCTGGGAAACATCCTCTTGTTCATGAAACTGGGACTCCTTGGAGGAGAACTACAGGAGGTTTGCTTGCAGGAAAATCAGCTGCAAGAGCAGAGCTGGTTGCTCAGCTGAAGTATTAGCAGCTCTCTGTCTCCCCTTATTTATGTGCTATTTAAAAATGTTACAATACTAATATGCAAATATTTCTTATGTGAATATGTTTATACTCTAAGCATATACAGGTTCAGATGTGGTGTTAAAGAAATGTTCCATGCAATGGGTCCTCTAGTGGGAGGGTTTGGTGGCCAGGTTGTGGCCTTACTATTTCTGCCAGCCTAGTTATCCCAGAGGGGGCCACAGCTGCAGCCTCAATCTCCTCATGTGCTCTAATTGCTCCCATCGAGGGGAGGGGCAAACCCACTCCCGCCAGACCCTAGGGGCTTATCAGTGTCCAGCCCAGTTACTGAGCTACCCCAAATAAGGTTTTCCCCTTGCTCACTTCCTGCCAGTCTGGAGCTCCTCAGTTTGTGGCATGATTGGGAGCTTATCAAACTGTCCTTGGTCTCTTAGGATATGTCTACAATGCAATAAGAGACCCCTGGCATGGCCACAAGTGGCCTGGGTCAGCTGGCTGAGGCTCACAGGGCTCAGGCTGCAGGGCTAAAAATTGCAGTGTAGATGTTTGGGCTCAGACTGGAGCCCGGGCACTGAGACCGTGCAAGGGAAGAGGGTCTCAAAGCCAATGCTCCAGCCCAAGCCCGAACAACTACACTGCAATTGACCTGGGCATTGAGACTTGGTGCTGCAGGTTTTTCGTTGCATTGTAGTTGACTGAATAGGACACTGAAGGATACAATCTCTCTTCGGGCTTTCAACTTCCAAGGAAGGGGAGGAGAATCCAATCCTCCTGTTAGATCAGCCTTCACAAAGCTTTTGCCACTCCTAGTACAACACTCCTCATAAGACTTGCTTTCTGGTGCCACAATGCAGCTCATTTCCCCCCCCCCCCCTTTTCTGTCTTTTTAAACTGTTCCTCCTCTGGGAACATGCCCTGTTAAGGATGAGGCCTTCCTAGCCCAGTATTACTTTAATCCAGCCCTGGTTCAGTATGGGGCCTGTAGATCTCATCACAGACTCTGAAACAGCTGTCGCCGGAGAGGGGTGAATCCTGAGTTTTCTTCTAAACCACAGTACCCAGATGATGGACTTGCATAGTTTTTTTTTTTTTTTATTACACGGTTAAATACATTTAAAATAAAGGAATAGATATTGCTAACCTGTGCAATAGCTGCATGTTTTGTCAGAGTATTTGATGGAAGGAGCAATAAATGGTAAGTCTTTTCTTTGTTTTGCTGTATCCAGGAATTTTGTTCTACTTAAACCTACAGTTATGGGGAGTTTCTTGTTACCTCTGTAATGTTTTAGTAGAGGCTCTCTTTCTGAGGTTATATACTGTTTTTATACTAACTGCCTTAATGCATATCTTCTTGCAGAGGTAGCGGGGAGGACCCTCAAGCGTGTCTCTAGCTTACTCATCTCCTGTCTTAGCTCTGATCTCCTTTTTGCCTTTGCTTATGTGCCTACCTTCAACCCCAGGCTCTCTCTCTCTCTACCATTTCACAGTGCTTTCCTTTTCAAGTCTGCCTTCTATCACCTGTGCACCATGCAGTCTGTGGCCACTACTACTGAACCTTGATTTTAGCTAAGCCAAACTGCTAGTCCATGCTGCACATCTTGATTCCTCTATGGTCTTTCAGAGTCACTTGCATTCATAATTCAGCCCGTTTAGAATGTTGCTTGTATATGTAAACACATCATTGCTATCCTGAAAACATCCCAGCTTTCTCATCCTCTCCTATAGCCAGTGACTAAAAAAATTGTTGCCCGAGTCTTAAAGTGGTCTCCACAGACGCACTGTCAATCTTTTAACTTCCCTGGTCTCAATCCCTGCTTCTAATACCATGCCCTCTCTCCTGCATTGTATTTTATCTCAATCCTCGCTCCACACTGTCCTCAGCTGGAAGTCACTCCTTAACTTCCATTCCTCCAACTACCTGCAAAAGCTTCCTCCCTTCCACATCCAAGATTTTCCCTCCCATTTTAAAATGCAGCTCAAATCTCATCTCTTTTACACTTCCTCCAAATGTTAAGATGCCAACTATGTCCCTTAATTTACTATCTCCATATATTCTGTAATGAAAACAAGTTAATTAAACATTAAGAAACCCTTAAGTTACTTAGATTCAAGCTTCAAGTTCCAAAAGCAAGTAAAGGTCTGGAAGTCTTCTTCTTATTTTTCCCAAAGCCAGTTGGCCCAATTCTTAATAAGTTTTCAATACTGGCATTTAAAAAATAATAACAAGGCAAACAAAAAAAATTTTTTTTAAATAATTCTTAAGCTTCACTTCCTGGCTCCAGCTCTCATATGTGCAGCTCTTTCTAATGCAGCCAATTCACTTATGCCCTGTGCCCAAGTTTAAATTCCAAGGTATATTTTAGATTTCCAGTCATGTACAACATTTTTTTGTTTGGAACTGTTACTGCAAAGGGAAGCCATCTTTGTCACCTTTATTCCTATGCAACTGAAATTTGCATCAGTGCCACCCTCTGAAAGGCTGACATGAAAGGGCCGGGTTTCAGAAATTGCGCATTTTATGTTGAGTGTGCGGTACCCACTCTATGCTGAAAATGTATCCCTAATGTAGCTGACAAGAAATATGCTTTCCCCGTTTAAGTTGCAGACACACTAACAGCAAGGTTACTTGCTCCATTTGATGGGAGGGGGAAAAGCACTATATAAAATCTGGATAAAGTGTCAATCAAAGCTGGTTTTACAATATGCGCTATGATACTGTAAGTCACATCGCTTTTTATTTTTAAACACTAGATGTGGTAGTTTGGCAGCAGTGTTTTTACACAGACAGCCCCTTCACATTCTGTACATAGCAAGAGTGGTAATCCTGCCAGGTAAAAAAAAAAATGTTATTGAAAACCTTTCTCCCCTTATAGGCCCAGTTTGACAGGAAATCTTTGAGAGGCAGCAGCAATGAAGTGCCCAGAGATTTCATCTGTCTTCTCTTGCTTCAGGAAATGCTGAGCACAGGCTCCCCTATTAGGCAAAATACACAAAGTACCAAATCCCCTTAACAATCATCTTTGGTCTACTCTTAGGTTGACAGCTTTCTGTGTCCTAGTCTGTCAAACGGCCTGTAAGACTCATATTATTGGGACCAGTGTGAAAGTTTTTGACGGTACTTTGAGAGGGAAAAAATCATATTGTCAGTGTTTACGAGTTAACTGGGGCAATCCATTTTGCATGGCTAATCAAAATAAAATCTACCATGCCAAAAATGTTAACTTGCAGCTCTTTTTCTTTTGCTCTGTGGTCCTGACATAAAGTTCCAGTTTGAAAGCATTGTCTGTCATGCTGCGTAATTGGTTGAAATTTAGCAATTATTAGCTGCTGCGTTATAATATCCAATAGTAGTTTTTTTGTTTTTTGACAGGTGCCAAATCTAAATTTTAAATAATCTTTCAGGAATCAAAATGACAGCTTGCAGTAATTCTGCAGGTGTCTAAACAGATGTACTTTCAAAAATAATTAGACAAAATGTGTACAGATTGCAGGAAATATGAAAAAAATTGACATCAGATTTTCATGAGTAGACATTCTTTGTGTATGTGTTTGGGTTTTTTTTACTTTAAAACTATTAGTTATTAAGCAACTTTCATATTCTTGCAAGATGATGAATATGTATAAAATTTGGAAAAAGCCAACTCTGTCTTCCATGAATTTTTTAAAAAGAGCTAATAGTGTAGGTGTCTCAGGCAAGCAGGTTCTGTGTAGTCCTAGAGTTTTGTATAAACATTCTAACATCTAAACGAGAAATACAGTAAATACAAGTATGTAAGAAACAATCAAAAACCTAGATTCTGCCCCCACACCATGATACATTGGTATGACTCTACTGACTTTGCTGGAGTTATTCCTGATATACGCTGGTGGAAATAAGAACTAAATCAGACCTGGAGAATATGTATATTTATTTTAAACTAGGTGTAGATGTCTCTGTATGGGAGGGGAGGAAAGCAGGTTTTCAAAGTCTTTTGGCTTGAATTCGGGATATTCTGTTTCCTATGATTTTGTGCAAAAAAGTTCTATTTCCACACTAACATTGGGCATTATATGCTGCCTCTCATCTAATCTAATACTTTACTCACAGCTCAGCAAAGCAAAAGCAGAATGGCATGGATGATGGAAAACTGGAAAGTGAGTTAACAAAACCAGAGAATCATGCAAAAAGAAAAAAAAAAACCTGGCGTCTGACTAAATTTCTTAACCTCTTTTTCCCCCACTGCAACTTTATATCTAACAGCCCTTTAAAAAGGAAATCATGATGAGTTTCTGTTCATTTAAATATTCTATATTATAAATTACTTAGTATTTTGTGTTCTTCATATACTACTGTATGTTGGCACATGAGGTACGTCCTGCTCGCCTTACTCATACTCTTGACTTCAGTAGGACTATTGGTTTGAGTAAGATGAGCATGCATCAACTTTTCTTTAACCTATTTATTTAGGAATTTTAACAAGTTTACAATCCTTGCCATGTAAATACCGGAAACAAAACAATCATTACAACAGTTAGCTTTTGTTTAAAGAGACATTGTATAGGAATATAATCAATCAGATCTTTCTATTTAACAGGGTGTTGCCATATTACAGAGTAAGCATCATTACAATACCTAAATCGCTTCTACTGATTTTGTTACACAGAGTGAAATCTCTGTCTACACATTTAACAAACTAGGTATGTCTATCAAATGTTAGTATTCAGAAAAATTGGACTGGTGTGTTGAGGTTTTTTTGCAGGTGAATGTACTTTGAATAAAGAATAAAAAGTAACCAACTATCTAAGTAATTATCTGTCTTATGTCTGTTTGAATGCATCAACTTTTAGAGACTTAGAACTAGATCTACAAAAGGGATGTAGACTTAGCAATACAAAATTTAGCATGTAGGCACCCTGCTGTCCAGTGGAATCCACAGCCCTGAGCTAGGCACCCCAGCTCCCTGTACAAAGGGCAGAGAGAGATGCCGAAGAATGGGATTCACAAAAGCCAGCAAGCTTAGTAGGAAGTTGCATGAGCTAGCCAGAAAATGCCAAGGAGAGGGCTGTGACCTAAACCCTGCCCACCAAAGGCACCTCCCTCTACTTGGGATTCACAGCAGTGCACCTAAGTCATGTAAGGCTCTTCTTGCAACTCACTGAGGCAGCAGTAGCAGTCACCCCTCATAGCCCATGTGGGAAACCTAGATTTAAATCCCTACTCTGCTTGATGCAGAACAGAGTCTTGAACACAGGTCCGGAACCTGGTGTTGCTAAATCCCAGCTGAGTGCCCTAACCAGTGGGCTGTAGAATCAAGCTCCAGCTCTCTCAACCAACAAGTCCTGTTTGTTTTATCATGGATAATGCAAACAGTTTATAAATGGGTGAATATAAGTAATCTTAACTCAGTCCTCTTTGGTTTTATAGTTTTTAAATCAGTCACTCATATGGGCCATTCAAGGAGTTGACTTGAGATAGGCAAATCAGTCCATATCAAGAATTTTAAATCTGACTTAAATCCCACTATTTCTCTCTGATTACCAAAGGTTAGTTCTATATCTCCTCTCAAAGTCTAAACAATTTGCTCTTTAACAAGAAAAGCTGTTAGACTCTTAAATTGCAATAGCATTTCAATAGCCATTAAAATCATTACAAGAACATTTAAATCTAATTCCTTGTCAGTGCTTTACATCTTATCAACTCATCTTGAAGACCTGGTGATGTAATCTGAACTGGAAGTTTGCTGTTTCTTCATGTTGCTCTGTGACTGTTTCTCTTCAGGCCATGTCTACACTACGTAGTTTTGTTGACATAAGGCAGCTTACGTTGAGCTAACTATGGAGGTGTGCACACTGCAATGCTCCTCTTGCAGCTTTAACTCGCCTGCTATGCCAACATAATAAAACAATCTCAACAAGAGGCGTAGAGCTTAGTGCAACATAGTTAGAGTGACGTAGTGTCAGTATAAACACTGTATTGCTTACATCACCCAAGTGGCCTCCAGGAGGTATCCCACAGTGCCCACCACGACCACTCTGGTCTCCGCTTTGAACTCCATTGCCCTGCAGCCAGGTACATAGGTGAACGCTCCTCCCCTGTTAAAGCCCTGGAAAGTTTTGAACTTGCCCTTCCTGTTTACTTGGTGTGGAGAGCTCACATAGCAACTGCCCAGCTGATCACACCGGCTCCACAAGGCGAATGCACTCCTGCCTGGAGTATATGGGAGGTGTGTGACAGGGTTGGGGATGACCCCATCCAGTGCGGGGCAAGTACGCCTCATCACACTCCTAAACCCCAGTCAATATACTTGCCCTTCTTAGCTGGGGAGTGCAGCCCAATGGCCAGAGTCAAGTGGCCCAATGGCCAGAGTCAATAAATTGGTCCCTGTCGGCAGGGCAGTAAAGTCCAGCGGCTATAGTCAGCAAGTTTGCCCCAGTGAGATAGGGCAATAGATTTGCCCCTCTTTGTGGGGTAGTATGGCCTAGTAGCTACAATCAGTACAATTGCCCCATGAAGACAGGGCCGTAAGGCTTAACGGCCAGAGTTCATGGGTTCGCCCTTCTTGCCAGGGCAATGAGGTCTAATGGCTAGAGTCAACGTACCCACCCGTAAGAGCTGGGCAGTGTGGCCCATTGGCCAAAGTCAGTAGGTTCGCCCCTCTTAGCAGGACAGTAAGGGCTACTGGTCACAGTCTATAGATTCACCCTTCTTAGCCAGGCAGCAGGGGCCTAGTGGCCAAAGTCGGTTAATGAATACGTTTCTCTGTTTAATGCATATGCTGCGTATGTCTAATTGCTTTTATTCTTGTGGTGGAAAATTCTCAGAGCATCTTTAAAGTTAGGTTTTTAACTTTTTCTTTCATTCAGACCATTATCTGAGATATCCTTTTAGCTTCATCAGGTTTTAATAGGAGTTGAAATTCTGCTTCAAAGAACTTAATGTAACATTTTTTTTAGTTCTCAAAGCAGTCTTTTTAAACATAATTAACTCCTAGAGAGGGTCTTTAAATTCAAATTTGAAAAGGCTTTGTCTCTTTTTTTTCCCCTTAATCTCTGGAGAGGAAGTTGCTAAAGCACGTTAGATAATTAATTCCCAGAGAAATATAAATATTCTATACTCAAATGGCTTCTTATAGTAGTAATAAGTTACTGTAATCCTTTATCAAATGACCTTGCTATATCTGTGCATAAATCATATTACTATTCACCTAACAAAGGTATCAGGAAGTTGTCATATGAGGCTTGCACTTAGACACAAAATATATGCAAACAAACATCACAAAAGGAATGTATTTAAGGAATAAACAAAGGTTTACACCATTGAGAGGAAACATGAGGTGGATAAAAATAGCCAACATCGTCTCTAGAAACATTTTCCAACCATAATGTTTTTCTTAGTTTGAAAATTAAAAATTTTAGAGTGCTTACAGAAGAAATTATTTTTGATAAGAAAATTCTTTAGCATCTTTTGAGCACTAGGTTTAAATAAAAGGTTGTTGTTGGTTTTTTTCCTATGATGGGAGGAGGGTAAAGGAAAGTCCACTTTTAAAGCTTAGTTTAATGGCTTCTGATAAAGCTCCTTGCTGTAATCCTTTTGGATTGTGAACAAAGAACACTTTTACTTCCTTTTAAAGTTTGGACTCTTTCTAAGACAAAGTTTGTTTTTTCAAGGTGAGATCATATCTATACCAACTGGTATCTTATATAAGAGACCTGTCCTGTTCTTTGATAAAAACCCTTGTGGTTTGTCTGCCTATTGACCAAAATGCTCCTTGGATTTGTGACCTGCCATTTGCAGTACATTTGCAACTAAAGTCTTCTTTTAAATATTTTATACAAAACATAAAAAACAATGCTTATATATGTTTTTCAAAACATAGCATAAAAGAAAATAGCACAGAAAGTTAAAACAAGATAGAAACTATAAAAGCTGCCTTTTAGAGTCTCTGCAAACACACTTGGGTGCAGTAAACACATTTTTACGGACAAAGATGTGTTATCTCCTCTGGCATTTGACCTGTCACTGGGTAATAGGAAGCAAAAATATCCTTGAATTTCTTTAATAAGCCTAAATATCTCATTTAATAAAATACACAAGCAAAAACATAGGCATGTAAGTTGTTATATTCTCCAAGCTTCGTGAGTATAAAAATAGTTGTCTCTTAAATTCATTAAAGATGCAGGCAAGATTGTAATGACATAACATTATAAGAATAAATGATAATGATTTTATTGATAATTTTTCATTGTTGAGGTTTATATTACAGCCTTCTGAACTGAGATGAATTATTCTTGATCCACTGACTTCCATGAGCTTTGGATCAGTCCCTAAAAAAGAATTATCATCTCTGTGACATTAAATGGTTCTTCACACCCCCCAAGAACAAGTATTGCAAACAGAATTTATTTAATACAGAATCTTTCTTTTCCTCTCAATATGATTACAATTAATTTGGCTAAATTGACAGTAAACGTCAGCTCCTCCATTAGTGCCCTTCAGAAAGTTCTTTGCCAGCATTGTGTTCTTTTTGTGATAGCAAGATATACTTTTGAATCATAGTCTACCTAGCTCTTTTGATGAACATTTACAAACTTGTTCACTAATATCCTCAACTTTTGTTCACCACAACCCCCTCTGATTGCCTCCATGGCACAGTACTTACAGAAAACTCTCTTCTGCACCTTGAGGAAAGCTGTCTTGTCATACCTCCTGGAGGTTCTCATGCTGAAGATACAATTTTGACAAAGTGAAACATTCCATGCATGTGATCTGGTGTCCAGAACTGAACCTATGGTGTAGCAAAGTCTACAGATGCCAGCTGCTCTCAACTGCTGCTAATGTGAACAGTGAAAAAGTAGTGCTCTGAGCACCATTGTAATCCTTTTATCTGCAAACTTCTCCCCAACCTTTGCCACTCCTCTCTCCACATCAGCCAGCTCTCTTGGCACTATCTCACTCTTATGACAATTGGTTCTGTTTCCTGCTTTACAGGGCCCAGGGTCATGAAATATCCTTTGACCCAAGTGCCGATGGGGCAGGCTTGTCCATCAGTGTGAGTGCTGGTGCAAGTGTGCATGAGTTGAGGAACTGTTCAACACATTTTTGGCAATTTTTAATACCCACCCACTTTGTAACACTGAAACAAACATGCACAAATTAAGGACTCACCCACCCCTTAATGCAGTATGTAATTTATGGGCAGCCCCTGAGAAACAGAGAGCTCAGTTGTTGAAGATAAAGGAAATGCTGGAGTGGGTATAGGATGAGATGTCATAGGCGTAGAAGCAGTTGAAGATAGGATAACCCAAGAGGATAATTCATATGTTTAAGGTATCAATACAGACAGCTTGTCTGGTGGTTTGGAAGACAGGGCAGGCTTGACAGACTGTCTGTTTGTGAAGTTCAGTGTCGCCTGTCTTAATCATTTTTTAGAGGAAGGTGACATTTGCTGCAGGTGATGAGAACCGAAGAAAAATAATTAAGAGTTAACAATTAAAAAAGACTGCTAGTGAGGATGAAATTTCAGTTTTCGATTGGGAAAATAACTGACATTGTTTGGCAATGTTCTGAAAATAAAAAATCCTACAAAGTTTTCTTGTTGGAGACAAACAAAAGCTTAAATGAGTGATTTGGAGGAAAGGACACCAGTATCCCCGTGCAGGAAAGTACATTTGCTCATATGACTTGTCAATGTTTCAGAAAGGAAAATAATGAGGACTCACAGCATCCATTGACTTCAACTGGAATTGTGGCTGTTCATCACCTCTAAAAAAAAAATCAGATCTACAATGCCCAAATGGAATGGGGTCTGGGGAAGGACTGGCAACTTCTACTCTGCTCCCTCCTTTCCCAGGTTCTGTTACCCTCATGCAACTCTTTGGTCCTTTTCCTCTTCTTTCGTAGCCCCCAATCCCTTTTTCTCCTCTGGGGTAAAATTCTGGACCTGGTGAAGTAAATGGGAGTTTTGCCATTGGCTTCAATGAGAGCAGGATTACATCTTTTCCTACATGGGTCCTTGTTGTTTTCTGCCTCCATTACAGTGATTTCCCTTTCCTCTTTTGGTTCCTGGGCCACATCTTCCCCTTCCTCCTTGGACCTTGTCTCCTTCCACTATACCTTTTGTGGCTGATTGCTTACGTGTTATCCGAGCAGCATAGGTTGCACTGCTGCTGGTGAGGTTGTAGTGACATTTCCATTTATAACCCCCTGTTTTCGCAATTTAATATTTCATATATGTAAAACTGAATCAGACTGAAACTTCTTGTGGAAGGCGTGGGTTTGTTCTTAACTGTTAAATGTGTGTCCAAAACTATCAAATTACATAAAACATCAGGTAGACATTTAGTCTATTGCAATATTAAGCTGTTCCTTGTGGCATAAAAGAAAGAGTGACAAAGTTTCCCATTCTCATGGGACAGTTTCCAGATGGGATCCATCACCCACAGGACAAGGAACATACCTATAGTAAAAAAATAATACTCATTATCTACATTTCAGTGAAGAATTTAACTAGCTTGGGGTACAACAACATGCAATGCAAAAAAGGGGCTTTCCCCAGCATTTAGTACTGTAATGTGGGGGGGAAAAAAACCTACAGTCTGAATGTGGCTGCTGGATCGAAGTTTTTTAGTTTGAAATACTGGCTTCCCAGGAAATTGCTCCCAGAAAAGGTTCCAACTTTTTCTATGAAAAAGTTATGAGGATTTTTCTCTGATGTAAAAATGAGTACACATTTGTGAAAGCTGAGTTGTGCATGTTAAAAAAAAAAAAAAAAAGGGTCTTTTCCAAAATGGTAATGTGAAAGAGGAGAGATGGAAAATAGTTAAGAGGCCTTGGCCGCCTCACTGAGCCAAGACCCAACAAAACCAAACTCTGGCTGGACAAACACCTGAAATAAGGTTTTGTTCATTCTTAATCCTGGTGAGTATGAGATGAAACTCTGGAATGCTGGAATATTGGTTGATCAACCATGTACCAGGACAGGAATCAAATTCTGTTACTCTCAGCTCTGTTTACATAGGATAATGTAACTCCATGTTCCAAGAGGAAACGTAAATTAATTTTAAGATGAATTAATATTTTTGTTACTATCTTCTGATTCTCCAAACATCTTCATGCCAGATCGCACCACCACCTTAACGTAGTAATAAATATTTTTTTGGGGCTGTTTAAAATGACAGACTCTTCTCAGCTTTTCTCTTAGGCAAGATTCTTCCTTGGCAGGTATGATCCTTGGGCCCTGTGTGAGGGGAAGAGTGGACCAAGATGAAGTCCAGATAGTTGTAGTTTTAAGCAAGCGCAATCTGTGGATTTCTATTGCCATATATAAAATCAGGAACTAAATTTATCAAAACCGCTGTTATCTTTATCCCGTACAGATGTCGTTGCTCCCTCTCTGGTAAAGAAACTAGTGGAAGACTGCCATCTTAATTAGGCTTAGTATTTACCCCCCCCCAAAAAAAGCTGCAATCTGCCATTGAGACAAATATTTATCAAATCTATTAAGGAGGGGCCCAATAGTCATTTTATAGAAATTATGAAATGACCGAAGTATACATATTCTAAGATGTATAAACTACTTCCAATTAATGTAAATGAAGATTAGCAGTCTGTGATATAAATGCCAAAAATAGGAGCAGGCAGGCAGAGGCTTCTGACTTAAGATGATTTTATAGTCAGAGAAATTACTGGAGTCATAACTAATATAGATTATCCCGTGAGAGATGTGACTGGTGTCATTATGAAAATC
Source organism: Mauremys reevesii (assembly GCF_016161935.1). NCBI lineage: Eukaryota > Metazoa > Chordata > Testudines > Geoemydidae > Mauremys > Mauremys reevesii. The sequence goes on from NC_052630.1 coordinate 82,197,222, forward strand.
AGATCATTACAGACACACAAAATGATAATACATGAAAGGTTTGGCTTAAATATAGACAATGAGGAAATTCCAAGCCGACATAAACTGAGTTATGTCTTAAATGTTCCAAACCCTGTTGTAAAGAAGTTGATTCACATTTCAGAAGAATATCTCACAAAACAGGATGAGTGAAGGATATAGTTTTTAATTTTCCCAAATGTTTTTCAGTAGCTTAAACTCACCAGTTCCATGTCATGTGGACTGGTCTTTGCTTGCTTGTTTGTTTTTTGTTTCTTTCAAAAATTTACATGTTGAATTTTGCAGAGACTATACTGTGTGTGAGTTCAAACACATTAAAATACATAGTTAAAATACAATATCAACAATGTGACATTACCCAGGATACAATCTAGACTGTTGAACAGCTGTGTCCCCTCAGTTCTCCAACCTAGGGTGTCTTTCATACTGCTTCACTGTGAGAGCAACCATTCCAGGTCTGCTCTCACACAGCCTCTGGCATGTAAATTACTCCAGCTACACTGGATGAGTGCTATCGCCAGCCACTCTTGAATTACACTGCAGGGCAGCAACAGCAAATTCCCAGTCCCAGACTTCCCCCCAGAAATGTGCATCTTGTACTGCCCAGCCCTCTCCTGGACAACACAAGCTCATATAAACGCCATCATTTTATTAGTAGGAAATGATGTGCACAAATCCTGTTACCGCAAATGGAGTTTCCCAAACACTTCAATCCAAGCACACTGGTTTTGACAAAACAATAAAACAAGTTTATTAACTTAGAAAAATATATTTTAAGTGATTATAAGTAATGAGGCATAAAAGTCAGTATTGGTTACAAAGAAATAAAAGATAAAACACAACTAATACCTAACTTAACAAGGCAATTGAATTCAAAGCAAAATTCTCTCTCACCACATGCTTCAGCAGTCTTACTGACTGAAATCCTTTTAGACAAGATCTCTCCCTCAGTCCAAACCCGTTTCTTTGTTCCTCAGGTGTGGTGCCTGCCATGGGCATCTGTTTCCTAGTCTTATACCTTTTCCTCTTCTTTGAGAATCATCTCTTCCTGGGGTTCAGGAGATAGGAAGTCTCTGGGAATAGGGACCTCCAGCTGTTTCTTTGCCAAGATATAAATTTCTCACTCACACCCTTTTTCCTGCCAAAGAATGGCCACTTAACCAGGTGATGGTCCATTTGATTTCATTGACACCTGACTGAGGCATCAGTTGGAATATTGTCTCTGAAAAAGTGGTTTGTGGCTGCTTCCCCAGATTTGGAATAGGTCTTAGTAACATCAGAGAATAGACTCTTATAACTTTATATACAATGTTGCCACACATATTTTACCAGGACAATAAAGATCAATATATCATAAATTTTCAGATGATACCTTACAAGGCATAGTTTGTACAAAATTTATCATAGTTTTGAACATAGAGTACAGATGGTCACAAATAGGTATTTTGGAGCCATTGAATTTTTATATCTATAATATATGTCCTGTATATATTTGAGACTATTTAAAAAGGGGTTTTTAACTCTCCTATTTATTATGGATCCTTTTATTTAGTTTCCATTCCTAAAATTACCATCATCACAAATGGCTTTAAGTATCTGCACATATTTTAAAAAGAACAATGCAAATTAAGTTAATCAGGGTTTAAACAAAGTTGATCAGACTCACAAATCAGATATTGAATATGACACTCATACATCCAGAACTTACCCTTTGGGCAGTGGTCCAAGAGAACAAATGGGATATACAGCAAATCCTGGATCAACAAAACCAGAAGCTATTTGACTAATGCAAAAAAACAACAACAACAAAACCCCCAACCATCCAGAGTTGAGGCCTCCACACCAAAAATGCCTCATCCACTAATTTTCAGATTTTCAAATCTAGGAACATTTAGCCTGAGTATATTGGCTGAACTCCACCATCACAAGGGTACATAAGAGGAAAGGTAATTTCTTAGGTAGCTAGGACCCATACTATATAAAGACCAATAATAATACCTCAAACTATGTTTGGGAGCCAATAGGAGGCTAGTTTATTCTTTGGCACTTTGGGCTGTTAATATGCCCTACAGCTAAGGCTAAGTTTTTGTCATGAATATTTTTAGTAAAAGTCAGGGATGGGTCATGGGCAATAAACAAAAATTCATGGAAGCCTGTGACCTGTTCCTGACTTTCACTAAAAATATCCCTGACAAAATGGAGAGGGGGGTTCAGCACCCACTGCTGCTGGGGTTCCTGGGTCCCCCAGCTCTGCGGTCTGTGGGAGCTCCAGGGGTCCCCTGCTGCTGTGGGGTGTGGGAGCTGCAGGGTCCCCCAGTCATGGCTGAGAAGCTGCAGGAGGTCCCTTCCCCGCCCACAATGACTGGGCAGCTTCGTGGGGGGTGGGTCGCCTGCCACTGCTGGACAGCTGCAGGGTCCGCCCGCCACCTGCTGCCTTTGTGCAGCCATGGGGAGGCCTCACTGCCTGCCATGGCTGGGCAGCTGAAGGATCTGCCTGCCACTCACTGCAGCTGGGCAGCTGTGGGGGGTGGGAGTCTGGGGGTGGAGCTCCAGCCTGCAGCAGAAAATGTTACAGAGGCCAATGGAAGTCACGGATTCCATGACTTCTGTAACTGCTGTGACATAATCATAGCCTTACCTATAGCCAACCTTGCTAAGCCAGAGAGCTGCATCATCATACACCAGGCACAGAATCTTAATGCTCTTTAACGATAGCCCCATTCTAAATAAGATACAGGTAACACTGGCTGTTTGGGGAAACATTATAAAATAGATTATGGGGCAGGATGTTTGCCCCATTTCTAGAAGTTTTTCTTCCCCTTACCAACGAGTTCAGAAAAGGGGGTTACACCTAGATTCCTCATTGCTCCTGGAATTCCACTACATAGAAATGAGCAGCACAATAACCTAATCTGGAGATCACAAATGCATAGAAGACTGTGGTAAGGTCCACGTCTGAGTAAAATGGTTGTAAAAGTGCTAATTGAAAATGTAAAATTATCATGTCTGGACAGTGATGTTACTTGGGATTCCAGGAGCAGGGAGGGGTCCATGTACGTCCCACAATTCTGAACCTCATAGATGAGAGGTATGCAAACATTCCTCAAAGATGGGGGCAGACACCCTTCATACCAGGCCCTATAGATCAATTTTAAAGCTATCCAAACTTTGTTTTAGCTGGAAGGAGCCAGCACAGATATTACATCAGCAGATTGGATGAAAAAGAAATGTAGAGCTTAGTAGCATCATCCACATATTGATTTGCATTACTGCCCAAACAGCCTCACATACAGAATAAAAAGCAAGGGAACTGAAGAGAACCTTGCAAAGCTAATCACATGAAAGAGCTTTTGAGAGAAATGAGCAATTTCCCAATACTAACCTTTCGGAGCTCTTTGAGAGGAAGCAGTGAAACCCCTCTACTGCCTGATAGAGTCTACAGTGGAGTGACCCAAACCCCGTTGTCAATGGCATCAAAGGCTGAGATCTGAAAGAATCTGCATGTCTGTCTGACCATTGCTCATTGCTAAGCATAGGTCATTAATCAATGAAACCACACAACTTAACATACACAGGCCAAATGCTCAATCAGCAGGGATAAAGGACCTCTGAGCACTACAGAATCAGCTTCTCAAAAAGAGGTCAATCTGTTACAAATCCATACAACCTTTACCTGTGAATAAAATAGAGAATGCCTTACAGAAAGAAATACTTGAGTGTTCCTGGGTGAGATGAAATTACCATATTACTCTCTTTGTGGCCTCTTCTCACTCTGCCCCTCATGACTTTTTTTTTTTAATGCTGGTCCCTACACCTGCAATAACATGTCTCTCCCTATGAATCAAGCTCCCTCACTCCTCTTTTTGAAAACCTACTCACACTCCTCTTCCTTTGCTTTGCTTTCTACAGTTGACTTCCACTCCTGTGTGATCTTCTCCCGTCTTGCATTGCCCTTTCTAGGTTTCAATTTATTAAATATCAAAATGTATAAGATTTGCTTGCAAAGTATGATTTACATTATCTTGGTCTTTATCTTCAACTAGGGTGATCAGACATCCCAATATTATCGGAACAGTCCCGATTTTAGGGAATTTGTCCTGTGTCCTGACCTTACATCGGTCGGGATGCCCTTTGTCCCGATATCAGGGACTGTCTGGACTGCAGCCGTGGTGCCACTTCTCACCGCTTCCTGGGTCAGTTCCCGGTGCCCATCTGCCGGCAGGAGCACCACATGCTGCAGGGGTGGGGCTTGCAGGCACCAGGAGCAGGCAGAGAGCCCCCATGCAACCCGACCCGTGACCCTAGGAGCCAGAGGGACCAGCCTGCCGGATGCTTCCCAGGATGGAAGCCGCCCCAGGTAAGCACCACCGGGACTCCCCACATCGCCCCTGGCAGGTCCCTCTGACTCTTAGGGTGCGGGGGCTCTGCGTGCTGCCGGTGCCTGCAAGCCCTGCTCCGTGGCTCTAGCAGCTCCCATTCGTGCTTTTCCCGGCCAATGGGAGCCACGGAGCTTGCACTTGTGGTGGGCGCAGCATGTGGAGAGTCTGGAGACTGCCATCGCGGCTCTCACCCTAGGAGCCAGAGACCTCCCAGCAGGGCTGGTGAGTGCAGCCAGGGAAGGGGGCAGGGTGCGATGGAGTGAGTGTCTGAGAGGTGTGTGGAGGGCGCTGGGCTGTGAGTGTGTGGAGGGCACTGGGCAATGGGGGAGGTTTGTGTGTTTGGGGGTGCTAGACAGTGGGGGTCTGTTGGAGGGTGTGGGGGGGAGATCTGTGTGTCAGGGCACTGGACAGTGTGGGTCTGTATGGGGCATTGTGTAGTTTTGGTGGTGGGGCTGTGGGGAAGGGCCCAAGAAGGGAGGGAGGGAGGGAAAATCTGTGTGTATTGGGAAACTAGCGAGTGGGGGGTTCGGTGTGGGGTGCTGGGCAGCTGTGGTGGGACTGTGGGCAGGGAGGCGCTGGGTGGGATGTCTGTGCACAGCACTGTATTTGTGGTGGAAGGGTTGTAGGGGGGCTCTGGGCATAGTGGATCCAGGGGGTGCTGGGCAGGGGAGCTGTGTGGCGCAGCATGGGCCCACCCTCAATTGGAGTTTGAACTCTTCGGGGCAGAGCTTATTTTTAATCTCTGAAGAGAACCATGCAAAACTATGTACATATTTAGTAACAATGAGGTGGCAGCAGCGGCTGAGTATCTAGAACAGTTCTACTGACTGAGCCTTCACAGATTCTATAATGAAGATCATATTTAAAACATTAGCTTTAGGAACTGGTGGAGTTACATAAAGGATGAATTTGGAGCATTGTGTATGACTTTGAAAATATGGATTGTGGTGTCTGGGACAAAGATTGATGGGAAAATTTCAGTTTGATAAATGAAACTTCAAGTATAAATAGAATCTCATATGTCTATCTTCGTTTCCTTTTGCACTGTCAATTTAAAAATAGCTTGAAGGATTTTTATTTTAATTTTATAATTATATATGTGCTGAGGTTTTGGCTTGAATGACAGTGTGGTCCAGAGTAAATTTTTATGACCAAATAATAAACACCCTAAAATAGGTGTTTGTAATGGGAGGATTAAGAGATCTTTAGCTACTGGATAGTGTCTCAAATGCTGCCCTGTAAGTAAAACACTAGCTTTTGTTTTTGACCAGCGAGAATGATACAGTGAGCATTTCTTCTGAATCACACACTAGGGGTTCCAAAACTAACTGTGAGTAGAAAGTGCAGCAATCCCTGGCTTGGCTCCATGTTAAGTGTGAATGGGTCAGGAAGCAATCCATTAGTAAACTTGCTGCCTACGGCAACTAGTATAATGTATGGAGTTGTTTAGTATAAGTCTCTTCCACTGTAAATAAAATTTCTCAAGGACCATGGATAGATAGCACTGTGTTACCCTACCAAAAGCATTGTCTGCATCTAAGATTTTTTTGAGTATAGTGAACAATATATAGTTACGGGCATTGGAGGTAGGGGTGAAGGTTTTGCAAGGTATAAATTTTGTTTGGACAGGTTTATTACTCGGAAAAGGATATGGTCAAGGTGTTGAAGTGGAACTTCAATGAATTTTTTGTATACATTCATCTTTGAAAGGGACCGGATTGAGAAGACGATCTATAGGTAAAGGTTTCATATGTAAAGTTTGAATGAGAGAAAATGAAAATTACCTTATTGCCAGGCTGGTTTGTTTGTACCAATGTTTTTTAAAAAAAATGAAAATCAGCTATAGTTTGGTGGAAAAAAACTCCCAGAGAAACTGAAACTTGTGCATCACACTGTAGGAGGCAGCTTCATTTCTCTGTCCCAGCCACCAGCTCTACAGGGGTGTACACATTCACAATGAAGAGCGCATGCAAAGTGAGGGAGAATATATGGCTGTTAGGAACAACTGTTGAGAGTGATGAGAGTGAAAAGGGGAAAGCTTCAGTGGAGATAGAGTTAGAGACAGGGCTGAGATATGAAATTCAAATCCATATCTGACATTTCCCAGATTCAACAATATGAAGATCTGGAATTCTATTTTGGGCCTGTCTCGAGGACAGAAGGTCTGATGATGGTGGTGATGTCCGAGAAAACAGGCAAGAATTGACAAGATTGTAAAGGGATTGGGATCTGCTTCTTAATCCTAAGCATTCTTCATTCTGATTTCCCAAATTCCTTATCCCCCTCCTTTGACATCTTGTAACCACTGCAGTCTTATCCATCTAAGCATGTATTCACGCTACCCTCACCACTGTGGTATTTCAATGTCTTGATGCCTTCCCTCCATCCAGGAGGGTGGAACAAGAATTTCCTTCTTTTGACTGCTGCTGTGCTTGTCAGAAGATGCTGTGGAGTGACAAGGTCTGTAGTTTGTAATAGAAATGAATGAGGAGATGAAATCAGTTGAGGAATCATCTGTCACATATCCATTAGACCATCAGGTACTGTATGTTTTGCCTGCCTATGAAAATGATAGGCAACTTTAACTAATTTTGTTCTATTGCTAACTTCTGTTACCAAGATGACTAATTTTTTCAACTATAATGTACGTTGGGTGAGAGAGGACAGCTGTCTCATGACAACACTTAAAGTGGCAGCTGTCTATGGGCCTTGTTGCTGCTATTTGATTTGCAGTTCCACATGGATGGGGTTGACTCTCTCTTTTCTCCCATTGTGATGAGTGCAGCTGCAGTTCAGATTCCTTGCTGCACTCAGAAAAAGGCAGTGTTTTCCTTTGTCTGTCAGCTATTCATTCTCTCCTTTGCCCTGTTTGTCTATCCCCTTCTCTTTCACTTTTATTATAAGCAGCGCTGATAGCACTTTCTATAGTTAAGGTTGCCTAATAATTTCTGATATAAGAACCTGGTTTTGATTGCTTTGCCAAACGTTAACTGTTTGGGCTGAAATGTTTCATACCTGGTGGCTGCCTCAGGCTGATTTTTTATTTTTGAAAGTTACAACTAAAACAGTTCAGCCATTTCTGAGACTGAGGTGATAGAAAAAAAAATTTTTTTTTCCTGACCATTCTAAAAAAATCTTGAGCTGACCCCATTAAGAAAACTAGTGCCTCCATTCTTTGGAATGGGCACTTGAGGGGGATGTTACAGTACAGCCTTTTGCTATCGCCTTGAAAATCCTCTAAGATTTGGCTGCTGTAAGAATCTCTGTTTGCACATGCTCAGTAGAGACTTTTTAGTTTGGCAGCTAAATCTCTAAAGATTCTGTCTGCTATGAGAATTCTCCAAACCATCATGGTTCCTCCATGCTGTCTGCACTCTGAGCACACCCCATGGCTGCAGGAGCTGAGTAGGAGTTTTCCTGCAATTGCTCCTCCTGGCTGCCAGGCATGCATATGTCTCCCATTTTGGCATGTGGCACCAGAATTGAGAGCAGGTGGAGGAGACAAGCAGGAGCCAGGAGGAGCTGTAGGAATAGGAAGGAAGGTAACCAGAGGCATGAGATGGAGGTAGTAGCAGAGGACAAAAGAGGTAGGCTGTGGGAGACTGGGGCAGAGAACTAATTACAACCATTAGAGCACACTCCTGTCCAGAACCTGGAATTGAACCCAAGATTGCTGTGTCTCAGCATGCCTCTGCTGTCAGCAAATCATTGGGAAACTCACAAGCAAAGTGTATGTATCTTCCCTCTCCGGTCACTGGTCCACATAGAGAATAATAGCCTACTATTGCTACTGTTACTCTGTAAACTCAAGTGATAGAGATCTGTGGATTGTAAAGGTTCAGACCCTACTGATGACCCATGTGAGTATCAGTATGGCTTCACATGATGGAATTTATTTTTTCTTAAGTTTGATTTTTTTTAAGGAATTACATTTAAAAAAATTATATTAAAAGAGGGTTAAGGTTGCAATGTCAAGTAGTCAAAAGTTAGGAAATGCCAGCATTAAGGTTGCTTGTAGAACTTTAATCCAGCCCCCTTGTATGGAATGGAATATGATATAGTCTTTAATCACATGCTGTTTTTTCCACAGCACCCCTGCATGATTCAGTGGACAATGGACCTGCTCTGGGAGTAAAGCAGTGTTGTGTAGTGCATGAGGACTCCTGCCTTGTTTATTGCAGATGTTGGAAAGTGTGTTTAAAAAAAATTGCAGGTACTGGGACTGGTGGGTCTAAGCCCACCCAATTTAAGGCCCATCCCCTGAACTAAGAGGGAGAAATCACAAGGCCAAGTCCACAAGTGAGTATATGGGACAACGAAGGAGAAAATAGGAGCTGGAGTGAGGTCAAAGGTTAAATCAGGGATCTAGAGGGGGACACTGAGCAGAGAACCCTGATAGCACTCACTGCTACTTAAAGTCATATAAGTGGACAATGCCCAGTGGTACTCTGCCCAGAACCATGACTGAACAAGGGTACAGAAATAGGTCCCATGATTGCAGAGAACCTCCTTCTGGAGTGATGGATGGCCATCTTGGTCAGTGCAGGAGGAGGTTGACAAGGAGGTCCCAGGACTTTGTCACAGATGGTGTCTGCATAGATTAGAAGATGTGCTAAAAAGTGTAGCTAGAACATCAGTAGGAGGCTCTGGAGGAGCTGGAAGAGAGGCTTAAACTTGATGTACCCTTCACATAGGCATGTGCCAGGGTTGCCCTCTCACCACAAAAGGGACAGATGTCAGGGGAGTTTGTGAACTGGGCCAGGTACATGCCCATGCTCATGAGTCCATGGAGGAGCTGCCAACTAATATCCCCAGTGGGCCATATAACTAGGTACAGACCAGTCAATTGGGATTCCTCACCCTCCTCGGGTGGCAACAGGTCCTGCTACTTGATGTTGGGGTGGGTTGGTATGAAGCACAAGTGCATACAGATGTTCTCTGGATGCAGTTCAGAAGTGGGCCAACTGAATGTCATTCAGTCGACTCAGGTGGCATGGTGGAGGTGCCTGGGGGCTGGGAGAGGGTCTCATGTGGTAGGGGCCTAATGCTGAGTTCTGGAGGGTCAGAGGTGAGGCATGGGCAGGGACCACCATCCCACAGGACATCAAAGGCGTCTGCGGAGTCAGTGGATGCTGCCTAGAGAACTCTGTTTGAAGACATGAACAAACAAGGGGACAGAAATAGTTCCCACAGTTGCTGAGCACTCCCCCACCATCCAGCTTCCTCTTTCTAGACTGTTGGTTGGCCATCTTGGCCAGTGCCAGGAGACATTGATGAGGAAGTCATGGATGGAGTGTGCATAAATGAGGAGGTGTGTGGAGAAGTGCAGCCAGAACCTCAGTAAGAGGCTCTGGAGAAGCCAGTTGGAAAGTGTGTACTTATTGCAGTTGCTGCAAGATGGCAGGCCTGTAGCTAAAAGCCTTCCTCCTTAGCCAGGGGGAAAGGCCAGTTAACTCAGGCTCCAAGTGAATACTAGGGGAAATAAATGAAAAAGCAGGAACAGGAGTGAAAGTCATAGGGTGAAAATGAGGGATTCAGAGGGGACACCAAGCTGAGAACCTCCAACAGCACCCACTGCTCCTCAAAGGTATCTGAAATGTCAGGGGACACTGCCCAGAGACGTGACTGCAGTAGGGACCAAAAATAGGCCGCACAGTTCCAGAGCACCACCCTGTCCAGCTTTCTTCTCCTGGTGTAATGGATGGGCCATCTTAGCCAGCACAAGGAGGAGGTTGACAAGGACATCTTGCAGCTTTGTGGGACCTTGGATGGGGTGTAAGAAAATCAGGAGGTGTGGGACCTGATTAAGGGATTCTGGAGAAGCTGGTTGGAAAGCGTGTAGTGAATATGGCAGGGGATTGCTGGAAGAAAAGAGATGGTCTTGTGCTTAAGGTATTTGTATCATGCTTACACGCAGTGCATTTGGATTAAGCTTGTATAGGCAACCTTAATTGTAGCACTTCCTGTTTTTTGCAACCTTAACATTCTCTTACAATAGGTTTTTTGGATATAATATACACCAGTTCTGAATGCCCTGAGTTGTGGGCATATTCAAAATCCAGATCTAGATCTGCATTTCACAAATTACCTTATTGCTTATAATAAACCCAACAAAACCTAACAGATTTGGTGGCATTCAAAATCCAGATCTGGAACCAATTTTTTTAGCTGGTACTATCTTTGATAAAACTGTGTTGTACTGAAATAATGAATGTGGATAGTTGTTTACTTTCTCGTGAGCGTTATTATTTTTTTATTCAATCATCAGAAAAAAGAATGTGCTCTTAAAAACATTGCTCTTTGTCTTCCTCTGGTGTTTCCATTTCTTACCTGTGCAGCTTTTCTTAGCAAAAAGTGTCTTTATTAGTGTTTGGTCTCTATTTTTGCCTCTGCATTTTACTTCTATGCTTTCCAATGTTACTTACTAAACAGTGGAGGCTGGGTTTGCTTTCCTATGTGCCGTGGAACATAGTGATAAAAGTTTCCACTCTAGAGGACTCTGCTGTGTGCCTTCCTGCTTGCATTCCCTAAGGAAGTGCTGAAATCATGTCTCCACTCTCCTATGGCCCTTTCTCATGCAAAATTCCCATTGACTTCCATGGCAAATGTGGGGAGCCATATATAACATACTTGATTTCACTGGAAATGTACACTGGCATGTATGAGTGGAACCAGACCCCACTCTTCCATGTCTTTCACTGCAGTGTTTACCAGTGGTCCTTGAAAGTATTTAACGGCGTAATGGGTCTAATCCAAAATACACTGATATCAGTGGAAAGACTCTTACTGATTTCAGTGGCCTTGAACTAAACCCATTGAGATATTCATAGTTGCTACAATATACTGCAGACTAAATAAATTTCTAGTTATATTGAATTTTTTTCAAAAGATTCAGTGGGAGTTGTGCCTTAGTAAGAACCATAATATCTAGACTTTTAATAGGGCAATCATCCATCTTGTCTGCTTTAAAAAGTCACATTATCTAACTTGTCCACTTTTTCCATGAGGCTCAATATAGCTAAAAGCATTTGTAGTCTAAAATCAATTGTTATAGAAAGCCACGTCTTCTAAATATACCTTTTGAATACTTTACAGTTAAATTCTTAAAAACGGCAACAATAGCATTTTTCATTATTCTGATATTCTGAGTAAGAAATCTATTTTCGCTCGTAAATGTGACCACTATACTTGCCCTGCTTTTAAAGATTTGTTCATCTCATGAGACAGTTTGCACGCTGTAAACTCAAAAAGATATACAATTAAAACTTGCTAAAGATAATTAAACTGAAGTGAAGAGGAAAAAAGCCCTGCTTCACTGCTTTGTTCATAATAATAGGTTCTGAACTATAATTAAATTCTTCCTTCAAATAATTGTATACATACAAAGGAATTTTTCCAGATAGCAAAACAATACAGTGATTAAAAATGATTAAGAAGTTGATTCCAAAAGCAAAGATGAGCCAGGGAGGGCTGGAAAGATTTTAGGCATCTCTAAATATGCAGTACCAGCTGGGTACCAGATGGTGTTTGGCTACCTGCACCCACTAACTGAAATACTGTAGGAACAATTGTACATTTGCCGGAATTGGGTTCCCCTCCCTCATCTAAAAATGGCACTCATGGGAATGACTCGGCAACATAAAAAAATTCCTGTCAGTGAGATCTATTAGATTGTGGAGTAATCTCCCAGAGGTAAAAGTGGAAGCCAAATTGCTTGGCACATTAGAAACAAGAACGGACAAAACACTAGAAAATGTGCTATAGGGAATTATCCTACACTGGCTGGGGGAGGAGTCAGAAGACCTTATAGGTTTTATCCATATCTAATTTCTATAATGTTATCATTGCAATAACATTATTGCTTTCTGGGGTTTACTTTTGAAGAATGAACTGTTTGTGTTCACCTGTTGTGGTTGTTTGTGGTGGGAAGGAAGAAAGGACTTAAGGGTCCTGTTGGCTGACTTGTCTCTAATCAAAAAATATACCAGGCATTCTACAAATATAGTTTATTTTGTAATTGTTTTTATTTAAAAGTTACTTTATCCAAGCATAATCTTGTCAGCACATCTTATAGAAATAGTAAGCATTACCAGCGTTACACTAGACATGCAGACACCATCAGGTTCTTCAGATAATGAAAAAACACTTGTCATTTGTTCCACTTATCTGTGATCAAAAGATAATTATAAAGAAAGAAAAGATAATTAAAAAGAAATTAGCTTAACTTCAAATTCCCTTTTCTGTTGGCTGTGTGAGAGGCAAGCCAGCAATGGGAACCATATCACTGTATGTAACAGTTTGCTGGCAAGACATCTTCTGTAAACTGTTACAAGCACGATTACATTAATTCTGTCCAAAATGAAAGATTAGACAAATTCAATAGACGCAATGTGTTATGGGATACAAAAAGAAAGTGATCTTATTGGCTAATGAAGGTTCCAGCCTGTACTAATATGATTGGAACTTGTTAGCCAGCTAAGACTCCCTGAATCAATACATCCAAGGAAACAGTAGCAGAGAAAAAAGTAATTTTTTTCCTTTGGTGGTGTTATTACTTATTTATTCATTAAAACGAATAGAAAGCATTGGAGATATAAAACCTCTGGTGTCATTTGAAAATAGCATTATCAATTTGATTCGCAGCTGTAAACTTTGTCTTTTGAACTAAATGTAGCTGTGGCTGAAAAAACAGTTGTCTCAGAAACTAGGCTTCAATTCCATTTCAAACTAGTTTCTTCCTTAAATCTCTGATCTCTCTGCACTGAGACTTGCATCCATGGATGCTGCGTAGGGAGGATCTGCCACAGCCTTCTCCACAGACTCTCCTAACTTTTGAAATCTTTGAAGTATACCCATGGGTGCTCCTCTCAGTACAGACAAACCTGGGGTTTTGAAAACTAGGCATTAGTTTATACTGACAGACAGGAAGCAAGGAGAATTAAAGTCTGGTTCTTTAAAGAGTGTTTATTCTTTCTCTACTGAAGTTGTCATCAGCACCATCCTCATTTAGTTCAAAGGCAGCAATGCTGAAATTAAAATTATCAGTTTAATCTGGCCCTGAAGTTTTAGGGTCCAAAGAATCATAGGAGAGCTAAAATTATTTTTCAAATAAAATTATTTTTAAAATATTTCATAGTAGCAAGGACTAATTTTTATTTTAAATACAATAATTATTTTTAAGTGAAATATCCTATTTTTAATTTTTTTAATAGTACACCTCTACCTCGATATAACGCTGTCCTTGGGAGCCAAAAAATCTTACCGCATTATAGGTGAAACTGTGTTATATTGAACTTGCTTTGCTCCACCGGCGTGTGCAGCCCCCTCCCCTGAGCACTGCTTTACCGCATTATATCCAAATTCGTGTTATATCTGGTGGCGTTATATCGAGGTAGCAGTGTATTTAAAATCTCCATCTTCCGAGCAGAGCAGTCCACAATGAAGTTTGCAGGTGGTGTAAGTTCCTGACACACTTTAGATGTTAGAATACCTGGTCTCAAGCTCTGTGACCAAAACCAGCGTAAAATTGTGAGGGAAAAAATAAAGAATAAATTGTATGAATTTAGTTTAATTGCACAATTTTTGTACTTTCTATTGCAAAAATAAACCCAATGATATTATCAATGCACTACTGCCCTGTTATAATCTGGCTTTTGAAAAATGATCACCAGCCCATAGAGCAAGAGCAAATGTGAAGTGTCCTCTTCTACCTGCTTCCCACGCCTACTGCCTCAGTGAAAGTGTTGACAAAACTTTGTTCGGAACTTACGGAACACCAACAATGTAAGGAATAAACACTCAGCAAGAGCCAGATCCTGCTTCCTGTTAACTCTGCCTTGCACTACTCCATAGCACAAAGCAGATGTATACCTGGCCACATGAGGAATCTCCTTTCATAGGAAAATGCCTGTGTAACCTAGAGCTGGCAAAGCCAGTTGTACATTACACTCCTCCATACCCCCAACTTCTCTTTTCAGGGACAGGGTGAGAAAAAAGGTGATTGGCTAAAGAGCTGTAATGATCTAGTGAGTCCCAGCTGTTGGAATGGCCCCGGGGGCCAAGGGCAACCACACACTAGAGTACTTCTGAAGCTGCTCTGACTTCAAGAAGTGGCCAAATTTGTCCCTGGCCAGCCCTAAGATTGGGCAGTTGCAGACATGGCATGCTGCATCATTTGCCAATTTGTCCCATGGGATTCTATATTATATGCTATATAAGCACAAATATCAAGAGTCTGTGGGCACAAACCCTGGCTGGCTTCATAGACCTCAATGGGTTGCATGCAAAAATGTGTGCACACCATGGCACATGGGTATTTGAAAATGTGTGTTTGTTTACTCATTCTTCAAAGTGGGACTTGGTCACTCTGTACAGGGCAGAAAGAAATTACTGGTATTTTCTCTCTCCCTACTTCATACTTGGGATGTTGGCTTTCTGTTCCCTGATTGCTCCTGCTTGGTTGTAACTGTAAGGGAGAATGCATCTTTTTTTTTTCTGCTGCAACACAAATGTTTGGAGGGTGTTGAGGAGTCACAAGGCCTGAACCTCAACCATGGGACTTAGAGCCCACATTCATCCCTGGTGTAACTCCATTGACTTCAGTGAAGGCTGAATTTGGCACTTGACTGTAGTAGGGTTACATCAGGGATAAGTTTGTCCTTCACTCTTCTTTCTACCTTGCAAATGTGTAAGGGACTGGCCATTTTGAATCTACTGAGTCTGTATATAACCCACTTTGCTCCCTGAAGGGGTGCAATTGAAAAGAACCCCTACTTCCTGTTTTCCTGAGCTGATTTTTGCCTGTGGATAGCCGCTTTTGCCATTTTAAAGAGAAAGCAACCTCATTACAATTTGATTATTATTTTTGCATGTACTAAGAGTATTGATAAGGCTATTTTAGAAATCTAAATAAAATAATTAGCTCTGGAATATTTACTTTGAATTAATTTGATTGGAATAACCTCCCCATAAATTACAACCATGTGTTCATCATCTTGCTCTCCAACCCATTAATGTATATGGATTAGTGGTCAATGTGCACCATGTTTTTATTCAAGACAGTAGCAATGATCTTCATTAAACTTTTTATTTCTATAATTAGCACACATAATGAGTATGAAATAGTGAAGATAATCCTGAATGCATGAAACAGAGCTGATCCATTGCGCTGAATAGCTTTCCTCTTTTGTGCTTGTGTGCAGCATACATCCTTTCGGAACACAGTCCCAAATCGCAATGATGTCCCAAATCACAGGATTAATGTGTCTATGAACAGACCTCTTATGCCTTCAGAATGAAGCACTCCTTGCTAATTTCTCTTCAAGACACCAGCTTAATTGCATTTTAAACAAATGGGCTGCTTTGCTGGCCAACTTTTAAATGAGATAACAGCAATGTTCACTCTCCAGCAGTGATGAGTGCCTTGCAGTAGATTCAAAACTCTGTTCAATAACAGGTTTAATCTCACACCAGCAGATTTACTGCAGAATAAACTGCCACTGAGCTCATAATTAGTAAAACAAAAAAAAAATCCAACCTACTAAATATTATTTTCGAAAGCAGCAGGCTATGTTTAGTGGAAATTTTCAGTCCTATTCTTTGTGTGTTTTATTGATTTTATGTATGATATTGGGAATTCATGCTATGATTTAAGATAATGGTCTGTATCGATCACTTAAGCAGTTGTTTAGCTACGCAGTAACAAAACGATGCTCCCATTCACAGAATGTGATCCAGACAGCGGGGAGACCACAGTGCTTTCCTCCTTAATGTTTATTTCTTTTTTCCAAAAGCATATTCGCTGCTGGAAAACAGCAGCAGCAAACATTTGTGCTTTAGAAACAATCTTCTCATCATTTTCTTTGTTGCAGCTATTAGTGGCCAATTGTGATTCAGTGAAACCCAGATCAGCAAACAGATGTTCTAAAGTATATTCTCTGTAGCATGAAAACAAATATTAATGAGACAACTGGAACTAGAGGAAAGAAAATGGTCAACACATATTTTCTAATGTTTGAGGTCATGCCTTTCAGAGTTTTCTAGTGTTTAGTGACAATGTTATAATATAGTATCTGGCTGTGTTTATATACCACATTTAGTTTTTATGAGTCTATATATGATCTCATATAAGTTAACAAAGATAGAAAACATGCTACTGATATACCATATACATATCACATGAGAATGCTGTTTGTGTCCAGTTAGATAGAAGATAAATTATACAATTAATCTGCTTGAAATCTGCTTATTTATAAAAGATCAGTAATTCTTTAAAACATCTCAGTTTTACAGATTGTTCTCTCCCTGGTTGAAGTATACAACCAATCCATCCTATTAGACAGTCAGTAGGACAAAATGGGTACATTGTCTTCACTTTAAAATAGTTTATTTTAATAAAATATAGTGGTATCATCACCATTGCATAGGATGCATTACACATATGACTAAGGCTCAGTTTATAAAATAGAACAGAGTGACAAGCACAAAGCTCTTGCAAGACAGTACATCACAGGAGCCATAAAATCATAGTACACCTGCTTATGGCTCCCATTTTAAAGCAATTCTTCTGAAGAGCAAAACTTTGGGGCCAGAGTTACAAGTCCCTTCCTCTGACCCCCAGTTTAAGTGTCGCTGCAGTGATTCGCTCCTTAGAGAAGCAAATCCAAAGTGCTCATATCTTGCAGTTTCAGCAAGATCCCACAAAGGCCTACTCTTTGTCTCCTGGTCCATGACGCTTCCAAAGTCATGGCACATTATGAAAGTAATAGATTAAAGTGCTACTCTGTTTAAAAATTCAGTCTGATTTTTTAAAGGGATCTCCGTGTCTCCAAAGAATGTCACCTATTCAGTGAGTATATTCAGGTACTAACTGCACATGTAAAAATGAAAATACAAATTGAGAGGCCATTTGTGAACATTTTAGACCTAGATGCCTTGTCTTTGGTCTCAGCATTGCTTGCATTTTTGGCCTGCAGTGGAATTGCAAATGCAAGTCTAAATGCTTGTGCTTCTCTAATTGCTGGCACAGATATTCATCTGTGACACATTAATGCTGACCTCAGTGTCAGAGTGTCTTCTGTCTCTTAGCCACAAACAAGGACATATGACAGTTGAGTGGCGATGGAAATTCTTTGTCTGGGAGCATTAGGGTGGTGAAGGAAGTTTGCAGGGCCATTGCCATCCAGACCATCACTCCTGCTTCTCAGGGTGCATCAGTCTCCACCAGGAATGTTTGTCTGCTGTATGCTATGCAGTGCTATCAGATCTGGCAGATTACCATCTGGAAGGATACCAAGGGACAACTCAGTAGCTCACCCAAAGGTCAGAGACCTATTTAACAAGAATGGTAGAAAGAGGGTGGAGAAAGACTCATCCCCAAGAGGAGGCTGTATATATTCTTCATTCGGAGGCCAGAAGGCATATTCTACTTAGAACAAGTAGTGAAGAGTGTTTTTTTAAAATGTTCAGAAGCAGCAGCACTGGCCAAAAGTTAAAAAAGCACTTTTTTCCCCACTATTTCTGCAAACATTTGTGAACATCTTTGGTCCCTCCTCCAATGATGATTAAGTCCCTTCCATGATAGTTCAAATTCCTGATGCTTCATGGCATAACACACACACTGTTCATGATGCAAACCTGGATCTTCTCTGCACTCTTCTGAAAATAGCTGCTACAGTAAGAAACTAACTTACACCAATTTATCAATAGGTCTTGTGAATAAGTTACTGGACAGAGACTCAGGAGATCTGGTGTCAGTTCTTGTCTCTTCCACAGACCTCTTGTCTAATCTTAACCTTTCTGTGCTTGAGTTCCCCCATCTGTACAATGGGCATAATTTCCTACTTTGCAGGCAAGTTGTGAGGATGGATTTATTACTGTTTGAGTGACATTCAATTACCATAGTGCTCAAGGCCCCGTAAGTATCTAGATCAATAGAGTAAGATATGCTCCTTTCTGTAATAGTTGTACGTATTGACCTTTGATATCTGGAATAGTTTATGCCATTTGAAGGAATTCAGATCCCCACTCCCTTCATATGGGAATAATATTCCAAAGGTGGTTAGCCATTATTCCCACTCATGGGTCATTCTAGCAACACACCGTTATGACCAACCTGATCGTTTACTTGTAGAACACCAACTTTAACAATGCTTTATTTTTATGTATTTAATGCCAACAATGTGCTAGAGCCATATATGAATACAAGATCCCTGTCTTGAAAGGCTTTACATTCTAGAAAGACAAGATACAAGCTCAGGAAGGGTGTCTGAAGGGACTGAAGTCATTTGATTGTGTAGTGCATGTTTATAAGTTGATGGGTTGATCTTTTTATCTGCTTAAAAAAATATTAATTTGTTTATTTGTTTAGCACGTGGCTAAGATGGATACTATGAGGAAGGGCCTTTTGGAAGAAGTGACATTTAAAGTAAGGACTTAAAAAAAGGATGGAAGCATGATAGATGGGTCAGCGAGAAGGTTTCAGGCATGTGGAAAAGTGTAGGAGAAAAATTGAGACAGACATGGGGTGATGTAGCAGGACAGTCTTCCCCTTTATGGGCCTGCAGAGCTCAGGAACAGCAAGCCCTGGCCTAAGGAGAAGCAAAGAAGGCAGGTGTGGTGAACCAGTTAGTCCAGTTAATTAGGGGCCCTGATTCCCAACTTGAAGATATAAATAAAGGCCCAGCTCTGTAAAGGATGGGGAGAAGGGGTGTCAGGAGAAGACAAACACTTCCCTGAGCAGTGATGGTAGAAATGGCTGGCTAGCCCACTTGCCTTGTGGTCCTCCTGAGGCTAAGGAAGAGTCATGATCCTTGAGCTAGAGGGGCAGAAATAGAGGAATCTGGAATATCAGATCAGGACTATCACCTCTGTTCCTTTTTTATTTTTTTTTTGCATTTGTGTAAGAGAAGGAGAAAAGAGCTTGCCTTGAAGGGTAAAACAGAGTTGCGTGTTGCTGACTGTTTTGTCTCCCAAGCTGGTAGACAGACCCACCAGGCAATTTGATCCTGAGGACCACCTAGAAACCAGTTACAAGCTATGAAGAGAGGTTGAATGTATTCAGATGGTGGGTAAAATAAATGGCACTTTCTTTTGAACAAGTGTAGATAGGGAACATTAGAGTAGAGTCCAGGAAGCCAAAGAATAGGAAAAATAATCAGGGCATAGATGGGTTTCTATTGTGGGAACTGGGAAGAACAGATGTATTCTGGAGATGTAGAGCTGAAAGGGTGTGTCAGTGGTGTCAAATATGTGAAAAGAAGGAGAGAACATGAAGTCATTAAGGTTATGAGACTGATGGACAGGAAAAATAGTTCAGATATCAAGTGATAGGGAAGGAAAAGAGGTGAAGAGATCACGACCTAAATTGTATTGCGCTACACAAAACATCAAACTTCAGTGTACAGTAAGTACCTCCCTGTATAAAGCTTGAACCATAATTTACTTTAGAACATAAAATCTGACACTGCTGCAGCCTTTTCTTGAACAAAGTAGGGTATAGGACAGGGATTATTTTTGGGAGTTCTGGATATATTTCAGTAGCCCATTCTCCTCGCCTTTTTCCTGTATTGAACTTCTAGCCCTATTGGCTCGTTTGAATTTCTAGAGAATGAGAATCACAAAATTCAGTCTCATTCAGCTCATTAATTATTTGGATTTAGCCTCACTGTAAATTATCATCCTGCCTTCCTTTTCATTTTGGCCTCACCCATCAGAAATCTTTACCCGCAAGTTACAACTAAGAATGAGTGAGTGATTGAACTACTATGTCATAAATATCTGTCTTCATTCACTCAAAACAAATCTGCATAATTAATATTTACTCTACTCCTCCATCATAGCACAAATGTTAAATATATTGCATAAAAGCCATTAGATAAAAAATACTTCAGCTAAAAAAAATCAATTTATTATACGACAAAGCTGCATACAGGTCATCAAAAAGAAAAGAGTCTTTGCATTGTTTATTTTAAAAGTAAATACTCTTATTTCAGCCTGAGGGGAAAAACATGGTAAGTGTTTTATGGTGACGAAATGTGTTTTTGTGCAGCAAAAGTGGATCATGCTGGGCTTTTAAAGATATTTATGAGCCTTCTCTTATTCTCTTGCACAATTTCAAGAGAGTGAAAAGAGATTGAAAGCTGCATGGTTTAGTTTGAATTAGTCCTGCATTTTTCTGAACCGGCACCTCCTAGAATGCTGCTGGTGTGTGTGTGTGTCTGTGAGAGAGAAGCTGTTTGTTTGGCAGTGGATAGACTATTTTGGTTCTGGAAGAGTTTCCTGTTTCTATTGCTTTGTACATTTGTCATGTACTTGGTTTATTTCCATGTTTTTTACTCCATTCTCAGACTTGCTTGGAATAGCCAGAATGGACTTTTGGTATGGGACGTTACTAAGAATAAGGGAAGAGAGCCAGTTTCCCTCATGCAGAAATTACTGTATTGGGTGGCCACTGAACCTGAACAAGTTCCTGTGTTATTATTTACCAGTTTCTCCAACACACCCAGTAGAAAGAGTATTTACAAGAAGATCAGGTGTGATTGACAAGACCAAAGAAGGCGTTGATAGGTATAGAAAAAAACATTTGTGGTTACAGTACGAAAATTAAAAGGCTACAATGGTGTGGGTGAATGACTGAAGGGATTCATAATAAAATACAAAGTCTTTTCACCTCTAGGTCACTGGTTCAGATTCTGCCCAAGCTGATAATGACTGAACGCCATTACCATTTCATAAGTGTTTTGTGAAATGTGGTGGTGATATCAGTCTTCTAGTCCCCGCTGAATAGGTGTCTGCAGCTGGCAGTCATGACAAAGAGGTCAAGGATGGAAAAAACAGGAAAATGAACACTCACTCTGAGTGGTCCTAGTAGAAGGGAGTTGGGAAGGACTGTGGGGTGGGTTAAGAAAGTCCACACTTCTGATTCTCATTTCATAGCTGATCTCTGGCTAGGAACATTTATTCTGTCAATAAGGTACCTTCCTCAAACACTAAATTCACTTTTCAGATTTAGAGAAGAAAAACATGATTTTAAAATTAAGAAAAAAGATGCAATGTGATTTAACTCTTCATCATCTGGGTCAGAGATATGATACAATTTCCATAAGGAGGGACATTCTCTACTGTGAAATTGAGAAGAACAGGTCTATAGTCTGGAAAATGTCTGACATTTTCAAGTTTCCTTCCTAAATTCTACCTGCAAATTTAAAAGCCAATAATATACCAACAATTTATTTTTTGTTAGAGCTAAATCCACCCATAAGTTTAAAAGCTGGCTTATAAATGAGGCTTTTGAAAAGCTAGAAAAAATAGGCATTCGCACATTTAATAATAATAAAAAAACCACAAAGAAAGCTTGAGTATAAAGAGCAACTGGATACAATAAACACGGTATACCCCCTTTTTTGCTGGCTGCTCATAATACAGCTATTTGACTACAGTAGACAAATGGTGGTTTTGAAAGCGAACTGCTCTATAGTAATACCATGTGCTATTGCTTAGAAAGAAAAACACTTTTTAGATTCCACTGCATTCCCTTTTTCCTCTGAACTGCTGCTTTCTCTACCCATCCAAAATGTTGGATGGCTTCCTAATATTGCTTAAACCCACCACCTTTTCAGAGAGAGAACACAGAATCATAGAAATGTAGGGCTGGAAGAGGGACCACTAGAGGTTATCTTGTCCAATCCCCTGCCAGACCAATTCTCTGATCTGTCAAGGTAATTTTGAATTCTAAGCCTGTCCTCCAAAGTGTTTGCAGATGGGTGTAATCTACAAATTTAGTAAGCATGTTCTCCATTATCCAAGTCATTAATGAAAGTATTGATGAGTACCAAACCCAGGATAGACTTCTGTGGGGTCCTTAGATACATCCTCCCAGTTTGATGGAAAACCACTGATAACCAAGTTTGTTTTTTCAATCTGTTGTGCACCTACAGGAATATAGACATCTCAGATGTTGAGCAGATTTCTCCAATGTATGCTGTATTGTTCCTGAAACCCTATCCTAGTTTTCCATTTCTATCCACAGCTTCCACACCTCTGTCAAAGTCACTTTTTAAAAATATATTTACCAGTGGGGTTTTGTCACCTGCTCCTTCAAACCTAGTTTAAAGCGCTCCTCATGAGGTTGGCAAGTTGATGTCTGAAGATGCTCCAAAGCATTGTCTAGCTAGCAGATAAAGTGTGGGACTGGGAATCAGGGATTGATCAATTCCAATACCAAGTCTGGTGGTGTATTCATGTGTGGCCTTCAGCAAATTTTACTTTCTTTCCATCTGTAAAATGGGGCTAATACATCACAGGGGTGTTATTAGAGTAAATTAATTTAATATTTGCAAAATGTTTTGAAGCTGTAAAGTTCAAAATACCATTATTATTCCAACTGAAACATTGCATTTTCCACATCTTCCATGCTCCCATTTAATGCTTGTCCTCCCCATCCAAAATATGGATGGTTCACCACTCCCTTCTTATTTTAGTGGCTGTATTCCTGCATTGTCATTGGCTGCCCCTCCATTATTCTCTGCTCTGTCTTCCTCCGGTAATGATGGATTTTCTCCCAAAACTCAGAGGCTCCCCCTTCAGCACTCCTAGCTGTTGCTTTCCGTCTCCAGGTGAGGAGAATCACTGGATGTTTCTGCTCCCACTGGCCACTTCCCCATCCCAAGCATTGAGAATGAATGTCAGCAATGGCCAGCTAATCAGGTGATGTTCTGTCTGTCCATTCCTAATGGCTTGCATTTTTTTTATTATTAAATTACATAGGAGATTGGAAAGCCCATTTGTGCAACCTTAACTGTAGAATAATACTGCGGCAGGGCCCACAAGCACCATTGTAGTATAGCTTGTATCTGTTTATCTTGTTAATCTCTTATATTAATGGCTTACAACTAAACTAGGAAGATTCCTTGGGGGTGAAATTTGGTAGAAAACATCTAAATCTCTCAAGCTTTTTTCCCCCTCTCCCACTTTTCTTTCAAAGAAAAAATGTGTTATGCTATTTTTTAAGTTATACAAAAGATTTAAGAGTGATGGGGCAACTTGGATTTCTGAGCTTTAAAATTCTTAGATTTGTTAAATGCCAACTTTGTTTCCTATAATAAAAATGTTTCTAGCACAAGTTGGACTGACATTAACTTTGGATTATATGGAAAAGCTTTTAAAAAAATTAAGAGCCCCTGCACATGTATAGGAACTCCTCTTTATCCAAAATTTTATAAGGATTGTTAGTAGGTGAAATGATTGAGCATACAAGCCTCTGTGGATGAAAAACTCCCTAAGTATGCATTGATGGGGATAACCAGAGTTGTTACCATTTGTTGTGTCAATGATTTGCAAATAATGGGTCTCTGGGAGACTTTTAAATTGCAGCTTTCACTCCAGGCCGTGGAGCTTTTTAGGATGAGCTGAGTTGCTGTGAGGTTTGGCACTCTTAAATGCACCTTAGGCAGAGGCTCTTACAATCTCAGTGGAAGTATAACAGCTGGCCATTACAATTAATCAAGTGATGTATTTTTTTCTGTATTTCTTCTTTAATATTAATGTAACTTTTACCAAGAAGAGTAAGGGAACTCCTAGTATAACCTTTCACTCTATAAATCACATCATCACATGCAGGTGTATATAAATCACAAACTGATCGTATACTGAACTCCATCGTAACTGAAGTACATCATGGGGTGAACTAGATTTTCTGCCTAATGTATGGGATTTTTAAAATGCCTAGCAATATAGCTTTTGGGTATTTTTGTAACCCTAAATCTATGTACAGGTTGATTACACTGTTCACTACCTTTTCACTTCTAGAGACCTGGTTGCCACTGCTATTTCTAGGCAAATATTATTGTATGTGTGGTGGGAGTAGGAATTTCATTAACCAACCTTGTAAACCTCCTCTTTGTGGTTTCACAAAGGGATTTTTAGTAGAAATGATTCTTGTGCAGACCACCATGTTTTAAAAAAATTACACCCAGAACACTCTCAAGGTCCATAATAGTGATTTACTGCCCATATTTTAACAAGACATCCCTACAAAAATATGCACCATAGCAATTCACGCACATCTGAAGGCCCAGTTGAACCATGTAACCCGCAATTCAAAACTGAGAGGTGATACAGAGACAGTGAAAGAAGAAGGGATACAGAAGAATGGACAGGGACCAGGCAGGAGCATCCAGATAGTGGTCACAGGGTCCTGAAACAGACTGAGTCAGGAGCAGCAGCACACGAGCCAAAGAAGCTGGGTCCCAGACAGGGCCGGCTCCAGGGGTTTTGCCACCCCAAGCAGCCAAAAAAAAAAAAGCGCAAAGCATGATCGTGATCCCGATCTGCGGCAATTTAGCAGGAGGTCCTTCAGGAGCGAGGGACCCTCCGCCAAATTGCCACCGAATACCTGGACATGCCGCCCCTCTCCAGAGTGGCCGGCCCCGGTCCCACAAGCTGGAAAAGGAGCCAGCAGGTAAAGTATCTAGAAAAGAGAGGACCCTGAACGTCAACCCAAATAGCCCCACTTCCATCTCAACAAGGAACATTGTTGCTGTAGATCGTATAGTGCATGTCATTTGGAGGAGGCACAGTAGTGGCAAGCAGACCCTGTGGCACTAGGACAAAGTCAGTTTCATGTAGAATTACCATATAAAGATTTAGGGCCTGCTCCAACTCCTATTAAAGTCAAAGATTTCCATTGACTTCAGTAGGACTCAGGATAGACACAGAAAGCAAGAACTATCAGGCCTACTTGCCCAATTATTGGTACATGCCTCCTCCTAGTCACTGAGTATCAGCTGATTCCAGGTCTGAAGCCTCCTTTCCCCTCTCACCATACACCCTGCCTTCTCTTCTTGGCTTTCAGCAAGGCAAGATGCTCTGTGTTTGTGCTTAGTCCTCCAGCTAAAATCCTCAAAAATCTCTTCTTACAAATGGTCCCAGGCAGTCTTTCCATTCTCTTCCCAGCTGATACTTCCTCATTGGCTGGTAAGGAAATCCAGGCATATCTTCTACTCCAGGTTCCAGCTCAGGGAACCTTATAATTAGCAGAGAAAGCGTGTTCTAGTCAGGACTTTACTGCTTTTTCCCTGAGTCTTTCTACCCATCTGGTGCCTCTTTGTCTCTGGGTTTGCTAGCCCCAAAACTCCCTCCTCCCAGGAAGTAACTGTGGACTACTTTGGCTGCGTAGCCTCCAAACACACCTCCCAGAGAACAGTTGTAAACTACTTCCCTGCATTGCCCTCTCTGTTGTCACCTTCCTGTCTTTCTAAAGCCACCCCAACTCGTTCCTCCACAGCTGGACACCCTTGTTCAGTGAGGGGATTATTTAAGCCACTTTATTCCTCTCAGCTGTGACTTGTATGGTTAATTGGTCCCTGGTTAATTGGTAGCCTTAATTAACCTCTTCAGGGCACATAGTATTTTAACAATTTACTTTGACCTGCTTGGCATCTTTACTTGTGACACTTGTAACATATGTTTGTGCTGTACGTATGTATTCAACATTATTAGCAAAACATTCTTGAAGAAAAACAGGCATTTTTGCCTATCTTTATTGACTAGGCAAACTCATGAATACAAAGAATATAATGATGGTTCTTTATGCAAAGCACATTCTTCCCAGCAAGTACTTAAGTATCTCTTTACATATTTAACTATTTTACTACTACTATTTTTGGAGACACTTAACAAGTAGAGCATCTGTACCTAAATGGCCACAGCAAGGGAAATGTATGAAGGGGCCATAGCATGATGCAGCTTAGGGTGGCAGTGACGTGCTTACACAGAGAAAAGTGATGGCAATTATAGCAATTAGGAGCTTTTTCTAAAGGTTACCAAGTCCCTCTTCCCCATAAGCTCCTACTATAATGCACTTCACAATCATTTCAATAGAAATTCTATGGTATTAGGTTCAGAAAGTAACAATAACTACCTAAACTTTCCCCACTGTTTCAGTACTGCCACTCTTATGGGTCAGTTTTCCCTTCAGTACAAGCACATACTGTAGCTTCCATAAACATTAACTGAAGGGATAATGGACCCTTTCATTCAGGGCAAGAGACCAGTTCAGGTAGTCTGTGCTTGAGGGAGAATGAAACCAAGCATTTAAGAAGGACTTCAAGGAAGAATATTGTTCCTTCAACAGACCATTCTAATCAATGGTTTGGTAGGACTGTATGATGAATGTTTGCCCTCAACTATCAAGGAAGTGACTTCAAGAAACCCTCTTTTATCCAAAGCGATTTACATTAGTTAGCTAACAGTACAAACAACATTTAGAAAGATCGTTAAGTGGTCCACTGAGACCCTCAGCAATTTTCAAGTGGTCTGTGGAGAAAGAAGATTGAGAACCATTGATATAGACAATGTGGAACAGCTTCATCAGAGGAGACTGAGAGAGCGCCACATGAAAATATCTCATAGTCCAGTGAGATTGGGCCTTGCAGGTAAGATAGGTATTGCCCTGCCTATCCTTAACTGGTTTGAGGATTGTGGTGGGGCTTAGGCAGGAGATAGGTCTCCTGGTGCCTGCCTGAGGCATCAGCATGTGTACCCGGTGGCAGAAATTTAGGTCCCTTAGGGATTATTACAGATGAACTTTAGGTACCTAGTGAAGTTAGTGGCCAGCTGAGTGATGGTTTTGTGAATCACAGTGGTGCCTAAATCCCTTTGTGGATATGAGCCCTAGTGTCTGGGGAGTTACTGTTTGGGAGCCTGGTTTGTGGGCTGATGTGCTACGGTACCAGATGGGGAAAGATTCCTTGTAACCTCCTCACCTATGCACATGCACAGGGGCTGGCCCAAAATTGGAGGAGAAAAATATGTACGCTCTTAAGTTTGAGCTTTCAAACTTAGATATGGTATTTCAGTAGTTGATGTATTACTTTGTTTAGAAGCTGCCTTCATTTAATAGCCACCCCTTTACCATGTAAGATGTGAGGGGAAGTAATTAAATTTAATGAAAGGAGCCCTCATTTTGAAGTCCCCCTCAATTTTAAAGCCACGGGGAAATAATTAAATTTACTAGAAGCCACAGATTCTAAACAAAGGTATACTGTACTCGAGTTAATTATTTGTGGTTGTGAGGTTTCTTTGGTGAACAATTGTTATTACTATGTCTTCACTTCTCTTGCTTTTGATTCCGTGTGTGTGTGTAAAAGTAATAGAAAAGCATTGAGTAAAATATTTGGAGCCTCAGAGGTTGCTAAAACTGCAGGTAAAACTCTTCATTCAGTCTTAGCATTTGAAAAGGAAAGCATGACTTCGTTCAGAGCTGAAGTATAAATTTCCCCACTATATTTTTAAGTCCTTAATCATGTGTGTCTAATTGGCACCTATGGTGGAAGTAGTGTTGACAGAGGGGTGGAAAATGACAGTGCCAATGAAGGCTCCCTGTATTAGGCCTCTGCTTGTCCGAACCGCGTCCATGTTTAGACTTTAATTAACTTCACAGGCTAGATGAAAAGAATGAAATGTGTGGCAACTAGTTATGTATTGCTGTTTTACTTTCCTGCTCCTATAACCTGACTCAGATGCTGTACCTGGAGTGAAGGACAATTATGTTACAGTGGAATGGTGTTCCTGCTTGAGTTTCACCTGGCTAAAGGGAGTGAAACAGAATGACCGGTCAAGAAAAGTTACTAACGAGATAATATGTTTTTTGCCAAGTATGATCTAACCTGTTTAGAGTAATTGCTGCTTCATAATGTATTTGCTGTATGGGAACTGAAAAGGAGGGAGAAGGGGGGGGGGAGGGGGGAGTTGGGCATTGGGGGTAATAGACATGCTTAGCTAAGATCATGTATAAAGACAGAGAGCTGCTTGTATGAGGTGTGCTTGATCTGAGGTGTGTTCCTCCAAGCACGCGCTTTGAGATCTCAAATAAACTTTTTTTTTGCTTCTCCACCCTGGTGTGTCTAATTGGAGCGAGGCACTCCGGGCAACGAATCACTGTTTGCTGTAGCCTCAGGCCTTGTGCCAGCAACCGAGGGGTGAGGGTCATCACACCTCACCCAATCATAAGTTTGTTGACATATAGATTACTGTATTGTCTCACCTTCTAATCACAGAGGTAAATGAAACAAAAAGTAGCAATATTGTACAGTTCAGAATTTTGTATAGGTCTTTATTTGTTGTACTGTGCAGAATCACTGTTCTGCAGTCAAAAATCAGGATCTTTCATTTGACCTCTGATTTCTCTACATGTAATAATTCCCCAGTGAAAGACACGTGTTTTCCAGGCAAGGAAATAAAAATGAAGATTTGTTGTGCTATCAGGGGCTTATCAAGGAGGGAAAGTGTGTATTATTCATGACTTTGTAGACATAAAGCTTCCATTTTGGCCTCCTGTCTTCTTGCCCTCTTCTCTTTGATTAACCTGCAACTCTAGATCAATGCTCTCTTTATCATTCCATTGCTGGATTCCCTTTCTGACCATTGCCTTGTCTCCTTCATTATTGCTCACCTGCCCCCTCTTCTTTTCCTGGCTACTTGGTCCTTCCTTGGCTTCCAATCCATTGACATCCACAACTTCTCCTCCACACTAAATCTATCCTCCCTTTGCAACTGTTGTCTTGCTGCACACTTTTCATCACCCTTGACTCCTTTGATTTTTTTTCCTTCCATTGCAAGGTCTGTCCAGCCAACCTCCAGCCCTGACTTACCACCTCTATCAGCTTCTTATTATATTAAACATAATCATTTCACTGTTATCTTGCCCTGCCTCTCCCTTTCTGTTTTCTGTATCCACCTGTTCTCTCCATTCATGCACTAAGATTAGGAGCTCTTTGGGGTAGGGACTGTCTTTTTTAATTACAGGTGTGTATAGTAACTAGCACAATGGGGGCCTGATTCCTGACAGGGGCATCTAGGCACTACTGAGCCCGATTATTAGTTGGGGACTTGTGAGAAGCAGCCCCTGTATTGGATGGACAGTGGATGGGGGAAAAAGAAATTGAAACTGCTTGCCTAACCCTTATGCTTGAGACCACACAGTCAGCTGGAGGTGGGGTGGAGAAGAGGGAGGAATTATTGGGGTAGGAGCTTGATTGGCATGTCTAGACAGCCAATCCCACACTCAGAATAGCCTGCACACAGCTGGGACCATCCTTATTCCAGACATAGTCCCAAAGGGCAAACCTTCACAGTTCTTGGGAGGGTGTAGTAGAGTTTCCTTCCAGCAGCTGAAGAAGACCCCTTCCCCAAGTTGTTCTCTATAGGGTAGGATAAGTAAAAACCTCAATTTTATTTCTCAGCAAGCAGAGCTCAGTTAATCTGAAGCTCCTGACTTCATAGGGAGTGTCCCCTCTCAGCTATCTCTCCCCATTCATCTCAGCTATCATAGGCATCTGACCGAAAGAGAAGCTAGTCTGACATTCAAGTCGTTGCCAGCTCCAAGCTGAAGCCTGCAGGTAGTCAACAGAGCCAGCCTACCTAAATCTGGCTGAAGGAGAGGAGAGAAGGAGCCCCCAAACTATGCTACTGAGGAGGAGATACCTGACTGCTAGCTTTCCCTGTTTGGTCTCCTTTGTACTAGAAGTCAAGGGGAGCAACCAGACTTACTTAGTACCAGAGTGTGATCTGTCTGCCTTGCAGTAGGACATCACAACTGTGAGTACTGTCTATAATACACTTGGGTAGCTAGGAAAGGGTTGCAGGATGAAGTAAGCCCTGGTCTGGGTGTGCACAGACAAGTGAAGGCTCCCACAGAGTTTACAGTATGTGTCAGCACCATCATGTGTCCAAGTAATGGTTAAGTTTGCAACCTTTATTTCAATGGTTCTCAAACTTTTATACTGGTGATCCCTTTCACATAGCAAGCCTCTGAGTGCAACCCTCCCCCCCCCCCAGTAAATTAAAAACACTTTTGAATATATTTAACACCATTATAAATGCTAGAGGCAAAGCAGGGTTTGGGGTGGAGGCTGATAGCTTGTGACCACCCCCATTTAATAACTTTGCGACCTCCTGAGGGGTCCCAACCCCCAGTTTGAGAACCCCTGCTTTATTTGATTGTTCAGTTAGCGTTACAGAGCTCAGCCCATGGAGCTGTGTGCATATGCCTACCCTCCCTTAACAATTAGGAATGACTGGTTTGCTCTGTGGAGCCTGAAAGTTTGTCTTGTTCATCAACAGAAGTTGCCTAATAAAAGATAGTACCTCACCTGCCTTGTGTCTATGCTATAAACCAGCATTTAGATTTGCTATGATTTCAGTGAAAGGCAGGTTGTGGCGGTTTTATTTTATTGCAAGAGGAGCTTTGTTTCCTTTACACTGAGCTTAGGTCCAAGTATTTGGTTTTAGTGCCAGTCCTCCAAACTTTACTGCCTGAATGGAGAACAAATCTAGCTGTGCAATCGCACCAAAACCATCCAGGCCCTGATATGACCATGAAGACCAGGATCTGATAGCTGACTCCTCCTGTCCTTTTGAGTTCAATGAAATGTATAATTAAAACAAATTTTGAGTTTAGATAAAAATAATTGACTTTATATTTGATACCTCTCACCAAGGTGGTGAATATTGTTGTATATTGTGGGTAGGGAAGCATTGCTCTGTTTCTTCTTGATTTCCTTTCTCCGAGATAGACTTTGAAAAGCAACAGCAGGTATAACTGAAAAAAGAACGAGGAGTGCTTGTGGCACCTTAGACACTAACACATTTATTTAGGCATAAGCTTTTGTGGGCTAAAACCCACTTCATCGGATGCATGCAGTGGAAAATACAGTAGGAAGATATATACACACACACACACACAGAGAACATGAACAAATGGGTGTTGCCATACAAACTATAACGAGACTAATCAATTAAGGTGTCAATTAAAGTAAAGAATTATAACATTCAAAAACCAGTCAGAGAACACTTCAACCTCCCTGGTCACTCAATTACAGACCCAAAAGTCGCAATTCTCCAACAAAAAAACTTTAAAAACAGACTCCAGTGAGAAACTGCAGAATTGGACTTAATTTGCAAACTGGACACCATTAAATTAGACTTGAATAAAGACTGGGAATGGATGGGTCATTACACAAAGTAAAAACTATTTCCCTCTGCTAATTTTTCCCCTACTGTTACTCATACCTTCTTGTCAACTGTTGGAAATGGGCCATCCTGATTATCACTACAAAAGTTTTTTTTCTCCTGCTGATAATAGCCCACCTTAATTGATTAGTCTCGTTATAGTTGGTATGGCAACACCCATTTTTTCATGTTCTCTCTGTGTGTGTGTGTGTATATATATATATATATATATATATATATATATATATATATATATATATATATATATATATATATATACACACATCTTCATTCTGTATTTTCCACTGCATGCATCCAATGAAATGGGTTTTAGCCCATGAAAGCTTATGCCCAAATAAATGTGTTAGTGTCTAAGGTGCCACAAGTACTCCTCATTCCTTTTGCTGAGACAGACTAACATGGCTACCACTCTGAAACTTGTCACCATGCATGGTATAACTGAGTAGCTCTCTCCTTTCAGCTGTAAATCCATTGACAGTTATCATGTTCACATCACTCTCTGAAAACTCTTTGATCTGTGCTACACCCTGGCTGAATACTCTGGATAGCTGGGCCTTGTGTCCCTCATTCTGCAGATATTGACATGTGCTAACTTTAAGCATGTGAGCAGCCTTGTTGATAATACAGATAAATCTATGTCATGCAGATTTACTTGCAAAATTTTGGGAGAGTATTAATCTGCACTGAGCTCTGTTTAACTCTTCTAACCCTTTTTTTCAATGATTCTATGTGCTCCATAGTTAAAATTGTGGACTTAAGTCTGAGAGCAACTACTATAAGTAATAGATCAAACATATCCCATCAGCCTTTTTCCTGATTTGGTATGATCCTCACCAGTATTAATGGTTCATTTTATGTGGCTGCTTGTAAGAGGTTCCCTCCCCGACTCAGAATGCTTCTCTGCATTGTGCCTTGAGAGAGGAGATGAGACAAATGTACGACTTAACAGGAATTTGGATATGAATTCCTGGCTATGAATCACCATAAAGAACAATGTCTTGTTCCTAACTTGCAGTAAGAAACATGTAAACTTCCTTCTGTTTATTGTATTTAATTTTTTAGATGGCAAAAGGTCCTTTTATACTTTAAGGACATGTGACATCATAAATAATAATGCATTATTTTCAGTGCTTTGGAAACTGGCAAGGAAACAGCTATGTTTCCTGGTCATTATATGAAATGAACAAGCTTTTTGTATCAAGTGCCAAACTGGACAAAGTTCAAATGTTAACTACATTTTTTCAACAGCATAAAACCCTGGTTCCTGTCACTAATATATTTATTTGTTAATCCTTTTGCATTTTCCAAGCAGAATAGGTCTGGCCCTGGATATCACAAACTGACATGGATATGGGTGGTGGGGCAGGAAGGGGGGAACTCATTGTAATTGTATTTCACTGTTAAATCTGATAATTATATGGCAGCTTTATTGCTTCAGGTATGGAGTATGTTGGCTTACTTTCACACTGTATATATTTGTATTTTTGTAACATTACAGTAGTGGTATGCAATATACAGTACCGTAATTACTTTGAGTATTGGAACATATTTATAACACCAGGGCCAGTGCAACTCATTAGGTGACCTAGGTGGTTGCCTAGGGCGCTAGCATTTGAGGGGTGGCATTTCGGGTCCTTCGGCGACCGCAACGGACGGATCTTCGGCCACTGCAGTCGTTGTCGGCATTTAGGCAGAGGGAGCTGGGGCAGAGGGGCGCAGGGAGGGCCACCTGCAGCAAGTGAGGGGGGGCGCAGCACACAGGGGAACTGCTCCCCGCCCCAGCTCACCTGTGCTCTGCCTCCTCCCCTGAGCATGACGCCCCGCTCTGCTTCTCTCCCTCCCAGGCTTGCGGCACCAAACAGCTGATTGGCGCCACAAGACTGGGAGGTGGGAGAAGTAGAGCAGCGACTGCGTGCTCAGGGAGGAGGTGGAGCAGAGGTGAGCTGGGGTAGGGAGCTGCCGCACGGCTCCCCGGGCCGGGGGGAGCTGCTGCGGGGGGTGGGGGGGTGCCACAGGGCGGAGTGAGGGAGCTGTTGTGCGGGGGCTCAGGACAGGGGAGCTGCCATGGGGATGCCTTAGGGGCGGGGGCAGGAGCTGCCACAGGGCTGCGGGGGGGGGGGGGCGCACAAGATGGAAGTTTTGCCTAGGGCGTGAAACATCCTTGCACCTGCCCTGTATAACACACTGGTCTGTGCACACATTAAATATATTGATGTTTATGAATGAGGACATCCAGAATTACACTAAATAGGCTAAAATATTTTAGCCAAAGTGATACATTCCCTCAAGCTTCAGGACATAAGCCAACCACTATGTGATGAGTTAGGAAGAAACCATTCCTGTGAATAGGCTTTTTCATAATTGTCCATTATTCAGATTCTTGAACTGTTATCTGAAGCATCTGGTGCTGGCAACTATCAGCCACAAAATACTGGATTAGATGAACCCGTGGTCTGATCTGATGTGGCTTTTTTTTTTTAATGTTCTTATTGTATGGCCCTATTGTTTTATGTGAAATATACTCCAAATGTGTTGGTTTCTACTATCTAGATTGTTTATATGTTTGCCTATTAAACAAGAATACACAAATGAATGTATGGTATAGTGCAGGGATTGGTAACCTTTAGCACGCGGCCCGACAGGGAAAGCCCCTGGCGGGCTGGGCTGGTTTGTGTACTTGCAGCGTCTGCAGGTTCGGCCGATCGCAGCTCCCACTGGCCATGGTTCACTGTTTCCGGCCAATGGGGGCTGCGGGAAGTGGCGCGGGCCGAGGGATGTGCTGGCCTTCCTTCTCACAGCCCGCATTGGCCTGGCACGGTGAACTGCAGCCAGTGGGAGCTGCAATCAGCCGAACCTGCAGACGCTGCAGGTAAACAAACTGGCCCGGCCCACCCGGGACTTTCTCTAATGGGCTGCATGCCAAAGGTTGCTGATCCCTGGTATAGTTCTTTGCATCTGAACTTATCTATAGTAGTGTAGCGGGGTGAGCACCCTGCTCTGGGGGAAAAGGGGTTAAAACCAGCTCTGGGAAAGGGCTGCCCCGAGGTGCTAATCAGGCGAAGGCAGGTAGCAGCCTGTTGAGGCAGTCTCACTCAGCCTTCGGGTGGGAAGGATCTGGCTGCCTGGGATCACAGGGTACCTTCAGCAGAGCAGTGCTGGGGAAGGGACAGGCTGAGCTGGGGAGCTCAGGCCTGGCGGCCGTCCAGGCTGAGGCCTTGCAGGAAGACCTAAGGAGGTACTGGGGCTGCAGGAAAAAGGCAGCTGGTCCAACCCCCTAGCCAATGATGAGAGGCCATTGCAGGCTGCAGTTTGCCCCTGAGTAAAGGGGCTAGATGAGTACTGGCAGTGGGTCACTGAGGTGAAGTGGGCTCAGGGGAGTGGGGTTCCCTGGGTGAGGGGCAGCACCCCAAGGATAAGGGGCACCTTGGTCTGGGAGACATGTGGGGCCTACATGTGGTGGAGATAAAGGGACTGCAGAGGGCCACATGAGGGCAGGGAGAAACTGGCCAAAGGAGGGTGCTCCTGAGCTGAATAAGCTAATTCCTGGACTGACCAGCAGGAGGCGCTGCGCTGTTGAGTCCGCGATCTGCTATAAGTAGTTTTCCTCTTTCAGGAGGCTGGGGAAAGGAGAGTGCAGCAGTGGAGGTAGGGGGAGGGAGAGAGGGGAGGAATGTCAAATGCCATCTGTTTCCTGTAGTACAAAACTCATGTAGGCATTGAGCAAATAGAATTTTTAATCTATTTGGTAATGTAAATGTCTGTGTTTCAAAAATCTAAATTGCTTCAGTGTTGGAGTTTTTACAGCAGGGGTTTTCTGCACTTTTGTTGTGTATATATCAGTTTTAATATGTAGTATTTCAAATCCAGTTCTGGCAAGGCATTTAAGCACACAAGTAGTCTCTTTGGCCTAGGGCAGTGGTTCCCAAACTTGTTCCGCTGCTTGTGCAGGGAAAGCCACTCACGGGCCGGGCTGGTTTGTTTACCTGCCGCATCCACAGGTTTGGCTGATCGCGGCTCCCAGTGGCCACGGTTTGCTGCTCCAGGCCAATGGGAGCTGCGGGAAGTGGCGGGGGCCGAGGGCCCTACTGGCCGCCACTCCTGCCGCCCCCATTGGCCTGAGACAGCGAACCGCAGCCAGTGGGAGCTGCGACTGGCCAAACCTGCGGACGTGGCAGGTAAACAAATCAGCCCGGCCTGCCAGGGTGCTTATCCCGGCAAGCCGTGTGCCAAAGGTTGCTGACCCCTGATGCAGATAATGCTGCTGGTGTAACTTTAACAGCTGGAGGAAATCTTTCTTGGTGAAGGCACTATTAACTGCATGGTTTTATGAAAATATATGGTGGGGGAAAGGAATATACATTTAGCAGTAATTAACTAGGTGTAATATGAAAGGAAAAGAAGTCAGAGGTATAAAATGCTTGCTAGGTTAGTTTTCTGTTTGGAAAGCTCAGGGGGCTGGACTTGATGACTTTTCAAGGTCCCTTCTAGCCCTACACTTCTATGATTCTATGGTGACATGCCAAAGATATGAATTTGGATTATCGTAAAACAGATTTTGTAATAAGATTGTGTTGTAATTTATATTGTGATTCTCTTTACACCATCTAATGCAGCAAAATGACATTGCATTAAGATATTACTTCTGAATGAATTATCCTGTGTTTTATATATGAATCTAAGTAAGGGTAGGTAGTATGGAAGAAAACATGAATTCTACAACTATATTTAATATAAAATAAGATCCTTTTTGTTCCACTTGTAAACATAGCAGTTGTGAAGAAATTTCTGTGATTAAAGAAAGGGCAATGCATTTTTAAGCTTGTAATATCACCTGTAACCTAGTTCCATTAGTAATTTTCACTGTTCCAAGTTACATTAAATGAGAGGTTTTTCAGTATTAGTGAGATGAACAGTAATGGCAGAAATATGCTAATGATGCCGTAAGATGACATTGCATCCTTTCTCAACAGATGCAGTATTCATATTCATATTTCTTACCTACAGATAAGGGCTGTTTTAACCCTTGAACTAATTCTTAAGGTTAAGATGAAACTTTGAAAATGAGATATAGCTCTACAGTAACATTCAATCGGACTAATTTACTGATCTTATATTAAATTTAACTTGTTCCACTGTTTTAGCACTAGAATGAAATCATCTCGTTCACAGATGTGATTTAAATCTGAATAATTAAATAATATGGATGATAGATGGAAAAAATTGCCAAAATTACTCCTGTTCTAATGATGATCATTCTGATTATTTGTTTTGTGTCTGGCACTAATAGTAACAAAATAATACTTCAGGAATATGTGCAAAACAACAACATTTTTGGCTTCAAACCCAATTAGAACAAAAAGCATAATAACACATTATAATATAAATTTGACATGTAGTTTTCCTTTAGGAGATATTCAGTTTTTAGTTTTCAACAAATCCCTGAGAAGCTTTAGGGTTCTTAGGATGCCTAGAGTCAATTTTGAGCAATTTTTGCAATTTACCACAGGGAATCTTAATTCAAATTCAACAAAATACTGAAAGAGGTAGTGCTTTGGGATACTTAACCTTCTCAAAAGACCATCAGTATGAGACCCCAGATGGAGAGAAGCAAAATCTAAATAAAATATATCTGTCAATCTGCAAACATGGTTAATAGTAAGAATAGATCTTTCTTTTTCTTTTCCTTTTTCTTATATCCTAATTAAAAGCCTTTTAGACATTACTATTATTGAGGTTCATAAAAGCCAATAATCAGTTCATGTTGAATAGTCCCTTCTAAACATTAACAAAAGCATTAAGGTATAATTTTAAAATGTGACTAATTCACTTCTGAATATTTTTACTACAGCTGACTAAAAAAGTCTGTAGCCCAGAGGTGGAAAAACTACGGCCCGCAGGCCACATCCGGCCCCGCGGGACCGTCCTGCCTGGTCCCTGAGCTCTTGGCCACGGCCTCTCCCCTGCTGTCTCCTCTCCCCCCGTAGCTGCAGCTAGCTCGCTCGTGCTGGGGCAATTCTCTGGGCAGCGGGGCTGTGAGCTCCTTGGGCAGCACAGCTGCAGAGCTGGGGCCTGATCCGGTGCTCCGTGATGTGTGGTGGCAGGGGCGGCAGCGTGGCCCAGCTCCAGCTGGGAAGTGCGGCTGTAGCGCTGCCAGCCCCCGGTGCTCCAGGCAGCATGGTAAGGGGGCAGGGAGCAGGGGGGGTTGGATAGAGGGCAGGGCAGGGGAGTTCGGGGTGGTGGGCAGGGGCATGGATAGGAGTTGGGGGGGGGAGCAGGGGGTTGAATAGGGACAGGGGTCCCTGGGGGGCAGTCAGGAAGCAGAGGGGGTTGGATGGGGTGGCAGGGGTTCCTGGGGCAGTGAGGGGACAGGGAGCAGGGGTGTGTGGATGGGGCAGGGATTCTGGGGGCAGTCTGGGGACAGGAGGGGTTGGATGGGGCAGTAGTCCCGGGGCAGGGGCAGATAGGAGGTGGGGGCCGGGCCACGACCCCCTCACCTAACCGGCCCTCCATACATTTTACGAAACCTCAGGCCAAAACGTTTGCCCGCCCCTGCTGTAGCCTCATACCTTGCCTTCCTTGTTTTTCTTAATATCTCCTAGATATAATGTAACCCTTTTATCTGGGGTATTTGATCTGTTGAAATAGAAATTGTAATGATGATAGATGTATAGGATTTTGACTTCCTTGCTGCGAAGGGGGAGGAATAAAAACAAGCTGGACTCTGGAAAAAGCTTGGGAGGGGTGTTAAGGCGTATGCAGTATTTTTGTAGCCTTGTAACCATCAAATAAGGTTGCAGTGCATATAGTTATGAAGAATTTTTGAAAGCAAATTTTGGAGTCATTCTTTTGTAGCAGTTAACCGTACCTTGCCAAATGATAGGTATTTTTTATGGTTAAAAATACACAGAAGCATTTCTTAACGTTTTAAAATCTCTTATCTAGAATGAAATGAATATTTTGTGTTTGCTGAGGTGTTGCCAGGAGTTAAGTAACCTGTATCATTCTATAGAGAATAGACAGAATTTATGGAACCAACCAGATAAAACCAGCGGTTTTCTCTACTAATATATAACAGAAATTGTACAAAAAATAGGGGCCAGCCATATGAGCTAGTGTCTAAAGATGGCAGAAGGTATTGCTTCTAGCAAGTTATAGCAGGGAAAATAACACTTGTAGTAGCTCATCACTACAGCATAGCACAAGGTCAAAACATTTGTCCCATGTTACTTTCCACATCTTCTTCTTTGACGCTACACTAATATATAGACCTGCTGTCACAATCCCAGTAGATCAAGTTGTTGATGTCTAGCCCCTTCAGGGCAAAACTACTATGCTGGCAACCTTGCCAGAAAGCCGGATGAGTCCTTTGTACATCATGCAGTTGTTTTATTGCCTCTTCCTAGTGATGAGTATATAATTTCAGGAATAGAAAGGACAGTTGTGCTTGCTCCCTCACTTTCCCCCCCCCCCCAAGTGAGGGAGGGGATATGGTCAAGTGGATAGGGCATAGGACTGGGAGTCCTATCTCTGCCAGTTATTTTCTAGTTATGTTGTAGCCATGTTGGTCCCAGGATATTTTATGGTTTATTACAACAATCTCTAATCCACAACCCCCGCTCTAGGTTTCCTTCCCCCCCCCCACTGCCCGCCCATGATTGGAAAGGTGTTAACTGGCCACTTCACCTTGAATGGTCCTTTGAAATATGTGTTAACTACTTATCCTAAACAGTCTATTCCATGCTTGTATTTAGTTGTGACACTGAGTACATTTCCTAGACCCAAAGAGGTGCTCTGTGTAAACCTGATACCTTGTTTCTCACCAACAGAAACTGGTCCAATAAACAATATTATCTCACCCACCTTATGTCTCAGTTATTGTCTATATCTCTTTCAGAAAGTTACTCCACATCTCTGTACTTCCATTTCCCCATCTATAAAATGGGGCGAATGATAAATGTCCACCTTTTGTGAAGTGTGTTGAGAATTCATTAATAATTAATACATTATAGGTGCTCAATATTCTATATCTGTAAATCCTTTAGTTACATTGTTAAGTCTTCGAAGGATTTTCCTCTAGCTGCAGTTAATGCTGGATTTTTCCACAGCTGCATTTGATGACAGATAATGTGAGTTCTCTTATCTCTTTCCTTTCTCTCTGGTGGCGATCTCATAACTGCTTTCTCTGTAGTGTTGGTGCAGATATCTGTTAAAATTTTCCTTCTAGTGGGCAGGAGGTTACCACTGGGTTGGCATTTTCACCTCTCAATACTTTGATATTTTACAGTCTCACAGATCAGTCTACCTTCTTTTCTAAATCATAATCTGCCTTTGACTGCTCTAGAAATACATACCTTCTTATCCTGATTAACAATGCACTATGACATCTCGGGAAGTGAGGAAAATATTGCATGGAAAAGAACCTTGCGAACTACAGTATACACTAAAATTTAAAAAAATATATTAGACTTCACAGAGCCACAACATCTCAATTAGGTAATATAAAGTAAAAAATAACTTCTTTCATCTGGACTTCAGTGGGAGCAGGAACTGACTTGTATAATCAGCTAACCTAGGCCTTAGCATAAATGGTAACCTTTATTCTGCCTGAGATTAAAAGAAATATTTGAATTTTTATTTAGTTAAATAATGGTAACCCTAAGAAGTCGCAATTTTTTGTTCAGTCACTAGACAATTCATTACCATTTTTTGTAGAAGAGTCCAGTGTTGCCAACTGTTGTTGTGATTTTTTTATTGCAAGTCTCAACTATATTTGATGTTTTACATAAGGCCCCAGCTCCTGGATACAAGTGATTATGACATAATCTCATTTCTAGCCCTCGTGGTTGCAGAGAAAAAGCTTATTCTAAAAGCTCAAGAGCCAGAAGGCAAATGAAATGAGATTTTTAAAATAATTGTTGGCTTTATTTTTTTTTGGGGTGGGGGGAGGAGGAAACGGGAGCTGACTCAGTTGTCAACACTGGGATAAAAGAACGCACAGATTGTTTGCTTTCTTAAGAAGGGGTGACTGGGTTCTTAACTTGTTTGTACAGTGCAAACACAGTCGATCCCTGATTCTTGAGACTTCTGGACACTGGTAACATTAAAATTAATTAATAATAATAACAATTTACAAATATATTGTTAAAAAGCACTCACTAAAACAACACAATACGCTGCATAGGCATTTCTCATGTGAGAGAAA
The DNA here is from genome assembly GCF_016161935.1 of Mauremys reevesii. Taxonomy (NCBI): domain Eukaryota; kingdom Metazoa; phylum Chordata; order Testudines; family Geoemydidae; genus Mauremys; species Mauremys reevesii. The sequence goes on from NC_052630.1 coordinate 82,237,851, forward strand.
GACCTGCACAGGTGTCATGCTGTGTGCAGTTCATTCATTTAAGCAACATGAATAACTACGAGTACGTCTATCATGTCTGGACGTGATAAATCGATCCCCCAAATAGACGCCAGTACTCCACCTTGGCAGGAGGAGTAAGTGGAGTCAATGGGGGAGCCGCAGCAGTCGACTCGCTGCCATGAGGATGGCCAGGTAAGTCAAACTAAGATACTTCAACTTCAGCTACGCGAATAGTGTAGCTGAAGTTGTGTATCTTAGTTCGAACCGCCCCGCTACTGTAGCCCAGGCCCTGGAAGGTGCTCAGATACTATGCTGATGCTGGCGGTATAAGAACCTCTACAGAACAAAATAACTAGGTAAGTGCATAGTGGATGCATTTACAATACCAAATTAGTAGTTAATGCATTTTATTTGTTTGTTTTTTGCTTATCCAGCTGCCATTTGCAATAATCATTGAAGTATTTGTTTCTATTTATGTTCTTTTAGAGAGAGAGAGAGAAAAAAATACAGACTAGCTAAACATTTTTTGACATGTACACATTCAAAATTTGCCTCTGTCAAAGGCAAGGAGAAAATAGATTCCCTCAAATAAACACCCTCATGCCAACACCTGAGAACAGAGATGAACCTTGCCTTGTGTTCTTTTGTTTAAGAAGGGATGCAATACTCTTAATTAAAAAGAATGTTATACTTCTCTGGTTTTATCAACCCTTCTGTTAAACCTGCATTATCTGTCATGTGAGCAGAGTTAAAGAGAAAGCATCCAGGCTTGTTGTTGGTGGGTTTTTGTTTTGTTTTTTTAAACTCAGTTGAACTTTTCTCCGAGATACAAAGATTTCAAGCTAATTGCTTAATTAAAAATGAAAAGGCTGACATAACTGCTTAATTCTGGAATAATTTACTAATACAGGGTCTGAGACTTACACTTTCAATTAAGAGGTCTTTACACTGTTGTAAATTCATTGACATCAATGGAGTTACTCCAGCTTCATGTGGAGTAACTGAAAAGTGAGTCAGGCCCACACTTAATAAGGGAAAACTTTTTGTAGTTGCAATTATTTTAGTAGTCCTTACAAATAATATATTTTCTGGTAGAACTAATGCCTGTTACTGACTGAATTACTCGAGCTCAAGGAATAGTACTGCAGCTCAAGAAATACATTGAAGTAAATATAACTAAGCCACCACTTCTGGTGTATGTGGTAAGTCAACCATGAGAGAGAAATAATATGCCACCAGACTAAAAGCACTAGGTTGTCAGCACTTCTGCACAGATTAACTGTGCCTGCACTAAAATTGTTTTATATCCAGTAATCTTTCAACAAATGTAACTTTTTTTCCTATTTGTTAATTATCTGTGAGTAGTCTTAGATTTGTATGTACTTATTCATTATTTGGAATTATTCTGTGAGAACTCTAAACAACTATATTTTAGTCTATAGGCTATTGATGAGTTATCACTTAAATTATTTTTGACTATTTACTGTTCTTCGTTTGCAGGGCTGGCTCCAGGGTTTTTGCCGCCCCAAGTGGTGGGAAAAAAAAAGCCGCAATTGCGATCGGTGGCACTTCGGCGGCAGCTCCACCGCGCCGCTTTCTTCTTCGGCAGCAATTCTGCAGCAGGTGCTTCCCTCCGAGGGGGACCGAGGGACCCGCCACCGAAGAGCCCAGCCTGCTGCCCCTTCCCCTTGGCCGTCCAAAGCACCTGCTTGCTGGGCTGGTGCCTGGAGCCAGCCCTGTTCATTTGTGATGTGTGACTCAATCACATAATACTCTTTCTATTCCTTGATTGAATAACTAAACTTTTGTTTGGAGGATGGAAATTAGAGATTCCAAGATGCCCCATAAACACTTTCAGAATGAACTTCTTTGCAAATACAGTCACATATGTATTCATAAGGCTCTTGCTTTCTGTGAACATTCCTGAAAACAAAATATCACTTCTAAAGAATATTAGTAAAAAAGAATAAATAGGACTGTGGTTATCATGGAAGAAAAAGTGTTGGAGGCAGGACTCTTCATGCCATTATATCCCATTGGTCTTCTGGCTCATTGGGATCTCAGCTCTGCTCCTGGAACTGCACCCCGGGGAAATCTATTCTAAATAGGCTGCGCTGTGATAAAATGTCTGAACATTTTTGTGCAGTATTCACCTATCTCTACTGATCATGTTCAACCTCCAACAAAATTTAAAAAGAGCTGTAAAGTAAATACTAAGGGGAAAAATAACACTGGCAATTAGGAAGAAACAAATACAGTAATATGAACTATCAACTGGAGTAAAAATGCTTTTACTGTAATAACCTTTTGAACTTATTCCTGAAGTAAAATAAAAATAAATGCACTGCCTTGTGACCATGATACAGTGAATCAGAGGCCACTTCTATTGAAGCAGGGCATTGATATAATGGACTATTTTAATGGCATCTGTAACCACATCAATATCTCTGGTATAGTACTGGCTACAGTCAAATAATTGGAAAAGTCATTATAGCTTAATCAAACACATTGGTTTTCCTCACTACCTATCAAAAGATTAAGCTATGGTATGTCCATGTTGCAGAGATGAATTACTGCATGTATAGAATAAACATGGCTGTTTTGAAGCTTCAAAGATGCCTTAGAGAAATAAACATTCCTTTTTAAAAAAGGAACCATTGTGTAAAATCAAATAGCATACGTTAAAATAAAGATGTACAAGTTTGGCTCACTTAATTGAAAATGGGCTTGGAAAAGGTCATGGAGAATTGAAGGTTACAGAACCGATAATCAAAGATATTAGCAGTGGGTTGAGCATTCTGAGCTGCCTACAGAAAGCACACCTCAGCTTTCCAAAGCAGAAAAGGACAGTAAAATCACATATCAGGAAGATTATTACAACTATCCAGACCATTACAGATGCCCCAGACAATATCTCAGGACTTCCTGGCCTAGACTCTGAATCTGTAGGAAATATTGCTGCTTAGCAGTCAAGAATCATATATATAATTTTAATTGGAAGGGTGAGTGTTCATGGAGGATTCATTAAAGTCTCAGGGTCTCATCCTTTTCTTATGTAATTGTAAATGAGTAATTCCGCTGAAGTCAATTGATTTATGTTAGTGTAAAACTGGTGTGAAACATGAAACAGGCCATTAATGTCCAGGTGAATTTTTATTATATTACTCAATTCTGTGAAACCTGAAAGCACATACCAGGTTGTTAACTATTTTCTGTCTTAGTGTCTGTCTGCACAAAATTCTTCCATGTTCATGTAGCAGTTTGCCATTGCTCTGAATTTCACATGTTATACAGGAATGTGAGATTGTCTTCAAGGAACTTGGAGAGACAAGGTGGGTGAGGTAATTGTTTTTTTATTGGACCTACTGTTGGTGATGGAGCTTATACAGAGCACTTCTTCATGAACTTGTAAGTTATAGTTAAGGAATTTGGAAACATTCCTAGCTGAATCAATTTTTTCCCCCCAGAGGAAAAAGTTCTATGTTAAAAATGTCATAAGAGAATTCAGAGCTTATTCAGTTTTTGAGATGTAGGTACTTGTCAGTTACATCAGAGATTGAAATGCAGGAGAACTCTTAATTTTTTTTTTAATTTCTCCTTTCCATTCTTACGAAATTCAGGAAATGTCAGTGAGAGAGACAAGCAAAATGTTTTGGCGGTTTGCTTTGGATAAGCATTCAAAAGTTTTTAGTTCTGGAGCTTCCAATCCAGACCACTTCACACAACATCTACTCCTGCCAGTCTTCCCTCCTTCCCAGGTCAGACCTAGCGTTGGCTGACCCTTTCGGATTTCTACATCTAGTCTCTCAACTTCCAGAGGACTACTGTGGCTCCTTCTGTACCTTTTTCAAGATGAGTGTCGGGGCAAACTGCATTCTACTAGGCCATAATGTTTACAGTTTAAATTTCCAAACTCAGGTGTATACTGAAGAATGGAGTGCACTAGGTTTCAAAATAGTCATTATGGGACCTAACACAGATATATCGCTGTGTCCCACAATGTGTCCTTAGCTGGTGTAAATTAGAATAACTCAGTTGGCTTCAGTGAAGTTTAGTGAATCAAATGCAACTTACTGCAGCTGATGATCATCTGGCGCATAACCCTTTAAAATTAATGAAGGAATGGTGCTGAGTTGTTGAGAAAGCAGGAGGCCTGGTGATGCCACACTCTAACTGGGGCTGTGTGGATATCAAGGAATGGTGAAGATTGGAAGCCTGGTCAGAAGGGGCTGAGAAATCTCCTTGATGGAAAGGTTTTGAACTTCACTTAAAAGTTAATTGTAGGAAAAATGTTATTTAAGAAATATAATGCCTGTCAACCCAAAACTGGAGAAATAGCAGAAGTTGGCTATTGGAAAATGTAGAGGAAATGCAATGCAGCTGCCACACATGGAAACTTTAAGTTGAAAATGACCAACATGTTCTGAAATGACAGCAAAACTGATGAATGAATTAAGAGAACAGAAAGCAAATATTGCATTGCCTAAATATAGCACCTGAACTCAGAATAAGACTCTATTTTGAACAGAGGTGCACAGAACATTGGAAAGAAAATGAAACAATGGCATTCAAGGACAAGAGATCTGCAACAAGGCAGCAGTTGGGATAAGTGTTTTTTGAAGTGCTACGCTATCTTTTTGGATGTCATAGGAGAGTGTAGGTGATATGCTAAAAGATTTAACTTCTACAAGACTAGAAAGGAAGTAGAAAATACAAAAGTTCCAGAATCCGCATTCTACACAAGTTTAATTAATAGATTCCAAGGCCAGAAGGGCCCATTGTGACTTGTGATCATCTAGTAAGACCTCCTGTAAAGCACAGGTCATAGAAGTTACCCCAAATGATTCCCAGAGCAGATCTTTTAGAAGAACCTCTAATCTTGATAGAAAAATTGTCAGTGATGGAGAATCCATCACAATCCTTGGGAAATTGTTCCAATGGTTAATTGCCCTCAGTGTTAAAAAATCTATGCCTTGTTTCCAGTCTGAGTTTGTCTAGCTTCGATTTCCAGCTATTGGATCATGCTATGGTAATAGCATGAAATGGTAATATTGATCAAATACTCCTGGGGGGGGAAATAAGACCACTAGAATATATTAAATAGCAATGATATTCTCATATATCTCCTAAGGAGCATGCTAAATTATCTCTCTCTAGGGGTCTGTTCTTCCCTTGATATTTTTATTTATTTATTTATTTGTTGCTTGACTCCTGTCAGGGTTAATGAGAGATGTGCATAGATTAAGCAGTTGATTTTTCAAGTATATTTTCATTTATTGCAGAATTTAACAGACTGAATAACAAATGGTTGATCATAAGGAAGTGTGCATATTATTTTGAACATGTAGTGACTGAATAATTGTCAATTTTTTTCTCCAGTTTAAGAAGAATTCCAGAGAAAATGTTGGCTTCACATTAGATTTTTTGGGGGCACTACAGTGTCTGAGGTTCAGGCATATGTAGATGGTTTTTAATATTTCTGTAAATAGTAAAAGAAAAGGTGTGGTAAAGGTTATACATTTATATCCAGTAAAAGGGCCTCTCTGATTAACATAGGTTAAAAAATAGTGGAACAATAAATGGATTATCTCTTCCTATTAGTAAAAGTTGTTGTTTGATCCATCCCTACTAAATTATTTGGGCTATATTTGGTACATTAGTTTCTCAGTTCCTTGCATGGCCATAAACCCGTTCAGCGCTATCCCCTAAAACACTGAAGAACAAAATGTTTCCCATGACAGGTTACTCACATATAGAAACAAATTACACTAGGCCACAGCAACTCAGTTAAGAAAAATCTTGTTTCCTAAGGTTTTTTGTTTTTACCTATTGCCAGTGGATTTCTTTTATCTGGCATGATATATGGGGATTGGTGCTGATTTTTTCCTCTTGAATGTACAAATATGCTACCTGCCCTAAAGAGCAGGGCTGGCTCCAGGGTTTTTGCCGCCCCAAGCAGCAAAAAAGCAGGGGGGGAGCAGCAATCGCGATCTGCAGCCCTACCGCCACCGCTTCAGTCTTTGGCGGCAATTCGGCAGTTGGTCCTTCACTCCGAGAGGGAGTGAGAGACCCGCCGCCGAATTGCCACTGAAGACCCGGACGTGCCGCCCTTCACAGTTGGCCACCCCAAGCAGCTGCTTGCTGGGCTGGTGCCTGGAGCCAGCCCTGCTAAAAAGCTTACTGTCTAAACAAAGATGAGTCTGAATGAAACCCCTAAACCTCTGTCTTGCTACCTCTGAACTTTTGGTGAAGTTGGGATTTAGATCCAATCTTTATGGCTAGGCCTTCTGGCCACAAAGCACTGAAATAATCCCCCTGTCTCTAGTACATTATACTAAAATGTAGGCCAAAAACTCTGTGACACGTGACAGTATTTGACTTGAGTCAAATACAGACAACACAGTCCAGATGCACAAAGTGCTACCAAAGATCCATTCTTGAAATGTCACAGAGGGAAAGTTTCTTAATTAATATTTTAATTGTCTGCCCTCTTTTGAGCAAAGAATACTAAAATGTTTCAGTAGAAAGAGCATGTTCTAAGGAGGGATTTGAATTGAGAGAAAGGTAGTTTCAGGCTAAGAGGAAACATGGAAGGTGTGAAGACAGGAGTAGGAGAAAGTTAAAGGCTGTTGAGGTCATAGCAGGAGGTCAGTGGGTCATAGTAGGGGTAGTATGAGAAAATGAGAACAGAGATGGTGGAGGGGAAAATTTGTGCAAGGCCTAGAATGGGAAGCAGGGAAGATGAGTTTGATGCAGGAAGCAAGAGGAGCCCAATAAAGGGATTCATAGGGAGGAGTGACATTGTCAGAGTTGTGGGAGAAGATGATGATGATTTTAGCAGCAGCATTTTGTGTTGAGTGGAATCGGGATAGAGAAGATGGGGAAGTTACGGTAATTGAGTTGAGAAATAGCCAGCACAAAAACAAGAATTTTGCAGTACACACTGAAAATTGAAATATGAGGAATGACATACCTCAGTTAAATAAAAATCTGTAAGGGACTTAATTGTCTAATAGATCATACAACTGAACCAGACCTCTATAGTTACGGAGAATGCACTGTGTCCATGTTGGACTAAATCCACAGGCAACATTTATGTGTATTTAAGCTCTTGCTACCCTTTCACCGCTTTCAGTTTTCTGAACTCTAGAGGATGCTATGTGGGGAGCACCACATGTACAGAGACTTCCGTTTTCTTTGCACAAGGGGTCCAAGTTGGGAAGATGCTTTGTGCCCTCATTCATCTGCCCAAGAGCTAGGGACAGCGTGACCCAGGGGGTATGTCTACACTGCATCTGGAAGAGAATCTCCTAGCCCAAGTAGACAGACTTGCACCAGCAGGGCTCAAGCTAATACAAAAAAGCAGTGTGGATGTCGCAGCTCTGGTGGAGGTTTGGGCTAGCCACCTAAGCTCAGACCCATGAAGTTGGGTAGCTTGCTGTCCCAGCTGCAATGTCCAAATTGCTATTTTTAGTATGCTAGTGTGAGCCTATCCGTTCGCTACCTGATGAAATGTAGACATACTCTAAGTGTGTGCCCCAGGTTGCAGAGCTGTAACTAGAACCCCAGAGTCCTGGCTTCCATCACCTATTCTAAACACTACATATGCTTTGTAATACATTTTTTTAAAATGAGTTTTCCTTAAAAAAAAAAAAAAAAAAAAACATTAATCAGGTGCTAAAGTTAAGATTCAGTTACAGCGAAGTAGTAGACTGCAATTTAACATTTGCTGAAATCTCCATTTGCTAGAGAGGGCAATAGTAGATTCAAACTAAATCTGTGTAGAAAGGATTGGCTTCCACTCTAAAGGTTCCTTAAATAGCCTACGCTTTCAACTGTGCAGATAATGAGGCTTCTGGATTTTCCCTAGTTTTTTTTATATATTTGGGAGATTACATTACATATTCATTGATACTGTTTTGGGGCTGAACCCAAGTTCGAGATGATTTAACAGATCATAATGCTTTATGTAAAAAGGTGGCAAAATAAACTTCAGAGAGTCTAATGGTTTTTCAAATAATATGCCAAAGAATTTTCTCCTGTTTGTAAAAGTAAATATGGTAAAAAAAAATGTATGGTACAACTGTTAAACATAACAGAGAGATAACTTTGAGTGAAAGGGACATGGCAAATTTTAGGAAGACAAATTGTATAATATCTTTAAAAGGAAAACAGTCTATACAATGAGATGAAACTATATGGTGTTTAATAAAACCAGGGTTTCCCATAAGAATCTTTTGCTTTCCAGTGATTGATTATTTTCTGATACAACTAACTCCCTAAATTGAGAAGGTGGTTATTAGAAAATCCCATCCACTCACAGGGCGAGTCTACACTTACCTGCCGGGTTGACGCGGTGAGTTCGAACTATCGCGTCTAATCTGGACGCGATAGTTCGAACTCCCCGCATGCTCCGGTCAACTCCGGTACTCCACCACTGCAAATGGCGGTGGCGGAGTCAACCTTGGAGCCCCGGACTTCGATCCCGCGGCGTCTGGACGGGTAAGTAGTTCGAACTAGGGTACTTCGAGTTCAGCTACGGTATTCACGTAGCTGAACTTGCGTACCCTAGTTCGACCCCTGCCCTTAGTGTAGACCTGCCCACATACTCCTGGATTACCTGAAAAAGCATGAGTTGTCTGTCTTTCTATGATAGTCCTTGTAAGTCCCTCTTTGAGACACTTATCATTCCATTCTGGAGGTATGTAGCTCACTGCCAGTAAAATGAGTGTCCTTCAGAACTCTTTTGGATTGTACCTGGGATAGTCTGCTAGAGTTTGTTTAATGTACATATTTTTAGAGGAAATCCAGGCAGATGCTTTGTGATTATTTAATATGCAATGAGAAAATATTTTTTTTTTTTTTTAAATACTATGTGGACCAGGAAATCTTGGAGGTATACAATGCCACTGATTGAGCAGAAGGAGAATATAAATGAAATAATTCTTACGAGGATAAGCAACATATGTACAATGGCACCACCTAATTCTCTGCTCTCTTCAGTTTCTATGAGCTAAGCTGGGACTGGTTTAGTTGAGTTTTTGGACGGGAGATTTTGCCAGCAAGTGATGGTACAAAAGTTTCAATAGCTGGAACTCTGTTCTGAGTTGATAACAAACCTGTGCTTTGGATCAGTATTGAGCCAAGGTCTTCTGCAGATTAAAAAATTATAGCGATTACTTTGAAAATAGTGTAGTTAAGTATTTATATAGTGAAGAATCAATCACTGGACAACAAGCTCGATTTTTAGGACTGTACTTAGATTTGAATGTTTTATTTAAAACTAAAGAGAGAGAGAGCATTTCGGAATCTGCCCAGATGTAGTAAAAAAATGGAACCGAAAGAAAATACTATATTCACACTACTTGGTGGGAAAAATGGGTAATAGAATGTTGAACTGGCTGAAGAGAACTCATGGTTATGCACCTGTCATGAGCCATTGAGTGATACTGTTATGTGAATGCCATTTGGGATCAGCTTTGCCTCTGAAGTTTCATAAAGAGGAAAAAAGTGTTAAAATCATTCACAGGCATAGAAGATATAACAGTCATTTTTGAGTCACTAAATTATAGAGAGCTGCAAAGAATAGTGATGAAAGTGACTGAATCCTGAGGAAGTGATGGTCAGAGCCAGGAAGGCAAGAGTCAGATTTAATAAAGACAAAATCAAGTTCAAAGTGTAGAAGTGATGTAGAATATATTTGGATTTGATAGTCTCTAAAGACGGATGAAGAGAAAATTACAAATAATAGCTAGAATGCCAAAGCCCCAGACCTGATACGAAAAAGCATTTTCTTGGCATAGTGAACTTCTTGTTAGGTACTGTATGAACTGTAACACATTCAACATCATAGCATCACAGAGAGCTCTCTTGAAAAGGCTGTTGAGTGGATTTAGAATAGTAAGCATAAAGCAGCACGAGAAACGCTGAAATAAGTGTTCTATAGCAAACCTATGATGATGATCTTTGATGTGAAAGGCTAGTAAAGTTTCAAGCACATGCAATGGAAGGTAATTTAGGAGCTTGCATCTTTTAAGAGAAATGCCCTAATAAGACTATGTAGCTCTAGCCAATGAAACTATATGTAATTAGAAAATGACTGACACAGTGCTGTATTTGTAGTGTTGTTGTAGCTTCCTTGGTCCCAGAATATTACTGTGAGGTAATATCTGTTATTGGACCAACTTCTGTTGGCGAAAGAGACAAGCTTTTGACCTGAAGAAGAGCTCTGTGTAGCTTGAAGTCTGTTGTTGAAAGAGACAAGAAGTTCGTCCAGTAAAAGAGATTTGCCTCGGCCACCTTCTCTCTAATTGCTGCTTTCACCTGTAAATAACTGAATTTATATGCAGATATTGGAGATATGGAAATTAACTGTCTAGGAGCCATTTTGAGAAAATTGCATTTTGTTGATCATCACAAGGATAGAAAACTGCTATCAATGATGCATTAGCAATGCTGGTCCTGATTCATAATGCACTACTCCAGTTATACACTGATGTAATTCCTTGAAATCAGTGGAGTTATCCCATTGTAAACCTGCAGAAATATAGTGATGAATCAGACCCACTAGCGCATTGTGAAATATAATGTATACTATAGATTACGTGTTGTCTACAGCATACTCCAAATAAATAACTCCAGGTAAAGGTCTAAAGCATGCCAAAATGAAAAGTTCCAAGTAACTGTCTGAGTTAAAGGTGGTATTTTTATTAAGAAGATGCTACCAGCTCTTAGAAAAATGAGGAAAAAAATATTAATCAACACCAGACAGTAAAGGAATATGACTGTTGTGAGTTATGAAGCAGATGCTTTGCTATTTATTGATCAGAACCTGATCATAGCAACTGAATTAGGGATAAAAGTCATGCACAAATGATGCTTGCATATGAGCAAGAGGAGTCTATATTGGCTTGAAGTGTCAACTGAGTTTGAGGTGGCAGCATCCAGATGTTCAGCATATGCAAAGTACAGAAACAAAAATCAAAAGGAACTTCTACTGCCACAAAAGCCAATAAAATCTTTGAAGTATTTGCAAAGCAATGAGGGGGCACAGTTCAATATCGTATTATATCTCTCACAATGTACTCTCATTTTGATGGAAGGAGTGAATAATTAGTTAAAAATAGGGCTGTCAATTAATCACAGTTAACTCAAGCGATTAATGCAAAACAAATTAACTTGATTAAAAATTAGTGCTCAGTTTATATTTTTATTACAAATATTTACACTGTAAAAAAGAAAATAGTATTTTTCAATTCACCTCATACAAGTACTGTAGTGCAATCTCTTTATTGTGAAAGTGAAACCTCTTTATCTGGAAAGTGCAACTTACAAATGTAGAATGTTTTTTTTATATATATATAGCTGCACTCAAAAACAAAACAATGCAAAACTTTAGAGCCTACAAGTCCACTTAGTCCTACTTCTTGTTCAGCCAGTTGCTAAGACAAGCAAATTTGCTTACAATTATGGGAGATAATGTTGCCCACTTCTTATTTACGATATCACCTGAAAGTGAGAACAGGTGCTCATGTGTCACTATTGTAGCTGGCATTGTAAGGTATTTATGTACCAGATATGCTAAACATTCATATGCCTCCTCATGCTTCGACTTGTAGACTCTAAAGTTTTACATTGTTTTGTTTTTGAGTGCAGTTATGTTTTAAAAAAATCTATATTTGTAAGTTGCACTACAGTACTTGTCTGAGGTGAATAAAAATATTTTTCGTTTCTTTTGTACAATATGCAAATATTTGTAATAAAAATAATAATGTGAGCACAGTATACTTTCTATTCTGTGTTGTAATTAAAATCAATATTTCAAAATGTAGAAAAACATCCCAAAAATGTATAGTAAATTAAAATTTATATTCTATTGTTTAACAATACAATTAAAATTATGATTAATCACAGATTTTTTTAATCTTGCGATTCGTTGTGATTTTTTAAATCATTTGACAGCCTTTTTTTATATATTAGTTATACAGATGCATACAAAAACATACTATTTTTGGCATTTTACCAGTTGTCCTTTAGCTACAAAGGTTTCTGGCATTTCATCTGAAATGTTTACAGTAGCATAAAGCAAGGGAGAACAATTTTTCTGTGTATGCCCCTCCTATCCAATTAAAACATTAGTGTAAAACTTTTTCTGCAGAATTTTTGTCTCCTCTATATCTTAACTTGTCAGTTGTGAAAGATCCCCACTCTCTGGTGAGTTAGTGAGGTTTTCATCGCATACTTCCAGTTACTGGTCTGCTTAATATGAAGCTCTAGCCAGTTCTGATTAGCCACATATCAAGATACATTCAAATCGCCAGAGAATCTATGGATTCTGTTCATGTTCCTTGCAGAAGTACTACCCCACTTTCAAAGAGAGCTTAGTTTCTAAATCCGACTAATGTTACAATTCAAACACACAATTCAGAAAGTGGGAACTGGTGGGTGTCAAACAGGTTAACGTGGAAGGTAAAGATAACATTACAGGAGGATGCTATAAAATAAAGTTGTTTGTATATATGTAAATACCTAATTGATAAGGTACCATGGCAGACAATGGGCATTGTTACTTGGTTTTGTATAGGACTGCCATGGTTACAGGGCTAGCCGAAGTGGATTTGAGCCCTGCAAGCCTTCCTTTCGGGAGCCGTGACCAATGGATAATAGTGACCAGACAACTTCATTAAAACAAAGTATCGTTTAATCTTAACACTAGGAATGCTGCATAGCACAGAGTGAGGATTTTAAAACAATAAAGGCCTACATGCTTGACTGCCTTACCTAGAACTTACCATCTCCCTGACAGCTTAGGAATTCCCCTCTCCTCCAGACCCATCCTACAAAGCCTGCCTCTGTGCCATTCTGTTTCTCTGCAAAAAGCTCCTGATTCCTCCTCTCTCTCTAGAGGAAGTGACCTTTTAACTGTTTCAGGAGCTATGGGGCTCCCGTGTGTCAACCCCTTGAGGCAGAGCCTGGTGGTATGTGTGTCTTGGTTCGGGGGTTCAACAGAACTTGGAGCAGAAGCTAACATGGTGCCGTTGTGTGGTTCGTGAGCCACCAGCCATGAAATGCCAAGTATTATGGGGAAGTGTCGTAAGTGGATTATCCCAAACTGGACGATCTCCTGATGGTCGCAAATGGCAACTTCCAGAGGCACTGTCTCCTGTGCCATGGGTCCCGATGTTAGAAGCAAACCATCTGTAGTTTCCACCAGGTCGTGGACAGACTTTGGTTGAACCAGAATACCCAGGGCTTGGGCCATATCAGCATCTATGAAGTTGCCCACTATGGTGGAATTCGGTAGAGGAGACCTGGACCTTAAGTTTCGGGGAGTGCTTGCCACACCTGGGACATGCCTCTGTGACAATTGGGTGGCACTATCTTGGAGTTTGCTTAGGCCAAACCCCTCTACCGGGCTTGGGCATGGTTGTTTCCCAAGCTGCATCGTGCTGGAGCTTGGGATGGGCAATTGGCAAGAGCATAGCTGGATCCCGCACAATAGAAACAGCCCATGGCAACGATGGCACTCTTTTTTTCTCAAGGGTCACAGGGCAGTGGGTGCTATCCAGCTGCATGGGTTTGAAGTTTGGGTTGGTGACAGATACTGAGGAGTGCTGGCCAGCTGGTAACACAGTCCCCTTCCTTTGCTCGTGTTGTTCAGAGCCTATTGTCAATGCATATGACAAGGTCGATGAAGGCATCTAGGTTGGTTGGGGCCTCCACACAGGCTAGTTTATTCTTGGCCTCCTCATGTAGTCCCCACCAGAACTGGAAGAGCTGGGCTGCTTTGTTCCACTCAGGGTCAGAAACTAGATGTCAAAAGTGGCCAGCATACAAAGAGACCGGTCCCTACCCCCTTTTGGAGTTTTCACAGGGCTGCCTCTGCCAAGCAAATGGCTTCTTGTGCATAGCTAGTTACATGTAGTTACTTGGTACTTGAATGAGAAGAAAATGGAGAATCAGGTGTCAAAATAAAAGAGAGGATGCGGAGAAGGCATAGATCACATATACAGTGAGGGGGAGAGAAGAGGATGAGCGGTTCAAATGTGGTATGAACAAAAAAACACAGGCAGGAATTCAAGATGATTCTTTATCAAGGAAATGATGTCTAATAAGCATGACCGGTTTGAAAAGGAAAAGAAAAATGACAGAACTGGCATTTCAAATCATATGCACTGGCTCTTAATAATAATTTTACCATTCATTTGAGTGTTTTGCAGACTGAACTAGTAAAAAAAAATATATTACCTCTGTATTTTCAGTATTTCTTACACAAAATTCACAAGTACTGAAGTATTGTTAATCTAGGCAAAATAGATTAGATATTAAGGGTGACATATATAATTAATTTTGTGTAATACAGCACCACTGTAATGTGACCACTTCTGGTCTAGAGGCTGGCAAAAGAATCATAGACTATCAGGGTGGGAAGGGACCTCAGGAGGTCATCTAGTCCAACCTCCTGCTCAAAGCAGGACCAATTCCCAACTAAATCATCCCAGCCAGGGCTTTGTCAAGCCTGACCTTAAAAACCTCTAAGGAAGGAGATTCCACCACCTCCCTAGGTAACCCATTCCAGTGCTTCACCACTCTCCTAGCGAAAAAGTTTTTCCTAATATCCAACCTAAACCTCCCCCACTGCAACTTGAGACCATTACTCCTTGTTCTGTCATCTGGTACCACTGAGAACAGTCTAGATCCATCCTCTTTGGAACCCCCTTTTAGGTAGTTGAAAGCAGCTATCAAATCCCCCCTCATTCTTCTCTTCCGCAGACTAACAAGAAATCAGTGCACAGCATGATACAAATGACAATGGGGAAGTAGTGAAGAGCACTTGTAAAAAATTTTACTCTGACAAAATGTCTGTGCAATTTTTAATATTCATGTAGAGTAGAGAAGATATTTTAAGGTCACATGTGAGAGACTGTCACACCGTAAGCTAGATGGAACTCCCATGATCTATCTTGAAAATATGCAGGGCTGTGTCAGCCCAGACAAGATTTAAACCTTTGGTTTCCTCATAATTTAGCTAATATAAGTGGAATACAAATATTCCTGCCCAACGTTTACAGACAGTGTGTAACACAGCAGTGCCACCTACCCAGTCCAGGGGCTGGGAACTATGCTGCTGTAGATGACTGCTCTCCCAAGACAGGTTGGCTGGCAGGGTAGAGGAAGCAGATGGCAATGGTCAGGCAGTGAAGCTTGCATGCCTGTTTACTGAACCTGTGCAGCAGATGGCATTCGGGATCTCTTCCAGTACCACTCCCTCACCCCACTTGTCAGGTGGGTCCCCAAAATGAGCAGAGATTCAGAGTGGATTGTGTAGTTTTTCATAATATGAAACTACTTTCTTTACATGCTTTGATAAGCAGTGAGACACTTTACATGTCAACATTATTAACGGGTATCACTGGCATCTCAGTTAACACCCACTAAAATAAATGGCACAGTTCAAATCTCAAGGCTTTTGTCTCAGGCTCTCTGCAAACTAGGCAGACACTGCTGCATCAGTTACACGTGGGTCACATTTTCAAGGTTGTCTTTGCAACCATAACAGCTAAAGAAAGTTACTTTTGTAACAACTCTGGACAGGAATTGAGAAGCCAGCCTGCTTTCCCCCTGGGTAGTTTTTCATTCCTCCCTCGCACTGGGGGGACACTTTGGGAAACGCTGCACTAGCCTTCCCACTTGCAGCCTTAGTATTCAGTTGAACTAGCAAAGTGGCACATTTCAAGTCTGAGTGCATTCATGTAAAAACAGATGTTGGTGTTTGTGAATTGGATCCAGGATGAATTTTTGCTATTTCTATTAGTGGAATAAGCTTTCAGTGTAAAAAGGTCTTGATTCCAGCCTCTGGGCAAAGTAATGAATTGTCCCAGAAAGAAATGTGCTACCTTTGCAGAGCAAGTTGGCTATGCAAGAAGACTTCTGCAGCAAAACTCCATCACCAAAATTAAGAACCTAATTGCTTAGAAAATTCTCAGAATCTCAGTTTATTAGTGACTAACTTTGTGTGGGAATCAACTAACTTGAAACATACCATAGTTGTCAATTTAAACCAAAACAATATAATCATGAATTCCAGGCATGCTGTAGGAAAGCATATGGTTCAGTAAATACAATAAACCTTCACTAAAGAAATTGTATACATAAAACAGATCTCCAAATCTGAACTAGTAAAAAAGGATTATAAAGGCAGCTCTCAGACAGACATCCCTCACTTTAATCTTTTAACTTTTCAGCTAAAACTTGTTTCATTAAAGAACCCAACAAAAACTTTCTCAAAGTCTGAGCTTTACAACTACAGCCAGTTTCCAGATGCAAAAATGCTCAACTTCTTCCATGATGAGATCACAACTCAAACCATTTCTGTTTGCTTAAGAAATACAATCTTGAAGTCTGATCTGTAGACCCTTCCTGGGATGTACTCCTTCCTGTGAGAAGTCCAATCAGCTTCAGTGGCACTACTCATGTATATAGGAACTCAGGTCTCAAATGGTTTTGTAAAATCAAGACCTTATTTTTCCCCTCTAAATTTGTATCTCCAAATAGTCGTCACGTTAAATACAATTGCTCGCTTCTCCTTTTGCACATGATGTATATCCAGGCTAATTAAATAAAGGTATGTCTTCAAGGTAAATATCCTGTTAGTGATTTTTTTCAGTTGTTTTTTGTGGAACATAATGATATAGTTAATGATTTTCTTGTGTTAAAGCTTGAAAAATAGCTGTTGGTTCTTTTTTGTTTTTAAATAAACAGTGATCAAGCTTTGATCTCAGTTACTATGGATGTACATTGGTGTAACGCCCTTAATCTCAAGGGAGTTATTTAGGATTTACATCAGAGTAACTGAGATCAAATTTTTAGCCTGGGTATGTGCTGCCAACAATCTATTGATCAGTAATACATACTGAAAACTGTCAACAGGAATACATAGGAATCTTATACTGGACAAATGTCCTGCCCTTTCGATCACAGAATGTAAAACTCCATTTGTGCACCATACTACCCAAATATTAATTCAGTAAACCCTGTGCTTAAAGTAATTGGCATTTGAAGTGAGCCCAGGTAGGCATTGCACTTCAACATGAAACACATATTGCTGTGATTTCACTTTGTAATGATGGAAGCTACTCACCACCAAGTGGCAAATCCTCAGCTTCTGTAAATTGTCATAGCTCCCATTGAAATCAATGGTGCTGTGACCATTTACATCAGCAAAGTCAGTGTCCTTCAAGCCAGTTTCATCCACTTTAACTCAGAAAGGCATTATCTAGTGAATCACAGCTAGAATCCAAAATACTAGCAGGTCTAATTGGGAGGAGGGATAGCTCAGTGGTTTGAGCATTGGCCTGCTAAGCCCAGGGTTGTGAGTTCAATCCTTGAGGAGGCTACTTAGGGATCTGGGGCAAAAATTGGTCCTGCTAGTGAAGGCAGGGGGCTGGACTCAATGACCTTTCAAGGTCCCTTCCAGTTCTAGGAGATAGGTATATCTCCAATTATTACCTTTACCTAACTTTCCTGTCTCTTTGCCAACCTCTCAAAATAAAGAATACAATTCATATACAGACTAGTTTAGAAGTAGCAAAATTGGGTTTTAAACTAACCAAGATGCATGTGTGTGTGTGTGTGTGTGTGTGTGTACACACGTGTGTAAGTAAAACATGCTTTCCCCAGAAAATCTCAATTTTTTATTTATATATTTTTTTGTAATGAAAAATAAAAAGTGATTTTTTTTTAATTTGGAAATACTGCCTTGGTGCACCTTGGGAGTTGTAGTTCAGTTGCCTCATGCCCCTATTCTCCTCTATTGCCTGGGCTCCCCAGCTGGACTACCTCTCCCTTAATACACCATAGCAGTTCAGCAAGAGAGGAAAACATGGTTCATCATAGAAGATGTAGTATGGCCTGGGAATCTGGTTTTCAGCTGACAGGTTTGGTTTTCAATTCCCCTCCTCCCCCCCAAAAAAGTTATTTTTCTGTGGAAGAAAATCCTACCCTCTGACCAGCTTTACTTAAAACAGCTCTGATTTGTTCATCCACAGGGAGGTACCCTTTTGGCCCACAAGGTAGAGTTGTGAGAGTGCTGCTGTGATAACTAACTGTTGCAGTAAATAATTAGTAGTACATTCATACAAAAAGACCGGTCTTAAAACAAGGAAATAGCTAATTGATGTGTTGTAGTGTCTTGCCACCAGTGGCAAATACAGTACAAAACACCCAGGAAGATGTCACAAAGATATGTTGCAAGAATGTACAAAGCAAAATTAACCCCAAAATAACTAGAAATTCCCTGGGACATACAGAATTGCTTAGGAAAAAATAGAATTTATCTAATTTCATTGAATAATTACTGTTTGCTGTAGTAACTTCTAAAAGATAGTTAACTATCTGAGTTTCTTCTGATTTAGCTCAGAAAGGCACTATCCAGTGAATCACATCTAAAATTCAAAATACTAGCATCTCTAACTGGAACTGTCCTCTGTCTCTTTGCCAGACTCCCCAAATAAAGAATACAATTCATATACGGTTTACAGTAGTAGTAATGTTAACCTAGTTTGACAAATCTTCATGTCAGACTCAACTGTGAATGGCCAAAGGCCAAATGATTGTCAAATGGATTTTGGCACTGGATTAAAAATTGAATCTATTTCTACTTTGCCTCTTTATTCCAGACATATATTTTATACTGCTTTTGACTGCTGTAAACAAAGATTAAAACTACAAAGTAGTATTTTGCAATCCTGCGACCACTGTAGAAATCTTTTGTTAGAAACTGTTCAAGAAATTTTGTTAGAAAAATTGACTTTAAAAGTTTTCTTATTAAATTATAAGCTAGCAATTAGTTTCCTTTACCCACAGTCCCCACCTTGCAGAATGTTGCCACATGAGCAAGAGTTATTTTATCTCTTGTTTTCTTTTACAGTTTGACTTTAGACATCTTTGAATATTTTTGTAGGTTTTAAAAGGTATGTTTCTATTTCTGGGCTTAAAATGAGAAGAAACACTTGTTTGCTCATCAGGATACTTGGTTCTTATTTCATTGTGAATTCCCTGGTAATTCAAAGCAGAAACACACTGGGCAACCACAGGAGGTTTTACCTTTATGGGTCAATATTTGTGTGTTAGATGTTGTAGGACTGTTTTATAAGATTCACAAATGCTTTGTGGGATGACTTGTATAAGATTCAGAAATGCTTTTTTTTCCTACTTGAAGACACTTGACACAAAAAGGAGTTTGAATATCAAGAAACGTACCTGATCCAGAGAAAATAGCCAACTGGGAACAAGCTAGAAATTGGCCAATTAAAGTTGAATGGCCAATGAATAGCTGTGCAGGAAATATCTGTCATTTTAGGGACAAATATGAAAAAACTACATTTGTCAGTTGAGAGATTTATTTACTATTGCAACAAGGATAACTAGAAATTAAATCTGTCAATAAAATTGCCAAGTTGTACAATACAAAAATTGTGTTCCCACCTAATAAATAGTACCAAGTAGAAATAGAAGGAAGATGATTGTTTCCTGTAACAAAGCAATATGACACTTGTACAGTAGCTATCTGGCAAGTGAATATTCAAAGTTTATAGGTCAAGAACCACCTGTGTTACATGTTATCCTACAGTGTCATATTCGACGTTATGTATTTAGCACTGGTGTATAATCTGAAATCTAAATAAGGCACTCTAACCCGTATTTTTTTTTACAACCATTTTTAACATGGTTATAAACATTTTATTCTGGATGGAAACGTGGAATAAATAAAATCAGACTATGATTTTAATATTTTCCCCCAAAGTTGCAGTATCCTTGACTGTTTTAAAATAGGTTAATAGTTACTATGATGGATAAGAGGAGGTAATTTCAAACGCTCTGTGGTGTTACTAGAGCTGGCTGGGATACTGAATTTCACTTCTGTGAAAAATTTAGAGGTTTTGAAAACAAATTTCACTCTGAACCCTCCTGGTTTCTGTCAAAATCAGAAATGTGCCATTTAGTTGAATTCACATTTTTTACTGGAAAAATTTAAAATGCTCTTTAGGCCATAGAAAAACATTGAGAATGACTATAGGCCAGTGGTCAGGGTATTTTCCTGGGATGTGGGAGGCTCCAGTCCCCACCCCAATTAATATTTAATTAGTTTATACAGTATCCACTGGAGAGATTGAGAGACTCACCCCAGAATACTCCACAGCCCAGTGGTTAGGGCACTCAGCTAGAAGGTAGGGGACATGGGTTGGTGTCTCTGTTCCTCTCAGGCAGACTATGGAGTTGACTACTAGTCTCCCACATGCTCAGTGACAGCTGCCACCACTGGATTATTGGATACAAGGGGGCAGCAGCAGCACCAGTACCACCATTTCCTCAGTTTTTTGTGAGAGAGGGTTGACCTGGCTTAGGCACAGTGGCAGAGCTAATGTGGGGGAGAGGAGGAAGGGACCAGGTGAGTGACCATCTCCCCTGGTGATCTTTAGGTGTATGTCTGGTGCCTTTTCACATGAGGCTGGAGAGTGACCTGCTCTGCACTCACCCAATAGTGTGGTCTCTTGACCTGCAGGGCTGGGCCTGGGTCCTTGCTCAAGGCATTGTGACATGGTGCACAGGGTTATGAAGCACTGCTGCCCATGTGCCATGTCGCAATGCCATTCACTCAAATTTGGCCCAGCTGCCCTTCCATCATGACAGACGGTGGCTGGGCCAAACCTGATTGGTGCTGTACACCTGTGTGCCAGGCCACAAGGCCTGGAGTGGGGAGCAGAGCCCAGCCCAGTGGTACAGGAGCTGCTGCTGCTGCTGCCAGGTGAGTGGAGGGTGGGCTCATGCTTGAGTCCCAGCCCTCTTGGGGACTCTCCTCTAGGCCAGGCTAGGATTAGATTTGCAGTGCTGAGGTGGAGAGTGCTGCTCCAGGTGGTCAGTGCCCCCTGGGTGGGGTAAGGGGGAGGCAGCAGCAGCAGAGGGGCTGTGCACTTATTGAATAGGGAGGCACCACCAATGACCCATCATCTCACCCCAGTTGCACAACCTGTCTCCACCAGTGCTTACCTCCAGGAGAAGGTTCATGGGTCTGAATCCCAAGTGGAGATAAATGCTCTATCTGTTCTGCAGATAGGTGCCCAATTCCTTTTAAGAGACAGGGATTACACCGCACCCTTTCCTTGGCACTTTCGATTGGCTATTTTCGGTGGCTCGCTGGTCAGCATGCTGGCTTTTATGAATCCCATTCTGAGGCACCTAACTCTTTTCATGCATAATATTGGGACCCTGGGTGCCTCACTCAGGCTTTGGATTCCACCAAGTGGCAGAGTGCCTAAAGTTAGGATGTAGCCCATAGTTCCTTCTCCTCTTCTTTGCTTTTTTTCTTCCACTAGCATGCTTTCACTTTCACTGTTCTCGTCACATTCTGGGGTGCAATCCAAACCAGTGAAAGGTTGTGTCACCACTTGGCCTAGGGTTACCAACCCTCCGAGATTGTCCTGGACTCTACAACAATTACAGATTAATCTTTAATTAAAGCACTAGAAAAGGTTCAGAAAAGGGCAACTAAAATGATTAGGGGGTTAGAGAGGGTCCCATATGAGGAAAGATTAAAGAGGCTAGGACTCTTCAGCTTGGAAAAGAGAAGACTAAGGGGGGATTAAAGAGGTATATAAAATCATGAGTGATGTTGAGAAAGTGGATAAGGAAAAGTTATTTACTTATTCCCATAATACAAGAACTAGAGGTCACCAAATGAAATTAATAGGCAGCAGGTTTAAAACTAATAAAAGGAAGTTCTTCTTCACGCAGCGTACAGTCAACTTGTGGAACTCCTTACCTGAGGAGGTTGTGAAGGCTAGGACTATAACAATGTTTAAAACGGGACTGGATAAATTCATGGTGGCTAAGTCCATAAATGGCTATTAGCTAGGATGGGTAAGAATGGTGTCCCTAACCTCTGTTCGTCAGAGGATGGAGATGGATGGCAGGAGAGCGATCACTTGATCATTGCCTGTTAGGTTCACTCCCTCTGGGGCACCTGGCATTGGCCACTGTTGGTAGACAGATACTGGGCTAGATGGACCTTTGGTCTGACCCGGTACGGCCGTTCTTATGTTCTTATGTTTCTTATGTTCTTAGATTATGTCCAGTGATGAAACCTCCATAAATATGTCCAACCAAAATTGGGAACCCTAACCTGGCCTGCAAGCTTGGTTGCCTCACAATGTTCTGCTGTTGTAGCTCCCAACTTGGGCCTCTCGCAAACAGCCAAACAGCATGCAGTTCAAACCCTGAGTGTCAGTGTACAGATGCAGTCCTGCTGTAGCAACTCTGATCCCAGCAGCTTGTCAGCAACACACCAGCCACACTCTGGCTTCCAGCAACCTTGGTTATAGAGTGACACCAACACACACACAATCCCAAATTTTCCCCAAAACGTGTTCTGCCGTGTCCAGGCCTCTCCTGGACAATTCAGATGATATATGTCCATTGACCCTAGAAGGCATCAATATCCAATTGTTTGCTACTGTAACTGGAGATACCAAGCTATTCCATTTAAACACAATCTTGGATTAGTTTTTTTTTTAATCAATCTTATTTAACTACAGAAAGATTTTAAATGAGTACAAGATATTAAATTCAGAAATGGTTAAAGAGAAATAAAGATAAAATGTTTTCTAGTACCTTGAACCAAGTCTAGTTTGTTAAGTTTTAGCTAAAATCTGTACCATATGTCCCCAGACATGTACCATATTGCCAACCAAATTTTCATATCAGGATCCCTTCCAAAGTCAAAAGGCTGGTTCCTTTGTCCATAGCTGTTGACTCCATGGGTGCTCTGGGGCTGGAGAACCCATGGGGAAAAAATAGTGGGTGTGGAGGGGAGGGGCAGAGCAAGGGCAGAGGACACTCAGGGGAGTGGGCGGGAAGAGTGGGTGGAGTGGGACTGGGACTGGGACTGGGACGAGGCGGGACAGGGATGGGGCCTTGCGGGAAGGGGTAGTGTGGAGGCAGGGCCTGGGGTTGAGCACCCCCTGGAAAAACACAGTCGGTCTCTATGCCTTTGTCGTCTTAGGTGAAAAATAGAGAATATACCTGGGGTGTTTTTACCTGTCACCCTTTAAAATTCATTTTCCTGAGCGTTACCACTAGATAAAGTTCATTCCAGCTGTGAGGATGAAGACCTGGAGTCTTGTGGTGAAAGAGGTTCCATGTTGTTGCTTGCTAAAATGCAGAACAATCTGTTCTTGTCCCCCTTCATTGCTAAAGACTGGCCATTTGTCAGGTGATTGTCAATCAATTTTGACACCTGGCTAGAGGTGTTAGCTTGTCCTTTGTCTTTGAGGAACAGGTTTACCCCCTCCCCAGATTTGTCTGGTAAACACATTTCAGTCATAATTTCAGTTTGCGTTCATAACTTTGTATATCATGTTGCTACACCCACTACTCCATAATATCATTAACCAGTGAGTTATTTGTTTTCAAATGATATATCACAAGGCATGTTTTGTACAAAGATTATTACAATAGCGTGAGGGGTGTGAATACAGGAGTGCATTTGGTCACAATAGTTAAAGGGAATGATGGAAGGCTGGCATCCGCAGTGATTCAGTGGCTTATACCAGCTATGGTAATGGCGAGGAGTGTGCTTATGGGTGGAGGAACAGCATGTATGTTCCTGCTAGGTGGCTTAACTTTTAATTTCTTTGTTTTTGTGGCATTGCATTAGGCATGTGGTGGGTGTGTTCATTTGCTAGGGTTTTTTTAAACACTTAACTGGGGCTAAGGTTTTAATAGCTGTGGGGGTAAAAATTTAGCTGCTGAAGGAAAAACATTTACCTATCCACAGCTGAGCAAGATCACTTGCATCTGCAGCTATACATTAGTCCTTTCCTGTTGCATCTGCAGCTATACATTAATCCAGGGGTCCCCAATGCAGTGCCCGCGGGCACATCTAAATGCGCTCGCATCCTGGCCGGTGGTCGAGCATCTGCCGAAATGCTGCCGAAATTTGGTGTCATTTCGGCGGCGACGCCTATGGATGATGCCGCTTGCCGCCTACAAGCGACGTCATTGAGAAGCATCGCTGCCGAAATGCCGCCAAAATTTGGCGGCATTTCAGCAGATGCTCGACCACCGCCATGGTCCTTCGTTTGGCGCCTGCCAGACAAAAAGGTTGGGGACAACTGCATTAGTCCTTTTCCATTGTAGAATAAAATCTACACTATAGGAAAGTGTACCTCTTGATGGACAAGGTTTTATGCATGTCTGGCCTCCATCAAACAATGTGCTTAGCACTAAAATTTCTCCAGCTGTTATGTAATTAACAGCAAAAAATGAACCAAAATCCAACGTTTTTCTTAGAAGATTTTATTTGTTTATTTTAAGGGTCGCACTTTTCCAAGTTTTGAGGACACATGATGAAGGAAGAATTTCAGCCAGAAACCAAATTCGAAGCTGCTCTATTAATAATGTATGAAGAGAAACCAACCCAAATCATCTACATAAGAAATTTCAGAGGGCATTAAAATTATGTGAAATTTCACACCAGTTGGCCACCTACTTGTAGAGAAAAACAGTAAATTTGCCTCATCTTAAGCCCTTTTTAGAATGCATATTTAACCATGTAGTTGTTAAGAGATGGTTCTGTATAATTCCATACACAAATACATACTATCTGCATAAAAGTATTGTGTTCTATTTAAATTAGAGAGCCATAACCAATAGCATTCACCCCTAATTTAGATAACAAAGTGATTTGTATGGAGAGTGGATATCTTAGTGTGACTTTTTGGCGTGATGCATCTTAAGTGATAACACTGAACAGCATAGTAAACAAATAGCAAAATCTAAGAGATTATAATTGCAGAATAACATATAGGTTACCCTGGGGGGAAAATCAATCATTTCCAATCCTGAACATTGCATATGAAACACTACAAAATTATAAACATTATTATTCTCTCTTTCTCAATCAATCAATAACATTAAATAAAAATCTTACAAAACTCCTAAGAAATTCAAAGTCCCACCAGGCTTCTTACGGTTGCACAAAATGTCATTAATATCACTCTCCTTTGAAGATCATATATTTGTATAGGTCACTTTTTAATTTCAACTGCTCGTGCCACCTATAAAACACAGCAAAACTGTACTATCATTATCAATCATGACATTGCCAAGAAATGTAACCTTTCATTTTATTTTATTGCTTTTTCAAATTACAAAACTTTATTCAAATGTCACATTTTCCAAATGCTCCATTGCATGAAAAGCAAAACCATAGCACTGAACAGTATATAGCATGTAAGTGCTCATCAAAACCAAGAGCTAGATGGTGCTCCATCTCTGGAGCATACAAGGGAAGGAATAGTGCCTCAAAGAGTGAAACTTCTACAACATGTTGTATAAATCCAGATAAAATGAACCTTTTCAGGGATGCAATCCCATGCTCTGGGCATTCGTAAACCTCTGTCTGACAGAAGCTGGGACTGGATGACAAGGGGTGGTTCATTAGATAATTGCCCTGTTCTGTTCATTCCCTCTGAAGCATCTGGCACCAGCCACTGTCGAAAGTCAGGATACTGCGCTAGGTGGACTATAGGTCTTGTCCAGTATGGCCATTCTTATGTTAAATAAAAAGAATCTGAATATTTAGTGACTACTTGAAAAGAATTTAAGGGCTTGCTCACATGCTAATCTAGTATGCGGCAAGCTGGGATGTAAATCTACAGTGCACCAGCTTTCCATGTAGTAACTGATGGTGTAGACCGGGGTAGGCAACCTATGGCACGGGTGCTGAAGGCAGCACGCGAGCTGATTTTCAGTGGCACTCACACTGCCTGGGTCCTGGCCACTGGTCCGGAGGGCTCTGCATTTTATTTAATTTTAAATGAAGCTTCTTAAATATTTTAAAAACCTTATTTACCTTATATACAACAATAGTTCAGTTATATATTATAGACTTATAGAAAGAGACCTTCTAAGAACGTTAAAAGGTATGACTGGCACATGAAACCTTAAATTAGAGTGAATGAATGAAGACTCGACACAGCACTTCTGAAAGGTTGCCGACCCCTGGTGTAGACCTACTACCTTGCACTAGAAGTTCTGTACTGTGCTTTGACCCCCCTGCTGTTTGAAATGGCAGTAGGTCAGAGTACACTATGGAACTTTTAGTGCATGGTAGCAGGCTGTATAGGGTGCATTGGTGTACTAAGGCTGGTATGCAGTAGATTTACACCTCAGCTTGCCATGCTGCACTAAATTGCCACGTGGACAAGCCCTTAGAAAAATACAGAAGGTTTAAAAGTAGAATATTTTGTGTGCTTTTGCATTTATCATTTTGGATCTGGCTGAGGCTAGGAAGTACTAGAAAATTCATGAGGTAGTTTATTGCCACAAGATTTTAGGCCAAATTGCCTTCTCAGAAGGGTTTAGATACCCACCTGAGTTGCCAAGTACTTATCCAAACCTAACTGCCTCCATGAAACTACTGGCGTCCTGCCATTGTTCGAAAAACCTAGAAAAATATATTGAGGGGAAAAGTAATTTCTGTTAATTATTTATTCAACATGAATTAAGTATGTTAAAATATAACCTTAACTTAAAGCATTACCAATGTGCCTTGGAGTTGTTTGCCCTCACTCAGGGCCGGTGCAAGGAAGTTTCGCGCCCTAGGCGAAACTTCCACCTTGCGCCCCCCCCGCCCCAGCCCGGCGGCAGCTCCCTGCCCCCCCCCCCCCCGCCCTGTGGCGCGCCCCCCCCCCCACGACAGCCCCCCCCCCCCCCGGAGCCGTGCAGCACCTCCCCACCCCAGCTCACCTCTGGTCCGCCTCCTCCCCGAGCACTTGGCCCCTGCTCTAACTCTCCTCCCAGGCTTGCGGCGCAAAACAGCTGATTGGTACTGCAAGCCTGGGAGGCGAGAGAAGAGGAGCAGCGACCGCGCTCTCGGGGAGGAATGCTGTAAAAAAAAAAAATTGGGGGCACTGCTTTTTGGCACCCCCAAATCTTGGTGCCCTAGGCAACCACCTAGTTCGCCTTAATGGTAGCACCCGCCCTGCCCTCACTCCAATGCTATATGCAGCCCAAACGCCCAGGCGAGCATTGCTTAAGGGGGCCTGCTTGTTCTCAGTTTAGGACTTGAAAGAATTCATTGAGAGAGAGATTAGATTAGAGGGCCCCACAGCACTAAATTCATGCTTAAACGTATAATGTTTCATTCAAAGCACTAAAGCTCTTTAGACCTGTCACTTTTAAAATATTCCTATTTCTGCACTGTTTCTGTGCAGCTCTGGAGAGGGAGCCTTTCGAAGAACCATCAAAGTGGAAGCAACCAAGCAAACACATTTTAAGATGACAGGTCTGTGCAGAATCTTTGTGGTCTAAATGAAATCTGTATTTTGAGATACTCTGCTGCATCCACTCCTTTCCAATAAAATCTTCCCAACTCAGCTCTCCGTTGATGTGTAAACCTCTCAGGGGAATTTCCAAATGGGAGCATCAGCTGGATGTAACAGTGGAGCAGCAACAAGCATTTGTAAACAAACTGCATTAGTAAACAATACCTTTACCTAACCTCCTCTGAGGCTTGAAATGTTGGAGGGTCTTTCTTTTTTTAAATTAAAAAGAGAGAGCGAGATGGCTTGCCAAGTGGGATTTTATAAGCTCTCATAGCTGTAACCATTACTAAGCCATAAATAATATTTAACATGCTGAAAGTCCATCCCAGTGCCCAGTGGATATTTGTTCACATCACACAATTTGGCTCAGTTCAGCGGGCTTGGCAGTCTCTGTTCATGAAAGGCCAAGAACTGGAGTAGCAGAAGGGCTGCGGGTCAGGATTGTGATTCATTGGCAGAGCTGTATGGGGAAGCTTGCACTGTGTCTTGACTGCATTATTCTTGGCTCTAGCAAATGCTGTCAATCCCTTATTTTCCTGAGCACTAAACTCATCCCAAATATAAAGTATATATTAGATGTGTGTCTCTGTATATACTGTATGAATGCAACGCAATAAATATGCTACTGATTTGTTAAGTGCCAGATTCTGATACTCTTCCTCATATTGTACTACCTATAGACACGAATAGGACCAATTATGGAGTAAAGTGCTAATTATTATAGTTGTTCACTGCATTTTGTTAATTTTGTTTTATTTAACGTTCATTTGTGTTGTGATAGTACTCATAGGTTCCTGAAAGCAATCTCTGCAGCTCAGTCCTAAAAGACCAGAATAAACACTCTTCACTAAAAGCTGAAGAAAGATATGTCTGAATTGCCCACAAGAAATCTTTGAAGATTTTCTGAAAAAAAAACAAACAAAAAAACCCCCAAAACTAATCTCGGTGCACAGTAAATATCAGGTTGCTTGTGTAACTGGTTGCACAAATTTGTGTTGCCAGATATATATTCCTTCAAACAGCATTTCATGATTGAAACAGCACTGGAAAACCATAAAACGTTTTTACCATATGCATACAGCTGTGCATCTAGTGCATATATCAGTCCAGCAAAAAGACTGGTTCTAGTCTGTTTTTAAGTATGTAGCACATAATATCTGATTGAATGTAGGGTTGTTGATTGGTTTTATTTTAGTATTTATAAGTAAAAAGATGTCTGTGTTGTGATTGACAACATTTTTATTCAGTATAATACGTCCTATTGAGCTCTATTGAAAAGTTTGCTGTGGCCTTTATTCACATTTAATTAGCACCTCATAGGATTAGTACCTCATTTTATCAAGCTAATGCAATCTTAATATAAGATGATGTAAATACAATATGATAACAACATGTACCTGGCTGTTTTAATTAATCTGTCTAAACTGAACAAGGCACTTCAAATGTATAAAGCTCAACCTTTAAACTACCCCTGGAATTCTCATCATATTAATTGGCCGCTGTGCTAGCGAATGCTCTTTTTATTGTTCAGTGTACATACCAACCACTGTAACCCGTTGACCCTGATGAGCATGCATTGTAAGGGAATAATCCATCTTTTAACAGACTCATGGAGTAAATAACATATCAGGGTTGAATATTGCCCATAATTCCATGGGCTTAGATGGAGTTAAACCAAGGATGAATAAATGCCTATATTGTATTGTATTATTTGCTGTTTCTTGGTCTCCTTCTGGTTTATATAATTTGAAATGAAACTTTTTATAGAGGTGAGAAAACTGCCAAAGCAAGACTGTGGATAACTATTCCCACCTTGACTTGGGAATATGCAAAAGTGTTTTAAACATTTGAGGATTTTTTAAAATAGCATTTAAAACTTTCTGTGGTATAACTTTATACCTTGCATGAACTAAAATTCTTCCCGCTATTCACTCCTTTATTGCCCAATCTTATCTTTACTTGTACCTGTACTGTTTAATTCAGATAATCTTCATAGATTAAATAGCCTTGTAGCCTCTATGCTCTCTGTTCTCCATAGATGTGCTATTTGTAGGGATCCAAATTCCTTCCTCTTTTTAATACAGGCCTATTTGTTCTATACCAGGGGTCGGCAACCTTTCAGAAGTGGTGTGCCGAGTTTTCATTCATTCACTCTAATGAGTGGTTTCACTCATTAGGGTTTCACGTGCCAGTAATACATTTTAACATTCTTAGAAGGTCTCTTTCTATAAGTCTATAATATATAACTAAACTATTGTTGTATATAAGGTAAATAAGGTTTTTAAAATGTTTAAGAAACTTCATTTAAAATTAAATTAAAATGCAGAGCCTCCCGGACTGGTGGCCAGGACCCGGGCAATGTGAGTGCCACTGAAAATCAGCTCGCGTGCCACCTTCGGCACCTGTGCCATTGGTTGCCTACCCCTGTTCTATACCTTTGAATAACTAAGATCTTGAGTGCCAATTTGGTTGTCCTCATACTATATCTTTTCTATTTATATTACATCTTTTTTATCTAATAAGGTGACTAATGTGATCTGCACAGAACAGAACCCCCCGCATCCACATCTTCCATTAGCTTTGTACAGTGCCAAGTACAACAGTGCTCCAGTCCTGGTGTAGACAGGTGGTGTACAAGGTGCCCATAGTTTACAATAGAACAATACAAAGAAGCCAACATTATGGCCTCAAACTAGTCCCTTTTAAAGTGCAAAAAATAATCTCCTGTGACTCAGTATCTCTTTACATGTCCTTGAGTTTTTACTGTAGGTTTAGAGTTATATCTACAATTATATTTATAGCGTACAGTTGTGCAGGGTATATGCACATTGAAGTCTGGCGGCTTAAAGTAACTTCCTTTGTTTATTTTCCTGTGCTGAATGTCTATCATCTGCCTATGATACTGATATACCCAACTATATTTGGATTATATTGCCCTCCTTCACTTTTGCATCATAAACAAATTTAATGTTCAGTCTTCCAGGTGAGTGGTAAATAAAATGAACAAAAGCTGTTCCAGCACTGATCCTTGTGGCACTTCATTAATCATCTTTCTCTGGTCTAGTCCAACCCCCTGCTCAAAGCAGGATCAATACCAACTAAATCATCCCAGCCAGGGCTTTGTCAAGCTGAGCCTTAAAAATCTCTAAGGATAGAGATTCCACCATCTCCCTAGGTAACCCATTCCAGTGTTTCACCCCCCCCTAGTGAAATAGTGTTTCCTGATATCCAACCTAGACCTCCCGCCTTGCACCTTGAGACTATTGCTCCTTGTTCGGTCATCTGCCACCACTGAGAACAGCCGAGCTCCATCCTCTTTGGAACCCCCCTTCGGGTAGTTGAAGGCTGCTATCAAATCCCCCCTCACTCTTCTCCTCTGCAGACTAAATAAGCCCAGTTCCCTCAGCCTCTCCTCCTAAGTCATGTCTCCCAGCCCCCTAATCATTTTTGTTGCCCTCCGCTGGACTCTCTCCAATTTGTCCACATCCTTTCTGTAGTGGGGGGTCCCAAAACTGGACGCAATACTCCAGGTGTGGCCTCACCAGTGCCGAATAGAGGGAAATAATCACTTCCCTGGATCTGCTGACAATGCTCCTATTAATGCATCCAAATATAGGTTAAGAATAGTGTAAGTCAAAACAAGGTCCAAGAGACAGCAGCTTTTTCAAAGAAAACTTTAAAGGGAATGTCAATTATTAAAAGAATAAATAAATGACATGGGAACTGTGCATGCGTTTGAAGGGTAACTTTGGCCCATAGACAGTTTGAGTGTGTATGTGTGTATTGCTATAATTGTTTTTTGCTTTTTTCTTGTTGGGTCTTTCAGATAAAAGCGTGACAGTTGTAAAGCTGATTGCTAATGCCACTTTTAGAGTATTGGGCTGAGATACAATATCTAACTAGTGGGTAAAAGATATTTCAGATACAATTCAGAATGATTAGACTACAATTTACTGGTAATTTTAAGGTATAAAATATGTCTGGGTGTATTTTTATTGTGTTATCTAGGGGACTACTTGTAGATGTGCAGTATCTGCTTTCATTAGCAAAAGATGCCCATCTCATTTTCCATTATCCATGCTGAAAGTTCAACCCTTAATATTTCTTTAAACATATTGTTATAAAACCGAACCACTTGCGTGTTATTCATATTATATCACTTGGCAATAGTACAGAAGACCTGAAACCTAGGAAATGTAATTTCTTCAGTTGCTTGCATTGTGAAAAACATCATCTTTTATGTCAGCTGGGTATGAACTGGAATTTTAGCAAACTTACCTATAATGCAATTGGACTTGATTTCATGCAAGAAAATAAATTTACTGGAGGACCTATAAATAAGAGAGATGCAGCATCAAGATGCTGGCAGCTGTGTAAGGTGGGGGGAATGAATGTTTGGCAAAGTATAAGGTACAGTTTAAGTATTACATGCTATTAAGAAATCCATTAAAAAGAGCATTTCTTCTGGATGCAGTTTTCCTTTTGTTTCATGAAAAAAATCTGTTACTAAAAATTCTAGAATGACAGAGAAGGGGGAGTTCTGACGGAATTTAGCATCTGGGAACCAAATTGCATTCTCACTGGCAGCCGTTAAGATTCAGAGTAACTCCATTCATGTCAGTGCAACTACTTTGGATTTACACTGCTGTAACTGAGAGCAGAATTTGTCCCTGCAGTTCTGTCTCTTCTCTTGCCCCGAAAGTTGTGGTCTAGGGATGTTCAGCTTGTCATCTGATAACACAAAAAGCACAATTTAATTGCAGTTCTACACATAAAAAGTAACAATTTCCTCACTGACTGACAGGCTCTAAATGGTTGTCACTTACAAAGTGCATAACTAGCATTTTCAGGTAGTTTATATGAGTTATGTCAACGCTGCAGTTTCTTGTGAAAGTTACACAAAAATGGCATTTTGCCTTTTATCAAAAATATGCATCTCAAACATCTTGTCAGTGACATAAGGGGTGGTAAGAGTGAGCATCCCAGAAAAAGTGTGACTCAAACAAGGAGACTTGGACAAAGCTGCCATCATAAATTGATTCTTCTTCCAGGAAATGAGTAAATACAGAACCCTGACCACAAGTAGGCTTACATTATGCAAACTCACTTTTGCAAAGTACTGCTAGAAGAATTCTTCTGTTTGTCACAGACTTTAAGCATGGAAGTAGGAGAAGTAGCTTGCCTGAGAAATGCAAGTGCCCTGCAAAAGACTGTCCCAAGATAACATCTTGATTAATTTCATTATAAGAAGCTCTGCTCCTGAAAATCTTTCTGAAAGTGAAATCACCACATCAGTTAATTTAATATTGTCTGATAGAATGAACTCACTCACTGCAGTAAGTATGGGGGTACTGGTATGTCCTGTATTAATATCATTTTACAGCTGGTGGTAGGTTGCATAGTGAAATAATAGAACTGGTTATGTGTGGACTCTGTATTCCCATCTGTAATCTAATAATCTGTCTAGATTTAATGGCAGAGCCAGCCATCTTCAAATACAACAAATGTGAATTATACATGGAACTGAAAGAAAAATAGTCTCCAATACTGTTTCATTGGTGAAAATTGATTCCGTACACTCAAACATATACTTTATATCATGCCACTTTATATTTTTTCAGTAGAAGCCCACATTATTATCTTCCATTTACTCTATCTTCTAATCTAGTGGTTCTCAAACTGTGGGACAGAATCCCAAAGTGGGTCACAACCCAATTTTAACGAGGCCACGAGGGCTGGCATTAGACTTGCTGGGGCTTGGGGCTGATGCTGAAGTCTGAGCCCCACCGCTCGAGGGCTGAAGCCCTTGGGCTCCCTGCCTTGGGTGGTGGGGCTTTGGGTTTGGCCCCCATACGGAGCAGTGAGGCTCGGGAAGGCTCAGGCTTCAGTCCCGGCTCCTGGGGTCATGTAGTATTTTTTCTTGTCAGAAAGGGTTCGTGATGCAATGCAGTTTGAGAACCCCTGCTCTAGTCACCTTTCCTTGGGGCATTGATAAACCCTACTTGTACATTCTGCTTTCCTCCACCCAGACTACAGGCTCTTGAAAGACACAGTATAGAAACATTCATTTAAACTAATAAGTATAAACCATTTTTTCATAAACAGATTAACTAAAAAATATAATTTACCTCCGTTCTAGAATGAAACAGGCTTAACATTATGCAATCCTGAGTCCAGGAGAAGTTACTTTAATTCAAGAAGGAAAGCAATGGAAGTTTTGCACTTCTTGGTTTTGTAGTGGCAATGAAAAAATATATAGTTTGGAAGAGCAGTGGGAAAGCCTGGCGTGTGACTGAGTCCTGGGTCCAGATATTTGTTCACCCTCTCTTTTGTGCTGCAGTTTAAGCTCTTCATCCTGTGTTAATACTACACAATATATTATGTTGAATGTGGGTATACTGTCTATGGCACAAAGCTCTTTACTTCCATACAATGTGCACTTTAAAAATTAAATGAGAAATGAAAATATGTGCACTTACAGTAAGAGAAAGATATGCTTTGAAATTGTCAGTGTGTGTCGCTTTTGGTTTCTTTCTAGGTTTTTACTTACAAACTCTGTATAAAAACCTGCCCCCAGATATGGGCACTCAACTTCAATTGGAACCAGTGGGAGCTCTGGATGTGCATGTCGGAGAATAAACTTTGACCTTGCAGTATGTGGTTATCTTCCCTCTCTATATTTATAAATTCAATCTGAAACTTTTCAAAGTTCTTTACTTAGTGAAGTAGTTGTAAGAAACCAATAACATATTTACAAGCTTCTCTGTCAATTATCTTGAAACTTTAAACCTGCTTAGAACACCTGGGTGTCATCAGTAATATAGGTGTCTCAGTAACATATAACAGAAACAGGCACAATTGAAGCTGAAGAGGCTGATTTTTCTTATTGAAAAATGGTTCATTTTAATTAGTATTTAGACCAGTCCTGGAGTGATAGAAGGTACTACATTAGTTGTGGGAATGCATGTACACATTGTGTGTATACAGACAAATACACACACAAACATACAGATAGTGTGTTTGTGTGCACATATATATTGTGTCTATAGTAATGTTCTCATACTGGTATTATACTGTAATATCAATGACTGTAAATATGTTTTGTAGTCACTGTGGAAAACAGAAGAGATTTTCATCTGAGAACAAATGAAATATTTAAAGAAGGTGAATGATGATATTTCCATGGGGCATCTTAATAATAACTCAGAAAAGAAAGTGTGTGTACATACAGATAATCAAAATGGCCAATGGTATATTATAATAAGCACTTAGAACTGCTACATTTTCTTAATTCTAGAAAACCAATCAAATAACTGTGTTAGGTTACCTGCAGAATAAAGATCCTGATAGACACTAAGGTATATATACATTCAATATTCTGATGATAAAGAATTAAGGCAAAATGGAGAGAAATTAGTTCTGGTCTTTATGTAGTGAATTCTGAGCTGGTAAAACTGTCTTCAGCCTTTAGGTTCAATAGTTAACTCCACACAAAGAACAATAGACAACAGTGTCAGAGTACCTTATATGGAGGAACTGATATCTTGGACTACTCTTAGACAAATGAATGGACAAATGTACATGCTGTCAAAACTGAAAATTAATTCTGCCTTTGTGTAGCAGCGTGAGGCTACAAACACCTCCCCAATAGGTACCACTAAGGGAAATATCTCTGACTTTGGTGCACTGGGTGTGCACACGCACACACTTGAAGTGGAATGGACATGTGCAAAACATCTCAAAGAACAGCAGTTACAGAAAAGGTTAACAACTAGTTTTTCTCTGTGCTGCTTCCAAAGTGGAATCTTGGATTTTACTTAAGATAGTTGAGCACTGATAATATTTTGCATTTATATAGTGTTTTTTCTTACAAACAATAGACAGAGTACTGCAGAAATTCAGCCTCTTCTGTGTGGAGAGAACCAACTGGCTTATGGGATGTAGAACAGTGGGAGGAAGGGCAATACAGACAGATATCCACACCCTGTCACCAAGGTTTTGGTGGATTGTAATTATGTAATAGTTTACAATTGGGAAATGGCATAGTGCACTAAGGACCTGGTACAGTGGAGTACATGCAAGTAAGTACCCCTCCCTTGTGTGACTAGTCACATTTACTTTAATGGCTGTACTTCTAGATCTGTAGGACCTCAATGAGAGCCATTCCATTGAGTCACAGTGATTTCAACTGACTTTGGACTAGGAATAACGGTTTACAGGGTCAGGCTCTAAGGTATTCACTGATGTGAAAAAGAAACACAGGAATGGTCGTTTGTATGTACAACCAACATAGGAAATAATAGAGACTTGTTTTGTACGCAACTGCGTGTTATAATATGTAATTTATTATGAGATCCATGCATTCTGAGGTGATTTGATAACAACAGTTTGGTGTTTGATTATTTGTACGATGGTAGCACCTAGAGGCCTACCTGAGATCAGGGCCCCTTGTGTAGGCACTGTACAAACACACAGCAAGGGACAGTCTTTTCCCTGAGTGTTTTACAGTGGAAATAGATAAGACAGACAAGGGGGACAAAGAGTGTGTTATCGCCATTTTTCAGATGGGGGCACTGAAGCACAGGGGGAGACTTTCCTAAGATCATACTGGAAGTCTGTGACAGTGCAAGGAATTGAACCCAGATTTCAAGCCACATTGCCAAATGGATAGATTTTCTAGTGCTTTGGAAAATTTCTTGGGTAATAACATTTATAATCTAGAGAACGAATCTTTTTGCTGGCTTCTTCAGTTCTGATTGCATATCTTGTCTCAAGAAAAAAATCAAACACCTCAGTGATAGAATTTTAAAAAGATGATATTAGATTCTTATGCAAATTCAGGAAAATGTCCATAAAACAAAATTTATATTTATCAATTAGATTCACTATGAATATTCAGGTTGCTATGCAAATAGATCCAGCATTGTTTTAAATTTGCAGTATAGATTTAAATCTTCTATTTCAGCTTAAAAATGTGTACATCTTTATTGAGTTCTATTTTTCCTGAGATAAAATCGGGTCCTGAATGCTCATTATTTTTCAGAGTAGCTAATTTGAACAGACCTGTCACTCCTAAGTACCAGGAGTTTGGGGATATTGACTTTCTATTGAATTTTTTTAGGGGGAATTAATAATGTTTCATGTCCTATGAGATGATTATCTGCACTACTGGTATCCCTGTTAGGCCTAGGCTGGGCAGTCAGCATATCAGAGTTACTGTTTATCAGAATTCCTCAACCTGGGATGAAAGAGATTCCATCTATCCATGAAATGTTGTTGGATTTCAGACATGAGACTCTCATATTAGTCTATTTGGTTAGAAATTATTTGTATAAAAATCTGCCTGCCTTCATGTTTGGGAACTTTCATATACAGAACTCAATTTACTGAAATAACTCCAAGGTTTTTTCAACTCTTGTTTTTTTGTTTTTTTTTTAAAGGAGTCTATTAAACAAAATAATACTAGGCTTGAAAACACTGCTGCAGAAACAAACCTGCTTTTTTAATGTCTAAACTAGTATGCTTTTTCTTTTTTCTTTTTGTTTTTTATCTGAACCCATCAGAAGAACTGTTTCTCTCATTCCCTCTGCCTTTTGTTCATTTTAAACACCGATCATTGATGACCTTCACATAACAGCATATGCCGTCTACCCATCACGTATGGGGTTTTATGTCTGATTTGTGAATGAGTGAGTCATTGCCCTGAAGTTTGAGAAATTGAGTAGTTGACTAAAATAATTTTATTTCTCTTACTCATGGCAGTGATTCATTATTGCCACCTCTTGAGGTGATATTAACCCTCCTGTAGTTTTATACTAAGCCCTTGCTAATGGGCTATCATGTTAATTATTGTGCTTTAGTTTATGGGGAAACCACACCAGCAAGATTAATATGATCAACATACACAATTCTAACCAGAAATTTCTATTTAAGAAAATTGTTCAGAACCACAGCCAAAGGCAGTTAGTTCATCATGTTGCACTGTAATAGGCATGTACTGAGTCAACTTAATCTTTAATAGAAATTGGCTAAATATTAAAATTCCATCCCTGCTCCTCCATCCCTGCCCCCGCCCTCCAGGCTGTTTTGTCTATCGCTAATTACTAAAATGCCAAAAAGTTAGTGATTGTATGTTCAAGATTAGTAGGTGACTTATTTCCTCAATTCCTAGTCCCAAATTTTAAAATACAGATGGGATAATTGCAGGAAGGAGAGGACACTATCTCTATCAGTAGCAGCCAACCTTAACCCAAGCTATGAAAGCTAATAAAAGTTTAAAAAAAAATGATTAGATTACTTATGACAAAATTCAGCCATGGGAAAAAATCCCAAGAACATTAGTATAAGCATATGTGCTAGGTACATTCAGTGATAACTTGATATCTACTACATGGTAAGAAAATATATATCAAGTAGGATCCCGAAGGGATCAGTTTTGGGTCTGGTTCTGTTCAATATCTTCATCAATGATTTAGATAGTAGCATAGAGAGTACACTTATAAAGTTTGTGGATGATACCAAGCTGGGAAGGGTTGCAAGTGCTTTGGAGGATAGGATTAAAATTCAAAACGATCTGGACAAATGGTCTAGTATATAGGATGAAATTCAATAAGTCAAATGCAAAATACTCCACTTATGAAGGAATAATCAGTTGCACACATACAAAATGCCTAGGAATGAGTACTACAGAAAGGGATCTCAGGGTCATAGTGCATCACAAGTTAAATATGCCTCAACAGTATAACACTGTTGCAAAAAAATCAAACATCATTCTGGGATGTATTAGCAAGAATGTTGTAAGCAAGACACAAAAAGTAATCCTTCTGCTCTACTCTGCACTGATTAGGCCTCAACTGGATTATTGTGTCTAGTTGTGCATGCCACATTTCAGGAAAGGTGTGGACAAATTGGAGAAAGTCCAAAGAAGAGCAACAAAAATGATTAAAGGTCTAGCAAACATGACCTATGAGGGAAAATTGAAAAAACTGGGTTTGTTTAGTCTGGAAATGAAAAGACTCAGAGATGGGGACATAACAGTTTTCAAGTACATAAAAGGTTGTTACAAGGAGGAGGGAGAAAAATTGTTCTGCTTAACCTCTGACGATAGGACAAGATGCAATGGCCTTAAATTGCAGCAAGAGATGTTTAGATTGGACACAAGGAAAAACTTCCTAACCATCAGGGTGGTTAAGCATTGGAATAAATTGCCTAGGGAGGTCATTAAATCTCCAACATTGGAAAATTTTAGGAGCAGGTTAGACAAACACTCGTCAGAGATGATTAAGACAATACTTAGTCCTGCCTTGAGTGCAGGGGACTGGACTACAAGATTTCTTGAGGTCCTTCCCAGTTCTATGATTCTATATGGGTAGGATATAATCCAGGCTTTCATGTTCATCATGATACTTTGAGTGATCTGTGGCATTGGTCATATGTGCTGTAAGGCATGAAATATTTAGGAAAATTTATTCTTTTGCCTACTTGCTTTTATAAACCACCTATATATTCCTAAAAGGAAATAGATGTGGTTGTATGCTTATATAACAAGCATGCAATAATATAAATGACCTTCACTAGCAAAAATACATGTTACAAAAATATTGGGATATGTAGCAGTATTTTTTTTTTATTTTGGGAAGAAAAAATCATACACCAGTCTTGAACCTAAAACCTGTGGTATATTGGCCCTGTAACTATACCTATAAAGCTTCTCAGTGTGGTGGTCTGGCCCTCCGGACATAGGGCTACAGATTGAGGTTGGTGAAAGTGCTAAGCCTTGGCTAACAGGGCCACATCCTTTAAGTCAGTCAGAAGTTCATGCTTTAAGACCCTGAAGTCCCAGGTTTAAGCCTAACTGCTGATAACTCACCCAGACTTGCAACATTTATAGTTTGCAAATCTTTTGTTGTTTGAGTGTATTTAAAAAACCCTAAGAGACTCGGTTTATCCAGTCCTCCTCAAACAGAGAGGACACTAAACTTCTTGCAGCAGCTGAGCTCCTACAGCAATAACTCACTTGCTTTTAAGATTCCTGCAGAGGAAGTTAGTGACCTTGTGGCTTTCTGTTAGAGAGGAAGGAAGATGAAGTGATTATTGGAATACAAAATATGGCCTTGCTTCGATATTCACAGTCATTTAGTATCTCAAAAGTCTCCTAACAAGGATGCATTCAGAACAGATTAACAATGGTGCTATTGCCATTATGGCTAAATGTAAAACAAGCTAGAATGTAAAGAAACATAAATGACTCACATTCTTAAAAAATCAATCTGAAACTGTTTCTTCTAAAGCTGAATCTCCTGCTTATGCTATTAGTAGTCAGATCTCTAAAGTGCCAGACAATGGTAATGGAGCAGGCAAAGATGTCTGTAGTGAAAGGCAAAGGAGTAAAAGACAGCCTTTCTTGAAAAATTCCACTCCAGCAGATGACAATATGTCTACACGTGATTTTTTTAGAGCCTTGTCTTTGTCTTGACTGTAAAGAAGTTACCTGCTTGTGCATTGACATTTGCATTCTTTGTTACCTCAAGCAGATAGTTACACGTAGATGGGAACATTTTATCCAGTGGAGTAAACTTGAGTTATCCCTTACCTTTGAAAGACTAATTTTTACTAAGGGAATTTAGGTGAAATAAGGTCTCATCTACATTGTGAATTTTACCTTAAGGGGGATCTGGTTATTTTGTGCCCAAAATAAATTTAAGGACCTTTTTTTTTTTTTTTTTTAGTAACACAACTGATACCAAACATCACTTCAGGCTATTAACATAACAAGGTAACAAATCAGAAAGCAGCCACAGTCTTACATAATAGTTTGCAGGACACGGTGCTGCTTTGTATAGAAACCTTTTCTGCTCATTCATGTTGTTGTTCATTTTGGATACAATTCTGTGCCTTGTTTGGGCAACTGAAATACAGCTCACACCCTCCTTCTGTAATTTAACAGGTTAACATAATATATCTGGAATGCAGCTCCCACAACTCCACCATATAAATAGCGTTGCAGCATCCTTATAGAATTTTGAGCCACTGTAGCACATAAGTGGAAACTTACATCCCTGCCTGTCTCCTCCACCCTCACCTGAATTTGCACTCCTCAAAATAAATAAATAAAACCCTGTAGGAAGAAAATAAACTTGGAGGTATAACTATAACAGCCTCTGAGTTAATTAGCCTGCTTAACTTCTACTATGTGTTGCTGTCTTCATCTGAAGCAGACAAAGACAAGCAGGAGTTCTATGGTTGGCCATCATCTTATAGCCACTCTAGTTAGAGAAGAAGAGAAACACACTGTTAAACTAATAAGGACTGAAGGAGAGAGACAGTGTGTCACAGAATTTTTCTCGCTAATTGCTGATGCCATGTGCCAGCAGCTTATAAGGAGGAACCAAGACAGTTAAAAATCTCAGAGAGCTAATGAGGAGATGGAGAAATAGGTAATTTTAAATCATACTTGATAAAAAGACCTGGCCTTTTGACACCTCCCAATGGCTTCTTCATTATCAGGGAGAGCCAAGAGGGACAGTGCTCCTGGAAAGAAAACTATTTTGTAATAGTATTTATTTGAAGAAAACATTTGTTGTACAGCAGAGGCTACTAGAAAGATCAGCATTTACCACGGTGTGTTACTTGATTTTACCCCCGTATTTCTTATATCTCTAGTGGGAAATACAACAAATATTGCAATACGTGAACAGTATATGTTGGATTTTAGTGGTGCCCACTATACAAAGGAGAAGATAATTCCTGAACAAATGTGAACTCCTACATTAATTTGCTATGGGAAGAGGTATATAGTAAGAGCAGTGAAAGAAGTTCACTTGCACTTCCAGAGACTTATATTGGCCATATTCAGCTTCTGACACCATTGAAAAACAATCTCCTATCCAACAATTTCCCCTATTGTCATTCTGCAGTGTTTTGATGACATTAACTGCCAATTGAAATCCCTTCTCTTCTCTTACTGTCACCATCTGGCTACAGTTCCACTCCAATCAATTTATCCAGGCTTCTTGATTTATACTAGGATTCAGAATTGTTTGGTTTTTTTAAATGCAAGAATTCTGCCAATCTGAAGACCACAGTTATTCCCCTTGAGGATCATGGAGGCTGAAATTTTCAAGCATGGCAGGGCTGGCAAGATTTGATTTTACAGAGCTAGCAGCAAGCAAAGATATCTCTAGCCTTGTACCAGGCCACATCATCTCCTTGCCATGCCATATAGTCAATCTTTGTGCATTTAAAGTATCAGACAGTTACATTATGTGATCAGAATTCTAGTGTGTGTTACAGCAATCCAGACTTCCCGCCACATGGAAATCGTGTTGTCTTCCTCATTCACTGTTAGAAACAATGATTTTAAAAGAAAAATGAGAACCGATTGTTCTGTAGTGATATGGATTGCCACAGTAAGACAGCGGTAACAGATTTATGAAAAGAGATACAGAAATATTAAACCACTGGCTTTGGTATTTTATGGCATACAAAATACAAACAGATTCTAATTTGAGGTCCAATAAAACTCTAAGATTGGTGTAATGAAACCCTGAAAGAAGTTAAAATTTGAATTTGAATTCTCCTGTCTCTCTTTAATCAAAGCATAGTGTAACTTGGTTATATGTTGTGTGTACTTATTATAGCATACCTGCTAGTACTCATTAATAGCCAGTTGGCTGCCTCTATTTTTGAAGGTTTAATATGTGAACATTATCACCCAACGTGTCACCCCAGAAACAAGTTTACTTTAAAAAATCATTGAAATCCATTCAGCATGTTTAAAATTGGACTCAGTGGGCCTGTGCAGGGTATACACGGTCAATCACTGTGAAGCCATCCCCGTGGCAGTCCCCAGCCCCTCACCCACCAAGTCTGCACCATGCTCAGCCCCCACCTTCCAGCTCAGCCACCCAGGGTCAATGTCACTCCCCATACCTGAGCGGGGACACAGGTTGCTGGAAATGGGGGTCAGGGTGGCAGGCCCCTAAGGGGACCCCGCATGGAGGAGCTAAATCCACAGCAGCAGCAAGGAGAAGTGGTGGTGGCCACTCCACTGTCTATTGAGGTTTGGCCCTGATGGCCCCTTCATC
This sequence comes from Mauremys reevesii, assembly GCF_016161935.1. NCBI lineage: Eukaryota > Metazoa > Chordata > Testudines > Geoemydidae > Mauremys > Mauremys reevesii. The sequence continues at coordinate 82,280,323 of NC_052630.1, forward strand.
ATGAAAGGGGGAAGAGGGAGGGCAGCAGGTCCAAAACTGAATGAATGACATTGCAACCTGTTGTATGGAGGTCAGGGGGCCAAATGTGAGCAGCACCGAGACCCCCATGCACCAGGTTGCAGTGCCACTCACTCAGATTTGGCCCTGGCACCTGGCTGTCATGACAGAGGACCAGTGGGGCCAAACCTGAGTGGGCCGAGGGGCAGCCAGAGCTGCTCATCCTTGCCATTGCCAGTGATATGTGCCATGTGTGGTATACACACATACAGTTGTGGGTGCACTGAGAGTTTGATCATTGATTTCAATGAGAGCAGGATTGGGCCCAGTGTGTGTGACTGTGGCCATTATATATATACACAGCACATCTGCAGTGATGATAAACGTGATGAAATGCAGAGGCATGTAATAAATTGTGCAACCATGTGATAAATTAATTTATTATGCACTTTGGACTGTTTCATCTGCCCTCTGCCCATTAATTCTTCTCCCCCAGGACATACTCCAGCATTCCAAACCTATGAGCACATTCACACAGCTGCCATTAAAAAATAAAAAAGAAATTAACCTTCCAGGGAGGTGCTTCCTCCTCCTACTGAATGTAGAATTTCGTCCCAAATTACATCTGCTCAGAGCAGGGTGGGAGAAAATCAGTCCAGTAACAGCTTTTCAAGGCATAAAGATGTCATGACTTTAATGCTGATAATGGCTTTGCAGGACTACAAATGGAGACTTTATAACTGGGAAGGGGAGATTCCCAGCTTTCCGATGGATCCAGTAACCTACTTCTAAAATTGATAGCTACTAAAATAGTAAACTTCTAAATCATGATATACGTACATATAAACGTGGTATTTTAGGTCATTTTTAGGGTTTTATGGATCCCTTGAAGCGCTGTACAGTTGGACTCCTGGTAAATTACCTGGCTTTACAGGCAAAGGGATGGACAATATAATCCAAACACATTTTTTTTTTAAATTTGTACAGATGTTTGCAAGAATTTTTCTATAGTATAAGTGGCATGTACAGGATGCATGATACTGCTGTGTAAGGGTTTTATGGGCAATGTGGGATGACCTGTGTAAACATTTATGACTTTGCCACTATTGAGTAGTGCAGTCATCTCCAGTGGATAAAATGTTTATGTCACGGCAAACCAATCATGTGTTCTCTGTAATAAATAATGTAATATAAACATGGTTCTGATTGTGCCTGAGCCATATTAACTGCTAGATGCAGAAATTACTGGATGAAATTATATGGCCTGTGTTTATGTAGGAGGTCAAACTCGGGGGAGGGGATAATAATGGTCTGTGATGGGATGCACTCACCCCGCACCAGACGAGAAGAGGTTAACGCCACTTTTTGGGCTGAGGAAGCCATGCCCCCTTCTCCCTACTGGGCATGCTCCAGGTGTACCAGTATAAAAGAAAGCAGTCCAGCTCAGACAGGGGAAGATGCTGGCGGGGAAGGATGTGTGCCAGGAGCTCCTGCTGCAGACAGCCTCCAGCCTGTGCCAGAGGGGAGCAGAGATGTGGACCACAACCTCAGACCCCAGTAGCCCATGGAGCCCCAGGGAGCAGCGGTGCTGGGGAGCTAAGAGATCCCAATGCCTCCTGGACTACAGCACCTGAGACTGTGGTAGGAAGTGACCCAGGGTGGTGTCAGAGTGGTATCTCCCACTGAGGTAAGCTCGGCGTGTTTCAGTGGGACTCCCCACTGAGCTGATAGCTGGTCATTCCAGCACTACTAAGGCCCTGGGTCGGGGCCCGGTGGAGACGAGTGGGCCCCATGAACTCTGGCCATTGGGCCACACTTCCCTGACAGTAGGGGCATGTTTCATAGACTCCAGCTGCTAGGCTGTACTACCCTGAATGAGCAGGGCATTTGCATAGACTCCAACCATTAGGCTGTGCTGCCTTAACAGTAGGTGTGTTTCATGGACTCAGCTGCTGAACCACATTATCCTGAGTGGGAGAGAGATTTGTATGGACTCTGACTATTGGGCCGCACTGCCCTGACAGTAGGAGTACATTGTTTGAGCTCCAGCTACTAGGCTGTGCTACCCCAACCGAGAAGGGTGACCCTATGAACTCTGGGGCCACTCTACCCCACAGCTAAGCCCAGACATGTGGACTTGAGTTGCGGGGAGCGGGGAATAGGCATGCATCTGCCCCTATTCCCTGAGGAAGGCAGGCACACTTGCCCCGCACCGGATCGGGCCCACCTTAATCGTGTCATCTGGTCCCATCTGGCTTTAATATTTATAGTGAATTCCTGGCATCAATGAAATCAGTGAATGGGAATTGTTTAAGAATACTTTTTACTAGATGCCTAAAATGTCATAATCCTATAATCAAGGAAGGAGGCATATTGGTTATAAAACCAACCTGATTTAGAGGGGAAGTAAAGGCATTTACTTATGAAAGAAAGGCATATATATATATGAAAGAAAGAGGAAGTTGATAGTAATGAATATAAATCAGAAGCTAGGAATTGTAGAAAATAGATAAGGGAAGCAATGGGACACAAGGAGACATTGATGGCCAGCAGAGTTAAGAACAAAAAGGAGCTTTGGGGATATATGGGGGGGGAAAGAATTCTGACAATGGTCCAGTACTAGATGGAAATAGTAAAATTATCAGTAATAATGCAGAAAAGGCAGGTGTGTTTAATAAATATTTCTGTTCTGTATTTGCAGAAAAACAGATGATGCAGTCACATCATATGATAACACCTTTTCCATTTCATTTGTATCTCAGGGGACGTTAAATGACAGCTACTAAAGTTAGACATTTTAAAATCAGCAGATCCAGATAACTTGCATCGAAGTGTTTTAAAAGACCTATCTGAGGTCATCAGTGGACTGTTAGTATGATTTTCAGTAAGGTTTGGAATATTGGGGAAGCTCCAGAAGACTGGAAGAAAGCTAATGTTGTGCCAATGTTTAAAAAGGGTAAGCGGGATGACCTGGATAACTATAGGCCTGTCAGTTTGACATCAGGCATTATCTTACTTTAAGCGAGATAATGGAACGGCTGATACAGGACACAATTAATCAAGAATTAAAGGAGGGTAGTCTAATTAATATCAACAACATAGTTTTGTGGAAAATAGATTCTGACAAACTAACTTGATATCTTTTTTTTTTTAACAAGATTGCAAGTTTTTGATGGCTAGTGTTACTGTAATGCTTACACTTCTGTATGGCATTTGACATGGTATCGCATGACATTTTGATTAAAAAACTAGAATGATATAAAATTAATATGGCACACATTAAATGGATTAAAAGATGACTAACTGATGGGTCTCAAAATGTAATTGTAAATGGGGAATTTTCATCTAGTGATTGTGTTTCCAGTGGGGTCCTGCGGGCATTGGTTCTTGGCTTTGTGCTATTTAGTATTTTATATCAATGACCTGGAAAAAAAATAATAAAATCACTGAAAGTTTGCAGATGACAGGAAAATGGAGGAGTGGTAAATACTGAAGAGGGTAGATCACTAACACAGAGCGATCCGGATTACTTGGTAAACTGGGTGCAAGCAAACAATATGCATTTTCATGCAGCTAAATGTAAATGTATACATCTGGGAACAAAGAATGTAAGCCATACGTATTGGATGGGAGGACTCTATCCTGGGAAGCAGTGACTGAAAAAAAAACCTTATGAGTCATGGTGAATAATCAGTTGAAAATGACCTATTAGTGCAGTTCTTTGGCCAAAAGAGTTAATGTGATCCTTGGATGCCTAAAGAGGGGACTCTCAAGTAGGAGTAGAGAGGTTATATTACCTCTATTTGGCACTAGTACAGCCACTGCTGGAATACTGTGTCCAGTTCTGGTTTCAACAATTCAAGACAGAGGTTGAAAAATTGAAGAGGGTTTAGCAAAGAGCCACAAGAATGATTAAAGCAGGACCTCAGTGGTTCAGGAACCAAATTAGCTATCAACATTACCCGAAAGAGCCACAGGGGAAATATTTTGTGTGTGTGTGTGTGTGTATGTATACGTCTGTGTGTGTGTGTATATACACACACACACAAACTAAATATTTATATATAATTTTTTATCAAAATTCTCACAGCAAAATGACTGACCAAGTATTTTTTTATCAACTACAATTGGTTAATAACATAGTAAAAGCATCCTGACTGGTTAATAACTTTGTGTGATTTAATTATTAATCAATCTGTGTTTTAATATCATGTGCTGCAAAGAGCCCCAGGAGGCACATTAAAGAGCCAAGTGTGGCTCGCAAGCCTCAGTCTGAGTATCACTAGGTTAGAAAACCTGCCTTATAGTGATAGACTCAAGGAGTTCAATCTATTTAGTTGAGCAAAGAGAAGGTTAAGGGATGACTTGATTAGTGTATAAGTGCTTACTGGGAACAAACATTTAATAAGGGCTCTTCCGTCTCATGAGGAAAGGTATAACACTATCCAATGGCTGGTAGTTAAAGCTAGACAAATTCAGAGTGGAAATAAGGTGTAAATTTATAACAGTGAGGGTAATTAACCACTGGAACAATTTACCCAGGGTTGTGGTGGAGTCTCCATCACCAACCATTTTTAAGTCAAGTTTGGGTATTTTTCTAAAAAATATGCTTTAGGAATTAGACGAGGGAAGTTGCCATGGCCGGGAGCGAGGCCGTGGTTGAGGCCACGGCCCAGAGCTATGGCTGTGGCTGCAGCTAGAAGCAGAGCCACAGCTGGGAGCAGAGGCTGAGGCTGAGGCAAAGAGGGGCTGGATGGCACTTCCTCCCCACCCCCTGTGGTGGCTGGCCTGGACCCCACTGTAACCCCCCCCCCCAAATGTTCTTCTGCTTCTCCTCTGGGGTTGGGGGGATGTGCACACCACAGTTTGGGGACCACTGCCATAAAAGCTATTTCTAGTACCTTAAGTCTACGTTCAGGTTTTCAGAATTTCAGGCTTCTGCTGTTAAATTCAACCTGCCACAATAATCTTTCTCTCCTCACCCGCCACCCCATTGCCTTAAGCATAGAATTTCCTCCCCAGATGAAATTCTTTTGAGGTTCAGAATGGACAAAATTAATGGACAAAAAAGACAGGTTGAAAATCCAGTATCTCATGCTCACAAGGTGTAGGGATGCTTTCTTTTTACCTCTGGAAAGCTCTGCAAGTCTTTATATATATATATAATTATATAAACTATTTATTTCTAGCCCTACCAGAACATTCATTACTGGACTTTAAAAACATCACTTTATAACTTGTAGGAAAGCTTTTTAAGATCATTTTTAGAGGTTTCTAAAATGAATTGGTTATAATTTTTCTATTCTCCTGTTCATGTCTTTAATTATATGCCATAAAATATATACTATGTGAAATGGAGCCAAGTTAATAATAATAACAATAAACTTAGTTTTTGCATTGCTTAACTTTTTGTGGATTTTAACTGGCAAATGTAACTGTGTATTAAGACAGTATTTTATATTTAATATGTAAGCACACAAACTACAGTGGTTTTCCATAGGAGTGAGAGTTACTTCAGAGTTTTGCTATAGAAACTCCACCTTCCAATATCAAAGCCCCTTTGTTGCACTCCATGGCCAATCCCACATAACTGAGAAAAAATAGCAACTGCAGCTGGACTCAGCTTCCCGACGAATAACTCAGCCAGCTGCAAATTCATGACTTCATCTGGTTTCCTGGGTCTTGCATAAGTTTGGGGAATGTTTTTAATCCATTAAGTCATTTAAAAAAAAAAAAAAAACTCCCACCCCTCCCGATTACATCAGGGCTGTATGGAAACCTTGTTGCCAGGTTTATTAAGCAGACTATTTCTTTTTCAGAATGTCTTTAATAAAAAAGAAAATTCTCTCTGACTTGAGATACTTACAACACTGATTTGAAAGGGGCTTTGAGAAATAAGAGTGTTAGGCATGTTATGAGAACACTAAGAATTAGGAGTGGGTGAAATAAGTGACAAAGCTCTGATCTGTCCTGAGGTGTGGCTGGCAAATAATTAAAATGAAGCGATGACAACAATTTGAGAAATCAGAAAATTAATATGTCCATCTCCATGAAACTGGCTATATGGAAAATTTCAGTATTGTAATAGGAAGAAAAATGGTTTTGGGAGGTGTGGGTTATGTGTGTGGTGGTTGGGTTTTTTGGGGGGGGGGGAGGGTTGGTTGTCATTGAGGTGACTTATGTAATGCTGTGAGCACTTGTGTACTTTATAAAAGAGGAAATTAAACTAAAAGTGTGAACACTATAACTGACCTCAGTCTCCAAAGCCACTTCTAGTAAATCTTTGTCATTACTTTGTGTCTTGCTTTTGTAGTGAGGTCCAGTCTTGAAACCCCTCAGCCGCAGGATTAGACTCACAGTTCCTAAATTCACATACTTCTCTGGGTCCACCTGTCTGAGGACCATGTGCATTGCTGTAAGTTGAGCTAGCAAGTTTATCCTCTGAATTTCTTTGCTGGTATTGGTTTAAAATGAGGGTGACCATATCATATGTTCCGGTTTGGCTGGGACAGTCCCTTTTTTAGGCCCTGTCCCAACTGGACAAATACTCAGTTTTGTCAAAAAAGTGCAGTGAGACTCCTAGCAGGATGCAGAGGAACATGCTGGGGGCGGGGGGGGGGGGGGGAAGGCAGCACCAGCCCTGCGCTGGAGGGAGAGCTAGGGAGAGCAGCTTGGGCCAGCCAGCCGGCCCTGTATACTGTGGGGAGAAGGGGGCCTCGGGCGGCCCCGTGCCTGGGGACTCCTCAAACCACCAGCCCCGCATGCAGGCGGGTGGCAGGGGACTCAGAGGACCAGCCCCATGCACAAGGAGGAAGGGTGGGCTCAGACAGGGGGGAAGAGGACTGCAGGGGGAAGGGGAACCAGGGGCGGGCGACGGGGGTCAGAGGACCAGCCTCGCTCTCGGGTGGGCAGGAGGGGGGCTTGGAAGACCAGCACTGTGCATGGGGGGCTTGGACCAGCCCCATGTGCGGGGTGGGGGAGGCAGCAGGGGGGCTCAGGCCAGCCCCCTAGCACCAGTGGGGAAGGGGACATCAGGCTGGCCCGTGCAGGCAGGAGGCAGGACTCAGACCAGCCCCATGCACGGCATAGGGCAGGGGGCCCCCGGGGGGGAGGGGGGGGGGGGGGTGTGGGCAGCAGAGGGGCTCAGAGGATAAGCCCCATGTGCGGGTGAGCAGCGGGGGGACTCGACCAGCTCTGCATGTGTGGGGCGGGAGGGGGGTCATGGGTGGGTGCTGGGTGGGGTGTCAGGCCCCCCTGGGTGCCAGTGTGGAGGGGGACCTCAGGCTGCCCCCCCACAGGAGACAGGGAGGGCTTGGGCTGGCCCCATGTGGGATGGGTGGGGCAGGCTCGGGCTAGCCTAGGGGGTGTTCTGTTTTCCATTTGGGAAAATATGGTCAACCTATTTAAAATCCATGCCCTTAATGTCATTTGTATGCGCACTATTTCTTATTATTTAGTACAAAGGACTTAGGTAGTAAAAAGTAAAAATACATATTAAGAAATGCATATGTTCAATTTGCCATCATGCAGTATTTGTTACCTTATGGACAGTTTTTAGCAGAGATGGACCTGAAACAAACTGCTGATCCAAACATCCCTGAACTCTGGGGTATTCAAAATCTAGCTCTATAGACTTGAACTCATCTCTAGTCTTTAGTGGTTTTTACTTTAAGTACTGTTTCCTCATTCTAGCCAATTATATTAAAAGTAAGTATTTGTACCACAAGGAAATATACATGCCCAGGACCTAGTGATTATTTAAAAGTTGCTCATTTAACTCCAATATCAGCTACCCAATGACTTTAGGACCTCTTCAGTGCAATCAAATTTCTTTTATAGTATTCTTAACAAAGTAAGTACTTTGCAGTGCGGGAAACTTTGGCAGTGGGTTAAATATCACCATTAAAGGAATACTGAAACAATGTAAACTAGTGTATTTTAGGAGAGTTACAGGTTGAGAATGTTCGAATTATGAGGTAAATGAGGTAAGTGCTATGCCAATCCTGATCTTATTTTAAAAATGGTATAGCAAATTGAATTGGCCTCATTAGCGCTGACCCTCCCACTTGGTAAGGCAACTCCCATCTTTTCACGTGCTATATATTTATACCGGCCTACCGTACTTTTCACTCCATGCATCTGATGAAGTGGGTTCTAGCCCACGAAAGCTTATGCCCAAATAAATTTGTTAGTCTCTAAGACACCACAAGGACACCTGATACAGACTAACATGGCTACCCCTCTGGAATCTGTGCTATAGATGCTACTGCTCTCCCTGAAGAATAAAACAAAACAATTGCGAATTCTGTTCAACAACGATTAATGCAACGTTTTGTATCCCGGTGCTAAAATATTAAACACAGAAAACGGCAGGGCAAAACATCTAGCAAATGGACTATGAATAGCGTGTAAAGTTAATGATAGATCTTGTCTCTCACACACTTTGCAGTACAAAATAGCAATGTTGGTACATTAACTTTGAGGGAGTATGATGAAGATGTGAAACACTGTGTAATGTTTAATTTCACATGTATCTAAAACAAATGTAACCACAAAGTCATGGTCCCTGAAGAGCTGACTGACAACTTGAACTGCATCCCCACAACATCCTTGTCAAAGATCTAACTGTACATTACTACTGACAGGGAATGGCAGTTAAGCTCTTCTTAAAATGAAGGAAAAAATTGAGAGATGCACAGGCTATAATACTGGAAACAGAGGGTAAATTGTTGTTGCCCTTCTTCCTGAATCCTGGGAGGGGAAGAAATAAAGTACCTTTTGTATATTTGTAGATCTAGGTAACATTTTAGTCAGACTAACTTGAAAACTGACCCTGGAAAATCTATCAAGGGAAACCAAACCCTTGATACAGTTGATCCCCATGATACAGTTGAAACAATCAAAATATCTATTTTCTGCAAAATGTTAAAGGAAACAACCTGTTCTTTATGATACCGAGAGCCAAATATTCAAATGGGCCTCAGTCTAGCCTTGAAAATTGTAGACACTGTTTTTATGTGCAAGCCAATTTGTGCATGCAAACTTCATCATGCGTAGATCAGGAAGTCAGGCATATAACTAACCATTTTGTACACACATTACATACACAAATTGACGTATTTGGAGAATTGCTTTCACAAAAGGTTGCAAACATGGTTTTCCAACTCCACTTTTCAAAATTTGGCCCACATTGGCAGTTTAATTCCAACTTACAAGATGTTTATAAATTAAGAACATTTCTAATTTAGTGATGGTTGGGGATATTGATTAAGATCAGGGGTGGCCAACTGGTGGCTCCAGAGCCGCATGCGGCTCTTCAGAAGTTAATATGTTGCTCCTTGTATAGGCACCGACTCCTGACCTGGAGCTACAGGTGCCAAGTTTCCAATGTGCTGGAGGGTGCTCACTGCTCAACCCTTTGCTCTGCCCCAGGCCCTGCCCCCACTCCACCCCTTCCCACCCCCTCCTCTGAGCCTGCCATGCCCTCGCTCCTCCCCCTCCCCATCCCCCAGAGCCTCCTGCATGCCACAAAACTGCTGATCAGTAGGTACGGGGAAGGAGGGGGAGGGAGGGGAAGGCGCTGATTTGCGGGGCAGCTGGTGGGCAGGAGGCACTGGGAGCAGTGGGGTGGGAGTTGATGGAGGGCTGCTGACATATTAGTGTGGCTCTTTGGCAATGTACATTGGTTAATTCTGGCTCCTTCTCAGGCTCAGGTTGGCCACCCCTGCTTAAGATGAAACAAAGACTGAGAAAGCTTGAGGAAGCAATGTAGAAACAGCCAGAGTATGATCTATTCCAGGCAGTTCATCTTCAAGAATGTCTTGCTGATGGGAATGAAAATCCTGAAAAGGACAATATTGGTGATGAGGCAATCTGATAATGAAGAAGCAGCAGCATTCTTCAGCATTGTGTGAGACACTCCAAAGAGCTGTTATGCCTTGTAGTGACATCCAGAATTGCATTACTCTGGAGAGCCCAGGGTTTAGATATCTTTTTTATACCTTTTTGTACAAGTGTAAAAAATCCTAATACCACCCAAAAAATCTCATCCCTCTTATTTATTATTTCTGGCAATTAGGGACTCCAAAAAGGCCTGCATTATACTTAGCACTTACTAAGCATTTGCAAGCAATATAAAGACAGTCTCTGCAACAAGTGAATAACAAAATAACCATGAGGGAAGGAATTTGGAAGACAAGGTCACAGAAGAGACCGGTGTGATGCCCCACAAATCAGGTTTATGAAAAAGAAACTTTTTTTTCAAATTTTTTCTGTGAAAAACTATTTTTGAAGATGCAAAATTATCATTATGGCCTGAGAGGCGATGAAACCTCTTTGCTAAAATAGTGAATTTCTGACTGAGGCAAATTAATTAAAAATTATTTTGAGAAGTTTTTGCCCAGAGGGGATAGTGTTTTGTCATTTTCATTGTGATAAGTTGTGTTTGCTGTCCCCACAGATCATATTAATGTGACCATTGGGATACACTGGATCTTGCCATTAGCCTATGTATACATACTGAACTGGACATAGAGAATGGCCAAATGCAGACTTCACTGTTAGGTAAATTTGAGAAAGAAACAAACTTGGATCTGAACCAACAGTGGGTTTGATTTTGTAAAACAAAACCTTACTGATGAGGTTTTGCAAAACTGATATAGTGCATCCTCTCCACCTGTCACACATGGTGTGGCATTCCATGGCTCATTAGGATGCATATCTGATACCAAAGAAGATGTACAGTATTTGCAAACATTTCTCTTAGCCTGCCATACTTGCTTTAAATCTGAACATACTGAGCCCACAGAATTGGCATTGGTTCTGGATCCCCAGGAGTTGTGGGTGCATACCACCTCTCAGGATTAGGATTTTTCTCAGCATTCTTTGTACAGCCATAATTGTATATCCACCTCTCAGTGCACTATGACAGCAGACAAATTATCAGCTTTTATATGCCATGTATTGGCTCAGAAATCTGAGGAACAGACACACTGAACAGTGTGCTTGCACATTGCTAATAGGCCAGCTGTAGCACAGACACAACTATACTCAAACTAATGTGTCTGACTGCCTAATTAACCTTCCTTCACCATCCAAACATCAATCCAGAAGTAAAATTAACAAACAGCTTAGGTCATGTGTGCCCTATTAGGATTTGCTGTATAGGTCAGGTACTGCTGGATAATTGTGCCAGGTGCCCTTTAATTGCTGTCACTCTAGTTAGGCAGCTCCAGGTTAAGTCAACTTTTATTATTAGACTTGCACTTTTTTTTATAGAAGCTACTCTCCTCAACTCCCCATCAACTTTCCTCATTATTAGGCAGCCCCTCTTGTGCCTAAAAATGATACATCATGAAGGCACGTTGCTGGTAGGCAAACCTGCTGATAGCTGTGATGGTCTCCTGAGATCTAATGACATTCTGATCAATAAGGTCCTCAGAATTCAGTTGCTGTCTTTGGGGAAGGAAGGATTATCACTCTGTCAGTTTGTGCAAGGTCATGTCAGACCCCTGCCAACCAAATGAATGTGTCCAATAATAACAAAAGGAGTAGGAGTGCCAAATCAGAGGGACCATTTCCACCCTTGGATCCACTCAGAGTCCAGGAGGCGGCATGGGAGACTCTGAACGCCCTGCCCCCTGGCAAACCCTATGCCGGGCCAGAGGGACTCCTTTCCGTACAGGAAAAGCAGCTAGAACTAGCCAGAGGCTTTGGAGACAGAGCAATATAATAATGTGGTCCCTGCTACACACCCCATGGCAGTACCGTAGGGTGCTTGTTACATTTTGCTTTTCTTCCTCCAGGTGGTAACCTTGTCCCAGCCAGTTCAAAGACTATGATGGGAATAGGAGACAGGGAGTTGAGAGGCAGGGAAGGAGGGCACTGTTCGGGAAGGGAAGGCTGGACCACGAACACATAGCAAGAATGATGTGATAAAGGGGACAGCAGTGGAAAGTGTAAGGGAATTAGCACAAGCTAAGCAGAGGGGCTGGTGAGGGTATATATTAGTTTACATCTTTCTTAAATGTGGAACTAGTCAATGCCAGTCATCACCCTGCTAACTTTGCTTATCTGCTTGATCTCTTCCCCCGCCTCATTCTTTGTTTCCTGTCCGTAAATGCTTGTGGGATTGGAACCTTATGTTGTAAACTCTTTGGGGTGCAGAGCATTTCAACAGTATCTCTATGTAGTGAAATTTAGCAGTTGTTAGAATTACTCCTTCCTCAGGCTCCTCATCCTGTCTTTGAAAATATATAGACACATTAATGATTTTCCTTGTAGTTAAAGGTTCTAGATTGGGACAGAAGGGCTCTCTATATATATCCACAAAGCAGATACAGACCAGGCAGCTGTAATACAGGTTTCCCTGGATGCCATCCACCACGGCTCAGCCCTGAAATGGAGGGACTAGCTCCAGGGGTATCAGGGATAATTCCATTTCCAGACACAATCAGTCCTTTGCCTGTCTGCTGAGCCTGCCAACAAGAGCTCTAGCTAGTGCCAGTTGAGGCTGGTGGCTTTGTTTAACTCCTGTCCATTTGGAACTGGACAGAGATTGTGAAATGACTTTGACATAAACTATGGAATAGCCACTAGATTGTGGTTACCCTGAGCTGTATTTTAAGATGGCAAAGGGCTCAATATCTCTATCTGACACTCCATTTACTTTCTTGATGTGTATAGACATGCAAGTGTTGTGAATTTGCTTTTATGAACTGCACATTTAACTCTGTCTGCTCTTTGGATTTTGCATTCCGTTTGGAGTTCAAATGCAACCTGAGACATGCACTTTTCTTTTTGTTCTGAGTTGTTTGGTTTTTTCCCCTAAATCTAAAATGCCAGAGTCTAAGTATATCATTGTTCTTTGTGTGTGGGGAAAACACAATACTTTTTTAGTGTTTATCATAGTTTAAATGCAGATAAAAGAGCCTTCATACTTCTGCAGAAGCAAGTAACACTAAATCTCAACATACTGCTATTTTTCTCTTTCATACAGATAATTCACTTTGCAAACTCTACTTAGAAATAGTTATGGTCACAAGAGCTTTTGGATGCTATTATGCACAGATATTCTAAAATGCATAGCTAATGGTGGATTAAATAATCTGTCTCTATTGCACAGAACAAGACTATACTTGTCATCTTGGGAAATACTTCTGTTGCTTAGAATCAATATAAATCATCTCATGGCTTTACCTTCCTTCTGAGTTAATTATGTCTTTGATTGTCCTGCATCATGTGTGTGGGTTTTTTTTTATTTCAGTCAATGTAGTTAAGTTACTCAAAGCAATAGCTATTACTAGTCTACATGTAAATGATGGAGCTGCAAAAAGCTATTTAACAGAGAACTAAACTCTAGTGAACAAGACCTTGTTTTGTTCACCTAAACAGATCCAGGCCTCTATCTATAAGGGGTTATGGTTTGCATCAGACTCGCAATTAAAAACAAAAAATCAACCCTTCCTGTCTCGTTTCTGAAGACTGGCTTCAAGCCACCTGGGCTCTGGAATGGCTGCAAGCATGTGGGAGGAAACGATCAGGCAATATTCAGAACCACTACATCTCCTCATCTTATTCTAAGCATCATCTATGTACTTCTGTTTTTTAGAGTATTGCAGAGTGGGCTGTATATTTGTGACTGATTTCACTGCCAACAAAAGGCAGAGCATAGTATTTTGTCACAAAATCACAAGCAATTTTTAAACATTATGCCTTGAAGAGTATCGAGTGTCTTTTTATAGATTTATGTTGTTCCAGGAGAAAGCTGCCAGCATAACAGAGCAGAGGAAAGTGTGAGGTCTTCTGATAAATAATACCTTTTCCCTCCTCCTCGGGAAAATCCTCACATTTTCAAAAGATATTCTAAGTGCAAATTAGCATTTTATGAGCTTTTAGTTTATATATATTTTTCTTAAATTAACAAGAGATCTAGTATTAATCTAGTATTTTTACTTTATGCCTTACAGATTTAATAATGTCCAGGCATTGGTACATTTGCCACTGTCTGTCTCATTTAATCACATTGCAATGATAGGAAATTAACTTTATCCTCAAAGTAGTTAATGTGAAATAAATTGATGGCAGAGAAAGATTTTTGGTTTAGATGTGCTGAGTCTAGGCAGGATTGTCACTAAGTTCATTTCCCAGCTTCACAGAAAAAACACTTGGAGATCAGTTACCAAAATAAGTCTGTAATTTCATATTTAAAAAAAAAAAATCTGTTCTGTTTTCTCAGTGAAATCTCACATCACCAGCCCACTGCCATAGGCTAATAGTCTGGAACAGAGCTCGTGCTCAGAAATGTCAAACATAATGAAAAAGGAAAAATCAAAAGAGAGAAAGTTGACCACGGGTGTTCCGATGGGGCTTAGTCTCGCATGCTCTGCAGGTTCTTGTTCAGGTTTGGTTGCTGTACTAGGATAGTCATGCAGCTACCAGTGTCATTTAGGTGACATCCATCAAAAGCAAACCTCCAGATAAACAGCACAGTGTCAGTGCTTTTTGCCAGCCCAAGATAACAGTTTTATTACTGAAACTCCACTGGAGTGCTTTTCCTTCCTTCTCTTTTAACAACCCAAAATGTTAAAGGACCTAGACCAATAATTATTAAAAGTTTTGCAGCAGGTGATACCACCTATGTGCCTCATCTCATCCTAGCAAAGCCCCTCTGCTATGCAGCTGTGGAAAAGTTTGGAGCTGATAGTTGAAGGAGGAAAGTCAAAGTAAGAGAGAAAAAAGGATTATTACAGCAGGGGAGGAAGCAACTGGTATAAGTAAGGTTGCGTGAGAGTTCCAAATTTAATCCCATGTCTTCAGGTATTCAAAAAAACTTTAACTTTTGCCTTTTGGTCTTAAACTTTCCAGGATTGATCTTTGCCCAATTATGGTTTTGTTTGTGCTGTTGTTTGTTATTATTTTTTAAGTTTGTCACATATTACTCTGTGTTGTATATTCACTTTGCTTCTGACGTATTCTGACACATGTGGATCACCTACATTTAACAGCTAAGTTAGCTTTTTAGTTAACTACTTCATCCTCCCGAGTTGCATATAAGAAGGCCAGATCTTTAGTAGCTGTAAATTGACATAGCTCCATTAGCTATAATGGCACTATGTAGATTTACACTAGGTAGAATCTGACCCAAAAAGTCTGTATATGGGCAGAAGAGTTAGCTTGCTGCTCAATCCCAGAATTTAAGGAAGGCTGTTCAGATGATTCCACATGTAGCTGGCTATGTTAACTTCATTGTTAACTGTTTGTTTCATTCCCTCCATGCCACCAAAGAGGACTCCACTACTGATTTGGAAAAAAAAAATGTATAACAGATGGGTTCTGTCTAAGGCCCTGATCCATCAAAGTCTTTGATGGTGTTTAACTTAATGTACTGTCAGCAGCTCCATTGACTTCAATAGGATGACTCACAAAGTGTCACTTTAAGCACATATGTAAGTCTTTGTAGAATTTGGGCCCAAATTATTAAAATACATAACTTTAGAAGAAAAACATTAACAAGTCTGTCAATAAAAAGATAGTGGTGAGTTATGACACTGAAATTAGTGTATATATTAAAACAAAATGAAAAAAGGTTCAGCCTGTATGTCCAAAGTTGTCAAAAATAATGCATACTTTGTTTTGAAAAATAGCCTGTGATCATGTAATTGAAGTCTATATTTTAATCAGAGATAGCTGAATATATTTTAAAAAATCAAATAAAGATGCTGTCAAATATTATCATTATTTCAAAATACTCGATTTGATGAATGGCATTCAGCCAGCTATAGTGTTGCGAATAAAACAATAATATTTGACTAATACCAGTAAAAATGACTAAGAAGCTTGCAAAGTTAAGGTTATGCATGCTACCTTAACTTTGTTCTTTCCTGACACTTGAATGCTTAGGCATGCAAACTAAATATCACTTTAATGTAGATTTGTGTATGGAATTATAATAAGTAGTACCAATGGACTTAGATTTTCTTGTTTTTTCTGTGAAACAGCTGTTGGTGATGTCCTTCCTCGTTCTCTGTCCCTGCAACCATAGGTTCTATACCCAGCGGGGTCAGCTCAGCGCAACATCTTCTGAGGAAGATTAATCACGTTCCATGCAGTTTACTGTGGGTAAGCCTTTAAGAGCTTACAAACTGAGGTCACATTTGTTCTGTGTGGACATACATCGTTTTGTATTTTCCATGGGGTAGAGAAGCTAGTTTAAAGTACACCTCTACCCCAATATAATGCTGCCCTCGGGAGCCAAAAAATCTTACCGTGTTATAGGTGAACTCGCGTTATATCGAACTTGCTTTGATCCACCGGAGTGCGCAGCCCTGTCTCCCACCCGGAACGCTGCTTTACCGCATTACATCCTAATTCGTGTTAAATTGGGTTGCATTATGTCAGGGTAGAGGTGTATGCATTTCTTTTAGTTACATTTTTGCCAGGGTAAAATGGGATCTGACAAAGATAAATATTTGTTATAGTTTCACTAATTGGTTTTATTCTAAATTGGCCTGGCAGATAGAAATGTAACACAAGCAAAGATATAGAACTAGAGCCACATCTTAATGTATCCAACTCAAATGGGCCTTGGCTGTTAGTTTCAGCTTGTTAAGATAAGTTCACAGAGCTGTACTACTCACAGATAGAGATAATTGTAAAGCCATGATGAAATGTCTAACGTACCCTTTTCATGGAGAATTTTTTTTCTGAGGCTCATTAGAGCACCTGTAAAGGTCAGAATGGTATCTTAGAATTGTAGGACAGAAAGGGACCTCGAGAGGTCATCTAATCCAATCCCCAGCACTCATGGCAGGACTAAGTATTATCTAGACCAGTGGTCCCCAACCTTTTTCATCTGGCGGGCGCCAGACAATGAGTCACGGAGGACCGTGGCGGCGGACGAGCATCTGCTGAAATTCCGCCAACAAGCAGCAATGTCAATAGGTGCCGACGATGACAAGTAACGTCATTCGGAAGTGTTGCCGCTGAAATACTGCCGAAAATTGGCGGTATTTCAGCGGCAACACCTCTGGATGATGCAGCTTGTCGGTGGCATTTCGGTGGATGCTTGTCCGTCGGCCAGTAGGCAGGCGCACTTAGATGCCCCGGCGGGCGCCATGGTGCCCGCGGGCACTGTGTTGGGGACCCCAATCTAGACTATTCCTGACAGGTGTTTGTCTAACGTGCTCTTAAAAATCGCTAATGATGGAGATTCCACAACCTCCTTAGGCAATTTATTCCAGTGCTTAACCACCCTGACAGTTAGAAAGTTTTGCTTCATGTCCAACCTAAAAAGCCCTTGCTGCAATTTAAGCCCATTGCATCTTGTCCTATCCTCAGAAGTTGAGAACAATTTTTCTCCCTTCTCCGTATAACAAACTTTTATGTACTTGAAAACTGTTATTCTGTCCCTCCTCAATCTTCTCTTCTCCAGACTAAACAGCCCTAATTTTTTCAATCTTCCCTCATAGGTCATGTTTTCTAGACCTTTAATCATTTTTGTTGCTCTTCTTTGGACTTTCCAAATGTGTCCAAGTCTTTCCTGAAATGTGGCACCCACAACTGGACACAATAATCCAGTTGAGGCCTAATCAGTGCAAAGTAGAGTGGAAGAATTTCTTCTTGTGACTTTCTTACAACACTCCTGCTAATACATCCCAGAATGATGTTTGCTTTTTTGCAACAATGTTACACTGTTGACTCATATTTAGCTTGTGATGCACTAGAACCCTAGATCCTTTTCTACAGTACTCCTTCCTAGGCAGTCATTTCCCATTTTGTATGTGTGCAACTGAGTAGTCCTTCCTAAGTGGAGTACTGTGCATTTGTCCTTATTGAATTTCATCCTATTTACTTCAGACCATTTTCAATTTTAATCCTATCCTCCAAAGCACTTCCAACCCTTCCCAGCTTGGCATCGTCCACAAACTTTATAAGTGTAAGCCCTATGCCTTTATCTAAATCATATGAGTGTTTTGGACATAGAACAGGTCTATGAAAAACTGTCATGTAATAGAGGCAGTGGACTGAGGACTAAGCAATCTGGGTTATAGTCCTGACTCACAGTTAGGAGCCTTCAAGTGGAAGGGTTCCACAGTCTTTCCCCCCTACAGCAGCTATGAGCTCCAAAGAAGGGCAATCATTTCCTCCCACAGCTAGGCTCTTTTGAAGGATAACTCCTATTGTACATGCACACAGCACCAACTCACAGAACACGCCCGTCCAATATTAGAACTGCCATAAGTGCGCTCCAGGCCATTGTCTGGCTTCTTGCAGATGAGCTGTCTCTTCCAGTGAGCTACCTGTATAGCCTCTAGACACAATGAGAGGATCTAACTCAGAAGGAGGAGAAGATGAAACAGAACAAAGGAATGGGAGGCCCTGGTCTCTTGCCTACCCTTTAGGACAATGTTTCTCAAACTTGGGATGCCACTTGTGTAGGGAAAGCCCCTGGTGGGCCGGGCTGGGTTGTTTACCTGCCCCGTCCGCAGATCCGGCTGATCACGGCTCCCACTGGCTGCAGTTCACCGCTCCAGGCCAATGGGGGCTGCTGGAAGTGGCGCGGGTGAGGGAAGTACTGGCCACTGGTTATGGTGCTAGCCTGGGACAGAGGATACTCTGTTCTACCATTTCCTGTGTGACCTTGGGCAGTCACTTAGGCATCTGTGCTTCCATTCCCCATCCATAAAACTGAAATAACACTCCCCTACCTTATTCGGATGTTGGGAGGATAGACGCATTAAAAGAATGAGATGCTCAGATTTTGTGGTAATTGGGGTAGCTCAGAAAGGTAGAGCTGAGGTATCCAATGGTGAGTGTGGATGGTGTCATGAGAAAACAAGAGAGGGATTAGGTAAAGTAGAATGAGGAGACAAATGAGAGATAAGGAGCAGAGGGATGGGTGGATTTGAGAGATTTAAGAAGAGTAAGGGAGGAAAAGAAAATCTACAAGATAAAAACACCCCGAGGGGGAAAAGTTGTAGATATAGAATGAGAGAAATGGGAGGAAAGATGAAGGCTAAATTTAAGAGAGAAACAGAACATTTTAAAATTATTTTTTTATAGAATAATTCTGCCAAAATATTTCTTAAAATATTATTCACATTTGATTATAAATGTATTATGGGGCATGATTGGTGGTATGAAGGGTCTTTGGAGGACCTGTGGATGGGAGGAAGGAATGGGAGTCACCTGGTGGGAGTCACAAGAGATACATGCTTTGTTTGGGATTCTTTATTAAACTTATTGTTGAGATTGACTCTGTGAAGTTGTTATATTATTGCAGTAAGCACGAGAGACTGGAGATATTGCTATTTGTAATTCATTATAATACAGTATTGCATATACAATACCATGCTGGGTGACCATTTTATATTAAGTTCTTCTTTTCAAATATTTTAAAATAATCTAAGATGCAGGAAATGGCCCCTGCGACTTCAGTTTTCCACAGCAGAATATTCCTAGGCTTTGTTCCTGGGCTCAGCATAGACTGAATTTCCCCTTCCCCTCTTGTGTGCCTGGCTGCAGACATTGTGAATGAGGGAGGAGGGAGAAGCTGCAAAAACTGAACAATTTTATTGGCATAGAGATGTTCTCCTACCGGACGCCCAGCTAGGAAGGTTCTGTCCCTCTTGAATCTCACATCCTGTGGCTCATTGATTCCTCTCTCCTAAAATCATTTTGATGTGGTGCCTTTTGATACCACCTATTTCAATTTTTTTAAAAAGATTAAATTTTAATATAGAAATCATCTTTTTTTTATGAGACCATATTCCTCCTTAATAATTCAGTCAATGAGTAGCCAGGTTGTGAATATGTGTAACCACCTCATTGGTTAAGCTATAGCTATACAGCTAAATCGGTTTTATTTTAGTTTTTTTAGCTTCAACAGCAATCACTAGGTAACAGACATTCTCTGTTGCAAAGGTAAATCTAAGTGAACTGGCTACCATGTGGTGCACTAGCAGCATGTTTCCTTGACTCAGAGCTCAGCGTAGACTGAATTCAAGTCATGATATCTGTGTTTGCAGGGAGAAGATTTTCTCATGTCTTGAGCTTTAGAATTCTATGCTGGTAAACCCATTCAATTTTACTCATGTTGCTTGCTACTGTTTTTCTCCTTGGTTGTAATAAAGTTTAGAAAAATGTTTATCTGTTGTGCATGGAAAAAGATGGACACAATGCCCATATTTGCCTGATCTAAGTGAGCCGAAAACTTAGGCTGGGTTTGACGAACAGTTTGCAGTGATTTATTAACCTTTCAGAGGACCTAAATTAAATTTCAGGTTGGTAATAAGATGTAATATCACGTACAATGTCATGAAAATTGCGATGCCTGTTGCATGGCATTGTGCCCACCTACATATCTTAGTATGAACCTGAAATTCACCCTCCAATCCCCTGAAGTATTAACAAATAACAGAAAACCTTTGGCTAACTCACTTCATGTTTGGGGCTGGCAGTGCAACCTTAAACCAGGTGAATGTTTCGTGCAGATATAGTCATTGGCCAGAAAGCAAAACTTCCCATGGCGGTTGGTGCTCTTGCATCCACTTCTGTGTAGGTGAGGTAGAGAGGGGAAGCTGGATGATAGTTTGGCTTTATCATGAACTTTTTCAAATGGGACAAATTGTACACAGTATCGGGGGAGCTCACATACAACAAGTTAACTGATTCTGCCATGTTGGGAAATGAAATGCTTTCAGTGATTTTACAGTAAGTGCACATAACCTGATTCTCTGTTAATTGAGGACGAGAAAGGTAATCAGAATTCAAATTTGCCAAAGCTCTCAATTGGGATTTACATTTAAAAGCCTTAAAACTTCCATCCAAGCCTACTGCTCTGCCTTTAAAATGGTTCACAAGTTTAATCACCAACTAGAATTGATGCTGTGGCACCAATGGGACCAACAAGTGTAGAACTTACTCTCATATCTCTTGGTGAACAAGGCCACATCAGCTATAAGCATTAACAGAGAGAGGAAAATAACCACATGTGATTGAAGTGAAAGTCTGTCATTTGTGTCTGTCTTAAAGATACTGACTTAGTTCCCATATGCATATAATCCCAACCAGGGGCGGCTCTATGTTTTTTGCCGCCCCAAGCACGGCAGTCAGGCAGCCTTTGGCGGCGTTTCTGCAGGAGGTCCGCCCCGGTCACGCGGATTCGGCAGCGGTTTGCAGGAGGTCCATCGGTCCCACGTCTTCAGCATACCCACCGCTGAATTACTGCCAAAACCCTGGGACTGGCAGACCTCACAGGCTGCCCCCCTCCCCCCCGCGGCTTGCTGCCCCAGGCACGCACTTGCTGCGCTGGTGCCTGGAGCCGCCCCGATCCCAACATTGTTTATGCATTTGCAAATAAATGCAAACAGTTAACACTTTTCCTCAATCACTATAACATATGATGATAAATAAGTTGTCAAGTGTAAATATCTTATTTTTAATCATGAATCAGATTTCCCATAGCAATGAAGTCCATTAAAATGTTGCATTTTGTATTTATAATTTTAAAATGGATGGCTTGTTCTAGAATGATAGAACTTTCCAAGAAAGGATATTTTATTTCAAATTTAATAATTAAATCACGAGGGTCAATGAGCCCTGGTCAATTTTAGATTATTATTAATTACTCCTTGGATATTTCAGTAAGACAGTTGGAACCATAGTCAGTATAATTTATTAGTAACCCATTTAGCAGCTGGCTCATTCAACTTTTTTGTACTTTTTTGTCCTTGTTCTGAAAAAGGACAAAAGACAATACTATTTGGTCAAGCCCTGATAAATCAATAACTTAATGCAGTTAGTTACACTTACTTAGGGCAGTTAATATTAAGAGCTTGCAAGAGTTTTCTTGTATTTACTTCTTTATTCCCATATCAGCCGTTAAAGAACATTCTAATTTTCCACATGAAAGCCACAGAAGCCATTTCACAGCCCAGACCCAACAGACTGAATACCAAATGATTAAGTGACTAAGCTACCTAGCATTGCTTGTTTAGCTCTGCCCCTAGGATTTGATTTTGCACTACCCTGTTAAACATCCTAAAATAATTTAACCACATCCCAAACACTTTGTAAAGAAAGGCTCTTCCATTTCTCGCCTCTTTAGATTGCACGTCCAAAGCAATTTCTCCCAAATTAAATGCCATTTGGTTTGTATTAGAATAATCAGGACAACTGTGAACTTTAATAAGCAAAGTTATTTTAGCCTAAAACACTTGAGATAGGCCTGAAGCAAAACCCAGGATGTGAATGCTCTCAAACTTTGTGTAAAGAACACAAGTGCAATGTGAACATGTTCAGATCCAAATTGCACATTTCTGCAATGTGCTAAATCTAAAACTCTCTTTCAAATACCCTCAAATTTTGGGGCTTTGACATCTGGATTTGGATCAGAATTTTGCAACTTAGATGAAACAATATTTAATTATGTTTCCTGTCTGCTTGACCTTTTTTTAGTCTCAGTTTAGTCTTTTAGTTTTAATAGTGAAATTTCTAAATGTAATCAAAACATTATAAATGCAAACAATATTTGAAAGTACTAAAACAACCATAGGTAAGCTTTATATTTTACTGCATTATGCTGAGAGTCTCAGCTGATCTAGATGATGGTAAAATATTCCTTCATTCATAAGAATCTGATTTTTTTTTTAATATAGAACAGATATAAAGCAGCCACTCTGCCCTCCAAAATTCATTTGGTGAAATAACAGCCTCACTCATAGACTACTTATTTAACATTCTCGTCTTCACTTAAGCATTTCTTAGACCTGATCACTACATGGAACAAATGGTTTTAAATAATGAATACAACATTCTTACATTTAAAACCATGCTCACCTCTATAAATAAGCCCAGAGACTAAAGAGCTGTATTCTCTAAAGGCCATTTCATTTGTTTCATTTATTTCAAAGTTAAAAATTGTGATTTCTAACATCACAGTAGCATTCTTGTTTCCACTGTGCTACTTTGATATTGGCAGGAATCAGTTCAAAAGAATGCTATGAAGTCTTCATTAGGAGACTGTGATACTCATAGACAGTAGTGGAGCCAGGTTTTGAGCAGTGGCAGAGCCAAGGGAAGTGGTGGTTCATTGATGTTGCCACCTTCAATTATACCCATCGCCTTGAAAAGGTGCCATATGTACACCTAACGCCATGAGGGAGTGGTCGCCTTTCCAGTCCGCCTGTTAGCCCTGGCACTGCTCACAGAGTGTGTGGATGCAGCCCTTGGGAATCAATTGATGAAATATTCAAAGTGACAAGTATACCACCTTTTTACATTCACATACACCAGAGCCAAACGCTGAGATATACAAGAGCCTGGGCCTAGTCTCAGTGGTTGTGTACAACACATTCTTCAACTCTCATTACCCTAAGACTTGAATACCTGTTGGTATTAGATTAAACTTTTAGGTTGTGATGTACTGTGGTTTCAATCCAAGGCACTCACAAGTTTCTCTTACACTTATGTATTTGCAGCATGAGCTTCCGAAGAAGTGGGTATTCACCCACGAAAGCTCATGCTGCAAAACATCTGTTAGTCTATAAGGTGCCACAGGATTCTTTGCTGCTTTTACAGAACCAGACTAACACGGCTACCCCTCTGATACTTGACACTTATGTATTTGTTAATCATGTCCTGGGGGCACAGATGTGACCACAGGACAGTTTATATGAAGATGAAGCTAGTATGTATAAGCAGAGCATGCTTCAGGATACTTGACCAATGGATGCTCTCTGAGCCAAATCTGTGAAGTGTGGGCCTTGGAGAGTAGACTTTCATAGTATGATTAACAAGAAATGGTAACAAGACTAGTGGTCTACAAAAGCATGCTGTGAGATACTAAGATGATTAGTGGGGGGAGGAATAGCTCAGTGATTTGAGCATTAGCCTACTAAATCCAGCTTTGTGAGTTCAATCCTTGAGGGGGCCATTTAGGGAACTGGGGTAAAAATCTGTCTGGGGATTGGTCCTGCTTTGAGCAGCAGGTTGGACTAGATGACCTCCTGAGGTCCCTTCCAACATTGATATTCTGTGATTATCCTGCACAATTCAGGATCCCAAATTTAGTTTAATAGATGTCTAAATGACATGTCCGAAGATAAAGAGCAGTAATCAAATGATCAAGTAATAATCCCAGGGCTGCAACACCTTCACTGATTTAACAGGCTGCTGAAGCTAGGTGCATCCTAAGAAAGCCTACCTTCACCGACTATCATACCCCTTCCTGAGAGATACGAAAAGCCTTCAGTGAGAGTTGAGGACACTCAACACCTCTCAAGAGGCACTCTCTGTCTTGCAGGATTGGACCATATGCAAAATGTCAAAAACACTTATGAAATTAAAACAACCATCCCACAACCCCAGCTAGCCCCACAGGATATAAATCTGTATCTATATCTGAATTTGCAGCTCAGCTATGCTGGTTATGTGCCTGATCCTGATGTCTCAGCTGCAGCTCTAATTTGCACGTAGCTACAATGGTGGTTAAGGGGCAATTCTGGCAGCTGGGGACTGCTAGAATGCAGCAGCTTGCCACTCGTGACCATGTTGTTGTTGTTGTTGTTGATTTACAGCTGCTCTTAAAGGTCTCTCAACTAAGATTGGGGCCCTATTGCACTTTAGAACTGTACATATGCACAGTCAAAGATAGCTAAGGGAAAGAAAGGATGAAGCCAAGCACAGAGAGATCAAGTTACTTGCCCAAGGTCAACTAGGAAATTTGTGTCAGAGCTGTGAATCCAGATCTCCTGAATCCCAGTACACTGTCCACAAGACCATTGTTCCTCCCTCTTTTCCTTTTCTCCATTGCTTCCCCTGCTTGCCCAGTGCTAGAGCCTGTATTTATTTGCAGGGATTAGCAAGGGAATTCCCCAGCTAGTTGATAGTGCCAGCTTTCTGGATACTTTCATGACAGGAGCAGCATACAGCAGGTGGACAAGAATCTGTCCCCTGTAGTATTTTGCAGGAATATGCCACCCCAGCTGTAAAACAAAGCAAAATCCACCCTAACACCTGTCCCAAGATAAACCCTTTCCCTAGGAAAAGCCTGGGAGAACAAGTGGAAATTACTGTTTAGTTTGAAAGGCACATAATCTAGACTTTGGTACATGAAAGAGGGAAGCTAGTTCCAGAGTCCAGGGACTTCTCACAGAGATGCAAACCACCATAAAGTAGTAAGTAAAGATTTTCTTTAATATTGTAACTGTTTTTATTAGACAACCACCTTTTAAAAATGAGCAGGATTGTTTTCCCCTAGTCTCACAAGGATCCAATATCATATATAGGCTTATCCTCTACCTAGTGCTATTAATTGTTAAATAATCAACACAAAATTTTTATCAGCCTTTTCTAAACACAGACACAGTAGGAAAAACCTACTTACCATGCATTAGTTCAATAATGCTGCTGTGTAACATTTCTAGAACTTAGTCTTAATTCACTCCTTGGCTGGTCCCAAACAGTATGGAACAATGCCATTAGACAAATGATCTCTTATTTCAATTTTATGCAGGATTAACTTAGTTGTTCAAGACTTACCAATGAAGACACCAGCAGAAGTCCTTTAAAAGTTTAATGTTACTCTCAGATAAATTGAATGGTGTCCATATCAGCTAAGATATTTCTGGTTTTGTACTCTGTCTAGTTGATCAGTCTGATAGCTCCATTCTTTCAGACAGAAATTGCTCTCATTTTTTTCTTTGATTGATTTGACATTTCCATTGACACAATAGCCTATGAGGCTATAACCAAAGGGAATGGTTTTCCAGAGTTATTGTTTTGAATTACATTCACAGCTGACTCTGCCTCATTTAGATCTTCCAGTATAAACACAATATTTGGATTGCTTTCAAAGTAGCAATGCTCCAAAGCTAAATTTAATATTTTTAAAAAAATATTTATGTGCATGTTATCTTCAAGAACTGCAAAATGTTTATTGGTGGTAGAATGACCATAGGTGCTTGGATCAATTGTTTTCCTGTAGGTCAGTCACTGCTTATCTTATCCAGTGAGTCATATTTTCTTTTTAAAAAACCCTTTAAGGAATTGACTTTGACGCTAACTATTCATGGTGAATTATGAGCCTCCACTCAATGAATGCATTGGGTGAGGAGCTGAGCTGGTTGATTAGCACAAAATGATTTGTGACTATTTTTGCCACAAGATGAGGCTGATTCTTCATTGCTCTGCCCCTTGCATAGTCACTTATATGTTTACAAAGCAGAGTAAAATCTGACTAGTTCAGACTCATGGTATTTTACATGCAGCTTGCGCAGGTGTATATGACTTTATGAAAGGCCAGGCAGTGAAGAATCAACCTTGATGAGTTTACTACACTGTTTATTATTCATAGGGTCACATTGTCTGTTGTTCATGAGTATTTAGAGGACAGCTGTTCTATTTTCTTGGCATAAATGAATGAAGTTGGCCATTCTAGTTATCTAAAGATCATAAAAAAATAGACAAAATCTCACAACCCTGCAATGACAGCTAAATTGGTGTATTCTGTTAGCAAATGATTATCAGGAAAAGATTTGTGTTTTCTGAAATATCTGTAAAAGTGTTTTGATTTCCCTTTTGATTCTTTCATATAACCATAATAAGATAACATTTGTTTTTATATAACATTACAGTAGCATTTTATGACACTACCCAATATAAAATCACATCCAAATGCACAGCTGTGCTGATAGACTGTCCATTGTTTACTGTACCTCTTCACCTTTGAAATATATTCACACTGTATTTTGTGTGACTATGGCAATTGTATACTTTGGAAGTGTCTCCAGCAGCTTTTGATGAGTATTTTCTTTTTCTAGAAATTTGGTCATGAATACATTTATTAAAACAATTGATATTCAGTGACCAACTCATCAGCTGTTTCATCTTTACTTGGGATTTGCTGCACTACCCATCTTTTATCTGATCTTTTCCCACTTTTGAATTGCAGCTCTTGATCTTTCATTTCCTGATTTATATGGAAGAATATACATTTTAATAATTTACCCTAACAGCTGGATCATGCCTGTAATTCAGTATCCTTGTGATGCCATTTTCATAAAGCTCTTTTGTTTTTTAATCGTACATTTTTTTTCTCAACAATATTTTTTAAAAGCAGCTATGGACTTATTGAAAAGACAAAAACAAGAAAAAAAAACCTTTATCTACTACTGTATATAAGGTTTTTAACTTTTAAATTATGGGCCAGCATGTGCCTGGCCTTCATTCAGGTAGAGTGAGGCAGGAATTTGTCCCTGTTCTTCCTTATTGCAGTCCATGTAAAGATTAGGCACAGTTGCAGTCACTCTATTCAGTGAAGTCGGAAACAGGGATTCTTACTCTCTTTCCAGTTCAGTGATAGTGGTCTATGAGGAAGTCCTATTGCTGCTTCCTGCACACGTCGTCGTTCACAGTCCAGCACTTCCTTATGAGCTCTCTTTTTCAAACTATCTTGAATGAACACATCAGACAAATGCAATACACAACATATCAATATAAATACAATATGCAATAGAGGATGTATTGTACAAAATGTATATATTTACGTGCAGTGGATGAATGGAGGGATTCAAGGTATGGACCCATAACCTCCCACTAGGACTATACTCCCTGATGTCCCTTAACAATGACCATAGAGACATTTATGTTTGAAACAGTTCTTCAGTTGGGATTTATTTACTTTTGTCAGTCCCAGCTGATCACCAGGTTCTTCAGACTTTGTCCCTTCCTAGAATGTGGCATTTTTCTTACCTGCCACCTCTTGGGGATCAGGTTAATTTACATGTAATTCCTCCCTCAGACCTTTCTTCTTCCCGAAGGGGTTTGCAATTTTCATTTGGGTAGAGCCCTTTCTCCAGGGCCTCTTCCCAGTCTTTTCCACCCTCTCATTCCTGGGGTTTCTCTCCAGACTAAGTTCCAGCCTTGTTTATGTAGCCATCTCTTTGATTCCCTTGCATCTCAGGTCAATCGTTATAAGTCCCCATCACATTCATCTGGGGGATAGCTGCCTGGTCATGGGCCCAGCTTGCCTTAAAGGGTCAGTCAGCCTGTGATACATGCACACTCTCTTTCTCTAAAATTACTCTTGGGTTTTATTTGGAAAATTAAGCTCTATGGAGGAAGAAAAGGTAAGCTAGTAAATCATAGACATGGAGCACTGGAAGGGACCTCAATAGGTCATCTAGTCCAGTCCCCCTGCATTGAGGCAGGACTAAGTATTATCTAGACCAGTGGGTCTCAAACTTATTTGATCGTGCCCCCCTGCTCTGTGTCTGTAGTTGCTTATGCTCCCCACCCACACAAGTACATATACTGCCGCCCAGCTCTGAAGGCAGCGCTGCGCCAGCAGCAGCGCAGAAATAAGGGTGGCGATGTGAAAAGTGATATTGATAAATCTGATATTTTATAGCAGATTTAGTGCCCCATTGTCACCCTTACTTCTGTGCTGCTGCTGCCACCCTTGGCCAGTGGGGCTCCAGCTCCTGGATGTGCACGGCCATTCTGCATGAGCCCCAGCAGTCCCAAGCTGGCAGCCAGAGCTCTTAAAAAAATGCAAAAAGCGCACACTTCACTCCTCCCTTGACACATTCCCACACTTCTCTTGGGAGGCCCACCCCATCCTTTGAGAACAGCTGATCTAGACCATCCTGACAGGTGTTTGTCTAACTTGTTCTTAAAAACCTCCAATGATGGGGATTCCATAGCCTCCTTTTGTAATTTGTTCCAGTGCTTTACTACGCTGATGGATAAGAAGTTTTTCCCAATGTCCAACCTAAATCTCCCTTGCTGCACTTTAAGACCATCACTTCTTATTCTGTCCTCAGAAGCAGAGGCAGTGCTCACCCACTGGGGGCCCTAAGCAGGAATATGGGGAATAGCTGCCTGGTCATGGGACCAGCTGCCTTAAGGAAGAAATGGGCTTAAAGTGTTAACTTGTCACCCTTTATGTCCCTAGCTAGTTTAATAGCATTTTTTGCCTTGGCCTTTCTAATTTTGTACCTACATGGTTGGAGGGTTTGTTTTTTTTATATTCATCCTTTGTAATTTGACCTAGTTTCCACTTTTTGTATGACTCTCTTTTGAGTTTCAGGTCATTGAAGATCTCCTGGTTAAGCCACAGTGGTCTCTTCCCATGCTTCCTAAGTATCGGGATCATTTGCTCTTGTGCCCTTAATAATGTCTCCTGAAAAATCTGTGAACTTTCCTGAACTTAGGCTTGCTTCCCATGGGATCTTACCTACCAATTCTCTGTGTGCTAAAGTCTGCCTTCGTGAAGTCCATTGTCTTTATTCTGCTATTTTCCCAGTGTAACAGGGCCTCCTGGCTCCAGCTTCTGTTCTGGTCTACAAACTACTCAAAGACCTTGTGCAGCTTATTTACAAATGGAGTCCCACCACCTTCATATACAGCTCCTGTAAGATGGAGGAGAGGTGGGCAGGTAGTTATGCTCTCTTCCCTTGTTGCCTTCTTTCCATATCCTTCCTGTGCCTATTTGTGGGCTCTGGCTAATAGCTTAGTTAGCCTTTCTGCCCTTCCCCACCCACAAATTAGGCACAGCTCTACTTAGTCAGCTCCATTCAGCTGCTGTGAAGAGAGTGCTGACTCAGCCGTTCTTGCCTAGCTCTCTGTCACACCCCCACCTCCATTCCTTAGAATCATGAACTCATCATTTCATGATCGCTTTCGCCCAAGCTGCCTTCCACTTTCAAATTCTCAACCAGTTGCTCCCAGTTTGTCAGAATCAAATCTAGAATAGCCTCTTCCCTAGTCACTTTCTCCACCTTCTAAAACAAAAATGTGTCTCCAATGCATTCCAAGAACTTGTTGCATAACCTAGGCCCTGCTCTGTTATTTTTCCAACACTAGCAAGTACTCCATTGCCATTAAGTCTTGTGTTTTGGATGATTTTGTTGGTTTAAAAAAAAAAAGCCTCAATCACCTCTTCTTTCTGAATAGGTAGTCTAAAGTAGACACTACCATGACATAACTTTGGGTTTTTTTTTTAAAACCCCTTTTAACATAGTTGAGTAAGATTACTTGTTTAATGGGATTCAGAATCCAAAACACTATTAGTATTTGAAAATTTTGCAATGAAAGAGCTGTCATTCATCAATAATTGCCAGATTTGGACCAGTGTAAAATTTTCTGTTATTTCTCAGATTTTGGGGTGAAGTCCATGAAGTTTGAAGTAGTTTCTTGATACTTAATGTTAAAAAGTGCACAGTTTTTATGTCAGTTTTTCAATTACAAGCATGAGTGGGATATTTCTTGAGAGGGTTTTTTTGTTCTGCACAGCATTACAACCAATGGGTTGTGCATTGTTGATGGCATAGTATGCCTACACTGTCTAACACTAGCTGTAGGACAGCTACTAACCATTATTTGGCTCACTGTTCATCCTGCCTCAGGCCTCTGTAATTCTGGCAGTCTCTGTTGGCTTGGTGGTTGTCTTCAAACAGTATGAGTTCCAAGGCTTCAGAGGGAAAAGGGAGTATTTCATGGCACAGATGATTGGAAAGTGTGTAAAATCTGAATTGAATAGGTAGCCAGAACCCTAAAGAGAGTGCCAAATTCTCCCTTGACTCTCACTCACCTCATGTAAAGGAGAGCTTTTGGCCCCGTCTCTCTAATCTGAAAGCTGAACTAAAATCAGCTACCCATTGCCTGGCATTAGGAAGAAACTTCTTCTGTGTGCAAGTTATTCCATTATGGGGTTTCTTGTAATTTCTTCTGAAGCATTTGGTAACTGCTTCTATCTGAGGCAGGACACCAGATTATATGGACCATGGTCTGATCCAGTATGTCAATTCTTGTCTTCCTGTTCATACACTGTAATAACACTTACAGTGGGATGGCTATTTGAGGGTCAATGAGTTGAATTTAGGTATCAAAAAGGAGGCTTATATGTATTGAATTGTGGAACTTGTTTACTTTGCCATGAAATTTGCACCTCAGGGAAAGGCATAAAGGTCTGTTGGGTTGGAAGAATGTGAGACAAGTTGAAGGCTCAAATTTGGGCACATGTAATTCATCTGACCAGACTTTCTTTCATTTGAAGGAAGACTTAACAAAATGTTGTGACAGATACTGCAATGACAGGTGAGAAAGTTGCAATCAGCTATAAAAATGGAGGCAGATAGAAATAAAGAAACAACTGCAGCAGGAGGAGGAATTGTACCGCTTCCTCCCGCTGACCAAAGCTGTCAGAATCTTTTCCTTCCATCTCAAGTAGATTTTCACTTCTGCAATTCATCAACTCTATTTCTCTCCCTTAGTACTCTTGAGCATATGTGGCTGCGTTACAAAGGAATTTCAATCACCTATTATGGTCATTTTTATTAAGCTCTAGCTCCAGCTTACTGAAGGTCTTCATCATCTCTTGGCTTCTGTGAGTAGGAATCACCTTTAGTTCTTGTCCTGACTTGCACTAGTACTTTGCAGTGGTGGTGTAACCCTGTTGGTACTTTGCAGTGGTGGTATTACCAGGTCCGAGGCTATTAAAGTGACAAGGTGTGTGAGGTAATAAAAAAATATTACCTCACCCATATTGTACTAGGTACCGACAGTTGTTGTGATAATGCCACAGACACAGCTGTGTAAGCCAAAAGGCAAAACAAAAAAGGAGTCATTGTCAAGGGAGAATTTTGCACTGTCTTTAGGGTTCTGGCTACCTATTCAGACCCCTTGACCGATGTGGCAGTGAAAGGAAAGTGAGTTGAGTGGTGTCCCTAACTAGATGGCTTTTGCAGAAAACATCACAGATTTAAGGACTATAAATTGAGCCCTTACTTGTACTTGACCACTCTCTTTGGGTCCAGATCAACACAATATATCCACAGTCAGCAAGGTACTTACGCATGTGTCTAACTTTAAGCCCATGAGTAGTTCCACTGAAGTCGGTGGAAGTAGACGTAGAGCATCAGCACTATTCAATGGGAGAAAAGGGATGTGAATTGACAGGAAGGTGTCGTAATGGCAACAAGCATTTCCTATACGCCAAATCTGTATATAGATTTTCTTGACTGTTCAATTAAACTCAAAACCTGAAGTCCATAAGAAAAGACAAGTGTGCATGTGTTGTGTGATCATGGCTTTAATTTGTATTTGTGATGACCATAATTACAAGTGTGAACTGGGTTTTTAAGTATGCATATATTTAACTGATCATTTGTGCAATTAAATGTCTGGTTTGTGAACACAATCATGGTAACTGCACAAGGAAACTGGGTACATTGTTACACATTTGTTTTTGTTTTTTTTAAATCATCCCTTGAGTCAATTTGATTTGAAAAAAATACATTTTAGTAATAAAAATCATAACTCATTTGTTTATGAGGCAATAATCCAATTTGTAAGTGGTTACACTGCTTGGCAGGAAAACAGGCAATTGCTGTTACAATGTAAGTTTAGTCAATGCAAAATTGTTTCTAATTCTTCACAACAGAGGGCCAAGTTCTGTGGCTTTCTGTGCCCACTGCAATAGACCTACACTAGGGCCACTGCTGGGTGTAAATAATTCCCATTGCAATCAATGGTATTTAAAATCAGATTTTGTGCTGCTTACAAGACTGGGATATATTATGTTGATTTTGATCCCAAGAGCTTGTATGAGCCTTCTACAGGCTTCCTGTGAGACCTTGGGCACATCGCTTCAGCTCTCCGTGCCTTAGCTCCCCATTATAAAATGCCAATAATAGCACTTCCCTACTTCACCAGGGCATCGTGAGGATAAATGTTAATGACTGTGAGGGGCTCAGATATTAGGCAGATATGAGCCATATAAATAGATATAACAAGGCTCAAGCACTAGCAATGTGTCAGTTAGCAGGGACACAAACGTGAATGTTCTCATACTGTACATTGCCAAGTGGTTTCTTTAAAAAGTACTTTTAGGATGATGTATAATATTAGATGAATGTCTGACCCCTTCCCATAGATTTCACATGCAGTTTTCAGGCACTAATACCACATGCTGAAACATACCCTAGTTTTCACATTTTGAGCACTGACGTTTAAGTGAGACATAACCGAGGGTTTTACACTGAGAAGTGTCGTATGTTCGTGTTGAAGATTAAACCACTGACACTTAAGTGAGATGTACCCAAGTGCTTTATTTTTTTATTCTGAAACATTTTACCCAAGTGTTCCTCTGTACAGAGAAGTGAAGTGTTCTAATCCTGAGATATTGACATATTCCTTACCAAGTGCTTTATAATTTTCAGAGACAGATTGTACAGAGATAAAACACAGACTTGGTGTCTTCTCCTTTGGGGAATGGAAGGGAGCATCATTGTGCCACAATTACAATGGTATTGTGTATTTGGGTGAGCCTTAAAGATGGCGAGGGATATGCTTCCTCATTGCTTGCACCTGCTCAATTGCATTGAAAGAGACTAAAGATACATTAAATAATATAGACTTTCCATTAAAGCAATTGCCACAAAGATGTTATGTGATTTGTGAATAAGAAGGAAGATCCTTCCGATGCAGATGAGATGGGAATCGTCCATCTCTTTATTAAGATGTGGTCTGGAAAAGTTTGAGGACAGCTGCTGTATGATGAACTACTTTCCAGAAATATACTGAAAGCATATATTTACTGACGATATCAGTTTTCAGCCCTCTGAAGTTGTCGGTCAGACAAAGCTGATTATTGGGAGCCCATAGTGAGGACTCTCAATAACTCAACAGCATAACTGAACACCCACTATTTAACCACAAATGATATTTATTAAGTTTGTGCAGCCAGTGTCTGTGCTGAGTCACATCCTCATTATTAAATGTGTGTTTTTCTAATCTTGCATCATCTCAGTGCTTTATTTAAAAACTAAAATCAATATTCATGTCACAGAAAGCTTTTCTTTTCCACTCTTGTTTAAATATCTCTAGAGTATTCCTCTAGTTTTCCAGCACCTTCAGTGCAGACAGTGAGCATAATGTGTCTCCCACAAACCTGAATCAGAGAAGATACTTTAAATAATTTAAAATTTTAAGGATGATTCAAGAATAAAGGCTTTTTCCCTACTGTCTGAAAATAAACACACTGACAGTTTTTACTAGGCTACAATGCATGATATAATAATAATTAAAAGAAAAGGGCTAGATGAGCAGCACATATCTTTGATAGCTAATAAACAAGATAATAGTCATTGTAGAATCAGTATTATTACATTATTGAGTTAATTACTTGTAGCAGGGTGGATCCTGCTCCGGGGTTTTAAGGCGTTAAAAGTGGCCTGACAGAGCTGGGCTGATTGGGAAAGTGGCTGCAGCTGGAGGCCACGCCCCAAACTGAAGCCCTGGGGATTATAAGAGGCAGGGAAGCCAGAGCCCAGAGAGAGTCTCTCTCTGCCTCCAGAGAGAGATGGGCCTGGCTGCTTAGAGGCTGAGACTAGATACCTGAGTGAAGCAGGGCTGGGGAACAGGCTGAGGAGCTGGGGAGGCTCCAGCCAGGAAAGCCCCAGGCTGCGCCACAGGTATTGAGGGGTTGCAGAGGGCAACCTAGGGGTAGGACAAAGCAGCAGATCCAAACCCCCTTTGCCTGTGATGAGTGGGCTGATACTGCAGTCTGCCCCAGGGTGTGGGGCTAGACAATGACTGACAGTAGCCACTACTGAGGCAAGGCGGGGATAGTAGCGTGGGGTTCCCCTGGGAGGGGGAGACCCAATTATAGATAGCGGGCACCGGGTCCAGGGAGGGACGCCGGGGCCAGAGAACAGGCGGGTCACCAGCCTGCCGAGGGCGCTCCAGGGCCGGACCGAGGGACATTCCGGGACCGACCAGCAGGAGGCGCGGCAGGGGTGAGTACCACCCTGTTACAGTGGCACCTGACCAGGGACCGTTTGAACCGCCCCTGATACAAAGGGCCTGGGCAAGAACTGGGGGACAGTTGCCCAGAGGACGGTGGACTATTGCCTGGACTTTGAGACTTGAGAGACTGGAGAAAATGAAGAACCGAGACTATTATTGGAGAGCCTGTGTGGCCCGGCTCACCGAGCAGCAAGCAGGGCTGCTTCAGCTGCTGCGGGGGAGGGCACAAGGACTAGGCACCTGGGGCAGGAGGCTGGTGCCAAGGCCAAGGAACTGTTGGACCTGTGGAGAACCAGGACACTTGAAAAGGGAGTGCCCCCATGGAACTCGCAGGGCCCAGGCAAGCCCTGAAGGAAGGGCTATGCCAAAAATGGACCATGGACAGACTCGAGTGCCCCCTGTGAAGCCAACAGGGGGGCTCAAAATGTGTTGGGCCTGTGGGGAACCTGGGCACAAGAAAAGGGAATGCCCTCAGGGGACTCACAGGGCCCAAATTAGCCCTGAGGTGGTCAGGGGTGGGCACTGGATGTGCTGCTTCTGCCACAAGGGGCACAAGAAGCCTAGTCCCCAGAGAAGTTGGGGGAAACCGGAGGACCAGGCCAGGTCCAAGATTGCCCCAAAGGAGGGGGTTGTGACGGCCAAGACCCCAAAGAGGGGCCTGGCAGGGGCAGAGAGGCCCCAGACAAACTGGGGATCCCATGGAGGAGCTGAAAAGGCTACCATGGGAACCCAAACCCTGGAGGAAGGAAGCAGGCTGCTCCAAATGCTGGAGAGCCTGCGAGAAGAAAGAGATTCTCTGCGGGCCCAGTTGAGGAGAAAGCTGGGCCGGTAGAGCACCCCACCTGCCCCCCAGTGGAGGGGTTCTTGAGGTAGGGGGTGTGTAGCAGGGTGGATCCTGCTCCGGGGTTTTAAGGCGTTAAAAGTGGCCTGACAGAGCTGGGCTGATTGGGAAAGTGGCTGCAGCTGGAGGCCACGCCCCAAACTGAAGCCCTGGGGATTATAAGAGGCAGGGAAGCCAGAGCCCAGAGAGAGTCTCTCTCTGCCTCCAGAGAGAGATGGGCCTGGCTGCTTAGAGGCTGAGACTAGATACCTGAGTGAAGCAGGGCTGGGGAACAGGCTGAGGAGCTGGGGAGGCTCCAGCCAGGAAAGCCCCAGGCTGCGGCCTAGCAAACGGCCACAGGTATTGAGGGGTTGCAGAGGGCAACCTAGGGGTAGGACAAAGCAGCAGATCCAAACCCCCTTTGCCTGTGATGAGTGGGCTGATACTGCAGTCTGCCCCAGGGTGTGGGGCTAGACAATGACTGACAGTAGCCACTACTGAGGCAAGGCGGGGATAGTAGCGTGGGGTTCCCCTGGGAGGGGGAGACCCAATTATAGATAGCGGGCACCGGGTCCAGGGAGGGACGCCGGGGCCAGAGAACAGGCGGGTCACCAGCCTGCCGAGGGCGCTCCAGGGCCGGACCGAGGGACATTCCGGGACCGACCAGCAGGAGGCGCGGCAGGGGTGAGTACCGACCCTGTTACATTACTGAAGTAATATCTCTCAAACAGCGCAATAAGAAATGTAGAAGTAAAAATTTGAATGATCTAGCAAAATAGTTAAATATCATTTATAACAGGTCTATTTACTGCTCCACATAATGTTCTTTTCTGAAGTATTACCTTAAATCTGTTGTCTGAAAGAATGAAATAACATTCCTTGTAAAAGCATGCTAAGTCAGTGAGATATTCCACACTGTACTTTGTGTTTGCATTATTATACAAATGGTACAAAAAGTGCTAATAAGTGAATCATTAATAGTAGAAGACGAATCTTAAAAATTAGAGGTTGCATATGAGAATGAGATTCATGGTACAGACTTTAAGACTAATCCCCAAAAACATAGCCTTGAAATGAGAGAAAAGCTGTGGCCCTTCATAACAAATAAAGTGAATGCTCTTTAAGAACAATAAATTAATGAAAACCAAGTTAATAGACAGAAGGATTAAAGAACTGTAATAAGACCGTGCTACAGATATCCACAACAGGAAGGCAGGAGAAAGGAGGGAGAAAGACTATACGATGAGATAAGAAAAGTATGTATGGATAATAAGATTGTGATGATGGATGATCACACCCCCATAATATTAATTTGAAAACCATTCAGACTTGATAGAAATAAAAGCTGTTGCAAATTACTGCTTCCTAGCTCATATTGGGAGCAGCTCAAGTACAAATCTGGCTCTAGCAGAGCTAATGCAAATACCAGCATCACTAAATAAGAAATAGTTGATACACACAATGGTCAAGTGACCACAGCAAGATAACGTTTCTTTAATCTGAAAACTGAACCAATTAGTATAAAGAAGAGACACTGTAGTTTACAATCACTGTGTATAAGAAGCAAACTGTGTATGAGAAGCAAATTCTGATCTCTGGAATCTGCCAAAGGCAAAGGTTCTATATCTGCTCCAACTCCTCAGCCTGCAGCTGCTCATGGCAACTGTCACCCTCCATAAAAAGGTTCTTTAGTATGGACTGCACCCCCACAAGAAAGTTAAAGTCCAGGCATATCATGGAAGCCCAAGGAGGGTCTTACAGACAGTCTCACAGGTAGACGAGAGATGGAGAGGTCTGAGTATGGAGAAGAGACTTGGAAGGCTAGGGCCAGGAGTGACTTTTGTAATGGTCGTTTTAGTGGAGTGGAGTGGAGAACGCAAGAGTGGAAGGGACTGAGAAAAGAGCTGACGCAGAGGATAACAAGGAACTGGAAGCAGACAAGCCCACTTCTGAGTTTATTTATAAGTTGATAAAGACAAACAGGACTAAGTGGAGATTTCTTTCAGCTAGATGAAACAGCATGCTTGAACGAGGATAGGAAAGAAACAGATACTTAAGATG
Organism: Mauremys reevesii; assembly: GCF_016161935.1. Lineage (NCBI taxonomy): Eukaryota > Metazoa > Chordata > Testudines > Geoemydidae > Mauremys > Mauremys reevesii. Next base: position 82,318,013 of record NC_052630.1, read on the forward strand.
AGTCTGGGTAGAGATGGGGAAGGCAGCAAAGGTGCACGTTAGGGGCTGAGAGAGACTAGGTTTGAGTTAACATGTTCAAGCATATGTGGTGGACAGTAGCATGGACACCTTGGAGTAGAAGACAGAAAGTTTTCAAGAGGATAATAGTAGAGGAGCGGAAGAAAAGATAGAGAGTTTCTGCTGGATCTTGTAGATTTTGCTTTTAAAAAAATTAGTTCCTGGGCAAAGGAAAGAGCTAAAGGAGAGAAGGTAAATGGGAATAAAGAAAACAGTCTGATTTATGTGTATAATGTCTTCTCTAATATGAACCCATAGAATCTGTAGAAACAAAAAACTGCTCACACAATTATCCATCTGGGGAGGGAAAGAACCACACCTGACAGATATCAGTCATATCACTTAATGCACTACTGGAAAATGCTCAGACTATGGTGATGAGGGTGGTATAAGTACCTGTATAAAATAGAATATATGAGGGAAATTCTAAAGTACTGAAACACACTGCACTAATACCAGCAAAGGAGGCATAAACATTATCAGCATCTCCCCCAAGAGAGGCCTGACTTGGCATTTTTACTTTGTTTTAGTTTACTGGAGTAAATGTGCAGAGGGGGGAATGGGGAGTTAAAGCAACTATTTTTCCATCTTGACTGTTCACATAAGCACTGTACTTTCAAACTGAATAGCTCGGCCTCTATTTCATAGGCTATATAGTCTTAAAAATAAAATCCGTGATCCATGTGTTTTGGTATTACTACCTTACAGATGAAATTAATAAAGAGTGAACAGGTCCAGCTGAAATAAGTACACCTAATGTTTACTCCAAACTTGAATTTAAACCTTGTCTGAGGCAAAGGGGAAAAAGCAGTTCAAATTATTGTAAGTGTTTGTTTGCTTACACTTCCAGGCTCTGGCCAGAATGGAAGCAGAAATACGTTGAGAGGCTGTAGGCAGGAAGCTGTAATTAATACTTTGAATTCCAAGGCTGAAAATTGCAACGTCCTTTACAGAAGAAGGTGAACAGGTTTAGTCCCATTTTACAGTTTTACTTAATCAAGAATAATTGCACAAAGTCACACAGCGAGTCAGTGGCAATCAGGACTGGCACCCAGATCTCCTGACTGGACTAATTCTGATCAGATTATTTAACTGCTGATTTTGTTACGAACACATCTTGTAACAAAAGCCACTTCTGGAAAATAATTAAGACCTTTTCAAGACACTTAATATTGTAATTTGATGTGGAGGGGAAGCTTTTTCAAAAGACTCTGTGCTTAGCTCCCATTGTTGAGGTGCAGCTGTTCAGTAGCATTGCAATGACGTATTCACCACAGTTTTGAATTCCAACAGGCCCCTCCAAATTTGTGAGCTCCTGCAGCTCTCCCATTATGCTCCTGTCTGGCAGAAAGACTGCTGCCACGGCACTGACATTCATCACTGAGCATTCTAGCGTGGGCCTGGCACTCCCATGCTGACACACTCAGTTGAAATCAGCACGAAAGTGCATCAGAGCCTAGTCATCTTGCAGAACGTACTGGGAGTATTTTTTCCCCCAAATGTTCCCCCCTCCTCCTGCCCTTTGAAATATTTCTGTAATCTACAAAACGGGGCAAAAAATGGGGGTAGGAGTGGAATTCCACAGATTTAGAAAGGAAAAAGAAAAAAGCTCTTCCATTGCCTTTGCTTTCCTAAGCATATGACTTATTAATCAGAGTTGTTAACTGGGATTCTGCATTTTGAAGATGAGATCAACAAAGGAACAATGGGCCGTTCCAGCAGTCATTGCTCAGGCAAAACTTCCATTGAAGTCAAATGGAATTTTGCCTGAGTAAGAACTGCAGGTTCTCTCAGTAGGGTACGGTCACTCATCATGTATACAAGTTCCCACCCCGCTACAGTGCTGGTTCATGTGATTTTGGGTCTTGTTTTTGTTGCAGTACCACAGAATCATAGAATGTTATGGTTGAGAGAGACCTCAGGAGGTCATTTAGTCTAATCCCCTGCTCAAAGCTTGTGAACAGTTAAAATATAAGGAAACTTGATCAGCAGGTGTCTGTGTGAGTTGTTTTTTTTTGTTTTGAAGACTTGTACAGCCTAACAATTTTGAATTGTAGTTCATGTAGCACAATATATGCAATACGCATTAGAAAGTACCGGAACCCATGCCAGAAACTGTGGCAAAGAGCACATATTTTACAGGTACCTCTTCCCCCCACCCCCCAAGAGGTTTTATTTCTTTTTGTAAGATTGTCATATACCAATGAGTAAAAATGGCACAGAAATGAGACAGAGTAAAAAAGGATCTATAATTTTGAAATGCTGAACATCTGCAGAGCCTCTTAATTTCAACTTGCATTTGTGGCTGCATTTCTGAATATTACAGCCGTGGTTTCTGGGGCATTTTCTGACAGTAGTACCTGGACCTGCAAATTGTGGAATCATTATGTGGTTCACAAAATAAGTATACTTTCATTTTATATACATAGAAAATGGAGCATTTTTTCAGCCATTTTCCTTTATCTTTCTTGAATGATTATGAAATTTTCATGCTCATTTTTAGGGTTTAATCCAATTTGTAGTACATGGGGTTAGGTGTCACCCAAACTACTCCTGAGAACACTTCAGAATTTCAAAGAGGCACTGAATTTATCTAATATACAAAATGTAAATTAATATATTAAAATGTACTTATGTATAAAGACATCTTATATATGCATGCACACACAAATATACATATGTATAAGCTGTACATATACTCACTAAACAGAATATGGTATGTGTATATGTATGAGTAGAGTATATAATGTGCAAGACCTGGTGTGTTATTCAGTTCATGACCAGAGAATTTGATGCAGAATCATTCCCTGTCTCCAGAGATTGTGCTCCAGAATCTAAAGCCTGGTCTACACTAGGCGTTTAAATCGGTTTTAGGAGCGTAAAACTGATTTAACGCCACAACCGTCCACACTAGGAGGCACCTTATATCGATTTTAATGGCTCTTTAAACCGGTTTCTGTACTCCTCCCTAACGAGAGGAGTAGCGCTAGTATCGGTATTACCATATCGGATTAGGGTTAGTGTGGCCGCTGATCGACGGTATTGGCCTCCAGGCGGTATCCCACAGTGCACCAGTGACCGCTCTGGACAGCATTCTGAACTCGGATGCACTGGCCAGGTAGACAGGAAAAGCCCCGCGAACTTTTGAAATTCATTTCCTGCTTCCCCAGCGTGGAGCGCTCATCAGCACAGGTGACCACGCACAGCTCATCAGCACAGTTAACAATGCAGTCTCCTGAGAATCGTAAAAGAGCCCCAGCATGGACTGCACGGGAGATACTGGATCTGATCGCTATCTGGGGAGAGGATTCAGTGCTAACAGAACTGCGTTCCAAAAGACGAAATGAAAAAGTATTTGAAAGAATTTCTAAGGCTATGACGGATAAAGGCCACAGCAGGGACTCAGTGCAGTGCAGAGTGAAAGTTAAGGAGCTCAGACAAGCCTACCAGAAAACCAAAGAAGCAAACGGAAGGTCCGGGGCAGGTCGAAAAACATGCCGCTTCTATGCTGAGCTGCATGCAATTTTAGGGGGCTGCGCCACAAGTACCCCACCCCTGACCGTGGATTCCGAGGTGGGGGTTGTAATCTCTGCCATGTCTGAGGATTATGCAGACGGGGAAGATGAAGATGAAGAAGAGGAGGAAGACCTAGCAGAGAGCACACAGCACTCCGTGGCCGCATGCAAGCTGAATTCTGATGCCTGGACCTGTGTCTGTGAGATCTGTAACTCCAGAGCTGCAAGCACTCACTATTAAGATGAAAAATGCGACCTTGTAGGGAAATCACATGTGCTAGGTGAATAGTGCTGTTCACTGTGAAAGAGTATAACCATTGTTCTGTAAAATGTATCTTTCTAAATATTTATCTCCCTCATGCAGCTGCAAATTTTTCAACCATCCCTCCTCCATCCCAAAGGCTAGCACAGACAAGGCGGAGGAAAAAGAAGACGCGAGATGAGATGTTCTCGGATATTATGGAAGTTACACACAATGAAAGAGCTCATCTGAACGAGTGGAAGGACGTGGTATCAAATTACAGGAAAGAGGCCAGTGAACGTGAGGACAGGAGGGATGAACGTGAGGACAGGAGGGACAACTGAGATGAGAGGTGGTGGCAGGAAGATCAGCGGTGGCGGGATGCAACTCTGGGGCTGCTGCGTGATCAAACTGACGTGCTCCAGCGTCTGGTGGAACTTCAGGAACGGCAGCAGGATCACAGAGTGCCGCTGCAGCCCCTGTGTAACCACCCTCAACCCTCACCATGTTCCATATCCTCCTCACCCAGACGTGTAAGAACGCGTGGGGGGAGGCTCCGTGCACCCGCCCACTCCACCCCCGTGGACAGCCCAACCAGAAGGCTGTCGTTAATGTGAAATTTTTTTAATGGCCTTCTCCATCCTTCCTATCCTCCTCCCAAACCACAGCCTTACTTCTCTCCCTCTTTTTATAATGAATTAATAAAGAATTCATGATTTTTAAATGAGAGTGACTTTATTTGCATAAGTAAGCTGTACTCGAAGGGGGAGGGAGAGTTGCTTTCAGGGAATGAGTCAATCAAGGGGGGGGGGGTGTTCATCAACAAACACAGCAGTCACACTGTACCCTGGCCATTGATGAAGCTCGTTTTCAAAGCTTCTCTGATGCGCACCGCTTCCTGGTGTGCTCTTCTAATCTCCCTGGTGTCTGGCTGCGCGTAATCAGCGGCAAGGTGATTTGCCTCAGCCTCCCACCCCGCCATAAAGGTCTCCCCCTTACTCTCACAGAGATTGTGGAGAATACAGCAAGCAGCAATAACATAGGGGACATTGGTTTGGCTGAGGTCTGAGCGAGTCAGTAATGTGCGCCAGCGCGCCTTTAAACGGCCAAATGCACATTCCATCACCATTCTGCACTTGCTCAGCCTGTAATTGAACAGATCCTGACCACTGTCCAGGCTGCCTGTGTATGGCTTCATGAGCCATGGCATCAAGGGGTAGGCTGGGTCCCCCAGGATAACGACAGGCATTTCAACATCCCCAACTGTTATTTTCTGGTCTGGGAAGTAATTCCCTTGCTGCAGCCGTTTAAACAGAGTAGTGCTTCTGAATACGCGAGCGTCATGAACCCTCCCTGGCTATCCCACCTGGATGTTTGTGAAACGTCCCTTGTGATCCACCAGTGCTTGCAGCACCATTGAAAAGTACCCCTTCCGGTTTACGTACTGGGTGCCCTGGTGCTGCGGTGCCAAGATAGGGATATGGGTTCCATCTATCGCCCCCCCACAGTTAGGGAATCCCAGTGCAGCAAAGCCATCCACTATGGCCTGCACGTTTCCCAGAGTCACAACCTTTCGTAGCAGCAGCTTAGTGATTGCTTTGGCTACTTGCATCACAGCAGCCCCCACAGTAGATTTTCCAACTCCAAATTGATTCCCGACTGACCGGTAGCTGTCTGGCGTTGCAAGCTTCCACAGGGCTATCGCCACTCGCTTCTCTACTGTGAGGGCTGCTCTCATCTTGGTATTATGGCGTTTCAGGGCAGGGGCAAGCAAGTCACAAAGTTCCATGAAAGTGCCCTTACGCATGCGAAAGTTTCGCAGCCACTGGGAATCGTCCCACACCTGCAACACAATGCTGTCCCACCAGTCAGTGCTTGTTTCCCGGGCCCAAAATCGGCGTTCAATGGATAGAATCTGCCCCATTACCATCAGGATCTCCAAAGCGCCGGGGCCCACGGTTTGAGAGAATTCTGTGTCTATGTCCTCATCACTGTCATCGCCGCGCTGCCGTATCCGCCTCCTCCTAGCCTCGGTTCGAAGGTCCTGGTTCAGCATATACTGCACGAGAGTGCGCGAGGTGTTTAAAACATCCACGATTGCGGTATTGAGCTGAGCAGGGTCCATGCTTGCTGTGCTATGGTGTCTGCACAGTTCACCAAGCAGAAAAGGCGCGAAACGGTTGTCTGCCGCTTTCAGGGAGGGAGGAGTGAGGCTGTACCCAGAACCACCCGCGAAAATGATTTTTGCCCCATCAGGCACTGGGATCTCAACCCGGAAATGCCAAGGGGCGGGGGAGGCTGTGGGAACTATGGGATAGCTACCCACAATGCAACGCTTCCGAAATCGACGCTAGCCTCGGACCGTGGATGCACACCACCGATTTAATGTGTTTAGTATGGCCGCGCACAATCGATTTTATACAATCTGTTTTACTAAACCGGTTTATGTAAATTTGGAATAATCCCGTAGTGTAGACGTACCCTAAGTTTATTTTTTAGAAAAATGACATTTCTGGTGTTTATGGTTGTGAACAAAACTTTACAACATGAACTGAGTGTAAATTGGTACAGGCTTGAATGTCTGAGTCTGCAGAAAGCCTGAAACAATAGCCTGAGTGAGAGGTTTGAATTGCCCCATTTATTGTAATGGGTTTTTTAAGTTTAAGATCTCATGATGGCAGTTTAAATATCAGCATTAACGTTTGCTGCTGATCAATTATTTACAGCCCTTTTTAATTTATTTTCCAAGAACATTTATGGGAGATTTTTCTTTTTTGCTCACAGAAGTGTTGGCAGAATGAATGTCTCATAAATATTAATGCAAATATGTTTGCATGGAAGTTTTCCCTTGAAGTGTTTGAAATAACTTTTTACTTCCCTCCTTCTGTTTATAAAATTTCAGTAATCCAATCAGGGAGCAGAAATAATATCACATGACTTTCGTGACCACACACCCTGACTAATGAATAGCAAATATTGAAAGATAAAGGAGAGTGATTCACAAACAACTCCCAAACTGAAATATGTTTGCATAAAGTGGTAATTGAACAATTTGGAATCATGAAGCAATATGTAACATTTTAAAAAATCTGTTCACAGATAAGGTATTTACTTCGAGTAGTTCATCTGGCTCTAGTTAGGAAGCATTGGGTCACTGTGTGTTCTTCACTTTCTTTTGTTTTGCAATCCAAGTACCCAGAATAAATCTCTAGAGATTCTTATTCTATTTCTACAGTCCTTGTGGGTAGATTGCAGTATTATAGATTTCTGTATCAGTTAGAAATGATAAGCAATGATATAAAAGTCAATATCATATGAAAAAGAGATTGTGAAAGTCAAATGGGCATGTTTAAAAGAGAAATGAGTAGTTTCTACAAAATGTCATATCTTGGTGTCATTTAAAGAAATTGAGCCATATTATCTAAAGCTGTGTCTTTCTAAAATACCTATTAATACAACCCTAACAACCTGCTCTCTAGATTTTGCAAATAGTCTCATGAAATCATGTCTTGGAAATAAGTTCTTCTCATCAAAACATGCTTATGTGGGTGTTAACCAGTTTTTTGACTTCTTGTTGTACATGCAGGTAAAGTACTTGATTCTAAATAGTTTCTCTGAGTAATTGTATTTCCAAGTATGAATTTGGAAGTAGAATTTAAATGACCAAAGGTGGAGGTGAAAACCCCACACTTTAGTATTAAGGGAACCAACTCCATAAACCTCAACACGCCACTATTTATTAGAATTGATTTGCCAATGAATGGTATGCCTTAGCCTGAAAATTAAACATTACCCATGCCTGACCTTCTCTGTTAACGTCTGCCAATTCAAATGCACATATTTCTTTTGGTATATGTTTCAGTCCCTGGAGACAAGAATTTACTGAACCGAGCTGCTGTATTTCATTGTTAAAAGGACAGAAGGGATGCATCAGCGAGAAGTGCAATATATCTTAGGCCAACAACAAATCTTATGCCAAAATTTTCAAACTTGATATCTAAAGTTAGGCGCTTGAGTTCATATTTAGGCTTCAAAGTTAATGATTTGATTATCAGAGGCAATGAGCACCTGTAGCTCATTTTGAAATGAAACATCTGCTGTTTGGAAATGTTTTCCAACAATGGCATGGCAGGTATCCAATGTGTTTTGCTCTACAATTTTTGCAAATGAGTGAGCTCTGGTAAACCAGTTCCTAGATCCTCACTTCTATGACATTTAGTGTGAAAGGGCTCTGGCAAAGACTGAAGTGACGTTGCTTGTTTGGGGGGCTGGAGTCAGAGGGTGGAGAGAGATTGATCAACACTATAGTATTTCATTATTGACTTACAAGTCAGTGGGAACTGTAGCCTGTTTTCAGGTGTATTGATAATATTAATTTGGATAATATGGGAATTAAATTTATGAATTTAATTTTTATTTAATTTTAAACTAATCACTAATATTAATTAGTATGGATCTTAGGCTCGCCAATCTGTTTAATCAGAAGATAAAAGTTCTTGTCCCGAATCAGGCTCCACAGAATTTACAAAGGACCCTCGGGGGTATGATAGGAAGCTCACACTGAGACAGATATAGCCTTAAAAACCTTTTCTTAAAATCAATAATAGTAAATAAATGGTAAAATACCCAGAGTTAAAAAAGTTTCATTACTGGTATTCAAAAGATACATATGGTAATATAATATTATATGCAAGAAAGCTTTGGTTAATATACTCACACCCTTCCTTGATAACCTGGTGGTAAGAGACACAGAACCAGCCTTGCAGTTCAGGTTTCTCAATTCTTGAGTGAGGGATGCCGTGCTTAGAAGAAATCAAATTCTAAGAGCTATCAAAACTAACTTAGGGTTTACTTGACTAATTTAAACTTAAAATCAAAACCTAATAAATTAAGAATAAAATTTAGGGAAACCAAGCTTAGCCTAGTTCCTTTGAAACTTAAAGTTTAAGAAGAACAAGTACAGTCTGCTAATAGTAGCAGTCATTGTAGATAGATAGAATAGATAGAGTGGAGGAAGTAAGTGAGAATAGAGTAAAGTAAGAATGGAGTACTCTAGTGAGGTGGGTCACCTCTTTTATAGGGCAAGTGCTGGAAATCTTTCCTCTTAGGCCTAAATTTCATTCCTCACCCACAGAAACGTTAGGGTACACTTACCCCATAGGCTAGTATGTATGTGCGTATGGATGACATGTATGTACGCACTTCAGTCTCTTGTGGTGTACTTGTTAAGTCTGCAGGTACAACACTGAAACTCCCTATGCCGTTCTCCATTGTCGGTTGGTCTAGATAAAAGATCATAGACATAGGCATGAGTACTTATCTTGTTTATCCTATACCTAAATAGATAAAGGTCACCTTTACTTTCTGAGTAAAAGGTATTAATATAGATATGCTAACTTTGCTTTAGCTTAACATACAGGATATGGCCTGTAGGTCTCTTGCATTACAGCCAAAGTTACTTTTAATATACAGAACTGTGAGTGCTCAGCACCTCTGATAATCAAACCACTTCGTGAATACGGACATAAGGGCCTAATTTTATGCACCCAAGATTGCAAGTTTTTGGGGAGATGAGAAAGGCACAGAAATAGATATGGTTCAGAGACAAACAACTAAAATAACTAAAGGCATGGAAAGACCTCCAGATGGGGGGGAACTGAGACGATGAGCATTAGATTGAAAAGTGAAAAAGTGGAGACATAATAGATGTTTATGAAGTAATGACATGACTGACACAGAGTATGTAAATTGGATGCTCATATTTAGCCCTTCTTGTAACACAAAAATAAGGGGACTTTCATTGAAATTAAAATGCAACTAGATTAAAAAAAGATATAAAAGGGAATACTTTTCTTTTACACAATGCACAGGTAACCCATGGAACTTATTGCCACAAAAGATCATTAAGTCCAAGGGTTTTATAGGATGTTTAAAAAAAAAAAAGTTACTGTTATGTTGATAATAGGAACGTCCGCAGTTACATTAGATAGGATAAAAAATTAAAAGGTATATAAACCCCTACTGAATAAGCCAAACACTTAGTGATCAAGCTTAGGAAAGATTTACCCTGTCAGATAATTACTTAATATTGGTCCTCGGTGGGGCTTCGTCAGCAGCATCTAGCACTGTCAGAAACAGCGTACTGGATAGACCACTGATCTGATCCAGTAGGGTAATGCTTTATTCCTATAACAGCAGAATGGATATTAAGTATGTGATCATTTGGAGGGCTGAGCAGTAGACTTGTTAATACATTTTTACATTTTTTTCCCCTGGATGGTTGTAGTTATGCCCTGTTTATTTCACATTGAGCAACTGGAGACAGAAAAGACTCTACAGTCATCAATTCAGTGTCTAGAGAGGGTCTGAAAAGTCAGGACCTGAAGTGTCACCAGGATTCCTGTTGTTGCTGGATACCATGTGTAGTCCTTGTTGCAGATCTCTCCTCTTCTCCTCCAGGCCCCCATTAGTTCTGCAGTCACTTTGCCTGCTATCTTAACAGCTCATTCAGTGGGGGAAGGGACAGTCGTGTTGAGTAATATAACAGCTCAAGATGAACCACAATACCAGGTTGAGTAGTATTTAGCTGCCTGTGATACAATTTTGTTATTGTAAATGCAGCATCTATACTCTTTCAAGGATTAAATACATTCTCTCACATTAGATGCTGAATGCGCAGTCAGGTGCAAAATATATTATGCATGCACTAGCACCATGCTGATCCCTGGGTGGGGAAAGTGGGATCTTTGGGTCAACAATTTCCCTATAAATGGTGACTCTCGCCCAAGGCAGCTGGTGTTTGTGTGACAGTTGTGTGGAGTGTCACAGAGCAGTGAGAAATACGTGGGACTCATGAACATGACACATCTTTTCCTTTGAAGTCTCACTACTTCTGAACACAGCACAAAGCAGCAACCTCAAAGGGGATATCATGCCTGTTTAACTCAGGTTCAGCTGCTGTTATAGAACTTGCTTAGCCTGAGATACACCTCTACCCTGATATAACACGGTCCTCGGGAACCAAAAAGTCTCACCGCCTTATAGGTGAGACCATGTTATATCAGGTTTGGTCCGGTATGGTGTACTGGCAGGAGCCGGTACGCCGTGCCGGACTGGACCAGCTTCCCCAGTGGTGATTTAAAGGGCCCGGTGCTCCAGCTGCTGCGGGGAGCCCCGGGCCCTTTAAATCACCGCCGGAGCTCTGGCAGCAGGGCTCGGACGGTGATTTAAAGGGCCAGGGCTCCACACAAATTCGGATACAATGCAGTAAAGCTGCAAGGCTAGGGTGGCGGTTTAATGGGCCCAGGGCTCCCCGCTGCTTTACTGCATTATATCCGAATTCATGTTATATTGGGTCGCGTTCTATCGGGGTAGAGGTGTAGTAAGGTACCCAAACTCTACTGTCCTCGCCCACAGACAACCTGCCAACCTGAAGCATATTCTCACCAACAACTGCACACCGCACCATAGTAACTCTAGCTCAGGAACCAACCCATGCAACAAACCTCGATGCCAACTCTGCCCACATATCTACACCAGCAACACCATCACAGGACCTAACCAGATCAGCCACACCATCACCGGTTCATTCACCTGCACGTCCACCAATGTAATATATGCCATCATATGCCAGCAATGCCCCTCTGCTATGTACATCGGCCAAACTGGACAGTCTCTAAGGAAAAGGATAAATGGACACAAATCAGACATTAGGAATGGCAATATACAAAAACTTGTAGGAGAACACTTCAACCTCCCTGGCCACACAATAGCAGATTTTAAGGTGGCCATCTTACAGCAAAAAAACTTTAGGACCAGACTCCAAAGAGAAACTGCTGAGCTCCAGTTCATCTGCAAATTTAACACCATCAGCTTAGGACTAAACAAAGACTGTGAATGGCTTGCCAATTACAGAACCAGTTTCTCCTCCCTTGGTTTTCACACCTCAGCTGCTGGAACAGGGCCCCATCCTCCCTGATTGATCTAACCTTGTTATCTCTAGCTTGCTTCTTGCTTGCTTATATATACACACCTGCCCCTGGAAATTTCCACTGCTTGCATCCGAAGAAGTGGGTATTCACCCACGAAAGCTCATGCTGCAAAACGTCTGTTAGTCTATAAGGTGCCACAGGACTCTTTGCTGCTTCTACAGAACCAGACTAACACGGCTACCCCTCTGATACCAAACTCTACACTTACTGTGGTCTCCTTTCCGACATGTCTGAGTCACTACATTTTGGGGCAGCTTGTGCCTTGCACCAGCACTGGTGCACAAGTTGGGGAGAGAGCACAATGAGCAGGGCATAATGCCAGAAGGAGGCTTTTTAATGTGGATCTGATCTCTGATAGGGAGGGAAATTCTTTAGGGAGCTGTGTTTACTTGGCTATTGTGTGGTTAGCTGCTAATTAGTACTTTTTGTTCCTGTAACTTGTGCCAGGGGAACCTAGGGCTTTGGACAAATGTCCCTTATTATACGTGCATAAATCAAAAGAAATAATTAATGCCAGTCCTTGCTGTACATTCCAGCTGAGACCTCAGTGTCTGAGCCAGTGATGCTGAATGGGCTGAAGAACTTCCAGCAGTAGCTGCATGATAGGTGTCACTTGGCCCTTCTTCACTTGTCCAGGATCCACTGATCCTCCAAGACCTGTTCACAATGTCAGCAGTGAGGAATTGCTCTCAAGTGGGACATACTATTATCAAAGAAAGCAAGAAAGTCTATAGGTTCTCTAGGCAAATATATTTCATTCAGATTCATTGGCTGTTTCACCCCAGACTCCACAGTGTCTGTCCCAGCTGCTCAAGACATTACAAGGTCTGCTGGAGAGCAGCATCCTACTTCACATTGCTATGAGGCACACTAGCAGAGTTTCCATCCTGTGGAACTCCTTAAAATCTCCAGGAGAGGAGCACCTATCCGGCCCCCGGCCCCCACACCCAGGCACCTTAGGAGGCCCACAAGAGGGTTTTGCCCTGTGGAGTTCTTGTCTCATTTATGCACACCTGTATTATATTGTTCCGTGCACTCCTAAGTTAGCCCAGATGCATGTGCAGCACAGCATTCCTGGGCTGTGCACTTTTGGAGCAGGGCGACAGAAAAATTTGTGCAACATATCCTGTGCGTGTACAGTATCTGACTCTCAGAGACTTAATCTTAGTAAAATCCAAACATATTTCCATTGGGACACTCAGAGCCACTTCTCCGCATTAAGGATTAATTCCATGCCAAATTTCAACTTTCTACCGCCAGTCATTTCATCACTAGAGTTGTTTAAATATCTATCTCTCTATCTATCTATATATAGATATAGATATTTCCCTCCACTCTTTTCTTACTTGAAGTCGATTTTATTGATGGCATTTTTGTTGGTTTAATTTTGATTTCTTTTTTTAAATTGAAGTCCAATAGATGAAATTATCAGAACACTGAGAGCAAATGACAACAGGAGTTAGAATGGATGTTATCATGCAACCTCAGCTACCACAGTCACTGCCACTCCCATTCTTGTGAAGAAAATTGCAACCAGTTAATCTCATGATGCAGTGAACTCATTTGAAATATTACACCCATTTTCCCATAACTATGGCAAACTTAGGAAAACTGGAAATTCCTGCTAACTCAGTATCACAATCTTCTCCACCAGCTGATTGTAGCTCTTTCTTTAAGAGACACCGAGTCCCAATGTTAATGTGATCAGCATGTGGTCTATGCAAAGTGCTCAGAAATTGTTCTGAGTTCATTTTCATCGTGCTGAGTCCCCTGTTCAAGCGACTTGGAGATTAACCCAACGAAGAAAGAAATAAGTGAGCATATTCAGTAGGTCTCTTAAAAATATAAGGTTTTTCTTTCCCCCTAGAGCTTGAGGAGGAAAAAGCAGCTTGAATCTGACACTATAAAATACACATTCTGCCCATGTATAAATATTTTTGTTTATTCAACTAGTTTCACCTGAATGTGATTTGAAATAACTGGGTGTTAAATTTAAATATGAGTTTGTAATAAAAGTTCCTTTCACACCCTTTTCTAAATGACTCTACAAGAAACCTTTTTTTATTCACACGCAAGGAATCATCAGCATGTAGAATTGCTCATTACAATCTTATTTATGTTTGTTAAAGACAACCAAGAGTCACACAAATATGTGCACTAATAGTTGGAATATTGTTTGCAACAGCCTTTGTCTTACAGCCAGATCTCATAAACTTCACATTATTAGTATTGACCATTAATTTGTACTGCATCAATTGAATTTGCAGCAGCTTGGAGGTAGTATTAAACTTTCCCTAGGCAGGACCTATAAGTAGACAATTATATCCACTTCACATCAATAATTGATGTGTTGTATGTGATAAAGTATGAAATTGTTGACACAGATTAACACAACACTAAGCCTAGGAATGGCTTCCTTTGATTTAGACAGTTTTTATGCCCACTGTAAAATCCTGGTCAACCATTATTTAGAAGCTGTGCTGTAAGAACTCCTCACCATGTGAGGAGGCTGGACAGTCTCCTCTTCCTTTGAGTCTGGAAAAAGGTATGTGAGGCTGCCCCTCTCAGGAGTAGCGATTCCCCTCCTGGGGATGGGCAGGGTGGCCAGTTGGTGAAAGGGCCCCCTGGAAGATCAGAGGTTTGGATTAGTTAGACCTCACATTATTTTCTGTTTGGTGGGGGGTTCCTGAGCAGAGCTTCTCAAATGTGGGGGAGGGAGGAAGCTCCTTTGTTCCTACCCAGTTTGTCAGTCTGGAGCCTTGCCATACATTGCATAGTATACATTCCATTACAAACTGCACCCTCTCCTCTTCCTTGTATTGTCCATGAGCTTTCATGGACAGCGAAGGGTTCAGTTCTCTCTCCTTTCATTCTCTTGAACACAGCATGTTGGTGAGTGGATGTTCATTCAGTAAATTGCTGGCATAGTTCTAGGGCAAGGTTTACAGAATTTATTACCACTCCAGAAGTGCCTATGTATGGTAGACACCTCACCCCACTCTTCCCAGTGTTTTGGATAGGTAAGGGTCTCTCAAACTGGAGCCAGTGATAGCCTTGCCACTAAGTGTAGTCTGCTCTCCTCAGCAAGCATAGTTACCAGGAGGAGTAACTGCTTAGGAATGAGCTGAAAAACCAAGCCAGCCACATACTTATAGACAGGAAATGGAGAGGCAAATTGGGGCAAAAAATCACTTCTTATGTCATGCTGGTAAAGGGCCTTTGAATGCTTGGGTTAAATTCAGGCTCCCTCCCTCCCTCCTCCACCTGCCCCAGGCATGTCCAGATAAGGAAGGACTGGGGCTTTTTATACTATTACCATATTTACTTCTGAATGGGAAAGGAGTTGTGGGGCTGCTTCTCCAGCGTAACCCCAAACCAGAGAATGGTGCCTGGGGAATTTATGAGAATTACTCCTAGGCTCCCTTCTCTGCCACTGTGGTAGCATTTTACTCCATTTTGCACAAGTATAAATGATAACAAAAGGGGCAAAATAATGGAAAATCAGAACCAATATTTGTAACTAGCAAATAGACTAGCCATTTTATAGAAGTGAGAAATGGAGCATTCTCTACCCCATCAGCACTTGTACTGCTTGCAGATGTTTTCTCTCTTTCATCTTTGCTTCCCTCTATGATTTCATTTTTAACTTTGACTCTCAGCTTTGGCCTGGCTTCTCAGTTATTTACACAATATTCCTGTCCGCATCATGTTCATTTATAAACTCATAAACTTTAAGGCCAGAAGGACCATCATGATCATCTAGTCTGACCCACACATTGCAGAATACAGAACCTCATCCGCTCACTACTGTAATAGATCCATGACCTCTGTCTGAGTTACTGAAATCCTTAAATCATGATTTAAAGGCTTCAAGTTACTGAGAATCCACCACTTACACTAATTTAAACCTACAAGTGACCCGTGCCCCATGCTGCAGAGGAAGGTGAAACCTCCTTCCATCCGCCAGAGACTCTGCCAATCTGATCCAGGGGAAAATTCCTTCCCAACCCCAAATATGGTGATCAGTTAGACCCTGAGCATATGGGCAATACCCACCAGCCAGATACTACACAGAATTCTTTCCCAGGTATCTCAAAGCCCTCCCCATCTAGTGTCCCGTTTCCAGCTGTTGGAGATATTTGCTACTAGCAGTTGCATACTGGCTACATGCCATTGTAGGCAGTCTCATCCTACCATCTCCTCCATACATTTAAGATTATTACTTTGTATTGGCATTTGAGAGTGCCCATCTGACTCTCACCCTTTTCAGACAGAGGATAGTACATGGGTGGGAATTCTCCCAGGTAGCATTCTTTGTGCAAGTGCCCATTCCCTTATTGTCCTTCTGAGTGCTGCCTAACTTAGGTTTTCACTTGACCAACTGCAGCTGCCTAAGGGAAAAACCCTGTTGTTGCTGTGGGGTAAAAGTGATAAAGTTGTCCCAGGGGATAAAAGGAGTTACAGATGATTTTCTGTTTTCCTTTCTTTTTCTTAATGATTTTTTGCACAATGAGGATTAGATATCCTCTCTCCACCTTTCCCATTGTTATCTATGAGAGTCCTGCTTGCTGTATATGGCACTTAATGCAATAATATGATATGTTCTTGTACCTAGATGCTATACAGTGTATGGGGGAAATTCCTTTTGGATCAAATAACTGCTTTTCGTCCTGATTATTAGCACCCAATCCAAAATTTGA
This sequence comes from Mauremys reevesii, assembly GCF_016161935.1. NCBI lineage: Eukaryota > Metazoa > Chordata > Testudines > Geoemydidae > Mauremys > Mauremys reevesii. Next base: position 82,334,517 of record NC_052630.1, read on the forward strand.
CAAGTACTTTCATATACAGTCAGCATTTGGTGTCCCAAACTAAATTGAAAGAATAATACTTCCTATGGAGTTAATTAAGGGAGACCTTTTTTGTAGAGTTTTTCATTAACTAAATGAAATATTTAGGATTTACTTCAGCTTCAAAAGAAATATGCTGACAGGAGCACATCCCTTATGGTACTGGTTGGCAAAGATGTTACTAATGTCAGTGATGTTCAGGCACAGGATAGAGTTTTGCTTCCATTTGGTTGAAAAGAGGTTGTTGGGGAGTGCCAATTAGGCAGAGTGCTGGTTGTGACATTGGGGCATGAGAGGCACCGCCACGCTCAAAAAATAAGAGAAAATCAGAGTAAAATAAAGGCATTTTCATCCCAGCTATACTCAACAATTCTGTTAGTTTAACGCAATGGTCCTTTAAAATGAAGGATCCACATGACAGCAGCTGCTCCAGTGCCTCTGATTGAACAGTGCGGATGCAGTCAGGGACACCAACCCAGCAGAAGTAGGGCTTTGTTCAGCAGGTTCACAATCATAACAGTGGACAGAGTGGCATTTTAAATTAATGATCACAAGCATTATATTTATAGGGGTCTCTGTGGCATTCATCACCGCACAAATGTGAATGAACTAAGTCTGTGAAGTAGGGAATGTCATTATTCCCAGTTTGCTGATGCGGGGGAAATGCACTTGTATGTATAAAGTCTAGCTTCAGAAAAGATGTCACTTGACCAAGGTCACACCACAAGTCTTGTAGCAGTGTTTGGAAGAGAAGAAAGACTCTCGGTCCTGTGACCTAACCCCTAAGGCAATCCTTTCTTGTAAGGTGAGAGCTATGGTGAATTACTGAACTGCACTTGGCTTCTGGATGCCTTAATATGTTATCACTACCAACGTATTTTCCAGCATGGGCCAAATCTTCTAGAGAACAAAGCGAAAAGGAAACTAAAACCAAAAAAGCCCTTTGCATATCTCCTCTGAATACAATAAGAAACACAAGGTCCTTCCAGATATCACAGTGATGGACCTCTTACAGATGTCTAAGATAGACACTTAGACATACATACCACTTTACAAAAACTGGGTTGCCAACATGTGTTTTTTATTAAGAGTCTTGTGGTATTTGGTGTTTTTCTTAAAGTTCCAGCTCCTGGAGTCCTGTGATTTTGTGATAATTTCAGGGTGCGTGTTTTTCATGTTTTTGTTTGAAATTTTCTAGTCATTGTGACTGTGGAGAAAAGTTGGAAAATATGAACTATAAAGGCTCAAAAGCCTGAAGCCAAATTTAAAAGACCTGATATTTATTATTTTTTAAATCTCATCATTTTTAGACAGATCTCATGATTTTGGGGGCATAACTCATGGTTTCTGAACAGTTGGGATTAACAACACTGGAAAGCTCTTGAGCCTTCCTGTGAAGGTCAGTGATGGTATATATGGAGCGGGAGAGCATTTCATAGCCACGAGGTCTTTACCAAGACATATCTATCTCTGTGCATTCAGCAGATCCAGTCCCATCAACCCCAGATGCTGTGACAGACAAGGTAACAGGCAGTACTTCTCTCACCTATATCCTGCTTGACTTAAACCTTTATGTACCAGAAGCACAATCTCAAAGCATGCTCAGTGATCAATAGGCAGCCAGAGAAACTCTGAAGTCTGCATATCACTGATGCTCCTTGGCAAAAGCCCTTGTTCAGGCCTACAGTAACTGCAGCCCATGAGTGCTTTTTGTGGATAGACACAAATAAAACACAGTATCTGCAAGTAACACAGCTATTGCCACAGTTTGAGCAGTTTAAACTCCTCATGTAAACAGCAAGGATCTTCGAATACTCATTATTTTAATCCTCGTTAATTTAATTTCTAATCATTTTTTTTAAGAGAGAAGGGATACAGAATAGACTGGGGAAGATAGGAATGTTATCCAGGGAAGAAATGTACGTGACGCACACTGAGGAAGGAAGGCCAGTGACCAGATAAATAAGCTGTGGTTTTAAAATATAAATGAAGACAGCAGCATCCCTATGTGTGCCTGGCTGCCTAAGAGAAACCTATTGAAAATTATGCACAAGAACAAAGATACAACACAAAAGAGAACTGGGAATGGAGGAAGTTGCATTGTTGGGGCAGAAGCCAAATCAGGGGAAAAGGTTTGCTGCTCTTCTCCCTGGTGCAACTGATGAAGGACGAATAGCTTGTGATCCTGGGGGGTTGGACAGTTAAATTGCTTAGGTGATTAAAAAACACTAAGTAGGAGAAAAAAAATGGAATTGGCAGAGAGTATTGGCAGAGTCAAGGTAGATTACAAAAGGGCAGTGCACAGAGCAAGAAAAAGACTGCTAGAAAAGATGGTGGTGGTGGTTTTATATTTATATATTTTATGTATATTTGCAATAGAGTTTAAAAATAGAATAAAAGTTCCTTTACCTAAAATTAAATGAAATGAAGATGTTGCAGTTTCTGGGTCAGCCCACAGGCTCTGGGTTTCTGGGTCAGCCCAAAGGATAGATGCAGACTGTCACTCGCAGGAGATCAGATTTGGGAGTGATGTTGGAAATTTTCTTTTTGTAGGTAGCTGGGGCTGACAGCAGCGTAACCAGGAGGGAGGAGCAGCAGGCAATGCTATCCCAAAGAACTAGTCTCTGACTTTGAGGAGAAGCTGAAGCCTGTAAGGAAATTGCTTGCCTTCCCGTGAGGCAGGGATGATCTTAAACATTTTGTTTGAGTCCCTGAATAACCTCTACAAGTGGGACCAGAGTGAGAGACAGCTCACAAGCTGATACTCCTCCGATCTGTTCATTATTTGAGTAGCACATTGTAGCACTCTTGGCTGATTGGTATGACAGAGAATGCCCTGTCAGCAGCCCTTCTACTTATATTGAAATGGGACTATATTAACGTGCACTAGGGAATTTTAGTGTGGGGGAATGTTCACATGTGCCAGTTAGTGCACAACACTGGGCACACTAAAATATATCTGGGGCAGACTAAAGCAGCATGTAGACTAGCCCTATGATCAGATTGGAGATTTGAAGTAAATGGCTTGAAGAATTGGCAAATACTGTATGGGCATCTCCCAGCAAAGGGAGCACAGTCTATATCTGGAACTCACGAGTGAAGTTAGGTGGTCTTCAAGTATGTGTCAGTGTGGATCCCATGAAGACCAGATTTTTTTTTTGACTAGCAGATTCTGTCAGGGCTATGCATGCACCCTGTGTCTCCTTATGCTCCCATGTATGGGCAGAGGGCCACAGGGTGACCAGATATCAAGTGTGAAAAATCGGGACAGGGGGTAGGGGATAATAGGAGCCAATGTAAGAAAAAGCCCCAAATATCAGGACTGTCCCTATAAAATAGGGACATCTGGTCACCCTAGAGGGCCATGACCCTCCCTCAGTTCTCTCTGCTGTCTGACCTGCTAGTTCTTTGCTCAGGTGGAATTCCTTTTGAGTCTTCTGCAAACCTTCAGAAACACTTTTGATCTCCTGTATGATCATCATGAGCTGATCACCAACTGCCTGGCCCAAACATCATTGGTCAGACACTCCTGTATGACTTCCCATATAGGTTCCCCCACACAGGGTTTCTCACATGGCATATTCAAACCTGCAGCCTTCAAGCCCTGTCCATCCTGTGATGCACTAATCCTCCAGAAGAACAGGCAGAATTTCCTCTTCAGCCTGAGGAAATTTCACATTCCAAACAGATGCTCAGTATGCTTATCCTTCTCTGCAAGGACTCACAAGTCACCAGATGCAAGACTGAAACTCCACCCTCTAGAACAGTCCATGAAAGTTTCATCAGTGCCAGAGGAAACTAGCTCTAGAATTATACTAATAGAGAAACTAGCATCATCTACCACCTCATCAAGTAGACAGGCAAGACCACAGATAACACAGAGAAGAGAGCACCAAGGAAAGACCCAGCACTAACATGGACACCAGCATAAACATTGGCATTGGCACCAGAGCTGCCTGGAATTTTTGATTTTGAAAATGTCAGGATGTTTTGACAATTTCTAAACTTTTTTCAGTGTTTTTTTTTATTTGAGAAATTATTCAAAACAGGCCCTTTCCTGCAAACAGTTTTGGTTTTGACAAATTGATATTTTTCAATGGGAAAATGATTTGCCAAAAAATTCCCAATCAGCTTACTTATGGGCTTCTCCTTTTACTGGACCAATCCAGCCAACACCCTCACCTGTATTCATAGCACTATTGGATCCCACCTTCACAGGCATCAAGGAGCTGTCTCCACCACTGAGAAGAGGTGGCATCCTTGTCCAGATCACTGATGCCAGAATATCAAGAGGAGGTAGAGATGGGCTGAGTAACATCAGGCTCTCTTTCTTGTTGCACGATGAATCAGTAGCCTTGGCACTGGCATTGGCACCAGAAGATTTTAAAGCATTCCAGAAGCTCTTTATGTGGATTGCCAACACTGGATATTGAGACTTTAGTCATCTCAGAGAAGTCCCATAAGTTGCTCAACAGCCTGTCAGCTTCTATTCCAGCTAGGATTGTATGTCAAAGGAAAAAGACACCAAGCATATAGACCTTTTTGAGAGGAAGTCATATTCCTCAGCTTCACTCCAGCTGTGTGTGGCTAACCGCTGGCCAAGTATAACATTCTTACATAGAGCAAGGTGACACCTTTCTTTGCAAAGCTCTCTTGACAGCAGAGAGGAACATAAGGACATAATTAAGGGAGGCCAACTGGTGGCCAAGGTAGTCTTGCAGGTGGTGATGGACACCTCAGACACCATAGCCAGGTCTATGGCTGTAGGCCTTGCTGGAGCCCTAGGCATAACTGGCAGTGTGAACCAAGGGCTGTTAACCTGAGTAGGCTTGGCCTTGGGAAAATAAAAACACGCTAGGTATTAGTATAAACTTATATATGAGTAAGGATGTTTTGTTCGAACTCATAGGTAAAAGGATAAGTGTGGTAACTAACAACATCTGGAATGTAATATGTAACTTGTTTGTATCAATGTATAAAAGGAAAAGTTATAGGAGGGGCTTCTTTGTACTTGCTGAGGGGACAGCATCTTGGTTAGTGGCAGATTAATGCATGGGCCCACAGGGCCTGTGTCCAGAGGCCTTGGTCAATTTGGGGGCCCTCACAGGAGCACCAGAACCTGTGTAGAAGTAGGGGAACGACTGGTGCCAGAACTGTGGCCCTGCCCTTTGCTCCCCCTCTTCCTATTCCTGTCCTGGGTTTGTATAGAAGCTGTGAAACAGTCAAGACCTCCAGCATTCTGCCAATTGGGTTCCAGGACTGGAGTCCTCTGTCAGAGATCAAGTCCTACTCCGACAGTGGTTAACAGGTCACTGGGTGGCAGATTGGAGCTTACTAGCTTTGAAGAGTCCTGTAGAGCAGAGGTTCAAGATCTGCATATTTATTTGATGATATTGCAAAAATTAATTATGTGACGGTGATCAGAGAATGGGATGCGTGCCCTTTTGTATTTTATAAATCTAAAGAATTAATACTAAAATACTTATTGGTGCCTAGACACTAATAAGTCTTCTACAAATGCTGTGTAATAAAGGGGGAAGACAAAGATAATTTCCAAGGCTAATATATCCTGAAGGGCCTCAGACTGCTCTTGAGGAAGGAATGTTTTAACATTAAACGGCCAATGGGTGGGGGGGACATTAAACTGTCATTGAGTTCACCTGCTTAGAACTCCTTGGGGCAGAAACTGATTTCCTCGGTTTTGTACAGTGTTGAGCACGTTGTCAGTGTTCTACAAATAACAGCAATAATAATTAAATTGCCCATGCTACTTCAATAGTGAGACCACTTCTGCAGCAGACTTTCCTGATCAGTGCTCTCCTGTCACTCTGCATATGCTGCAGTCCTTCCTCCTTCCTTCCAGATCAGTAAGGGTTCTGGGGATATACTAAGTCCAGCAAGATGCTATTTTTTCTATCTCAACAGTGAAAAAAGCTTATGAACATATAGTTAAAGGACAAAGCTATAATCTCACAATGGAGGAATTTAGGGTAATGAACTTCCCATACAGTTCTGTTGAGCATATGGGCTTTTTTATACCCAATACTCCCTTGTAAATAAACCCCTCCCTAGAACTTTCAGTTAATATTTCAATAGTATTGGGAGGCACATTTGACTTTTGAAAATCCAGAAACATAGAGAAAGTGGAAATTCACCTTTCAACACTGTTCATTGTACTGGGCAATATTGAATCCCATGTGATGGAAACTGATATACTTTAGGTGTATTCCTCTGAAGTGTTGTGGCAAGGTCAATAGAATTGGAGGGGGCTCAGAGCCTCACAGGATCTGGCCATGTATGTCCTGCTAAATTCTCATATCAGTGTGTAAAATGTTTATGGATAGCTCATTATCATTGCTGGTTGTCACATTCATAGATCCCTGTGTCTCTAGATAAGTATGTATACTACTATGTGTTGATTGCTTTACTCTTTCTGCAGTTGTTTCTAATATAAGGCCATAACAAAGCACACAGTGCATGCAGACAGTAGCTATGCTAAGGAAATAAGTAGCTCATCCTGATAATTGTATCTATTTATTGGAGACCTGCTGTTTTATTGATATATTATTCTGAGTAATGGGGTCAATGCAGCTTGTCCTCCTTTTGAAGAACTAAGGAGCACTGAATTGTCATTCAGGTGCAACATCATTATGGGAAAAATTTATATTTAATGTTGAGTGAATTATAAAATTTGAGGTTACCATATTGAATGCTTATGATCTATGATACATATCACATTTCTGCAAAATTAGAGACTATTAAATGCTTTGTTACCTTTGATAAGTGTTGTTATCAATTATACCCTTAATTATTATTATCTGCCAGGATAAGCTCTATGAATACATTTAAGGCAGGGTTATGTTTCTATGTCATTAATTGTAACTTGTGCAAATCAGAAAATGTTTGGGAAATTGCTCTTTTGAGTCTGACTTTTTCCCTTAAATGATTTATTCAAACAGATTAAGAGGAGGAAGACAAGAGGCTAATGTAATGCTATATTGCAGAATCATCAGTCTGTATCACCCTGCTACTTAAGAATTAATTGACCCAAAGAATTTACTGTGTAATCAGTGAAGATAGGTCCAAATATGATGTAGTATTCAACTCAAGTTTATGGGTTTGAAAGGAATAGGAGGACCAAATTCAAACCAAATGCAAAAGGCAGAAGGACAGTTGTCTCTTTTGTTTTATGTTCCCTTAAAAATAAAATCAAATAATTCTATAGCGCTAAAAAGCAGGAAATGGTAGTGCATTCCGGCTGATCCGCTAAGGCCGAGGGAAGTGCAACTGCAAAGTAACACCCTGAAAATAAGATTTTAGCTAATCAAGGTAGAAAGCCACCCAAACCCCATTAAGACCACCTGTGACCATAGATGAGAAGCTGGGGTCTCTTGGGGGTAAGGATTCTATGGGGACTAATAGACAATGTTGCAAAGCTTGTGGAAAGCCCAGAAAGTTCAGATAATCATTTGGAAACATTCCACTTGAACCTTTTTGGGTCTGGTTCAAAACTAAATAAGCACCAAGAGCTAGATCCTAGCCCCTGTTCCACCTGTTTCATGCTGCTGGGGAGAAAGCAGGTCAGATTTCCTCCTAACTGTTCAGTTGAGGATTAACCCTCTGTGGAGAATACCCAAACAAGTGTAGATTCTCTGTAGCCGCCAAAGCAATACAGTTCTCCAGCCATCCTCTCCTTCTACCCCGGGCATGCCTTCTTCACTGTAGACTCTAATGGGGAGGTTGAGGTAGAGCCAGCTTTATGCCAGTGAAGGATCCCCATTATGCTGGGGGTATTCACCAAGGGCTATTTTTGTGACATAGAATTAGGTCTGTTGTTTACTCCCAGAAAACTATACAAGTGTCTCAGTAGTTACGGTGAAGTGGATAAAATATATTTAAACAGATTGGGTGAATCCTAGGCATTTTACAGAGATTCCCACAAGTCTAAAGCCAGCATAGGCTCAGTTCAGCTCCTTTGAAAGTATTGCAAAAAATTGTGTCTTTGAAGCCATATTATATGGTATTGTGTCAATCTGTATTCACATGTGCTAGGTATACTGACATTATCAAATGGCTCACTGAAACTCTGACACCATAATGCATGGCAACCCAATTGTTTCAATTCATGCTTAATGATTATTGAATTATTAAACTTGAACTTACCATACTGAATATTTAAAATCATCATGTTTTTCTAGAATTAAAGCAAGTGGAACAGAGAGAAACTATTAAATGCTTGGTCACTTTCAATAAGTGCTATTATCAATTATATTCAGTGATTATTATTATCTGTCAAGATCAGCTTTGTGAATGTGGAGCCTTCATGATGTTAATATACCCATGCATATTAAAATATATGAAAAGTTGCTATGCATGAAGAGTAGCTGATTTTCACATATTTATAACTCAGATGTTTCCATTAAAAACATCTAAACTATCTGCTTCATAGTATGAGCTAACAGGCTGGAAAAAAAAATTAAAGTGCTTGTAGTGTTTTGGAACCAGTAGACCTTAAAAAGAATCCACACCCAATAAAGCAGTGTTTTAAAATAGCTGAATGGACTCTTATGAAGATGTGTAAAGTAAAACATTCCAAACCATGAGTGATAGGGTGTTCACCCCATGCAGGATTTTAAGGAGTTAAAGTGAACAGGTAAGCCAATTAACTGCCCAAGCTTCACATAGAGGAGTAGCCAGGGAGCAGGGAGTTGATTAAAGGAGGCTCAGCTGAGTAGGAATGGGAGCTGAGAACAGACAGAGCTGTGGACGAAGAACAGTCGATCCCTGGGAAGAGGGAGGAATGTTTGGGGGCTGCAAAGAGGTAGTTTGCAGTCAGTCCCTGGGAAGAGGAAGTTGGTACTCTCAGAGAAGTGGGGAGAACCAGGAGTTGGAAGCAGTCCAGGGAAGGAGCAGTGAGGGCTGAGAGGGTAGACCCCAGAGCTGCTGAGCTGAGGGTCCCTAGACTGGAACCCAGAGTACAGAGTGAATGTGGGTTCCCCTGCTGGCTACTAGAGAAGTAGCACCATCAGGGCAATGCAGGAGAAGTCTGGAACTGTTTGCATAGAAAGACTTTGGGGTAACCCCGAAGGGGGAAACACGGACGGTGACCCAACAGAGGGCCAAGGACACCGTGGTTCCTGGAGTGAGGTGGGTCCACAGGGTGAGAGGACGATGGGAGAGACACACCTAAGAGGACGCACCAACTGGCAGAGTTAATCCCCAGTACAGCCAGCAGGAGGCACCACTGTGATGAGTGGACCCAGTGACATCATGTTAAAAACATATATGTTCTTTCTGCCACGTGCCATTAGCAACAGAAAGGACCAGATTCAGTGGATGACTAAGGGGTTCTTCTTTAACATAAATAAAATTATTGGCCCCAGTCAAATCCCCTGGTCCTCTTTGCAGGTGTTTCTTCCACACTTGCAACCATTTAGGAGACCCTCTGATAATGAAGCTACAAATACTACTTATCTGAGAAAGTAAAATAAAATTACACAATAACATAAACTGGAGAGGCATATCAGGGTCGTGATTATTCTACACAACATCATCTCACTCAAACTCCATCACCATTCACTTCTGTGGAAACTGATTTCACACCTTCTGATTTTACAAGATGAGCTGTGGAAGCACAAAGCCCCTTAAAGGTTTATTTAAGTATAGAATCTTGTCAGTCTGGTTATGCTACCCCCCATACAAATACTCTCTTTTTCTTTTTCTTCCTAGTTAACATAGCCACTACAACTCAATCTTTGTAGAGCCCAAAAGTCAAAAGCAAATTTAGGTGATCTCTTGTCTCATCCAATCCAGTGAAAATGATTGCTCAATTTACATTTTTTTCTTTTTTTCTTTTTTTCTTCCTGAGAAATATCTGCTCCCAACAGTAACAGAAATATTGTTAGAAATACTAATGCTATTATTCTTGTTTGAAGGTAGTTACTTTCTTAAACATATTAGAGCCTTGTACACGTTCTCCAGTTTTAAATCATAACTATCTTCCTAAGAAACAGAAGCACTGCATCATGTACATCCATTATGAAAGTCTAGTGCTTGCTGGAAATATGGTGGAGGTGATGTTTAGAGAGGACCTTGCTAATGCTGCCTTCATATTCCTGCAGGAAGAAAATTAAAGGATAGATTAAACATCCATGGCTTTCTCTAGAGTGACTTAAAATCTTGACCCCTTGCTTTGAGTTAACCAGTGTCTTCTTTGCATACACTTGTTAGAGAGTGAAGTCACTGAGAGAAAAATAATTCAGAATGCATGGACAAATAACTGAAAAAGACACATGACATGCCCTGTCAAACATTTCTTTGTTCATAGATTATTCCCTCACTTCCCCGCAGCCCAAAAAAATACCTCCAGCATATGTGCTGCTAGTTCTGATGTCCCATCCCATCTGTTTTAGATTTTCCTCTATAGACACAGTACAAACTGGGAAAAGGAAGAATACAATTTGTGGTATTTCTTACTGTTTCTGTTAGAGATGGGTTGAACATGAAGCACCAGGTATGAGGAATGGAAGCTTGACCTGCAGTCTATTGGTTCACTGTTTATTTATCATGCAATTGACACAAAAAGGGAAGTATCTCCTTTATTTTGGCTGCTACAATAGTTGAATGAAGTTCCACAGCTAATCACACTCACCATCAAAGGTAACCAAATAACAGCATAGCTTTTCCAAAACAGGAAACAGTGCCATACTCAATGATGCAACACACGCTGTCCCTGATGAAGACTTCAGGCAGGCCCAAATCATTCTGGCTAACTCTGAATCACAGACATAAAATAGGCAACTTCTTGGCCCTGCAAAGAAGAAAAGGCTACTATTAATATTAAATTATACACACTCAAAGAGCACATTCATTACATCAATATACAAGGTTGCATGTGCCTGATCATTCTTATTATCTCAGGGTTTTCTGTGGTGACTCAGCCTCATGTACTGAAGCAAGTCCTAAAAATACTCCTTTTGAAAGAGCTTCTAGGGATGATGCCCATTTTAGTTGATCATATTTGCCCAATTTTGTGATACACTTTCAGAAATTCTGCTTTGAAGAGGAAGAACATCAGGGACTGATGAGTATTGCCCATCATTTAGAAGATAACAGCCTGTCCTTTTCCCCCTTTTACTCATGGATCTCTGAACCGTTCTGTGCTTGTAGCTGTCCCCTTCTCTTGTCCATTAAGACAAGCATTTCTTATCAGAAATCAAACTAAGAGGTTGAACTGTTGGAAAACACTGGTATTTCTGTATCTTTCATTTCCATTTTTTTCTTTATTCATTCCAGGAATGTTTCCATTCATTGTCTTCCCTTATCATGGATGTCTTCTGGTTACTGAAGAATTTAAGAGAGGTCAAAGCCACTCTCTCTATTATTTTCTTTAAACCTACCAGTGGCAAATGCTTCTCTTATAACTCTCATATCAAGAGATACTGAACCCTGTTAAATGTATATTTCACATCATCTCCTCTCAGCTTATAAATTGATTACCTGCTGGTTTTACAAGAAGATACTGTACTTCAGAAGTAACAGCCTTATTGAGAGATACATTAGCTTCTAACATTCTGCTATACTCAGGCTAGTCTAGTCTTGGTAACTGCACTTTATGATTACCTCATCTATCTCAGGACATTTCATGTCAGATCTGAAAGTACAGCTATTGTAAGTTTCTAGCTCACTAATATTAACCTCAGAGCTGAAGATGACAGACTATTATGTAACCTTACATACTTCTGAGCCCTTGCTGTACCAGTTTCTGTCCACGTACAGTAACAGTTCATTTTGCCTAGCAGCACTGAAACACAACTTTAATATTCCTGAGTGATTATAGCTAGTGAGATAAAACACAAAAGACTCTCTTAAAGTGACACATTAATACTTTAAAAATATGTTCATAACTAAACAGGACATGCACACAAATAAAAAGATGGAAAAAGCAAAGTCAGAATTGAAATCAATTACAAGGATTACAAAAACTTGTGAAGTATTTCAAATAATCTTTCAACTATCAGAAAGATAGGAAAACCTAATTTAATAACCAACAAAAAAGTTTACAGTGGGTAGAAAACACACACTAAAATTTCTGTCACATATTATGCATGTAAATGCGGTACATTATTGATAATCATGGTAAAAAAAATTGAGTAGGACAGTGCTAGACATTTGCTGCAAAAGTCTGTTAAAACTGATCACTGCAGTCAGAAAATATATGAAACATAGTCATTATAAGATGAGAGAATATATGATCTAGGAAGAAAAATTATGCCATTCCACATCCTAGTAAAAAATATTGCCTGACTAACCTATGCACATTTTGTTTAGCCTTAAAATACTTTGAAATTTGCCAAAATCATATAACAAATATATTTTGGAGTATGGTAGTACATAGCCAGAAGCATTCACTATTATGTTTGAGAAAGTCACACTATTTGTTACAAATAATGTATTCATTGAATTTGCTCCCTTTTTTGTTTGCAAATTATACACAGACAAAAATGAATGTTATCAATTTTTTGTTCATAATTGCGCTAGAAAATTTTTTCCTGCATGCTGGAGCCTCTGGGATGTTTGTAAACTGTTTGCAGCAAATACTCTATTGAGTATGTCATGGTCAGACTTGCTTCTTTGAACTGTGTGATACTGTATTTCAACCAAGTAGCATGAATGGTTTCTGTTCTCTGGCTAAGTGGCATAAGGTGAGCGCTTCCACAGCAAACATGGCTGGTTGTGTCTGCATACTTTGATTTGTTAACAAATACCCGTAACATTAATAACAATAATGAAAGGATGAAAGCTCCTCACCAAACATTTGTGGAAACATACACACAGTTGCAGAATGTCTGTGGAGAAATTAATGAAAAAGTATACAGATATGGTTGGAGACTATCCCAATTTATATTTCATAGACATGTTTGTGAATACTTTTGCTCACTATGTGCTCAGTCCATAACTCTAGGAAGTCAGTAGGAAGTGTCCCATTGACTTGGACAGGCTTTGGACCAGGGCCTATTTTCCCAACAGTATTATATCAAGCCTCCACCGAAGTTGACAGGAATATAGCAATATATTAATATATGTTCAATATTACTATTGATCACTCGCATTTCTCCAGTGCCCATCATTATCCTTCAGCTCTGCCAATGCCCATGAGAGAGGATGTAGTATTTCAGACTGTGTGAATCTTAGTTTAGAGACACTGGTGGATTTTTTTCTGTCATTATCAGTGTCATTTGGTAGCTAAAATTGGTAGCTCCTCCCTGGCCCAGCCCAAGGCTGCTGGAACTTCCGAGAAGAGGAGTCCCTCCCCCGGCCCAGCCCAGCCCCACTGGAGCTGCTGCGGCTGGGGAGAGGCGCCTCTCACCTGGCCCCGAGCTGCTGCGGTGAGAGAGGGCTGGGGGGAGTCCTCTCTCCCTGCTGCAGCCCCGGGGCAGCCTACACCCCAACCCCTCATGCCCAGCCCCAACCCAGAGCCCATACCCTTCCTCCCCCTGCATCCCAACCCTCTGCCCTAGCCTTGAGCCCCCTTCTTCCCACACCCCTCATCCCTGGCCCCACCCCTGAGCCTTCACCCCCTGCACCCACCTTCTGCCCCAGTCCTGAGCTCCCTCCCACACCCTGAACCTCTCATTCCCAGCCCCACCCCAGAGACCGCATCCCAAGCCAGAGCCCTCACCCCTCTGCACCCCAACCCTCTGCCCCAGCCCTGAGCCTCCTCCCACACTCTGAAGCCCTGGGCCCCACCCCCACCACACATCAGCTCCATATTGGTGCACATAACAAAATTCATTCCGCACTTGGACCTAAAAAATTAGATGGAATACTGCAAGGCATCAGGTCCAGACGGCATCCCAGCTGAGGTTTTGAAAGCTGGTGGAACAAATGCTCCAGCAAAAACCTTTCCAACTCCTTGACAAAATCTGGACCTGCGAAGAAATTCCACCTTTAAGAACAACAACATTGTTACAATATTCAAGAAAGGGGACAAATCTTTATGCGGGCGCTACAGAGGTATTGCCCTCTTCTCCATCGCAGGGAAGTTCCTTGCCCAGATCCTACTAAACTGCCTCTTCCCCCTTGCCAAGGAACTCCTCCCTGAATCACAGTGTGACTTCAGGCCATCCTGAGGCACAACTGTCATGATCTTCATGGCACGACAGATTCAAAAAAAGAGAGCAACACCAGGTACTGTTCATTCATCGACCTAACCAAGGCCTTTGACTCTATCCATCGTGATGCGCTAAGGAAGGTGCTGTTTAGGTTTGGCTATCCACAGAAATTCATTTCTGTCATCAGACTATGATGGGATAATTGCCATAATTCTGTGCAATGGCTCAGACACCAAACCATTCATCATTCACGCTGGTGTGAAGCAGGGCTGTGTCATTGCTCCAACACTCTTCTCCATTTACCTTGCCAAGATCCTGATTCTCATCCGTGACTGCCTTCCTGATGGAATTGGAATTGAGTATCATATGGATGGCCAACTCCTCAATCGCCGATGTTTCCAAACAAAGTCTAAGATCACGAGATCTGGCATTGCTGGCCTTCAGTGTGCAGATGATTGCATCATCCTCACACATACAGAGGCGGACCTACAAAGCACCCTAAATCTTTTTGCAGATGCCTATCATAGACTGGGTCTCTTTCTCAACATTGGGAAAACCAAGGTACTCGACCAGCCTTCACCTGCACAAATTATTCTTCATACTCCACAAATCTCCATCAGCAGAGAACCCCAGGAAAATGTGGACCATTTTGCATACCTTGGCAACCACCTCTCCCAAACAGCCAGCATTGACGCAGAAATTGAATACAGGATCCGCTGTGCCAGCACATCCTTTGGAAGACTACTCAAATGAGCCTTCAATGATAGGGATCTGCAAACAGGCACCACGGTCTTGGTTTACAAGGCAGTTGTCATCCCCACCCTTCTCTATATGTTTGAGACCTGGGTAACCTAGAGGCAACATCTCAAGCAACTGGAGTGGTTCCAGCAGTGCTGCCTCAGGAGGATTCTCGGGATCAGCTGGGAAGATCGATGCACTAACATCAGCATTCTCTCTGCAGCCAACAGCAGTATAGAAGCACAGGCCATGAAACACCAACTCCGCTGGCCTCACCACTGTGTACGTATGCCTGACACTTGCCTCCTGAAGCAGGTACTCTTCTCTCAATTAAGTCAGGGAAGAAGGGCTTGTGGAGGGCAGTAGAAGCGCTTTAAAGACATTTTGAAAGTACACCTTAAAAAGGGAGGCGTTAAGTCCTCCCAGTTTGTTGGGTTGGCACAGAACAGAATACTGTGGCACCACACCATACACCAAGCCACAGCTCACTTTGAGAAAAGATGTGCTCATCAGACAGAGAAGTGACAAAGGAAGAAAGAAAGGGCACAGCAGTCCAGCCAACAACTATGTGTCCTCCAAGATTACACCTGTCACTTCTGTGGGAAAATCTGCAGAGTACGAATTGGGCTCCTCAGCCATTTTAAAACCCACCAATGAACCCCTTTGGCAGACATCACCCTCGCGTTGAGGGATAGCTGAAGAATAATTCCTATATTATAAAAAACATATTGTAAATATGTTGAAGATTAAGCTTATGATGGACTGGTTGCTCCTGTAAAACCCTGTGTTGTAGGAGCTGTGAAGATCTCGGTACACCACTAACAGTTGACAATTCATCCTCATCAGATGAAGTGAAATTTTGCAGCTGCTTTTCAGTATTGAGTTACCTTCATAAGTTCCCTTCCATATCACTGGTTTGCCTTTCTAGTGTATCATGGATGTGGTTGTTCCCATCACCGGTCAGCCTCTTTGTTACTCTTATGCACATCTACAAGTGCTTTAAAAGATCCTAGCCATGTTAACGTAATACATGATGAGAAAAACTGTGACAACTCAGGACCAGATTCTTCTCTCATTTATCCTAGAATTAATACAAAAGTTACTGAAGTCATAGATACACAAATGTAAAACAAGAATTAAGCCTTCAGGTTCTACCTCACTCACCCCCTGAAATTTGATAACAGAGGGTTCTTCATTCTCTACCAAACAAAGATATAACAAGATCCAGTGATGGGAAGAGAAGCCAGGCAAATTCAGACAAGAAATAAGTCACAAGTCTTTAACAGTGAGGCTAATTAGCCATTGGAACAACATACCAAGGGTTATGGTGAATTCTCATCACTGAAATGTTTTCAACTGAAGATTGGATTTTTTTTCTAAATGGGTTGGGAATTAATTCAGAGAAGTCCTATGTTGTGTTATACAGGAGGTCAGAATAGATGATCACAATGGTTCCTTCTGGCCTGATAATGTATGGTGCACTGTTTAACTCTGCTAGGTCGTTTATTTTGGGTTACTTCCTTTTGTAATGTCCATATGTTTGTTGAGGCATAATGGACACACAGATTCTGGCAGTTATGGTTCACTCTCAAACCTTTGATTTAGGAGCTTCTGCTATTAATTTCTGTCTCACTCATTTAATTTATTATCTTTTCTGAAGCTCCCACATACCTACCCACTAACCTTCTTCAAAAACAGCACTGATAACACCTTTTAGTTTACAGCTACCTATACCTTGCTTTAGTTAGGTAGGTGAAATGATGTTTAAATATAATTACAGTCTGCCGTCCTTAGTCAGGCAAAATTCCATCAAGATTTTTGCCTTTGTAGGGACTGTAAAATCAAGCTCTAAATGTCAAGGCAGGAATGAACAGTGAAAAACATAGTGTGTTACTAAATTAATTGCCTAGTTTAATCACAAAATCTAGACTCATAGATATTAAGGTCAGAAAGGACCATCACGTGCTTTAACCTTATAGAGTTGAATCCTGACTCTGAAATCCTAGCCTTTGTAAATGTATTGTATGGATGAGGCATATTAAAAATGAGTTGCTGAAACTCTGTGATTGGATAGTGAGGTTGGATAGACTAGAACTTTGGATAGACCTGAAAGTTGGATATGTGATATTTGGAATTTTTTATTTTATTTTATTTTGTGGGGACGGGGGGGGAGAAGACATGGGAGAAATGGGGGGAAAGTCAAATATTGAGAAAGTTTATCTGAAAAGAAATTCTGTCCTGTTGCTATCCTGGAAGTATTGTGGACAACTGATCTGTACAATTACATCAGTTTAAATCCTTTAAACCAATATTTTGGAGTGGCAAGATGATAATAATCACACCTAACAACTCTGAGACTCCCAAATATCTTTCCTTTTCTTTCTTTGGCAGTCTTATGAATCAGAACCATCCAACAACTTTAAACATATTTCATAAGAAAAAAGAAATTGCTGGCCAGCTGAGACCATGTAGGCCAAATTTCAACCTGGAGTGAATTTGACAGCTGAGTTATTGTGCAGACATCACTGACATAACATTACCACCCTGAGTGGATGCATACATGGAATATGCTCTACAGAGGAATTGGAATAGCTTGTTTGCAATTCAGAAAGCCCAGCTTGAGATTTAGGCTCTAGTGAAATGGATTGTAACTGCACAGTAATATACCAGAGCAGGTATTTGGGAGTTCAGGGAACCTCTTGCTTAAGTCCTGCTTCAAACTAAAATGAGGCTTGGTGTGATACTCCTGTCTCTGGATACTATAAAATCATCCCTGCCTGAAGTGGTTTAAGAGCAAATGCTTTTGCCTTCAGAATGTACCTGGATTGCACCATATGACATGATTTTAAAATATATTTCTAGGGAGGATACATCAAGTCCCCCACCCCTACAAAGTCTGTTTCCCTCTCCTCTCCTTAAGAAGACTGTACTTTATTATCAAAACAATATATTTTTCAAGAACAAAGTCTGAACATTTCCAGCAAACAGCATTTGATGAAAGACCTTCTCCCAGTGGTGCTGGCTCCCTCCGTGGTTCTAGTTGTGAGAAAGTATTTTTGTGTAACTGAGAATCTATTTGTTTTCCTTCGCCTCCTGGGATATGGAGTTTATCACAAGCTAAATGGGTGGATGAAATTGTAGTGGAAGCTCCTTGTTAAAATATTGACAGTTAGCTGTAACTGCATAGAGAGAGAAGTCAAGGGGATCCTAAATTAACAGATTCCTGCATGTATTCTAAATATACAGATTATAGCAAATTAAATGTTTTGTGCTGTCTTTTTGGGGAAATACAGAACATCTTTGTAACGAGGTAGTGTGCTCTTTTAAGGGCTGGAGGCCTGGAAATGGATTAGCCCTGCCATGATACCTAGGGTGGAGTGTGGAGTTTAATTAGTAAAACCAGCTGGATACAGAAGGCTGATTGCCCTATAAAGAGCAGCAGGGGGAGGGGATGCTCAGGGAGACAGTGAGAGACTACAGAGACTGGTGGGAGTGCGTAGGCTCCAGTAGGGAACCCTGAGTGTTCAAGGAAAAGGTTGTAGGCAGGGAAGATTTGGGAGATCCCCAGTGGGAAAGACTGGGAGTACAGACTTGATGGGGATTTAAGACCTTTATTTGGGAAATGATTTTGTTATTTTGATAAATCCAGGACCAAGGAAAGGTGTGCTGTGCCAGAGAAGAGTTTGTTTTGGTACTTTGATTTAAGAGGCCCTGGGCTGAAGAAGAGGGAAACTGAGGAAGGGAACCTGTGGCACGGCCTCTGGCCCATGAGGAGGTACTCGGGAGGCAACTAGCCCATTGACAATCTTCATTTCACTGAAATTTATCTGAAGAAAAAGTGTCCTTGTGAGATTTCCTTTCCTCAGTTGCAAGGCAACATGGTTTTTCTCAAAATGTGCCACAATCCAGATGGCATCTCAGTCTTTCTTCTAAAATATAGATGTCTGGTAAAATTCCTACTGTGGCTTTTCATTCTTTATGCTCTCCTGTCTCTATTAATGAAAGAAAAGTTTAGATTACAGAACTCAATTTTTCTATCATTCTTTTGGGGTGAAATTCACCCTCTTGCAAGGGGTCTGCACAACATCCTATATACCATGTAAGCTCTTAGCCTGCAGCTTAAGTGAGGCTTAAATGGTGTATCGGATCTTAAATGAACCCTTTGCATTGGGGTGAATTTCACCTTTGCTTCATAACTCAGATTGCAACACTTTTTACGTGACTTAGTTCAGATGGGATAAATGGGTATTACAATCAAATTAAATTAGGGTCCCAGACGTCTCAATATTAGGAGCTTTGTCTTATATAGGACCCTATTATCCCCCCACATCCTGATTTTTCACACTTGATATCTGGTCACCCCAAATTACATAGAAACAACATTCTGCATGTTTCTAAAGAAATACCACTCCTGTTGGAGTGTTTGGAACACAAAAAGGGATCACAGCTCACAGATAAACAGTGTGGAAATGGCCAAAATGATTAAATTACTATAAATGTATTCTTCTTTTGGAATACAAGAACAAATATTAAAGTATCTGCCTCCAGGCAGTTTTAACTTGCATGCTGAGCCTGAGCTACCA
This sequence comes from Mauremys reevesii, assembly GCF_016161935.1. NCBI lineage: Eukaryota > Metazoa > Chordata > Testudines > Geoemydidae > Mauremys > Mauremys reevesii. The sequence continues at coordinate 82,353,970 of NC_052630.1, forward strand.
TCATAAACCCAACACCACAGGAAACCACTAACACTAACCATGACCAAAACATTTGTGTCCTTCCAATACTTTTAATATAATTACTGTAATGAACTCCTGCATTATTAGAAAATTTTCCAATGTACAGTAATTCACTATGAAAAATCACTTGCTACATACTATAATGTTCTCTGTTCATTCACATGTTATTAGGAAGCCATTTCATAACTGTCTGGACAGTAATATGGTGTGAAGCAAATGGTAGCAGTTTGGAAAATTATCTATGGTCAGTAATAAAATATAGTATAACTCTTGTCAGGTTTGGATTAAGAATAAATGAGGCCTGCTTCTGCTAAAATTTCAAGTCTCTTTGACAGACTTTTCCTCTCACCTTTCCTCTAAGAAGGACTCCACAACTGAACCCACTTTACAGATTTTCTGTTTCTGCAGCTCACACCTAAAATTCTTGTTACTGGTGTTGCCACATGTCAGCCCAATGGGAAGAGTGTGAGTTCTCGTTAACATCATTTTAGGGGAATGGATAAAACATGCCAACTGAGAATCCTAGCACAGGAAATTTCCCATCTGTCACCTGCCTAGAAGTGCCAGCCTGACCTTCCCTAATAATATAAACATAGCTAGTTCTTCTTTGTCCATAATTTAGTGGCAACCTTGGAGAATTTGTTGAGATTGCAGAGCCATGACGTTTCCTGTACAGAAGTCATAGTAACTTTATATATCTTAAGTACAGGTAGAATAAATATTGTGTGGTGATGCAGTAACTAAGACCATGGGAAGTGATGACGATGGTTTCTTTACGGGAACAGCGTCATGCAGTACTCACTGTCTGTGCCTGTGCCTCACTTTTGTTATATGTGAGGCTGGTAGTCCAACAGGGTAGTAAGTCCCTGTTTTCAGCTGCTTATAAGCTTTCCAAGCTTTAATTGTTCATGCTGAAAGTTCCCATGCGAGGTGTCTGTCTGAAGTTTTGAGGAAAGATATCAACAAAAAAGTAGTTCAAGAGTTGAGGGGGAAGAGCCCTTTGCTTTGCCTGCATTCAAAATTTCTTAAAACCATTTCATGGAGCTCTAACTTCTCCATGATTTGAAACAGAGACTTGACATTTGACAGAGAGGGTCATCTTGTGTCAAGGATGGGCTTTGTGTTGTCCCTGTGAAAGCCCGCCCAAATTTGGTTGAATTATAAACCTCTGAAAATCTCAGTTTGCACAGGCCCAGAAGAGTTTGTCAGGTGAATTCTCGAAAGAGTCCCTCTCCACTGAGCATGCGCTAGGCAAGGGCTGTAGATGCTGAGTAGGACTTCTGCTGCAATTGCTCCCCCTGGCTGCTATGGGCCACTGTAGTGCCAGATGCAGGAACTGAGAGTAGGGAGAGTCTCCTGTGCTCTTTGTGCTCCTGCGGCTGAGACCCAGCGTGGGAATTTGGGGAAGGAGTAAGCAGCATGATCAGACAGAGTGGTGAGGCTGGAATAAGGAGGTGTGAGGGAGACTGGAGCTGAAACAAGAAAAAGGGGGTTGGGCAAGGGAAAGATGGTGTGTCCTGATTTCTGGAAGCTCAACTTGACACCTGGGGGCCTGCTTTGCAGAAGCACTGAGCATTCACAACTGCAGCTGTGCTGAATGGGAGCTCTGTGCTGAAGATAGTGTAATGCTAACTCTCTGAAAAATCAGGCATCTCAAAGTGAGGCGCCCAAAATTAGTGTACCCTTTTGACCTTCATGTGTCTGTGCCTCAGTTTCCCGTCTGTAAAATGAGCATAGTACCCACTCCCTCACCAGGGTGTTGTGTATAAATTTATTATTGTTTATGAAGCACTCAGATGCTACAGTGATGAGCACCGTGGAAAAGCCTACGAGGAAATTAATAATTCTGTCTTCAGAGTAGGGTGTGAATAGTGTGCAGTAAACACGGCATTGGACCATAAGTTGGACAGTGATACTGCAACAAAAGATTGAATAACTGATCATTACGTGAGCACTGTCCTTTCTGTGCACTGAAGAAGGCCAGGATTCTGAGGGGGGGGGGGAGAAGTAGTATGTGATCCTGTCATTAAAGACTGTATGATAATGCTTACACACAAGAAAGCAGAATTAAGGTCAATTCTGGCATTTCCTAACTTGTGAATACTTGATTTTTATTAAGGTTGCAGTGTTCTTTTAACACAGTTTTTGTGTGTGTGATATTGTACAGAGAGCAGAATAAGTGCATACTGAAATACGCAGTAATGTGTGCTTCTTCACCATTTACTAGGAGCAGTAGTTGTTATGTCACTGGGAATTTTTAAATTTATTGTCAAGAACACCCTGATCTAAAGCTCTTCTATGTGACCTTGATGATAAACTGCTGCTCTTGAGCCACAAAGCTTATGTTAAAGATGTGCATGTATAAGGTCAAAAGATCACAATATAATATAACGTAATACTAGGCTTTATGGATGTGTTTGGGGTATGTTTTATGCTACAGCAATTTAGTTAGGAGAAGCAACACTCTAAAACCCAATGACCTTAAGTTTGTATCTAACTCATTCTAATAGCAAGCCATTTCTCTCACCTTTTTGCCTTTTTGTTGAGCATTACAAGAAGCAACTGAAAATAAGCACTATCTGGTCTTTTTAAAAATTTCAAATATTGGTTTATTGTGATCCAATTTCCCCTAAAATGACCATAGAGGATTCCTCCATTAGATAAATGTCTGTCATCAATTTATGCAATAGGTGGCTCATTTGTCCCTTGAGGTAACAGTAAATCACTGTCTTGTCTATCCACATGCTGAGCCTAATTAATGTTTTATTTTCCCCATTTTTTTTCTTTCTTATAGAAAGAATATCCACTGAAAGGTAGTGGTAAACTCCTGTCCAGTGGCCAACTTCCTGGTAGTAACCTAAGGGGGTTGCATTTGGCAGCATTTTCACTTACACTCTGAATTATTCAATCTCTTATTTTAACTTTTTTTTTAGCATTTATCTTACTGTACTTTTCAATATTAGCTTTTTGAAACAGTGGGAGAAAACCTGTTCATCTTATAGCCCTCTTCAGTCTTGAGGGTACTCTGCACCCCTAGGGGACTTTCTGCTGTACCTAAAAAAAAGGAAATGCTAGAAAATGTTAATACACATGGGAACATGAAATGCAAACAAGCAATAACCCCATGTGCATATTTTACCCTAGTTACTTGTAACAAGAATTAAATGGATGATTTTGCTACTAATCAGTTATTACCAAATTGCATTTTGCATGTGGTCTTTTGTTCAGAACTATTGATTTTCTTTTTTAAATGTGCATTTTAGTAATTCATCAGTGGAAGAGAAAGTGCTTTAATAGCCTTTAGAAAATGTCCCAATACATTTATAATCTTACTGCAGTCTTCACCACCTCCTCATATGATTGCTTACCCCTTTTTATGTGGTGTTAGTCCCATCTCATTTGTGGACATTTATGTATATCTGTTCATCTGCTTAAGTGCCTCTAAAGTATAGCTGGATGTATACAGCAAAAAAAAACCCAAAAAACCCAAAGTGAAGTGAAGGTTTGGAGCTTAGGTTGTGGTTAGGGTAAAATCAAAGGGTCAAGTTCAGATTCAACACCAAGAAAATAGTGAAAGGTGTTCTTGCAAAGATTTTGCCCCCAGTCGGTGGAAATCTCATAAAATCAGCAGTTTCATGAAACTGTAGCTGCATCCAAATTGGAAATTGGGCTCTTATACTTTTTGAACACAGAAGTAAAACTACGGGGAGTGGAAATAAAGGGAAAAGGAAGGTCTGCAGCTATATATTAAAAGATCCAGACATTCAAAGGATCTTGTTTTGGTCCATGTCTAGCTGTGATTACTACAAAACTATACAGTGTACACATCCACCTTGCAACAAATACATTATAAATATAGAATTGTTATTGACTTTCCAAAATCACAATTTCATATCATACCATGGTATGCCGATGTGACTTGCAATAGAATAAGGTGCTGCTCTGACCGAAGTCTCAAAGCTTGTTGGAGGAAAAAGTCTTTGAGATCCACTAATCCCATGAGACCAGTCTGATAGGCCTATATAGAAGGCATGGTCTGATAGTTATGGCACTGCTGCAATAATCAAAAATAGCTGACAAGGTTAAACGATGGAGGTATACTATCAGTGCAATGCAAGCACCAACAGAATAACTAGGTAGGGGGACAAAGCATACCTGAAGGGCATTTAAGGACTGGTGGAGGAGGAACAATTTATATGTTCCCTATGGTATCTTCTATTCAAAGCAATATTGAGAACAGTCTTTGAGGAAGGCTGCAAACCTGTCTTGTTTGGTAGTCACTGCAACGGGGAGACTTTAAAGGAGTGAGATGGGAAAAAAACTTTTTGATCTTGAGTGAAGCAATAAGAAACAGTCTATTCTCAATGTAGTTAGCTGAATTGCAGCAGAGAGCGTGAACATATTACAAAAACAAAAAAACTATTCCAGATTTGCCTGGAATTTCTGCTTTTCATATTTATTTATTCAAGCTACGTTAATTTAAATTCATTTTGCAGACAGGGCACATGAAAATTTTTGGGATGAAGTTTACTTTTGCAAGTGGCTGAATATACTATACAAATTTCCATATAAATCAGCTGGCCTTTACTGATGAGCTGGGACTGTAAGAACATGCCACTATTATTGTGAAATATTCTCCAAACATGGAGAACTTTTTTGTGTTAAAGTATTAACTCTAGATGGTTACACATTATTTTCCATAGAAATATGCTGTTGCTCCCTGAAGTTGCTGCTATGCCTGCTAAAACACCCCATCATTTCTTCCCTTTCTCTTATAAGCAGAAGTAGAATATGCTTCTCTTCCATGACACATTTAAATTTCACTTGCACAAAAAGAAAAAAAGACAAAAAAAAGAAGTGGGATGAGGTTGCATTGCATTGTTTGAATCCAGATTCATTTGGACTTTGGGAGCTGGATTTTTATTTGATTCCTGAATTCAAATGTGATGGAATAAAAGTGGCAGAAAGTGTAAATTGATCTCACAAGCTGACTCTGAACTTCCTCCCTTTTTGTTGGTCATTCACCGTTAGAAGTGTTCAGTGGTAGGGGATCATGAAGACTCCACTTCCTTCCTCTCTTCAAGGGATGTTTGGTGAGCACTGGCTGCCCATTCCATTCTATTAGCTGCCAGGTTGGTTCAAGAGCTTTTGGAATTTGTAATGCAGCTGGTGGTAGCAGAGACCGTGCCACTCCCTACTGTATATGTGAGACAACAGCCTCAACAGACAGCCCCCTTCCAAAAGATGCTAATGGGAGAAATAGTGCTTTCCTCAAGACCTCACAAAGAGGGGAAGGGTGTGGAGGCTTGATGGCTGCTTTCCCTAAAGACTTTTAATGGTATGTAGCTGGGGCAAAAAGATGTAGGTATCATTGGGTGGCTAGGAAAGAGATGGTTCAGAAAGGATGAGCCTTGTATTGAGGAGGCAAAACTAGGCAGAGTATAGATGGGACATAGGTGAGGCAAAGGCAACCTCTTAATTTAGAAGATTAAACTTGTCCATGTGTGGGTATGGTTGCTGTTCAGGGAGGCTGGTGCTAACTGAGATGGACATTATGGAGTCTGATGCTTGGTGTGTGAATGTAAAGTCTAGGATTCTGGCACGAGATGTAGTAGCTAATGGAGATTGGAGGAAGCCTTGGGGACTGAGACAAGATTTGGGGTGCTTCTCCTTCCCCTGCCATACAGGGTTGGTTGAAGAAGCTATGGAGATGGCTTCACAGCCTTTTAAATTTCCTCTTCCACTCTCCTGAAGGTGAGTGTGAAGCAACTGCTATAGGATTGGTGCAGGAGTCAGATAAATGGAACAGAAGCCAGGCAGGGTCAGCAGCAGGATGATGCTGAAGAAGGGAGTGAGTTGTGCCTCCTCACCCCCTACCTCCCTTTGCCCCAGGGAATTTTGCTTCCCTCCCCCCTCAAGTTTGGTACACAATCCAGCAGACACTCTCTCATGGCACATATGTTAGTCATGGCCCACCAGGATAGAAGCCCTGCAGACAGCAAGGTTAGGCCTGATATATACCAGCCAGAAAAGCTGTATCAGCATATTTCTAGCAAGAGCCATGGGTATTCATGAGAAAGGTGCTAACACGCCAAGGTAGACAGGACCTGCAGGCAAATTTTTGTACTCATATGATTGTGTCTAAAACTGTTAAGATTTTTGAATATCCTTTTTGCTGGGCAAATCTTGTAGATGCGAATTCATGTGTTCCCAGTCATTTGCTGCTGCTCAGTTTGACAAATGCGGAGAAGTGGCTTGTGTCATGGATACTGACAGTATCAGTCACAGGTCTGTCATCAAATTAGAAAGGGCCATCATTGGGCGAAAGACCCATGAGTGTTTAGGTTCATTTGTCTTCTCCATATTTCACTGTTGAAAAGTGGCTAGCTGCAGGGCTGGATTAAGGCAGGGGCTTTAGGGGCTGGAGCCCAGGTCCCTGGCTTGGGGGGGGGTGTGTGCAAAAATAAACCACAGGCAGTGATCTCCACCTCTGGACTGCTAAAAATCCCACAGTGGAGCAGCGCGCTCAGGCAGGCTGCCTGCATGCCGTGGCCCCATGCCACTCCCGGAAGTGGCTGGCTGCTAGCACATCTCTATGACCCCTGGGTTAGGGGGCAGCTCTGCACACTGCCCTTGCCCCGCCCCCAGCATCATCCCTGCAGCTCCCATTGGCCGGTTCTGGGGGTGGCGCTTACAAGCACGGGCAGCGCATGGAGACACACTGTCCCCATCCCCCCAGGGGCCACAGAGACATGCTAGCAGCCAGCTGCTTCCGGCAGCAGCGTGGGGCATGCAGCGGCCGGAAGCCACCTGTGGTAAGCGCCTCCCAGCCAGAGCCTGCACCCTCGCACCCCGTTCTCCACCCCAACCCCCTGCCCCAGATCAAAATGCCCCTTCTGCACCCAAACTCCCTCCCAGACTCTGCCCCCACTTCTGCACCCCAATTCCCTGCCCCTTCCCCCCCCCCCCTTGCACCAAACTCCCTCCTAGGAAAAAGACTTGTATACAGGGGCCCCACAAAATCTAATAGCCCCAGGCCCACAGGAGAGTTAATCCGGCCCTGGCCAGCTGGATTACTTGTGCTGCTGAAAGTAACTTGAAATTGTCCCATCTACAGCAGCCACCACCAAAGTAAGTGACAGTAATGTTTTCTGCTGAGGGATGTGCAGGGATATTGATCAGAATGGGCATTAGTGCTCATTAAAGGAAACCAATCTAGAATGAAAAACAGAGCTTGAAAAAATTAAGTGCTGAAGGATAGCTTCCCTAATGGATTCATTCGCACCAATTCACTTCCATAGGCACTGTCTCTGTCTCACCCCACCCCCTGTCTGCCCCTGTGCGCTGCTGTGCAGAAAACCTGTGGTGTGGAGGACCCCAAATCCTGTCCATTTCACTACGACTTGTATATCAGAGTCACACCAAATGAGATAGAGGATAGGTAACAGTACTATGAAAATGGCATTGGGTGTATGCATGCACTCAGTGATTCTCCGTAATGATAGCTTAACATAAAATGGAGACCAGTGCATAGGTGCTGGAACTAGGGGTGCTGGAGTGCTGCTTCACTCCCTGGCTTGAAGTGGTTTCCATCATATCCAGGGTTTACAGTTTGGTTCAATCTCAGCACCTCCACGATACACATTGTTCCAGCACCCCTGAGCTACTGGATTCCATCCATGCATTTGGCAGATATGGCCTTGTCTGTCTTGGGATTTTAGGCATCAGTGAAAACCTCTAGCATAGACATGGTTTATACAGGTTCAACATAATTTGCACTGGTGTAGTTTACCCAGGTTTTCAAATCCCAGTGTAGACAAGGTTTAGGAGCCTGTACATGCTAATACTTGTGTGAATGTGATGAAACATAAGTGAATCTAAGGTTTGCTGGATGGCCAGCAAATCTGTCTTTTATCTTTCTCTTTCCCTTGGTGAGGAAAGAACTTGGTTATTTCTATATCTGTAAGGAGTATGTAGTCAAATTCAATGATTGTTTCAGTGCAAAAAGTAATATAGGAAAAGATTCAAAAGGTTCTAACATAGGCCTTCTTTGTCTTTCTCCCTAGAATGCTCCTCTCTTATTCCCTGAGAAATTCAAAACCCTAAAGATATTTTCAGTCACTCCTCTTGTTTATAAAGATGAGGTCATACAATCAGGGAAAGATGCCCTCCAAATCAGTTGGCTAAATTAAGAAAAAACATCTTAAGTATGAACTGTTTGAGTTTTTCAGTGGTGCTCATTGCCATAGTATTTACATGCATCGCATACATCCATTAATTTATGCTCACAACATGCCCCCAAGGAATATTCTTACATCCATCTCACAGAGGGGAAGCTGAGAGACGGGGTCCAGCCCCAAGTCACAGAGCACACTTCTGCTGGAGCCAAGAGCAAAATCCAGATCTCCTGAGTACCAGTCTATTACCTGTACCACAAGTTCATCCTTCCTCTCACAGGTGTGTGGGTTTGTATCTAAGAGATCTTGAGGGACTCTAATAAATTCTAAGCTGATGTAACATACACAGTAAAAGAGCCAGAAGAAGGGTTAAATCATGCCAATTTAGACTCACTTCCAAATTTGCCCTAACTTTCTACTCCACAAAAAATCCTGAGACTAAAGATACCGAACCATTTAAGTATTGACTCAGTCCCCGCACAGAATCACTGAGAGCTTGTCTACATGGGGACATTCACGAAAATTAATCCTAGTTAACTAAAGGTGTGAATTTAAAAGTGGCTTAGTTAAACTATATTAAACCCCTATGTGGACACACTTATTCAGAATTAAAGTGGTCTTAATTCAGTTTATCTTGAAAAAATTAAACCAAAATGAGGCCACTTTAATTCTTCATGAGAGTGTCCATCCTGGGGTTTAATTCAGTTTAACTAATCCTTTAATAAATTAAGATTAATTTTTCTGAGTGTCCCTGAGTTAGACAAGCCCCGATAAACCAGCACTCAATTTGTCTCCCCCCCCCATGTCCGAAAGGCTTGTCTACATTGGCAATTTACAGTGCTGCAACTTTCTTGCTCAGGGGTCTGAAAAAACATGCCCCCGAGTGCAGCAAGTTTCAGCACTGTAAAGCGCCAATGTAGACAGTGCACCAGCACTGGGAGCCGCGCTCCCAGTGCTGGGAGCAATACTCCTTGTGGAGGTGGGTTTTTTAAGAGCCGCAACCACACAAGCCACATTAAAGCACCTCTGAGCTATAGTAGCACCACAGCATTATTTAAATTACTGTCTTTCAAAGAACCTTTAAACAGAATGAGCCAAAATCAGTGCTGGGGTAAATCCACTGTCATTTATGGGCTTGCTTGCGGGATGTGTTTAGCCAAGTGTCTGAACACTGGTAGTATTCCTTATTGGCCACATATGTGGCATGTTACTTATTCATATTCATTTTCAGATTTATTGCACTATTTTGACTTTTGTCATTTTTAGCACCTCCTAGAAGGATGTATAATATTTAAAAAGCATAATTCCTATGGTGGTGTAGTATAGAAGAAGTCTATAAGACAGGTCTTGGAATCTAAGGCATTGTTACAGTATATCATTATCTGGACATTTGTCATAAAGCGTTTTTTCATAATAAACTTCAAAAAAGGTGGAAGCCCAGATCTAAGATTCAGGTTTTTCAGAAGTAGTTCTATAACAGGAGCTTTATATTCTCTGCACTTCGACCAATAAGCTCCACATGACCATAAAGATTAAAATAAAGCTTACTTCTCTATCTCACAATATAAGTTGGAACTAAAAAGACTGTATTTTAAATATTGTATTTTATTTTATGTCCTTTATAACCAGGGGCGGCTCTAGGTATTTTGCCGTCCCAAGCACGGCAGGCAGGCTGCCTTCAGCGGCTTGCCTGCGGGAGGTCCCGGTCCCGCGGATTCGGCGGCACGCCTGCGGGAGGTCCGCCGAATCCGCGGGACCAGCGGACCCTCCACAGGCATGCCGCTGAAGGCAACCTGCCTGCCGCCCTCGCGGCGACTGGCAGGGTGCCCCCCGTGGCTTGCGGCCCCAGGCACGCGCTTGGTGTGCTGGTGCCTGGAGCCGCCCCTGTTTATAACCTCTTTGCTTCATGGAATTTTCCTGAATCTATTCAGGGGAATGTGCTGAAATTAGAGGTGGGACAAAACCAGCTATCAAATTCCAAACCCCTTTGAATTTGGGGTGTTCAGAAAAAAATAAATCTCAAATCTGAACCAGGTTCAGGAAGGCACAAAGGCTGCTAGAACCAAAATCTACATGTCTACATTGGATTCCAAGTGAAATATCATTAGAACAGCCTTTTTCAGAGCATTTTGGCATGAAACAGGATCCATGATTATTCCCAGAATGCAGGCTGAAAGAAGTCACCTGATAAATTCTGTAGGCTCAAATCTTTGGAATTTCAAGTATTACAGCTCTCTGAAGAGCTTCTGACTGTTCTGTGCAATTGGAGAGTATTAAAAAACCTTATATCTCCAGATAGTTTTGAGTTGTGTAGCAGAAAGAGAACATTTCACTTAATTTATATCTTGCGTTTCCATACACAAACTGACACATTTGTGTATGCAGTAAACATGCACAAAGAAAAGGAAAATAGAAGAGGTGTGCAAGGATGTTATGGTTCCCTTTCATGACTTGCTTGATTTTTTTTTCTATAAATCACCACAAAAATAATCATATGTTTTGCATAAATTCCACATCTGACTCAGTGGGCAAACCTGTAAAGGTTTGTATGTGTAGAAGGAAAGTAATATAAACAAGTGCATTCTTACTAACACCCTCTCCATTGGCTAAAATAACATAAATGGACCACATTTCAATTTGCCTTTTGTTACTGTATCAAGAACTGGATCTCTTTCTGTCAATGGTATATAACCACAGGGAACTCCTCCTGTTGCAGAGAAAGTTCCTTTCCAGCTATGACTCCGCACATTTGCCCCTGGAATTCTCTCTTTATATTCTGAAGAAGATATCCATATTTGACCTAACAATCTTGACTGGTAGATGAAAGAGCTGATGGAGTAAATATCCAATAATTGTATCCCTTTCATAGCTATCCTTTTCAGATTTACTAACTAACCCTGTTTTTTGCACCGATATTTTTTCTAGAGAATACCATAGAAATATGGAACTATTAAGACAGGTGGTCTTGTAACCTAGAGGTCAGACAGGTGAACTGACATAGCATTTTTAAATATGTTGCTCTGTCAAAATGATTGGCAGTTCTTCTGTTATGTGCATAAAATCACATATTGCTATGAATGCTAACTTAGTTGTCAGGAGCAGTTTTGCCATTCTGTTTAGCCTTGTGTCATGTAAGATTCCTTTAAGCAACTAAAAAAACAGCCATAATCCATTTGATTTTCTGTCTTCCCATGAGGAAAATTTTTGACAGATGATAAATAGCAACTGCTGACAATCATCAATGTGAAGCTATCATTCTTTTACATTAAATACAAAAACAGAGTTGTAAAGTCACTAGGGATAAGACTTTTGACACATAAAGAGACAAATATATAATCCTCAGAACTAAATCACTGTTGGGATCTAAGCAAGTACAACAAAGCACAGCTGCTTTTAGAATCTCACAAAGTCAAACCAAAGCTAACTTTGATATCTGGAACCTTATGCATGTTCCATTGCAGTGTGCCATGCTGTTAAACCATAAACTACTGTTAAACATGCAAACATCAGTGAATGTATGTGCACAAAATAGACACTTTACCATGCTGTCTCCTTTAATTAGGACTAAAAGGGACCAACACCAGAATAAAGACTGTGCTGTTTGCTGAGTGAACAAGAAAATATGGGCCACTCCTTTTATGGTAAAATGCTTTACAGCTTGTGTGTTCTGTCTATTATGTCCTATTTCATACCAATAGTTCCACCCATTTATTTTTTAAATTAGTAATAAAATGGGAATACAAATGAACAAGATGACACAATATGTTGTACAAGCTGGCAGTTTTGAAGAAATCACATAGGCTAAATTGTCATCATGAGTCTTTTGGGGGGATGATAAATAAAAAAAAACAGTTAGTCAAGGTAGCAGTACTTGTAGTCTTACATCTCTCCTATTGAAAAATGTAGTGTATGATCTCTTAACAGCTTTACTCTTATATGAGAAAAGGGAAACAATTTTGAAAAAAAGAAAAGAAAAAAAGCATATATGTGATTTTTTTAATGTATAATGTTCACACCACCAGTCTTATTTTTGTTTGATACTGTGCTTATTTGTAATATATATTGTGCAGAACCCATTCTGTTTAACTGTGACAGTTGTGACTTTTGAAAGCAATTGAAAAATTACAAGTTAAAAGGAAGTGCAATTTAAGTCTTATAAGTGCCAGCAAGAGGCAAAGGCGTAGACCAGTTAGGTCAGAACAAATGATTTATAAGTGGGCCAAAGAAATGCAATATGAGTAGAAGGAGTAGAATGTACTATGCACCTCAAATATACTCAAATGTGAACATATCATAAAAATATGGATTCTTTTTTACACTAGGAGAACTTCACAATGCTCTTGCAGTGTAAAGGATCTGTAAAGTCAAAGTGTAGCATATTTACACCAACTTTCCATGAATTGCATGGTGAAAATGACCTTAGTGTAAATGAGCATCAGGCCCCCAGTGTCATTTATTGACATATACCACATTCATATATACACATTCCTTCGACTGCAGAAATTACTGGGTGAAATTCAATTGCTTGTTCCATTCAGGAGGTCAGACTAGAGGATCACAGTGATCCTTTCTCTTTTTAAAATCTGTGAACAGACACAAACTATTAATATACTTTTTGAAATATGCTTCTTCTCTTGTGATTTTTCTGTGTGTTTTAGCTAAAAAATGCTTACATTTTATAATGCTGGGAATGGGTGATGGGATGGATCACTTGATGATGACCTGGTCTGTTCATTCCCTCTGGAGCACCTGGCATTGGCCACTGTCGGAAGACAGGATACTGGGCTAGATGGACCTTTGGTCTGACCCAGTATGGCCGTTCTTATGTTCTACATTAAGCCAATAGCCAAAGAAGATGATACATGGTGTGGACAATATCTATTGCATCTAAGATTATGATGACATTTTGATTCTCTGCTCAAGACATAGCCTGCTAGTGTGCTAAAAATAGAGCATAGCTGTGGCAGTTTGAGCAGCAGGACAGGCTAGCTGCCCTCACTATGTGCCTAAGTGTCTCAGACGGGTACATACGCAGGACAGCTAGCCCCTCCTGCAGCTCGCACTGTCATGGCTACATACTATTTGTAGTGCCCTGACTTGATGAGACACACCCACACCAGCTCTCATCAAGCTGGGAATCACATCCCCAGGTCAAAGTGTAGATATAGCCTTAGATAAAATTTGTTTGCATTAGTGTTGCATTGTGTCTTAATTCACAAACTTGAAATAAAAAGAAGGAAGCATCCACGGTATGTGGAATTTTAGTGGGAGTACCCAAGTGTAACAATCTGTAGAGAAACTGCATTTCCAGCTTGTAAACTCTCAGAGAAGCCTTCCATATAATAAACAGAGCATTCATCATCAAACACAGTTTCCACTCTTTCATCCTCATCTGACACTGGCCATTTACATTTGAGAGGGCTTGGCATGCTAAGAGCATGTTGTTCTTATCCCTGTCACCATCTCTGGCAGGTCTCATACTGTTAAACAGTCAGAGCGAAGTGTTAGGAGGAGGATATTGGATGCTACTGTGCTGAGAAGACTCTCACTGCTGTTTAGGAGTTACTTGGAATGTTGTCTGAAAGCATAAAGAACAATTTACAAGACTTTAATAAACCAGTTAAATATGAATCAGAAATGTATAGCTAAAACAGTGGCACAAAGGGGAGCCCAAATTCTGTTCATCTTTCTCTCAGGGATAGTCCTACCGTAGGTAGTGTTTTAAGTTCCAAACGCATTAGAAAGAGAGCAACCTAGAATGAATTAGGTGGTGTCTGTGGGGGAAAGAATTGTGGCACTTACATTACTCCATACCACTTTAACTTGCATTCTGAGTGACAATGAGACCTTTGTGTAAGATCATGAAGGGAAAATGTCTGTTAATGAGACATCAGTGGATGCATGGACTCCAGCTTTCTGTAGGTATTTGTCTTTCTGTTTTTTTAAATGTATACAGCCTGCCAGGCATTTTCTTCTAACCAGCCACTTAAGTACTTGTGAGGAAACCAAACACATGAGAGCTGCCATTTTATTTCTTCACCCTATAAGAATGGGACTTTGAGGAGTGACACAACAATGCCATTCAATTAGCATTAGACAACATTGTGGTGCTGTTAAAGGAAACACAACTTTTTGTCAGGGGAAATTAGTCCTAATGATGTAAATCAAGATGGCAGCATGTAAATACAATAACACAGAGTGAGTATAGAAGGCAGGTGATCTCAACTCATGTTATCTGCCTAGTTTCCATGGAAACCACAATTATGACACAGCTAGAGGAATTTACACTATTCCCTTCTAGAAAATTTGCTAGTTGTTCTTTCTGGCATACAAGCAAGTAATCTAGTCAAAATACCCCTGCTACTTGCAAATTGCTAAACAATGCTTTGTTCACAAGTACCTGAGGACTGGCATATCTGTTGGGTGAACTCTCATTTCTTTATACATAATGTATTTACCCTTTTAGTCTTCATTTATTTTTCATTGTTTTCCAACTGAATTTAACTGATTTAGATAAGAATCCTAGGACCTGATCCTGAGAGCAGCTGAACACTCATAATTTTCCAGAAAAGTCAGAAGGAACTGGGTGCTGGAGGAGATCAGCAGCTCTCAAAATCAGGTCCCATATGTCTAACATTAGACATCCATAAAGCAATTACCCAAACTAAAAAGCCAACTTTTAAAATTGGGCCCTTGTACATTAGCCCCCAAGTGCTAACAGATTCTTCCCAGCATGACTTTAATCCTCCAGACAAGTAAAAATGTATCAAAACTGCACTTAAAAGTCCCAACCAAAATTGGGATCACCACTGCAGTAGAAACTGTACAGATATACAATAAAAGACATTCCTGATTCAAAGAGCTTACAAGTCAAATAGACAAGATAGATAAAGAATGAGAGAAAGGAAGTAGCTCCTAACTACCCAGCTGTGATGAGGTGTCTACCTCACACAAGACTTGAAAGGGTTAAGATGGCCAGGCAGGCCAATTAATTCCACAGGCTTCACCTGGAAGAGGAGCCGGGGATTGACTGGGAACAGGCTCAGCTGGGCAGGAACAGGCAAGACATCCATAAAGCCAGGGAGCAGACAGCAGAATGGGGCTGCAGGGAAATAGGCTGCAGTCACTCGCTAAGAGGAGGGAGTTGGGAGGCTGGTGAATCCAGAGAGAGGAGAAGCCAGGAAGATAGGAGATGGCTCAGGAGAAAGCAGCAATGTAGGACAATTCAGGCCTTGGCTGCTGATTGGAGGGCCCAAAGGTGCCAATTAGGTAGGGCAGGGGGCTTGCCTCTCCCCCCTGAGTTTCATACAGGAGGTGGACTCCCAGGCAGAGCTCTTAACTGCTTAGCATTAGGTGGAATGTGAATTCTGCAGAGAGATGCTTCTCCCAGCTTGTGTACATGGGGCAGGGAGTCAGTGTTCTGTTTACAAACAGAGACAGGGTGATTAAGATAAGAAAAGGCTGGTTATTAAATTAAGGATCTGGAAGTCCTTAGATGAACCTGTAAAACAGGAATCCCTCTGCCGGGAGGTGGGGTTGAAGAGGGAACACAGGGGACTCAGAAGAAACACAGCCAAGCCTTCTGAGCCAATGTTACCTTCAGAAAAGAGGAAGATGTGAGGGGCATAAGTGAAAAGAAGGGGCCAAAACCCAGGTAAGAGAAAGCAATGGTATAGAGAAGTTCCCACTCTACCTCTGGTACTTATGTGGCCCCTTCATTGCATTATCTGAGCACCTCACATCGCAGCCCCTTGGTGAGGTAGAGCAGTGCTATTATCCTCATTGTACAGATGGGGGCACTGAGGCACACACAGACTAACAGCCAGATTTTCAAAGGTATTTAGACACCTAGTGGGATTTTCCAAAGTGCCTTTAAGGCTAGGTGCTTTGTATACCCCACTAGATGCCTAGCTGCATCTTTTGGTGCCTAAAAACCTTTGAAACTCTCTTCCTAAGGCACTGTCCTGAAGTCATACAGGAAGTCTACGGGAGTAAGGGGGAAGTAGAACCCAGGTTTCTCAGGGCAAGCTCCCTATCCACTGGACCAGCATCCCTCTCTTCTGCATGCTGCAAAAAAAGAGACCTCTGATAGATGGGAGCAAAACCAAGAAGGCCAGCTCTCTGAGACTCCAGCAATTGGTCTCAGATGATTGGGAATGATGTCCTGCTTCACAGTATGAAAAGCAGCACAGAGGTCAGGAAGGATGAAGAAAGAAAAGAATGAGAGTCAGATGAGTGGAGATGGCAGATTCTGCACCAGGCTGAGTTGTACAGCAATGCCTGCTGTGCAATTTTAGATTTTAACTGAAAACCATTTTGTTTTGTCATTTTTTTGTTCGGAGTTTGAAAACGAAGGAATGAGAAAGTGTTATATGAGTATCAGATGTGATTACACATCCAATTCTAAGGGTTTCGGCTGTATTCAGACCAATTCCAAAACAAGGAACAGAAACTGCATCCACAGAGTCCATAAAGTCAAACATTATTGTCATGATTTGTAGTATTCACTGAGTACAATCTGTGCACACAGCACTGCTCAGAATATGCCAGAAAATATAGTCCCTGAGCCAATGCATATAAGATGGCTCAGATATTTAAGTATGAAGTGTATAGTTATTGACCACACATGTTATCACATGTTCACTATGATGTTTATATCTATGAGTGGAGGCACTGATGGCAATAGAAGTTTTACTTGATTAGGGACTAGAAGATTTGACCCTCCAACTTTCTTTCAAGAGGAAGAGCTGCCCAGAGCTCTTGTGCCTGTTTTGTTTTCCTTTTCTGCCTGTAGTGGCCCTGATATACTTCAGAAGTCTCAATTCTCCCCAACTTTAAAACATGGAATTTTCTTGGTGTTTGATTTAAAATATTATCCTATGAAAACTGCAACTCAATCACTGTAGTGTTGTGTTTAAGAGCCTTCTGGAAAGTAACTAGCCTTTAAACAAAAGTGAAAACAGTGTTGCCAATGCTCATGATTTTCTCATGAGTCTCACGATAATTATTGTTTTTCTTAAAGCCCCAGCTCCTGGAGTCAAGTGGATATGTGATGATTTCAGCCTTCATTCTTAAAGAAAAATGACATTTCTAATTCTTGTGGCTGTGGAGAAAACTTCAAAATGTGATCCCAGTGCACCTTAAAGGCTCAAAAAGCAGAATGTAAATTAAAAAAAAACACACACACCCCAAATCTATTACTTTCACATTAGCTTTAAAATAATAAGATTATCTTGTGATTTTTGGTGAGCCTGATTCTTGATTTTTGAACATTTAGGGTTGGCAATACTATGAAAGTGACTTGAAAGTGTTAGTTTCACTCCTGTTAAAAGTCATTTTCTAGCCTATTATTTGTAGTGCAGTAACACCCCTAGTTCCCAGGCAGGTGCAGTATAAATTCATGGGGCCTTGCCCTAATAGGATGTTTCCAAAAGTTTAAATGATCTATTCTAAGCTTGTTGAACTTCAGAAAAGTGATAGAAAGTAATCTAGGTTTTTCTACAATTGTTGTATTCAAGAGTTAGAAACAAAGTAAGAATCTACTTTAATTTTTTAAACCTAATCAGTATCCCTTAAGTGAATTGACACAAGATGTCAGAACAAGTATTAGAGCTGAGTAGGTCTAATATTTATTTAATTTTCTTTCTTTATATAGAACAGGGGTCGGCAACCTCTGGCACATGGCTCGCCAGGGTAAGCACCCTGGTGGGCCAGGCCAGTTTGTTTACCTGCCGCGTCAGCAGGTTCATCCAATCGCAACTCCCACTGGCTGCAGTTCGCCGTCCCAGGCCAATGGGGATGGTGGGAAGCCACGGCCAGCACATGCCTCGCCCGTTCCATTTTCCGCCACCCCCATTGGCCTGGGACGGCAAACCACGGCCAGTGGGAGCCGTGATCGACTGAACCTGCCGACGCGGCAGGTAAACAAACCGGCCCGGCCTGCCAGGGTACTTACCCTGGTGAGCCGCGTGCCAGAGGTTGCCGACCCCGATATAGGAATTAGAAATTATTATCTGGCAGGAGCACTGTATCTAAGTTATCTGCAAAAAACCCAAGAGTTTTCAGGTGTCAAGTAGCCTTTGGAATCACAGCATGCCACCGCCACCATGCAGCACAGAGCACCGGGTCAGGCCCCGGGCTCTGCAGCTGTGCTGCCCCAGGAGCTCACAGCCCCACCACCCAGAGCATTGCGCTGGTGGTGGAGCAAGCAAGCTAGCTGAGGCTGCGGGGGAGGAGGGACAGCAGGGGAGGGGCTAGCTTCCCGGGCCAGGAGCTCGGGGCCCAGGCAGGACAGTCCCATGGGCCGGATGTTGCCCGCGGGCCGTAGTTTGCCCACCTCTGCTATAGTATTACATTAATATACATATGTGACACACTGGGCCTCAAAGTAGCACCTTGTAATCCCCATGTTCATCATTTGTACATGGTTGTTATATTTCATACAAAGCATGCCATATGAAAGGTTATGAACTGCTGAAACTCATTGTTCTGTCAAAATATGTATCTCATTCTTGTGTATGAACTTCTGAGATTTTGCTATATGGTTGTTATTGGGAGTTTGGGAGAAGCCCACTGCTAGCTTTTCAGTGACTAAGAAAGGTGGTAACGCACATGCAGGAGAATGTTAAATGACCATTGGTCAGCAGAGGAATTGTAAACAATAGATTTACAATTCTGTAAGAGACCGCTGCACAATGAGGATTGCTCAACTCTGTGACTCAGCAAGACCCACCAGGACATGCCTGGGACAGTATCTTTTCAGGGACATGAATTGAGAGTATAAAATAAGGGACAGTGACATTATGAGACTGCCTCTCTCCTCCCCCACCTACACTGAAGGCAACAAGAATGCAGGGAAGATAAAAACTTCGAACAGAAGAGATTAGTCTCAGGCTGAATTTCCTTCTCAGCTTGTGTGTTAAGAGCTGTAACCTACCTGCAACATCCACTGGATGAGAAAAGCTGTTTGATTCAAATCTTCCTTAGTCTGAAAGTTTAGTATTTAGAATGCGTGTTTACTTTTTCTTTTCTTAGGTAACGATCTCTGACCTTTATGCCTACTGGTTATAATCACTTAAAATCTATCTTTCTGTAGCTAATTAAACTTATTTTAATGTTTTATCTTTATCAGTGAATTTGTCTAAAGTGCTTGGGGAATCTGCTCAGATTACAAAGGCTGGTGCATGTCTGCTGTCCGTTGACAAAGAGGTGAACTAATTAGTGAGCTTTCATTGTTCAAGAGTTGGTCTTGAGCAGTGTAAGACTGTACATTTTGCTGGCATCTCCCTTTGTATAGTTCATGAGTGGCTTAGAGAGCATTCATGCAATTTAGCTGTGTGTCACTGAATGCTAGTAGCTGAGTGATAACAGCACCTAGAAGGGTTTGCTGTTTGTCACTAGCAAAGCATTGTGAGAGACAGCCCAGGATGGAGGGTCCTACAGTTCCAGGTTGTACCCCAGGGATTCCATCACAACATACTGTACATTTTAGATATGTACTTTGTTCTGCATTTGTAGCCTACTACCATATTAGCAAAAAGAATGAGGAGTACTTGTGGCACCTTAGAGACGCTCAAATTTATTTGAGCATAAGCTTTCGTGGGTTAAAACCTACTTCATCGGATGCATGCAGTGGAAAATACAGTAGGAAGAGAGATATACACAGAGAATATGAAAAAATGGGTGTTGCCATACCAGCTATAATGAGAGTAATCAATTAAGGTGGGCTGTTATCAGCAGGAGAAAAAAATGTGTAGTGATAATCAGGATGGCCCATTTCCAACAGTTGACAAGAAGGTGTGAGTAACAGTAGGGGGAAATGAGCATGGGGAAATAGTTTTTACTTTGTGTAATGACCCATCCACTCCCAGTCTTTATTCAAGCCTAATTTAATGGTGTCCTGTTTGCAAATTAATTCCAATTCTGCAGTTTCTCGTTGGAGTCTGTTTTTGAAGTTTTTTTGTTGGAGCATTGTGACTTTGAGGTCTGTAATTGAGTGACCAGGGAGGTTGAAGTGTTCTCTGACTGGTCTTTGAAGGTTATAATTTTTGATATCTGATTTGTGTCCATTTATTCTTTTGCATAGAGACTGTCCGGTTTGGCCAATGCACATGGCAGAGGGGCATTGCTGGCACATGATGGCATATATCACATTGGTAGATGTGCAGGTGACCGAGCCTCTGATAGTGTGGCTGATGTGATTAGGTCTATGATGGTGTCCCTTGAATAGATATGTGGACAGAGTTGGCAACAGGCTTTGTTGCAGGGATTGGTTCCTGAGTTAGTGTTTTTGTTGTGTGGTGTGTGGTTGCTGGTGAGTATTTGCTTTAGGTTGGGGGGCTGTCTGTAAGCGAGGACTGGCCTGTCTCCCAAGATCTGTGCGAGTGAGGGATCGTCCTTCAGGATAGGTTGTAGGTCCTTGATGTTGCACTGGAGAGGTTTTAGTTGGGGGCTGAAGGTGACGGCTAGTGGCTTTCTATTACTCTTTTTGTTGGGCCTGTCCTGTAGTAGGTGACTTCTGGGTACTCTTCTGGCTCTGTCAATCTGTTTCTTCACTTCAGCAGGTGGGTATTGTAGTTGTAAGAATGCTTGATAGAGATCTTGTAGACGTTTGTCTCTGTCTGAGGGGTTGGAGCAAATGCGTCAAGTTTTATTTTTATGTTTAAAGAAAAATCAAACATTAACTATGACAAGTCTTATTCCACATCATAGTGTATTATATTTATACAGTGAATATCAACTTGTAAATTAAGAATGGATAAACTCACTCATTTCAGGTGAAAGAACTCTGTTAATTTTCTCTGGTTCTTCTCAGTCACAATTTTGTTTTGAAGATGGTATTCAATATCCTAAAGAGACCTGTAGACCTAAATCCCTGTAGTTGTGAAAAGTGCTGAAGTGTGTTCAAAGTCTTCAAGAGCTTGGAGTTTGTTGGAGGTGAAACTCCATCAAAATCATCCTTACTGTCTTGATTATCCTCTAATGTTATGTTTCATCAACACAAGCCCATTTCTCTGGACTTGCAGCAGGTGCAGCATTTAAAATTCCTCCTCAGTTGGGGTCTCCAAACTTGAGCAAATCCTACTAAGCAGCTACTAAGTCCTCTTTTTTTCATGTTGAGTAGAAGTAGAATGTCGTCCAGGGGGGGTCATCAAACTTTTCAGTATCCTCATCTAGCACACCTTCTACTAGCACAAATGTGCCTTCCCTGAAACAGTTGGAAAAAGTTGGCTTTACATCTTGCCATGTCTCCGCAACAAGATGAATGCAATCTAGCAAATTTACAGTTTTCAGGACTGTTTGAACATCTGCACTGGGATCCTCATCAACCGCAACAATAATCTGTTTTGTGATTTCTTTGATTGGTAATGTCCCTTCATGTTCTTAATCACACCTTGATCATAGGTTGTATCAAAGATATAGTGTTAGGGGGTAAGAATTGGAGCGGAATGCTAGTGAGAAATACAATTTGAGGGTATGCGGAACAATTATCCAGTAAGAGGCATATCTTATGGCTCTGCAAGCGAAGCTGACGATCCCAATTTTTTAGCCAGTTGATGAAAATCTCACCTGTCATCCAGGCACTTGCTGAACTGACATAATTGAGGGGCAGTTTACTGAAATTGTTCAGAAAGCATTTTGGGTCACGTTGACTTCCCTAGCATGAACAGCAGGCGTTTGTCACGCCCATCCATATTGGTACAGATGAGCACAGTTACCCTGTCCTTTGAAGCATTCCCTCCTTCTAGCTTTTCATTTTTTTCTACATGTCCTCTGTCACAGAACCCTTTCAGATTAAAGTCCTGTTTTGTTACCATTGTAGATATCAGCCGGGGAAAACTGATCAAGAACGTGAGGAAGTTTTTTGCACTGCCACTGCTCAGCTGCTGGTTTGTCTGCCGACTGTTTTTCGCCAGGCTCTTTTTTTGTAAGCAACATTGCAGCATTTCTTCCATCTGGTAAACCACCCGTCACTTCCCTTAAAATTATTCAATCCAAGTGAAGCAGCAAACTGAAGGGCTTTTTCCAGCAAGCAGCGTTCTCTGCGCCCTCTTCCCCTTGAACCATATAGAGCAAGCCTGGTAGACATCAGGGGCTTTTCCTTCAGGTCCACCCTTATGGCAGCTATTCAGCTGTCCATCTTTATGTTTATGTTTAGCCAAAAGCTTATCCTTCTGCTTCCACAATCTGCATACAACCAACCTGTGCAACTCCTACTTGACTGCAACTTGGTTTTGCGTAGCCCCCAGAGTTTGACAGTCTCAGATAAGCTGCACTTTTCCTTTCAGTGAGATACTTCTTGACATCTTGTCTATTTTTGCCACACAAAAATGATGCAAGTAAGTGGAGAACATGATGTCACAACATCACAAATGTTGCTGTTATGTGGCGGCTATCTTGCTGTTACTGAGTGGACAATTCATGGTAGGGGAAGTGTTCCCAAGGGACGTGTTGCTCATAAGCGGCCGTTGCTCTTTGAAATATAGCTGCAAACAAGCATCTACTGTATTGGTCATCTCACAGGGCCTGACTCTGAAGGGCTGAGCACCCACAAGTCCAGCTGAAGTCAGTGGATGCTGTAGGCACTTGGCCTTTCACCAAATCAAGATCATGACATTTTAGAGTTATATGCAGGCGCTGCATCTCTAATTTTTAACATACAACCATATTGGGGGACAGGAGGAAAGTAAAGAGGCTTAGACCCTTATTTCTACATCATAGTTCAGTTTGACTGTTTCTAGAGGAATAAAAATAAGTACAAGAGTATTCCATGGATAATAAATATTAAGAAAATGTTCCCTCCCCATTGCTTTGTTTTTCTGGCTCTCATGTACTCTCCACTTTCTCACTGTTCCCTAGCTTCTTTTTTCAGCTTTCCTTTTTCTTGTTTGTTACTGTGTTTCTCTAGGCTTCCCCCAGGCTACTCTCCATCTCTCTAGACATTCTGCTACCTTTCATTTGTGTCTTTTCTTTTTTATTTGATTCTGTTTCTTTTTATATTCTGCATCTATTTCACTTTAGCTTCTCTGATTGTGTTCCGTTTCCTTGATTTCTGCAGCTTTTCTGGCTGAATTTTTCCCTGCTTCTTTATAGTCTCTTTATGTTTTACCGTTCTCACAGTATCTCTGCTGGCTGATGGTGCTAAACATCAGATAGTGGGTTTGTGAATCCACAACCTTTTCTGCAGACCTCACACAATTTGGGAGAGGCCTGATTAAAGGAGGACCATTTATTTAACCCTCAGACATTAACTTTATCTGTTGATTGTATACACCTTTTCAGAATTAGTGTGTACAAATCTTCATGTACACTGTATAACTTATTAGCATGTTCCTGTCCAGCCAAAGCCAGAAAAATAACTTTACATTTAGCTATCCATTTTATGTTAAAGTTGTTAACCTTATAAATAGAACAGCCATTCTGTAATAGGACTATCCAAGAATGGAAAAGCCATGTGACTTCAGCTCTTCCATTAACTGTTCTAATTTCTCTGAATTTTTTAAATATATTTGTCAATTTTTAAATTCCTCCAGTCTGAATGTGAAAAGAAGGGTGAGATCTAAATAGATCTAGTGTTGACTTGTTATGGGTATGCTGTTACTAAGGGCTTGTCTATGCAAAGTTTACTGGGGCATGAATCTACCCTGCATTAGCCTCCCATGCACTAACTATATGTGTGGTCCCTGCTGACGCACACTAACAGTTCCTTAGTGTGCTTTGAGCTACCTGCTTTGAAACAGGAATAGATCAAAGAGGGATTTTAGCCACCCAACTCCTCTTGATATCAGTTAGAATTGAGTCGCTCAACTTTGTTCAGCTCTTTGAAAAGTCTAAGAGTTACAACTTCAATCCCAAAGCTCTAACTGACGTTAATGGGATGTTTGCCCGCTTAAGGATTGCAGAATCAGGCTCTACATTAATCTGGCATGCTTTTGAGCACCTAGAGTAAACAGTGCCGCGGCAGTTTGCATTGGCAAAGTATTTTATTGTCTAATTGACCTCGCAGTTTGTGTTTCCTAATATCTAATTTAACATTTTGCCTTAATTCAATATCAGGCTGTCATCAATCCATGCCCTTCCTTTCAAGATGAAATACAGCTCTGTGATTATTCGTAAATCATCTAAGCTGGAAACGCTCAAGCTGGCTAATCGTTCTTCAAAATGAATAAATCATCCTCCCAAACTGCCCATCTATTGCATTTTTTTCCATCTCAGCAGTATCCTTTCTGCAGTGTAATGTGGTGATCAGAACTGCACACAATATCTCACATATGGCCTCACTATCCTTTTATGCAGTGCCAGAATGCCTACCATTGATAAAATATAATTCTCTCTCTTTTCATTTTCCCTCCACCCCCACATCCAATTTCCTGTCCCCAAACCTTTCTTCACCTCTTTATAGCTGCCAAATATTGTACATGATAGTTTTAAATATTTTCCACAATCGTATATCCACTTCCTTTTCCTGGTCTCTGTTCTGTATTTTGCTTTAATTTAAACGTTAGTCTCCATGCTTATTTTTGGTCCCTAGTCTCATTACCTTTTGCTTCTTTACATGGAACTGCATAAACTACTTAGCATCCCATAAGCCTAATTCTATCCAAATCATTATAACTTTGTTTGCTCTGTTCCTCTGTATTTACTACTTCTCAGCTCTGTGTCATCAGTAGATTTAGCCATTTTTGAAAGGATGCCCTCCACAAGGTCATTTCTCTACAAGCTCAGTTAAAGTGATCCATGTGTGAACACTTGTTGTACCTTGCTTGTTATGTGCAGTCACCTCCCTGGGCAGGAGAGCCCCAGATAGGTGGAAGAAGGGGTAGACGAGGCCACGGTCCAGGATACACGCACAATATGAAAGCTCACTGTGCCTGCCTCAGGGAGCCAGCTTTCTCCACCCACCAGGCATATCACCAGTGTCCAAGTCTAAGGTAGAGTCTCAGTTCTGAAGGGAGGAGTCTAGTGTGAAGTCTTGCCCTATTGAAGTCAATGGCAGTTTTGCCATTGACTTCATTGCATTCAGGATTTCACCCTACTCTCACTGTGAAAGACTGCTTCCAGCAGTTCTCTGGCTTAAAGATCACTTGAAGGTATGTCCATAGCATGGATGTTTACTCTCCTACTCTCGACAATAGTACAGGTATAGCTTAATATGCTAGTCTGAGACCTTACTGTCTTTGGTCAGCCAGAATACTGAGTGCTGGAAGCAGAGATTGCACCTGATTCTCCTTCTGTCTTCCATAGTCATTTACGTAATGGGCATGTAACGTGGTACCACTTCTATTTGGTTAACATTTTATACCCACTTTGTACTCACTCTGCACAGGTCCCTGTGCAAGGTGAAAGACAGTAAAGAATCAGACTGTTAATATGACGGAGTGGAAGATATTGTATTGAATTGAATCCAGCATGACATAGCTTCTCCATTCAATCTGAGACTTGTCTAATAAACAAAATAAGAAGTTTTCATAGCGGTGTTAGTAATAAAGAGGAAACGAGGGAGAACACGAAAGGGAGAATCTGGAAACAAGTGATTCCAGTGTTATTAGAATTAAGATATGAAAGTGAAAAGCAGGAGGACAAAACCTTTAACTTGGAAGGGGTAGATGTAATATGTCATGAGATGTAGTAAATACAATCAAATGAGTTGTGTTACTAAAGTTCAGAGAAGAAAGACAGATATAGTAGGAGTTTTAGGGATAAATGGTTGGGTTTCATGTAGGAGGGAAGGAATATTATGAGGGAATTTCTGGGCAGACTGTGACAGAAACCCGGTATTTCCTAGGGATGTTGCTAAACCACAAATTATGAGTCTGAATGATTACAGTGATTAGAAGTGAAGTCAGAAAGTTCCTCAGTTTTCAGACATTTTCATAGGAAGGGATTGGATATAGCCCATTGTAAAGATAGGAGCAAGCAGTGAAGTAAAGATCTGGATTCTGAACCAAATCCGAACTCTGCAAAGGTCTAGTTGAATGAATAGTGAAATAAATGGAATAAATACCACCCATCAAGGGAAGCTATTCTTTTGAAAATTTAGCTCTTACTATCTGACCTTCTGTTCCCACCGTAAGTTTCAGAACACAGGGTGGTGGTTAGTGACCCTAACTTTAATCTCATGTCACATAACCAGTAGTAGAAGAAATATTATGGCTCCTCACTGACTTAAGGCCTGACTCTGTATTGCCTTATGCATAGTGTAGTCACACCTGTGCAGTGTCAGTGCAAAGCGTTGTCATTCTCATTTGGTAGCATTTTACATCCATTGTGCATTCATTTTGCTGTAGAGTAGATGATTATATGAGGCAAAGCAATGGAGAATCAGGGCCCTCGGGCTCTATCCTCTCATGTGCCAGAGCTGTGCACATGGCTCACCTGAGAGAGAAAGCAAAGGTAGCTTTCTAACACGTTTTTTCTTATCCAATCCTAGGCCTAGCTAGTTTACCCTCTGGTGCAGCTTAGAGTATCTCAGGGTTTCTTTAAGTTGAGCAGGCATGTAAGATAGGGTGTTTGCCCCAGACCAGCCCTGAAGGGGTTAAGTTGACCCAGAAGAGGCTGATTAATATTCACAGTTACACCTGAAGGGAGGCTGGGGGATTTATAAACACTTATTTCTGATGAAGCCCAGCTGGGGAAGAAGCTGGGGGAGGAATATAAAGAAAGGAAGTTGGAGTAGCAGGGGGCTGCAGGGAAAGAGTCTGCCGTCGTTGTCTGGGAGCAGAGAGGTGGAAGAGAGGAAACCCAAGGGGAGAATAGGCCCTGGTATCCTAGCCCTGGAAGAAGAGTCAAGACCAGAGGAGTTGCGGGGAAGGCAAGGTAGGAAGAAGCCCAGGGAAACAATAGTAAGGGAGGGGACTTTGTAGACCTGGGTGCTAGTTATAGGGTCCCTGGGCTGGTACCCAGTGTACAGGGAAGGCCTGGGTTCCCCTTCCAGCCACTGGGAAGTGGTGCAGGACTGTTCGTGGTGCCATCTAGACAATTGGTCTAGCAAGATTTTGATACTCCAGAAGGTGGAATTATATAGTGACCTAGCCTGAGGGCTAAGTCGCAAAGAGAGAGCACCCTGGAGTGTGAGAGGGGCTGTGGGGCAAATAAGTGACAGAAGGGGGCACTAAACTGGACAAAAGCTGATCCCCAGAGACCCAGCTGTGAGGGGGAGCCCCAGTGGTGAGTAAACCCTCATTATGCGTCTGTTATACCAATTGGGGATTGGTCTCTATCACTGGGGTTTTGGGGTGGGACATGGAGGAATTGGCCAGATTCTTTTCTGATTTGTATCAGCTTGAAAAGAGGTAACTTCTGGGAGTTCAGTGGAGTAACTCCTGACATACATTGCTGTAAGTGGGAGAATCAGAAAGCTAGACATCACCAGTGAATCTGGCTTACATATGTCTATTTATACACATACACTTTGTGACACAGGCAGAGAGACAGTATGGCTAATGAGGGGCAGCATGAGGTTCATTTAGCTGAGGGCAAAATGAATTCTTTGCCTAAGTATTCCCAAAAGAAGGGGAGGGCAACATTCCAAAGACAGCAATATATTCTCCTTGGGGAAAAGTGAAATGTTAAAAGGTTTTACCATCATACTAGAGCTGATAATTAGGCAATTATTACTATTAACTTTGACAAAGCACCAGGCTTAAATGCATTACATACCAGAATTCGGAAGGAAATGTCAAGGGAAATAGTAGTCTTTGGCGAATATTTCTGAGAGCTCATTGAGGACAAGTTAGTACTAGAGGACTAGAAGGTGTGAAAGTAATTCCCATGTTTGAGAAAAGAAACAAGAAAAGATCCTGGAAAGGACTGACCAATAAGCCTGGCTTCCGCGCAAAAGTAGGTATTATTAGAAACATTGATAGAAACAACTGCAGTCCATTTAAAATTGCAAAACTTCAGAGTCAGCGTGGATTCATAAAGGCAGCATTACCCTTGTTTACTAGGTCTGAATTCTTCACGTTACTGTTGGATTTTGGGGAACCATTTAACACTGTTAGAGTAATTAACAAAGGGCCAGATCCTGAAGTCTCTTCTCAAAGCTCAGTTGTGACACGGAACTGTGTGTCTGCACAGGGGCACAAGCTGCCACTTTCACTTCCCTGTCAGACTTGCTTGGATCAGGGTTGAGGGTGCTATTGGAAGAACAGGCTCACCAGGGCTGTAACTCTGCCTCACAAGCAAGCGGGCAGGGATGGAACGAAGAGCAGGTGGAGAAGGGTAGGGAGAGAGCAGAGCCATGGCTCCATCCCCACTTTGTGTCAGCCAGCAGAACTAGCTGCCCATGAAGGAGGGAGTATGCTGCATCTGACAATATGCTGAAATACCATACTCTCTGCCCCAACTTGTGTAACAGAGGAACTCAGGGAAAATTGTGACTCAGAAGTTTCCTCTTTTTTTTTTTTTTTTTTTAAACTCAGTCTACGCTCAAACAAAACTCCTGGCCTAACATGGCCACCCTTACGTTTAGTACTTGGCTGCGTGTGCAGTTCCATTGATTTGATTTACTCAGTATGAGTTACATTAGTCCATAGTTATTACTCTTGCAAAATAATATAGGGAAAACCATTAGAATAAACTGAAAATTGGCTTAGGCACAGGAAATGTAGGATAATAGCAATAATCTTAAATTGATTAAGTAGAGATGGGTCCAAAGCCACTTCCTCACCCAAAATTTGTATGTCAGGCTAACACCACCACTTGGGACTTCTAGAGGATCTTTCATCTGGGGATCTCAAGGTACTTTCCAAAGTGAGTCATTACTAATATTCCAGCTCTGAGAATCCTGCCCATAACTACCACCTATATCTTGCCTCCATGCACATGTTATCACACTTTTGAAAAGAGATGGGCCCAACTCTATTCCTGGTTGCAGATACATGGTACCCATTTGATATCAGCTAGAACTGCACGTACATACAAATGCAGAATTTGACTCCGTTATTTAAATGAGAGGCATAACAACTGAGGAGCGAGACCTTAGAGCTACACCAAAATGTTCTCATTTCTAGGTGAGAAAACCACATTATTGCAGGATTATGAAGAAAGAAAAAAAAATCTTTTCACCTTGAGGATTTTAAGAAAACAAAATGTAGCTTTTACAGCTGGGCAAAAAATCATTTTTGCATACGAATATTAGTGGGGTGAGACTGATTTACATACACAAATTCCTC
Source organism: Mauremys reevesii (assembly GCF_016161935.1). Classification (NCBI taxonomy): domain Eukaryota; kingdom Metazoa; phylum Chordata; order Testudines; family Geoemydidae; genus Mauremys; species Mauremys reevesii. Next base: position 82,383,341 of record NC_052630.1, read on the forward strand.
AAGTTAGGCTTACAAAAAAGGGTCATGAGCACTTAAATAGATATACATATAAACAATTGCATGTTCACATTGCGGGATTTAAAAAGTTTATCAAGCATCACTGAATGGATGCAGCTGAGGTACAATAACTTTAGGGCACCAGTATGGGAGTCAGAAGACTTGGGTTCAGTTCCCAGTGCAGCCACAGAACTTCTGTGTCTGAGTCATTTTACCTCTCCATGCCTGATTTTCCTCATCTGTAAAATATTTTCCTGTCTTTGTAAAATATTTTGAGCTCAATGGACAAAAAGCACTTTGTAAGTGATTGATATTTTTACTTTTATGTGGTTCATAGGCGTTGTAATTAAGGTAGTTAAAATAAGTCCAAGAAATATGGCACAGACCACTACAGAGGAGTTTCACTTCATAATGTGCTCTGTGATGATAAAAGTGATACATTCAATTTTAATTATAAACACAGTGTACAAAAAAATAGAACTTTACAAACAGCTTAACTTCACCTTTTGGATAGGTAATGACTGGAACTCTTGACTTCACTGAGATCTGACCCATATTTCAGAAGCTGTATTTGCATGGTACTAGCTCTGGTCTCATTAGTTAGCATCCCTCGTCAGGAGAAAGGTATGTCTATACTGTATTTATTTCACTTTTTAAAAAGATGTGTTCATCTACGTCACTCTAGCTCATCTACATCACATGTATATTTACCAAAAAAATACCGAACTTAGTGAATGAATCCTGAATTTCTCCCCATCCAATGATCCAATCAAAATTAAGTCATCACTCCTTTCAACTCCTTCACACCTTTCTAACCTACCTCCTCCTCAAAAGTTTGAGAGAACAGATAGGTCTTCCCCCTTTCTCTGAAGGTCAAGTTAACTCTGGATTTAAAAATCCAAAATCTGCAGAGCCTGAGTCTCTGGACCCCTGAATTGGGGGAGGGAGGGGTATTAGAACCAGCAGTGCAGATTTTGGTCTTGGTCATCCCAATTTAAATCCAGAGTAACTCTTCTGAGTTCAGTAGAGACCCTAGAAAGAGATAATGGGGCTCCATGTAGCTGTAGGGATCTTACCATGCACAGCAGTTTGCCAGGACAAGGCCTTAGTTGTCCTATTTCCTGTCCTCCAGTATTTCACTGGCTTCCTGTTCTCCTGTTTTAAAGTCACAGTGAAGTGGTACTCCATTCACTTACACTTGTTTTACTGTACTTCATATGGATTTTACAGAGAACCATACAACAGGCTTGCAAAATTCTAATCACCTCTTTCATCGGAAGAGAGAGTTTTTGCTTGAGTAAAGCCGGGTAAGGGAGTAGATTTGGGGTCTGTGCTGATGAATTGATATGACATTTCTGCAATATTGCACTATGGTACATTTAAGCTGCAGTGTTTGGGGCTTAATCCTTCACCTTCTGTACCACTAGTTTAGGCCTTAATGCCAGTTACAAGGCATGAAGAGTCTCTGTTTGGCTTCAAACATTTGGTTTAAGACATCTTCATTTAAATGTGCTGTTCACCTACTGCTGTTTCATGTTATTTTATTTTTTTCGTGTTTGGTTTTTGTAAAGTTAGCTGATTTTTTTCATTTAGAGTGCTATATACATTAACTAGATTGTTTGAGATGAAAATGCAAATTCTCTTTTTTTACAGGGAAAAAAATAGGGAAACCAAAAATCCTTGCATTTACATGTGTGGGTCTGTGCACATACGTACACACACACATCTCTACACAATACACACACACTTTCACTGCAAGCATATTTGAACATGCTTTTAAGATTACTTAAACTTTTATTGTAATGTCTTGGTTGAAATTATTGCTAGGCAATCATACTTTTGACTGCTTAAGGTGGTATATTTCTCTGAAGACAGCATCTAAGTTTCACTTACGCAGGGGTGAATGTATGCAGTAATGATGACAAGCCAGAATTCCCCAAGGCGGGACATGAAAAATGAGTGTGCCTAGTTTACATTGTTTTTTCTATTGCAAAATCCCAGCCTGGAGTCCATTATCAGTTGTTGAATGAAATAAGGAATGTTGAAGACTTTAGTTGATTATATCTCCTTCCACCATCAGTTGTCTTTGTGACAGAGAGGCTATAATAATGGATGTCCTAAAGGATACAGTGTCTGTCCTAGAAAAATAAATATGTTGCTTAAAAAGCTCATTTCCATATAATGCTGTTACGTTGCTTCTACATTAAAATATATAAGTTGATTATGGCTGTGTGGGTGTTGTAATATATGCCTTTCTAAACCACCTACAAGTAGTAATATATCACCCACTTCTCCCTGTCTGTTGGGTATCTCACTAATTACTTTTCCAGAAAAATACAGGAGGTCAGTTGCCTGCTACCTTTTATTATTACATACTCACCAGCAGTAGCTTTGAAATGTTTGTCTGGTAAAAGAAATAAAAATGAGTGAGAAACACTAAATCCTGGGGGGAAATATGTGTTTTAAGTGTTTGAACCACAGTTCAAAATTTAAGCATTAATGCTGGAGGAAATAATATGGAAAATATGGTAATTGAAGGAAATTGAGAAAAGACAGGCCAGGGGAAACAACATAGTGTTTTACCTCCAGTCGTCCTATATGCCACATAATTGTTCATGTGGTGCACAGACAAATCTGTCAATAACTTGCTACTTTTCATGACTGTGCACATTGCCACTGACAAAAGATTTGAGTTTTGCATTATTGTCATGCAAACGTAGCCTCAGTCTGCGTTAATTCTTATCAAGTTAACCTTTGCACTTTATCCAGAACTGAAAGGTAAATTCAAGTACTGATCCATATTGCATTCTTGTTTATTTACCAGGATGCAAAGCGGATTCACACACATTAATGGCCATCATAAGTGTTCTAATAGGAGACTTTCCTGCAGCTTTATGTAAAAAAGTGGGCTGTTTTCTCCTTTGGCCAGTGAGGTTTGTGAAAAAAGTGTGCCTCCAGTCTCTTGCTCCAGAAATCCATGTGGTGATCGTGTATTTGGCAAATTGTTCCATACTGCAGTTGCCAAGTGAATCATGTGAGGTATTGAGTGTTGTCAACAGGAACTAAAGGACGTCAGCACCTTGCAGGAAATACACAGGGTAATACTGCAGGACAGATCCTAAGGGCCCAATCAGTAAGGTACAGAGCATCGCCTAACTTCCATTGAAATCAGTGGGACTACTTGTGTGAGGAAGGGTTTACAGGATCAGACCTTAACACTTCAGTTGGTTTGTGATGAAATGTTACAGGTCTGACATTTATTGCAAATCTACACTTAGTAACAAATCATTCTTTATTATTTGTTAAACACGAATATTACGCTCAGCACTGAACAAGATACAAACAAAGGGTCTCATCTTGCAAACACATGCTGCCTACCAAGTGTAGTGCTTACCAACATGATTTGTCCTGTAGAAATCAAGGGATTACACACTGTGAGGAATACTGATGAATACCAGCTGAGGATCAGCCCGTAACATGCAATACTAAGCATCTGCAGGATCAGATCCTTAAATATTCTTTTGTTTGGAACAGAAAATGGACACAACCTTGCAAAATCTAAGTTAGAGTTAATATTTTAACCTTGAAAATGGTCCTACTACACAGAAGCAAATTTTAGTTTGTTTTCCAAAATATATATTTTAATGTTATTGCCAACTCTTTTTTCTAAGTTTCCTTTCCTGTAATTGCTCATTTACTAAGATAAAATAGTTCAGAATAAATAGGCGTCTTTCCTGCTTTAATCAGACCCCCACATCCTGTCTGATTCTGTTAGTAAAGTCAAATGTTTGTGACCATACAATTCAGTACCACTTACAATGAATGTAATTGTGAGAAAAAACTCCCCTTGGATTATGATGAGAGATGGGAACACTAACCTGAACTCTGAATCTAAAATTTGAACTGAACCAAGCCTGAACCTATTGAAAATGTAAAACTACTTGGTCAATTCTCTTATTAGATTATTTTATGATTTCACTCATCTCTGGGAGGGAGATTATATATGCAAAGAAATTCAGAATGTGGCCAAAGCAGCACAGCCTTACTGCTGCTGCACTCCATCAAATGATAGCTCGGAGAGCTATGAACTGCCCCTATTCAACATGATGTGAACTAAAAGAATCATAGCAACAATTTAAATGTCAACTTTAAACTATTTCGCTGTTGATCATTTTAGCAGCAATGTCCAGCTACTCTAGGATTAAGAATGGTGTTTGAGAACCATCTTTTTGTGGAAGGAACTATGAGCCCTTCATCCCAGAAAACACCAAAGGGGAAAGCGTGCCAGAGAAGGGTAGTCCTGTGCAAGGAGGGGGTTCCTGTTGGCAAGGCAGGTTAGGGTAGTTGGAAAATAATTCTCAGTTATTTTTCCCAAACTTGAACCCATTTCTAGATATGGCAGTCCCTGCATCACCTGGAGGCAGTCTAGCTCTAAAATACTAAACTGAGCCTCTCAAAGTGCAGGAAGTTTTGAATCCTGTGTTTCAATTTCAGGCCATATATATTGCGAACACTATACAGTATATTGAATATCTATTTCTTCTTTTATTTAAATCTAAGGGCAGGTCTACACTAAGGGCGGGGGTCGAACTAGGGTACGCAAGTTCAGCTACGTGAATAGCGTAGCTGAACTCGAAGTACCCTAGTTCGAACTACTTACCCGTCCAGATGCCGCGGGATCGAAGTCCGCGGCTCCAAGGTTGACTCTGCCACCGCCGTTTGCAGTGGTGGAGTACCGGAGTCGACCGGAGCGCGCGGGGAGTTCGAACTATCGCGTCCAGATTAGACGCGATAGTTCGAACTCCGAGAAGTCGAACTCACCGCGTCAACCCGACAGGTAAGTGTAGACTAGCCCTTAGGGGCCTGATTCTCCTCTGCCTTGTCCCTTGTGTAGCTATTTGGATCTGTGCAGAGTGAATGGAAATTGGGTGTAAAATTCTGCTATTCCCGTCTGATAGCATTTACATCCTCTGTACTCAAAGTAGGGTGATCAGATGTACTGATTTTATAGGGACAGTCCCAATTTTAGGGTCTCTTTCCTATATAGGCTCCTATTACCCCTCACCCCCATCCCAATTTTTCACATTTGCTGTCCGGTCACCCTAACTCAAAAGTAAATAACTACATGAAATGCAAGGCAGTTAAGAATCAGAGGGAAAGGGCCTGATTTTTATTTTAGCTAGAGCCACTTTACAATGCTTTGACACTATAAGGGGACTTTAAAGTGGGTATAAATAATTTACTCTTGCTCCTGGGCCCCCTTTGCAATACTACCAGGGTGTAAAATGGCCTTAGTGTGAAAATCAAGCCAAAGACTTTAAGGCCTGGGAAAAATTTGGTCTTAAATATGAGGACCGAAGAATGAGAAGAGCAAACCAAAGTTTTACTCCAAGCCAACCTAGCCATTTTTCTTCTCAGAGAGAGAGGGTTTTGATATATATTTTTTTAACTCCACTTATCATGCATCTCTTAAACAGCATATTTCATGCAAGTGATGTGAGAGCTCCTAGTGACTTTGTCTTTATTTATATTAAATTTACTAAATAACTTCAATCTACTTGATATGAAGCACTAGATGTCAGTCCTGGATTAAAACTAAATAGACCTTGGATTTGCCAAAATGATGGGCCATACCAAATAAATCACCCATCCCTGGAACTTTTCTTTTCAGTTCTTCAACTAGACTTATTTTCTTCACATTTCTTAACACTGTATCTTCTTCCCAAGTGATATAGCCCAACCATGTAGTGCACTGCCATTTTCTCATGTGCCTTTGCCTAGTCTGAGGGCTCTCTCTGGGTCATCTCCAACTGTATGACCTAACCTGCCTAGGGACCTTCATTCGATTTACAGTTAGAGGTTCACCTGACTACGCAAAATACATTCAATATAATTCTACAACCTTGACATGCTGTATTTTCATGGGGTTTTGTTTTGGATTGTTTTTTTCTCCATCCTGTAAAGCATCAGTGGCCCTAGCTGGAGATGATACAATAGATGGAGTGAGTCAGGTCTCTGAGGTGATACCAAGCATTCTGTCTCTCGGGTGCTTGGCTGACTGGTTCTTGTTCACATGCTCAGGGTCTAACTGATCACCATATATGGGGCTGGGAAGGAATTGTCCCCCAGGTCAGATTGTCAGTAGATTTATTTATTTATTGCCTTCCTCTACAGTCTGGAGTAATGGTGACTTTCTGGGATTATCTGGGTATAGCTCACTTAATTAATTCCCTGCCATTGCAGGGGCCTTGATACACCTCAGTCTCTGCCTGTCTCTGGTCTCTGCCTGTGGCACATAATAGTTTGGTCTCCTGTGGGCTAGATAATACTTTGGTCTAACTCCATGTGTTGGTTTCAGAGTGTGGATGCAGGGTAGTGTTGGTGGCCTGTGATATACAGGAGGTCAGACAAGATGACCTGGTGATCACTTCTGGCCTTAAACTATATGACGGAGGATTTTAAATTTTATTTATTTATTAATTCATTTGCTTGCTTGGTTCCATTTCACAGACAAGCCTACAAAATATGGGGCTTTTTGGCTGAAAAGTAACCATTTTATATGGGGTTATTTGCATGGAAGTGGGGTATTTTCGAACAATAACTTCCAAAAAATGACTATCTACATCTCTTCAGTCTGTAAAAATTATTATACAATTCCTTAAGGGTCAGCTTTTTCATGAAGTTTTTGCTTTGTTATAAACAGTAAAATAAAAAGTTTAACTAATGCTATATTATAACTTCACAAAAGGTTCAGGTCAAGGTTAACATCATTTCACACTGGTTCTTATTTTTTATCAAAGCCCATTTGTTTATCTCTACTAATTTGTCTTGTTTGTGGCCCCTTATTCTGAATTGTTCTCTGCCACTGAATGCTTGCCTTTTATTGTTATCTGCTTCAATTCAGTATCTCAAGTTTTGTGTCGCTATAAAGAAATGGTCCTAGCAAAAAAAAAAAATTGATGTAATAAAAAAATTGAAAAGAGCCACATTTTCTTAGTTGTGTTGATGTAAAACTGAAGTAACTCAGTGGCATTGGAGCACCCGCAATTCCAACTGATTCCATTCAGCACCTTGTTGGAATACTCATCATCACAGAAATGAGGCTTTCGTACTGCTCATGTAAAAGTGCCACGTTAACAGCTGTGATACTGAAGTCTCTGTTTATCCACAGATGAGATACAGAATGGAAGGTGGCAAAGCAACATAAAGACAACCTCACCCATTCATTCTTTGGCCTAGCTGCTGTGGCTGGTAACAAAAGTGCCAACTGTGATGCTGTGTTTCATTATGTAGACCTGGCCTGTGTAAGGTGGCAAGTTGCCATGGGATCAAGTAAATAATATATCAGATTGGCTATGCAATTGAGATGATGTGATGTTCATCTGCACACAGTTATGCTAATGCATGTGTTAAGTTTGTCAGGCATGCCCATTATAAACTAGATGCTTCCAGAAATCTGAGTGAACTCAGACTGAGCTGTGTACTTTTATAGTTAACAAAATGTGTTGTGACTTCTCTCCTAACTAATGTTGTTACTCCAGAGTACTTACTAAATATTATAGACTGAGACCAATTCATTTCACATGATCCACCAAGCAATCATCAGAGGGTTATCCACATCATGTTAACATTTTGTAAGTGATTTTTTTTTTCAAAATGAGAATATCAGAGTTCTTTTCCATCCTTCAGTGAGATCTAAACTACAAGTATTAGTTTAACTATTTTTTCAGAGTTGATTTTTTTTGCTAGCCTTGAATTCGATCCAGAATCTCAGTTGTTAACTTAAAACTGGTTTCTATAGTTCAGAAATCTTTCTGCAACTTTACATGGTAATAAAAAATGTCTTACAACCTCAAATATTAAAGAAAACTCTTTTCTCGTGTTAATCTGGAACAAAATATTAAATGTATGCCATATGTTTAAAACTGTTTCTTCAGTCAAGTGCTATATTCTGCCATCCCTTACAGAATTTAATTATAATGATCACGTTCATTAAAATCACAGAGGTTGCAGAGAGAAAAAAACTATTGGATCGCCAAGTCTATTTCACCATTACGGTTCTAAAGTTGCTTTATAATACGACAAGGTAGTTCAGATTACTCTGTTTTATCTGTATGCTTAGAGGAAAAAATACTGTATATAGTTCTGTATTTTAAAAAGTAACCTGTATGATAAGGTTGATGTACTTTGGCTTCCATCTCTATTGAGGTCTTTTATGAACTCCCAGGGTTAAAAAAAAACAAGAAAAAACTACACTTCATGTTGTACATTGCTTGGCTCCAAAGAGTATGTTAGCAGATATCAGCAAGAGAACTGTATATTCAGCTGTGTACAGCAGAGACAGTCCCAAGAAGCAGAGTTTGTATCTATGATCAAACTCTTCCAAAGTGCAGGGATCTCTAGATCCATGGCTGTGGTTAAAATTTGAAGAAGAAGCTAAAATGTTGATATTAAAATTAAAATGTTTTATCAGATAGTATCCTTGTATCATTTGACATATATTTGTATTATCTTCTGGACCTACTGCAACATAGAATTATTGTTTTCTGTACATCACTTTATGTAGTATAAATAAATGGTAAATATCATGGATTGTATTTTATTTCATATTACAGATTTGTAAGGATACAAGGAGCATTTCTGGCCAAATCCTTCTCTTGGTTACACCAATGTAAAGCTAGTAGTTCCTTGAATTCATTCAGTTACTTCAGATTTACACAAGTGGAACTGAGAAGAGAATTTGGCCCTTTCCAATTTTCCAATTTTTGCATTATACCACAGTCATAAATGTTTTCTAGGAACAAATATTTCTCTATACAGACCCAACTTTTGTCATGTTGAATTGAAACAGCAATGAAGGGCAAGATGTTGGTGGCAGAGACAAGATTCCTGGAAGTCTTAGAGCCAGATTCATCCCTGTGCTTTTCAGGAGCAGTTTGGCACCTAATGTATGCTGGGACAGCCCTCAGTGCATCCCTAATTTCCGTGTCTCCTCTTGCAGGCCCCTATGGACCATTGCAAAGGTCCAGAATTACCAGAGTGGTCATGCCTCCTTCCATCCTCCATACCCCTTCCTCCTTTCTCTTCTTCCAAGCCCAGAGCCAGCTCCATTCTGGTAGCGACTCCTGTTTTGTCTCTGCAGCACCTTTATGCCAGCCTATCTGCTGCAAAGATTCTCTAGAGCAACACCAATTGCAACTCCCCAATGCTTAGGCCTTGTGGGAATATATTGAGCATTGTAATACCTCTGACTGTTACTGAGGTGCAGAGAAAACGTTATCTAAATAGAGCAAGAGTCAACCAGTTTATTTTTGTAGAGCTGTTGTGCCCATCACTGTGGTGTTCATAGTCCAAAATAAATCATATATCAGGAAAAGTGTCCTGAAGGGTATATAATGTACAATAAGTAGGAGTTTCAGCTTGCTTTGTTGTCTGTCTCATTATGAAATATAATAAATAGCCCCCAAGCCTTCATATTCTTCCTTTCCCATATGAGGAAAGATTAAAGAGGCTAGGACTCTTCAGTTTGGAAAAGAGAAGACTAAGGGGGGACATGATAGAGGTATATAAAATCATGAGTGATGTTGAGAAAGTGGATAATGAAAAGTTATTTACTTATTCCCATAATACAAGAACTAGGGGTCATCAAATGAAATTAATAGGCAGCAGGTTTAAAACAAATAAAAGGAAGTTCTTCTTCACGCAGTCAACTTGTGGAACTCCTTACCTGAGGAGTTTGTGAAGGCTAGGACTATAACAATGTTTAAAAGGGGACTGGATAAATTCATGGTGGCTAAGTCCATAAATGGCTATTAGCCAGGATGGGTAAGAATGGTGTCCCTAGCCTCTGTTCGTCAGAGGATGGAGATGGATGGCAGGAGAGAGATCACTTGATCATTGCCTGTTAGGTTCACTCCCTCAGGGGCACCTGGCATTGGCCACTGTCGGTAGACAGATACTGGGCTAGATGGACCTTTGGTCTGATCCGGTACGGCCTTTCTTATGTTCTTATGTTCCTACAGAAAAGGATTGTTCTGTTACAGCAATTCAGTGGTGTTAGCGGAATTCACCCTACTGGGCAGGAAATCTGCAAGACAACTAGAAGTTTAAAGCTAAATGGACTATATCAAAATTCCACAAACTATTTTTTGGTTAAAAAAAAGTGTTATAAGCAGGGGAATGATAAGGTAGCAATGGTTCTCTCATTATCCAAGCATGCCATGCTTCTCTGTCTGATCCCCTCATCAGTAGACTTGCCACCTGTCTTACCTCCTTGTAGTTAGGAATAGTCCCCTCTGTATGAGCAGAGCCAGTTTTCAGCAAGCTGAACAAGGGGAAAGAATAGCCCATATTGCAGTTACTGGAACCAGGGGCGGCTCTAGACATTTCGCCGCCCCAAGCAGGGTGGCATGCTGCAGGGGGCGCTCTGCCGGTCGCCGGGAGGGCGGCAGGCGGCTCCGGTGGACCTCCCGCAGGCGTGCCTGTGGAGGGTCCGCTGGTCCCACCGTCTGCTAGTCCCGCGGCTTTGGTAGACCTTGGCATGCTGGGGCCTGGAGCCACCCCTGACTGGAACAGAGCTACTGCAGCAATGATTAAGAAATGCTGACCACATGCATGAAAGTTTTAGTGTCAGTCCTCGGAATCCCAGACTATCTTTGTTCATACAGCATTTAGTACAAAGGAGCCCTCATCCTTAGGCACTACCACAATAGAAATATTAACTAAATGAAATATATGGTAATAACAGCTAGGACATATGACTGCATGTGTGATATGAGGCTTGCAGTACAGACAGAGACAATAATATGTGTAGGGGGGAGAGAGAGAGAGAGAGACCCACCAGAGATGGAGGAAAGGCAATGTAAAAATGTCCCAGTGGAAGCAAGCGGTTCTGCAAAAAGAAGAAACAAAGGCCAGAGGACACAACTGCTGCAAACAGAGCAATAAAGGTGAAGGGGGGCAAATGGTGTGGGAGATAGATATACGCTTGCCCTGTGTCCAAGAAGAATGAAAAGAAAGCTAAACTGTGAGGGTTTTTCTCTTTTAGATTGTATTGCTCAGTTTTTCTACCAGGTAGCCGATAGAAAAACTATCAGAAGAAGAACGGGTACATCATATGGGAATGATTCCTCTGTTAAAGTTCCTAGTATATCAGCATGCGAAAGCTTGGGAGAGATATAGCCCATCTGTTGGGTGATACTAGAGAAAGGGAGGAGAGACTGGTCGGGATATAAGGCTGTCTACAGTGCAGTCGGAGATATGATTACTCTTTGGGTAGGCATAGCCAGGCTAGATTTCATCTAGCTATTGCAGCTAAGAATAGCTACGAAGATGCAGCAGCACAGACCCCAGCAGGGGCTAAGAATGTACGTGTGTCCCCAGCCCATACTGAAGCCTGCACTGAGCACATTAGCTAGATAAAGCTAGTGTAGGTATGCCTACATGAGCTGCATGTATGCCTCCAATTGCCAAGTAGACTAACCTGAAGAGTATTGCAAAATCAGAAATGACAGGGAGGGTACAACCTGCACTCTCTTGCCTAGTTACTTCCAGAGAAAGTGTCAGAGGTAGCAATGTGACAAGCATAACATGTATGCAAATTACTCAATTAGATGTAACCTTCTATAAGAGAAACATTTCAAATAGCAACAAAACACAGCACAAACCATCCTGGAACATAACAATCTAAATTCAAAATTTGTCCTAAATTATAATATAGACCACTTGACTTTTTGTTTTATTTTGTTTGTAGGTTGAAATTGTTCAGGATCTAATGAAAGAAGCAGTTCCAAAATGTCAAGTACCCTGTACAATAAGGAGTGCTGGTAGGAAATTAATAGCCCTGATCTATACCATGTGACTGGAGCAAGGAACTAAAGATCAAAGGACTTATCCCTGTAATGTGACAGAGGTAAAAATCCACTTATTCCAGTGGAAACCATTACACTCTGCAAGGTCTGCTTCTCCAGCAAAGAAGTCTCAGCAAGAGTATCTAAACATGTCAGAGTATTTCAGAATTACCAGAAGATATCTCTGACCACTGATCTGTGGAAGTGTGGGTAGAATGCATTAGCCTTAAAGGGCCATATCCTTCAAGGTACTGAGTACCTCCTGAAAAGCACTGAGCACCCTAAGCTTCCATTGATTTCAATGGGCCATGACAGCACTCAGAACCTTACTGGAGCTGCTGAACATATTGCAGGATCCAGCCCTAAGTGTCTTTATTTTATTCTACCTAGCAAGTTGGAGGTAGATTTATTTTCTTCTGGTCTGGCCATCAGGAAGAGATGATGTGAATGTATTCCCAACTCAGCTCTGAAAATCCCTCTCCCTCTCTGAGTGCGCTGGAGGGATCATTAGAAAATTACAATTACAGCGTTCTCTCTCTTTTCATATCTCCTATACTTATCTCATCTTGTACTGCACCCATAATGGTGGTGTCTGAACTCTTTCCAGAAATGAATTAAGTAATTAGACTAAAATTTGTTGTGTGGCTCTCATCTTCTCTCTCCCTCGGCCCCTTGTACTAACTCTCATAATGGGGCAGATCTTCAATGGTATAATGTCATCACATACTAAAATGCAATGTTATAATGCATTATAGAAGATCTTTCTCTCCCCTTTAATTGCTTCCACGCATCCCTTTGCTTCCTGGTTGTTGGTTGGGAGGAGGCATTCTACTTTCACCTGGCTGCTAGTTGGTTGAGCGTGTCTCAAAGGTGTCTCCTCTCTCCCACACCTTTCTCCCTCTCTCACTCACTGACTGCTGGAGGGACTGTATGTGTCTCCATTTGTTCAGCACTCCCCACCCTACCTTGGGGAGCAGTCTCTGATCTATGCTGCATCCAGAGTGCCTGAGATTCAGGCAGAGTGAGGACTTGCCAGCTCAGACTTCTAGACCTCACAGGAGCTGAGCACAATATCCTGAAAAGTCTCAGTTTGAATCCCACTGTTCTAGTCTCTCCGTCTTATTAACTCCAAGTGAGTGTCCTTTGCAAGTGGTCCAGCAGTATGAAGATGTAATTCCGCACTTGCACTGTGGGAGGGTTTTGGCTGTGATAATGAATTGATACTGCAAGGTTCAACTTATTGTTTCATAATACATTGCAGCTGTTTAGCCCCTTTCATCTCAGTGTCACAAAGCCTTTTTAAAAACTATTATCTCTATGTTACAGGCTAGGGAACAGAGGCATAGGGATGTGAAATGACTTGCCCAAGATCACATCATATCCTTCCCAACCCCAGGGACTTTTCAGCAGGACCAGTGCTAGGGCCCATAGCAATCTTTTGCTAAAATTCCCTACAATAGTTAACGCTGTATGACCTCAGACAAGTCATTGCAGCTGGTAGCATCCTGAGAATCCTTTGCTAAAATTCCCTGGTACAGATGTGGCTGAAGAGTCAGTGGCAGAATCACTGTGATTCTCCTTACTCCCACTTCCAGGCTATAATCACTTGGCCTTCAGTTAATAAAGTAACCTAAACTGGCCTAACATCAGAACAATGTTTCTGACTAATTTAGGGTGAGAATACCAGATACATTTAAACATTGTGGATTAAGTGGGAGATGTTTTCCAGGATCTCACATGTAGTGTGCATTTAAATGTGTTTTTATTGTCTATTTGGTAAATCATACTCCTTTGCAGGATAAACCGAGTGGCTTAGGTATGGTATCATCTGTAATTAATTGGTGTGCTACCTATTTAAGAGGGCACATACAACTTGGGTTATTAAACAGTGTCACATCAGATTTAATGGCTGTCATTACAGGAGTACCTCAGGGATCCATCCTTGGACCATTGTTATTTATGATCTCTGTAAATGAACTGACAAGTTGGCATAGTGAGTGCAGTGCTCATTTTTTATGCTGATGACAGGCCTATACAGGAGCTCCCAATCACTTAACTGAATTTGAAGTTGCTCTGCCCAGGATTTCAAGAGTTTAGCAGTGGTTAGTTCTTAATGAAGATGTGTTAAGCAAGGGTAAGGCCAAGGCATTGACATAAGTAATGACAATTCTTTTAAAGGTCATGCCTGTTCTTAGTGTTAAGGAGACATGTTCCTAGAATCTTTTGCACATATGTAAATTTGCTGTTTTTTCTCTTACCCAATTCCATGGGAAGATGACAAATTTCATTTTTCACCTGGTGCTGTTTTACCATGTATTGTTACAAGTATGACAGTTTCTGGGTTACTGTATCAGAGAGGTAGCCATGTTAGTCTGGTTCTGTAGAAGCAGCAAAGAATCCTGTGGCACCTTATAGACTAACAGACATTTTGCAGCATGAGCTTTCGTGGGTGAATACCCACTTCTTCGGATGCAAAGAAGTGGGTATTCACCCACGAAAGCTCATGCTGCAAAATGTCTGTTAGTCTATAAGGTGCCACAGGATTCTTTGCTGGGTTACTGTAAAGTATGGTAAATGTTGTTGAGTGTATAAACCAGTTATGGTTGCTAAATAGATGTGTGGTGGGGAAAGGTTTTATTAGAGAGACAAGGTGGGAAAGGTAATATATTTTATTGGACCAACTTTTTTTGGTGAAGAGACAAGATCCTTGATTTTTAGTGTCTATAAAAGTTTTTTTTTTTTATTTTAATCTTCCAGGCTCATCTTTTGAAAGTGGTGTGCAGGTTTCCTCTGAGGACAAAGAGAGATCAGCTTTGGGTTGATCGTTCTGTGAAATATGTTTGCCCACATGTGACATGTTTTTGTCTTTTATTATTTTTCTGTTTGAGTTCATTTGAAAGAATAGTGATTGTCTGGTTTCACCAACACAATTATTGTGTCATTTAGTGCATTGGATGAAGTACACCATGTGTTGCGATAGGCATGGGTAAGACATGGAGGCATGGAGGATTCCTGCAGCTTGAGGTCTTCAAACCACAATTTGAGGACTTCAATAACTCAGACATAGGTAAGGGGTTTGTTATAGAAGTGGATGGGTGAGATTGTATGGCCTGCATTGTGCAGGAGGTCAGACTAGATGATCATAATGGTCCCTTCTGACCTTAAAGTCTGTGAGTCTATGAGACCCATGGATCCCCACAGAACCCTACAGACAGTCATATACAAGAAACCCACAGATCATCACACTTACCTTCATAGATCCAGTACTCAACCCAAACACACCAAGAAATCTGTTATTGACAGCCAGACACTTGGATACCACAGAATGTGCTCTGAGGAGAAAGTCCAGGATACACACCTTAACACACTGAAAATTGCCTTTACCAGGACACCAAAGAAATAGACTGCATCATGGAATGGGCCACAACACACCTTTCAGGACCCATGGACCCTACACATGTCTATCACAACATGTGGCTTATCTCATCCAGTGTATTAAATGCTCCAATAACAACTATGTGAGTGAAACAAGACAATCACTATTCTGTTGAATGAACTTACACAGAAAAATGATAAAAGACAAACACGCCATATCATCTATGGATGAACACTTCTCACAAAAGATTATCCTATATCTTACTTCTCAGTCCTTGTCCCTAAAAGAAACTTGCGCAAAACCTTCAAAAGATGAGTCTGGGAATTTAAATTCATAAATTGACTAGACACTAAAAATAAAGACACTGGATTTATTAAAACAATCTGTAACCTACTAGCTCCTCCCCTCTTTTTGTCCTATGATGCATAGATGTTAACAGGCCACTTCACCTTGAATGGTTCCTTGAATATGTTACCTACTTTGCTAAACAATCTGTTCCACCTTGTAGTTAGCTGTGACACTCTTAGGCTATGTCTACACTACTGCCTATGTCGCCAAAACTTATGTTGCTCATGGGTGTGAATATTCCACCTCCCAGAGTGACATAAATTATACTAACATAAGTGCTTGTGTGCACAGCGCTATGTCAGTGGGAGAGCTTCTCCCGCCCACATAGCTTATGTCGCGCACAGGGATGTTTGTTTATGCCGATGGGAGAGCTCTCTTCCATTGGCATAGAGTGTCATCACCAGATGTGATGCAGCTGCGCAGCTATATTGGTATAGCTGCGCTGCAGCAGCACTGTACATGTAGATATGGCTTTAGTACCTTTCCAGGCCTGAAGAAGAGCTCTGAGTAGCTCTAAAGCTTGTCTCTTTCACCAAGCTGGCGCCATAAAAAAATTACCTCATCCACCTTGTCTCTCTCATATCCTGTAACCAACATAGCTACAAGTGAAGTACTACTGACATGTGGTTTTTCAGGATCTGGGGATTCTTATTAGTAGTCATACTAGTTGTGACAGGTTCCCCCCGGGTTGCCACCTGGAACTGGAGTATAACTGAGCCATCTGACCCATGAGCCTGGGCTCCCTCTCACTGTGCTGCTGGGACAAGCTGCAGACCTGCTCCATTCCTATACTTCCTCCAGCATTCACACAGGTAGGGACACACCCAGATGGAGTTACATGCAAGCTCTCTGAGCAGCCACTGCATAAACCAACAATAGAGGGACTACAGCCAAAATAACCACCAGCTTCCTAGCCTGGGACCCCAGAGCTGTATCATTCTGCCCTGGTCCAAACCCCAACTCGTATGAATTTATTATCCAGTTTGCCTCCCCTTCAATGTGGAGAGGAAATGCAACACGCTTGTGTTAAACCAAGCTGAGATTTTTCACCAGAAACTTCACTCAAAGGCACACTGGGTTTAAATTAAAACATAAAACAAGTTTATTAACTACAAAAGATAGATTTTAAGTGATTATAAGGGATAGCAAACAGATCAAAGCAGATTACCTAGCAAATAAACAAAAACACAAACTAAGCTTAACATACTCAATAGGTTGGATATGAATTAGCAGTTTCTCACCTTGAGAGATGGTACAAGCACGCTTTCAGATTCTTAAGGGACAAGCTGCATTTGCTTTGCAGCTTGGGATCCCCAGGTTTTTATACACAGGCTAAAAATCCCTTTAGCCTGGGTCCAGCACTTCCTCCAGTTCAGTCTTGTTCCTAAGGTGTTTCCAGGAGTTTTCTTGTGTGGGAGTAAAGAGCAACAGATGATGTCACTCCCTGCCTTATATAGCTTTAGCATATGATAGGATCCCTTTGTTTCAAAACTTGGTTCCCAGACCAGTTTGTGGAAAAATACAGACATCCTAAGATGGAGTCCAGAGTCATGTGGCCTGGTTACATGCCCTTGCATGCCTTGCTGAGTCACAGCAGCCATTACGTACAGGCTATCTGGAATGTTTACAGGAAGATTAAGTTCTTCCGGGATCCATTGTCTTTGCTGATGAGCCATCAGCACCATCTGGCTTCTTCATTGTTGGACCTGAAAGTCTTGTTGTGGGTGTCACCCAGAGTAAGAACAATTGAAATACAGATATAGTCAATATTCCTAACTTTAGTTACAAAATGATGCATGCAGTGCATACAAATATGATAATCATATTCAGCCAATCATAACTTTTCCAATGACACCTTACATGACCCATCTTCTACAAAATGCATCATAATTATGCCATAATCATATCATAATAATATCACTGTGAAGAATATGCAGTGCAGTGTCACAGTAGTAGTTTTAGAAGAGGGGGGGAAAGAGTGTGCTACCTTCTCAGGCTCTTTTGTAAATCTCTCAATATCGAAACCAGCATTTGATATTGAAAACTGCTGTTCATTTCATACATATGAAGGCTGAGCATCCCAATGGAATCTCTGTTTATATGACCTGTATGGATCATCTGATACCATGCCACCTACTAGGGGTTCACGCCCAGGTTCTGCCCCCAGGATATCCCTCAAGGGATGGAGGCAGGTTCCAACATGTCTTTATTATCTCTCATAAATTGAACTTCAAGGCACCAGAGACAAGATGAGGCAGCCGAGCTAATGCTGCTGCTCTGGAAAATTGTATTAGTGACTCTTTTAAAATTGAGAGTCTGACATGGTAAACACAATTTAGCGGACAGTGAAAATGACTGAGGAGATTGGGTCAAAGGATGGTTCATGCATTAGAAGATAATCATCAGAAAAACTGCAGGATGCTGCCTGCCCATAAGCAAATGTGGAATGATAGGTATTCCTGTTGTTGGCTCTGCTCTGTCCCTGTACCGAGTGCAGGAATGGAGAAAGGGCAGAGGATGGGATAAAAGTGGCTTTAAGCTACCTTTGTGATATTTCTGCCTAGCACTCAGTGTAAATTAGAGCAGCCTTTGGGTCATAGGAAGCAGAGAATAACCAAAGCACAGCAGCTCCAGACCACACCTTTCCCTCATCCTCCCAACCCCTAATACACTTCCTGTGCTGGGGCCTAGATGTGGCCTGGTGTAGAGCTCTTGTTCTGGATCTTTGAACACTGGGGTTATTTCTTGAATTTACCATTGTCAAGCTTATGAAATAACATTTTCCTAGTTATCTTTCCTTTCCATACTCTTCTGCACTTCCAGGTTCCAAATGGGAAACACAAATGCTGAAATGACAGGAAGTACCACATACCTCACACGAAAACAGGTTCCCTGAAATCCACCCAAATGCTACAAAGGCAAAATGTTCTGATAGTTTGGATCCAGTCTTTTGTGGATGCTTACCCAAAACAAATCCAATCTCTGAGCTTTGAAGTTCCTCAAGCCCTAGTTCATATCACTGTGTTGAGGAAACTCAGGCGAGCATCTCCTTTTCCACACATGGGTTTTACATGGTATGGCTTTGTTAACTTCAGAAGTGTTACTGTTCATTCTCTCCAATGCAGGTGAGAGGCAAATCAAGCCCAGTTCATTTAGAGTAATCTGATGTATTGTTCAATAAATGATTTGGATCAGTTATGTTCTCTTGTTATATGCAGCACATCACAGTCCCTTTTATGAAAAACAGAATTGCCTTTATCTACATAAAAGGAGCCCATTTCACTGGTTGTGTTTCCTTTTTTGTACCATCAAAGGATATGCCGCCTCTTATCTTCACATTAATTTTATTGAGAATTGTATGGCCTTCTGTTTGGTGTTATTATCATCAGTTAGACATGCAGCACCTAGGGTAAAGACAGAAACTGAAATCATTTTCTTTTAGAGTTCCAGATGACTGCAATAGGCTTTTTCCTTATGCTTAATCACTAAATAGCATAATATCCTCCAAGCATGGCTCATATGGTTATTTAAAGGAGAACCAGGGTTATTGTAGGCATACATTTTGTTTTTATGAGTTTTTATATAGAACTATTACTTGTATGCTAATCTTAAGAATATTGTTATAATTTGTTTTATGTGGTAGGTATTATAGCAGCACTAGCTAGCATCACTATAGTTAAGTGTCTGTGAGCATGTCATCTGATAGACCATTCCTTGTCATCATAAGCCCAATGTTATGCTTACATCCAGAGAGGCAAATAACCTTTGCTTAACATTTGAATACATATTATTCAAACTGGGCTATTACCTGAAATTTGTTCTTGTAGTGAGATTTGCAGTTCTTTCTATATGTGTTGGTTCTTCTTTGAATAGTGTCCCTATGGATGCTCCACTCTAGGTGTGCTTGCGCCCATGCACCTCAGATCCTAGATCTGTTTAGCCTGCACCCTCTCTGCCTCATGTCCTGAACCAGGGCTATATAGCACTGCACGGGTGAACTGCCCTCAGGGCTTTTTCAGTAAGCTTGGCCTGAAACAGAGCCTCGGCAGCGTCCTAGTTGAGATTACCTCAACCGTATTTTTTTCTGTCATTCGTAATATTTAGCATAGTTCTTAGCATGGCAGACAGTACCATGATAAATCAATGCCATATGATAAAGATTGTAAATGTCTTGATTTATATGGCAACCTTACAATTTAGGATTGTCAATTACCAAGCCCTCTTGGTGAAATATAGCCATACTAACTATTCAAAACTGACTGCCTTCATTGATCACCTTCTGATGGACCAGAGGAAGCAATTCTAGGTGATTATTGCAGAGGGCCAGTTGCTTGCAAAAATATCTCTGGAGGCCTCTTTGGACTCCACTGATTCAGCCTTTCATTCTGTCTCCACAGTGGTGCTCATGAGGAGGTCATCCTGGCTTCAGTGCTCTGGTTTTCCAAGGGAAGTTCAAACTACAGTTGAGGATCTTCCATTTGAGGGATCAAAGTTTTTTCCCAAGAAACCTGATGAATTCCTGCATACCTTAAAAGACTCGAGAGCCACCTAGCACTCTCTGGGAATTTACACCCTTGCACAAAAAAGAAGGTTCAGTAAGTCCCAGATGACACAGAGATCTCATCTACCCAGTTTCCCACCTCCCAGAGTTATTACGAACCCCAGTGCAAGAGACAAAGATTTCAGAAGAAGAGACCAGATACCTTGCAGGCATCAACTTCAGAACCCACAACCTTGAAACACCAATTTGGAGGGCTTGGTTGAGGGCTCGAGTTACCACCACCATTCCTATTTGCTTTAACAATCTGCACGTTTCCCCTGCTTCAGCAACTGCCTTACTCATTTTCTTCAGAACTGGGAACATATCACCACGGATAAGTGAATGTCGGAGATTATTTCAACAGGATTTTCCATCCACTTTATCTCCTTCCCTCCACCCTGCCCCTCTTCAGGGACCCCTTTCACAAGCAGGGCCACCCAGAGGGGGGGCAAGAGGGGCAATTTGCCCCAGGCCCCGAGCCCCACAGGGGCCCCCACCAGAGTTTTTCGGGGGCCCTGGAGCGGGGTCCTTCACTCGCTCCGGGGGGCCCGGAAAACTCTTGCGGGGCCGGGCGCAGGAGCTTCTTCCTCTCCCGGTCTTCACCGGCGGGGGGTCCTTCCGCTCTGGGGCAGAAGGACCCCCCACTGGCGAATTACCGCCGAAGATGGAGCGGGACCCGCCGCCGAAGTTCAGCTCGGTCTTCAGCGGTAATTCGGCGGTGGGGGGCCCTTCCTTTCTGGGACCCGCCGCCGAAGTGCCCCGAAGACCCGCGGCGGGGGGCCCCTGCCGCCGAATTACCGCCGAAGACCGGGCTGCACTTCGGCGGCAATTCGGCGCCGGGGGGGCCCCCGCCGTGGGTCTTCGGGGCACTTCAGCGGTGGGTCCCAGAACGGAAGGGCCCCCCGCCGCCAAAGACCCCAGCCCCCCGGAATCCTCTGGGCGGCCCTGTTCACAAGCACCTTTTGTGACAAGACATAGACTCTCTCCTGAATCTGGGTAGTATAAAACCTGTTCACAAGCAACAAAGAAGGAGGGAATTGTACTCCAGGTACTTCTTGGTACCAAAAGAATGGCAACTGGGGAGCCTTCTAGATCTAAGATTACTCAACAGATTTGTAAAGGTTCATCCGTTCAAAATGGTAATTTTGGCAGCAGTAATCCATTGTTGGAACAAGAGGACTGGTTCTCAGCTCTTGACCTTCACTATTCTTATTTCCATATAGAAAGCCACCCCTCCCACCAAAGTTTTCCATTCTCTCTGGGTCAAGACACTTTCAAAATATGGTGCGCCCATTCAGTCTCTTAATTAAACATCCAAAATTCCACCTTAACTCCAGTACAACATCTAGAGTTTATAGTCGCTCACTTAGATGCAGTAATAGCCAAAGCATTCCTCCCTTTGAACAGATCCATTACCCTAGTGAATGTAGTCTCTACAGTTCAAGTCAGCCTTCAAACATCAGCTATAAATTGTCTCCAGCTATTGGGACCTATGGTGGTGGGCGCTCTTGTAATAAATCATGCAAGACTTTACACATGCTGCTTCTTGGGTAGCTCAGAACTGTTTACTCACCAAGCAAACACAGCTTAAACAAACTACCTTCTATGCCCTTGGTAGTCAAAAAGTCCCTCAGCTAGTAGAAGAACCCTAACAACACTTGTGCGAGGGTTCCCTTCACTCAGCCATCCCCAGCATCGGTAATAACAAATGACACATCCCTATTGGGGTGGGGAGCCCACCTAGACACCCACACTATTCAAGGCAGGTGGTCTCCTCTCGAGTCCAAACTATACATCAACTTGCTGGAACTCAGAGCAGTCAGAAATACCTGTATCTATTTCCTCCCACTGATCAGGGGAAAACACATAAAGATCACGATGGACAACCTGTCATGCATGTTTTACATAAACTGCCAAAGGGGAGCGAGATTGCCTTCCCTCTGCGCCAAAGCAGCAAGACTCTGGAATTGTATATGACACCACATCAACATCTCAGCAGCTTACCTTTCAGGTGTACAAAACACCATAGTGAATGCCCTCAGCAGACATTTCTCCCAATATCCCTTTATACTCCACTCCGTATTTTAATTTTGTGGCATCCCACAGATAGACCTGATTGCCACAGCCAAAACCAAGAAATGCTCCCAGAGCCAGTCTGAATTACCACTCTCTGGGTGATGCCTTTCTACTCCATTGGCACTGAGGCCTCTTGTACACATTTCCCCCAATTCCCCTAATATCCAATGTGCCATTCAAGATAAAGAAAGCCAAAGTTATTCTCAAGTTCTGCTATGGCTGAGACAAACATGGTTTCCTCACCTCACTCAGCAGCCTGTTTGTCACTCTTCAGCCTGTTCCCCATCTCCTCTCTCAGGATGCCGGTCAAATCCATCTCAAGGTTCTCTGGCTCAAGGCATGGCTGACAGATAGTTCGCAGGGTTAGAAACAACCTGTTCTGAGGATGTAACACAAGTGCTGTTCCATAGCATAGCAAACTACTCATGACATATATACCCAGAAGTGGAGGAGATTCAAACACTGGTGTAACTTAAAACACATTTCTCAAACAGCCTTTCTGCTATCATTTGTGCTAGATTACATTCTAGAGCTAAAAAGGCCAGGATAATCCCTAGGCTCTGTAAAGGCACACCTGGCAGCTATCATGGTCTTCTATCATACGATAGAGGGGTTCTCTGTTTTTGCTCTTCCTACAAGAAAGTTCTTCAAAGGACTGGATAACCTCTTCCCATAAATCAGATGCCTCGTACCAGCATGGAGCTTTGTACTCTACTGTCTTACAAGACCTCTCTTTTACCCCATGACTACCTGCTCCCTTCTACACCTGTCTATGAAAACTGCATTTCTAGCAGCCATTACTTCTGCTTGAAGAGTGGGGGAGATAGAGGCTCTAATGGCAATCCCCTCCTGCTTTACAGTCTTTTTCAAAAATAAGATCACAATGTCTGGAGGGCATTAGCCTTTTATTTAGATAGGACTACGCCTTTCAGGAAATCTCCCAGACTATTTCTCTCCATTGAGGACAGAACTAAGGGATTTCCAATTTCCAAGCAAATACTCTCCAGATGGACATCATGCTGCATTACCTACTGCTATCAGTCTCACGATCTTCAGCCTCCCTTTAGAGTATGAACTTACTCCACAAGTTCCTTTTCTACTTCAATAGCCTTTCTCAAGAATGTTCCAGTCGCAGAAATATGTAGAGCTGCGACGTGGACATTCATTTGTATATTTGCTGAACATTATGCAGTCACTCATGACTCAGCTTCCAATTCCTTATTTGGCTCCAATATTTTATCTTCAATCCTAGACTCAGCTGGGAAGCCCACCCCTCTGTAAAGGGTACTGCTACAAAGTCACCTAGAATCAATCACCTGTAAGGACACTACTCGAAGAAGAGAAGGTTACTCACCCTGTGCAGTAACTGGTTTTCTGAGATGTGGCTCTCTCTGGGTGCTCCACGACTCAACTTCCTCCCCTCTGCTTTGGCATTCTTTTCAACAGGGCGAGCTCCAGGTTTTTTGCCGCCCCAAGCAGCAAAAAAAAAAAAGGCGCGATCTGTGGGAGCTCTACCACCACTTCAGTCTTCAGTGGCAATTCAGCGGCTGGTCCTTCATTCCGAGAGGGAGTGAGGGACCCGCCGCCGAATTACCGCCGAAGACCTGGACATGCTGCCCCTCACCGTTGGCCACCCCAAGCAGCTGCTTGCTGGGCTGGTGCCTGGAGCCAGTCCTACTTTTCAATCCATTCTCTGCAGTGGAGAAGGAATGGAGTGCAGTTTGCTTGCACAGCAGTATATAAGCCTGGTGCAGGGCATAGGGTGAAGGCACAGCGGGTGCAAGTGCACCTAGAAAGGAGCACATGTCTAGAAAAACCATAGTTACTGCACAGGGTGAGTAACTTTTTCTTCTGTTCCTTCTAAGGCTACTGGACTAAATGTACCTCCTTATCAAGATGATTGTGTGTATTCCTTAAGGCATATGTCCTTGCTTTCCCTTTTATTTAACAACTGTGCCATGAATACTTGTTTTGAATTTAATCTCTTTTTTTATATATATACAAGTCCCATGAACAGGACACTGCAGCTGTGTGTGTGCTTTAGGGGCTCACTGTTTTCTTTCTGTGTCATGCTCGGTGGTTTATTTTGTTTGCATTATGTCCTAAAAGTGAAGTGATGCAGTTCCTCTGAGAACGGCATTCAGATGCTGTAGTGACAACTTGCTTTGCTAGACAAACTCCTCGAGGGGCATTAATGATAGTAAATCCAGCAACAGGAACACATTTCTCATTCAGGTTTTAGTGGCAAATGTGCTTTGTCAAATGTTGTCACCAGACTCACTGGGGATGAATGTGGCAATGACTGCTTAATTTTTATTGTATTTTCAGGAGGAGTTAAGTGTGTTTATTTTTAATTTGCCATTTAAGATTGTTCCATGAGGCACAGATAAAGGTTTTGTCCATTGGTTCATTTTTTTGTTTGTTGGGGTAGGGTTGCTAGAATTGTGGTTCCAATGTATTCATGTAATAGGATGGTGGGTTTCAAGATCCTGTCTGAGAATGAACGATTCTTCTATTGAGTCACATTGGGTTCAGGTGCTAAGGTGCTAAACCCTTCAAATTAAGGGCCTGATTCAAAGCCCATTGAAGTTAATGGAAAGACACCCATTGACTTCAGTGGCTTTGTATTGGGCCCTGACAGTCAGGGTAATCATTGCTGAGTAATGCTGGCAGATGGTAGCGTTGATACCAAGCCTTTATAAGTAAGGGAGCTTCTCTTTGGGCTAGAGGGCAGATAAGGACAGAAGCCTGATGGACAGTACTGCTTAGGTAAGAAGTTTTGGCTGAAGTTTGTCATATTATTATTTATCTGAATATCCTATAAACTCCAGGAAAGGGATGAGTTTGGACACTCACTGTGGATTTGTGTGCTCTCTTGATGATGAGTTTGGAACTCTGGCAATTCTTTCCTATGACTGGTAACGCCAAGATATAAACTCTTAGTGCAGATCCACAAAGGGACTTAGGCATGGCAATGCTTAAATTTTAGGCACCCTGATGCCCATTTGAATCCTCAGCCCCAAGTTAGGCACCAGTCTCCCTATACAGTGCCTGAGGAGAATTAAGCACTTAAGAAAGGGATTCCTGGAAGTCAGCAAGATTAATGGGGCAATGCCTAAACTAGCCAATAGGGAATGCAAAGGAGAATGGTGAGACCTAAGCCCTGCCCCCTCAAAGGTAGTTAAATGTTTGTCTCAGTTTGGGATTCACAGTTGTGAACCCTCTTCTGGAGTTAGGGGCTGACCTGGCTTAGACATCTTATTCTTGAAAAACACAAGAGAAAGAGACCCCTATCCCATTATAACCAATAACCCAATGTTCACGGAACTCTTCTGGGAGGTGGGAGACCTTTTCCAAATCCCTGTTCTTCCTGATTTGGAATAAGGACTTGAAGCTGGTCTCCCACATCCCAGTTGAGAGAGCATGACTAGTTGGTCAAGGAGTGAGATTCTTGCTTTAGGTGCAAAACGGTCTCATTTGAATCCCAGACTGGTCCTTGTAAAGGTGGTGTTTGAGGAAGTACCTTTAAAGTAGTCATGGCCGCAAGGTTAAGGGGATGGACTTGAAATCCACTGAGCACTACCTGGGGAGGTTCAAACCCAGCTGACTATGAACTGCCAAAAATCCCCCCCTGCTATCTCCTCCCTTGGATGGAGCATTTGCAACACTAAAGCCAGTGATGTCAGCTGAGATGGTGAAGCACATTGCAGCTGAGAGCCTGGACCACCAGATACTTGGGTACTCTGGGGTGGGGCTTGTTCAGTCTTTGCTGTTGAAGCTGTTCCTCTTTGTATAAATAATTAAATATTCACTGGAGCAGAGACATGAACATGGGTCTCCCACATCCAAGTGAGTCCTCTTACTGCAGTGCTATATTGTCAGTTTCTCTCTGGCCCAATGAATAGTTAAGTATTTAATACACAGCAGAATACCTTCAACAGGAGAAATTGAGACATCCACCTTAGAATACCCCATAGTCCAGTGGTTAGGGCACTCACCTGAGAGATGGGAGACCGGGGTTCAAGTGCTAGCTCCAAATCAGGGAGCGTGGGGGTTTGTAGACAAATCTCCCACATTCTAGGTGAGAGCCTTAATCACTGGGCTGTTGGGTGTTTGGAGGTGGGGATGGGACACACACACCTGCCCTAGCCTGGAAAATTCCTGATCTAGTCACTCTTGATATGTTTTGTGATGAGGCCCAATCTGATAGGTGTATGCTGAGTGCATTCATACCAGATCAGGCCCCACAGGCAAAAGAAATGGAGGAATCCTGCTGGGTCTGAGGTATTAGCTAGGCACTGAGCAGCTCATCGGGATTTAGGTGACTTTGTGCATGTCCACCGGCAGAAACTTAAGTGCCCCGGGGAGTTTACTCGTAGAAATGTAGGCACCTTCAGGATTAGGTGGTAGCTGAGTGTGAGATTTGAGGATCTTACTGGCATGGACTTAAAACACCTAAAGTGGCATCTAGACCTTAGGCTTTTTACAGTTTGTGGCCCCTTTAGCTTTAAATCGCACTAGTACCATCAAATCTATAACTATGTGTAAATCAGCGGAAGGAAATGAAAATGACCTGCAATTAAATTATTTGTCTAAGTATTTCAGAAGTGACAACAAGACATTGGCCTAAACTGTAACTATCACATAAACAGAAATTGCTTTTTTGTGGCATAGCTTTCAATGTTGTGGCATCTGAGAGAGAAGGAAAGGGATGGTACTTAGTGGGTGCTTCTCCTGAAAGAAAACAGCAGTGCACTTTCTGACCTATCTCTTTGCCTAGGGATAGAGCAAGAAAAATAGTTAATAGCAAATAGTCACTGAAATGAAACTGATAGAGTATAATCAACATAAACACATGGAGAGTTTAGTCAAAACCTGGAGAGAGAATTCTGAGATCCCACCGTACGGCACATGCACAATTTGACACAAACCTCCACCAAACGAGTAAGTTAAAAGAAAACTGAACTGGTTACACTTGTTAGAAATTTTGACTATGATCTTGTATGAATAGCCTGCCTGAGCCAAACACAAAAGCAAGACAGGCTTGCTAAATGCATATGGATACCAAGGGAATGGTTTCCTTAGCAATAATCCCCTTATGTATTAAGCACCCAGCTCAAATTTATTATATTAGCTAGACAAAGACTGAGTGCTGATTATTACTCATGGGCTTTCCAAGATTTTTAGATCTCTGTGATGAAAATACTTCACAACAGACGCCTTTCATTCGAGGAGCTGCGTTATTACCAAAGAGCATGTCTGCATTTTGTAGCTTGGGAAGGCATGATTCTAAGGGTACGTCTACACTACGGGACTATTCCGAATTTGTATAAACCGGTTTTGTAAAACAGATTGTATAAAATCGAGTGCGCACGGCCACACTAAACACATTAAATCGGTGGTGTGCGTCCACAGTCCGAGGCTAGCATCGACTTCTGGAGCGTTGCACTGTGGGTAGCTATTCCGTAGCTATCCCATAGTTCCCGCAGCCTCCCCCGCCCCTTGGAATTTCCGGGTTGAGATCCCAGTGCCTGATGGGGCAAAAATCATTGTCGCGGGTGGTTCTGGGTAAATGTCGTCAGTCACTCCTTCCTCTGGGAAAGCAACGGCAGACAAGCATTTCGCGCCTTTTTTCCCTGGATTGCCCTGGCAGATGCCATAGCATGGCAATCATGGAGCCTGTTTTGCCTTTTGTGACTGTCACCGTATGTGTACTAGATGCCGCTGACAGAGGCGATTCAGCAGCGCTACACAGCAGCATGCTTTTGCTTTTGCATGACAGCAGAGATGGTTATCAGCCATACTGCACCATCTACCAATCCATAAATTGGTAAAAAGATGAGCATGGCTACCAGTCGTTTTGCACCATTTGCTGCTGTCATAAGTGCCCCTGGCTGCTCTTAGCCAGGGGCGCAAAAGCCAAAATTGGGAATGACTCCCAGAGTCAATCCCTCCTTTTTGGTATCTAAAAATAGAATCAGTCCTGCCTAGAATATGGGCAAGTGTACTAGAGAACCACTGTATCAGAGAGCACAGCTTCTCTGTGTCAGATCCTGCAGAAATTATGAGCTATATGCTATTCACAGGGGGTGCTCCTGCAACAACCCCACCTGTTGATTCTGTTCTTCCCCCAGCCTTCCTGGGCTACTGTAGCATTGTCCCCCCACTTGTGTGATGAAGTAATAAAGAATGCAGGAATAAGACACACTGACTTGTTAGTGAGAAATGAGTGGAAGGCAGCCTCCAGCTGCTATGATAGTCCAGACAGGACAGTAAGGAGTGTGGAGGAGAGGAGCCCAGCATCCCTCTGCTAGTCCAGGGCAATTGAATCTTTTTTTTACACATGAAGGGTGGGGGCTGACAGAGCTCAGCCCCCTGTTGCTATGACGACGATGGTTATCAGCCATACTGTACCATCTACCAGGAAAAATTAGGGCCAGGCACCCTTGATAGACCTCACCGATGCTAGTCTGCATGGTTACCAGTCCTTTTGCACTGACCCATGTGCCAATAGGCTGATGACGAGGACGGATACCAGTCGTATTGCACCATCAGCCACCCATGGCGGGGGGTTAGCAAGGATGTTGGTGTTGAGTGCTGCAGCATCGGGTCTATCTGCAGCATTCAGTAAAGATAGGGTGACATGTTAAAGAGTCAAGAGAGGATTGTTTTCCCTTTCACTTCTGGGGGTGGGTGGGGGGGTGCATAAATTGCCGAGCTATGCCCTGACCCACCGCGGACACTGTGTTTGACCCTAGAAGCATTTGGAGCTCAGCCAAGAATGCAAATACTTTTCGGAGACTGCAGGAACTGTGGGATAGCTTGAGTCCTCCAGTCCATGAGCGTCCATTTGATTCTTGGGCTTTCCGTTACGTTTGTCACGCAGCAGTGCGCTGAGCCCCTGCTATGGCGTCTGTCTGGAGATTTTTTTAAAATGATTTTGAATTTCGTCTTCTGTAACGGAGCGCTGATAGAACAGATTTGCCTGCCCTTACAGCGATCACATCCGCATGGTCCATGCGGGAGCTCTTTCTTTATTTTGATTTTTAACTGCATCGCCACACGTGCTGATCTGAGCTCCACGCTAGGCAAACAGGAAATATTCAAAAGTTCGCAGGGCTTTTCCTGTCTACCTGGCCACTGCATCCGAGTTCAGATTGCTGTCCAGAGCGGTCAGTGGTGCACTGTGGGATACCGCCCAGAGGCCAATACCGTCGATCTGCGGCCACACTAACCCCAATCCGATATGGTAATACCGATATTAGCGCTACTCCTCTCGTTAGGGAGGAGTACAGAAACCAGTTTAAAGAGCCCTTTATACCGATATAAAGGGCCTCTTAGTGTGGACGGGTGTGGTGTTAAATTGGTTTTACGCTCCTAAAACTGGTTTAAACGCCTAGTGTAGACCAGGCTTAAAACACGGATACCATGAAAAGCATCTCTATCACCCAGGAGACATGGATGCAGCTATGTGCACAGTGCTTTCCAGAAATGGGTGAAATGACAAGCTTTATATGCGAAGAGGAGAAGGACGAAAATCAAGTTCCTTCCCAAAGGGCAAAATGATGTAACTGTGGTATACAAAGACGAAGTAGAAGCAGTTATGTTTTCTCTGCAGTAATGACCTATCTAAAAACCAGACATGGTTTTGGAACAAGAAATCACATAGCCCACCACTACTCTGGTGTCCTGCACAAGGGAAAGGTGGAAATTTAGCTAAAGGAAGAGAGGGATTTTATTGGCACTGGCCACATTTTATATGTTTATGCAACACAATTAACAAGACAGGGATGTGAGGGAGAAAGGTGTGTTTAAGGTATTGAGTACCTAGTAATTAAAGAAAAATTACTTAAAAATGTATAGTCTAGAGAAACAAGAAATAGTAGGACAAATCTTAATGCTAATTCAGGGATGTGTCTCCCAATATTTTAGTCACATCAGGTTCTTACCTTGCCTTAAGGGACACCACAATTAATGACAAACAAATAATCACAATTAACTATGAATACTACTAAAGAAAAGATTTAAACACAAAATAGAACACGATCAGGCAATAAGCAATTGTTACTTTAGTTAAAATCTCTTCTGTATGTCTCTGTGGAGAGCTTTCAACAGCAATTAGACCTTAAGAGTAGGTCTGCCTCAGGTGGAGAGACACTCTTCTCTAGGAAAGATAAGTCCAAAATACATTATTCCCCATATTAGTAGTGAGTTCTGTGATAGTGTATCATAAATAACTAAAACAATTTATAGATGGGCTAGGCAATTTCATTGAAGAGTTGGTGAATCCTGTTTACAAATGGTTTACAAATAGCAGAGTTAAGTGATCTTAACTAAGCCTTTAAAGCTGAATAAATTTTTTAACTCAGTTAATT
Source organism: Mauremys reevesii (assembly GCF_016161935.1). Taxonomy (NCBI): domain Eukaryota; kingdom Metazoa; phylum Chordata; order Testudines; family Geoemydidae; genus Mauremys; species Mauremys reevesii. The sequence continues at coordinate 82,413,902 of NC_052630.1, forward strand.
AAAGAATCCATTCAAGGAATGGTCTTGAGACTGGCAAATTAATGAATATTAAGAATCTTAAATTCAAATTAAATCCCCCTCTTTCTCTCTTTTTACCAATGTTAGCTGATGATGAGGGGGGGAGGGATAGCTCAGTGGTTTGAGCATTGGCCTGCTAAACCCAGGGTTGTGAGTTCAATCCTTGAGGAGGCCACTCAGGGATCTGGGGCAAAAATTGGTCCTGCTAGTGAAGGCAGGGGGCTGGACTCAATGACCTTTCAAGGTCCCTTCCAGTTCTAGGAGATTGGTATATCTCCAATTAAAAAAAAAAAAAAAAAAAAAAAAAAAAGATGTCTCCTCACCAGGAATACACAATCTAAACAATTTGCTGTTTAACAGGGGAAGCTGTAAATCCCTTATTTAAAACAAAATTTCAATATTCCATTAAAATAGTTTCAAGAAAAATGTAAATCTAATCTCTTGGCAAGGCTTTTCCAAACTCTGTCTCACCAAAGATGCTGACATCTCAGCAATATCTTCATGTGGAAATAATGCTAGGCTAGAAGGCTGCTGATTCTTGATACTATGGTGTGACTTTTTTTTTGTTCTCAGCTGTTTTGTTGCTGTTTGTTTGTAGAGGTGTCATCTTCAAGGTTTGATGAGCTGAGAGCATAAGAGCAAGAATGTGTGAGCACATTAGAGAGCATATAGGCATAGGAGTACATGTCTCAGTATTGAGGAATTTATACTCTTCTTTTCCATAGGCTCACTGAAGAGTTTGACTGAATTCAAACTGTGGTCCCTTTTTGGTGACTCAACCTCTTCATGAGATGGTCTTAGTAGCACCTTCAGATCATGAATATATTATTTGTTCACATATATGCATCGAGGTGTAATACATCTTCAACTTTCTGGTTACAGTGTTTGTGTTTGTGATGGGAAATGTAGCACATCTTTAAACTTAAAGTTTTAACTCTTCCTTTTGTTCTACTTCCTTTCTTAACTCTTCTTTCTATTCTTTATTAACCCATTTTCTGAGATATCCCCTTAGTTCTAACAGAGCTTAACAGGAGTTGAAATTGTATTTCAGATGAATCCAAACACTCCTATTTCTATATAAAGGATTTCAGATTTCAAAATAGTCTTTTTAAATGTAAATAATCCTTAAAGGGCTTGTCTAAACTAAAAACAGATTCATAGAGTCTAAGGCTAGAAGGGACTATCATGATTATCTAGTCCTGTGGTTCTCAACCAGGGGTACGCATATCCCGGTGGGTTTGCAGAGGTCTTCCTGGGATACATCAACTCATCTAGATAGTTGCTTAGTTTTACAAAGCTTTAAAAAGCACTAGTTGAGTCAGTACAAACTAAAATTTCATCTAAAACAATGACTTTTATACTGCTCTTTATATTATATGCTGACATGTAAGTCCAATATTTATATTCCAATTGATTTATTTTAGAATTATATGGTAAAAATGAGAAAGTAAGCAATGTTTCAGTAATAGTGTGCAGTGACACTTTTTTGTATGTTTACGTCTGATTTTATAAGCAAGTAGTTTTACATGAGGTGAAACTTAGGGTAAGACAAATCAGATTCCTGAAAGGGTACAGTAGTCTAGAAAGGTTGAGAACAATTGATCTAGCCTGACTTTCTGTATAGCACAGGCCATAGACCCTAGTAGAAATAATTCTAGATTAGATGTTTTAGAAAAACATCCAGTCTTGATTTAAAAATGGTCAGTAATGAAGAATTCACCATGACCCTTAACAGATTATTCCAATGGTTAATTACACTATTAGAGATTTACACCTTATTTCCAGTCTAGCTTGTCTAGCTTCAGCTTCCAGCCATTAGATTGGGTTATACCTTTCTCTGCTAGATTGAAGAGCCCGCTATTAAATATTTGTTCCCCATTTTAGGAACTTACAGATTATAATCAAGTCTCCTCTTAACTTTCTCTTTTTTTAAACTAAATAGATTGAGCTCTTTGAGTCCTTCACAATAAGGCAGGTTTTCTAATCCTTTAATCATTCTTGTGACTCTCTTCTGAACCCTTTATAATTTTATCAACATCCTTCTTGAACTGTGGGCACCAGAACTAGACACAGTATTCCAGCAGTGGTCACACCAGTGCCAAATAAAATTTCCCTTTTTATGCATCCGAGGATCACATTAGCTCTTTTGGCCACAGCATAGCCTTGGAGCTTAAGGTACGTCTACACTACGGGACTATTCCGAATTTGCATAAACCGGTTTTGTAAAACAGATTTTATAAAATCGAGTGCGCGCGGCCACACTAAACACATTAAATCGGTGGTGTGCGTCCATGGTCCGAGGCTAGCGTCGATTTCTGGAGCGTTGCACTGTGGGTAGCTATCCCGTAGCTATCCCATAGTTCCCGCAGCCTCCCCCGCCCCTTGGCATTTCCGGGTTGAGATCCCAGTGCCTGATGGGGCAAAAATCATTTTCGCGGGTGGTTCTGGGTACAGCCTCACCCCTCCCTCCCTCCCTGACAGCGGCAGACAACCGTTTCGCGCCCTTTTTGCTTGGTGAACCGTGCAGACGCCATAGCACAGCAAGCATGGACCCTGCTCAGCTCCATACCGCAATTGTGGATGTTTTAAACACCTCGCGCACTCTCGTGCAGTATATGCTGAACCAGGACCTTCGAACCGAGGCGAGTAAGAGGCTGATACGGCAGCGCAGCGATGACAGTGATGAGGACGTGGACACAGAATTATCTCAAACCGCGGGCCCCGGCACTTTGGAGATCCTGATGGTAATGGGGCAGATTCTATCCATTGAACGCCGATTTTGGGCCCGGGAAACAAGCACTGACTGGTGGGACCGCATTGTGTTGCAGGTGTGGGACGATTCCCAGTGGCTGCGAAACTTTCGCATGCGTAAGGGCACTTTCATGGAACTTTGTGACTTGCTTGCCCCTGCCCTGAAACGCCATAATACCAAGATGAGAGCAGCCCTCACAGTAGAGAAGCGAGTGGCGATAGCCCTGTGGAAGCTTGCAACGCCAGACAGCTACCGGTCAGTCGGGAATCAATTTGGAGTTGGAAAATCTACTGTGGGGGCTGCTGTGATGCAAGTAGCCAAAGCAATCACTAAGCTGCTGCTACGAAAGGTTGTGACTCTGGGAAATGTGCAGGCCATAGTGGATGGCTTTGCTGCAATGGGATTCCCTAACTGTGGGGGGGCGATAGATGGAACCCATATCCCTATCTTGGCACCGCAGCACCAGGGCACCCAGTACGTAAACCGGAAGGGGTACTTTTCAATGGTGCTGCAAGCACTGGTGGATCACAAGGGACGTTTCACAAACATCCACGCGGGATGGCCAGGGAGGGTTCATGACGCTCGCGTATTCAGAAGCACTACTCTGTTTAAACGGCTGCAGCAAGGGACTTACTTCCCAGACCAGAAAATAACAGTTGGGGATGTTGAAATGCCTGTCGTTATCCTGGGGACCCAGCCTACCCTTGATGCCATGGCTCATGAAGCCATACACAGGCAGCCTGGACAGTGGTCAGGATCTGTTCAATTACAGGCTGAGCAAGTGCAGAATGGTGGTGGAATGTGCATTTGGCCGTTTAAAGGCTCGCTGGCGCACATTACTGACTCGCTCAGACCTCAGCCAAACCCATGTCCCCTATGTTATTACTGCTTGCTGTATTCTCCACAATCTCTGTGAGAGTAAGGGGGAGACCTTTATGGCGGGGTGGGAGGCTGAGGCAAATCACCTGGCCGCTGATTACGCGCAGCCAGACACCAGGGAGATTAGAAGAGCACACCAGGAAGCGGTGCGCATCAGAGAAGCTTTGAAAACGAGCTTCATCAATGGCCAGGGTACAGTGTGACTGCTGTGTTTGTTGATGAACACCCAACCCCCTTGATTGACTCAGTCCCTGTAAGCAACTCCCCCTCCCCCTTCGAGTACAGCTTACTTATGCAAATAAAGTCACTCTCATTTAAAAAGCATGAATTCTTTATTTTTTCATTATAAAAAGAGGGAGAGAAGTAAGGGTGTGCTTTGGGAGGAGGAAAGGAGGGATGGAGAAGGCCATTAAAAAAAATTCAGAGTAACGGCATCCTTCTGGTTGGGCTGTCCACGGGGGTGGAGTGGGCGGGTGCACGGAGCCTCCCCCCACGCGTTCTTACACGTCTGGGTGAGGAGGCTAAAGAACATGGTGAGGGGGGAGGGTGGTTATACAGGGGCTGCAGCGGCACTCTGTGATCCTGCTGCCGTTCCTGAAGCTCCACAAGACGCCGGAGCATGTCAGTTTGATCACGCAGCAGCCCCAGAGTTGCATCCCGCCACCGCTGATCTTCCTGCCGCCACCGCTGATTTTCCTGCCGGTCTTCCTGCCGCCACCTCTCATCTCGGTTGTCCCTCCTGTCCTCACGTTCATCCCTCCTGTCCTCACGTTCACTGGCCTCTTTCCTGTAATTTGAAACCACGTCCTTCCACTCATTCAGATGAGCTCTTTCATTGCGTGTAACTTCCATAATATCCGAGAACATCTCATCTCGCGTCTTCTTTTTCCTCCGCCTTATCTGTGCTAGCCTTTGGGATGGAGGAGGGACGCTTGAAAAATTTGCAGCTGCATGAGGGAGATAAATATTTAGAAAGATACATTTTACAGAACAATGGTTATACTCTTTCACAGTGAAAAGCACTATTCACCTTACATAGCACATGTGATTTCCCTACAAGGTCGCATTTTTCATCTTAATAGTGACTGCTTGCATCTCTGGGGTTACAGATCTCACAGACACAGGTCCAGGCATCAGGATTCAGCTTGCATGCGGCCATGGTAAGCCACTGTCTCAGTGATTTACCCCTCCCCCCCCAACGCATGGCTAATACCACGCTAGCTCCCTGCTAATCAACAACCTGGAGGATGTCCCTGGAGGATTTCCTCTCAATCCCCGGACATGTTAACAAACTTTTCTAAGTAACTATACTGTCTGCGAATGCATCCCAAGTCCTCAGGGCAAATCAATCATTAAAAAAGGCTTGCTTAAAAAACACTGTTTGCTATTTGCAAAGGTACACTCACCAGAGCTCCCTTCCAGGGCGTCATTCTCTGCAATAGTTGCTTGTGAGGGCTGGGAGCAGGGTAATTCCGTCAGGGTGATAAAAAGCTCCTGGCTGCTGGGGGTCACGGAGTGCTGTGTGCTCTCTGCGAGGTCTTCCTCTTCTTCTTCCTCTTCATCTTCCCCATCTGCATAATCCTCAGACATGGCAGAGATTACAACCCCCACCTCGGAATCCACGGTCAGGGGTGGGGTACTTGTGGCGCAGCCCCCTAAAATTGCATGCAGCTCATCATAGAAGCGGCATGTTTTTCGACCTGCCCCGGACCTTCCATTTGCTTCTTTGGTTTTCTGGTAGGCTTGTCTGAGCTCCTTAACTTTCACTCTGCACTGCACGGAGTCCCTGCTGTGGCCTTTAGCAGTCATAGCCTTAGAAATTCTTTCAAATACTTTTTCATTTCGTCTTTTGGAACGCAGTTCTGTTAGCACTGAATCCTCTCCCCATATAGCGATCAGATCCAGTACCTCGCGGTCCATGCTGGGGCTCTTTTTCGATTCTCAGGAGACTGCATTGTTAACTGTGCTGATGAGCTGTGCGTGGTCACCTGTGATGATGAGCTCTCCACGCTGTCGAAGCAGGAAGTGAATTTCAAAAGTTCGCGGGGCTTTTCCTGTCTACCTGGCCAGTGCATCCGAGTTGAGAATGCTGTCCAGAGCGGTCAGTGGTGCACTGTGGGATAGCTCCCGGAGGCCAATACCGTCGATTGCGGCCACACTAACACTATTCCGATATGTTAATACCGATATTAGCGCTACTCCTCTCGTTGGGCAGGAGTACAGAAACCGATTTAAAGAGCCATTAAAATCGATATAAGGTGCCTCCTAGTGTGGACGGTTGTGGCGTTAAATCGGTTTTACGCTCCTAAAACCGATTTAAACGCCTAGTGTAGACCAGGCCTTAGATTCAGATTACTGCCCGCTACAATCCCCATAGAGTCACTGCTTTTCAGGATAGAGTTCCCCATCCTGTGAGTATAGCCTAAATTCTTTGTTCCCTGATGTATACATGTACATTTAGCCATATTAAAACTCATAATGTTTGCTTTTGTGCAGTTTACCAAGCAATCCAGATAACTTCAAATCAGTAACCTGTCCTTTAATTTACCACTCCCCCAATTTGTGTCATCTGCTAACTGTGAGTAATGATTTTACGTTTTCTTCCAAATTATTGATAAAAATGTTAAACAGCATAGGGCCAAGAACCAATCCCTGAAGGACCCCACTGGAAACTGACCCACTGGATGATAAATAGACATTTAGTTACATTTTGTGACCTATCAGTTAGCCAGTTTTTAATCCATTTAATGTATATTGTGTTAATTTTTTATTCTAATTTTTTAATCAAAACATTATGTGGTATCAAGTCAAATACTTTACAGAAATCTAAGTATATTACAAATACATCAACACTATTATCTTTACCAACCAAACTTATAATTTCATCAAAAAATGTATCCGGTTATTTTGATAAATAAACCAATGTTGATGTGCATTAATTACATTACCATCTATTAATTCTTTATTAATAGAGACCTACATAAGCCACTCCATTATCTTGCCCAGGATCCATATCAGGCTGAGAGGCCTATAATTACCCGAGTATTTCAAAACATATATAAAAGGATATTAAAGCAAAATAAAAGTTATAAAGCTGCATTCCAGAGTCTGTGTAAACACACTTGGAGGTGATAAATATGGCTTTATGACTAAGGATGTGTCATCATCTTTGACAAATTTGATTCCTGTCACTGGTTGACAAAAAGCAGAGATTTTCTAGAATTTGCTTAATTAGCTCAAACATTTAATTAAATTAAATAAGCAACCAAAACATAAGCATGTGAGCTGTCATATTCTCCAAGCATCATGTGTATAAAAGTAAGCATTGCCTTCAATTCAATAAAAGCAAGATTGTAATATCCTACAATTAGAATATTAAATTAATATTTTATTAATAACCATTTTTGCATCAACATTAAGGTCTGTCCCATATAAAGAGGGAAAGAGCAGAATTGTTTCTGGTTGAAGGAAAGCATATTTGTGCCTAATGCACAAGCAAACCTGTCATAGCAAAAATATTGCACTTGTAATACTACAAGGCTCTGTCTACAAAAAGAAGCTGAGTTGTGTGGCAGGGAAATGCCAGTCAGACAGCTTACTCTGACCCTAAGTTACTCATGTCTTCACCCATCCTCTTTTCAAAAGATGTTCTTACACTTTTGTTCCTTCATTGCTGTTCTTTGCTCACTTGCATTAGTGTCACTCCTTTTCCCTCATTTCCTAAATTTTACACCTTGTGCACTCTTCACAGCTGTGTACCAAACTGGAGTCCCACTGCACACAGCCCATTCTGATGAATGACTGAGCCAGATTTTCAAATGAATTCACCTCCCAGTTAAGTATCTAAACATGGGCCAGATTTTCAAAAGTGGCCCAATCCCAATGGCTCCCATTGTGAATAGTAACACTTATGGCCAGATTTTCTAAAGAGCTCAGCACTCAGTGTGCACCCAAAGCACTGAGCTCTTTTGGAAATCTGGCCCCAGTTTTGGGTACTGAGCACTTATGAATATTTTAGCTATAGGATGCTTTTTGTTTTTTCTGTGCTGGTTACAGAAGACGGAGCACATATTTATCAGGGTTTCAGATATTCATGACGAGTTCCTTATGAGTAAAATCTTCAGAAGATCTGGAATCTGACCTCCAATTTTGTACTTGCTATTTTTTACACAGTATCATATTCACATATAGGTGCCTGCATGCAGACACAAATGCATGCACAATTATCAGAATGTGTTAATGACATGCATGTGCAAAGTCTATTTGTGCATAGACACATGAACGGAATTGCATACACCAATGAATGTGCTTGCCACGTCATGAGCAAAAAAGCCCATATTTTGAAAATGTGACTCTACTGGTTAATTTGTTAATAACTGAGTTATTATGGTCTTTCTGGCTGATGGCAAACCTGCATGATGTACTAAATATGCAACTATGAGGATTAGATTCTCTAATTTGATCTTGTGCTGAATATAGCTCGGCCAGAGTGGGTGAATAAATGTGGTTTTAATACATCCTGTATTCTTCCCTAGTCTAATGGCCAGCAGGATGCTGGACTGGTCCCTGACTAGCTGCTCATAGTATCAAGGCCCGTTCCACCAGCTGGGGATAAATCAAGTGTAGGGGCATTTCTCCGACAGTGATGCCTGTCGGGAAGTGGCATAGGAGCTGCTACAGAAGCCCTATGTCACTGGAAGACTTCCCGACCCAGAGGGAATCTTCCTGAATTTACAATTGTTTTGCACCATTGGCTCACAAGAGTAAATCAGGCTCCGTATATTTAACTAGTGAATACTGATTTGATCACTATATTAATATTCATTAGTACAGTTGTGTGTATCTTTCCTGCACAATCGCTGCTATACAAGTTACTGTAAGAGCCTATTATTCCCTTAGTGGGTAAAAAGAACTATTCACTCATTTTCTGTCTCTACCGAGAATTTAATAGAGTTGCTCAATGGAATCAAAAGCTTAGGAAAATCATTAGTTTCTCAGTTGGTAGTTATTAACATATTTGTTATGTTTTGAGTTTAACTGTGTCTAAGTACATGGCTTTGTCATCTAAATAGTTGAAAGGATAACAGCTGCAGCTTGAATTAACCTGTTAATCCATTGTAGCCCTTTTAAGTATAATTTGCAGACTACCTGATCTACAGTGTATTGCATCAAGGTGGCATTATTTCTGCAATATTGATAAATGCTGATGCTAATGCCCATAGAGGCCTAGAAGAGTAGGGGTGTGCATATCAATTTTAATTATATAAGAACCAACCCAAGCCCTCACCCATAGCTTGACCCCAAATGGCCTGAAAAAGTTTAATGAATATATATTAAATCTTCTTGCATGACTGTGTATCCTATCTTCAGATAGAACTGGAAGCACCATAAAAGCCTGATCTGTGAGATGTCAGCCAAGTTTTCAGATCAGAGAGGTTTTCGAATCTGCTTCAGATAAAGCATCCAAATTTTTCGAGTGCATTTTATTTAAAAAAAAATTTAAGGACAGCAAAAAATGTCAGACTCACAAGTCAGGACACTTCTATTTTCTCTTTAGGCAACACCAATGCGGTACAAGCATGAGCAATATGCATCTTCCACAAGCTGCTCTTCCCACTGTTCTTAAACCCAGACTGGGAGGGACATTTCTTCTGGAGTGAGAGAGTAGTTTATTCTCTATACCTACTCAAGTCCTGACCACTCTGTTTAGACTGCCCTCAGGGCTGCCAATTAGTGCCAGTTTTGATTGCGGTTTTGTCTCATGGATTCTAGTCCATTCAGAACAGAGCTTTGATCACCAATTCATTTCTCAGAGGTCACACTTTTGAATTCTTATTTGAACCAAATAGCTGAATTTGAGGTTTGTTCCACACATTTTGACTTTCTCCTCCCTTCAGTTAAAGGATAGCATGTAATTCTCATCAATCTCCCTTTGTTTTATGTATAAATCCTGTGGCTAACCCTAATCACTAAACAATCAGAACTAAAAATGGGACTGGGATTCATAAGGACAATTTGATTGGAAATCCGAGAAAATTATTCAATATGAAGAAATGGAATGAAGGATTTACTTAACCCATGCTAATAGTCTCTGCTAAAGTGAAAATAATTAAATCAAGTTTAGCTTTAATTTGTTGACCCGATGTACACTTTTCACCCCAGTGTGATAAATTATTGGAAAAGCAAATCAAATGTACTGCAAGCCTGCTGTTGTATGAAAGTGGAATTAATTGGAAAATAATTGAAGAATTATTCAGCACTTAAATTTATTGCATTGGCAAAGTAAAAGGACAGGTAATCCTGAGTGGCCAAGTTGAGATCCACATTCAGATTTGATCTTCCCCAAAGTCCTATGGAGTTTGCATCCAGGGTTTTGAAGCAGTCCATTATAGAGACATGGGATAGACGCAAAATTTAGATTGGCATCCGCATATGGTTCCAAACTTTGTCAGCGCATGTGCACATTGGAGGAAATTCAAAGAATACCATAGATGTTTGTAAACATAGTCTCTCCTATGCCAAACAAGGGAACACCTTAAAGATGTTGAGAGCATAATATCTGCTTTAAGGTCAGTACTTACTTTCAGTGCAAGGAAAGTAATATATTAATTTGATTTGAATTCAATGGCAATTAGGACCTATAGGGACTGTTAAGGCCTAGAAAGATCGTAGGGCAGTTATTATACTCAATAATCTTTGAAGTCCCCATACTATAAGAAGAAAGTCAATTGTCAGATCACAAGCTATTAATATGGGGCCTAGATAAGCTCAAATATTATCATTGTAGGATGATAATTATTAATTGTAGGGTTTGCCAAGGCCTAGTGGAGAAGGGATGGATTGAGGGAAACGATATCTACTTGAGAGTCACAAGGAACGAGTGTCAGTATGAAGAGAAGGAAAAGGGCAGAAGCCTAATGGAAGATTCTAGGGAAGGATGGTCAGCAAGGGGTTATTTAAGTAGCAGAGTTAGCGATAAGGAGATTATCCAAAAGTTTGGATGCGGCTTATCCGAGCTGAACAACTTAAAGTCTGCATTTAACTAAGTCATCGGGCATGTTTATTATGGAGGTCTTACAAAACATTTTTAAAGGTGGCCTGAAATATGTACCTGTCAAGACCTAGGTTCCAGGTTCACTGTTTTTCCCTGGAACAGGCAATGCCACTTGTAACACCTAACACAGAGCATCAAGCACCATTCCTTGCACTCTGCTGGGTGCTAGCATCAACTGCCGCAGGAGAAACGGAGCCTAGAGCTCAGGTCCTGACAAGTAATTTTTTAATGACTTGGTGTCTATAAACTCAGTGACACTGGTTATACTTCAGTTACACTGACAGCAAAAAATATATCCAGCTTAGTCCTTTTGAGTTAGCAGAACAAAAACACAATACAACAATCCATCAGCTATGAGCCCATTATGCTCATGTGTCGTCACTGCCAAGTAGAGGGCAAAGAACAGACTACTGAATAGTTTTCAGCTGATGATGGTCTGTGTCTGACCATGAGTCATTTTTTTCTGTTAACTCATTCTTCCAGTATCCGCATTAGTGTCACTGCTGTAGTATGTGCAGTAGCGATTGCTGCAGGGGGTTAGTTTCAGAGAGCTCTGATGCTTCATTGTCTCACAAATTAGAGGAGGTAATAAAATCTAAAAATGTTGAACTATGACTCCATCTCGGTAGATGACCCTGACTTAAACCCCAGGGCCAGGACTGAATATATCACTCATAATGAGTGTTATGACTGCAGCAGCCTAATAATAGCAGGAGAGTGTTGCTGCAGTAGCCTCTTGCTGTCTGTAGTAGGACCTGAGTTAGAGACTGTGGCTTAGGTTGGGTGCAGGTGGCCAAAAGGAGGTGCTGAACATGAAAAATCTGGGCATATGCTTCCCCACCTCAACCCCTAACCTGCAAGCGCTACCTCTAGGAATGAAAGAATGGTATAATCTTTCTGCTCATTCATTCAGTCCTTACTGCTGCCTCTGCAGAGACTAGCAAAGGATGTTTCTTTATGAGGTAAACATCAGTTACCAGGATCTAGCCTCTGCCTAAGCAACTCATATCACCAAACAACCATCAGAGGGTAGTGATTTTAGTCACTATTCCATTATAGACCTAGGCTTGCTTCACACCTGTGTCCTAATGGTAAAAGGCTCTGTATTCTGTTCCTAGGACTCAGTGAACAATTTGAAACAAATGTATCTAATAAATGTGGCCTTTTTATCTGCTCATGGAATGTCTATGAATAGATCACATTCTTGAACCTATTCATTATTCTAAAATATTATAAACTCTTTGGATTGATCACCATCCGTTTACTGAATATACAATGCTCAGAACATGCACCGTGTTAGCTAATTATCATTGGTCAATTAAGTTACAAGACAATGAAGAACTTATAAGCAGAACAGGAATGGCATGAACTAAATGGAGAGAAATGAGCGGAGTGATCTGTGGTAGGAGAATGCCTCTCAAATTGAAAAGTAAGATTTATGAAACAGTAAATAGCCCTGCACTTTTATGTGACTCCAAATGCTGGGTGCTCAGGAAGAAATAGAAACAGATCTTGAATAGTGAAAATGTGAATGTTAAAGTGGATACTTGGAAATACCAGGATGGTTCATGTTTGGAATGATCGTATTAGGGAAAGTGTGAAAGTGGTACCAATTACAGAGAAGTGGAGGGAATCCAGGCTTAGATGGTTTGGGCATATGAAAAGAAGATTGGAAGAATAAATAGGAAACAGGGTGCTAAACTTTAGAAATGGAGGGTAAGAGAAGGGTTGGAAGACCCAAAAGTAGATGGAGGATATCCTACAAAAGGATTTGATTTAGTTGTGGAGTTTCCAAGGAACCCTTCAAGACAGACTGGAATGGAGAAGGATTCAAAGAGCTGACCTCATATAGACGGGACAGAGTTTAGAAGAAGAAGAAGAAGTAGTAGTAAGTTACAAGGCATCTGATTGCTGATTCCTGATTAGATGTGTATGCAAACATTTGTCTCGTGCAAATTTAAATTTACTCTCTTGCACACATTCAGAATTTCCATTTCCATTATTATGTATGCCTCTGACTTTGAAATTCACATCAGTAAATATTCATGCCAACAAATCCCAAATGCACAAATGTTCCCAGAAGGCAAACACAAAAAGGGAGTTAATATGGCTTAATCTAATTCATTTATAAATTTGTGCAAATTCACAGAAAATTTAACCCCATTACCAATCCCGAGAGCCATCCACTCCTAGATGGGGTCAAGGACAGGAAGACGCAATGGCATCAAAGAAAAAATTGTTGTGTGATTCAGAGATGCAGCTCACCTAGGAGAGAAATAGGCTCTAAAATACAGCCCCTCTCTCTAAAATAAAAGGCATCAAGCTTGTTTTTGTAGCAGGTTTCAATTTTCTTAAATAGTCTGTTCTACGTGATCTTTTCCAGCCAAAAATATAATATATGTGTCTGTACTTTTTTGAAGTGGGCTGTGCTGAATTGTTTCTGATTACATCTTTTAGCAGCCACGTTTTTGGCTGTCTGGGTGTCCTCTGGTAATTGAAAACTTGCTTATTGGCTCACTTGGACTTTATTTAATCACAATTTCTCCTCGAGGATCTGATTTATCCCTTTTGAGGGCTGACTTTGTATAGGCTTTGTCTGTTTTCTGGCATTGGGTAGGGTCTGTTTCATGCATGTGGATTTGTAATTTAGATGTAATGACTAACCATCAGCTATCTTTCTTTGGGTGTAGTTGGGAACCACTCATTTGGTGTTCTTTGGAAACAGCCTTCCTGCTGACGGCACTGGCTAGGTACCTGAATAAGGAGAGCGTGTCTCCCTTATAATGGATTGGACAGCTGCTGCAGCAACCAGAATAGCACAGGCCACTGTCATTTTCCTGAACACACAGGCAGGCAATCTGGCCACCTTTTAATTGTGAAGAGTTTGATTAACTGTTCTCTGTTTATCAAAGTGGGCCCTTGTTAACACTGATTACTTAGATTTCTGTTTGATCAAATTGTATAGTGTATACTGCTTTTGCTTTGATTTAAATGTCACTTTTTCGTCCTTCCCAGAAAAATATTTTAGTCTCATTCCCCATTAACTCGGAGAGGGAAGAAGGATTATTCCACACAGTGCAAGGGACAAATCCTAAAATCCTTCCTTGCTGAGTCCTTCGTAAAAATCTGTTTAACACAAAGATTTTATAAGAGTCACCTGATGGGAGAGGACTTGACTGTGGCTGCTGCCACCAGTTTCTAGCTCACTGACAGGCAGCAGGTTGCTGCTCTAAGAGTCTGTCTAAACCGGGGGGGTTAATTTGCAGCTCAGGCAGACGTATGCACATTAGTTTTGATTGAGCTAGTGCGCTACAAATAGCAGTGTGGCCATGGCAACATGGGGCAGTGGCATGGACTAGCCAGCTGAGTCCAGTCCTGTCTGAGACCATATGTATGTACTGGGGGCAGCTAGCCTGCACTGCTGCTTACACCACTATGGCTACATTGCTACTTTTATCACACTAGCTTGATCAAAGCTAGCACATGTACGTATATTGAGGCTGCAAATTATACATTCACCTGCAGTGTAGATATACCCTAAATGACCACAGGGGCACTTTAGGATCAGTGAAGGAAATCCAGGGTCTACAACTGATGAAATACTGATTATATTAAATCTTAATTTGGCTTCTTGCGAAAGGAGATTTATGATGGAACAGGCCGTGGGCAAGGTTGTTTCTGACTAGATGGTTCTGAGGAGAAGAATGAGTCATCACACGAGGCCCGAGTATCCATTGGAGCTGCATTTTCAGCACATCCTCTGGGAGATCCATGCTAGTGAATCAATACTGAGCTTTATTTTCCTCTTCTACTACGTAATTTATGGAAAAGATGAAACTAGAGGGTGCGAACTCTTGAGGGATTGTTTATGTGGGCTGCACTAGTGAATTTATGCTTGCATTGACAACTGTACATTAAAGATTTGTGTTCAAATATGAATGCAATCAGCTTGTGTGTTTCTTTCTGTCATTCAGTCTAGGAGGGAAGGAAATGTGAGACTGAATTTAAATTGGGTGGGCTGAGGCAGGCAGTGAGGGAATGGCAGCCAGATGAACTTAAAATAAATAGCCAAGTTGTAACCAAGGCAGTAGGGAACATGTGAGTTGTTTTGTCTGCATCAGTGTATCAGCTCTGCATGCTGTCCTGCTGGTGTCCTCACCACAGAAGGTTGAGTGGTCTTGCTATCTTTGTATGAAGTGCTCATGGAAAGTGAATTTTAAATTTGCATGCTTGAGTATTTGCACTGGAAGTTATATTTTTAACATGATATGAGCCATTGCTTCCTACAGCAGGGAGACACGTTCTTTCCAAGGCTTGGCACAGTTAAACAAGCCAGACAAGAATCTTACTTCATCCTTCACAGTTCATATCAAATACACCTACACAGTTACTTTGTGTCAATGACTGTGCTGATGTCAGAAAATTACAGTAAATGCAATGTGCTTGGTGTATTTTAGATAGAATGGGACAGTTCTTAACACAGCAGAAATATAGGGTCCCCAAAACTTCTCACTAGAGCTCTGACACAGTAGCAATTAAGTGAACCGGACAAGGATCTGACCATCAACCCACCCTCTGACTTGCTCAGGGGGAATTTGATGAGAGAGAATTAAATGTGAACCCTGTCCCCATCCAGTAAATCTTGCAATAGCCTGATTATTTTTGAATGATGCCTCAGGCAAAACCTTTGTAGCCCTGAAAGGACAAAGTTTAAGATCATCTAAAATTCCCTACATCTGTCTCTCAACTGTATTTCCCTAAACCGCTCCCTCTCCCTTACAGATGCAAAGTCACTGTGGCTTCTTGAAGCCCTGCTCCAGGTTATGAGAGTTATGGTAATGCATCAGGGAAGAGAAGCAGTACCACTTAACTTGTGTGACCATTCACTACTTTTAAGATTGAGAATTGAGGAGTCCCAGTAAGCATTTCAGATCAATACACAGTAAAATAATTTAGAAAACCAAAAATTCATTGAGAAAATATGAATTTTCATGAAAACATGGTCTGCTTGTAGGGATTGGTCAAGCAGGAACAGAGGCTAAATTTGTTCAGCAGATTATTGACTGTGATAGATTTATCCTAATATTAAATGGCTTCATTAAAGCTTCATGAGTTGCTACCAATTGTATTCTTACATTCCTCTGTTTATTTAGTATCTGGTTATGTTGTCCCAGCCAGTGATCTGTTTTTATTTAAATGATAGCTAAACTTCCTCAGAGCCATATGAAGGGGCTATTGCCTTCTCCCTTCTGGGGGAAAAAATGGAGAAGATAAGAATACTGGTAAAAGAGAGAAATCAGAATGAAACTGTGCTGTGAAATGTTTTCCTATGCAGTTTGCTTCAGAGCAGGTGAGATCATCTATCATCTCCTGAGCCTCTGACGGACCAATGAGAGGTGGGCAGAGAGCATAGTCGGTTGCAGTTTTTCATTCACTCTTTCTGAATTCCTTTTTCCCTTTGGGAATAACTGCTATTATTTCTTCTCCTTCCTCTTCCTTCACAGAGGAGTGTTCCTCTGAGAATGGAAAGCATTAGAAGTATATACTTTTCACAATCATGTGGTCTCGTACTCTACTACCTTCAAGTCTAATCCCAGTCCCATTGAAGTCAATAAGTATGGCAGTTCTCCCTTCACCTGTATTCCTTGCCAGTCCCATAATTCTCTCCACTACTACCCTGAACAGCAGAGCTGCCAGGAAACAGTAGGGAATTTCTGGATATCTAGTGCTGGCAGCAGTGCTAATAGGGAGCACTGTGTACACTAGTGTCCTCTCACGCCTATCCACATAGGGTTATGGTTAATAGTATGAATGGCGGTGCAACACAGTCTTACTTGGGAGCTAGTGGTGATAGATACATCCCACTCTGTTTCATTTATCCTCATGGAATATTGGTAATAGTAGCTACCCTGACAGTGGACTGCTTCACTTGTGTAAGGTCTTTCTGTTTGGTAAATTACAAGCAGACAATCCTTATGTACAATTTGAGACATCCAGTTGGTTACACCCCACTACCATATATCTCAATGCTGCATTCCCATCTGCACTGTAGATTTGCAGTATTTAAAAGGATTTATGCATGCAAGGAACTGCTAGTAGTATTCTTGATGAAATGTTTAGATTTCCCAGGATCAAAAATTGTGCATACTGTTACCTCTTAGTGTCCTTCAGGATTGTAATTATTGGGCACCTAAAGAAGGCTTGGTTTGACCAAAAATATACAGATTAAATGAATGCATCATTCCTAATGAAGGTCATTGTCTGACTCTCCTTAAAAAAAAATAACCCTCTAAAGTCAGTTTTTGGTTAAAGTGGTGGTCTTCACTATATAGACCAAGGTCCTGCTGAGAAACTCCTCCCTGAATGTGTTCACATTTGGCTCTATATATGTCAATTGTAGCAGAGTATGGGGTTTTAAACTTTTTCTCTTATGCATTTTTCCCATGGCCATAGTATAGGCCTATACTATGGCACAGACATTTCTGCTAATTTTTCATGATAAACAATTCAAGGTTCATGCACATGTTTTGGTCCATGAGCATTTCTGGTGAGAAGTCTGACTATTATGTCATTGTTTTGACAAATTGCCAGCGTTATTCATGTTTCTGCACAAAAAGAAAAGTGGGAAACTTTACACCTACTGGTCAGCAAATGTCAGAATATTTCAAAATGTTTGGAGTACAGATGTGAAACCAAGCAGCAAAATATAGATGAAAATTACAGAAGTTCAAAAAGTGATCAGAACCTAGGATTATTTTGGTCCATAATTAAATATAGGGGCAGTTTGCAGAACCCAGATCTGAGGTCTGAATAATTCCAAAGGTCAGGGGTGATGGGATCCAGTTATTTGCTTGGAGTGATCCCTAGT
The DNA here is from genome assembly GCF_016161935.1 of Mauremys reevesii. Taxonomy (NCBI): domain Eukaryota; kingdom Metazoa; phylum Chordata; order Testudines; family Geoemydidae; genus Mauremys; species Mauremys reevesii. Next base: position 82,431,473 of record NC_052630.1, read on the forward strand.
TTGAGATTGGGTTTTATCACTTTGATTTCTAATCTGAATCTTCTGCAAGGTGTTACCTAGCTTAAGTATTTATATGGTCCTGTGAAGGGAACCACTCACTACAGAATCCAGCCAGTGGTTAGGCAGGGAGTGGCAGACTTTCTTTTCTGGCACCCGTTGGTTGGCAGCCACTCTCATCCTGTGATGGTCCTCCCCTTCCATGACTCAGCCCTCTGGCTAGATCGCATGTGTTTTGTCTGCCCCTTTTAGGGCATTTAAGGAGTCCAGCAATGGGGTAGTCCCATGGGTTAGGCAAGAAGACTCTGGGTCCCCATCCCCTTGGTTGAGGTCTCCGGGTCTTGACCCTTCTGTGCTCAGGGCCTTCTCTCCCCTAGATTGCCCATATCAGGGGTCAGCTTGTGCCTTCAGCATCCCACAATGATTGATGGTGAGCCTGGCTTCCCTTCTCTCCACTGCGTTCCAATCCAGGGCCCAGTGTGAACAGTTAAATCCTGCCCCACCAAAGTGCTATGCTGCCACCTCCCTGAATCACTTTCCTACCAGACCTCCCTTTTTCAACAGGTAAAGTCAAGTCATTAAACACCTGCCGTCAAAGATAAAGTCTCAGACCTTCTTCTGAGTTTGGCAACATCACTATAGCCCAGCCTCAGGTAGCTCAGAGTGCAGACCAGGTCATCACTATCTGCTGCCCTCCTTACCTGGGCTGCTCTCCTTTTGAGCTCCTCCTCCAAGCCATGCATGCATTGCAGATGTGGCAGAGTGGGGCTGCCTGTACCCAGAACAACTGCTTAACTCCTTCCTTACTCATGCGGAGTTTATATGCCACAGCACGGGCACCCATCACTATAGTATCCTAGGGCATCACAACCATTTAATGTTTTTATCCTCACTACGTCCCTGTTAAGTAGGGAAGTGTCTTAACCCCATTTTACAGATGGGAAACTGAGCCACAGACAGGTCAAGTGACTTGCCCAAGGTCACAGTGAAAGTCTGGTCTCCCACATCCCAGGCTAGTGCCCTGACCAACGGATCATCCTTCCTCCCTAGTCTTACCTCCTTCATCCCTCTAAAAGCGCTCTGGTCCCTCCATTCTTCTCTGTGACTCTCTCATGAACCCTGCTTCAGCACATTGATTTGATGCTTGAAGTTGTATAAAAAAGACATAGATGAGCAAGAAAAATAAATCTTAGAAAGCAAATAAAATATAGAGTACAAAAAAACAAAAAAAAAACCCAAACACCAAAGTGTAAAACTCTTCAGGGAGGAAAGCAGAACAAACTGACAGTAGCAAGCAAAGGAATCTAGTATAGGAAAGAATTCTCAAGATACTGGTGAAAGTGAGTGAGCTTTGTGAGCTTTAGCTCCTCATGCTGAAATAAATAAATTTTGTAGTCTTAGTCTGTACAAGTAGTTTTTTTTTTTTTTTATACAGAGACTAACACGGCTGCTACTCTGAAACCTGGTGAAAGTACAGTTAGTCCACAGAGAGGATGGAGCCTTAAAAGAATTAAGGTAAATAATATAGATAAAAAAGAATCAAGGAGGACAAGATGGTTAGGGAGTCAGTGATTTTTCTCTTTGAGTATGAGCTGTTTTTTTTATAATGAACTGAACACCCACTGGCATTTATTCTGGGATTTGTTTCCAAGTCTATTCAGATTCATACCTTCAAAAGGAAAGATGTGGATTAGGTTCTTTCTGAGGATATGTGGGAAAACCTGTGTCACTGTAGCTCCTTGAGAGGGTAAAGTATCCAGGAGCAGGTTAAGGCATGTCCTTTGAGCATTGTTGGGAGGAATCCTAGAGGCTCCTTCCCTCCTCTTTGGAAAATTATATATAGGATGAGTACTGATCCTCTTTATGGAAAAACATGTCTTTTGGTATAGCATGAGCTGTATGGGTATGGCTTGAAACCTCATGCAGTCATTGAGAGTGAAGATTGATGTACCCTGGGATTGTGGTATTGAGCTTCTAATTTTTTATTACAATTCCTGAAGTAAGAAGAACAGGAGTACTTGTGGCACCTTAAAGACTAACAAATTTATTTTAGCATGAGCTTTCGTAAGCTGCAGCTCACTTCTTCGGATGCATAGAATGGAACACACAGGCAGGAGATATTTATACATACAGAGAACATGAAAAGGTGGAAGTATGCTTTGATTAGACTCTTCCTGTTGGTATGCATACTTCCACCTTTTCATGTTCTCTGTATGTATAAATATCTCTTGTCTGTGTGTTCCATTCTATGCATCCGAAGAAGTGAGATGCAGCTCACGAAAGCTCATGCTAAAATAAATTTGTTAGTCTTTAAGGTGCCACAAGTACTCCTGTTCTTTTTGCAGATACAGACTAACACGGCTGCTACTCTGAATTCCTGAAGTGTCACTCAGATGAAGGTTTCCTTTATTGCAATGGTGCTATGGATCACTGTCATAAGTTGTTTCTGTTTGTACAATTTTCTTTTAGGTTCTCATGTATCTAGTGGTTTTATTGGTGGCGGGCCATAATTGGATTCCGGTTGCTGCCTCACTCTCATCATTCTTCTTTGTCTCGTTGCCTGAAAGGTACCGCTTGTGTTCTACTATTTCGTTCTTTAGCACTAAATATCTGCTTTTTATCATTATTTTAATTGGTGGGATCCTCAATACTCCATAAGTAGAAACCTTTCTAAAAAGTTCTATTGGATTTAATAGGGAATTACGTTTTTATAGAAGGGTTATATATAGTTATAGTTCTTTATTTAATTCTAGAGGCTAATAGAATAGTTCCTATAAATGCTCTTCAGTGTCTATAGAAACATATTAAATTTGGTGTGGCATTTCCTATAAATTCTGTAGGACGTGGTTTAACACAATTTGACTATCTCCTTGTGGATTGCCTGATTCTGGAGTTGGGGTAACTCAACACCTCTCAAGATTCAGCATGGAGTGAGCACATTTTGTCTCCTTGTGCTGTAATTGTTATTAACTTGGAGCCCATTTCTACCACTGTTTCTCAGAACCTGCTTGGGCCCCTGTCATCCAATGGTACTCTCCTCCTAAAAACCTAGGGAAGTAGGAATAATGGAATTACATCAGGGCTATTAAATCCATATATGTATCTTCATTTGGTACTCAGTAATACCAGACACTACGTCTGAATTCCAAGATCATATCTTTGGCTTTTAGGGTATCATCTTTCTCTGGCTAGATTAAGAACACTCCCTTTTGAAGCATATTCTTGTTTCTGGAATTGATCATTGAGCAGTGTAGCAGTAAGGATTGCAAGTGCTGCTTGATCAAAAGTGAATGAGTCTACCTCTTCTTATTCCTCTGATGCTCATCCAAAGGATTTCCCAGTTGATCGTAGACATGTTTATATAGATATGGGATGGTTTCTCTGGCATGGTGTTATTCCAGTGGGAAGATCCAGGAGTTGGAGACATGTCTTCCTGGAATACCTCAGGATGAAGCCAAAGAAGAGGGAACTGCATATTTTATAGAGCTGCAAATTTGCCACAGGGAAAGCTATTCCATGTATGGCTGGTATTTTCAGCACTGTCTTTTTGTTGAATACTGAAAGTTACTGTAGACTGGCATATAAATGGACATAGAAGTTGAGTTCTGAGGATGATATAAATAATTACCCATATATTAGCTAACATATTTGTTTATAGAAAAGGATGTGAGTAGTGAGGGTTCAACCTAAAAAGTTTAGAGGACTGAATCAGAGAAGCATCCACAATTTCAGATATTTGTCTATCTGATTTTTATACTGTGTTTGTAATGATCTGGCTAGGTATCACTCTCAAATAGCTCATATAAATAGAAGATGATTGTCTGTGTTATTACTAGCCAACAGAATCATTCCTTTAGCTCGCATGCTAGAGACCTTTGCATTTGGTGTTAGACGGTTCCAGATTCAATTTTTGGTAACGACTCATGGGGGTGGGGGACAGTCATTATATATTTGTCACCTGAAGCAGCCTTTCTATCTGATACTTTATCTGAGCTCATGTTTATGAAGATGGGGGGAAAGTTACAAATATATTGGAATTACTGAAAAAGCACAATGCATTGTAGGAAACCGCGTGTTTTTAATGACACACCTGTCTAGTAAAAATTCACAGGCCATAAAGAAAACCCTGATGCACTTAAATGGCAAGCAACAAGAAGATATTTAAAGATGTTTCTCTAGAATTCACACATCAGTTAAAAGCCTTCACTTGTAAATCTGAATAATACCAAATAAACCAAATTTGACAAACATTTAAGCTAAGTACCTTCTGCTGTGATCTGAATACCAGCTGTGTAATGTCTTCTTATATAAAGTGGTTGATGAGGCTGGGCTAACTTCATCCCACCTAGCAAGGTGAAAATGGTGTTCTCACCTGCAACTATATGTAGGTTATAATTAACTAGCAGTGAAGTTGTAAAGACGCTACAGCTGTCATGAAATTATGATGCTGCTGTTAGAACTGGATGCTGTACTGAGGTCAATGGGAGTTTTGTGTGAGTAAGGTCTGCAGGGTGAAGCTCAGAGAAGAGAAATTAATTTGAACTATAATATTTCATACTTTTTTTTTAATCCTAGAGCATTTTCACAAAGAAGTGGTTTGTGAGTGAGATACTGAATTATTAACTATCGATGCAAACAGAGCAACCATTATAACATTAGCAATAGCTCTGATCCAATGTTGGCAACTGTTTTACTGGGACAAAATCAATGTATGAATTATCCACTACCCTGTTCAGAAAGAGTCAAGGGATCTTTAACTTCCAGTGTTTTATCCTTTCTACATCCAGATTCTATAGCTGATTTGTTAGTGGAGAGCATGCTCTTCATTATGTATTGCCTTCCCTTGAAGGACCTGCAGAGGTGCCCTACCAGTAGGCATTGTCCTTGCCTCCCCACCTCTAGTCAGTCAATGTTCCCTAAGCAACTCTGAGCAGTGGTTGAGCCAAGCCAGCAAGATACGACTGGTACTCACAATTTTGGGGAAGCCAAATAAAGTCAATTAGTGCTATCATATTTTCCTTCAACAAACTGAATACACAAATTAATAAAAATGTCAAGCCATGAAAGTTTATCATCAAACTGAACTTAACTCAGTATTGATCAGTAGATTGCAAAATTCCTGCATGTTTTATTATCAAAATAAATGCAAAAACTCCAAAAGCTGTTATTCTTTATGGCCCATTTATGATTTTAATAATATTTCTCAGGAACACTGCTGTTGACATAAGCACCTTGGGGCAATCTGTCATTATTATTTACTTTTTGATGTATTTGATATAGCATTGTCAAAACAGGAAAGATGATATTTTCCTTTGCAGTATCAATTAAAAAAATTCCCCTTTGCCCAACTTAAATTATTTCCCAACACAGAGGCCCTTTTGGCACATTCAATTTTATTGTGAAAGAAAGCACTGTACGTTTCCTATAGCTTTTGATGAAAGATTCATTTTCAATCTCTGTGTCAGGAGATGTACCAGTGTTATCTATAAATTAGAAACGTATGCAAGATACTCAATCAATGCTGAATTTCAATGAACTTTGTGGTTCTAATGTCATGGAACTCTGTCAAATGTTAACAGAAATTAAAGGTAAAATTCATATAGAGCCTTCACAAATCACAGCCTTATCTGTCAACATTTTATAATAACCTAACATCTATGATCTATCAAGGTATTAAATCTGAGTCCCATTGGAAAAATCATGACATTCTCAGACCAGTATAATAACTATATATATTTCCATTGAACAGAATTGTCAAGCTTTCCTTTCAAACTTCTCTCACTAATTGCATTTCAAACAAGTTCCATTGCGAATACTGAAAATAATAGACAGGAAAAACACTGGGCCTGTTATAACTTTGAAATACTTGAGATAACACTGGTTCATGTTTATTTAACATTACTTTCTTCTTGCATTTTTAAAAATAAAACTAATTTTAAATTTTTGATAAGGTAGTTTTCTTTACAAACACACACTAAACAGAGGCACTACAAATCTCATTTAACAAGGCAAGTGAAACATTAAAAATATATAAAGCATTCCATCTTATCTGTCACCACTAGTAAATTTCCTTACAAGCCACTATGTTATATAAATCTAGACACTGTGCGGCAATTCAATTAATTCAATTACTTGGCCCTAATTTTAAAGGACACCAAATCTGTGGAGATCAGGTGCTATTTAGAATTATATTTCTCTCATTTTGTGCAGTTGTGAACTCAGAATGCCCAGATTCTGCCCTAAATTATGGTCATAATGTTAGGGTGACCAGACAGCAAATGGGAAAAATTGAGACAGGGGGTGAGGAGTAATAGGAGCCTATATAAGAAAAAGACCCAAAAATTGGGACGGTCCCTATAAAATCGGGACATCTGATCACCCTACATAATGTGCTGCTCCAGTGGTCCAAAAGGGGCCATAAACTAAGGATTACCCTACAGTGCAGTAAACCCTGTACCTCCCCTTCCTAGATCTCCAATGAGGAGGCATGAGGGCATGTGGTCACACTGTACTCTGGGAATATCTGGCTGCAGTATTAGTCTCTTGAGGGCCATTACAAGCTTATGTAATTCAGAGCCAATTTGAGGCTGTTCTAAATTAGTGTGGAGGCCAGCCTGCAGGGAGCAGGGGAGCGCAAAGGTGCTGTACCACCACCTTTGCCCCACCTGTCCTCGGCTGTACTGAGCAGAGGATCTAGTCCATGGTGCTTTGAAGAACTTCTTAAGATTTAAAAAAATATTATATCCCTGGTATACATTGCACAAAAGCCTGAGTGGGTTTAATGTGAACAGCTATTTTCAGTGTTCCATATTTAGTTTAGTTGCCACAGACACACTTGTCAAGGACCTGCGTGATGAAACACCAATCTATCAGAGGCTCTGACCTAGCCTCAAGGGCTTTGTGTGGCAAAATGGCATCTCCATAGTACCATTCCTACCAGCCCTGCCACCTCTCCATGAAAGGATCCCCAACTCTAAAGAAAGGGGTTCTGGGGTAGATATGATTTTATTGTGATAGTAGCTGAACCTGCTCTTCTCTTCACAGGGGGAAGGGTGATCCATGCAAAGGGTCTTAATACAGGCCAAAGTTTGTCTGATCCTGAGGACACTGTGACAAGTGTTTTTCTTATTGGACACTTTTCCTGAAATCCAGACTAGTTGAAGGAAAACTCATGACAAGGGAAGTTGCTTGAAGTTGTGTCTTTGTTAGCATCAAGCAAACGTCACAACATCCAGAAGTTCATTGCATTTAGGAACAGCTCCCTAAAGTTCAGATGTTTATCAGAACTTTACTGAGTCTACATAACTCTGTTGGGAATTTTACCAGAACTGGTTTGCTTGTGAGAATTTTGCTGCTTCTGAATGGGCTTCAAATTCTGGGAATGCCAGCTTTCTCCAGTATTTCACACGTTGTTTCCAGTACTGAATGGATCCAAGAAGGGCAGAGGAGCAAAAATAATTGAAAAGTACAATAAAAACAAATTACCAATAATTTTCAGAATAAGTAAATTATTTTTATTTCAGGGGAATAAAGACCTATAATTTCTGTATTTTGTGATCCTTAAAATGACGTCAAGCAAGGACTATCTGGCCCACAAGCCTAAAGTTCAGATTCCCTTATGTCATACAGAGGTTTAACTTCCATGCATTGGTGATTTTGAACTAGATGTATGTATGAAAACAAGACGAGAGTGCCTGAAAAAAAATCACAGTTCACTTCATATAAACAGAATTATCATTTCTCACTGTAACTCTGGCTTCTTTTGATTCTCATTGCATTTCAGCCTCTAAAGGGCAGTTATGGGGTAGTGGAGAACCCTAGGTAACTTCACTTAGCTGACCTGCCTCTCTTTGCTAGAGGGCCTGGTCAGGGGAGAGGTAGGGGCAAGATAGAGGTTGGTGTTGATGTCACTCTGTGGCATCTTGAGGAAGACATTTCTGTACCAGTACATGCAGATAGTCTGCAGAGATAAAACTGAGATAGAGATAGCACTGTGACTCCATTGCTACACATAACTGTGTGTTCAGATGGGATTTAATAATGATCCTTATCATATTAGATTTCACAGTGACCTAAAGTTGTCACAAAGATGCTGCCTGTTGGAAAGATGGGTGCTAGGTGCTTCCTGAACACAGAGGAGCATGTTATATTGTTTCCTGTTGGAAACATCTCATTGCTGTCCTGAGATTGCTCTTTTCAGATGCAAAACAAAAGGTTGCTGGGGGAGGGGCAAGAGGGAAATGACAAAGGTAGAGTCTAAAATCTGATCAGGGCCAAGAGTCTATGGAGATCCCTGAATATACAGTTCTTTATCAGTGTAAACACCTGACAGTAGAGGACAGGGCCGCCCAAAGGGGGAGGAAGTGGGACAATTTGTCCCGGGCCCCACAGGAGCCCCCAAGAGAGTTTTTCAGGGCCCTTGGAGCGGGGTCCTTCACTCACTCTGGGAGCCCTGGAAAACTCTTGCGGGGCCCGGGCCCCTGAAGCTTCTTCTGCTCCGGGTCTTCGGCAGCAATTCGGCGGTGGGCGGGTCCTTTCGCTCTGGGACCCACCGCCAAAGTGCCCCAAAGACCCATGGCAGGGGGTCCTTCCGCCCTGGGACCCGCCGCCAAAGTGCTGGGTCTTCGGCAGCAATTCAGCGGCGGGGGCCCCTCGCCGCCGAAGACCCCAGGCCCCCTGAATCCTCTGGGTGGCCCTGGTTGAGGAAATTGTATTGTTCAAACAAGGAGCATTAAAACCCACATTATAAACACTGCCCTGCCTTTGAGGATTAAGTATTACAGTAAGAATGGACTCTGGTAAAAGTTTGCCGTCATACTTAAGGCTGTGTGTTACGTTAGAATTACTGGGTAGCTTACCAGTTTGACGTGTTTTATGTAACACTATGTATCTTATGCTCTCATCTTAGAAATATCTTCTTTATGTTTTGTTAGATAATGGATATCACAAATTTCCATTTTATGGTACCGAAAGCTAGTATTCTGTAGTATAATTCTTTTGCAGCTAAATTCTAGTCTTCCTTATTGGTACTATTGGATAAGTGACTGCTTATGAATACCTAAGGATATACGCTGCATCTATTCCTGAGAAATATCCTTTAATCTAAAAGATAATACTGGCTTCACTTTGAAAAGAATATATACATATATATGTTTCATTTTTCATCTGAGCTAAAAGACACTATTTCTTGTCTCTTTGTTACAGATCACGTTGTTTTAGACTCTGTGTTTTGTTTTAATTTTTAAATTTGAAAGAACCCAAAAGTCAAGTTGACACAATGCTGGAACCACCACTTAGTTTTGCTTGATTTTGCGTCACCATAGGTCCTTTCCTGAAACTGATATTGTAGGAGGGGATTCTGCAAAATTTTACCAAGGTTGACTCAAAAGCTTTATAAACATCAGTGAACCTGGAGAGGTTTTTATAATTGGCAAAACTTGAAACCAGGTAACTTTCAGGTTTCATTGTAAAAGGTTTGTGGCTTGCACAGGTCTATCCATTCTTCTCTTCCTCTCCCACCCCCACCTCCATCACTTTCCATATGTAAGTCTGTCCTTTCAGACAAAAGCCTTGCTTTAAGTTTATCCTTAGGGTGACTATACGACCCATGTCAGCAAAGAAAATCCTTTTTTTTTTTTAAGCCGTGTCCCGGCCATCCCAACTTTTTTGGCAAAACTCTGCTTTTGTCCCATTTGTTCTTGCCAACTGATCATCAGTTGGCAAGAACAAACAGGACAAAAGCACAGTTTTGCCAAAAAAAGTGGTGTGCAACCCCCTAGCAAGGTGCTGAGGAATGTGCAGGGGTGGGTGAGCAGCAACGCCAGCCCCACTCGGGACCCTGTGCCCCTAGGTGGACCTTGGGCGGGTGGTGGGGGGCTTGGGCCGGCCCCATTGGGAGGAGAAGGGGGCCTAAGGCCGGCCTGTGGGGTGTCCCATTTTCCCTTTGGGAAAATATGGTCACCCTATTTACCCTGTAACCAGATGTTTCCTCTTCTTACAAAATCAGGGTCTGGAGACCAAGTCTGGTACTCATATGAAGCATGGGGGACAGGACCACATTCTGTTTGTTTTTTTGTTTTGTTTTGTAAGAGTAACTTTTTTTTTCTTTTTAAGATCAGTGTGTAGGAAGTTAAAGGTTTCATTTAATTTCCTGGTTTATATATCACACTGTTCTGATGAATGAGGTAGCAATGAGTTTGAAAAGGGAACAATAATGATGAACATAGAAGGTAAGTGATAAGCATTTCATTGGCATTAAACAGCTTTTGAAGTTTGTTAGCAAGTACCAGTCCTTGCTTTCAAGGGAAAATGAAAACAAAAAAGTTATATTTAAGCAGATGGCAAGAAACACAAAGGCTACATCAAAATAAAGGAACTATTATCTCATTGTCCAAATCAAGCTATTAGTGTCAAGGACACATAAGGAGGAGACAGTAAAGAAGAACATAAAGAAAGAATCAGGTAATATCTTGAACTGATATGGACATAAAGTGCTAGTTCGACATCAAAAGATGCTGTATGTTGTGTGCAATATTTTGTTGCTTTGGTTTCCTCCATATTCAGGAGAAATGGTTGCAAAATAAACAAAATTTGCATAAGAAACTTCATGTTTGGCATCTATCATGGTTCTGTTTAGACAAAACAGGGTTTTCAGGCAGAGATATTCAAAGCTGCCTAAAGGATTTGGATGCCCAATTCCCATTAAAATTATTTAGAATTAGGAATCAAAATCCCCTATGTAGCTTTGAAAATTTCAGCATCAGAGCAGGACAAACTTGAAAGAACTGACTATTCACTCCCACAGCAGTTTTATTAACTCACCATTTTCTGTATCCTTTTACTGTTATTGGCTAAGGTTTTATTCCATCTGCAGCCCAGCTCTCTCCTTGATTTTTCTGCAGTGAAGTTTCAACCTTGTGCTTGATGGCATAGTCTGGGGTTTGGGGTGCAAAGTGCACTTGTCACAAATAGGTTCTTTTCCAGGTGGCTACTTAGAGTTAATTAAGAAGATGGGATGGGTGAAGCACACAGAAAATTTATGGACTTTAGTTAATACAAATATAATTGAAATTATAGAAACAATAATATACATAAGTATAAGAATAAGTACAGTAAACTGGTTTCCTGCATTGTTCATACTTAGTCTCACAGAAAAATAACCCTCTGACTACATGCCCCTAGTTGTTACCTATCACCCCACACTGGAACCCATACAGAGTATTTGGGTGCCCTGTTCCATGATGTGCTCTACTTCTCTGGTGAAAACAACGAGGAGTCCTTGTGGCACCTTGGAGACTAACAAATTTATTTGGACATAAGCTTTCGTGGGCTATAACCCACTTCATCAGATGCATGGAGTGAAAAATAGAGTAGGCAGGTATAAATATACAGCACATGAAAAGATGGGAGTTGCCTTAGCAAGTGGGGGGTCAGTGCTAATGAGGCCAATTCAGTAAGGGGTAGATGTGGCCCATTCCCAACAGTTGACAAGAAGGTGTCTATGGTGAAGTGTCCTTGTTTGGTAAAGGTGGTGTTAAGGTCTGTATCTGGGATGATTTAACTGTGGTTGGTCCTGCTTTGAGCAGGGGGTTGGACTAGATGACCTCCTGAGGTCCCTTCCAACCCTGATATTCTATGATCCGGGACTTTCTTCTTGGAATGTATTCTGTGGTATCTGAGTGCCTCCCTGTAGATAACAGATTTTTTGGTATATTTCGGGTAGTTACTGGATGTGCAAGAGTAAGTGTGGTGATCTGTGGGTTTCTGGTATATGGTTGTCAGTAGGGTTCTATTGTTGAACCTGATTATGGTGTCTAGGAAGTTGATGCTGGTATGGGAGTGTGCTAGGGAAAGTTTGGATGGATGGGTAGTGGTTGTTGAAGTTGTGGTGGAAATCTATGAGGGAGTTTAGACCAGAGGTTCTCAAACTTTTGTACTGGTGACCCCTTTCACATAGCAAGCCTCTGAGTGCAAACTGCCCTTATAAATTAAAAACACTTTTTTATATATTTAACACCATTATAAATGCTGGATGCAAAGCGGGGTTTGAGGTGGAGGCTGACAGCTCATGACCTCCCACCCCCATATAATAACCTTGCGATCCCCTGAGGGGTCCTGACCCCCAGTTTGAGAACCCCTGGTTTAGACCATCTGTTCAGAAAATGAAAATATCACAGATGTATCTCAGGTACATCATTGGTTTACGGTGTATTTATTTCTATGGGTATGTCTACACTACAATGTAAGCCCATGTTAGGGAACCCTGTGCTTGAGCATCTACACTGTATTGTAACCTAGGTTAAGAATTTTCTGACCAGTGCTCAAACCTAGGGATCTGGCATCCACACTGCAATGATCAGACTCAAGTCAAAGTAACCATATCCTAGAGTCCCTAGCATTTCCCACCCCCACCCAATTTATACCAAATTATACCCAAAATATGGCCACTCTAGGCTGTGGTGTACTGTAGGAAAACTTTACTGCCCACCCTGGCAGTTACCTGGAAGCAAATGGATTTGCAAAAGGCTTGGTCACTTCACCCTCCATTGCAAACCCAGGAAGCTCTCTGATGGCGTGCTTGCAGATTGGTGATCAGGACAAAATGGGTTAACGCTGACCTGAGCTGCTGCCATTTGCCCTTTGCTTTTATTACAGGATAACAAGAAAGAGAAAGTGGGTTGTGAGATAGGAAAGCCTATCTTTAAACACCAGTGTCTTAGTAAATATGACCAAAAAACTCCTAAAAAATTACAAATATTTTGTTTTGTTTTTCACTTGGTATAAAAGTGCTTTATCAGCATGGTCGCAAACAGCAGTCGAACACATGATGAATGTTTTGACCCATGCATGTTTGCACTTCTGAAATTTAGCTTTTGAATTTCAAAACCTCAAAGCAAATCTCAGTCAAAACCCAGCTTTATCTGCTTTCACCTAAAAAATGTATAAACATTACATGGCTTCGATACAGACTCCATACACTTGGTACAGATGGAGCTGAAATGTTTGAACACCCCAGCAAACTTTTCACAAATCTAATCCGAGTTCCATGTTTGTAACAAAACTTGAAACCTGGTGAGTTTCACATGATTTGGGGTTGTATTGCAAGTGTTTCTTACAGCTCTAGTTCTTTGTAGTTCTGTTATTTTTAACGAGGCTTACTATGAAATTGTATAACTGATGAGGGAGCATTTTTTTGTCATAATTGCAACATTTAAAAATAAGGATGAGAATCTGCCACCCTCAGTTCACGCTGAATAGTACTTTACTTGATAAATAGTCCTCTTGAAATCAGTGGGATTGTTGGTGAAGTAAGGTGGTGCTTCTTGTGAGTAAAGATGGCAATCTGGTCTTAAACTAGAAAACAAATGCTGAAATGAAGGCGGAAACCCATGGTGAGTTTTTTTCCCTCCAGACTGACAACTCACTCATAAACTTTTAAGGCCAGAAGGAACCGTCATGATCATCTGTCTGACTTCCTGCACATTGCAAGCCACAGAACCTCACCCACCCACTCCTGTAATAGATTTTAAGACTTCAAGTTACAGAGAATCCACCATTTACTCTAGTTTGAACCTGCAGGTGACCCATGCCCCATACTGCAGGGGAAGGTGAAAAAACCCCAGGGTCTCTGGCAGTCTGACCCAGGGGAAGATTCCTTCCCGACCCCAAATATGACGATCAGTTAGACCATCAGCATGTTGGCAAGACCCACCAGCCAGGCACCTGGGATAGACTTCTCTGTAGTACAGTAACTCCTCGCTTAACATTGTAGTTATGTTCCTGAAAAATGTGACTTTAAGCGAAACGATGTTAAGCAAATCCAATTTCCCCCATAAGACTTAATGTAAATAGGGGGGGTTGGGTTCCAGGGAAAAAAATTTCACCAAACAAAAAAATATATATTATATAGATATACACACAGTATATGTTTTAAACAAACAATTTAATACTGTTCATAGCTATGATGATTATGAAGCTTGGTTGAGGTGGTGAAGTAAGAGGGTGGAATATTTCCCAGGGAATGCCTTGCTGCTAAATGATGAACTAGCACTGGGCTGAGCCCTCAAGTGTTAACACATTGTTGTTAATGTAGCCTCTCACACAAGGCAGCACAAACAAGAGGAGGGGAGACAGCATAGCAGACAGAGACAGACACACACCTTGTGTGTGGGAGAGAGAGAGAGAGATGCACACTGCCCCTTTAAGGAAGCTGCCCACTCTTAAGTGCATTGTCTTTTTAAGTAGATCAGGAAGTTGAGACAGCATCTGCTGCCCTAAGCACCGTCCGTGTCCCCTCCCGGCTCTATATGGAGAAGGGGTAAGTGGGGTTCAGGAGCAGGGGAGGAGGGGGACACCCTGACATTAGTCCCCCCCTTCCCCTCCTGCATAGCAAGCAGGAATCTCAGGGAGCAGCTTCAAGGCACATGGCAGTGGGGGGAGGGACAGCTGAACTGCCAGCAATTGATAGCCTGTTGGGCAGCTGCAGCACAGGGAACTTAGAGTGGGAGCTGATAGGAGGGCTGCCAGTCCACCCTGGTTACAAGCCCCCACCAGCTAGCTGCAATGGGCTGCTCTTTCTGCAAGCAGTGGACAAAGCAGGCGGCTGCCAAACGACGTTAGAAGGGAGCATTGCTCAATTTTAAACGAGCATGTTCCCTAATTGATCAGCAACGTAACAACGAAACAACATTAACCGGGATGATTTTAAGTGAGGAGTTACTGTAGATCGGAGTCTTCCCAATCTTGTGTTCCCATCTCCAGCCATTGGAGTAGCAATAGCAGATGGGCCACATGTCACTGTACGCAGTCTCATCATACAACCCCCTCCATAAACTTATCAAGTTCAGTCTTGAAGCCAATTAGGTTTTTGTCTCCTCTGCTCCCTTTGGAAGGCTGTTCCAGAACTTCACTTCTCTGATTGTTAGAAACCTTCATCTAATTTCAGGCCTAAGCTTGTTGATGGCCAGTTTAGATCCATTTGTTCTTGTTTTAACATTGGCACTTAACTTAAATAACTCATCTCCCTCCCTGGTATTTATCCCTCTGATATATTTATAAAGAGCAATCATATTTCCCCTCAGCCTTCTTTTGGTTAGGTTAAACAAGCCAAACTCTTTGAGTCTCCTCTCATAAGGTAGGTGTTCTGTTCTTCTGATCATTCTAGTAGCCTTTCTCTGCACCTGTTTCAGTTTGAATTCATCTTTCTTAAACATGGGAAACCAGAATTGTGCACAATATTCTAGCTGAGTCTTGTATAATGGTACTAACACTTCCCTATCTTTACTGGAAATATCTCACCCAATGCATCCTACGATTGCGTTAGCTGTTTTCATAGTCACATCACATTGGCACCTCATAGTCATCCAGTACACTCTGGTCTTTCTTCTCCTCTGTCATCCAACTGATACATCCTCAGTTTATAGCAAAAATTCTTGTTGTTAATCCCCAGGTGCATGACCTTGCATTTTGCACTATTAAATTTTGTTCCATTTCTGTTACTCCGGTTTTCAAGATCCTCCATATCTTCTTGTATGATATTGGCAGTACCTCCCAACTTTGGGTCATGCGCAAATTTTATTAGCACACTCCCACTTTTTGTGGCAAGTTCATTAATGAAAATGTTAAACCAGATTGGTCTCAAGACTGATCCCTGAACTCCACCAGTAACCTCCCTCCAGCCTGTCATCTTTCAGTATGACTCATTGTAGTCTCCCCTTTAATCAGTTCCTTATCCACCTTTCAATTCTCATATGAACTCCAATTTCTGTAATTCAGCTAGTAATTTGGAACTGTATCAAATGCGCTATTGAAATCCGGGTAGATTAGATCTACTGCATTTCCTTTGTCTAAAAAAAATGGTTTTCTTAAAGAAAGAGATCTGGTTGGACTGGCATGATCTACTTTTTGTAAAACCATGTTGTATTTTATCCCAATTATTGTTTACCTGTATGTCCTTAACTACTTCCTCTTTCAAAATTTGTTCCAATACCTTGCGTACAATTGCAGTCAAACTAACAGGCCTGTAGTTTTCCAGATTACATTTTTCCCTTTCTTAAAAATAAATACTATATTAGCAATTCTCCAGTCATAGTGTATGACGCCCAAGTTTACAGATTTATTCCCGTTTTTAACATCTTGTCTTTTTTCTTTTTTCTGAACTCTACTTTTCTTTCTCTTTCTCTTCTTTTTCTCTCTCAATACATATTTCTCCTCTCTCATATTCTTTCTCTCTCACAAATCCTCTTCATATTAGGTGGCTCTTCCACTTGCTTTCTCCCTCTCCTGATTTAAATATTTCACCATTTCTTGTTATTTCTTTTGCTTCCTGTTATTGTTCTCCTCCTTTGCTATTCTCTGCAGTTCCTCTTTCCACAGAACTATAAAATTACAGTCCAGTTCCTAGTAGATAGAGGTCCATATCACAATAACCACTACCACCACTGAATACGAATTAATCAAGAATTAAAAAGATATGATGAAGTATGCCCTCACGCCTGCAAATGATTCTTCTGGATCAGAGTTGAGTCACAATGGCCAAGCAGTATGGGAAGGATTGGATCTTGGACTTCAGCTTCTAAAGGAATTAAGATGAACTATCACACTAGCTTCCTATGCAACATGGCTTGACATGGCAATCGCATGGGGCTAAACTTTCAAAAGGGACTAATGATTTTCAGTGCCTTGACTTTTGAGTAGCCAACTTGAAACACTGTAAAGGGCCAGATTTTTCTGAAAGCATTAAATCTTCTAAAAATCGGTCTGCTTTATGGTAACTCTGTTTGGATGCCCCCATTGTTCCTGGGGTATCCAAAGTCACTAGCCATTTTTTAAACTGTAGGCCTGGATTCCCTTCACCCTACTTGCTTTATGGTTCATAGATTAGGAAATGGGTTATTGTACAGTACTGCTGGTTCCAAGATGTTACCATTCATTCATATTAAGGACAATGTATAGCTGCTTCTGACAGCACAATTTCCTGTGCTCTGTTACAGTTGCTCAGTCAGCCATCCTTAGCCCTTTGGTCATCTTGTCACACTTCTTTCCCTCACCCCCACCTTTTCTTTCTTTAGCTCCTTTTACAAACAACTATAAGTATTTGCACTTTGAATTGTATTATAAGGTTGCAGTCCCCAGCTGAAATTCCTAGGGCAGGCAACATTTATAGTTCAGCACATGTTTTCATAGTCAATGGGAAAAAAATGCTGCTATATTCCTAATGGACTTTCCTCAGTAATATGCTTCATGGCACCATTGGATGTTTGGGGACATTGACATTGCTTGAATATTTCTCTTTTATTGCTATTGTTGCTTTGACAGCTTTGATTTTATGGCAACTTTAATCATGTGTATCCTATTCTTTCACCTCTGGCATTTTGCAAATATGCTTTTTCTCTGTTGCCACTACGATAACTACCTTCATCAAATTATAACTCATCACTCTGTTCCCCCCCGTCACGAGTGAAACCCCAAAAGGGGACTATGTCAGCCAAACAAGGAGATGCTAAATGTTTATATGTTAGAAAATCAAGTAATTAAAAAAATAAAAAAGAAGAAAAATTAGGTGTATAAGTTAATGCAGCCCCAAGACAACACTGGCAATAACTTATGCACTGAAACTTTAAGCAAGCTTTATGAGCCTGTTTGTACTCAACTATTCATGAAAAAAATGTGCTATCAAGTAGAACACAGTGCACTTGTGTTATCTTAAAGATACAGAGTACCAATAAATCACATGGGCAACATAGGTACTATTTTTACATCTTTTATTCCTAAGAAAATGTGTTCTGTTTCATAGGCTTTTTTTCTTATGTATAATATTGATTAGTTTTACACTGAGACAGATTTTGGTAGTTAATTATTACCGAGAGTTGGAGGCAGTACAGAGTTACAGCACCTCAGCAGGGCATTGTGACTCAGATAGATAGAATTCCTCCTGGTGCTCCTGATTTGCTCGGAGAGTTTGCTAACAGTTCCACCTCTTGGATGTGTGTAATGTGTACTCTTCTCCATAGTTGGCCAACTCTTTTAGTTGGTGTGGCCAGAGAAATGCCCCCACCCCATCTTTTGGGTTGGATTGCATCCTATTGGGGAACATTGGCTATGGGGATTGCAGTTATGACTCTTCACTGAAAAGAAGGGGCTGAGGAAGATATCTTCAATCTTTTGTTGCACTTGTGCAAAAATTGTCTGAAGTATAGCCTTGAGGTTATTATTCTCAAGGATGTATGGCAACATTAAGCCAAGTTTAGCATACAGTACATAAGCCCTTCCACAGTGTGCTGTAAAAGCAGCAAAGAGTCCTGTGGCACCTTATAGACTAAAAGACGTTTTGGAGCATGAGCTTTTGTGGGTGAATACGATGAAGTAGGTATTCACCCACGAAAGCTCATGCTCCAAAACGTCTTTTAGTCTATAAGGTGCCACAGGACTCTTTGCTGCTTTTACAGATTCAGACTAACACGGCTACCCCTCTGATACTCCACAGTGTGCTGTGACTCTCTGCTGTAATATGTGAAAATGAATGACATTAAGACTACCAGTATTGTCAACCACAAGCATTCAAAAATCATTAGCGAGACTGGGGGGAAAAAACAATCATAGGAGTTTTTAAAAATAATAAATGTTGGGCTCATTTTATTCATCTTCTGGCTTCTGAGCCTTTAGGGTGCATGTGAGTCACATTTTATACTTTTCTTCACAACTATCAAAGTTAGAAATTTACTTTAAAAAAAAATGCTGAGATGCATGAATCCAGGAGTTGGAGCTTTAAGAAAAACATGAAATATCACAAGAGATGACAACACTGGGTTAGGTAAGCCAGCTGAGATAAAAGGCCCCATCCTGAAGTCCTTAGTACTCAGTTCACTCTCAAACAAAATTCCCATTGAAGCCAATGATTTTTGCAAGAGTAAAGATTTAAGGACTGGACCTAAAATAATAACTGACTCAGACCCTAACCTAAGCTCTTTTCACTTGGAAAAGACCACATGCAAAAGTGTTAAAACTCCTCCAGAAAATTTCTTTTGTGATATGTCCAATGTGAACCAGAAACAGGAAGAACAATAAATATGAAGAGATTACCTTGCTAGATTCCTGACCAAATTTGCAGATGAAGAGGTCTGAAAAACATCTAAACTGTACAATATTTATCCAACTTGAACCACGGAGTCTTTTTTTTAAATATAGATCATTTGTCACAGTGTAGTGTACTCAGCATGTGTATATTGGAAGAAGTGAGGTTCATGTCCCAAGGAAAGAGGTTAAAAATGATCATAGTTGGAAAATGCAACAACAATCCATAATGCAAAACAAACACACACACTATCCTAACAACTGGCTGTATAGATTACAAACCTAAATAGAATACCTTGCACTACATCAGATAATGTGCTGTCAAGTTTCTTTCATCAGTAAATCTTTAGTGAATGAGAACTGTTGAATAACACACCTTCTGCTGAGAATCTCTTGCATCTTACCTTATGCGTAATCAACAGAGAGAAGAGGATACATTAAGTCCTTAATAATAGATGAGAGCATCAATTGATCTAAGCAGTAATTTAAAATACACAGCAAAATTAGAGAGAGCATGACTCCTTGGCTTCTACTCCACTGCTCTCCCCTATGAAAGGAATGTCATTCCTCCAGAGATTTATGTGAGTGACTCTCAATTAGTAACAGACCTTAGACAGCTCAGGATGCAACCATGACATTTAAAAAGGTATGTTACAATAACATAACACTGGGGACAGAAAGTGAGGAGAGAAATCAGAATTTCACCATAAATTAGCTCACTCCCATACAATCAATCAAGAATTGTAAGATGCTGCTTCTTATCTTTTAACCTTTCGACTGTCTCAGAACTTGTGTTATATTTAGTATGGTTCATAAAGGAACTCACCAAGGTGATCAGGCCTGAAGTCTCATTTCTCTAGAGTCTTGACTACTGTGACACATTGTCAGAACTTAATGCTTCATCTCATGAGAGTTCCATTAAATAAAATGAGGGACTGTTTTGGTTAATTGTTATATATTTTCTGCATAAAATAGCCTTTTTCTTTATGATGAAACAAAATTTTCCTACATGCATTGCAACAATTATTTAAACTGATTTCAATTACCATTTTAGTTTGCACTAAATTAACTATTATTAGGAACACTCAGATGAATCTAGGGTTGGCAGCTGATTTTGTCCAGTACACTGCGGAATTAAGGCTATAAAAAGGATAGACTGGTGCCATGTAATTGGAGCTGATTGGTTCTTACCAGGGGCAGAGTGTAGCCTATTCTATTTAAGGAGGTGGGGCAGTAGCTCTGTGGCAGCCAAGGCTTTCCCTATTTTGAGTGAATCCTCAGTTGCACACTTAGGACAAGATTATTGCTCCTTTGTACCTTGGACCATGGAATGGCCACTGAAATTAAAGTGTGATTTGATGCTGAATTGTAATGCCAATGATGCAATGTTATTGTGTGGTAATGATTTCAGACTCATTGTTTACAGATGAAAACCTGTTTTTTTTCTAGCTGACAGTCTGCACACTCTACTTGCAATCTGAGTAAAGCTAGTTTCTTTCCTTTTCACAAATCATTATTAATAACAATATTTCCATGGGCCAAATTATGCTCTCATTTACACCTGTGCAACCATATTGTCTTCAGTTTATGCCCCCAGTGACAATGTGTAACCTCAGTGCTTTAGGTGGGTTGCACAGGTGTAATGGATTGGAATTTCATTAAAAAAAATCTATTGTTGCACAAGAAAGAATAAATCCCCAGGTCGTGCTCTCTCTGCTGTGTTTGCTCTGCGGGTCGAACAAGAGTAAAAAAAGCTGTAAAAATGTGGTTTTGTCCTGCAAGTAAACAAATGTGATTTTGGAATATACAGGGACTAGATCTTTTGAATAAGACTCCATTGTACCCAGTCATGTTTTATACATTAAATTAACTGAGCTAGGCCTGTTTGGTCCAGGTGATGATTAATACATTCACAGAGCAACAGGTGACGTTTTCCATCTATTTTATTGTGAATACCCAAGTGCGCACACAAATGACTAAGAGCTCTTTCTCACTTAGCTTATCTAGTTGCTCTTCAGTTTGAAGCTGTAATGGCTTGTGTAGATTCTCTCCCATTTTCTGGGGATCAATTGCTGCCTTGCAGAGCAGCCCTCACATACAGTTTGAAGGGCAGCTTTTCAGATTCAAAAGGGGGCACCTCTGCATCCGGCAACACTCTTTTCCACCATTCTTCCCTACAGTGCCTATCTTACATTGCAAAAACGCTTGTGAGTGTCTTGATTAGTACACTTAATTTAAAAGATCACAAAACGAAGTCACTTTGCTGTGTTTCGGATTTGCCCCAGCAGCTAAGTAGCTTGTTTGGGCAGATGTTCATGAGTGTGGAGGTGTGTTCAGCTTAATGATTGAAGCAGTTTCTGTGCATTGTTATACAGTCCCTCGCCCCCCACCATGAATAGGGGGAAGGTGAAAGGATCCAGTCAATGGCAGTTTGCACAGCCAGCTAATGCTTTGCCCCTTCCACTCTGTTTGGATGGTGCCACCCACTGTGCTCACAGGAGCAGAGCTTCATGTTGCCCAGGACAGGGGACTACATCCCTTTCTACTTCCAAGCCCTCTGACCCCCTGCCCAAAATAATGCTGTTAAATCACATGGCAATACTAATCCTACTGCCAAACGGCCCTCTGCACCTATGAAATTCTGGGGCCAGGCAGGCACAAGAGGAGGAGCTACTAAACCCAGGGCTCAAGTAAGTTCAGGGGGCAACAAATGGAAAAAAACCAGGGATGGGAATGAAGGTCAGAAGCAGGGAGCCAGAGGAGGATACTGAACAAAGAACCCAGGACAGCGCCCACTGTTCAGTGGCCCTCCGTAACTGCAGAGGAGGGAATGGGGTTTGCCCCTCTGATTCTGTTTGTCTCAGAAATGTTACAGACTTGAATACAACTTCCAGTGTACCGGATATGTAGACTTGGCAGAATTTGATTTTTATTTTTTTATCATTTCAATGGGTAGTAGATGTTAATTTTTAAGCATGTTTATATTTTTGTCAGTGTAAATGGTCAGTTGTGCAAAATTATGGGTTTTTAAGCATTTTTAAAAGTATTTTTATCTATTTAATTTTGCACAGTTTGAGGAAATTAGGGAGAGGTAAAACAGTTAGTGGAGGGAATCAGAAAATTATTTAATTACAGTGGATTTATAGATTCAAAAAGACAAAGCTTTATTACTGTTTAAACACAAATTATCAGCATCACATATCAAAGTAAATATCCTTAAATCAAACTCTCTCAGGTCTCAAGCAGCATTTTTCTTTACCTAGCTCTAACTTTTGTTTATCATCAATGGAGATATTTTTAATCTGTTTGTATGTGTATGGTGAAATTGAAGTTTACCGACATTTACTGATAAAAATCAAATCCTTCCGATTCTGCCTATATGGTGATGGGTTTCAGCGATAAATCTACTGAATGAGAGTGCTGGACAACTAATGAATCATATATGGCTTCATCTCAGATATATCTTGCCTCTCATCTCAGACACAATCATCAGAGAGAGGAGGATCCATTTTTAATTATAGATTAGAGAGTTAATGCCTCTGTGCTGTACCTGAAAGTGCAGAGACACAGTGTAAATACAGGCTGCTTCTCTGTACCCCACACATGAATTTAAACTGCCAATGGATAGATGTGTATGAGGTAATAGATTTTATTGGACCAGCGTCTGATGGTGAAAGAGACAAGCTTTCAAGCTTACACAGAGCTCTTCTTCAGGTGACAGCTACAACACTTCTGTCCATTTTGCAACTCTTAAATTCCAGCTAACATGTGAAGACAACAGCATTAATAAATCTACAATGAAGTAATTCTAGCTGCTCTCATAGTTTCATAATACCGTATGCATAATATATTGAGCTTATCCTTGGTAAATACCCTCCTGGAAGATAAAAGCCCTTTACAAAATACATAGAAATAGAGCCACTTCTAGGACAGAATTCATCACCTAATTAGTTTTTGTTTCCCAGCCCAATTTTATTAGGTTCCTGAGAAGTTCCTCACAATCTTCTCTAGTCTCAAGTACCCTAAATAATTTGTTCTCACCAAATTTTGGCCGATCGCTATTAACCACCTCTTCTATGTTAATAGTAAAGAGTCTGAGTCACAAAATTCTGGCTTAAGCTCCTTCTTATAAACCTCCCAGCGTTCAGAGGTATTCAGACCTGCAGATTTGGTTTTGGCCTGTATCTAGTTGTAAATAAATATCTTATACAATGTTGGTCTTACTACTGATCCCTAGCGTATCCTACTATTAATCTTTTCAATGTTGAGAATCAGCTATTTATTCATACTCCTTGCTTCCTGCCTATTAACCAGCTTTTAATCATTGCAGGAATTTACCTCTCACACTGTGGTTACTAAATTTCCTTAATAGTCTCTTGTGAGCATCTTTATCAAAAGCCCTTTGAAAGTCTCAATATATCATAACCCTTGTGTCTCCTTTATCCACTATTTTGTTAACTATTTCAAATAATCCTAACAGGCTAGAGAAGCATAGTTTATCTCAGCCAAAGCCAGGCTGGTTTTCCCCTTTCATAGTATACTGATGTAGGTTCTTTTGGATTACTGTGTTAATTATTTACTATAATTCAAGAATGTGTTCAGAAATAAAATAACAAGAAAATAAGCACTGTACCTTTGTCAGCGACACAACCCACTTTATTTGTACAATATGTTGTTTCTACATGTGTCCACTGATCTTGTTCTCTACTCCATGCCTAAGGAGATTCTAACTCTGTGTGCACATATGAAACCAACTTGTCTAGTGAGAGGTATCAGGATAACCCTGCCCTCACACCTACTTTTTAATTGTATACACAGTATAAAGCACAACTAAGAAAATAATGTAAATAATGCTGCAAGATAAAGTAAAAACAATACATAATTAATGCCATAATAAAAGAGCCATAGGATGGAAAACTGTAGTGGAACGAAATACAGCACTGTAAAATACAGCCTATAAATGTGCATAAAATATGTATAAATGTGTAACTGCTCTCAGCCTGGCCACACAAAGGAGAAGATCATTAAATGACTAATGGTTCATGTGTTCAATCCTGTGGTTTAGAAGAGTGATAGGGAAGGGGAATATTATTTGTCACTTGAGCCCTCAGTATTGACTCAAAGAAATTTACATCTATTGCACCATACAAGTCCTGGAGGCATGGGAGACAGGAGACAGGCCATGCTGATGAACCGAATGGAGTATTGGAAATACTGTAGTCAGCAGTACAGTAAGGGAACGTTCTATTCTATTATAAGGTATTGATATCTTGGTGATGCCTAACGGCCCTAATCAGAAATTGATGCCCCATTGTGCCAGGCACTGTACAAGCACTTTTTTAAAAAGAGAATGCCACCCTCTAATCTTAATAAATATCTTTTTTATTTCATGCTCATCACTGAGTGGACCTTAAGCACCTTATAAGCGATACATGGCAGTGTTCTTCTTTCTCTGCTCCTGTCCCATGATAGCTTAGGATAATGTGTGCTAGTAGTTAGGTTTTCATTTCATTACTTTATGTCATTTGTAATTATAGCCACGGGGCATCAAACTGCTTATGTGGAAAGATACTAATTACATTTTTAATTATGGTCTGTAGGTTGGCCTACAGAAAAAGGGGCCCTACAGTACCCTAAATCTACACCAGATTTTCCAAAGATGACAATGTAAGGTTTGAACAAGGACCTTTGTTATAGGGTCAGAATGAAGATGTCCGAATCGGGCTCTTAGTTAGCTTTACTGTCGCACACTGCATTACTCAGTGCCGAAAAAATGATTCAAAGCTCTCTTAGAGACACCATTATTTCTCTCCCCTTCATGTTGCCTATAACAAATAAACACAAAGTCTGAGAGACAAGGTGGGTGAGAGATCTTTTATTGGACCAATTTCTGTTGGTGAGAGAGACGAAGTTTGAGCAACACAGGTCTCAAAGCTTGTCTCTCTTACCAACAGAAGTTGGACCAATAAAATATATTACTTCACTCACCTTGTGTCTCTAATTAATCCTGGGACTGACACCGCTAGAACAGCACTGCATAGATAAAGTTTGAACCACCTAAATAATACAGAAGCAGAAAGCATTTTGTAAAAACACAAGGACTATTTAGGAAACAATAAACAATTGTTTTTTTTTAAAAGGTAGCAATTAGTCATTGCCAATCCTTGTCATTTGAAACAGCCATCTTGAAAATGGGCCACTACCAGATGTGTGGAAAAGCTAATTAAGAAGACTAGCCCATTAAATAAACATATTTCCTTTTAAATATATGATGCTAATAAGAGTAACTGCACATTAACATTGATTCTGGTTAACTCCAGTTAACCTACGTGGCTGTCATATTCCATAGTGCAAGAGACAATGCTATTCAAATGTTCCAAACTCTGGGCTGATAACTATGAGAGAGAGGCAGGAGGGAAGGAATTCTCCCTTCCCCCACTCCTTGAAGTGGCTGTGGAGCTGCTCTGCAGCTGCTGCAATAGCCCAAGACTTTAGTCGCCACTGTACCCTTAGCATGTCTTCCTCAAAGGTAGGGGTAGGGTGTAATCAAGTAGCCACATAGACTCAGATCTTCTGGCTCTGCCCCACCTCGCTCAGCTTGCTCCTTCCCACCAGCTACACAATGACAGGCAGGGGCACTATGGTAATGAATTCTACACGAGAGAGCGAGTACAGACCTGACTCCCCCCATCCTCCTCTTGGGCACTAGAAATGTGTCAGTTATTCTTCCAGGGGACCCTCCAATGCACAGATGGGAAGATCCTGCCCTCTCCTAGGTGAATGAATTGCTACAATTTAAAACAACTCTTTTTCATATATTCTGGTGGAGCACCACATATGCAACAGTATAGGGTGACCTATTGCCAAACACAAGGTCTGCTGGGGAAGGAGTGAACATTGTCACCATTTAGTAAATTAGACTAACAAGTAGGGACAAAATCCAACCATGGAATGAGCCCAGTGAAATTGACAGGCTTATACTGGACCCTTATGTTTCCATTAACTTGACACACACACCAGAGGAAGGATGGTCCAGTGGTTAGAGTTCTAGCCTGGATCATGGCAAATTCAGTTTTCTCCTCTGCCAAAGACCTCCTGTGTGACCTTGGGCAAATCACTTAGTTTTGCTGTGCCTTAGTCCCCTAGCTGTAAAATGGAGATAATGGCACTTCTGTACCTCATCAGTGTGTTGTAAGGATGATTACATTAAAGATTGTGAGGTGCTCAGATACTGCAGTGACGGAGGCCATATAAATACTGAAGATAGAGCTATACTTTATCACCTATAGACCTGGGCTTTCTAATTCTGTAATATGACATAATGGAAAACCACACTTGTCACCGAAACAATGGCCAAACATTGACAGCGTCTCATTCCTGGGAGTGGTCCCAGTAAAGTCAATAGGACTCCTAACATAACAGAGCTGGCTCAGAGAATGCTACCAAATCTGCACTTGTAGAGGTCCCCTGGAACAAGGGGTTGGGGGCTATCAAGCTAGTGTAATGTTTACTGTATATGCTTCCATAGGAACCAACTTCCTCTCTACCCAGGTGGTGTTCGACCCCCACTACCTCAAGCCTGCCCCATTTCCTCCAAGCCCCACCCCTGCCCCCACTCTTCCCATCCCTGATCCCACTCCCTTCTTCCCCAAGTTCCTAGCCTGGACCTGCCTCTTCCTGCCCCCTCCTCCAATCATGCCTCACGCCTCCCTCCCAGCTGTTCCACAGCATGCAGGAGGCGCTGGGAGGGAGGGGGAGGAGTTGATTAGCAGGGCCCCAGTGGCCAGGAGGTGCTGGGGGAAAGAGGGAGAGCTTGACTGCTGGTGGGTGCTAAGAACCCACTAATTTTTTTTCCATGAGTGTTCCAGCCCTGGAGCACTCATGGAGTCGGCACCTACGTATGTTTCAATATCACATGGTTTGGTTTGCACAGATAGAGAAATCTGGGATTACAGTAAGACTCCTAAGGAATTGGGACGTATCTCTCTGTAACTGTGGTCCTGATGAGGTTACATAAAAATGTTCTTACTCTCCTCCAGTTTCACAGGGATATTGATTCCCCTGTTCTCCATACTCCGGCTACAAACACATACTAGTTCTATGTTTGTGGGCACATTACCTATTCCACTCACACATGCATTTGCTACCACAGTGCTACTGACATGGCATAGGAGTTTATGGTGGAGTGGAAGAGAATGTTGCATGCTGAATCTAGAGGCTTTCAGATGGAGAGAATTGGGGTGGACTTAATCAAAGAGCTTTGGGAGGAGGCCCAGATTGTTTGAAACAGCCATGGTGAATAAGGCATTCAAAATCTGGCCATCTGTGAACTAAGAAGGTTAACGAGCAAAAGTATATGCTTTTACTGTTTATGTATAGGCAAGCCACGGAACCTATACCCCCCATGGTATTGACACATCTAGATGAGAAGTCTGGTTTCCAGTGTTCTACCAGACATGGCTGACAGCAGCTTTTTCTATCTTGTTTCCATGTCCATGTGATGTTTTCATCTCTCTGAGTTTCCCATTTCATAAAATCAGAGGGAGTCTATTTCTAAATATAAAAAACAGGTTAATAAAGCCATTAGGACTTCTTTTTTAGCTTCCAGCTCCCATTGAGTTCAGTTGGAGTTGGGAGTGCTCAGCCATTCTGAAAATCAGGCCCTGTTACGTTTTATTTTTAGGTGGCTTTTCCATATTTTTTTCTTCTGTTTACACAAGAAAGAAAAACTCTCGTGAGCATGGTGACTCTGTGTTTGAGTGCTGTCATTTTAGGCAATTTTACTCATTTAGAACAAGGATTGGAACAAAAGCAAATGTTATTCTTAGAGCACAACAATCCTCTTGTCTCTTATGCTGTCTTTTCCCAGACACAAACACAGTTGGAATGCTAGCTTCTTCAGCCACCTGAATGCTGTCTCCTTCTCTCCTATCATATCTAGAAAAAATGTAAAGCAAGGGGAAATACTTGAATGTATCAAAAGAATGTAAAACAATGAAAATTAACATCTTGAATGCTCAGAATGCACTTTCTCCCTCATTGGGTATGTCAGTTACTTCCTTTGCACAATTACAAGGGTCGTGCTGCACAGCTATTTTGTTGTTGCTTCAGTGATATTATTCATTCCTGGCGTTGCTATGGTGAAAAAATCGTACATCTTCCTGACAGGGAATTCTTGTAATTTGGTCTCAATTACACATCCTCCTTTTTATGTGTGTGTTAGAATACTTAGGGCCAAAGTATGGCCATTCCAGAACGGAACAAAATCTTTCCCCTCCTCCCACAAAGTTCAATAAGAAGCCATAATTCCAGCTGCAGTTCTGGGAAATGCAATAAATGGAGGGCTAGCATCACTAGCAACCCCACAGGGGGTAATGGCAAGGGCATGGCATAGTCCCCTACCATGGAGGGTTAACAATGAGCAGCACAGCAATAGCTACCCTTGATCTTCCCAGTCCATGCGCATTGTGCGCCATGGAGTGCAAAGTGGATGTGCTGCAACCTAAGTGAGAGAGGCAGCTGCGTGTAAGCAGAAGGTTCAGCAGTATATACTCCTCGGCACAGAGCAGAATTAAGCCTAAAGCCACTTGTATGCCTGTGAGTGTATACCTGAAGAAGCATAGATTTAGGCATAATCGAAACCATGCTAATTAGATGCTTAACGAAATATTCCCCCCTTTGTCCTTACTTGTCCTACTGGGCAGGAGGAACTTGATGGCCACACTTTGGCACTCTTATTAATGCAGGATTGGGGGGGCCTCTGTCCTCCACATCCTGCTCTTTATTTCTGTCTTGTACTTTCATGCACAAAATTTCCCACCTGCAGTGTTCAGGCTCAAGCCACCTACGTTATTTTCAAGCACCAGCAAACTAGGCCAAATTTGAATAGAAGTAAAGGAGTTGCATTCAATTTGCAATGCCTTGAACTATCCAGACTCACAAGAGCTCCTATTGTTACTTATATCCATGATGTAGGTACTGCAGAAAATGTGAATTGTTCCATAAATTTATCTGTGGTAGTAGATGTGGATATTATATCAATAATATGTGAAGCGAAAAGTAATACGGTAAGTGGAAATCACATTTTAAAGAAGGATCATATAATAAAATAGAATTAAGTTGACTTATAGTTAGGTCATTATTAAGAATCCATGTACCTTTTAACATAATTAATTACATTTAATATAGTAGTTTGAAAACTGCAAAGCATCTATTTTAAATTATACTTATAAATTTACATATATTATTTGAATGAAAATAAATATAGGACTGATGGTTTAATAGGTGTAAACAAACCTGGGTTGTATGTTTGTGCCTTGTGAATGTAATAAGAGAAAGGGGAAATAATTTCTTATGAGTCTAACTAACTGCAGGGCATTTACTAAACCGAATATTAATATTATTTTAGTTAACTTTCATGTATAAAAAATGCTGGGTAAATAAACCCTGTATGAAATCTGGAGTATAATTTAGAATGAATTTATACTAATGATATCTGATGGGCCTAGTTAAAATGAAAGTTTTATTGAGAATAAATGTTGTTCATTTACTTCAAGGGGAGATACCAAAGATATGTAATTTGATGGTAATTTTAAAAATAAAAAAAAATGGCTAATAAATGAATTATTTACACATTTCCTTTATGAAAATGAGATTCACCGAGTATAAAATCTTACTTAATTGTGTAATATTAAAAAGAAAATTCTTATCCTGAGAATCTTTAGGCTACAAAAGGGCCAAAAGGAACAAAACTCCTCAAAATGTCTATGGTGCACATTTAAGTAATAAAATCTATATTAGTCAATTCGACAGATGAGTAATGTTTTAATGAAATGTTACTGTTACACTAGCTATTATATCTGCATTATGGGCCAGAGCTTTAGAGCAGTTTTCACGAAGTGAATATGTTTCGAGGATGACATCCTTAAACAGCTGAACTAGAATATGAGTCTAGTCCTCGTTCAGCTGGAATCATTGGTAAAACTCCTGCTTGCTTCATTAGTAGCAGGATTGGCCTCTGCATGTATGTTTGCTTGTTTGTTTATTTTATACATAAAACATTAGCTACTGTCAGGTTCTTTTGGGTTCATTATGAGAAATATGCACCTGGAAGGAATGAAATCTTTTTTTTTTTTAAATAAAAGTCTTAATTATAAATTGGTTAAAAACTAGCTCTACAGTGATAGTGAAAATCTATTCTCTACCCTCGGATTTCATTCACAGGTGAGAAACTGTTCATTTACTCTGGTTCCTCCATATCTCTCTTCACATTTTACAGAAGGACCATTTAATAAGCCTTATGGCTTTCAATATAAAGATTTCTTCCACCAATAACAGTAGGTTTATAGACAGGGGCGGCTCCAGGCACCAGCGCAGGGAGGTCCTCCGGTCCCGCGGCTTCAGCGGCAATTCGGCGACAGGTATGCCGAAGGCAGATCACTCGCAGAAATGCCGCCGAATCCGCGTGCCACCTGACTTCCGTGCTTGGGGCAGCAAAAAACATTGAGCCGCCCCTGTTTATAGACCTTTTGCTCATGTTGTTTGTGCCATGGGGAATCTTGGTTTTGGTTTAATTTAAAGAGGCGCAACATACAGTTCATCACTCTGGGTTAGATTTCACAAAACAAGACTTCAGATATCCCCTGTGATGGGGGTGTTCACCCCATACTTTCCCTGAAAGGGTTAATGAAGACACAGAAGGGGGCTAATTAACCGAACAGGGCACAGCTGAGAGGAATCAGGTGGCTAAATAATCCCTTGACTGAGGGAAGGAGGCCAGATGAGAGAGAAGGAACTGGGGCTATAAGGGCAGTCATTACCTGGAAGAAGGGAGGAGTATTTGGGCTGGTAAGCCCACAGAGGGGGGAAGCCAGACAGGAAAGGGCTTAGGAAAAGGCAGTAAAGTCTAGGTGGGAACAGACGTTCACTGTTGGCTAGAGGGCCCCTGAGTTGGAACTCAGAATAGAGGTGGGTCTGGGTTCCTCTGCCAACTACTGAGAGAGTGGCACTATGAGACAGTGAATGGGAAAACTGCCTGGGATTGCTGGAGAACCCCGTTAGTACCCCAGAAGAGGAAAATGCACGCAGTGACCTTGCTGAAGGGCCAAATCAGAGCGGCAGCTTCAGCTTGTGGAGGGAAAGAGGGGCTACAGACTGGCAGCGATGGAATGATGGCATGCAATTGTGAAAAGAGGCATTGACCTGGTTAGCTATTCCCCAGAACCACAAGAAGGAGGTGCCAGAAGCAGGTGCCATCAGAGCAGTGCGTGGAGCACCTCATCACATCCCTTCACATATCAGGCCTTGTTAATTTGCACAAAGGGATCCATAACTAAACAAAGAGGAAGTGGGTATCACATTCTTATCCAAACCAGTATACTTCATACACTTTAATTCCAAAATCTCTGATTTCAAATATAGATGTGTATGTTTATAACCCAGCACCCCGGGGTGCTCTAGTTGTTTAGCCTACACTGCAAGGTGTGTTGAACTTCTCAGGCTCTAAGACAGGGTAGGAGAGAGGCACTGGAGATTTGTCAAGATTACTCGGAATAATGTTTCATTGGTGGTTGTGGGGTTAGCTGGTAGGGTTTTATTTGTTTTGGAACTCAAATAGTTCCAAATGTATTTATTACAATACAGTACCTAAGTGTACTTTTAAAAATACTTTAATACATTGTAATAAATTAAAAACATTTTTAAAATAGCCTCTTTCACTACTGACCCACAGTGGCTTCCTGTTTCGCTTGGCCTTTGTATCTGTGGAGATTAACCCTGTCTCTAAGGGGGATGTATCCTCTCTCCAGTGGCTAGAAGCAGTTCCTGAGGCTAAGAAATAAATGCCAGGCACTGAAGCCTAACATGAGAACAGGTTCTTCCAAAGAAGATTAAGTCTCTCTTCACTGCCAAAACTGTGTTGTTTTTCAGTGAGATAACTAACGTGTGTTTACTATTCCCCTGAGAAGTGGCGACAAGGCAACTTAGCTTTTACTGCAGAGAGCTAGGCAAGATCAACACTATACCCCCACATCCTGTAGTTGACCTCATCTAGTTTCCGTCACTGTAAAATAGGGTGACCAGATGTCCCGATTTTATAGGGACAGTCCCGATTTTTGGGTCTTTTTCTTATATAGGTTCCTATTACCTCCCCACCCCCATCTCAATTTTTCACAGTTGCTGTCTGGTCACCCTACAGTAAAACTACAGTGTCTGGTCTCCCCTAAGATGCTACAGCAAGGTAGTGAACATGGAATAGTTATCCCACAGTAAAAACACATTACAGTGTTTGTTATCTGGCATGTTGGGGGAATGGGGGGTGCTTGTTAGTCAAAAATTCTGGTTAACTAAGAGTTATACTTACCAAGGGAGGGAGTGTGGGTGTGGGAGGAGGTAGGGGGTTGGGGTATGGGAGTGGTTTTGGAGTGCCAGATCCAGGAGGCACTCACCTCAGGCAGCTCCCTGCAAGTGAAGACATATCCTGCTGCTCCTATGTGGAAGCATGGCCAAGTGACTCTGTGCACTGCCTCCGCCAGCAGGTGCTGCTCCCACAGCTCCCATTGGCTGCGGTTCCTGGCCAATGGGAGCTGCAGAGCCAGTGTTTGGGGTGGGGGCAGCGCACGGAGCCCCTGTGGCTGTTACTCCACCTAGGAGCAGCAGGGACATGTTGCCACTTCCGGGGAGCTACGTGGAGCCAGGTAGGGAGCCTGCCGACCCAGCACCAACTGGACTTTTAATTTATATTGGGAGATATCAGAAATGCTGGATCCTAGAGCTTTCTGGTTTTTACTGTATTTTCTAGCAGTGAAGAATAGCCTAACTATTCCCATCCCCTCAGCATCCTCCTTCCTTCCTTTTACTTACTTGCTCATATTTATTTGCCTGCAACTGCACCTTGCTCAGTCGCATAATAACATTCATTTTACAAAATAAATTAATAATAAGGAAGAAGTTTATTCAACATGATGTGGGCTCACCAGGATCGCTTTGCTCTACTCCTGTTCCCTACTCTTTGGTTTTTGTCTATTGAGATTACATGGTTTGGGGAGGCAAGAACAGTGCCTAGCACAATGAAGCTCTGATCATGATTGGGGTTTCTGGGTCATACTGCCGAATAAATAACAATATTACATTGCCACTCTGGCCGAAATCAGCTCTCCATTCTCTATCCATCGCTACACAACTTTTGGCCACAAAGCTGGCTTCAGTAGTTTGGTAGCACTTGCAGTTGGCCAAGCAATACTACATAATCAGCCACAGAGATGTGAACCACAATGTTCAGATAGTGCCTCTGAGGCAGACCAATGAATTTAAAGGACAAAAGATTTAGAGCATTTATCAGTTTCTTATTGGGAAGTTTTCCAACTGTTGGTTTAGTTTTCCACCACTGATGTTGAACCATCTGACTCAACCATGTACATAAATCAAGCTGAGGGAGATAAATCACTGTTAAGGGGGAAATCCTCCGCTTTAGTTCCTTATTAGCAAAGATAGTACTGCAGTGTTGTGCTTTTATTGGTAATTCAAGCTCTATGCAACATACAAATTGCATCCAAGAGGGTTATTTACTTACATCTCACATTCTGTGGCACATATAGACTGCCCTTCTGTTATCTGAGGACCTCTTCTCTTCCCAAGGAAAAACCTTTGGGAGGGTGGGGAAAGTGCTCAAAAAAAAAAATCCTCAGCATACATTAAATTGCTGAGTTGCTGCTGTATTCTCAATCCCATTCTGGAGGGTGGGGTTTGTGGTCCTGTGAAAGGGCTGGGGAGCATGGAAACCTCATGGAGCTGCTGTGGGGAAATCCAGTACCATTCCTACTGATCTCAGAGCATCTGCTAGGAGACTTACACCTTCTCAGCACACACCCCCATGACCTTAGCAGCTGCTCACTTGGTGCCATGCTGGCAGCAGCTCCACCTCCCCTCTGCGCACACAAGGAGTAGTAGCCATGATTTTCCAATTAACACTAACTGACATGGATTTCTATTTACAAATCCACTAGTCCCTGAGAAAAATTGCACTACTCCTGCCTCCCAAAAAGAGAAACATTGAGCTTCAGACACATGGAAAAGTGTCTGTGAGCTCTGTGGTGCTGCAGCATGTTGAAGAGCAATGTGTTTCCCTCCCCTCCCCCCACCCTTTTAAAAAAGGTTTTGGATCATTTGACCCTTGATTTCCCACTCCTTTGCTTCCCTAAGTACCCCAAACCAGAGGGGAATGTCTAGCTCTGCATGATTATTGCTTGTGCCCTGTACTATAAGGCTGCAGATCATTTCATCTATATAAGCCCTCATTTGTCAACTCACTGCAAGTGCTGTAACTATAAACAAATTCAAAACATCCCCCAGACAAATGCCACTCCATCTTTAGACATTAAGAGCACATCTGCTGAAGTCGGGATCCAAACTGCTTTCTCTATAGTAGGCTGAACACTAGATCAAAATCATAAGTACCAGCACATTACTGCAAAAGATGAGAGTAGACAACTCGGAGGTGAACAGCTATGACGGTATGAGGTTACCAATAGGTACCTTGTGCATTTTTAAACTTGTGTCAGGAATCAAAGTGATAAAACATCCTTCTAGGTGTTATGAAATTGCAAAAGTAAATCACCAGGAAACCAAATAACTAAGCAGTGTGAACACTCCAGCGCTTTTTTTTTCTTGTGCACAGTAGAAGAGATATATCAAACTCCAAGATATATCCTTTTGTACAGCAACACTTTAATTAACAGAAATATATTGCACTTGGGCTTGACAATCTTCGGATTTGTTCTAATGACAATTTACTATTTACTGAAAAATTATCTGACCCAAAATACCCTTGGACAGTATCATTTTACTGAGTGAAATGAAAGGGTCTGATCTTCTCAGAAATACACACCGCTCACATTAACTAGAGATGTGTGTGAGTATACCATCAAGGCATGAACAGACTCCTAAGTGTATGAAGATACCTGTAGTGTGGTAAACAAAGTTGAAAGCAAAGTGATGTATTTTTATTGTGGGATTAGACAGGGATTAGTGTAATTCGATACAGATATTGTATGATGAGGTCAGAATGTTGTGAAAGTCCTGAAAGAAGGATTAGATTCTCAGTCTAAAAGTCCAGGATATTTTAGATAACTTTATTTTTCACTAATGCTGCAACTGTAAAATGTTCTTCTTGGTATCCATGCTGACCATACTGATAACAGATGAGATTTGTAAACTTTCTAAGACTCCTTTGAACTAATGGATGCTAAAACTTCATTTATGAATATCTAACTTGTTGGATTCCACTGCAATTCACAAATCTGAAACCTGTGGCAGTCCATCAGTGTGCAGTGTTATCAAGTTCCTTGACCATATGAAATTGATCATTACATTAAATATTCCAATGAGGAGAGAGTTGTAGATGTGAGTTTAATTTCATAGTTCTTGCATTCGAAATCAACTCTGTGATTGTTTGTAAAGATAAAATGTAGAGAACAAAAATCCATGTAAGCAGAAAACTAAAAATAGCAAATGGTCCCCGTATTTATATCTCAGAAGTCAGAATACAAATAAACATCCTTGGTGAAAACACATCAGTGCTTCCAATTAAGGCAATATAATTGCATTCTTTGAAGTGGAACAATGGAAAAATCTGACAATCCATTGTATTAATATGAGACACAAACTTCAGAGACATATAAAAATACATTTAATCTGTGTAAGGCATCTGCTACTATATTTTTTTTGCATAACATTTATGTATTGTGTGTAAACACACACATTAGATAGATAAATAGATAAACATGTTATGGAGCTGGATGAAATCTGGTGCACTCTTCTGATGCAATTCAGAAACCATTGCTTTTCCAACTGAAATTTGAATTCTTTATATCTTAAATTTAAAAGTGAATTTTTAGTACCCGTAAAGGGCACTAAAATGACAGCCTTCAAGACTAAAACCCTTTACTTATGACTGAGAGAGATTACAGCAGCAGCAGCAGCAATGTAAACTTCCCTATGCCATCACCCAATAATGTGCCGTAGACTTGGTGGATTACCCCTAAGGATTAAACAATCTCCATGTTTATTCAGTCTTTTGTCAGTTTTAACATTTTTTAAACTAATACTTCTATCAACTGTTGAACAAATTATTGGTGAATAATAACTTACTACTGTTCAACTAGTCTTATAGATGTTTGAACAATAGAAATAGATTATTCTTGGTTTTTCCTATCATCTTGCAAATTTTTTAACTATTTGATGAGATGTTTAGTGAGATCTGAGGCCAAAATCTAATGAACCTGATGTGGGTGCTAATATCTCAGTCTATGTTCACATGGCATGTTTGGTTTTGATCCTAAAATAAAGCTTTTTACAGATTAAAATTCTCAAACTCAGATGGTTATTTTATTTCTGTAGTGTAATTTTAAAATTCTATTTAAAAAGATACAAAAAGGTAGCTATTCTTTCCTGGTGTATACCCACCCTAAACTATTCTGTACTGATGATATTGATTTAATCACAGTGTGATACAGTACATTACCTTTACTCTGGACAAGAAGGCAGTTTGCTAACAAATGAGTAATTGTTTACTCTGCCTATTTAACAGTCTGACAGTTGAGGCAGTTTGTCTAAGATCGCTTTCAATTATCAATGGGAGTCTGGGTTGGGATGCCATTCTAGGCCTTCTAGTGTTGACTGCAAACTTCACAGTAGGAAGGATGAGGAAAATAAGCAGGTATATGAACCTACTTTAGGTGAGTCATCTAAATCATTGATAAGGTCTCTACAGTTTTTGTCCTAGATTCTCCTTTGCCTTGAACTGAATGTAGTCCTTTAGACCAGTGCAGAGTGAATGTAAAGCATATGCAAGATACTATTTCTGATCTGGTAGTGTTTGAGATGCACTCCGTACTCATCTTGTACAGCGTGGATGACTACACAAGACTCAAGGTGGTAGAGAATCAGGCCCTGAGAGCTGAATACTCCGCTGCAACCAGCGTCCGCTTCCAGCAGCTGAAGTGGGGGAGCTCCAACCGCTTTTTGTGATCTGCCCATTTTGTGAAGGAGGATACCTGGAATGGGAATGTTAGTTCAGAAGATGAGGAACAATGGCACTGTGCTCAGAAGAGCAAAGGAACATTGGTGGCTGCCCCACCTAGAGCTGGTCATTGAGAGAAGATGATATAGTGTATACTGTTGCATTTGCTGTTTCTGCCCCTGCTTTCCCCATTGCTGATTCTGCCATGGTTACAACAGCATCTTCCCTTGCTTCTCACTTTAAAGGAATTTTTAATATGGCTAGAGGTTTAGTTGGCACCGGTAGAAATGCCAGGTGTATTTTGATTCAAAACATTCCCTGCAACACCTGAACCATTCTAAATCTACAGAACAAAAGCATATCTGTGATGTATTTTTAGGAATACAGTAATTGTGCCATATATTTGTTTGGCACAGATTTCAGTCCCCAATCAATTGTCCTTGGGTTTAGATTGCCCTGCATTTATTCCTGATCATTTCTTGCCCATAAAATGCTCAATGTTACTGTAGCTGAAATTTTGGCAGCACGGTAAACATTGTAATTCAACCAATATGTTCTGCTGACATCAAGCATCTCACTTTTTGTGATTGGGGCTGGATTAAATGACCCAACACTGAAAATCCCTATTTTTCCACTGAACTGATGCTGCTGGGAGGAGACTGAGAGGAGGCATGAGTTTCCCCAGCTTTTTATGTACCTCAGCCCCTCGGTTTTTAAACCTCAACTTTTAGGTTGAGATGATACTTCAGTCTCCACAGTCCTAGGATAGCTCTACATTCTGCATTTTCAGACGCTCATCATGCATTGGGTTGTCAGTCTTTCAGAATGTGTTTAAACACAGCTCCCTACTCTATTACAGGGTATGCCTGGAGGAGGTAGCAATTGTTCCCTACTGGATTGTACAATAGGATCCTTAGCATCCATTGTAGTTGGAGACAGAGGCGGCTCTAGGCATTTTGCCGCCCCAAGCATGGTAGGCAGGCTGCCTTCGGCGGCTTGCCTGCGGAGGGTCCGCTGGTCCCGCGGCTTCGGAAGCCTCCAAAATCTCCGAAGCCGCGGGACCAGCGGACCCTCTGCAGGCAAGCGGCCAAAGGCAGCCTGCCTGCCACCCTCGCGGCGCCGGCAGAGTGTCCCCCACGGCTTGCTGCCCCAAGCACGCGCTTGGCGTGCTGGGGCCTGGAGCCACCCCTGGTTGGAGAAAAAGACAACAGGATTCTGAACAAAATGAGAAATGCTTAAAGAATTTATCTGCAGCCATAATTTGTCAGGCAACATTCTGTGCATGTCTGAAGAGACTTAGAAACAGGATTCATATTTTTTCTCTTCTATGCATAATTCCCATATTAAAATACTGCTTTGCCAAGGGTTACGAACTTTGCACCAGATTCTGACTACAGTTATATTGGTGTAAATCTGGAGTAATACCACTGATGCTAACGGGACTACTCCAAATATATATATATAATTTTGAAAGATGAGAATCTGGCCCTTTGTAATATGGTGGCAAACTTCCCACCTTTACTTTAGACTGGATGGGCTTGTGAAAAGGTGTCAGAATGTCAGAAACACTGTAGAGTAGAATGGCAGGTGAAGTAATAAATCCCAATGAAGAAGCTAGGCTCTCGAGATGAAATAGTTTTTCAACTGGCCAGAACAAATAATTAATAAGTAACATGCAACTAACTTCATCAGCTTTCTCCAAAAAGTACCAGGAGTAAATTATTTTCAAGCAGCCTAGCAAAATTTATTAGGCGCTTATAAATATCCCTTGTTAACCTGTCATAGAGAGGGATATTAAAAGCATATGCAAAGAAAGGAGTGTTTTGGTGAGGATGTGATGTATTTATTTTTTGTACTGCCTAACACCCAGGAGCTCCCTGGACCACAACCCCTTTGTGCTCAGCACGGTATAAACACAGAGCAAAAAGACAATCATGTCCCTTAAGGGCTTACAGTCTAAGTAAAAGACACAAGATAACAAAAGGAATAGTTATCACGGGGTGAATTAGCTGTGTGAAAACATCATGCACACAGTGAAATCCGCTTTCTAATACAGTTTAGGCCAGTGTTTCTCAAACTTTTGTACTGGTGACCCCTTTCATATAGCAAGCCTCTGAGTGTGACCCCCCCCTTATAAATTAAAAACACTTGCTTATATATTTAACATCATTGTAAATGCTGGAGGCAAAGTGAGGTTTGGGGTAGAGGCTGACAGATCGCAACCCCCCATGTGATAACCTCGTGACCCTCCGAGGGGTCCCAACTCCCAGTATGAGAACCCCTGCTTTAGGCTAAACTGAGGCTAAGTTTTTAAAACGTAATGGCCCAGATAAAACTGGAATCTATACTCTGTTCCCTAAGTGCCTCAGATAACTGTTTACTGCACACTAGCCTGAATAGGGTTACTGACGATATGAAGTGGCCAGTTAACCTGAAGGGGATTAGGTTTGCTAAGCAACCCTGGTTGATGATGGAGCCCAGATGAGAAGGGGAGGCTAGTATCCAGGCAGCATTTGCTTTCTTTTCAAAAATGCATCTATCGTTTCCCACCCTTCTGTGTAGGTTTGTAATGGAATCATGACTTAAGATATTATTGTCTTGAGAGATTAAGAACAATGCTTTCCTCTGCTATCTTTCTTTCAATCCTCAGATATACCTAGAGCCCCGGAAATCTGCAGATACCCATGGACCATGTTTGTGGATCACAAATTGGATGCAGATACAAATTTTGTATCCATGCAGGGTTCTAGCTATAACCAGTTGTGGACTGCTACATGTGGCCCCCTTTCAGCATTATGACTACTTAGTAGTTGGAACATAGAGATGAAATACTTCACTGAGCTGAAGGACCAAAATGAAATCCAAAGAGTAGTCAGAGATAAAACACCTTGAAGACCATAGTAGATGGGACCAACTCTGGCTGAAAAACCACCAGCCATGTGTACCTGTATTCAGGAAAAAATAACAAAGAAAAATACTAATATACAAAATAAATGGGCTTGACATCAAAATAGGTGAAATAAGCAAAATAAACTATTTCTTCCACTGTGATCACAACCAAGAAATTGTCTTGAATTTCAATGCTCCTTTTCTTTCTCCCTCTTAGAATCTGGGCAGATGCTGAGGCCTTGGAGAGAGGGAAAAAATGATTAGGGAGCTGGAACACTTGACTTATGAGGAGAGGCTGAGGGAACTGGGATTGTTTAGTTTGCAGAAGAGAAGAATGAGGGGGGATTTGATAGCTGCTTTCAACTACCTGAAAGAGGGTTCCGAAGAGGATGGATCTAGACTGTTCTCAGTGGTACCAGATGACAGAACAAGGAGTAATGATCTCAAGTTGCAGTGAGGGAGGCTTAAGTTGGATATTAGGAAAAACTTTTTCACTAGGAGGGTGGTGAAGCACTGGAATGGGTTACCTAGGGAGGTGGTGGAATCTCCTTAGAGGTTTTTAAGGTCAGGCTTGACAAAGCCCTGGCTGGGATGATTTAATTGAGAATTGGTCCTGCTTTGAGCAGGGGGTTGGACTAGATGACCTCTTGAGGTCCCTTCCAACCCTGATATTCTATGATTCTATGAGGTGACATTTATAAAGTCTTAACTCCATTTCTGACGCATCGCTTACCGAGTATCTACTGGGCACATTCACAAGGATCCCTCTGCCCTAAGCCAAGTGAAAGATAATGCTGACAGTAGATACAGCAGAACATTGTCTCCCATGTAAGATTTCATCTGAGAGCCCTGGGTTGCACTGGAGGACATCTCAGTCCTGGTGCACAATTCCCATCAATGCTGCCAGCTGCCTCAATCAAATCCCTTTAAGTAGGTGTGGCAGACCTCTTTATTTCTTTATAATTTTGACAGACTTTTTTTTTACATTTTCATTGTTTAAATTTTCAATTGTGGGAAATTATGGGAGTGTCAGGCAATGGCAGGGTGAGACAACTTTTTAATGACCATAGATGTTGATATTCAAAAAGTTAAAGCTTTATCTGTTAAAACACTAATGGTCAACATCAAAATATACAAAGTAAATAGCCTTAAATCAAACTAAGATATCAAGCAGAATTTTTCATACTTTGCCTATTTGTACATTTCATTATTGATGAAAATGTTTTCATCTTGTGTGTATAGTGAAATCAATGTTTATTGACATTTACTGATAAAAATTTAATCCTTCCAAGCGTATCCTTAAGCAAGTGTCTGAAACTGCCTACAAAGTTTTTTTTATTATTATTTTTCTTTAAATCCCATTTCTGCCCAGGCAGAATTAAAAGGTCTTTGTATTTATTTATTTTTTAGACAAACAGCCATATCAGAAAAATGGGGGGTGAAATACTAAATGTTTTGCTTTTTGAAAATGCAATTTAGGGATTGTTTCACTGGTTTTGCTGCCTGTGAGAACTTTTTGACATACCTAGGGTGATTCATTCTCCTGGGAACTACACAATCCTGAGGTACTCATTCAAGCAGAAGGGGGATACAA
This sequence comes from Mauremys reevesii, assembly GCF_016161935.1. Taxonomy (NCBI): domain Eukaryota; kingdom Metazoa; phylum Chordata; order Testudines; family Geoemydidae; genus Mauremys; species Mauremys reevesii. The sequence goes on from NC_052630.1 coordinate 82,473,040, forward strand.
AAGATGCCCAAATTATCATAGTATTGAGAACATACTTGAAATCTGAGACTTAATTTGAACTCTTCACTCATTGTTGCATTCTAAATTAACTGTAGCCACTCAGGAACGTGTTATGGCCATCAGAGTGGACAGCCATATGGAAACATCTGGTCATTACACAGCAGTGGCAAAAAGTTAGAAAATATTAAAATATCTGATAGAAAAATACCCTTCAGTATTAAGATTGCTTACATCTGTTCAGACTCACTCCAAAAAGATAGAGCAAAAATAAAGGTCCAGAGATGGGCAACGGAAACTATTAGAGATATGGAAGGACTTCTGCATAGGGAGGGACCAAAAAGATTAGGGGCCATTCCATTAGGGTAGTTCTATATGACTTTCCTATCCCAAAGCCGGCCGATCCAGCCAGTAGAATATTCAATTAGGAGATTCCAGTGTGGTTTAGTGGCTAGAGACAAGGGCTGGGCCTCTGAAAATATGGGTTCTATTCTAGATTTTGCACTGGCCTGCTAAGTGATATTAGGCAAGTAACTTCCCCTACCCTGTGCCTCCATTTCTCCATCTGTAAAATGGAGATGATAGTGACCTTTTTATAAAGTTCTTTGAGCTCTATTGATGTAAAACACTAACTAAATATTCTCTGGTAGCAGTTCCTATTCTGCCACCTAAAGGCTGCCAGTGTGCAGGGACAAAGAAATTTTGGCCCAGTCTTCTGTTCTACAGAGACTCAAGGGTCTTTATACTTCTCTAGACAGCCCCACTCTAATCCTGGCAGCTAAGTTGGTGCCTGAAGTGCCACTAAGTATAGGCAGTCAGGCTAGAGATGCCAGTCCAGGGAAGATCAGTTGGGCATGTCTATTATTTATTCTTGTGGTGCCTGAGGACAAGTGGCATCCCATGGCACTAGAAAGCATAGCATTAAAAAGTTGAGGGCCAGAAAGAAACATACTCTATGGACAGGTTACTTCATAACTGTCTGTGGCATTCTTGCACTTTCCTTTTGAAGTTTCAAGTATTGGCCACTGTCAGAGTAGAACAGGAGTACTTGTGGCACCTTAGAGACTAACACATTTATTTCAGCATGAGCTTTCGTGAGTTACAGCTCACTTCTTCGGATGCATAGAATGGAACACACAGACAGGAGATATTTATACATACAGAGTTTGTACAAAGGTGCCTTTTCATGTTCTCTGTATGTATAAATATCTCCTGTCTGTGTGTTCCATTCTATGCATCCGAAGAAGAGAGCTGTAGCTCACGAAAGCTCATACTGAAATAAATGTGTTAGTCTCTAAGGTGCCACAAGTACTCCTGTTCTTTTTGCGGATACAGACTAACACGGCTGCTACTCTGAAACCTGTCAAAGTAGAGCAGCATGTCTGGTGATGTATAACACAATTCAGGCTGTGAGAAGTTAAGAGGAGTTGAAATCCAGTGGTTCAAAACTAACTAACAGATCAAATTGAAGACTTTATTGCTCATCTAGGGCAGTGTTTCCCAAACTTGGGACGCCGCTTGTTTAGGGAAAGTCCCTGGCGGGCCGGGCCAGTTTGTTTACCTGCCCCGTCCACTGGTGCAGCCAACCGTGGCTCCCACTGGCCTCGGTTCGCTGCTCCAGGCCAATGGGAGCTGTTGGAAGCGGCACAGGCCCCGCTCCAGGCCAATGGGAACTGCTGGAAGCGGCGGCCAGTATGTCCCTCGGCCCACGCCGCTTCCAGCAGCCCCCATTGGCCTGGAGCAGTGAACCGGCCAGTGGGAGCCACGATCAGCCAGACCTGCGGATGCGGCTGGTAAACAAACCAGCCTGGCCCGCCAGGGGCTTTCCCTAAACAAGCGGTGTCCCAAGTTTGGGAAACACTGCTCTAGGGGAAAGGTACCTTATCTAATACATAGCATTCATTTCCTGATAACCCAGGAGGAGTTTGTATCCAACTGTTAACTTTAATATTTGAACAAACTAGCAAACCATTTTATGCTGCTTTCTAATGATAAAGGGGTGTTCCTGACTGAGCGGCTTATGAGGTCTAGGGGTTAATACAGCAAGTACAAACATGGACATTTTAATTACTCATATGCTTTTTTCTATCTTCTGAATCCTCTATGCTATTACAGAGGGGGTTTTGGCATCAAGTTTGAAGTGTGGACACGCTTGTCCTTGTTTCTTTTATTGGCTTGGGGATTTTCCCAGTGTAAATCCTCTTGGATCTTGACTCTACAGCTTTTTTACAAATGCGTTATAACTAACCCCTTGTTTTGAGTCTGAATCCAGTCTTTTGTTTCGTGAGGGTAGGCAGATTAGACACACATCTGAATGACCTATTATGCATTGTGAGAACTGTTTGACTGAAAAAAATATATAACAGCTGCTTAATTTATGAATATGCACTACAGGACCAACCATTTCAGCATGGCAAGCAGAACACTCATCATTCATTGAGTTGGCCTGGCTTCCTCATGTTGTGGTTGCAATAGGAATCTTTCTTTTGGAGTTAATTTAGAGCTTTTTGACAAGTCCCGGATTGCAACCCTGGAGGCAGAAGTCCTGTATTTAGCTCTAGAACAGGTGCAGCAGCAGTAGTGCAAGATTTTACCCAGCTCTCCCACTAATTTCATCATCCCTCACAGATGAGAACACCTTCAGAGTGAGAGTAGTCCTGTTTCCATGCTTTTTTGTATTTGACAATCGTGCCAATTTGGAAGTGAACCCGGCCACTAGGAACTGGATTGAGACAATCAACCCTTTTCACGTAGACCACTGAACTGCCAATAGATGGCAATGACATTTTGTCACAACAGAGGGCAGAAGTCATATCTCACACTTAAAACTAATCAGAAATAAAAATAATATGCTATGAAAAACTATAGATGTAGCACATGTTGTGGGAAGAAATTGCAAGACTGGAGAAATGACCAAAGGGTAGTGCTGGTTGGGAATCTCAGTGAGGCAATTTTTCATCAGAAAATGCCAATCTGTTGCAACTTTTTTGCAGAAACTTACCAGTTCTGACCAAACTTCCTTTAGGAGAGGTTTCTCAGCTCCAGGGTGGAATTTCTGGAAAGAGTGAAGGGCTTGATGCTCAGGGAACTCATCAGGGAAATGGGAGATGCATGTTCAAGTCCTTCTTCTGCCAAGTTCAGAACAGGGACTCTAGCCTCTCTCTCACTTCCCAGAGGGCTGCACTGGCCATCAGGCTGTTGGCTAGCAGAGGTAGATCTCTTGTGGGAGCTGCTCCACTTTGTATAAATAATTCATTGGGTTAGAGAGCAGCAGAGACTGACTCTATAGCTAGGAAGTTATGGAACTTACCTGATGTGGGAGACCCAGCTTCAAGTCCCTTCTCCACATCTAGTAGATCAGGAATGTGAACCTTGGTCTCACATTACATTGTGTGCTATTGGCTATTCTGGGATGACTCTTAGATTATTCCATGAAAAACCTTGAAAGGTTTCAATTTCCTGTTCTGCACTGGGATGAAAATTTTAGGAATCTCAGATTCACAGCATAGGCAAAACACTTCCTGCTCAGCTCTACTGAATAGTTAGGTTATCCTTACCCTCTGAAAAGTCAAGGTTACTGTAACTGAAGGCCTTGATGTTCTCACTGTGGGGTGGGGGGGGTCCATTTTTTTTTACCATAAGCACCAGTATCTGAATGATGTATCACATACTACCACTAAACCTCAAGTATTGGGGTTTAGGAAATGAGTCCAATATGGCCCTAGTTAGCGAAGTCCTGTTCTCAGTGTCTCTGATCCAGACGGAAGTAGGCAGGTGGTCTTTCAAGCGCCTGCTCTCATGAGGTTTCCAGCCTAACTGCTAGACCAAGAGAGATTTTGGCTATATACTTAGTCATTGACCCTGAGAGTATGACAGTAGCCTGGTGGCTAGGGCACCCACATGCGAGACCCTGGGTTCAGTCCCCCTGCTCCATTGACTCCTTAGTTAATTACAGAAAATGAAGTGACTTCAACAGGAGAGGTTGAAACCCCCCACATCAGCATATCCCGTTGGTCAGTGCTGAGACCACCCACCTGAAAGGTCTGTACAAATCCTTTCGGGAAGGGATGGGGGGTGTTGAATCCAGGTCTCCCAGATCCCAGTATAGCAAGCAGGGTTGTGTGGATTGCATTCTTAGGTGCATAACTGTTCCCAGTCACTATATAGGCCACCTATGTGCCTAATTCAGGGTTTGTGGATCTCTGTTGTTCCTGTGACTTTTTTTTCCCTAGGTGCCTAAAAGTTAAGTGTTGTGTTGCAATACCCTTTGTGGACCCTTGCCTGTACCATTATGTATGGATCCTGAACAAATTATTAGAGCTTTTCACATCAGTCTAATGTGAATTCAGTTAAAGCAGGATTACTTATAGGCTTGCTAATATAGACATTGAATCTGAGAAGAAGATTATCCCTTTCTTGTCTGGTTCTTTAATTGTCAGATGAAACTTGTGTGTTTGGTACTCAGAATCAGTGGAAAAGTGGTTCAGTCACAAAATCTGGTTGTACCAGTCTTGGGATCATTGATGTCAACCCCACAGTTCCGAGTGGCTGATCCTTAGTGCTTTGTGCTTAGAAAGAGACAATAGGGTTAAAACTCATAAATATATTTAATCAAATTTCCTGACCTGTTAACTCTTTAAATTATTGTGGGCTCAGTCAGACCCACCACAGCTGTGAGATGTCAGGCCTGGAGGGAGGAGCTTAACGGGAAATGGAGCACAGCTGGCAGCAGACCAGAGAGGAGAGAACGCTTCTAGACTTCAGTCCTAGACAGATGGCTGGTGGAAGGCAAGATCTCCTCAGATGACTGATGGCTCCTCCCTGAAGGAAGGGATGGTCTAATGCTGACTCTCATTTGATAGGACTATTTCTTCATATTTAGCCCGTGAGCCTAACAGAAGGCATCTGAAAAAAGCCTCAGCCCATCTGTGGGACGATTGAGTTGTTTAGTTACTTTTCATGGTCACTGCCAACCCCAGAAGGGGTGGACTGTCCAGGGCTCAGCTACAAGGCTGCACCTCTTATGACTGGACTAGTGTGGTGAACTTCCTGGACATTGCAGACCAGAGGCCTGAAGACCAGGGGCCTAAGGGGTGTCCTGGGGAAGGAACCCGGTTACAATATGGTGGAGCATGCAGACATGATCTTCCTGCCCCTGGAGAAGGGAAGGCCTGACCTGGAGTGTTGAACACCTGAAGCAGCTGTGGTGATATCATGCAAGAAGATGCCTGAGATAAAGGAAGAACTTTGAGTCAAAAGAAAACCTCGCCGGGAGGATCTGTGGCCTTGCTCTGTACCGGGAGACACTTGCCTCTAAGGGCCCCATCAACAAACCCAGATGCCATAAGCTTGGGCCTGGATGAGAGGCTCTGGGGCCACAGTAGTCTTTTTTTTTTTTTCACCAGGAAAATAGAGCAGGAGCAGGCATGCCCATACAGTGAGGCTACCTTGAGCATTAGGCCCAAGGCCAGACTTCCTCTTTTCTTTCCCACTCCCTTGCAAGCATTAGGAGTTTGCTTTTCTTGTGGATACTCAGGACACCTGTATCCTGATTCCCTATATGGAAAGTGTGATGTTGCACTCTATATGACTTTATGATAATATGCTAATGAATGTGAATATAATGTAACTGGAATATGCTTCATGCAAAAGGTCTCTTATAAGGTATCATTACAAAGCTTATAATCTACTGAATGTGGTCCTCCTATTTGTATGTATGTATCATTCTTGTATCTGAAACTAGAAATATGAAATATAATTCTGAGGGCCTATTGTAGTTATGCAAAGTGTGGGCTATTAATGGTGATTTGGAATCTTGATGGCTTCCATCAACCAGAACAATTGTCTGTGGATGGCTCTGTTTGCTTGCAGGCCTTCTTGTGAGGCAGGCTGGGAGAAATGAGAGTGTGGAGTCTTATAGTGACGTGTGATCATGTCACCTGAACTGAAATCCATCTTTAACCTGGTGCTTTTCCATTTAGAAGGAGGGGTGGGAACCCAGAGAGGGACAAAGGATTCCTGCCTTGTGCAAAAGATATATAAGGGGGTGGAACAGAACAAAGGTGGCTGCAGTCATGAGAAATCCCCTAGCTACCACCTGAGCTGGAACAAGGGCTGTACCAGGGGAAAGGATTGTGCCCAGACTAGAAGGAGGCTAGTCTGTGAAAGAAGCTTATTGGAACATCTCTGAGGGTGAGATTTCATCTGTAATCACTTTCTTACTGTATTAGGTTTAGACTTGAGTGTTTTATTTTATTTTGCTTGGTAATTAACTTTGTTCTGTCTGTTATTACTTGAAACCACTTAAATCCTAATTTTTGTATTTAATAAAATCACTTTTTACTTATTAATTAATACATACTTTGGGCTAATACCTGGAATGGGGGGTGGGGCAAACAGCTGTGCATCTCTCTCTATCAGTGTTCTAGAGGGCGAACAATTTATGAGTTTATCCTGTATAAGTTTTATACAGGGTAAAATGGATTTATTTGGGGTTTGTACCACACTGGGAGTTGAGTACCTGGGTGTTGGATCCTAGTGACACACCCCAATAATAAGGAACAATTTCATGACATGAGCTGTTACTCGATGATTAGGTGAAGATAGGCCCAAACTGCAAAAATTCAGGACAAGCTCAGAGCTTGTCCAGAGGGTAAAATTTGGATTTGGGGTGAGGTTTGGGCCATCTATCATATTTGAGTGTTGATGTTTTAAAATTGTTTTTGTACCCAGTGTGGTAGGAGAAGAAATAGGAATATGCTTATGCAATACTCCAATGTAGAACTGGAGATTAAGGGAAGTCTTCAGAATAATATAATAACTAAAGTTAGCACAAATGCATACATCCTACAACTGCAGTTTGCAAAAGGCAGATTTCTTTTTTGGGGGGCGGGGAGGACTAAACACACTCATGGTTGAGCATAAATGAGAATTAAATTGACAAGTCCTGCGATTATCTGGGTTACAATACAATCATGTAATTAGTATTACAATAAATGTGCAAACTCAGGATTATTAAAGAGAATGCAATTCAATGCAACAAAAACTAGTGACAGCAAGATACTAAACCACAAGTGTGCTTAGAGGATGCTCTTCAATCATTCTCAATAGATACTGCATTTTTGCTTACAGGGAAATTTAAGTGGTTTTGTTTCAGCTGTGTGAATGTTGGAAAAGCATTGCTGGGAGGCACTGTTCACAAATGGCCGGTGATATTGGTAACTGTGTGTAAGCAGGTGGATGTCTACCCTAGTACAGAGTGTACACACGCTGTGCTGTATGTAATCCAAACTTACTCCCTTCCTGAGGTTTAGCTTTATTTATAAATCAGACAATCATAAATTTAAACACAACCTAAGCTTTCTCACCAGGCTTGGCTGTTCCTAGAAGGACCCCCCCGCCCAGTCCTAGGTCCTTCTGTCTCCAAGGGAGATATTAACCCTATTATACCCTAATTGGCCTTAACAATATCCACCTGCAGACATGACACAGTAGTAATTTCTCTGCATCATTATGCAGGGATCTAGTTTCTATGCATAGAGGAGGCTTGTATTCCTAAAGGTGGCTCTAAAAACTGTCACCCTGTTAACTTCTATCCCCCACTGATTGCCTTTATAAAGATCTTTCTAAGATGGAAGTTATTGTCCATCACTGCTGTGAGGGTTGGTACTGAAATACAGTATTTTCTGTCTAAATGATGCTCCCAGGAAAATTCTTTCACCTCCTTGGCATCTATCTATATAAGCTTTTCACTGTTAGCAACTTTTTTTTTATTGTACAACTGCATTTTGGGGGAGAAAGTACCTTTGAAATATTCTAGTTTTTTTTTTCACAGAAAAATGTAATGAGGCTGCATCTTGTGAACATTCCTCATGGGCTAAGAGAAACAAGAGTCCCATGTTTAGCATATAAGAGTTGTCAAAAATCCCTCAAACTGAAATGTCCAACGCTGCTTTTCTGGTAGGATTACTAAGCACTGCAAGGCAGGGTCAACGTGTCTTGTCAACGTGTATCCGATCTTCCACATTCCCAAATTGGCATGGCCTGGTGTGTGTTTAACGTGCAGTTCTCTATATAACCCTTTAGAGTCTGAGAGAAAACATAATGTTAGACAGGAGATGAGTAGATTTGTTTAAAAATGTGTGCTGTACTGTCCCAACATAATTTGTGTAGTATAAATTCAGATGTCCAGCTTGGACGGAAGTACAGAGATTGCACCAAACTTGCTTGTGCTGCTCTTACTTTAATCTTCAAAGAAAACTCACCAGTGCCTCATGTTGATCAGATTACACTGCATGCCCTATATTCTATTTATGGCAAAACACATCCTCAGTGTAATTCCACCAAAGTCAAAGGATGAAATTTAGTCAACAGATGGTGTCGGTGATAAAAAAAAACATTCCTGGAGCAAGTTTGCTTTTCAAAACAAACAAAAAAGACCATAACAGCGAGGTTGTAGCACTTTATTAGAGGATTGAAGAAATTGAATAAACCCTGGCTTGAATGGCAGAAGATCAGAAAGGAGGTAGGATTTTAGACTAGAGGGCTAGAAATGAAGTAGATGATCTGCTCCTCTCCTTTCTGATCCTCTCTTGAGGGAGATCAGCAATAACTGACTGAGAGAAGGAAGGACTAGAATGGGTGAGAAACAGAGACCCATCTTGCTTTCACATGTTCCTAGGATGCACCCATCACCTTAACTGGGCACCAAATACAGTTGTCCATAGTGGGCACTGCTCTTTACTGTTCCCAGGTTTGGCAGTTTTGCTCACTGACTTAGTTTGTTTCCCCTTTTCTTTATGTTGCAATCTCTTGTTTCCTTTTTGAAGAAAAGCCTTTGCCCAAAGGTGAGTTTTAAAACATGATCTAAAAATGGCCAGGGCTGGGTTCAACCTTATCTATTCTGGCCATTTTGGGAGATTGTAGCCAGGTCAGGGAGATAGCTGATATAGAAAAGTGGGGATATCCTGAGGCACCTGATCTATAACTCCCATTAGGCATCATGGTGGCATTTCCAAATCAAAATTTTCAGTTTGAAATTTTACCAAAAGGTCTAAGTCTTCCACAGGGGAGAAATATTTTCTCCTCATGTATGGTCCCAGAGAATCTGACCCTTTATCCTAACATGAATTAGAACTGGAATGGGTCAGGCTGCTCAAGAACTGAAAATGTGCCTTGGCAAACTTGCCTCAGTGCGGGGCATGTGTGTACGTTCGTTCCTGGGGTAACCAAGCTTAAAGGGCAGAGTGATCCTGAAACATTAGGGAGTTTTCAGTGTGCTCCTCTATTCCATCCAGAAGAAAGCCTGTTGGTGTAGAACAGAGTTTGAAGTTCTGCCAAATGCACATTGGCTTGTTCTGAGCAGGTCTGGAGGATTCGGTTGAGCTGGCTACCATCTTCATGTCCCATCTGCTCTGGGGCTGCCCTGTTGGCTGTGATCAGAAGCATGCAGTACATTGCGTTACAACTGAAGCATAGAAACCTTGGAACACACATGCTTTGGGGACAATCAGCAGATTTAGCGGCTGCCATACTTAGCCTCCCAAATCTGGAGATCTGTCAGAGATGGGTGGAGCCTCCTAGGAGCACAGTACACTCTAGGACAGAATGGTGGGAAAGGGAAAGTTACTTGCCAAAGGAGAATGGGAATCACTCATCCCAGGGCAGGGGGATCCAGTAAGGAACTTGTTCTATAATGTATGGGGGGGGGGTTCACCTGACTGTATCCTTTAACAATTCTTAATCAAACAAAAAACCTTCCTTTAAGACAGATATAAAATTTCTAAAGCCAGAAGGAAAAAACCTTCCTGCTAGGGCAACAAATAGACCCTTTAATTTTTTCAAGGTTTTGACAGATTGTGGTAGTAACTTATTTTTACATTTCCTTTCATTAATTTTGTCCTCAGCAGTTTATTCCCTACATTTAGAAAAAAACAAAAACAAAAAAACAGAAAAGACTGAATGCAGCTGCTGTTTTCTATAAGTGGTTTTAATTCATTAGGTTTCTTTATCCCTCCTTCACTCCCGATCTGTATTACATCAGCTTCTATCTCCTGCCACAAGCAAGCATAATTCCTGTTGTGCTTCTTTCCAATATCCAATTTGTTATGATGTATTATGCATGCAAATGTAATTGCAGAGGAGGAGTTAAAGCGAGTGACAGTTTAAAGAGGTATGTTCCTTTGGCTGTGTCATTTACAAAGAGCAGCAGAAAGTGAGACAGAGTGATGCCTTGATGAAAGTCTTGCCAAGATATCAGATGAAACAATGGGACTGTCTTAATCAAACCACATCATCTCTTACACACAATGAGCTCCTGATACAGCTACTATTGCCATTGGTTTGTGGTAGGTTTTTTTTTTCTGTACTATCTACCATACTGTTTGTGTATCTGCAACTACTTAAACTGTTTGTCAACACCCAACTGAGCATAACCCATTTTTTTCCTAAGACCCGTGCAAACCTTTGAGATTCCATATGAGTTTCAAGCCATTTTCTCAGAAAACAGAATAAAAATATGTAATAATGAAGTGTAAATAGCATAATAGCTAAGTGTCTCGACCGCAATATCATGAAAGACAATTTATAAAAATGTGTACCTTTCAATGCAAAAGAGGATAAAGGTTTTAAACACAATGAATGACATGTTTCCCAACACTGGAATTAAAAAGGGGTATCTATTAAACTAATGGTGTAAATATTTTGCTCTCTGGTTTTTTTCCCCTCCCTCAACAAATTCCAGTGGTAGAAAAACAGCTTTTAAAGCCAAACTTTTTTCTTTACATGGCTGAGCAACATTTGCTTTCAGTGTATTTTAGCATTTTCCATCTCAAATATTTTGTATCACCTCTTTAAGGGCCAACACCTGCCCTGAGATGCCAGAACAGGTGCTGGACAGATGTGTAGGAGAAGCATTAATCCATTCAGACATGATGCAGTTTAGGAGGCTGTTTCCTCCATGTGCTCTCCACATAGCAATGGACCCTTGCCTGGGTTGCTCATGCCCTGACACCCTTCCACGTGCAGCCTCACAGGTAGCATAAGCAGAACAGCACTCCACACACTTCCAGGGGCAGGGGGGTTCCACTATTGCCATACACAATCAGCACATTGGAAACATTAACTTCAGCTCAAGCCCCTTCATGGTCATGAAGCAGAGGGATGGATTTGCCTTTAAGTTACATTGGTGGAACTCTGTTGTCTTCACTGGGCTGCACTGGTGTAACTATAGCCAGGATTTGGTGAAAAGAAAATGTTTTATGTAAAGGGTTTACTGAGACGGGGCGGGGGGAAACAGCTGCTTGTTTCACAGAAGGTGCAGATTTAATCAAATTATCAGTATAAAGAAAAATGAGAAATCTTTCAAATGTCAGTTGGAATGTGACAGTAATATCATAAAGATCAACTGGAAAATCAGTTTAATATCATATTCTCTTTTGGGGTTTGTTATCCTGTCACTTCAGAAGAGATCTTCTCCATCTCTACTCCATGTGGCGAGGGAATTCTGTGCCAAAAAAATTAAAATTCCACACAATATTTTAAAATTCTGCATATCGTAGTTGTCAAAATAACACAATAGAATCACACCAGTTTCAATTATTTTGGCAATTTATTTCAAAACACCTGTCAATGAATGTATGTAATACAGACAACAAAAAAGATTCAGGAAACATTTCTTGACACAGATTCTTAACCGCGCCTCTTCATGCGGGACTTTTAGTAAATCATTTAAACTAAAATATATTTCCTGCACCCCTCGGAAGCGGTGCAAAGGCGTGGGGGAGTTGGGTAATGGGGGAACTGAGGGAGAGGAAAGTAATTGCTGGGACAGAGTCTGGGAGTGAACCTCGAGGGTTGTTGGGTGGGAAAAGTATGGAACAGTATTTTTGGTGAGTGAGGGATTGTTGGGGCACCTCCTCCATACAGACCCTGTCTGACCCTTAGCCTCTCCCATTCAGTCAGGCACATGTCCCCTGTGTCCCTGCACCCCCATTCAGCCAGGTAGAGCTGCTTCTGTCACGATATGGCCCTACAACACGCACTCTCATTCAGCCCCTGACTCACTGTTGTCACCCTACTAGCTCCTGTGCCCCTGCCTCACTCCATCCACCCGAGCAGCTCTGTGTCCCCCCCTCCTGTGCCTCCTCACCTGGCTCCATGGGCAGGCTGTTGTGAGGAAGGCAACCACTGCTCCGGCCCATGAGCCTGCTGTCCTCTCTTATGGCATTAGATCAGCACCTGGTGGGTGGAAGATGTAAATGCAGCATGACCCCATTGACGTTTCCCTTCGCCTCCTGATCAGAATCAAATATTCTGTGAGAGGAAAAAAATCTACAGGGGCATTACTTGTGCAGTAGCAAAAAGTTCCCCCAGGAGTAACTGTCATCACTAAATAGACATGTAAAGCCTGGTTTTCAATCCCCTTGCTTATTAAATGTCCAGCTAGATATTGATATGTACAAAGAACCAATTAGCTCACTCAGTCACAGTAACGGGAAGTGTGAATTAGGCCAGGGTACGTGCATTATTTGTGCTGAGCCTAGGATTGAAAAAATCAACCCTCTTCAGTTTTCAGATCTCAGCACATAAATTGCGCGGCCACTGCTAAGGAGGCCTTGCCTACCAAGAAAGCTGAGGTGTCTTGGGGCCCCACTCTTTGGTTAAGGACACATGATGTTACCAGGAAAGTGTATTGCAAGTGCTGCCATTTTGAGACTCCCCAAACCCTCTCAAATAAAAGAAATAGTTCTTATATAACTAGGGTAATGTCACTAGAATGATAGTCTTCAATTCTAGGGGAGAATCATAATTTTTTCTTTGATTGAGGTCCCTGCTCCATTGAGGACCTGCATAGTAATGAATTGAACAAGTTCCTAATGAAAATAGTTTTACCCATTTATGATTAACTCAGAACAAGAAAAGAACCAATAAACCAGGGGAAAGGATGGCACAAGCAGAGCACTGCTGTACTCCAGAGATCCTCAGCTACTGAAATGGCTTCATGAGGCTTCTCTAAATTGTACCTATGTTTATCTGGCCACCAGCTGCAGGATCAGGGAGCCACAAAGATGACATACCACCTCTACCACTTCCCTCAGCTATGGCGCAACATTATGTGCTTCCATGAAGCACTGCACAGCTGAGAATCCATCACTAGCTGTCAAGCTGAGCAGCACAAAATTGGTGCTTAGTCATCTCCTTCCAATCCAGAGGTATTGGGGGTTGATTTTTAAGCCCTAGAAGGGGCACCCCCTCACTCTAATTGTACTTTAATATGAATATTTAAACTGGTTATGTGGATGAATATTAAAAATCAAGCAAATTACAAAATCCAGCAGAACCACAATGTGCATATGCCTGATTGTATTGATATAAGCCTTGTTCCTCCCCACTGCATCCTCTCCCTGCTGTTTGTGACTCTCACAATGTGGAGTATCATCCACAATTTAGAGTTTAAACAGATGCTATGGGCGAGATCCTCAGCTAGTGCAAATCAGGATAGCTCCATTCACTTCTGATTTAAACCAGCTATGGAGTTGTCCATCTTTTTTTGTAATGTATTTGAAACACCTGGCATACTTAGGGCACATTAAAATAATAAATATTAATAATTTAAAATGTCCAAACGTCTTCTAGTGTTGCTTTCCATATTACTTCTAGATGGATGTCTATTTGTTTCTTTTCGTATCCTGGCATGCTGTTTTTGAATAATATGACCAATTATTACAAATTTCTCTCTAGAAGTCACCTTTCTCCATTCAAATAGTTTATTATACAAAGAAACAAAAAAGGGGATGAAATTTGTGAAGTTGTAAACAGGCGTTATGAAATTTGAGTGGCGATAGTGTCTTACAATGAAGAATAATCCTATTCTGACAGTCCATTTCAGAGGACAAAGCATTGCATTTTTATTGCTAGATCCTGAGCTGCAGCCAAAATGTACTTAGTACAACTAAGGAGGAAGATGGAAGTGAAGGTGTCTCTAAACCACTTAGGCAATCCTCAGCCACATCTCAGTTTGGTCCCTAGTGTGATTTAGAGCAGCTTAAGGCTGCTCTAAATTGTTTCTCATGGCCCATAGCCCCAAGAGGCATTACTAGCAGTGGTGGATCACTAGAGTATCAGGACACTCCAGTTATGTCCACTTTCCCCTGGGAACACTCCCTATGCAGAGGAGGGGTGGGGAAATAATGTAGACTGCTGTGCCAACTCTACATCACCCAGCAATTACACAAGGTGATTCCCAAGGATCCATTTAAGCCATTTTCCCAAGTGCTTTCTGCCACCTGAGGCAAACAAAGCAAGCAGAACAGACCCAACAATCTGGCCACACATTTGCAAAGCTATAAGAACTGATCTATTCCACATGAACCAGAAAACTGCTTTTACTCTTTACTCTATACATGTCTTAGCTCAACTTTGAGCAAAAAGCATCTGGTTTATTAAAGGAACTTCCTTCAAATAATCTGTTCAGTACAGACATCTGAATACCCTTGTGGTACCATTATTTCTCATTACAGTTTCCACTACTCCTCAGATGTATGGGTCAATTTAAAAAAGCTGTCTTTTTCTTAATTTTAAGTGTGATGACAGCTCTGTTTGTGTAGCCCATTCATCCCAAGTTGCATGAATTCACCAGTAATGTATTTAAGGAGTGAGTTACAAGCAGCTACAGCATAAGTGATAATAGGCAAGATGAAAAAGAACATGTTATCAAGACTATGAATGGGGTGTTAAAATGCATTCATCTCAAGCCAAAAGGAGTATCAAAATTACAGAAATCAATTAGGAATATTTAAGAAGAACAAGTCTCTGTTTCCCCATCTCCTAGCAGAGGCAGCTTGTAAAATTCACCATGTACACATTTATATATTTTTACGTACCAAAACTTTTCAAACAATTTCAACTTATTTCTCTTCATACTATATGACAGCTAAAAGTCCATGGAAATCAGGGTTATTCAATCATCCAGTCAATCTCCTTGCCAGTCAATGTAAGGTTGTTCTCTATATTTCCTAATGTCAAGTGGAGGCTCTTGCAGCCTATGCACTGTTCATTGTGAAAAGGCATGGCTCTCCAGAGGAAGGTTCCAGGTAGGGGCAGCTGCCATAGGCGCCGACTTCCTCTGTTTCTAGGGGGTGCTCCACCCCCACTCCACCCCAAGCCACATCCCCAGACCACCCATTTACCTCCTGCCCCACCTCTTCCTGCCCCCGCTCTTCCACCTCACCCCCACCACCTCCTGCACACCACCGAACAGCTGATCCATGGTCCTGGAGGCACGGGGAGGAAGGAGGAGGAGCTGATTGGCAGGGCAGCTAGTGGGTAGGAGGTGCTGATCCACAGGGCTGCTGGTGGGTGCTAAGCACCCACCTTTTTTTTTTTCTGTGGGTGCTCCAGTCCCAGAGCACCCATGGAGTTAGTGCCTATGGCAGCTGCTCCAAGAATGACTCTCACTGTATGGCGCATATTCCATCAGTGAGCTCTAAATCAGAACCAGTGGTGACATGAAGGATTTCATTGAACAGTCCTGGCAAACACAGCAGGCGCTTAATAAGACCATTTAAAGCTAAGGTAAGTTACAGCTCTTCACCTACAAGTTGGATCTAGAATCACTACAGAATGTGTGGAAGGGTGATGGACAGAGTGCTATTGTCCTCCAGTCATTCCCAGCTGCTGGAATGGCCACTTGGGAGCTGTGGGAAACTAATATAACCTATAGCAACAAAAAGGGTACGTCCACACTACCCGCCGGATCGGCGGGTAGTGATCAATCTATCGGGGATCAATGTATCGTGTCTAGTGTAGACACGATAAAATCGATCCCCGCTCACTCTGCCGTCGACTCCGGAACTCCACTGTGGCAAGAGGTGGAAGCGGAGTCGACAGGGGAGCGGCAGTGGTCAACTCACCGCCGTCCTCACGGCCAGGTAAATCGACCTAAGATATGCCGAGTTCAGCTACACTATTCGTGTAGCTGAAGTTGCGTATCTTAGGTCGGCCCCCACCCCCACAACCCCAGTGTAGACCTAGCCTAAGACTACTTGAACTTTTTTTCGTAATGGAAAGTGAAACGGTGGCTAAAAGCTGTTTTTAGACCCATCACATTCAGAACTGTGCTGAGCGCAAGAGGGTCAGACCTGAGGATCTGACACACACAGTTTTGTGACTCACAATGTTACTATTTTGGATCTGACACATAGTGGTTCTTGGTCTACTGTTAGTACCTTGGGCAGTAAGTGACATAAAGCAAGTAAAAAACTCTTCATAGTTCCATTTCAGTAAGATACATGAACATGTCACTAACTTTAAGCACATGAGTCGTCCCACTGAAGTCATGTACCTTGATGAATCAGGGCTTGATTCGAGACTAGCTAAAAAAAATTTAGTTTATTGGGTGTGCCTCTATGATTCATCTGTTTGTTTCTTTGTTCCAAAATTTATTAAAGAAGAATTGCATATACAAAAGGGAAACAGGTTTCACAGTTTTGGCTTTGAAGCTGGGAGTCACCCACACAAAACCGACTGAATTTTCAACATGGTGTCCCCCACAGAGAGAAGCTAAGAAACATGATTTTGAGCAATGGCTTTCAGTTCAAAATGAGTTAATTAACAGTTGCTGGCAATAGGCTTTTTATATGTGTTTCAATTAGAGTGAAAATGTGCAAACACTGGATGAGCTAAGGATACTGTATTTCTTTGTTCTGTAGCATAAATACAAAATAAGCCAGTGTTGCTTTCATATTTTCTACAGATCTAATGGCCAGGCAGTTCAGATCCACTTCTGCTCATTTGAAAAGGCTGCCATTGCCACTTGCATTCTTTTCATATTGAATCTAAAATGAATTTGACTATCTATTGCTTGTTCTAAACTCCTGCCTTTATTTTTCCAACCCTATCTGTTTTTAAATTAATAATTTTCACTACCTCATGCAATCTTCTAAATTACTTTTTAGAGTACTGGCTATTAATATTTTAGGTAGCTGTGATGTTTTACTTTATAGTCTTCAATTTTATTTTACATTTCACAGGTTCCTTGTTGCAAACAATCCTATAGGCAATTTTCTCACATTGCAACTATTCCTTGAAAGATATGCTAATGTTGCAAGGCACTTGCAATACTGGGGGTTAAGTTAATCACCCAAAATGAGTTGTATTACTATCAGTGGTGTATAAAGACATCCCATAGTGAATTACTAGCAGACTAGTGTTAAAGCTACTTTTACAAAATACCCGAAGCTGAAGATGGGCAAAAATAAGCATTCATTTCAAAGTCCATTGAGCTAAGGAATCAGTTATTTGTTATTTCTGGGCTTGAAGCTACCTAATATAAATAAAGTGACTGCATTTCCTTTTTAAAAAATATTATTGGGTAAACCCTTGTGGATCATGTAAGTGTCTGTGAAAGACAAATACTGAATGGCAGTTCTTGTCTTTCTATTAATATATTTGTAAAGAAAAGGAACTGCTGGCTTGCTGTCTGTTTAAGGCAAGCTGCATGAAATTCTGGACACCTACAGAGCAAATTGATGTATTATATATACTACATCAGTTAAAATGACACTTGAACAACATCTACAACCTTGATACTTATTTACAAGTAGCCAGGAGGATGTGTATAATAGATATATTTATTCTTTATGCAGTATAATTCTCTGCATGTATTTTATTCTTCCTTTAAATACAGAGAGATATGTTAGGATCCTACAGAGTAAATGACTAGCTGGACATTTCAACATGCCCCTAAAATACCCAAGAGGGTAAACTTTGGCCACAATGCACAGATGCACAGGGTGCACCTTTTCTATAATAGAGTTTTCTATAATAGACACTACTATACTGAAAATGCAACACTTATATTTAGGACTATCCTGCTGCCATCAAACAAAGTGCATCTCTATTCTTGCTGAGCATAAAGGCGCATTTAGTTATGCAGGCTGAAGAACATAGTTAGGCTCCTGCCGGCCCTGATTTTTATTGGTTGCATCGTGTGCAATGTCACAGTGCTGTTCTGTATGGACAGTAGATTAAGGAGTTTTAGAGAGCCTTAATCTGTTCTGTCAGAAGGGTACTTTCTCAGCAGACCGACTGCTTAGAAACAAGCAGAGGTAAATTCAGGGCTGCATTTTAAAACAGCAGTAGAGCAGTACTTATAATGATCTAGATTTCTCTTTCTTGTCTGGAAAAAAATTGAAATAGGATTTAGTTACATTATAGTGAGATGCATTTTTATGAGGACAAATATATTTTGAAGCACAACTTAGTTTACTTGAAAAGATGGGGAGCATGAGGGAAAAGGTTTACATGGAACATAGTATTTATTTGCCATGCATATTTGATATGAGTTCATTAAATACGCAATAGAAGTGTCAACATAAAGTGCTGTTTAGATCCTACTATAAAAACAAACTGCATTGGTATTAAAATTGCAATGCACTAATCTGTGGTTAAATACAAACCTTATTTGCTATATGGCAAAGAATTATTTTGTTGACTATTGTTAAATAACCATATACTTAGCCTAATTTAATTTGCTCTTCATTTGTAAAGTCTGATAGTCAGTGTAATTGGCACTTTTACATACCATCCATTTGCCACTATATGGATTTTTCCTCTCACCCATTGACATTCAATCATTAACAATTATCACCAGCATGTGCATAATTTAAAAGTATTTTCTCAGGCTCTCTGGACCATTGCCAATCCTTCATACAAAGAGGGGGGAAAGGGTGCATCTCTTCAAGGATTTTTTTTTCGTATAACATACATTCATCTGACTGAGCCATAGCATACAAATATATTCAGTGGTAAAATAGTGTTTTGCAAGATGGAGGGAAACTTCTCTGAGATTTGTGATTTAGAGGTTTGAGTCTAAATATGGTTACACTGTTTTTTTACTGGCGTAACCATGTTGACTTCCTTGGAGTGACTTCTGAGCTAACCTCCATATGGCCAAATAATATCAGTGTTATTTTTTCAATAAAGAAGAGTATTCGGTAAAAAAAAGAGTAATGTAACATTATTTATGATCAGTCATTTTACATTTCTCATAGTCCCTCTTCAAATTACAATATTCCCCATTCTTCTTATTCCCTCTCCTCTCCCATAGCTTCATTGCAACAGTCTGTTCCTACTTCTCTAGTCTTCTCCACTTTATTCTCTGTGGGAAGGATGGTAAGACTTCTCAAGCAAGCCTGAGACTTTAAAAATATGCTTTCAATAGTAGCCATTAGAATCACACAGAAGACCCATATTGCTTGTGATAACAAAGGATTCAGAAGATATGTTGGTACCTGTGATTAACAGGTAAATGTACTAATATAGAATAAAATGGAAGCAGTGTTTTATTTTTTAAAGAAGTGCCTTTCTCAATAGTTTTGTATTTTTATTTTTAAATAATTGGTTAATGCTACAGTGAAGAGGAACTTAACTGGGAAGGCAGTAGTATAGCAGAAAGGGATCTGGGGGTTATAGTGGATCACAAATTACTCCTGATGGAATTCTGCGCCTAAAAATTATGCACACAATATTTTAAAATTCTGCAAATTTTATTTGTCAGTAAATAAATGTGGCTCCAGCATAGCAGCAGGGAGCACAGGTCACTGGCTGCATTGAGGTGGGAGATCACCCTGAAGCCCCCACTTCCCCCCAGTACGGGGACTCGGCATGAGGCTGCACCTGACTCTGACACAGTGCAAGGGCCGGGCCTGCCCCAGAAACACTCTGGGGCCCCGCCCCTCTGCACAGATGCACCAGGTGTGGGTAGGCAGGCTCAACCCAGCGGGATCCAAGTGTGGATGGGCTTAACGTGGGGGGATCCAGGTGTGAGGTGAGAGGTTTCTTTGTGGAGCAGTCTGGGTGCAGGTAACTCAGTGGGAGACTGGATTCACAAGGGCTTGTTGGGGGGTTGTGGGTACAGGGGCAATGGACTTTAAAGGAGGGTCCAGGTGAAGGTGGTTGGGGCTCAACAGGGGGGTCTAGGTATGGGGAGATGGGGTTTGGTGGGGGGTCTGGGTGTGCAGGGCTCAGTTTGGGGTCCGGGTGCTGGGGGAGTTTGATGGGGTGGGGGTCCATATGCAGCTGGTTGGGGCTCAGTGGGGAGGGGGTGTGGGTGTAGGGGGCTCATTGCGGGAGCCCAGATGTAGGGGGTAGTGCTTGTCAGGGTGAGGGTTTGATGGGCCTGCTTAATGGGGGAGCCCCAGCTGCTGCTAAGGGAATGCCTCATGCCAGGATCCTGCTTCCCCCCACGATTCCCCTATCCCGTTTTCTTCCCCATCTCATCCCCCTCCCCACTGTCCGATGCCCCATTCACCTCCCCTACCGCATTCCCCTCCCCTTGTCCTATTCCACCTACCTTTGTTCCCCAATACCTATTTCCCCCACCTGCTCAGCCTCCCTTCCCTCATTTTCCTCCCCAGCCCGACCGCGGGCACTCACTGCTGCACAGAAAACAGGAAGGCTCCCAGCACACAGAAGGGGACCATGATTGGCACTAGGACCCAGGAGGTGGCGTTCAGCTGGTGTTCAGTTCAGAGTCAGTGGAGCCAAGATGCAGCCTCCTGCAGCTGGGCAGCTCTGCACTTGCAGAAAGGGGGAAGCGGGGGCAGTAGCACATAATCCAATTGCCCCCCATGTCTCGCCTCCCTTTGGGAGGAACAGTCCCCACACACAACTGCACCCATGGTCATCCCCAACCCCCAGCATGGCTTCCCTTTGCTTCCCTGCTGTTTTCTGCAGGGAAGCACAGGAATTCTGCAGGAGGTGGGGGCATTTTCTGTGAGTGCGCAGTCCCACAGAATTACCCCAGGAATAAAAATGAATGTGAGTCAACAATGTGGTGCTTCTGCAAAGAAGGCAAATGTCATTCTGGGAAGTATTAACAGGAGTGTTGCATGTAAGACACTGGAAGTAATTGTTCCACTGCTTGGCACTGGGGAATACTGTCTCATTCTGGGTGCCGTGCCACACTTGAAGAAATATATGGACAAACTGGAGGGAGTCCAGAAGAGATCAACAAAAATAAGAGGTTTAGAAAACATGATCTGTGAAGAAAGGTTGAAAGAATTGGACATATTAAATCTAGAGAAGAGAAGACTGAGGGGCAGACATGGTAACAGTCTTCAAATATGTAAAAGGTTTTTACAGAGACTATGGTGATCAATTGTTCTCCATGTCCACTGAGGGTTGATCAAGAAGTAATCAGCTTAGTTTGCAGCAAGGGAAATTTAGGTTAGATATTAGGAAAACTTTCAAACTATAAAGCTAGTTAAGAACATGTGGAATCCATGTCACTGGAGGTTTTTGAAAACATTTGTCAGGGATGGTCTAGGTATAGCTTAATCCTGCCTCAGTGCACAAGGATGGACTAGGTGACCTCTTGAGGCCCATTCATGGTCTCCTTTTCTAGGATTCTATTATTCTATACATAGACGCCGACTCTGTGGGTGCTCTGGGGCTGGAGCACCCATGGGGAAAAATTAGCGGGTACTCCACATCCACCAGCAGCCCAAGCTCCCCTCTCCTCGCCACCTCCTCTCCCCACGTGCTTTCCCTACCTCTCCACCTAGCAGCTGTTTGGCAGTGCTTAGTACTTTCCAGGAGAGAGGGGGAGGAGCAGGGGAGGAGGCGAAGAAGAGGTGGGGCAGAGGCGGGGACTTCGGGGAAGGGGGTGGAATGGGAAGGGGGCAGAGACTTTGGGGAAGAGGTGGAATGGGGCTGGGGTGAGGGCAGTGCAAGGGTGGGGCCAGGTGCAGTGGGGTTGAGCACCCACCAGGCAGAGGGAAAGTTGACACCTATGATTCTATATCAATCTGTCAGATAGATAAGCAAGACTCTGGACAAACATTGGATTAGGTCTTGTGTGGAAAATGTTCATCTCTGGCAAAACATATACCCACAAAAAATGGGGAAAGAAAAGAAGTACTGGTCTAAATATTCATGGAGGAGAAAACAGCTAAAAGATAGCATATTGTACATGGTGAGTTCATTACATCCTTCATTAAAGATTATAATGAAAAACAGACTTTAATAGTAAGCTATCATTCAAAATAATTAGACAATTAGATGAAATACCTCATTAAATAATGAGACTTGTGTGATATGAACCACTGATGGTTATTATTTTCCATTGTAAAGTACATGAGTTGCCATTGGTCATGTATAGCTCCCTGTCACTGTGTCGTGGGCTCTACTTGCGGTTTTTCCTCTGTGTAGGGAGTGGTGCAGGGCTGCACTGTGCCAGGAGAGCACGGCGAGGTGGTGTGACTCTGGGAGGAACAGTACCTCTGAGAGTGTCTGGCATGCAAAGGACACATGCCTACTGCAACACCCCTTCAAATGGTACAGCAGCATACACCCCCCCACACACCCCCCACAGCATGGCTATGTGCCTCTCTGTATGGTGTACTTTGCACGCCAAGGATTCTCACTAGCATGGTGCATCGCTATGTTCAGGAACGCCCAGAGACTGCCTTTGTAACTGGCTTATGTTTAGGAAGCATACAAGGCATTAGGAAGGCTCCTTGTTCCACGTACCACATAAAGGTTAATCACAGTCTGGCCTCATGCTAGCTAACAGAAGTATATTTAATTCCAATGGTTGTTACACTGTAGTTGTGTGAATCTGCATTAATATTGTACTATTATAAAAGATGTGAGCCTTCAGCTCTGACAACAGCTTCATGGGAAAGTATTTCTCTAGACTTTCCTCTTGGCTTGGTCACATGCAGCCCATTGAGCTGTGACAAGGAGTGGGGTTGACCTACTTCAGTCCACAAGAGCTAACCAAATGGGGGGTTAACCATTAGAAGAATGGCTGAGCCTAAGGTCATTTATCATTTAAGAATACATAATTTGCCCAAGTGCATTCCCTAGGGCTTCTAGGGATTGCTATGGGATGAACTAGAGAGTCTACAGCTGTTTTGAAGAGAGTGAAAATCAGGACTTGTAGGAGAAGACTAGTATTATTAAACAATATGAGTTAAAAGTTCTACAGGGGATATATAATTGTTTTGTGTAACTCATAGAAAAGATTTCTTGTCCTCCATTCTCTTTGATAACCAAGATTTAATAATGTTATTTTTGTTTGTTTAAACAGCAATTGTTGAGATTTAAATGGTGGCGGTGCATGAATGTCTGCTGATAGCTGCCATTTTGGAAGCAACACCGTTTGTTTTTTAACAAACAATTTAGGCCAATTTCTGCTCTCGGATATACCAGGCTACTGACCTGACTTGTATACATTTCTTTGCATTTACACAGGATTAACTGGGAGCAGAATTTGGCACTTTGCCAATATGTTCAGACTTGTCCTACATAGATCCAGAATGTCAGTTAGAAATAGTGTGAGCTTTGTCATTTTAAAATTATTTTAGTGTCCAAAGCAGGCAAAGCAAAATGGTCCTCTAAAAGAACATACCACCTGCCAGTGTTGATCTAACGAAGCAAGAGTTTCAATGCCATTTGAAACCAACAGACATATATTTGTGTGCTTCCATATCTCAAACAGCTCATCAAAACTGTATGAGGGGACAGGGAGAAAACCATTATTATTAGGCTGAGGCCAAACATGCCAAGTTTTAGCCTGAGAGGAATTTGTATCCTGAAGTTATAAGCCACTGAAAATAGGTGTTTATAATAGAAGTGCCATCTTACCCTTATCTATAGTGGCACTACTGCTTTGCTATAATATCCTGTCTCCTAGCATCTGTGAAATTGTAATCTGTCCTATAGCTGGTAACTGAGGAGAAGATGAAACCAAGGGACATGCTCTGAACTGCCTTAATTTATCTGCACTAGTTTTTTTTTACTGACATGCAGAAAGGAATGGTGAGCAGAGGGGCCTGAAGTCAGACAGCTGAGTGCCTTGGACATGCCTGAGAGAAAGCTAAGCAAGACACATGATGAGCATGTGCATCAGTCACCAGATTTTGCTTTTATACCTCAGTCTGTTTTTAACTTTTTCATTTTACATAGCAGACATGGAAACAAAAATGTTTCTGATTTCTGGAGGTTTCATCTGCAATATTTCTCTTTCAGCCCAGTGGCGCTAAGAGAAATTCAGTATATATAGAACCTAAAGATGCTATCTCTGCAAGTTCTCTACACTGTACAACATCAATGTCACCACTCTACCAACACAATAATAGTGCTGTAGTGTAGTATAACAATAATTAATTTCTCTTCAATTATAGCCTATGACAATATCAGTTGATAGGCATGATATGATAGGCATGTCACATAAACACAGCTTTTGTTATGCGGTGTTATAAAGTATTTGTTTTATGACTACTCAGTCATTTCCAGTTACTGAATCAGATATCCTGTTCCCTGTCTTTACATTCAGTGCAGCTGTGGTTGACTGTATCTTTAGTAGTCTGACACAATAGTCATTTTTCGGGATAGCCATGTTCATACCCATTTTGGTCACTTTTCCACTAACATTCATGAAGAAGAGGTTTTTGTCTCCCCAACTGTTGTAGAATGGGATTCTTACAGTGATTACCTATATTCCCTTGTGAAACTGTGTGTTTGTACAAATGAGGGTACTGGCTATTTGGTAGAGCTTTCAGTGTGGAGCTTTGGCACAGGGCCTACATCTCCAAGAGCATCTCACAGCTGGGCCTGGGTTCTGTTCAAAACCAGATGAAACTTGTTGCTCTTGATTGAGTTTTGTTTTGCATCTGAGAATCTGTTCAGAGAAACACTTCAAACTGATATGATTCCAAATGGAAGAAAGGAGTTGGCACAACACACCATTATCCAGAATCACTGACTTTAACACTGCTCCACCTACCATCTATTTATGTAACTGGTTTCAGTTCATTTCATGTGCATCACATGGAACTGCTTGGGTGAAGGGCCAGAGTGGCTTTCTTCTGGGCATGATGCAGTTCAGCTTTTACACAGCCCTTCTAGTCTCATTCTTTCAGAAATCATCCTTGTTAATACTCAGCTTTATCCTTGTTTTACCTTCAATGACCTTGTATTCATCCTTGTATTCACCTAGAGTTCTGTGAGCGCTGCCATCCCGGCTGGCACAGATACAGGACTGGCTACCAAATCATTTCTTAAAACTCCAACATCACCAAGACTTCTGCTAATTGTGGTCTCTATAATGGGCATAAAACAAAAGCCTGTATCTGGAGGGGAGGGCTGTGAAGTCTGACCACCCCAGTCTATAAGGCACTAGCCTGTGTCAGGGAGCGTAAGGAGTCTGACCACCCCAGTAAGAATTCAACGTGGTTCAAGGAACCCTTTTGAGTTGGGCAATACCACTGGGGCACTAGCCAGGAGCCAGTCCTTGCACACAACTGAGTGCAAGCACTGAATTTTGATTCATACATTCCAAAGCCAGAAGAAACACAGGCCACAGAACTTCTCTAAAATACTTCCTAGAGCATATATTTTAAAATCTTGATTTTAAAATTGCCATTGATGGAGAATCCACCAGGGGCATGATAAATTGTTCCAAATGGTTAATTACCCTTGCAATTAAAAATTTACACCTTATTTCCAGTCTGAATATGTCTAGCTTCAATTTCCTGCCACTGGATTGAGTAATATCTGTGTCTGCTAGATAGAGTCCCCCATCCTGTAAATATTGCCTACATTCTTTATTCCTAGTTGCTAGCTGTACTAATATGCATATTGTTTGCTTGCAGTCCAAGGTACCAAGCAATCCAGATCTCTCTGTATAATGACCTGACCTCTTCATTATTTACCACTCCCCCAATTTCTGTGTCCTCTTTAAACTTTATCAGAGATGATTTTATGTTTCCCTCCAGATCACTGATTTAAAAAGTTAAATAGCATAGGGCCAAGAACTGATCCCTGCAGAATCCTACTAGAAACACTCCTGTTCTGTGATGATTCCTCATTTACAGTTGCATTTTGTCATGTGGTACCATGTCAGACACCTTACAGAAGTCTAAGTATATTACATGGATGCTTTCACCTTTATCAACCAAACTTGTAGTCTCATCAAAAATAGATATCAAGTGAGTTTGGCAGGATCTATTTTCCATAAACCCATTCTGGTTGACGTTAATTATATTACTGTCTTTAAATCTTTAGTAACCAAGTAGTATCAACTGCTCCACTATCTTGCCAAGGATCAGTGTCATATCAACAGGCCTATAATTGCCTGGGTCATCCTATTTACCCTTGTAAATATTGACGCAACATTAGCTTTCTTCCGGTCATCTGGAATTTCCCCAGTGTTCCAAGACTTATTGAAAGTCAACATTATCAGTCCAGCGAGCTCCTGAATCAGCTCTTTTAAAACTCTTGGAGGCAAGTAATCTGGACTTGCTGATTTTAAACAGGTCTAACTTTAGTAGCTGCTGTTTAACGCCTCCCTGATTGACCTTTGTACTGCAGATGGAATCTGTGCAGGAGTCAGCCACAACCTAGCCTTGTGGCAGCAATTGCTCTAGATAATACGTTCTCTTTTAATAGTATAGCTGGTTGAAACTTTTTTAACCAGGTTTTTTACAAAAAAAAATTGCCAAGAATTATGAACATTATAAAAATAGTTTTAAATTGTCATAAATGTTATTGAATGGTTATAGACATTTTTCTTTTATAAGTAAAGTGGCAACCCGTTTGATGATAGTTTTAATTAAAATTTTGGAATTAAAAAAAATTGAAACTTATTTTACAAAATAAATATAGTCCATATCAAATCCTCTGAAATGGGAATATGTGGTATCTACATGACATTGGGGGAGAGACAGTGTAGTGAGAGATGGAGGAATAGTTTTTGTTCTTGCTAAAGTTTTGGAGAGTGTAACTCTTAGCCCATTTGAAAAGGACATGTGTATTTCTTGGACATGGATAGTATATCAAATATTGTTCTATGCTACACGTGTATGGATTGTAACGTTTAAAAGGGGCCACTTTTATATTAGAAAACATATGAGTCAATATATGATCTTCCATGTCTCCATTATATAAAACATACACTATTTGTATAGCACTAATATACAAGTTTTATGTTTTGTTCCACTTGAGAAAGATGTTTCAGGGACAGGTTTCCTTCCCCAGGGCTGTTTGTAAGAGCTGAATAGGAGCTTCCTACATCACGGATACAAGTGAAAGGGCCTGTCTGTAATGTCTCAGTATTCCATTAAGTTGGACAGTTGTTGCTTGTTTAAAACAGGCTGCTGTGCAGAGGAAGCCCTTGCTGCATTGCAATAGAGCATTCCAGGCTGAAGTGGCAGCTCTGGAAACAACAGTTGGAGAGGGGAGAAGAACGAGAGCTGTGCAGAGTAATAAGGTCTGTGTTCTCCTTTGCCATTAGGGTAACAGTTGCTTGGGATTTGAAAGAGTTGTGTCCCCCTCATCTCCCTCTCCCCCCCCCCCCCACTACACTATAAAGAAACTAACAAAAAGAGCCAGGGGTAGAGAAGTGTGGAGTCATTAGTGGCAAGCAGCCAAGGCAGACAGAACAAGAATACAGGGTAGGCATAGTTTAATTTAGAAGCAGATTTTAGTTCTCTGGTAAGGGAAGGTGAAGCAGGAAGGCACATTGGGAAAAAAAAGTCATTAACTAATAGAAGAGATTAGGAAACTGTGCTGTTTTGTTAATTAAGGACCTGATTCTACCAACTTTACTACTTGGTGTGAAAATCAGGCTCTGAAGTACCTAGAAGGATTAAATAAGCGAAAGACGTTACTTAAAGGAAGGACTGGCACCATCCAATTTCCAATGTCTCGGGTCTGTCAGTTAGTTTTGATTGGACACATTTGGTGCATGGTAGTATTTTCTGCACCCTGATTGGTTTATAGCGTGAATATCCTGTGAATGGCTTGCCAACTACAGAACCAGTTTCTCCTCCCTTGGTTTTCACACCTCAACTGCTAGAACAGGGCCTCATCCTCCCTGATTGATCTAACCTCGTTATCTCTAGCTTGCTTCTTGCTTGCTTATATTTACCTGCCCCTGGAAATTTCCACTACTTGCATCCGACGAAGTGGGCATTCACCCACGAAAGCTCATGCTGCAAAACGTCTGTTAGTCTATAAGGTGCCACAGGATTCTTTGCTGCTTTTACAGAACCAGACTAACACGGCTACCTCTCTGATACTTAATCTGTTGTGCACCTCCTCAATATCCTTTCTGCTGTATACTATACATTGCACTGTATGCTAGGCTCCTCCCACTCACAAGTACAGGAAAGCAAGGCAACATGCTAAAGAGCTTGGAGACCTTTGTATTTCATATCTATTATGCTGAAAGGTTTCAGAGTGGTAGCCGTGTTAGTCTAGTTGTATCAGCAAAAACAACGAGGAGTCTTTGTGGCATCTTAGAGACCAACACATTTATTTGGGCATAAGCTTTCATGGGCTAGAACCATAGGCACCGACTCCATGGGTGCTACGAGGGGGGGGGAAATTGGTGGATGCTCTGCACCCACCGGCAACTCCCCACCCCGCCCCCCCACCCCAGCTCATCTCTGCCTCCGCTCCACCTCCTCTCCTGAGTGCGCCGCTGCGTCCTGCTTCTCCCCCCTCCCTTCCAGCACTTGTGCCGCTAAACAGCTGTTTCGCACAGCAAGTGCTGGGAGGGAGGGGGGAGGAAAAGGAATGCGGCATGCTCGGGGAAGAGGCAGGGATTTGGGGAAGGGTCCAATAGGGGCAGGGATGACCAGACATGCCAAACCCTCAAAAAAAAAACAAGGCAGAAATTGGGCTTGTTTTTGGCTTAATTGGCTGGTGAGTTGCTTGTTGGCTAGTTTTTGGCTTGTAGCTTGTTGCTTGTTTGGCTTGTAGCTTGTTGCTTTTTTTATTTTTATTGGCTCCGGGCAAGCAGGGGCAAGGGGGGAAGAGAGTTAGGGGTGCCCAGCAGGCCCACCACAGTCCCAGACTGCACACTGGGGAGATCTAGTCACATACAGTGTTGGGGTTCTTAGGGATTGGCTTGTTTGGGCCTTGTTTTGAAATAGGATAAGCTTGATTTTTGACTTATTGCGAAAGTCAGGGTGCTTATTTACCGCATGAAAGTTGGCAACTGTGCTCCTGACATCTATTTTCCAATTTGCTAGCTGCAGCTAGCTAAACTGTACCAGGGATGCTGGAACAATTTTTATAATGTGGGGACAGGGGGGATGCTCAAAGCAGAAACCATGTATTTGGTTGTTATAACTAGTTCAAGCCAGGGGGTGCTGCTATACTCCCAACACCCCTAGTTCCAGCATCCCTGAATTGTACTGTCTGACCCTTACCTCCCTTTTCCTAGCATAAAAGGACCAGACACCTAAGAGGCCATAGACCTGAACATTTATAAATGTACAATTCCATTCAGAAAAAAGTCTGAGTGGGTTCAAATTTCCTATACTATTGGTAGTTAAGAAAATAAGTCCATACACTTTCCTTTGCAAAATTGCACTCCCTGCATAAATAATATTTAGATAAATGGATTCCTTGTCCAACATGCTTGTTTTCTAACAGTTGTTAGGACAACTCACAGCAGTTGCCATCCAAATTGGCCCTAACTCGTATCACCCATGCACTTTACTGCATTTCCTGACACTTGTCTTTTGTCCTTTATCCAGATGTCCTTCGTTACAGAGATAATTCTGTGAACAGGTGCACTAATGCCTGGAAATACCAACTGAAATTCAAGAAATAAATTAACTTATGGGAAGAATTAATCTTTTTTATTTTATTTTATTAGCTTCTAATGAATTGCATCCTCTTTGACACAAACACTTTTCCTAGCTATTGAGTAATATATGTTCATATTGCTGACGTTTGACATTAAGGCCACACTTTCTAATAAATAGGCACAGGACTGCATGCAAAAAAAAAAAGAAAGAAAAGAAAAGAAAGAAAGAAAAACACTTGTCCTGTGGGCACACCTTAACATTCAATGTGGCTTTACTTTACAAGTTTCAACAATGTTAAAATGAGGGATTCTTCTAGGACTAGTAATATCCATAGAATTGGAATGAAATGTTTTAAGAGCACCCACTGTATATTTACACAAACTGGACAAGTGCACATGTAATGATGATTAGATGCCTAACTAGGAACTTGGATGCACAGTTAGCTAATTTCCATTCCAGTTGGGGTAACTGTGTGTAAATATAGATGTAAGGGTATGTTTTGTGCATAACAGCTGTCCTAAATCTCTTATTTAGCCCCAGAGACCTTAACTTCAGCATCAAACAGAACTAAGCAAATCCTCAAATTTAAGGTTTCAGAGTAGCAGCCGTGTTAGTCTGTATCCGCAAAAAGAACAGGAGTACTTGTGGCACCTTAGAGACTAACAAATTTATTTCAGCATGAGCTTTCGTGAGCTACAGCTCACTTCTTCGGATGCATAGAATGGAACACACAGACAGGAGATATTTATACATACAGATGATAGGGAATTTGCCAGACCCACCCATAGGGTCAGACGCAGACTGCATCCTAACCCCTGCCTTTCAGGCCCAGGCCTGTTAGCAAAACCCAATTGCTATATAGAACAAAGGTTAACTTCTGCAAAACTTGTTTGTCTGTATAAGGGGCACGAGGGGGGGGGTGATGAAGAAACCAGAGAAAGGGGAACTGAGGGAAGCTCAGCTAGAATGCGACAAGAGCCTTATCCAATGCAACCGCAAAGGAGGGGTCTTAAAGGCAGGCAGACTACCAACGAAAACCTCATTTGGGATAATAACAGGAAAAACCCTAGATGGTGAGGGGCAGTGACAGGCTCACTGAAAGTAAGAAAGTATGCCAAATAAGGAGTTAATAAAGTATAATGTGTGTGATGTGTAATTATGCTTTGTGGTTTTAGCCTTTATAAGCTTGGTGAAAATCTGTTAAAGACAAGGCAGCTACCCCCCCTTCTTTGCGTGGGGCTATGCTGACCTTCCCTATATGCATATTTGTATTCTAATAAAGGTGCCTTAGGCTGTGTCTGACCCAAAATCAACGGTGTGGTTAATTTTTCCACAACACAGAGAACATGAAAAGGTGGAAGTATGCATACTTCCACCTTTTCATGTTCTTTGTATGTATAAATATCTCCTGTCTGTGTGTTCCATTCTATGCATCCAAAGATGTCCTCAAATTTAAGACTCCCACATTAAACTGTCCTTGCGGAAATGTTCTTTGAAAAAATCAGCTTGGTTATTGTTTGTCATATTTTCCATGTTCAGCAAATTAGTTAACCAGTAATTAAGGATATGTCAGACCTGTGTGAGTCTTTCACAATGAAACCTGAAACCATCTCTGCTTAACTAGTTGCTTCCGTGTTTCAGGCTGAAAAAACAGCAGAGATTTCAGCAAGACCTGAGAGCTATCAAAGTGAAACTTTACACCCTCTTCTTATAAGCACTGAGATTTTTGAGACTGAGATTCATGGTTTCTGACCAGACTTGTGGCAGTTGGTCAAATGAGATAAATGAACCCTTATTAGCCAGGATATATAGATACAAAATTACACGCGAGTCAGAGTTTTACCTTAGCAAAACTGGGTTCAAAAATCAAGGGAAGCAGAAAATATAGGAGCAGAAGCTGACAAACATATTCATTGAAATTCATGACCAGTGAAATTGATAAATTTCACATAACTAGTGTGTACCATTTCCAGGCACTTTCAAACTGATAGTCCAAGTCCTTCACTTTTCCAGAAGTTAGTTCTTTAAATTAACTCTCTACATCGTAAGAACAGCCATCTCCTTTCTCAGTAGTTAGTTTTAATCATCTTCATTATCCCCCTAATTCTCTTGCTAAAAAAAATTGCTTTTCCACGTCCAGCTTGCCTACTGAGAAACTGCTTGTTTGCTAGCTGAGAACTAAAGCCAGAGCTCAGGATATTGATCTCAGAAGAAATTACTGAGGATTGTGGGATATTTTGCTTCTGACAAGAAGAATGACTGTATGGCCTCAAAAGATGCATAATTCTTTCTATAGCATGCATTAGTGATAATCAGTTTGCGTTGCTATGGTTCAGTAGAAGTCAGCACTGAACTTCACAGAACTCTTTCAACCTTTCCTCTCTAACTGTGTAATGTGAAAGTAACAATAAATCTTGTTGACAATTACTTCCACATCTATTGGCAGTCAGTCAGCTGCAGGGTGAACAGTATTGTGCATAATATGTGCAGCACAGCCAACACCCATTAACTATCTCCATAGTTTCTCCTATGACTTATATAACATGTTATTTTTCCCCAGCAAGGAGCCATTCGAAATGTTGAATTAGTAATATTAGCATGAAATACTACTAATTTGTTAGACAGACTGTGTTTTTTCCATAGCACTTGCAGTTGGGTCTGATAACTGCTTTGCAGTTCGGCAGAGCAAAGATGAAAATTCAAATACTTTTGTTTAGATAATTTGTGTACGAGTAAAACAGGCATTGTATCCATTATGTGTCTACAAAACATATGCTTAATTCAGTCCCTATTCAGCAAAGCATTTGAACACTTGCCGAACTTTAAGCATGTGCTCAAGGGCTTTGCTGAATAGGAGCCTAAAACAGCTAGGACCATGGTTTCTTTTCTTTTTTTCCCAGAAGGCATGGTGTAGTTTTCAGAGGGAAGGGGAACAGGGTCTTAGGTACAGCCTTGTTTTCAAATTTATTGACAAATTTAAAGTGTACTCAAGAAGAGTAATTAAAGTTGGATATGTATCTCTTGTATATCATGCACTTATTGCCTATGTGCAGTTTTCATTGGCATAAGGTGGAGGAAGAAACTAGTGCAGAACATGAAACAGAAATATACACAGTGGATCATAGAGGAAAGTTTTCCCCACAATGTTCTAATCAATTTTATCATGCAATTCATATAGGCAAATGATTAAACAAAAAGTTTCTTTCACTTCATGAAATCTCTTTTTCACTTCAGTTCATGTTTCGTCGGGTATTTTAAATGAATGTTAAATAGAGAATAAGGGATGGTAGTGCTAAAAATATCAATATCGTTCAACAATGCAGAACTCACTGGAGGTCAACAGCAACCTGACCCATTTAGTAGAAAAGGTGGCAGAATCCACATGAAGCGGCTGGGGGATGGTTACAAGCAATGATCTATGCCACCATGATCAAAAATTAGGGGGGAAGCTTGTGATATTATGCCTAATTAATCAAGGGGTTTAGTCCACATCTGCACATCAGTATTTTTTCTCCTGGAAATTTAATTTAGCACAATATTTAAACTAGTCTGTAAAACCATGATTGGGGGACTTGGGGCCACCACTGTGAGGAAATCTCATGAGGCTGCCAATGGTATCCTTATCTAAAATCCTTATCTTAAATTATGTGTCTGTCAAGATGGGAGAAGCCAGAGAGGGCAGCAGCACGAGCAGCTTAATTGCTGTCTTATGTGGTTGCCAGCAGTGTTACAGTTAGGCTAGTGAATCAGCCCTAGGCTCTGGGGCAAGAGATTCAGTGAGATCCATGGATCCTTTCTGGCTTAGCAGCCAGTGTCTTTTATGCTGACAGCAGAGATGTTCATGGATTATGATACAATTTGAGGATTGCATTCTGTGTTGCTCTTCAACCTTTTCTAAAATTCATCTGTCCAAAACTGCACTGTCATTCATTATGCAGACCTTGGGTGAAACAAAACGGAAAATGGAACAAAAGCACCATTTAATAGCTAGCCCAGGCGACTGGGAGTCAAGACTCCAGTTTGTCACTGTCTCACACTACCTGACTTTGGGCGAGTCACTATGGCAAACATTTAGATAGCCGGCAATTTCATCACCGGCTATCCAAAACTGGACACCTAAATCTATATTTAGGCAACTAAATAAAATTGCCTGATTTTCAAAGGTGTTCACTACCACAACTCTCACTGAAGTCAATGGGCAAGAAAGGTGCTTCTGAAAATCAGGCCATCTTTATTTAGGCTCCCAATTTTGGCCTTAATCTCTCTTTCTCTCTTGATATAGCTGTAAATGATAACAATATTTACTGCTTAGAGCTTATAGTCAATAGATCTTAGCTGGATCTCACTTTGAGATCCTCCAGTTAATATTGTCATGTAATGCTACCATTATTAGTACATTAGGTACTATTTATTTCTCTTCATTTACTTGAGATCAAATCACAAGAGATGAAAGATACCATTGTAGCAGTGAAGCATGCTGATAAAAGCCATAATGCGCGCAAGAGTTTTTGTTTTTTATTGAACTAAACCCTATGTTTTATCTTTTGCTCAGTTCCCACCCTGTGTTTTACCTTCCTCATGAGGCTTACAAAAAATAAGATTACAGTACACACCATAAGCGTCATGTTCATGTAATATTTTCCCCCATGAAAGAGAAACTGTTGTTTTAAACCTTTCAACAATCAGAGATTATTGAAATACTAAATTACTGGCACACAAGAGGACTAGATGATTGTTTTTCCACATTTACAACACAAACCAAATGATGGATTGAAAAAAACCAACAACCCAGCAACAAATATTTTGAATCTTGGTTATCAGGGAAAGAAGCCTGATGTGAACAAAAGAGGGACCGCGATTCGGGAGGGAAATAGACCAGCAAATGGAAGAACAACTGCATTAAAAAAATTTAAAAGCCTTTGTCAGCCTCAAAAAGAGAAACAGACTTAATTATTATTTTCTGTTTATTCCCTTTTGGGAGCTTTATCTCAAACTATAACTTACAAAGAGCAATTAGAAACAAATGGCACCCAGCATGAATACTTCTCTGGCGGTTTGATTGTCTCGTCCTTGGCTCTTACATCAGCACAGCGATGCATTGCCCATTGGAAGCCAGCATGACTAGCAGCGGAAAAGACACACCGTGCGGTGATTTAAACCTATGGCTTTCTTTGTCTGCTCCATACAGAATTGCAACCTGGACAATGGTATCACTCCATTAAAATAAAGGTTTTCCTCCAATGGAACCAGGATATATTAGTTAGATTATTCTGCAATTCATGGAAAAGGGTGGAGGGAGGATGCAAATAATTTCCTAGAATAATCCAGAGAATTACCTTATGCCTCTAATATAGATCGCCTGGGAAATAATTTAAAAGCATTTTAAAATCTCCCATTTTCTATTATGAGCCTTTGGATTTCTATGGTTTGAGAGAGAGGAAACATTGTGGCATAGAAAACTAATTGCAAAACATAAAAAATGCTTGAGTCTAATGGAATGAATCAGGCAGAAAGTAAAGATTTCCATACAGAAAGATCAATGTTTGGAATGGAAAATTCAGCTTTTACCTAAATGTCTTCCTCTCAACATCTTTGTTATAGATTCTCTTTGTTCCTCTTAGTTTACTAATTAGCAATGATTTTTCTAATGCCCCCTACACTTGCTTAATTTTGTCTAACTCAACAGCAGGGGGTTGTGTAATAATAATTCACATAGCAGTGTTGATGATTAAAATCCTTTCATTAACATGGTACCTTAAAGATAATGAATGTGAGGCATTTAGCTAACTCAATCTCTGGGCTCAGAAAGACAGTTTTTTACAAAATAAATAAATAAAAATCCTTGCACAGATTAGCCGGTGCCAGCAGAACAAATGAGATCTTTGTTTGGGTGTATTACTAACACAAAGTCATACAAATCAAAGAGCATTTATTATGAATACAATGATATAGCATGCTTCTTTTGACAAAAGAATCCTAATAATGTACTTGAAGAATGCAAAACAAGCATTCAGAAGTGCTAATTTTTTGGCATTTTTGTAGACAGCACTGTCAAGTCACAGATAATCAGCTGAAGGGTCAGAGAGCCTTGAGCTGAATGTTGTCAGAGATGTGGCGGGAGTTGCTTTGGGCTGGATATGCTGTTTCTCTTCAGTCTCCTCAAGAATTTTAAACAGGTTTCATCTGTCAGGGTACAAGAAGTGTGGGGCAGTAATTAGAGACATGAGATGAAATTTCATTTTGGAAAGTTTTTTAATAAGTGTTGGAACAATTGTTCATCTGAAATCTGTCTCTTCCAAGAAATACCTTTCCACCTAAACCCTAATGATTCTGGTATTTCATTTTGCTAAGTTCAGAAAATG
Organism: Mauremys reevesii; assembly: GCF_016161935.1. Classification (NCBI taxonomy): domain Eukaryota; kingdom Metazoa; phylum Chordata; order Testudines; family Geoemydidae; genus Mauremys; species Mauremys reevesii. The sequence continues at coordinate 82,509,008 of NC_052630.1, forward strand.
TTTGCCAGATGAATTCATCCACATACAAATAGTATAACTAATAAAGAAAGATGCCCTGGCAACAGCAGCAACATCATTGACTAGACTCTAGTAACTATCATTCAAGTCACTGACAGCATTCTCCTCTTAATATACTATGCTCTTTCAGTTCTACAAGTCAGATTTTATTTGTGTAGTTTATGGTACAGTATATATTCTCTTTACCAGCCAAGTAAACATTATGGAATGAATTGCATTTTGGATTTAAAATCATTTTAATGGAATATCTAATGAAATGATAAACAAGCCCTGGTTTTAATAGCTGGATGCAAAAACTAGAAGAAAATACTATAGAAAGAGCCCCTCAAATCTAGGATTGTGATTTAATTTTAAAATGTGTTCTCTCTAATGCAATGAATTTTCAAGTCTCAGCTAGAGGACTGATCCTATAAAGACAAGCAATGTGGGTAACCGTATGCATCTGAATAGTCTCGGTGAAGTTACTTGTGTGCTTGCAAAATCTTTACAGGATTGGGACCTAGTGTGTAGGGGATTGGTTAATATAAGCAAAACTCCCGTCTAAGTGAGCGCAGCTGGCGTTTTCACTATGGTAGTCTCTCAATGGCTCTATAGGTGAGTCTCTACCATGTCATTCATTCACGTAAATAGCCTGTCCACTTCAAGAAGGAGGTCAGCAGCAGGGTAGTTAGAAGGAACACTCGTTGGGGTTGTATCTGCTCTGTAATTTACCCGTGGTAACTTCATATTTTTTGTTTTTAGTGTGCTTCTGTTCCCATTGCTCTCATAAGCACAAATAATTGCTCTCATTTTTTAAAAGGAAAGAAAGCAGGAGATAGCCCCCTAGAAAGCTGAGTCACTGAGCTAGCTACTAAAATTAATATTGAATACCACTAAGTAAAAGTTGCTACTGATAAAGATGTTAGTATGAAAGCTATAATGAATGGTCTTTATTTAAGAGAGTATCTAGGCCAACTTTTTGGGTTTGCTTTGCCCATTCAGAAATAGAGACTAGGAAAACTCTTTTAATCTTACATACATAAACCAAAAACCTTATTTTTTATCTTGGTTACAGGTATGGATTAAAGGCAAGCATAGCTTGGTAAATTTGGTTTCACCTAATAGTGTCTCCTGCCCTAGACTATGTGGGTGCTTTGTGACTGACACCTATGACTGGGCAGCATTAGATACTGCTCTTGATTCATGTAAATTCATATCTCCCATAATATGCACCAACTACTAGTTATGCTAAACTATCTGTTTGACCTTGTATTTAGCTGTGACACATTGCGTACCTGAGGAAGTACTCGGTGTAGCCTGATTCTCTCACCAACAGAAGTTGGTCCAATAAAATATATTATCTCACCCACCTTGTCTCTCTCCCACAGTGTCACATAATATCCTACACCTGAGAAAATGAGACTAAGGGCTAGTTTACACTGGCAATGCTAAAGCGCTGCCATGGCCGTGCGTTACCGTGGCTTGTGTGGTTGCGCTGCTCTAAAAAAAACTACCTCCACTGTCTACACGCTACATCTTGTAAAACTGTGTTTTTAGGTAGTATTCTTTCTAAGGGCTTGTCTACACTGGTGCTTTACAGCGCTGAAACTTGCTGTACTCGGGGGTATTTTTTCACACCCCGGAGCGAGAAAGTTGCAATTGCCAGTGTAGACAAGCCCTTAGAAAGAATACTACCTAAAAACACAGTTTTACAAGGTGTAGAATGCCCACAATTCTAACTGATTTCCTGTGGTGCACTGTCACAGGGCAGGGTTCCCTCACCCTACACTCTTTGTCACAAACAGTCCTCACATTCCTGTGCCAAGTTCAGCACCAGGTGCTTTGTGTACAGGGTGCTATACAAGTGCTTGTTCCCTGCAGCAAAAGGCTTTTACCTTCTCCCCTGAGAGAGGGAAGAGATCTCACCTCCATGAGAGCCTGGGTTTCTCTAGCCCCTCCATCTCTCTTTTAAGGCTTCGTCTACACTATCTGCAGCAATGTAAATTTGTAGTGTAGACCAGCCCTAACTACCCTCAGCTGGCAAACTAAATAACCTTGTTAATTGGTTAATCACCTGGTGCTTAAACAATTAACTTGTCAATGTGGGGAAGCTTACAAAGGGCACAGAGTGGTGAGCTAACCTTAGGCTACTCACACTCTGATGTGCAATCTGGGTATGTCTACACTGCAATTAAAAACCCACAGCTGGCATGTGCCAGCTGACTCAGACCAGCTGCAGGTGTCTAATTGCAGTGTAGTTATACCCTGAGAACTTTGTGAGATCTAGCCCTCAGAAAATACAGGGGGCAACTCTGGATACCCCCTGTCCTCTATGTACTAGTGGGGCACTGTCAAGAGATCATACAGGAACTGCAGAGGGCTGGGGAGAACTCTCTTCTGTTGAAGCAGCATAGTTCTTTGCCCTCTCAATTCTCCTCCCTGGGCTGTCTCTTTCAGTGCCATGCTAGTGAGGGATTTGGCGCTGCTCTGCAGCTCCTAGGTAATTCTGGGGAGAGTGTCCCCTGGGGCTGAGGGCCATTTTAGCACTTGCCGCAGCTCAGAATCTAGAGGGCACAAAGGTGCTCTGCTTTGGTCTGCACAGTCTGTGCTGCTCCTCTCAGGACTCCATACCAGATGTGTCTCCTACCACCTACCCCAAAACCTGCTTTGTATTGCCTCTTGGATTTATTGAATTCTCCACCTCCTGAAGAGGTAGGATCATTGAGTTCATTATTATAATTATTCATTCTTTTATAACAAAGGCTTCTTAGGCATTTATTAAGATCATTAAACAACAGAAAGGAATCCATCCGCATCATTACAGCCTGTATTTCTTTCCGGCATAGTCAATGAAGAGGTCAATGCAGTGTTCGTAGACGATCTCCCAGGAATGAATCTTTAACACACAGCTTTGCATTGTTTCAGCCCAGTACTAAAATAATATTAGTGGTCGGGGGGGTGAGGGTTACGTTGAGCATTTTCTGGTAATGTTGAGTGATTCTGAAAGGATGTCTGCACTGCACCTCTCCATGTGGGGCTACCCCTTCCACAGAATGTCTGTCTTCTTTCCTCCCCACCTCTGAGCTAGTGATTTGAATCCTGGTGCTCGCTTCCTTGAAGCAGTAACAAATGACCATTATAAAAGACTTCTGATCAAAAAGTGATGATGGAAAACTGTGCCTAATCCCAAGGGAAAGGGGAGAGATGGTATCATGTTATGCAGCAGCCTGCCACCAGGCCATGAATGGGCAGGTAAAATGGATACGGGGTGCCAGATCCCTAATTCTATGTAGACCTAGCCTGGGTGGGCCACAAATGCCCAAGAAGTCTGTCTTTTCCTTATAGTTTGGCAACACTTGTATAATTTGTATAACTCTGGGTTGAAAAATGGGCACCTGATAAGAAGTACCACTCTCTTTGTTCAGACTGCCGACGGGTGTGGGACGGTATTCTGAGTTAAGACAAAGAACTTCAAGATCAGATTAGTCCTGTACTTCAGAAGCCATGCCCATTGTCCCTGTCTATATCTTGCCATATTCTGATAGACTTTTCAGCTTCTCTTTGGCTCTATGGAATGTACTTGCAGTGCAAAGCAGGAAGAGTTAATTTTAATGTATGAAGTTGTATGATTGTACTTGTGGTATGTAGAGACAGGAGATAAGATTTTTCACAAAAATTGTGTTGGAGGGCCTTTTTATGTTCATTTTCTTAAATAGTGCCAGGGCTTTGTTGGAGGGAGACTATGGGAAAGGACTGATCTCTCTCTCTCTTCTGAGTGGGTGTCTCAGGGGTATGCTTGGAATAGGCAAAAACACCTACAAAACAGAAACAGCTGTTACTTTTTTTTTAATCGTTAGTATTTTTTCTGAAATGGCTGTTTTTTGTTGTCTCAGCTTCTGGGTGTGTGTGACATATCCCTGAGTTACAACCTGGAACTGTGGGACTGCTGTGCCCCCTCAACTCTCCTCCCTGGGCTGTCTGTTACAATGCCATGAAGCAGCAAACCCCTCCAGGTGCTGTCATCACCCAGCCAATAGCATGCAGAGACACACCAAGCTAAGTTGCATGAATGCTCTCCAAGCCACTCATGAACTACGGAGAGAGAGACACACCAACAAATACCCCCAGCCCTAAGCCTTGCATCCCAGAAATGTACCATCTTATACTGCTCGACTGATTCTTGAACAGTGAAAGCCCACTAATTAGTTCACCACTTTGTCAAAGGATAGGTGACATGCACCAGGCTTTGTAATCTGAGAAGATTCCCCAAGCATTTTAGACAAACTCACTGGTAAGGATAAAACAATCAAATAAGTTTAACTACAGAAAGATAGATTTTAAGTGATTATAAGTGTTAGGCATAGAGGTCAATGTTGGTTGCATAAGAAATAAAAATAAAATCACAGTCTAAATTCTAAACGTTATCAGATTAAGCAAGATTTGAATCAAACAACTTTTTCTCACCCCACTGGATGTTCCAGGCAGTTTAAGTTCTTAATACACAGGCTGAATTCTCTTCTCAGCCTGGGACCAATCTCCCCAGTTCAAAGTCTTTGTCTTCCAAACATGTTGAGATGAGGGAAGAGAGAGGCCCCAGGTTGATGTCACAGACTCCAATTTATATCCCCCAGTCCATGGGCATTGAAAGATACTGTCTCGAACATGGTGTCAGGGATCAGATGTTCTATGTCCCCTGCTGAGCCACTGGGTTAAGCAATCCCCATTGCCTACATGCTTTGGGAGGAGCCCACTGGGAAAGTGGATTCTCCTTAATGGGCTATTAACATATGGCTGGCTAGTCCTAATGTAAATCTGTTTTAGGGGTGTTTGTTGCTCCTTTGTTGCCTCCAAAAGGCCAAGTGTGGGCATCTCCCAGACTCGCAGCATATTTCAATAACACACACATAGCAAAACTTCACCAACTTCAGATACAATTGTAACACATAATTCGACAGGAAGTAAAGTTCAACATATCAAGATTTCTCAAATGATACCTCACAAGAGGTATCCAAAACATATCATAAGCATGTCACAGTGCGTGAATATGGGAGTTCCAGAGTGCTATTTTGAGATAGAGTGTCAGAGTGTGTTGGGCTTTTTTTGGCAGTGTCTTATTGTGGACTTTGTAAGGGGGCCTATTGCAAAAAGCACATCACAGTCACTGTCCTTATTGTCTGGGTTGGGATTTAATTTCAGTACATCACAAGCAATCAAGACAGCCCTGGCATTGCAATTTGTCACACTTTCTTATGAGCTGTATCTCACTGAGGTGCATTGTCCCTAGCCTACTGCCGTAGGCTATGAGTCTAGAACAAAGCATTCGAACATAACGAGAGAGGTAAAATCACACCAGAGAAAATTAATGACCACAACTATACATCTGTCATTCTTACTGACTTTGTAAGGACTGTTATATCAGCCAAATGTCAGTGATCATGCTGCTAATCTTGCCTGGAGCTGTGCAGAATTTGCCAGTTTTAAAAATATGGCCCAGGGAAAACACATGTTCACAGAACCAAAAGCCAACAGAAATTCTATGCAAGGCTTTGGACCAGTAGGCCTCAAAAGGTCAGGCCTGAAGAAAAAAATGCCTTGAACAGCCTTGCATAATCTAGGTCAGTGTTCTGCCAACCCCAATTCCTACCCTGAAGGCATGGAGCATTCTCGCACCTGTTTCACTATGATGTGGATAGTGATGTTTCTTTTGGTGGTGGTTGTTTGTATTACAGAAGTGCCTAGAGACCCCAACTGCAATTAATGCCACATTGTGCTAGGCATTATACATACAGATAGCAATTCAAATTCTGTATGTGCTGCTCTACTTACTGTCTGCACTATAGGTGTGGCTATAGTGTCCAGTATTATCCAAGAAGATCATAAGTGCAGGCCTGGCTGTCAAGAGAAGAAAATGGTCCGTACTTCTCAACATCCCAAAGCAATCACTCTCCCTCCCTCCTAAAAGAATTGGTGTTAATATGATAATGGAATGTGGTTCAAATCATAGCATTGTTGCTGTCCCAGATGATTTTGTGTCTTGCACTAAGTCGTAGGCTGAAACTGAAGTACATAATTAATTGAGCGCTGAATTGTTAGATGAGCATTAAATGAAACTCATTTTTAACTTTCTCTACAGCTTGCCCAGATGAAAGGTTAAGGATTCTAATGGCCCTTTTGAAAAGAATAGGAGATAAACTTTCTGTCCTAGCAGACAATATCTTTTTTCTCAGTGTAAGTTATTAGTATAATTATCCATGGTTGAAGGATAAGGGAAATGTAGGTGAACCAAATGCTGCAGTCACTATTAATTTCTGCTTTTCCTTATATCCAGAAACAAGGCGGAGCCATTGAGAAGATAAAAATATGTTGTGAACAATAAGTGAAATTCTTCTCGAAAGAAAGAGAGGATCGCAAGTACCTGTGGTAGAATTTCTCAGATACAAAGGCCTACAGTGTTTCATGGCAAACTTCATTTGTGGCTGTAACTGACACTGGAAATGTACATGCTAATATGAAATAGGTTTGTTATTTACAAGATTGGGAGCCACGTTTTTGGTCCAGAGTAGCTTGGATTAATAGCAGAACCCTGAAACTTTCCTGTTTTCCTCTTCACTTAAACACTTCTGACTCTGGTCTTCAGGCTTTATATAACAGCCGCCATCCTTTTAACCAAGCAATATTGGGTAGAACTATTTTTGCAACCCATCAACACTGCCATTATATTAGCTAGACAACTAGGCCCAGGGAGTAACAATAAGATAATCAAACCAGAGTCTTTCACAAAACATTGCGGAGGCCAAATCTATCAGGCTGTGGGAGGCTTTTAGTGATAGGGGCCAAATTCAGAGTCAGTGTAAGGTGATGTTGTTAAACTCTGTTACACTCAGGCTTACTTGGAGAATGTCCACACCACAAATGAAGGTGCGATTGTAAGTATCCCATTCACATTGCAGTCACATCTTCATCTGTGGTATAAATGTACCCTCAGAATACCCACTTGCCAATGTATGAGTGTAATATGAGCATATAAATTTCTGTAACCTGCATGCTGAGGAGATGGGAAAGGGTATTATAAAAGGTGTAAGTGAAAGGCAGAAATTCACCAGCTTTTGACGTACACCTTCTTACATACAGCTAGAAATTTTCTTGCTACACGTCTCTCTTTGGGCCCTTTGGCATGGAAGTTAAACCAGCTTAGACTCCTTTACACTGTGGTTAGACTCAGTAGACCAAATTCAGAAGCAACATTGAAGTTACACACTGGTAAGTGTATATGTCTCAGTAATTATGTCTGATGGAGTCTAGTTGGGAAGACATGGTAATTTATACCATCTAGGACTTTCTCTATACATATTTAGACCCACCTCTGAGTTTGGCCCATTAGTGTTAATGTTAATATCAATATAGATGAAAAGGGCCTATCAAATTACATTACTTCTGACTATATTGTTCTGAAACCAAACTGTCAGTCAATTCACTGGGTGATAGCCTAATGCTCTTGGTTCCACTTCCCTGTGATTGGGATGGGGATTTTGTAATGATGGACAGCACAAGGGAATAGGAGGAAAAGATGTGTAAGTCATCCCTGAGTGTATTAAATGCCTGAGAGTTTGACAATAACAATTTGAGAGTCAACAGGGAAGCTTGGCACAATGAAGTGCAGTGAATCAGGATGATCAAATGATTTTATTAGTTTGCTTTTATTAGTCAGATCTATTTCCATTTTTTTAAATGTGACCAGGGAAAAAAGAAGTAATTGTAATCAGTTTATCAACTAAGACCTGGCAGAATGTATGCCACTGATAACTCAATTTTGTTCAAACTGAGAACACTCTTTTGACTAATCCTTAGCCTCCGAGATCATTCATCTCTAGCAGGCAGGAAAGTGAGTATATTGAATAGTTTATTTTGGAAGGGAGTGGGTTAAAATAATTTCTAAATGTTGGTGCAAGCTAATCTCAGTATTTGTCTTTAAGACATGTAAGGGGCATTCACCACTTAAAAAACTGAGAAAATCCTTAATTTACCTTCAAACCCCAGGCTTCAAGTCTATCATAGGAAGTCACAGTGTAAGCTGCACCAACACGCCTGCCCTCTCCACCTGCCATGTAAACTTCACCTACAATAATCACAGACTCTGTAGGGGAGAAGGGATTCAGTAGCTGTGATAGCTAATTCCTGAGCCTCCCCTAAGTAAAGATGAACAATCATTATAAACTGTTCCAAATTATAGATGATAGGCTCTGCAACGGAGACTTCTGCAGACTGGGCTGAGACAATTACCAAATGAAAGGAAATATTATTATTTTAGGAAATGTAACATTTTAATACAATGTGAAAAATGATGAGGGAAGAATAAATGGGAAGCATAAAAAAGTGCTAATAATAAAAAGGATCTTGGTGAGAAATCCCGCTGTTGTATTTGCATTTACCCTGAAACTAATGCCGTGCACATTTTTGAATGCAAATAATTCACGAGAGGAAGCAAAATGAGGATGTTAATAATCATTTTTTCCTTAATGAGAAGCTGTACTTTGATTGAAAAGAGCTTTAAGGTGGCCTAAACTAGGCCTAACAAAGGAGCCCTTATTCAGAGACTATTTAAAGGAATGCTGTAGAATATTATTCTGTCGCTTAAAATCCTTTGCAATAACGTTATCACAAATCTTATTTCAAATTTAAAAAGTTATGTTAGTCTCACATGAACGGAATCATTTTTCTTTCTTTTTCACTCTGGCTTTTGACTTCAAAGTGATATGTTTCTTGGAGCAGTTTAACCTTTTAGGGTGCTACTCTCCTCAAAACTGAAGGTCACAAATAGGCTGTGGAGTCAGCTCCTTATCTCAGGATTTCTAGCCCAAGCCATAGAAGCCTTTTTCTCATTTCCTGTTTATTGGGCACCTTCCAATCACACACAGAAAAGGAACTGGGTACTTGAACAAAATGGAATCTCTCTCCACCCAGCGTGCTCTGCTCAGTAACGGTCCTTTGTATCCTAAAAGAATTATTATTCAGCTCTAACCTTGGTCCCAAGTGACTGAAAAACAATGCCCTTTCCCTAGCCTGAAAAACAGCCCTAAACATAGGAATATGAGAATTAGCAAACTGGATTTGACAGGGATGCATCTAGTGCAGTATCCCATCTCCATCAATGGCCAGCACCAGATGCTTAAGGGGAAGATGGAAGAAACCCAGCAATAGGCAGATGTCTGAAAATCTGCTCCATCTCCTCAAGTATGAGGTTTTATGTCCCTTCCAAAATTGTTAGCATTAACATACCCCTGGATATTTTTGTTATCCATATAAATATGCAGTCCCTCCACAAATATATAATGACTGATCTTTTGAAAGCCCAGTGCTAGGCCTAATGTTGAGATAGCATCCTTCGTATGGACCTTTGGCACAGGACTCTGAGTCAAATTCACGCCCAGTGAAAGATGGTGCAATTCCACTGAAGGCAATGGAATTGCATCAGAGCAGAATTTGGCCTCATAGACTTTTTTATTTTAAAAGTAATTTGCTGTCCTACTCCTGTCAGCCATTCCCTGTATACTTTTCCTCTCATGAGTCAGTGTACAGTAGAGTTGGTAAAATTATTCACAATGAATAAATCTACTGAATGTAGCCCTGTTTTGTGTTATGAATCATTCACACACCGATTTTGATTTCTTTTATTGTATTTGTTTCTTGCAGTTATTGACCAAATAGTTTGAGAACAAATGTCTACCTCTGGGGTGTTCGTGAGCAGTTTACTTTGTGCATGGTGTTGGACTGGTCATCAAAGTCGCATGGTATACTTGCTCGCTAACTGAACAAAACTTTTAAAACAAAATCTTAAGGAACAATGAATGACAAGCAGCGAATAGCAAATAAGATGCAGCAAATATCCATATTTACTGGAAAATGAGAGTATCTGTCTGAAGAGTAGTCATAACAACCATTTCTGTGAATAAAACCTGTTTATGTGAATGTTTACGTTAACAATAAGGGGGGCAAACATGCCATTCAGAGTTCAGGACAAATGGCCACAACCCATTGTTTCTGCAGTACCCATTCCATTCTAATGTATGCTGCTAGAGTATGTTGAGTACATCTCCCTTCATCATTGAGCATCATTTTTCTTACATGGCCATTAAAAGGTAATAATTGGAGATATACCAATCTCTTAGAACTGGAAGGGACCTTGCAAGGTCATTGAGTCCAGCCCCCTGCCTTCACTACCAGGACCAGTTTTTGCCCCAGATCCCTAAGTGGCCTCCTCAAGGATTGAACTCACAACCCTGGGTTTATTAGGCCAATGCTCAAACCACTGAGCTATCCCTCCCCCCGTTAGGTAGTGTGACCTGAGGCTCTCCATTACTCATTTGTTTGTTGGGGAGTGGAGCGGTAGGGCAGATGGAGTTAATAAAACTAAACTATGAGGGCTAGACTGCACTGGGAACGTTAAAGCACTGCCACAGCAGTGCTTTAACATGGCTTGTGTAGTCGCAGCATAGTGCTGGGGGAAAAAACCCACCTTCACAAGGGGTGTAGCTACCAGTGCTGGGAGCACGGCTACCAGAGGGGTTGTGGCACTGTAAAGTGCCAGTGTGGACAAGCCCTGTCAGTCTTTAATAGCATTACATAGAAGTATCAGGTCATTTGGGAACTGAGCTAGATAAACCCCTCTGCTCCTGCAAGATTGGAACCAGACCAAAACAATGTTTAGTAAATAAGACTCATTTTGTTCTGTATTTTAAGCCTGTACACATTAATGCTTTTTCATAGCTTTTAAACAGACTTTTACTTTTTATTTGTTCTTTGATACTTCCAAGCTTGATTTGCTTAATTCTCCCAAACAACACATGAAAATAATTTGATTATAATGACTACAGATTTTAACATATTTTTTAATTAAAGAAAGGTTGCTTTGACTTTTTTCCCCTAGAGATTTCTCATCTTCTTATTAATGAATGCCTTCAGGTTGATCAGCCGTCAATTGTGTTCCCTAAGAGCCCGATTCTACCATCCTTACTCATGTTCTGTAGCTTTTATTCACACAGATAGTCCCATTAAGTTGTGCACAGTGGGATTTCTTGATTAAATGTACTCAACATGATTAAGTGTGCCTGAGCATGCATTTCAGGTGGAAGGATAACACTCCAGTCATCAGAATTGTACTAATTTAGACCCTGATCCTGCAAACACCTATATGTGAGTAGTCCCATTGAATTCCATGTACCGGATTTATACATGGGAATATTCATGTGTAAAGTTAAATGCTTGCATAAATCTTTGGAGGATCAAGGCCTTAGACTACATGACTAGTGAAATCATTTGTCCTCTGTTTAATCACTGGTCACTCAAGTACTCAAGATTTTTGTATAGGCTGGTTTCTCATTGTGTTTAGAATTGGTAAGAAAATAGTATGTCATACGGTTATGAGACTGAACTGATAACTCTTCTCAATTTATTTTCTCAATGCCGGGACAAGAGATTTTATATCTGTAGAATATTCTCTCCAGACCTGCATAGAAGACTTTGAAATTTGTGCAACTTTAAATAAAATGTAATAGATTTTAATTTTCTAATGAAGGGTATTGCTTGTTTTAAATATATTTATATGATTTATACTGGAATACATGCCTTAAAGACATTCTGTAAATAAATGTTGTACACTGTGTTGTTGTCGTCTTGTCCCATGAGAATCATGTCAGGCCAGGAAGTTCTAGAATGAATTTGGTGACTCTTACAGGGTCCTTTGTAAGGGCTTCATCCAAGGAGCAAATCCAAAACACTTCACTTTCCTACAATATTACATTCATAAGTCTGGACAGATGTTAAAGCCTGCTCCCTACACATCTTGTCCTATGTCTCTCGATTTTCATTCCTGCAGTAGTGTGCCCTATCCATACTCTCAGAATTGTGGATATTACTTTCAAAGATGCTTTGATCAACCAGAGGATCTTTTATCTTTTAACCATTTATTTCTGCTAATATTTTCCCTGATAGGTCATCAATATCCATCTTCTTGCTCCTCCACACTTGTCTTCCCCAGCCCTTAGTTTAAAAGTTCCTCTATGAACTTTCTAATGTTGCATGCCAGCAATCTGGTTCAGTTTTGGTTTAGGTGCAGCTCATCCTTGCTGTGCAGGTTCCTCCTTTCCCAAGAGGTTCCCCAGTTCCTAATAAACGTAAATCCCTCCTCCCAACACATCATCTCATCCACGTATTGAGACCTTTCAGTTCTGCCTGTCTTCCTGGGCTTATGCATGGAATGGAAGCATTTCAGAGAATGCTACTATGGAGGTCCTGGACTTCAATCTGTTACCTAAATTTGGCCTCCAGAATCTCTCTCCTATCTTTCCCTATATCACTGGTACCTACATGTATCACAACCACTGGCTTCTTCCCAGCACTCTACATACCTCTGTCTAGATGTCTCAAGAGGTCTGCAGCTTTTGCACCCAGCAGGCAGTTCACCATGCAGCATCATCCCTGCCATCACACATCCAAGTAATCAAATCCCCTATTACTATTACCCTCCCCTGCTTTCTACCTCTTAAGATTCCTCTCCTGGACTCAATCTTTGTGGAAAAAGGCAGGAGATAGGGAACCGGTGTCGCCCTGCACTTCACCAGCAGTGAGTGTCCCACCTCCTGCCCAGATCCAATGGCACCACCAGCACTGGGCAAGTCCAAGCAAGAGGATCATAAGCACTTGCATGGTCATCACACCAAGTCCTCATCATGGACTGCAGTGAAACACAGTGTTTCCTCCCCAAGCTGTGCCAGGTTGGGTGAGACATCATGTGCAGATCCCACTGCCACCTCCTAAGCCTCCCCGGGCAAAGAGTAAAGCCAGAAGGAAGAAGGAGGTATCGGTATCACCAACCACCACATAGACTCTACCAAGGGACAGCCCTCCTCAGCATGCATCTCTGGTGCAACTGGAGTCCCCACATGCTGCACCACACATGTCTCCCTGCTTTAGCAGTCGGCGGGATGTATCCTGGACATCCGGGCAAGTCAAATCACTGCTGCCAATGGTGCATTTAGACCTGCCATATCCACCCTTGCCACTGCTCTCGGTACTGCAGCCACTTACCTTGGTGGATACACTACTCATCCTGGGCAAAGACCACACCTGGTGGTTTCAGGATTGCCCACACCAACAGCTACTCAGAGGAACTGTCATTCTCCATAATGTCCAGGCACAGCTCAGATGCCCAGGTGTGACCACTGTACCAGTTAGGGTGCACTTTGGCACTGCCACCTTGGCATGCGTACCCTTGGGACCCATAGTACTCCCAGAACCTGATGTCATGGCCACCATAGTACCCATACCACCCTCCATATCCACTGTCACAGGCCTCAAACCCTTCCATCCAAGCTCCTGCAACAGAACCATCCAGCTCTGACCTAGAAGCAAATATGGAATGGGAGCCAGTACTGCCAGTTCCCCCATTCCTGATGGTAGCTGCCTCCTCCTCTCCCAATGACACACTGATTCCCCCAGCCCTCTCACCTCCTGATGATCATCATCAATACCAAGAGCTGCTGCATGGGGTACATTTGGAGGGAGTTCAGGATAAACACCACCAGTTGCTGAACATCCTCCAGCCCAGGGGAACATTTTGCATCACCCTAGCCATAAACAACACTGTCCTTCAACCTGTACAGACAGTCTGGCATACACCGGCTTCATGCAGCCCCATGCCTATTTTGTCCCATTCAAGGGGGCTGATTTTCTTTTGTCTTACCCTCCCTCCCCCTTCTCTGGTGGTGCACGTGGTGACTGAATGGGCATGGCAGCATTCACGTACCTCCACTCTCCCCCCCACACACACATACAGCGGCAAAACACCTTGACCTCCTGGGCTGCAAAGTTTACTTTCCACATACTCAACTACCAGACTCGCTAGTGAAGTATGATCTTAATAACTATACTAAGCTAGCAGAGTTGCCACGGGACAAGCAACAGTGATTCAGACCCTAGTGGAGGAAGGCCACCCGATGGCCAATATTAGCATCCAAGCTGCAGTGGATGCGGCTCATATATCCTCCCACTCTCTTGCCATGGTCATTGTCATGCGAAGAGATTCCTGGCTGCAATCTGCCAGCTTCCCCAGGGAGGTCTGTACCACCATCCTGTGCTTTGATGAGGAAGTTGTTTTTGGTGAAGACAGACGAGTCCCTCCACTCTCTGAAAGACTCGAGAGCAACACTCCAGTCTCTCAGGATTTACACCCAGCCCCCATTGAAAGCAACAGAGGCTGCTCTTCCATCCACACTCCTACTTACCATATCAGTAGTGTGTACGATAGAGCCCACCCCCAGCCCGGAGCCCTGAGTCCCGTGCCATCCCCTCGCCCCAATCACCCCCCCGCTGGTCCCTGGAATTTTTATAGTATGTTGAGGGGGCCTCAGAAAGAAAAAGGTTGAGAAACCCTGCCCTAGATCACAGTGTCCACAACCGTCAGACTCTTCCACTCTACCACAGCATCAACCAAAAGTCCAATTTTGACATCTTGTCGAGAGCTGTGAGCCCCTCATGTCGCCACCTCCGATCCCCTTGCCACCTTTGTGGGCTGTCTTGCCCTAATCACTGTGACATTACACTCCATAGTCTTTATGAAATTATGCTTATGATATGGATATGACATAACTGAGATATACTTTAGGCAAGATGGTTTATACAAGATATCATTGGAAATTTTATGATTTACTGAATGTAATTATCCAATTTGTATGCCTGTATCATTTCGGTATCTGAAGTTAGGAATATTGACTATGTATCTGTATTTCAAATGGGTTTCTTTGGGTGTCACCCCCAGCTAGCCCTTCAGGTACAACAACGAGAAAGCCAGACAGTGCTAATGTCCCATTAATCTCTTTTACAGTCCATTGTCCTTGCTACTCTTCCTGTGGATGCTCAAGATAGCCTATGAGTAATGGCTGCCACAGCCCTGCAGAGACATGGGTCCAAGTCAACATGAAATGCACACCCTCCTGACAAAGGGTGCATTCAAACCGGTGCCCAACCTCTTCTTCAGCAAGGGCTTCTACTCCCCATACTTTCTCACCCCAAAAAAGGGAGGAGGTCTCTGACTACTCAGCACCTTCCTCAGGAAGATCAAGTTCCCTGTGGTGATGCTTGAATCAATCATTCCCTCCCTTCCCGGGGGCATGGTTTGCCATCATCAACATGAAAGAGGACATCCATCCGGCTCACTGCAAATTTCTTCACTTCTGCACAGGCAACAACCACTAGCAGTTCAGAGTTCTTCCCTTTGGCATCACAATGACGCCAAGGGCCTTTATAACTTGCGTTTATCTAGACAAAACCTGTGCCTCTCCACGCCTTTTTTGTACCTATTGTGGAGCGGTCGAGTCCAAACCCTCCCTTCACAGTGCATAGCCAAGTGCATCTCTACTTGCATCAGAGAGTGCTATGTGCAGTCCAACACTCTGCCGCCTGGCAGGATTATGGCCCACTCAACAAGGGCACAAGTGATTACCTCCCACTTCCTGGTAGATGTGCCCTAGCAAGACGTCTGCTGAGCAGCAACCTAGCACTCCTTACATACCTTCACCATCCACTAAACCAGGGGTCGGCAACCTTTCAGAAGTGGTGTGCCGAGTCTTCATTTATTCACGCTAATTTAAGGTTTTGTGTGCCAGTAATACATTTTAACATTTTTAGAAGGTCTATAAGTCTATAATATATAACTAAACTATTGTTGTATGTAAAGTAAATACAATTTTTAAAATGTTTAAGAAGCTTCATTTAAATTAAATTAAAATGCAGAGGCCCCCAGACTGGTGGCCAGGCACCGGGCAGTGTGAGTGCCACTGAAAATCAGCCGCCTTCAGCACGCTTGCCATAGGTTGCCTACCCCTGCACTAAATTATCAACCAAGGGGCGGCAGAAGATGCGGCTGTGGGCATTGCCATCTTGCATCTTCACATCATTGTTGATTCTCACCTGTGTTTGGAATATACATAGGGAACCATAACTCGAAGAAGAAGAGGTGGTTACTTACCTGAACTGGAGGTTCTTTGAGAAGTGTAGTCTCTATTTGTATTCCAATACCTCGCACTATCCCCTCTGGTGTGGACTGGGCTAATCAGTGGTAGGAGGGTAACTGAAGGAGCATTGCCTCGCACAGCCTCTTATAAAGTCACCTAGGACACAAGGCAACATACAACCCACATGTGGGTCAGCAGACACTGCTACTCAAAATTTCTAGCTCTGGCACATGGTATGCATGCGCACCTGCATTTGGAACACAAATAGGGACCACACATCTTGAAGAACCTCCAGTTACAGATAAGTAACCTCCTCTTATTCATTCTTGGTATTCATGCCTATGTGCATCCTTATCGAGCCTGACTGTGAAAACTGAATCACTCTGTATTGCATTTACAAATTACAAATGTTGTGGCAGGTTTTGCCATCTGATAAGTGACTGTGATGGAAGTTCTGTAGCCAAAAAACAAGTGTGCGTAACAGCCACAGGTGCAGCTGGCATTGCTGTGAAGCAGTATTTATCATCACACTCTGCTGCAGCACAGGAGACCAGCATAAGAGCTGTGATACCACATGTTCTAAAATCAATGTGCAATTATTCATGCATGTCTGGTACATGACAGCTTTTGTCCCTGGAATCACAATTCACAGCACTGAAAGTAGTAAAGAGATTAATGAATCATTCTTTCCATTGTCTTCCCATTGATAGATTTTGATTTACTGATTTCTAGTCAAATTATGTATGACTAGATGTTAACAAATGTTAGAGCTAAAACTGTATGAGGCTCATAATACCAGAATCCAAACTGAGTTGTACACGTTCTTGGAAAAATGCAAGCTTAATAATAAGGTATTCCTAAGGCAGCTTACTGGTTCACAGTTACTATATTTGTTTGTTTTTGTATAAATTCCAGTCCCGAAGTTTCTGAGATTTTAATCCTGACTATTCTAGTCAGAGATGGAAAACTTCTCATATATCAGCTGGCTAATAAATTGCTGATTAAGTAGACAATACCACATATATGATGCTTCCACATACATTGATATTCTATCTCTTTCCAGAGTAACATCAGAATTTCAGTTCTGGAATATAATTTGCCACCTAAAAAAAACCCTTTTTTCTCAAGTTTTATCAGGATTTTTTTCCCCTTTAACAGCCATATTTGACAGACAAGTCACTGGCCTCATCAGCATAGTAATACAAGAGAAGACCAGATCTCTACAATTTTACCCACACTGCTGGGCCAAGAACAAGAAATGGAATCACATGCATTAACAACAATGAGCGTGTTTTCCATTTAGCCTGGAAGGCCCCAGATTGAATTTAGATGTGCACTGATGTGGCTTCTAGATCTTGATTTTTCTATTGGAGACATCATGCTGAACACTTTGCACTGGATCCCCAGTGGGAGTGGTAGAAATCAGACCTTTCAAGCTACTTATGGTGGCTGCAAGATAATGACTCAGGAAGCGTCACTGATATAGTTTAGGAAGCTTTAGTGGCTCTCTCATTGTTCTCTGCACAGCAGGCATCAGGGCAAAAGTTTATCATGAAAAAAACCTGAGGGTTAAATAGAACGAAAGAGAAATTCAGACATGTTTAAATAAAATTTTCTCACGGGCTTCATTCCAGCCTTTGATTTGCATACTTCTACAAAAATTAAATAGTGTTTTAAACTTAGCAGTCTTTTTGTATCTCTTATTTAACTCCTGACTCAAGCTTTATTAATAACATTAAATATTAGTCTTACAATGTTAGCTGACTGGTAAATGGAAAAGGTGTCTCAGAAATCTTATTATTCCCCTTACTGGAATCATTTTTCTTAATAAGTAGTTGAAATGTACAAATGGCATTCCAGTACTAGAATGCTGCTGGTGGAGCTAGCCATTGAAGAACAGGGATATTCCATGTAAATATGATACAATATGGGGTAGAAAGGGGTATTTCAAAGTGTTGCTAAATAATTTTATCCCTAAAATTACTAAAAATGTATAGTCTAGACTAGAGAAACAAGAAACGACAGGCTAGATCTTAATAATTGTTGCTCTTAATGCCAATCCAGGGATGTGGCCCCTGGTATATTAGTCGCAGGGGGTTCTTACCATGCTCGAGGGGACACCACAATTAAGAGAAGCAAAATATTCTCAAACACTTATTATGAATGATTTATTCTTTTGTCTTGGTGGCAGGACATTCTTAGTCCCTTTAAAGTTAATCTTAACTTTTTCTTTTACTTAATTCTTTTCCTGAGATACCCCGTTAGTTCTATTAGTGTTAAATAGGAGTTGAAATTCTCTTTTAAATTAGTCTGAACACTCCTATATTCTATACCAAAGTCTTTCAACTTTTAAAAGTAATTTTACACTTTAATGATTCTCACAGAGCATATTTAAGCCTAAATGGTCATCAAAATCCTTGGAGAAGTGGTTCTTGTCTCTGAGTTTGGTACAGAAGTTGCGTAAGCATTTCCATATACCTAATTTATTAATTTTCCAGTTAATATAAGAATTTTTTACACATAGCAGTTATAACAAGGTCATTTGATTCCATGTCAGGTTAAAACATCTGATTATTTACATAGCAATGATATTAGGAAGTTATTACATCACATTTATTTAAATGTAAGACACTTGCAAATTAACATCACAAAAGGAGCTTATACCATCTTAAGCATTTAAGGAATAAGCAAAGGTGGAAACATGGCAGTAGAAGTAACCAAACCCTTCTCCAACTGTAGGTTTTCTTTAAAGGTAAATGAATGAAGACTTTAGAGTGCTATAAAAGAAATCAGGTTCCAAGAGCAATATTTCTTAAAGTTTTTGTGTGGGTTTAATACTGAGATTTTTCTCTTTGAAGAACGGTGGGAGAGAGAAGGGGTGATACGATTTCTGGCCTAGCCTCTGTGGCCTTGATAAACCAGGTGCTATACATCACTTCTCTTTGAAATCCTAGAATACTATCTTCACATTTCTTAACAATGGGGAAGTGTCCTATTTTTCAGAAAACACTCCTGTTTGTTACAATCGACAATAGCTCAACCCATAAGTAAAGACTCTTACCAAACACTTTATACAAGACTAAACTCACAGTAACTAATATTCAGATAGCTTTCTAATATCACATAAATTAAAACTACATTGAGTATGAAAACAAAATAGAAGTAATAAAGCTGCATTCCAGAGTCTGTTCTAGGTCTGATTGGACCTAGAGGTGATAAATACAGATTTATGGCCAACAATGAGGAATGCTTGAAGCTTTTTGTGCCTGTTGCTTATTAGGAGAATGTAGATTTCCTAGCAATTTCTTTAATTAGCCTGAAAATGTCATTTAATAAAATACACAGTCAACAACATAAACATGTCAGCTATTATTCTCTAAGCATCATGTTTTTGTAAAGTAATTGTAAATATTTCCTAAAATTCAGTAAAGAAAAAGGCAGGTTTGTAATATCCAAAAATGATACATTATTATACTTTTATTAATAACTCTTTGCCGTCAACTGGAGGTTTACCACCCACAACAAATTAATGGGAAAAATTAATGGATGAAGTAAGGAGTGTTGTAAGTTGCAAACTGGGTGTGAGTGAGTCAGATATCTCTTTCAGCTTTTGTTCATCACCATGCATATCACTGTGATGTAAGTGCCAAAGGAGTCTAAATTTCACCGAGTCATAATTAATCTGCTGTGCAACTCTATTTAGTCATCCAGAGCTTGTGGGGGAAGAGCTAACTTGGAAATGTTGTGTTCAGCTGTGGTATAAGTGACCAGAAAGTAACTAAGCAGCCACCTCTGTCCAAAAGGCATTTTAACTAAGACCCATATTAGGTTAGACATCCCGAATGCTTTGGCAGCATATTTCAGGACCCCTCCAGCCCTCTCCTGTGTGGTTGAATAGCTACAGCTGGACCAAACTGAGGTTAAGTCACAACAGTGATGTGTTTTGATAGTCGCAAAAAACAGAACGCCATCTAACGTAAGTGAAAATGTCCACTCTAAAGAACATAAGATCTGCATTGTTGTAAGTGTTCCAGGTCAGGATTAAGGTATGTTGACAGACTCTGTGGAAAGGCTTGTTTATGCCTAGATGCAACATACCTAGTTCTAAACTGCCCTAACAGATCTTCACTTTCATAAGCACAAAATTCACACACAAATTTAAGAAAGAATGTTAAAATTGTAAAGAAAAGCATATTTGCACCTGATATGCTGAATAGAGTTCCAGAATCATCCATCCTTAATCAATCTTATCCTAGAAGGCTGCTAAGGACAAGAAAACCTTGTGTTATCTGCTGCATAAATGCCACTTGCATAAATTACAGCTCAACACAGCAGCTTTAATTTTCGCATCTGACTTTTTCAAATATTTTCCAAGTTTTACATTAATCTGAAATGACTTTTTTTTTACTTTTAATGACCACTTTATATTTTGCTCCTTTTCCTTCAAATTTTTTAAAATTTCATAAGAAATGTTTTGAACTGCCAATATTTTTCAAACCTATTCCGAGCAACTAAAATAGGTTCCAGATAACTTTTTTCTTTGTCTCCCCAGAGGATGTAATGACCTTTTGCAATGTCATTAAATGATTCCACATTTTCCTCAGTAAATGCCATTTAGCTAACCCAATAATTAATAAAAACAAAGAATGTTTCCTACTGTGAGTCTTGTTTATATGCTTTTAAGTCCATTTCTCTACCATTTACAATTTATCGTAAGAGGGAATGTGGCTATTCGTGTCTAGCTTTTAATTAGGTTGTTTTGATCTTTTGTTCAACTGTTTACACATTTTAATTATTATACCTATGAAGACTAATTGAATTGTTTGATATGTGTTAATGCTTTTATAATAAACAAGGCCCTTTGTTCTTGTGTGGTAGTTATTGTGTAACTGTATGATCACAAGATAACAAGTGCTTTGCAACCACATACAAGAAATACATTCTTGTGACCTGAGTTTAAAATACTTTGATCATTTTTCTTGTGGGGCAGATCTCATTAATTTGGAGATGGAGATTGTCTCTCTTTAAATGGTTACATATGATATAATGGATTTGAGCTCAAGGTGTAGATGATTAAACAAAAGAAATCAAAGGGTGATCCCTGCATTTCCATTTATATGATTATTAAGAATTCATTTGCAAATTTCATTTCATGGAGATTCATTGGACCAGAGTAGAATGGGTAAATGGTCATTTGAAATATCAATTTATCCTTATGCTTGTAGAAAGAATAATCATTCTCTGAAATCTCCCCCTTACAAGGAAGGTACAATTCTAATTGTATTCTACCCATAGATCTTGAAATCTTTTATTTGCATACTACTTTTTTTTACATTGGGTAAATGTATTGCTTGTGAAAGTGAGAGACTGAGAGCAATAGCTAGATCTTCTTTTACACCGCTCTGAACTAATCATATCAATCCTGATCTACACCATGCCAGCTATTAGAGTGCTGGTTTTCTCCTAAGTAGAGGCTGTCATTCATGCCAAATTGTATAGTGATTTTATGTGAACAATTGTCCCCTTGGGAATACAGAATGGGAACTCTAAATTTAGTTCTTCTTGTGAACTAGAAGAATTTTAACTCAGGTTGCTAAAGGAGTAATGTTAGCTCCATAGTATTGTTTTTAAATCATTCAGGTGATTCCATGCATTCAGTTTCCAGGAGTAAATCTGTTTATATTTCATTGGCATGGGTAATTAGAATCGAAATAATGAGGACATTTTGGAAGGATAATACCTTCTTCAATTGGGAGGAGCTATGTTTCCCTTGTCAAGGAGGATTCCTATAATATCTCCCCCACCTCCTCTAGAGGACCTATTTAAATAAAAGCAACCCCCAGAAACAGAGAGTCTTTGAATGTCTAGATTCAGATACCTACGTTATAATGCAGAGAAAATTATGCTACCAATGGGGTAAATCCTTATTTTCTCCCCTGGCAAACTCCCAATGAATCTAATTTATTTCTTTGGTGCTCATATAGTAATCAGGGTACATCTACACTACCTACTGGATCGGCAGGTAGTGATCGATTTATCGGGGATCGATTTATCGCGTCTAGTGTAGACGTGATAAAATCAATCCCTGATTGCTGTGCCGTCGACTCCGGAACTCCACCGTGGCGAGAGGCCGAAGCGGAGTCGACGGGGGAGCGGCAGCGGTCAACTCACCGCTGTCCTCACGGCCAGGTAAATCGACCTAAGATACGCGTAACTTAGGTCAACCCCCACCCCACCCCCCAGTGTAGACCTAGCCTTAGTCTTGGCTCCACTTCTGCAAAATGCTTAAGCATGTGCTTAAGTTTAAGTATCTTACTAGTGAGAACTCAGCAGGCCTACTCACATCTTTAAAGTATATTCTTAAGTGCTTCTCTAGTTTGGGACCACAATGCTGAGCACCTTACAAGACTGAGTTCACTTTCCATTGACTTCAATGGGCTTTGTATCAGGCCTATACGACACCATGATCAAATGAGAGAGTGTGAGTCAGTCAGTCAGTGAGAGTTTGGTGAGTATAAATCAAGTAAGGGTCTCTGGATTAGACCCTACGTTTTTCATTTGTGGGTCATGGTGCATAATCAACTGAAAATGAGCTCCCAGTGCACCACTGTGGCCAAAAGGACTAATGCAATCCTCAAATGCTTAAATGAGAATCTCAATTAGGAGTAGCGCTTTTATTTTACCCCTGTATTTAGCACTGGTATGACTTCTACTGGAATAGTGTGTCCAGTACCGGTGTCCACAATTCAACAAGGATGTTGGTAAATTAGAGAGAGTTCAGAAAAGAGCTACAATAATGATTGAAGGATTAGAAAACTTACTTTATAGTGACAGACTCAAGAAGCTCAATTTATTCTGCTTAACAAAGAGAAGGTTAAGGGATGACTTGATCACAGTTTATAAATACCTACATGGGGAACAAATATATGATAATAGGCTCTTCAATCAAACAGATAAAGAGATACCATGATCCAATAGTAGAAGCTAGACAAATTCAGAGTGGAGTCTTTTAGAAGAGAAGGTAGGGATGTTGGCATCCTCTGGGTTTATCCAGCAATGTTGGCATCATTTCCACGTGGCTCTATAGCATTACCTACTTTAGTTAAGGATAGATTTTACTGCCTCTGAGCATGACCTTTCTAGGTTCATCATCCATCCAAATACCAGGCTGTTAGGTGGAAGGATGTTGGATAGCGATGTTTGATCTTGCCTCTGTCCTGAGTCAACAGGTCTGGAAAGAGTTGGATACAGATGTTTGAAAGAATGCTGGGAAAGCAGAATGGTCTGGGAGCAATCAACATAATTAACGCTCCCTCTTACTTGATCTTCCTCAGAATTTGAGATAATAGGAGACAGGATGGGAAGGCACATGTCAGTTGTCCCCACCATGGAGCTAGAAATGCATCCTCTCTGGAGCCCTGATCTTGAGCCACCCTTGAGCAGTAGACTGGGCATTTCTTGATGTCTTGAGATGCAGAAAGATGAGGACCCCATGGTCAGAATGTGTCCTGTAGCACTGAATCATGTAGTATCCATTCACAGTCCTTGCAGAAGTGCCTGCGGAGGCTGTCTGCTGATGTGTAGCCTTGGGAGATCAAAAACACCAGTTCCAGAAGTTGACTGCTTCTATTCAAAGAAGAATGGATCTTTTTCCCACTTATTTGTTGATTATAGTACACTGTTGCCATATTGTCTGACATGACTTGGGATGCAAGATTTGAAGGAGCCGTTTGCATACTTGTGTACTGCACGCAGCTCCAGAAGGTTTATGTATAACTTGAAGTCTTAGTGGGTCCATGTAGCTTGTGCTATGTGTTTGTCCAGATGGGCTTCCCATCCTATGAGGGAGGTGTCTGTGAACAGCCTTTTTGCAGTGAGGGAAAGGCAAGGTGAACACCCACACATAGTACTTCCTTGTTCTCCCACCAGGAGAGAGAGGAGGGAAGCAAGACTGGTTTGTCGAGCCTGTGCTTGCTTGGCATGTTAACTGTTGTAACCACTCCTGCTGACATTGCAGGCAGAGTCTTGTGAGGGTATCCTATAGATACATGAAGCCATGTGACCTAAAAAGATGAGATTGTGTGAATTGTCATCTGAGGGCTCCACTGAGTTGAGTGGAGTAATGAGATCCTTTATAGATTGGAATATGTCCTGAGGTAGATAAGCTTTGGCACTGACAGAGTCCTGGGTCATCCCCATAAAGTCTATAATCTGTGTGGGAGCTAAAATTGACTCTTCTTTGTTTACTCAGAGTCCCAGTGTAGGATATTGAATAAGAATAAAGTTGCCATCCATACTTCTTGAGGAGATCTCCCTGTCAGTAATCAGTCATTGAGATAGGGGGAAACTGATGAGCCCTATTAGTGGCAGTGGACTGCTACTACTACTGAAATACCCTTTGTGCTACTGCCAGGCCAAAAGGTAGCACTCAGTAGTGGTAGTGGTCCAGGACAACTGTGAATCTCAGTCATCTGCTATGTGCAGGGTGGATGTTTATATGGAAATAAGCATCCTTCAAATCGAGAGCTGTGAACCAGTCATCCTTGTTCAGTGATGGAATTATGGATTCAGGTGATCATCCTGAATGTCAAGCAGTTGATGAAGACATTCAGCCATCTGAAATCTGGAATGGGCCATCCTCTTTTTTGGTGATGAGGAAATATGTCACATAGAAGAATCCTTTTTCCCTCTGCTGAAGAGGTACTGGTTCTCATGCTCCCAGATTGATTGGGGAGTCTACTTCTTGCCTGAGTGTCCTTTTGTGAGAAGAGTCTTTGAAGAGGGATGTGGAGGAGGCTTTTGGAGGGGGAAGAGAGAGGAACTCTATGGTGTAACCAGTGGTGATGATTTCCAAAACCCATTGGTCTGTTGTTATAAGATGCCAAACCTGGGGAAAATGAGCTAGGCAGTCACCAATTGGGCACTGGAGTTAGAAACAAGTAAATGTGGTAAAAGGATTGGTTCACAGCTCTTGAAGGTTCCATCAAAAGTGTTTCCTGGTGGGAGGCTGGGGTTGGAAGAAGGATGGGGGAGGAATGTTGTGTTTGCTATCTTTTACCTTCTAATGCTTCCTCTGTGGCTTATAACCAGTATGGTGATAAAAGGGTTGATGGGCTAGCCTCTGTTTGCAGGGCTGAAGTTTGTTGTAATGCTAGATGTGCAATGAGCAGAAGATTGCCTTTGAGTCCTTTAGAGACTGTAACAACTCACTTGCATCTGAAGAAGTGGGTTTTTTTACCCACGAAAGCTTATGCCCAAATAAATCTGTTAGTCCTGAAGGTGCCACCAGACTCCTCATATTTTTTGTGGATACAGACTAACACAGCTACCTCTCTGATAATTGACAACTCATTTGTCTTCTCACTAAGCAAATTATTTCCCTTGAAGGACAGCATCTCCACCTTGGATTATATTTAGCTTTGGAAATTAGGAAGATTGGAGCCATAATGCCAGACACATGACTACAGAAGTCACAATTGGGTAGGATGCTATATCAGCAGCATCCATGGAGGCCTAGAGGGATGATCTGGCTATCAATTTGCCCTCCTCAGTGAGTTCTTGGAACAGCAGCCTATCCTCTTGGGAGAGTTCATTAGTGAATTCAACAAATTTCGTATAATTAATAAAATCATATTTTGACATTAATGCTTGATAGTTTTTGCTATGTGGAACTGCAAGCTTGTTGAGGTAAATATTTTTCTCTTTAAGAGGACTAAGCGTTCAGCTTCCTTATCCAAGGGGGTGGATCTGGCATGATGTTGTCTGCCTCTTTCAGTGACAGCTGGTATTACTAACATTCAGAGCAGGGCGTGTAAACAAAAATTCCACTCTTTTAGCTGGCACGGTATTTCTTCTGTGTTCTTTTCAGAGTGGGAACTCAAGTGGCTAGAGCATGCCAAACTTCCTTGGCCATATCTAAAATGGCTTTGCTAATAGGAAGCACAACCCTATTGGGACCATGTCCAGCAATTTGAGGTGTGTCCTGCATTTCCTCCAGAGGGATCTGGATGTGTCTGCGATACTCCTCAATGTGTCTTCAAATTGCCTGTAGTCATCAGGTGGAGGAGGAGAGGCTGGTGTGACCACCTCTTCTGGGGGTGAAGATGGCAACCCTGTCAGAGTTCATGGTTCCATCTGATCTGGTTCCTCCTCTTCCTCCATTAGTTCTTGAGGAGATTCTGGATCTTTCTGCAAGGGATCGCGATCTGCGGCAATTCAGCGGGAGGGCCTTCACTCCGAGCAGGAGTGAGGGACCCTCCGCTGAATTGCCGCTGAATACCTGAAAGTGCCGCCCCGCTCCGGAGTTGCCGCCCCAAGCACCTGCTTCATAAGCTGGTGCCTGGAGCCAGCCCTGCTCAGACCATGAGTGGTAGAAAGGAACTGGAGAAGTGGTCAGTCTGCACCACCCTTTATGCCTCAGTTCAGAGCATGGGAAGGAGAAAGGCGCAAGGGTGAACCAATGGATCCTGCTAGCAAAGATCTTCTGGTCTCAGGCGTACATGCAGGTGCACTCCCAAAGCGGGAAACACATAGGGACTATCACTCAAAAATAAAAAGCCAGCAGACTCCTTGAGTTCCACAGAGATTTCAAGGAAACTAAAAGACAAGGTCTATCCAGGTGCAAGCCTCCCAAGTTCCCTGATAATGTGTTTTCTGCAGAGTCAATGCAACAGCCATTTCCCTGATTCAAAGGGTCCGCACAGGGCAAAGGGGAAGCATTTAAGTTAATGTTCAGAGTAATCATTGTCTGTCTTGCTATAGTCACATGAGTGTTGGGGAGCTGGGATAGGATGCCATGGAAGTGGTTGTTCCTGTCCTTATAATGTTATTTATGTATTCAGTACTTATAAAGCAGTAGCCTTGTTGTAATAGCAGTAGTCATGATTCCGGGCTTTTTTGGACAAAGCACTGTGCAAACACATAACAGTCCCTCCATACTTACCCTTCTTCTTTCCATGTTATGCTGCCAACTCCCTGCCAAAATCCCCATGGAAGGCTTTCTTGGAAGCAGTAGTAGAGGAGAACAATACTTCAGAGGCAGCACTCTGTGCTTCTCATCCTCTGATCTATATGTCTCAAAGGCAGAGCGGAGGATAAGACCATAAGAATTTTTTTGGAAACCAATTTTTACCTTTCTTCTACTAAGGTTTTGTTCCGGGAGCCCTGTAAACTATTATGCCTTTAAGGTCTTCCTAGAAAACAAGTACTTGTCTAAACAACCAATATAAATCATTCTTCTGCTTAAAAAGAAAGGAAAGAATAGCCCAAGGCATACTACTAACAAAGAAACACGGGCAGTAGGTAATCTTTTAATGTTGATGAGAATATGATCTAATGCAAGTCACCAAAACCAAATTCCAAGGCTATGAGAACAATACAGAGAGATGATTGACTTGGCAATTTTATATAATGGAGGAACATTGTTGTTGTAAAGGTAAAAATAATATAATGGAATGATCTGCAAATTGATCCCTTATGTACAAATCAATTGTGTTGCCTTTCAGCAAATTGGAACCTTAGTTATAAAGAAACAATGATTATTTATTTAACTAATATAAACCTAAAATAGGATTTCATCTTATGAATGAAGGAAAGCAGATGGCGATGTCTCATTAGGATTAAAGATACTATAGTTAAATGGTTAAATCCTGGCCAATCTTCAACCCCAAATGGGTTTTGTATGAAATTCTTTACATCCTCTCTTTAAAATATGGTTCACCTTCTAAGGCGTCTTTGTTAATGCAGCCTATTGACATTCGATGCCACCATCATGCAGAATGGACCATGTTTCTGGGTTACCTAAATCAAGAGGACATCACAGACGGTATAATTCTTATTTCTATAGTTGCACTTATTACAAGTTTCTCTATATATAATAGCTAAGGATGTTAGTTCTTAATGGAAAATCTTTGGAATAATCACCAATGAGCCCTGGAAAATGTTGATAATCTAATGGATTTGTTGGTGGGTTTTTGTTGTTGTTGTTGTTGTTTTTTACCCCATAAAAATTTTTCAACCAGCACTTTTACATAGGAGCCAGCATTTATATCCTCCTACAGGGGACAGGCAGCAGTACACATGGGACCAGCAGCAGCACTTTTTTACCTGTGACCTCTGAGTCTGCTGGTAAGTTTAGCCGCTCTGTCTCTGTGCCTCTGCAAGATTTTCCTTCCCAGATTCATTTCATTACAGGTGGTAGGAGAAAGACAAGGAGAGGAGGGAAATGATACTACAATTATAGAGCCTCAGCAGAGTGGTGGGGGAAAGGAGAAAATGGGTAGGTGTTAAAGATGTGGTGATGGGGAGAAAAAGCCACCAAAACAGAGCAGGACTGAACAAAGCAGAGAAAGAACATGGAAACAGAGCTCATGGGCTCTATTTACATTTCACATTATGTTTGTATTTTAATGAGACCCTGCTCTCTTCCTCTTGACCTACTAGCAGGGACTGGTCAAATCTGGCAGTTAACAAATCTGGCATTAGAATGGTCCCCATTTTACACATATTTGGTGTAACCTTGCAGTGCCAGAATGTTTTGATGAAGCAATGGCAGTAGATTAGTAATAGATAGATATTCATTTTCTAGGTTAACTATTCTCAGGACAGGAAGAGGTTAAGGTGGCCAGGAAGGCCTATCAACTCCACAGGCTTTACTTGGAAGGAGAGCCAGGGTGCAGGGAATTGATTGCAAGGAGGTGCAGCTGTGCAAGAATAGGTGGGGCCTATAAAGCCTGGCAGCTAGCAATAGGCTGAGGTTGCTACTGGAAAAGAGCCGTCACTCCTTGGGAAGAAAGAGGAGTGTTTGGAGGCTGCAATCATTTCCTGGGAAGAGGGAGGAAGGTTGGGAGCTGGTACACCCAGGAAAGGAGGGGAACCAGGATTGGTAGGAAGCAGTCCAAGGAAGGAACAGTGAGGGCTAGAAGATTAAAGCCCAGAACTGCTGGGTGGAGGGTCCCTGGACTGGAACCCAGAGTAGAGGGCAGGCCTGGGTTCATAGGCTCTGACTCCATGGGTGCTCCGGGACTGGAGCACCCACAGGGAAAAATTAGCGGGTCCTCCACACGCACTGGCAGCCAAGCTCCCACCTCCTTGCCTCCTTCTTCCCCCCCCCAGCGCACCACATCCCCGCTCCTCATCATCCCTCCCAGCACTTCCCATCCCCAGCTGCCTAACAGCTGTTTGGCAGTGCTTAGGACTTTCCAGGAGGGAGAAAAAGGAGCAGGGACATGGCACGCTCAGGGAGGAGGTGGAGAAGAGGCAGGGCAGGGGTGGGACTTGGGGAAAGGGGGTGGAATAGGGGTGGGGCATGGGCGGGAAGAGGCGGGGCCAGTGTCGAGGAGGGCGAGCACCCACTGGGCAGAGGGGAAGTCTGGAGTTCCCCTGCCAGACACTGAAGGAGTGGTTCCTCAGGCAGTGAATGGGAAGACTGACTAGGACTGCTGAAAGAAAGACATTGATATACACTGGAAAGGGGGGAATGCTGAGTGACCTGGCCAGAGAGCTGAGTCATGAAGAGAACGCAGCGGTTCCTGGAGTGAGAGAGGGGCTGCAGACCAGAGAGAGAGATGGAGTGACAGTATGCTGCCACGGAATGGCGTCACCCTGATCATCTAATCCCTAGAGCGGCCAAGAGGAGGCACCAGACTAGCAGTGAGTGGTGTGCTCCATCACACCCCCACTTTCATATCGCAAACAAAGCTAACTGAGAAATGAGATGATACTCATGCCAAGAAACAAACTGGTTATATACTGTAGGAAGTTGGCCAAATTTAGGATCTCCGACTCCTTCCCCGCTACTCCATTGAAGTTGAGGGAACTGCAGAGGACTATAACTCAGGGCAGAATTTGGCCCAGTTAATGTATTAAACCCTATAGACAATAGATATGCACTATTTGTGAGAAATATGGGATTCTGAGCATAATGATGTTATTCATGTGCAAGGCTATTTCAAGACACTGAAACAAATTGTATCCATATGGACAGGAAATAAAAAAACGCCATATAATGACTATTCCCCATTCCTGAAAAATTATCCAAGTTTGGCTGTTGCTTTTTTCCTACTTGTCATAAATGTAACAGAAAGAGGATAGCGTCCATTTTGCTGTTGTTAAGAAAATTACCAATATTGGCTTCAATTCCTGGAGTAATTTTTATTAAAAATTGTTTATGGCCTGATGCAGCACTGCAACCCTATTCAGAGAAACACTTAAGCATGCACTTAACTTTATGTACTTGTGCAAATCCCATTGACATATGTAGGCTTAAGCATGTGCTTTGCTGAATCAGAGCCTTAAATTAGCAGCTGGGGAAACCGAGACAGAGGTAAATGCCACAATTTCACAATTCCTACAATTATGTGCATAAATAAGTGGTCTGATTTTCAGAGATCCCTGTAACTCTCATTGGTTTCATTTTTTCTTTTATTCCAATTGATTTGATATTTTAATATATATTTTTGTCATCTGTGCCTTTGAACAATCTTGCCATTTATTAGATGTTTGGCATTTTTTTTAAGCTTACAAATAAATAAAGGCATTACCTTCCTCATGAGGCCTGAGCCAATAACTACTGATATCAATGAATCTTTCCATTTACTTCACTGGGTCATAATGCAGATCAGGGTCATAATGCAAAAAGACCACAAAGCGTTACCATAATTAACCTAACCCTCAATTAGGATATCCATTAATTTAGGAGAACTAGTTCAGATATGAAGAGATAATGTATATAGTAGAGATTTCTGTGATCCAGTCATTTTGAAAACCACAATCACAGATTTAATTAATCACATATGAAATAACATACACAAAGAAAAGAGAAAGATAGTCTGTTAGACTCTTTTGTTGCATTTCAAGTTGGACTGTAAGGTCCTTTGGAAGAGGGACTGTCTCTTTCTATATGCTTATACAGCATGCAGCACAGTGGGGCCCTGATCCTGTCTAGGACATTAGACACTAATAAAAATAAATTAATAATAACGATCTTAAAATATATATAAATTTATATCAGCAGCCCCCACTGGCTCCCTATCTAGCTATAACCATGGTGGTTGCTGGCAGTCTTTTAGAACAGTGTTTCCAAAATTTGGGATGTTGGTTGTGTAGGGAAAGCCCCTGGCGGGCCGGGCCGGTTTGTTTACCTGCCCTGTCCGCAGATCCGTCCGATCGCGGCTCCCACTGGCCATAGTTCGCTGCTGCAGGCCAATGGGAGCTACTGGAAGCGGCGGCCAGTATGTCCCTCGGCCTGTGCCACTTCTTGCAGCCCCCATTGGCCTGGAGCAGTGAACCACAGCCAGTGGGAACCGCGATCGGCCGGACCTGCGGACGGGTCAGGTAAACAAACCAGCCTGGCCCGCCAGGGGCTTTCCCCACACAAGCGGCGTCCCAAGTTTGGGAAACACTGTTTTAGAAGGGCAAAACTTACACCTGGTTATGAGGGAACAGATTGTAGTACCCTTCTTCACATTGAGTAGTGCATTACTCCTTGAGTAGTTCCACAGAGATCAATGGTGCTACTAAGTCTGACTTTTATATTATGGCATATTCTGATATTCTTACTCAAAGTATTGCTCTTTGATTGTAATAATGAGCCACTTGCATTCTGGCGCTATCTATAATCATAATTCTATTGCAATATGCATTGGGCAGAAGATCTAAGAAAATTAGTGATACTCCTGGACACCTAACCCCGTTGCTTTCTTCTGCTGAACAGAACAAACTTTTAAAACAAAACCCTGAGCTATTCCACAGATAAGAACTGAAGAACTTGCAGCCGGCAATACACATGGATTTAGTGATTGTCAATTACAACCTGGCCCACAGCAGAACCACATTGCCACCAGGGGGAAAATCTGGGATATGCCTAAAGTAAAATCCCTTCCCCAGCTCCCTGGTGCATGCGAGGAGTGGGCTAGTGGTACTATGTATTCTAGATTCATGCACCCCACTGCCCTTGCTCTGCTGAGCAATTTACACAGGCCAGTGTAGAAGGAGTTTTTCGTCCTCATCACCCCATCACATTTAGAGTGGATTATGTCCCCAGGTGTACATATCCATGTGCTTCTGTGAGTGCAGGGCCTACAATTCTCCCTAGACATGTTATGGGGAGTACAATTGGAGGTGGAAGGCTTCTTGCACCTCACAGAGCACACCTGCTGAAGGGCCAAAGACAGTCTAGCCGTAAACAACATGGTTTTTGCCTGCACTAATTCTAACATTCCTAACCCATTTTAGGAAATCTAGCAGTAAGTAACTATGGGGGTAGGGCAAGTAGTGTTTCTCGTTCAAGCATATTGTTGTTTAGGATTATGACCATTGTTTCTGTCTCTTTCCCCATTCCCCCTCCAGGAAGTTCAGATGAGCTAACAACAAATTTGTTTTGGCTGCTTAGGCAGCAGATAGGAAACCAAAATTCTATATCCAGAGAAGTCTAACCCTTCATTTCTTACCAATGTATTTACTTGGGCCAGAGTCCAGGGATGAAATCTATGAAGAAATTATCCAGAATGTACATAGAAATAATATTTTCATCTTGATACTTCCTTTCATATTCCTTTAGCCTCTGCTGCTGAAATATTAAACATGGAGCTATAAGTGGAATACTTCAGTGTTTAAAAAAGCCAGACATTTACAAGTCCACAACAGTTATATTGGCCTTTGGATTACAATTGCCTTTTTAAAAAACTTATTCCTTAGTAATACTCGGACACTTCTATAATACTGATGTATATTGAAATATTCCAAGTCTAATTATCATCTAATTGTCAGATGGGGGTGCCGCAAAGGGACGCATCTGTGATTCAGAACTCCTTGGAGAGGAATTGCAGTGTCCAACTTGTGATACAGTTTAGAGATGAAACATGCTTTGAATGTTGTTAATCATATGAAACAGTTTTGAACACCTGTTTGAGTGCCATCCTAGAGCTTTATGTTTCCAGTATAAGCTAATGGAGATCAACACTTTTTTGACACTCCTGATACCAAGTGCTTATAAAGTGTTTATACCTATAATTGTGTCAAATTATGTTAATTAAGCACTGAAAAGACACTAAGTTGAAGTGCTCAAAAAGTGTATTACTCAGAGTGTCACCTAGGGGCTCTTCACAGCAGACACTTGGGGGACAATTTTTTTCCTTTCAAGCACCGTTAGCGCATTATGTCTTAACGTATCTTTCTGATCTTAATTTAATTAAAAAGCAAGTGCCAGTAAAGTGCACATGATTTAATCTTTTGAATTATAAATGCATTCTAAAGTAAAATGGCCTTTCCTTTTCACCTTTTCTTCTTTTCTTCTCAGCTCCATCTCCTCCACCATTTATTATTATGTGTTTAATTGCTAAAAGCATATTTTTATGATAAAAGCTAGGAATTAACCCGTGTGTGAGAGAGATTAGACAGAGAGAGAATGAAATCCCAAGGGCATAAAATACCCTTAAGGAAAAATAATACAATAGAATCCAATTGTATTCTTAAGATGCTGACTCACATTGGAGGGCCTGTGCAGAGTTGCACCACCCACCCTGGGAGTTCATCTCACACTTTCTTGTGCCCTCCTTGTACACCCACAAAAGAGCATGTCACAATCTGATCCATAGTAGAGCCTTCTACAATAATTGTTGCAGGCCTTCCTCTCGTACAACATTTTTCTTCCATAGAACTCAAACCATTTTACAAAGGAGACAGGTATCATTAGCCTCATTCTGCAGATGGGAAGTTTAGGCACAAAAGAGGCAAAGTGACTTGGCCAAGTTCACCCACAGCAGAGCCAGAACTCAGAATTCCTGTCCCAGTCCAGTAGCTATCCACTAGACCGTGCTGCTTCCCATATAATATCACATAGTAATATTGCTACTGTAAGAGGGAGTAGTTTGGACCAGCCCTGTAGAAGTTTATTATGAGAGTACAGAGAAAATGCATTTTCTAAAGCAGAGCAATTTAAAAGTGAGAGGAGAGAGATAGCAGCACAAGGATACAGAAATTTAATACACATCTCACTAAAGAGTCTTGAGCCTGATCAAAAATAAACAGATACTTTTAGGAATATTATTTTAGAAAATTCTACTTCAAGGGTTGTTCTATTTCATGATAGAATATTCTTTAAGGTGTACAGATAACAATTCCTATGTTGCCCAATTCTGACTAGACTCTATTAAAATGATGTTTTCACTTTTCTGTGAAGCTGTATTTAATCTTTGTAGTCAATGTGCTGAGAAAGATAACAAAAAGATAGCTGAACTTTACTTTACACTTCTTTAATCTTTCTCTTTAGCTTTCATTCTTGTAGTACAGCCTTAGCAATCAGACTTCAACACTCTATTCCTCAGAAAAAAACTTACAGATTCAGAAACCATAGTGAGAGAGTTTTCCCCTTTATACCCAAAGTCACCGATTCTCCTTAATCACACTGTGGAAGTCTCTCAGGCTACTGAAATTCCCCTAATAGTTAGAAATTAATTTGGCAATGTCTAAACAATATCATGCAGGAGACTTGATACCTAAGGGGAATAGTAATAGAGCATTGAGCCTTTCACCTCTAGGTCATAGGTGCCTTTCAAGTCTTGGTTGGAAGCACAATCACATGGATCTTTATTGGCCTCCAATACATAAAATGAATTGCTCTTAACCCAGTCCTCAGTGGAAGGGTGTCCGTGTCACAAATGGCTCTCTTATCTGAAGCCTGAGCAAAGAAGCCAACAACTGAATGGTCATGTAGATGGACACCGAACAGAGAGATTATTCCCTCCAGGTCAATGTAGAGGCACATTAAAAGGGTATAGGTTTTACTCTATATATTGATCAGATTAGAAGACTTCAGTCTTGAGGGCTCCCAATCCAACACCTACCTAGGTCTTGATCGAATTGCCACTCAAGTTCATTTGGAAAGATTCTAATTTCACTGAGAGTTTGTGGAGCCTCGAAAGCATTATTTAATTAAATACAGAAAAGAAAAATGAAGTGATACTTCTTTTGTAGTGTTAACTCTTGCTGCCTGGAGGGAAATAAATCAGTGATTTCTATGCATTTCTTCAGGGTTTCTTCTCATAAACTATACCCCTCTCTCTGATTTTTTTGTGAGCTGACAACTAGTAGGCAATCAAGAAATATGCAGGTAGCATGCAGATTCACCTACTAAAAAAACCAAAATGCTCTCAGATTCATTGTTGGCATAACTCCACTGAAATCACTGGAATTAGCTGTGATGGACCCAGAATATATTAAAGAGAACATGTCCATATAGAAATATTTTTAAAACAGAGATGGTCTTGCTTCTTGGGTAACCATAAAACATCTCACCTGTCCATGACTCTAAGAGTTCTGTGGTGTTGTCACATTGCTTTTTAAAAGGCAGTACATACAGGACTGAAAAATACAATGTACTGAAATACTGGGTGCATTATGAAAACCTAGATAAACTTAAATAGAAATAATGGGTAAAACCAAGTGAAGGGTATATTTTTGGTTTTCGAAAACTTCATTGGTTGGTTGGAGAGGGGAGGGTTGTATTTTTGTTTTGTTTTTGTTTCAACCAAAGTTGGGGTGGTTTGCATCCAGGTCCTCTTACTCCAAACCACAAACTGTTTGCTGGAGGTTGTGGGTAGTTGGATAATAAATGGTTGTGGTTAGAGTTAGATAAATTACTCTGTAATCAATGCATCAGCCAACAACTTGCTTCCAACATAGTTATTGTAGAACATGAAGCCAGTGTTTACTAATTCCAAGGTAGTACAGGTCTTGAAATACTCAGATTATCTGGCAGGCCTTTGGACATCTGCTGCCCATCTGACCTGGAAAATAAAGGCTGATGAGCAAACAAAATTAGAGGAACAGTAAGGTCCAGATTGTGACTTTTAAACCCATAGCTGTTTAATGACCAGGAGCATGAGGGGTGGGGAGCACTAACCATTTAACAGACGCTTCTGCCTGTGAAGGACACAGGAATGAAGAATACCCCTAAGGAAGCTGGCAGAGCACACAGGGCAGTAGTAAGTCCGACATCATTACACCAGGTGCAGTGTGTACTTACATTAGTTCCAGACACGAATTGCTACCTGATATGAAAGGGATGTGGGGTTATGACACACCTCATCTCCTTGTGGGGTGGCTAGTACCACTGGTGGCACTAATGTTCCACCCTTCAACTCACTGCAGCACAAGGTAAGAGCATTTGTTCTTTGCACTCCCTCTCCAAATTTCCTCTTGGGCACCTATGCAAAGGAATCAATCTGGTCCTAAATGATCAGAGCTATTTTGATTGATGGAAAATATATATTTGTTACTGACATTTTTTTGTGAAAATGAATGAACCACAGAATGACCCTGCATTTCTTCTCCATCCTTCCAAACTGTTGCATTGATCTGCTTTATGCACAAACATGCATCCTCCATAAGACAATCATTATTTTTCTCCTCAATAGCAGCAGTAAGCTAGCTTACATAGAGATGAGACTAGTGCATGCTGGCACAAAACCATGTTGTGCAAAATTAGAAGACCAAAAGTATCAGGTCTTTTCATTTAAGATAGAACCTCTCACTGTGACTGACTCATTGCCAGGTGAGTACTTTTAAACAGTCATTTCAAACCATTCAGATTTAGCTTGTATTGTGAAAGAAAAAATAATATTGCAATAGGCACCACTTTTCTGTAGATGACTCTAATAAAGATTTGTGACAAGTGAATAGTACGTATGGAGACGGTTGTTAATGTCTTAGGGCTGTAGTCACAATATGGATTGTGTAGCATGTGGGTAAAAAGTTGAGGGGTTCAGAGAAACCTTCCCATCTCAGACAAAATTACATTTAAAAATTCAAGTATGAGGAATCATTTGACTGGGAATCACTTTTTGAAAAGAGGGGAAATCCCTTCTTTTTCTAATATTGGCAAATAGGTCTTTAAGGCATCCTATCTACAAGCTCAGTCACAGAATATAGAAATTGCAGTAGAGGAATATACCCATGGGTCCATCTATTCTGGTACATTGACCCATTTGGAATTTGCCTCTAACACAATGAAAGGTATGAATCCAGTGGTTAAAGTAGATTAACGTGGGAAGGTGCTTTCTCAGTACAATAGGATCTCAAGGACAATCATTGTGCCCCATCTTTTCTCTCCTCATGTCCATGCAATGTTTCTTGGTCTTATCAAATCTTCTCATTCTCTGGTAGCATTTGTTCCCCATATGGAAATTGCCTAGTATTCTTCAGAATATCTAGTATGCTTTTCTGTGCCTTCATTTATCATGGCACAGTATTGGATACCATCACGTTTTCTTTATCTAAGTCACAGATGTATGTCTGGCTAGATTCTGTTACTGTATTCTTTTCCCCAGCTACAAATGTATCTGTGGGAGTAAATGAAGCAGCAAAAATCCAACCACAATTGATAGAAAAGTATTTAATGAACCCTTCCCCCCCCCCTTGTCATCATTTCATTGTGAGGAGTGGATTCCTGTTAGTGTAAAATACTATTCTATGTGAAGTACAGTATTGGAAAATAATTTGTGTGCCAAATTCTGGTTGATGTTTTTCACAAGTGCCTATATGGGGAAAAGAGCAAGCCAGTAGGGTGAAGTGTGATGCAACTGTTGTGCCCTGAAGCTCCCTCCCTCAAAACTCTTGTCGACACACTCAGCCGAAATTTCAGAGATAGTGCTTAGAAGTCATGGGACATGCTCCACATGTGTAGCAAGGACACCCTTGATCTTCCTGTAAATATAACAACCCCTTCCCCTTGTGCCATAGATTCATACAATTTAAGGCCAGATAGTTGTGTTCATATAGAGAACTTCCTCGTCCTAGACTCCTCTTCACTGCTACCCTCATCACTCTTTGCTTTCAAAACACACACACACACACACACACACACACACACACACACACTCCTCTAACTGCATTCATTTTGGCTATAAAGAGATTCGCATGGTAATATCTTTGTATCAGGAAAGGAATGGAGAAATACTTGAAGGACATATGGTACAACTAAAAAGAAAAAAATATTGTACTCATAATAAAAAAACATATTGATAAAAAATGTGTATAAGGGCAATCATAGAACCCTGGAATTAGCATCAAAAAACCTAAATCAAATGGAAAGGAAAATGCAGCCAACTTTTGTTACCCTTCATACTCAGAATCTGAGAATGTATAGCACATGCCAGAAAAAAACATGCAGTGAATATGTTGTAGTCATTAGCAATCTAAAAAGATAATTTTATAAATGATTCTGAAAGAGGGTTACGGAATGAGTGAATGATACAATCCATAATTGGACTGGAATTAAAGAGAGCAGTGAATATATTTGGTTAGGACATGAGTGCCAAGCTCCAGACAGAAAAAAAAACTTTTTCTTTACTTTCTTAATTTGAAATAGCAAAGAATCCTGTGGCACCTTATAGACTAATAGACATTTTGCAGCATGAGCTTTCGTGGGTGAATACCCACTTCTTCGGATGCAAGTGTGGAAATTTCCAGGGGCAGGTATATATAAGCAAGCAAGAAGCAAGCTAGAGATAACGAGGTTAGATCAATCAGGGAGGATGAGGCCCTGTTCTAGCAGTTGAGGTGTGAAAACCAAGGGAGGAGAAACTGGTTCTGTAATTGGCAAGCCATTCACAGTCTTTGTTTAATCCTGAGCTGATGGTGTCAAATTTGCAGATGAACTGGAGCTCAGCAGTTTCTCTTTGAAGTCTGGTCCTAAAGTTTTTTTGCTGCAGGATGGCCACCTTAAGGTCTGCTATTGTGTGGCCAGGGAGATTGAAGTGTTCTCCTACAGGTTTTTGTATATTGCCATTCCTAATGTCTGATTTGTGTCCATTTATCCTTTTCCTTAGAGACTGTCCAGTTTGGCCGATGTACATAGCAGAGGGGCATTGCTGGCATATGATGGCATATATTACATTGGTGGACATGCAGGTGAATGAACCGGTGATGGTGTGGCTGATCTGGTTAGGTCCTGTGATGGTGTCGCTGGTGTAGATATGTGGGCAGAGTTGGCATCGAGGTTTGTTGCATGGATTGGTTCCTGAGCTAGAGTTACTATGGTGCGGTGTGCAGTTACTGGTGAGAATATGCTTCAGGTTGGCAGGTTGTCTGTGGGCGAGGACTGGCCTGCCACCCAAGGCCTGTGAAAGTGTGGGATCATTGTCCAGGATGGGTTGTAGATCCCTGATGATGCGTTGGAGGGGTTTTAGCTGGGGACTGTATGTGATGGCCAGTGGAGTCCTGTTGGTTTCTTTCTTGGGTTTGTCTTTCAGTAGGAGGCTTCTGGGTACACGTCTGGCTCTGCTGATCTGTTTCCTTATTTCCTCGTGTGGGTACTGTAGTCTTGAGAATGCTTGGTGGAGATTTTCTAGGTGTTGGTCTCTGTCTGCGGGGTTAGAGCAGATACGGTTGTACCTCAGTGCTTGGCTGTAGACAATGGATCTTGTGGTGTGTCCGGGATGGAAGCTGGAGGCATGAAGGTAGGCATAGCGGTCGGTAGGTTTTCGGTATAGGGTGGTGTTAATGTGACCATCACTTATTTGAACCATGGTGTCTAGGAAGTGGACCTCCCGTGTAGATAGGTCCAGGCTGAGGTTGATGGAGGGGTGGAAGCTGTTGAAATCGTGGTGGAATTTTTCCAGAGTCTCCTTCCCATGGGTCCAGAGGATGAAGACGTCATCAATGTAGCGTAGGTAGAGAAGGGGCGTGAGTGGACGGCAGCTGAGGAAGCGTTGTTCCAGGTCGGCCATAAAAATATTGGCATATTGTGGGGCCATGCGGGTGCCCATAGCGGTGCCACTGATCTGGAGATATATATTGTCATTAAATTTGAAATAGTTGTGTGTGAGGATAAAGGCACAGAGCTCAGCAACCAGTTGTGCTGTGGCATTCTCAAGACTACAGTACCCACACTTTCACAGGCCTTGGGTGCAGGCCAGTCCTCGCCCACAGACAACCTGCCAACCTGAAGCATATTCTCACCAGTAACTGCACACCGCACCATAGTAACTCTAGCTCAGGAACCAATCCATGCAACAAACCTCGATGCCAACTCTGCCCACATATCTACACCAGCAACACCATCACAGGACCTAACCAGATCAGCCACACCATCACCGGTTCATTCACCTGCACGTCCACCAATGTAATATATGCCATCATATGCCAGCAATGCCCCTCTGCTATGTACATCGGCCAAACTGGACAGTCTCTAAGGAAAAGGATAAATGGACACAAATC
This sequence comes from Mauremys reevesii, assembly GCF_016161935.1. Taxonomy (NCBI): domain Eukaryota; kingdom Metazoa; phylum Chordata; order Testudines; family Geoemydidae; genus Mauremys; species Mauremys reevesii. Next base: position 82,549,228 of record NC_052630.1, read on the forward strand.
AGACATTAGGAATGGCAATATACAAAAACCTGTAGGAGAACACTTCAATCTCCCTGGCCACACAATAGCAGACCTTAAGGTGGCCATCCTGCAGCAAAAAAACTTTAGGACCAGACTTCAAAGAAAAACTGCTGAGCTCCAGTTCATCTGCAAATTTGACACCATCAGCTCAGGATTAAACAAAGACTGTGAATGGCTTGCCAATTACAGAACCAGTTTCTCCTCCCTTGGTTTTCACACCTCAACTGCTAGAACAGGGCCTCATCCTCCCTGATTGATCTAACCTCGTTATCTCTAGCTTGCTTCTTGCTTGCTTATATATACCTGCCCTTGGAAATTTCCACACTTGCATCCGAAGAAGTGGGTATTCACCCACGAAAGCTCATGCTGCAAAACGTCTGTTAGTCTATAAGGTGCCACAGGATTATTTGCTGCTTCTACAGAACCAGACTAACACGGCTACCCCTCTGATACTTAATTTGAAATAACTGTCATAACTACATGATGCAACACTGTGGGTGGTAACCTGCCTTTGACAGCATTTCTACTATCCAGTTGCCATAACAATCTGCTGCCACTTTTATATGTTGCTGTACTTTTCTGTATTTCTTTTCATAAAATATCTAGCACACTTAGTCATTAACTGTGACATAGTATGAGTTTATCATACTTTGAGCTGGAGTATCTAATTCAGCTCTGGAATCACTGAAATCAAGACTGTTACAAGCTTCTCAAGGTCTAAAAAGTAAAAAAAAAAAAATCTTCACGGTCCCACCTTTAAAAAATAAAATAAAAGATCAGGTTGGTTTGTCCAGCCCTTAAAATTGAACCCTTAAGCAGTAGTTCCTGCTAGAAGTAGGAGTGTCTTTACAAGGGTTTGCCTTTTCTTTATGAAGAATAGAACAGCAGCATCACCAAGGGATATGCAGCAGGCATCCAAATGTGCTGCTATTCATCTGTATGAATGCCAGGATTAAAAGAGGAGGGATTTTTTTTAACCTGTGACAAAACAGTAATTACTTACTCTCTTTGACTTAATGACCTCTGCCTTTTGTGTATGCAGGGGAACAAAGCAGAGCAAGTTACAGTCTGTGGCTATGTTTACATTACACACCAGTGTCAGTGGTGTGCAGTGTACATGTAGCTAAACACCACAGTGAAGAGTAAGCTGTGTCCACACTGTGGTGTGTAGCTACATATGTCAGTGAAAGACTCTAGCCATGGGAAAAGGCTTCAGCAGCTCCCCCCTGACAGAGCATTTCAATGAGGCAAAGGGAGACTCGGGCGGGGGAGGAGCAGGGAAACTCCCCTTTTCAGAACCTTTCCCTGCTGCTGCAGTCCTTCTCTAGTCCAGGGACAGGCTCCAGAAACTGGGACCTGGAGGAGCCTTTCTATGCTGCTGGAGTCTTTCCCTGCAACATTGGAAGCAGCAGGACACTATACTGCTACAACTAGTTGTGTAGGTAGGGCATCGGGGAGTAGAGAGCCTATAGGGTATGTACTTGAGTACACGCCCTTCAGGCATGTCTTTACTTTTTTAAGCTGTATCCCACCAGCTATACTATGCTAGGGGGGCTGTGCAGGTATGTACATGACACACTGCTGAAAAAAGCATGCAGTGTAGACTTACCCTGTATGATTTCTCTATTGCAGTCAGCGGTTCAGACCACAGCACTTAGCAAGCAGAATATTAATAGGATGAATGAGTTGTGTGGGCATGGATGAGAGCTGTGTGTGATACTCATTCTAAGGGGCAATGGCCAGTGAATCCCCACCAGCCACGCTGACTTCTCTCAATGTGCAACCCCCCACCCCCGGCCTGATATGCCACAAAGACAGCTTCTTGGAGTTGGGTCTCATTCTCTTCAAATGTCCAGCTAGACACCCTTGGGCTAAGCCAGCCCTGATTACAAGATGAGCCCCACCTGAGAGGAATCTGGTGCGCGCTCTCTCTCTCTCTCTCTCTCTCTCTCTCTCTCTCTCTCTCTCTGTATATATATATATATATATCAGGTTGGTTTGTCCAGCCCGTAAAATTGAACCCTTAAGTAGTAGTTCCTGCTAGAAGTAGGAGTGTCTTTACAAGGGTTCTCTCTCTATATATATATATAGAGAGAGAGAGAGAGAGAGAGAGAGAGAGAGACTGCCAGATGCAGGAAGCCTAGTAGTAATCTGGGGAAGCTCAGAGAACAGGAGACTGTGTGGGGTTGGTGGAAGGAGCAGCTACACGGAGCAAGTCTGAGTCCTGCAAAGCCCAGCTAGACAAGGTGAGCTGAGAAACTGTGTGTTTGGTTTTGGACTCTTCAGTTCTGTACGGTGCTAAACTGTTGCCAGCCTGAGGAGAACTGGCGAAGACTGAATTAAAAGATTGTGCTTAAAAGGTAACTGGAGGCTGCATGAGTTCTTAAAGGGGAAATAGAGGTGGAACAGCTACATGGGCAACCCTAACTCTGAGGGGTGCTCACGGTAGGTGGTGGCTGCTGTGCTACAATTGCTTATAAATAAGCAGCCATACACTTATCTTTCTCTCATGCATAAACTAGAAAGCTGACAGTGTGAAACGGAAGAGTGCGACAATAATTCATGCTAGGGGGCCTCTGGCTATTTGTCCTATGCATATAGGTACCTTTGGGCCAGCTGATAGCATGCTTGGGTGGTCGGATAGCTCATTCTCTTTCACCCCACCATTGTTTGTGTTTTTCCAGTTGTGGCCATGGCATTTTTAATATTCTGTTCAGAAAGTAAGGGATGATCGTCCTCCTTAGTCCACGGTAAATTCAACCCATGCAGCACTTAGAAATAAATATCTAAAATATTCAAGACATAACATTCGATATTTAAACAGGAGAATTGTAAAAGGCAATAAAAGGGGAAGTTAACAGTATCTAATGAGCAACAGAACATTATTATCTATCACTATTTTTATGTATATTTTGCTAGTGCCTAGAGGCCACCAATCTAGAATCAGGCACGGTCAGTGGTGCAGGTGTGGTGGTATGGTACGGTATTCTGTACCAGTAAGATATTTATAGCTGATATGACTTACTGGAAAGACACAGGAGGAACCCAGCCCCATCCCCAACCCTTCCATGCAGCTGTGTCTCCTGAGTCCTCCTGTCTGGGATCTATACAGCAGAAGTCTCTGGCGCAACAGGAGGAGAACAGACTCCCTCCCCCCAGGTAGGATCATGGAGAGGGGGTGGGGAGAGCATGGGGGGAGGAGTGACATACCTCCCCTCTTTGTGTCTCTCCCATGAGCGTAGCATAGCAGCAAGAAATGATTTCTGCTTGCACCACTGGGCACTGTACACACCCACAAGGAAGAGATGATCCCTGCACCAAGTAGTTACAATCTAAGAGGCAACAGGTGAATGCATGATAGATCAGTGAGACAGTTACAATTGGTATAAAAAGCAACAGTCACAGCACACCAAAAGAACTGAAGTGAAGGGTTACTAGAAGTTATAAACAGATCAAAGGAAGCTTGTCTCTTTTGCACCAAGTGCCAATGCAGTGAATAATCTCATCCACTGGTATAATTTTAAGCTTATGTGTGTATTGTATGAACCTATGCTTTTTTGTATAACAAATTACTTGGACAGCCTATTTCCCATGACCCTTTAGCCGTCTCCATAACAAGCCATGAAAGTCAGAAAGATGATTGTGTCCATTTAAAAAAAAATCTATTTCCCCCTCAGATATAAAATACACAAACCAGCAACTCGTATAGTTGGCTTATGTTAGAGGTCTATCAGGAAGAGCCTGCCTGAGTGTATGGGCAAGTGTAAAACATAGTTGTAGTTCTTCTTCAGTCACCTCAGAAAACCGTTATATACGTCTTGATCTTAGAGACACAGAACTTGCACACACGATTAGTCATTATTTATTTTTAATGGGACAACTTGTATGGACAAACTTACATACACACCCCCCCAGTGCATAACAACAGGATAGCCTGCCTTAAACATGGATATAGAAAATCTATTCATTTATTTTTCAGGAAGGGGAGGGGAGGAGATGTCTTAACCTAGGCTGAATGTTTCATTTTGTGTCTGACTTTTTAAGTGTCGAGCAAACGTCTGCTTGCAGTTACTAACTCATGGACCCAGAAAACAAATGACAAACGTATGCATGTCTGCCCTCTGTATAGAATACTCAACATTGCCCTTGCTTTGAACCTTCTTCTAGTTTACTGTTCATTATGAGGTGGGAGAAAAGCAATATTAATAATTATACATATTGTATTATTATTCAGAGCTTGTAAAATCATTCATGGTGAATAAATTATCCCACAAATTTAGCCTTTTCTGTTTGCTAGTCATTTGCAAACTGAAGCTGATTTCTGCAAATGGATCCATTCTTTAGTAAATACCACATTTTAATGAACAATATTTAGCATAAGGAATACTGTTAATAAATTGCCTCCTTTGACTATTTGCTAGTGACTTCAGTTGCAGGCAGTGGTTATTGGAACAATTTGTAGAGTGGGGGTACTGAGAGCCATTGAGCCAAACTGTATATTCCATTCCTGTATATAATGGAAATCAATTCAAGCTATGGGGTGTGGCAGCACCCTAGTTCCAGCACCTATGGTTGTAGGGTTTCTTCTCCCTGTAGAAGTTTTATACAGTGACAAACAGCAAATAAATACCCTTTTTATATGAAAATGCAAGTATTTGTATAAAGAACAGCCATTACTTAGCATTAATGTGGTCAAAAACCCTTTTAGAATGCTTGCCAGTAACAGCTGAAAGGTGCAAACATGAGTGACCTCAGTATGTACAGTATTTGGGTTTTGGGGAGGAGCAGAGTTAGCACTCAGACAGGTCTGTTATCCATTTTATAACACCTTTCATTTCAATGAATCTCAAATCACTTTTGAAAACTTGAGGAAGAGATTTATAGTCTATTTTTACAACTAAAAAGCAGTCACGTCTGCAGTGAAATGAGGCAACTATTTAAGCTCATACATCAACAATTTGGGGCCAGGAAGTGCAGAATGCCATATCTAATTGAAACTGCAGGGAAAATTGTAGGTAGGCAGACTGTAATTAACCAAGTTGGAATTTGGCCAGGACCAGCTCTGTATATATTATATTTGTCTTTAACTTCTAAGATGCATTATTCACAATGATCTCTGAATACATGTACCGCATTAACAAAATTCCCCACTACAGTTATCAGAATGGATATAGATACATAGAATCTAATGGACCCATATCGCCTTATCTTTTAAACTGATTTAGTGTTCATTAAAGTGTTACACCGTCCCATTACATTATTATAACAAGTAACATCCCTCAGATATTACAAGACCTTACCATTAATGTATAAGACTTGTCATCACTTTGGTAATATCCATTCTAAATACTGTTCCTAGTGCTAGAATGTTATGGATATGCAGCGGCTTACAAATCAAGAAGATACAGCTTCCAAGCCCCAAAATATGTGGGGGTTACTTTGGTCCCAATTCACAAAGCATCCAAGTACAAGCTTAAGTCCATTTCTTTTCAATACATCACATGCTCAACTTTGAAGTCCATGGGACTTCACATGCATGGTCTTCACTTTAAGCTTCAATGCTTTGCTGAAAAGGGATGGACTGCTGAATCAGGGCCTTGTTGAACATTCCTATTTCTACCTGTATAGGTGGTTTTACCACAGTTGTACAAATTCATCCTTTTAAACATTTGATCACTTCTTCCTTGTGAAGTCCCCCTCTTAACTTCTTAATGATTTCCAATCCTTGCTCTTGGTTCCTAGTACCAAAACTCAGCTAAGACACTCGAACAGCAGTTATCTATTCCACATTTGATTGTGGATAATTAGCTCTGAGAAGTAAAGCCTTTTCTATCATCTATACAATCAATGTTTGGAAGAGCTTCACTTCCCAGGGACAGTCTTGCACTCGCTGAACATCTTTCTTGAATAAAAAGCATACAAAGGTCACGAAAGGTACTCAATTTAGACTTTTATTGAAATATAATAGGCACAACAGTCATGGAAATGCAGAGACATTGATTCCTTGCACTGTCTAGTCTATGTCCTGCAACACCTGAACTTGAAGGAAGTACCTAATTCTTCATGCACATTAATACCTAGTTCTTTCTATCATAATTATTATGTATTTATTTATTTATTTTGCATCACAGGTGTATCTAATTCTTTAGAAGCAGCCAAGAGAAGTAATTTCTTGTCCTTAGAGTTTACACTCTAAATCTGCCTAAAGCAGCTGCTCCATATCCCAATACCAGTTCCACTGGCATGACTGTAGAGCTCTCAAGCTTGGAGTGGCCAGGTTTTGTAAATGATTTATGAGAACCTGAGGAATAATGACTTTTCATGAACAGTCTCAGACACCTTACATGAATAAACAGTAAGTATTGTGCTTACTTAAAATGAAACCCATTTGTTTAGTAATCAATGACATGCAGCATGATACATCATCCCCTCTGTTCCCTCTCCCCAATTTAAAAAAAAATAGCCAAAACAATCTAACCCTCTGTCTCATTATAATTTCTTGAGGCAAAATTTGCTCTTTTCTGTCAGACCCTACCTTTCTTCTGAAGCAGCTCATATGATAAGTGAAAGTGGAGACATAAAAAGAGCTATGATCTTGTCAACCATAGCTAAACAAATACATTTATTAAAAAGAGAGACCCTAACAGAAGTCTTTGTGTTATTTTTCATAAGGTAACTTTAGCGTGGCCTGAGAAACTTCCTTTCTATTAAGTTGTGCTTGTGCTTGTGCTTGTGTACACCAAATGGGAATTTTAGATAATATACTTGTACATTTGTTAGTTTAATAGAAATAATGACCTTAATGCTGTTAAATTACAAGTCCCTATCCAGTGATGTACTCTTTCCCCCACTAGCAAGCTGAATTACAGCATGTTAAAAACGTTGCTGTCAATGTGGAGCTAGTCCATTTGTAATAATGAGTTAGCAGCAGGTTCAGGTTTTACACCTCCCCAGGTGTCTCCCTGCTAAGTATTAGGGTTTTACAGTCACATTCTTTCTTTTTTTGTAAAAGAGATTTTCTCTTTTTGCAACATGAAATAGCCACCCGAATACAAAGGTAACCTATTTAGAGGGAACAGAGAGTCCTGTGGCACCTTTAAGACTATCAGATGTATTGGAGCTTAAGCTTTCGTGGGTGAATACCCACTTCGTCAGACACATGTATTCACCCAGGAATGCTTATGCTCCAATACATCTGTTAGTCTTAAAGGTGCCACAGGACTGTCTGTTGCTTTTTACAGATCCAGACTAACATGACTACCCCTCTGATACTAGAGGGACCAGTGATATTGACTTTACCTTTTGTTGAAAGTCCTAGTCCTACCAAAATCAATGCCAAAACTCCAGTGTGGCAGAATTTCACCCAAAGTACGATCAAATACACAACACTGTAAATAGAAAACATTGCTTTGTGTCTAATTCCTTAGTTACAGTAATTGTAGGCCTTATTTGGAATATTAGGTAAAACATCTTCAGATATAAGTGTGGGTTTTAAATGGATGACATCCCTTTGATTAATTAAAAAAAATGAGAGGGTTTATTGTCAGTTAAATGTTTATATTTGATTAACAAATTTTATCATGGAGAATTTCTGAAGTGCTGCAAATGGTTTCCTTTCAACTCCCCCACCCCCAAGTATATTCTCTCGGGCTGTATTCTGTGAATTTTCCTCTTATTTAATCATCACGTTACACTCTTCCTCCTCTGGACAAAACAAAATCCTGGAACCCAGCTCCATAACTTCAATATGCATATAAATAGACCCCGTTGATGACTATAACACACCATGGCAAACAGCAGGGAGGGGCTAAATGGAAAACTCATTTGTTAGTTTTCACACTTGGAGACTGTTATTTTTATAAATTACTGATATTGGACACTGTAGGAGTGCCCTCTTTCATATACACTGAAGTACTCTACTGTCCCCAGGAGTCACTAAGAGTAGTAGATTTTAATAGTTATAGATCTTAAATGGAGGGTTAGAAATTGTTTCTTTTCATTACAATTACAACAAGGAATTAACCCCAAGGGTATCCACTTAATTTCATAATATATAGACTGGAACGCTAATAATGTGGCTCTTCTAAAATGTAATAAAGAAGCAACTGGCCCTTTGCTCCCTGGGGTAGGTTTCTGTAAAATGTATTGCAAAAAATGTAAAACAAAGAAGACTTTAAGTTAACAAGCTTTGTAATGTCACTAGCTCCAGTGCTCAAAGTGATCAGAAGCACACAGACGCTGCATATTGGTACTATTTTTACAGCAGGAGTTCAGTACCACTTCACTGGCAAAAAAATAAAAACAGTTATAGAGGGAATGGAGGATAATTCACAATTAAGTGAAGGAAGGGAGAGACACAGAGTTCAGCAGTACAAGTTAATTATGAGTTTCAGGGTCCACTTGGACCTTTACTGCGGCCCTCAAGTTAAGCTTCCTGTTGCTTTGCAATAGGGCATGCAAGGTTAAAACAATACTCAGCTTTGCATTGTAGCAGTAAGTGAATTCCTCCACATTCTGTTCCATTTGGAGTAGTGAGTAACACAGTAGCCTCTGACCTTTCTGTCATTATGGACTGTAACTATGGAGCCAAAGATCTGAACTATTGGATAGTTTCACGGTTTTAGGTCTAGACTAAAGACATTTCTGTTTGATAATGATTTTAACAGTGTCTGACTGGACACAGCATCCTGAGACATCTTTGCAGGAGAGGGAATGGAGTGAGGATACTAACATAGGCTTATTTTATTGTATAGAAAAAACTTCAATAAAAAGTAACACTGAGAATCCTACGCTATGGTTTTTTAATCATAATTATTCCAGTCTATCCTTCTAATTAAAGCTATAACCTGCTTCCCTTCTGTTAAGAGGGAACTGTTCATCAGTGAAGAAGCTATGGAAAAGATATTCTTAAGCAGATGCGCTGACTTTCTAATGTGCCAGGGACTGCTCCTCCCAGGCCTCACTCACACCCTGCCTCTTCCTGTCCATGCTCCCACACACACACTCCTTCCCTCCCCCTCTCCCCCCACCCCAGTGCCTCCTGCATGCTGCAGAACAGCTGATCATGGTGGGAGGGAAGGTGAGGTGCTAATCGGCGTGGCTGTTGGTGGGCAGGAAGCGCTAGGTGAGAGGGAGGAGCTGATGGGGGAGCTACTGGTGTATGCTCAGCACCCACCATTTTTTTTTCCATGGGTGCTCCAGCCCTGGAGTACCCACAGAGTTGGTGCCTATGTCCTTAAGTGTGTCTAATATGCACAGAATTCTGTGTCCCAAAGTTACCCTTGCAAATATTCAGTATGCAGCAGCAAATATTAGTCAACTGATTGACCATGTGTATATGCCAATACCCAATTTGTGGAATCTGTGCATGTAAGGTGGGATTCACAAAGATGTTTAGGTGCCTAACTCCCCACTGAAATCCATTAGTTAGAGGCCTAAATACCTTTACCAACCCATTGATTTCATCTTTGTGAATCTCACCCAAAGGCTGGAAGTCTCACCTTTGACTTCAGTAGAGATAGGATTTCACCCAAACTTCTATACATGCAATTATATGCACCTAAATTAGAAAAACTAAGTCCTGTCCTGTAAACTTGTCAATCAACTATGGAAAAGCTGCTGATCTAAACAGATGATTTCAACTCACTTGTTCACATTGATCATGCAGATCACAATTTTGGGGATATGTAGAATATTTATGAAGCTACAGAGGTACTTATTCTTCACACACACACAAAAAATCCCTTTACAACTGAAAGTCCAGGATCCCTCAGAGACCTGCCAGAGCAGCACAGAACAGATGTCAAAGGGGCGGCCAAGAAGACAATGGAAATAAGGAAGTGGCTAAAGAGAACTTGGTTGAGGAAAGCATCACACAAGACCGGAGTGGTTGAGAAGCCTGAGCACAATATATGGCTGAGGGAGTCATTTGATGGGCCAAGACAACACTGGATAGATGTTGAAGTTACATTGGGGAGCATAAAAGAAGGTCAAAGGATCAGGTGAGATTGATTGATCTATCAATTAATTGATTGGGAAGTAGCAAGAGGCCCAAGGGTTCATGAGAGCTGGCTGGCAAAGGATCAGAGGTAGCTGAGAGTATGACAGGATGGCAAATGTGATTCTCAGTTGCAGTATTAAATCCTTTCATCCATATAACAATCCTGGTGTAGGACTGTCAGTTAGCTCTTGACAACTGGAACTTCCCCATCCCATCTGCCCTCCAATGGCATCACTCTAGTCTGATCTCTGACCCGTGTTGTGAGCCCTTACATACTAGTTCCATAGATTGCCTGGCAACTATTTGCATGAGTCACTACTCAGTAGGGTTGCCAACCCTCCAGGATTTTCCTGAAGTCTCCAGGAATTAAAGATGAATCTTTAATTAAAGATTGTAACGTGATGAAACCTCTAGGAATATGTCCAACCAAAACTGGAAACCCTACTACTCAGACCTTACATTCTGGCCTTCTCTTCCCACTCCCCACTCTTCTGCCATTCACCTGCATCATTCTTTGCCTGCAGCATCCTCATCTTCAACTTTTTTGGTTGTAGCAACTGTTAATTGGATATTTCAGACTCTGACTTGGAAAAGTTTTGAGTCCAAAAATAGCTGTTCAAGTGTTTCTTTAATTATATTTGCTTGAGGCTTCCATGCGTCATGAACTTGGAAAGCCAAAAAGAGAGAGAGGAAAAATTTGAGCTGCCCTCCACAGTTGGATTTTCAAAGGAGCCTGAGGGAAGTGGGTGTCCAATTCTCATTGAATTTCAATGGGTGCTTGCTGCCTAACTGCCCATTGAGACATTTTCAAATGTCTCCCATGTCGTTTTTTCTTATTATTTTCCTAGGGGATCCGCATCCTAACTCAATTTAATTTCAATGCCCTTAAAATTATAACATAAAGAAGCAATTTTACTTGCATTGATCTTTTTTCATTTCTTTATTTTTCCTAAAAATCAAGTGCAGTAATCTTTTAGGCCAAATTATTATACCTTTAGTCATCATACAGAATTATACCATAGGCAGAGTCCTACCTGTTTCCGTGTGACTCTTTGGGGAGTAACTCACTGCTCAGTATAAGTAAGGGATCACTGTTTGGCCTGGAATGTGCATAAGCCTTTGTTTAGGAGGGCTTCCCCTCCCCTCCTCACCCCCCCGTATATGTATTTATAAACACAATTGTATCGAGGTGTATTCCCTTACAATCATTCAGTGAATTTCCCCTGACATTTTCAACTTTAATTTGAGGGTTCAATATCAATTTGACTGATAAATAATGTTTTATAATAAAGTAGGAGATAATCTAAGTTTTTCAGTACAGCTAGTTATGTTGGTTAAATTGTTCTAGAGAAAGGGTTTTTCTTCTATCTTCCAATTTAATTTAATTTAATCCTAGAATATATAATATATTGTTTGGAGTGTAAATTAGTGTTTCTTAAAATTAAGATGAGCAAACGCAATTGATTTCAGCAACAGAATTTATCCTACAACAACTTTCACCAGTTCTACCTGTGGATAATTGTTAATGATAATGCTCCCAAATTCACAAAAAGCCTGTGCTTACATCATCCAAAAGCCATATTGCTTGTTAATGCAACCCCTCATTGCAATTTAATATAAATTAATGAAAAAGAATTGCAGAAGTGGCAAGACATAAGTGCATCATGGACTTTGGTCTGAACCTAAAGGCTGCAAAAATGTCTGATTATTCAGAATGTGTTCATCGGTTCCAGGTTTAAGATCTTTACTGAGGACCAAACTGAGAACCCTCTGGTTCCTCTAGTTAGCAGTTACTCACGGAGTAATCCCTGAGATTTTAGTGTTCAACAATGGTGGGGAAAGGGATTCAGAATCTGGATTTTAATCCAGTAACAAGAATTATTCTTAAACACAAACTGTTATAGGGCTTTTTAGAGATTAAATATTTGAAATTTTATTTCCCATTGTTATCAGGCCATTGCTGATTAAAGCATTCATGTGTAAATTGGTCCAGGATAACAGATTCAGTGCTATGGAAAGTTTATGTAGAAAATATGCTGAGATATTTGCCTTCTTTTTGGATTTAATGGAATAAATTATAAACGGAATGATGTGTAAACATAGAATCATAGACTTTAAGGTCAGAAGGGACCATTATGATCATCTAGTCTGAACTTCACAACGCAGGGCACAGAATCTCACCCACCCATTCCTACATCAAACCTGTGTCTGAGCCATTGAAGTCCTCAAATCATGGTTTAAAGACTTCAAGGTGCAGAGAATCTTCCAGCAAGTGACCCGTGCTCCATGCTGCAGAGGAAGGCGAAAAACCTCCAGGGCCTCTGCCAATCTGCCCTGGAGGAAAATTCCTTCCCGACCCCAAATATGGTGATCAGCTAAACCCTGAGCATGTGGGCAAGACTCACACCTCCTTATCGCTAATCCAATACAATATCATAATTTAGCCAAAAGCAGTGGCTAAAAATTGGTTAAAACATGTCTTCTTCTGGGAATGGATATTGTCAGTTGCAACATGCACAACAAAGATTGAACCTGTCCACACTTGTGGCAAGTATAAGGTAACTGCGGCCCCCTGGCTGCAGGAAGATCTATATACAGTCTTGAAAAAACAAAAATTAATTTGCACAATTGTGATTGGAGAGGTGGGGGGAAAGAATGTTCAGAATACTGTGTCATTTGTTACATGGTTCATTTCTATTTAATTTATTCATATCCAGGTTTCTGAACAGTCAGTAGAGACTTAGAATTCAGTAAAGGGCTAATTTTAGTTAGGAGAAAAATGAGTTAATCAGACCCAAGACATTTATTTTGGAGTCTATTTTAACTGCATTCAGCAAATATGGATTGGCAACAGAAGTGTCAGCCATGTATGCACATGGGCTAAAGTCAGTGGCTATTAGCTACAATTCATTGCAACAGAGGGGGACAGCTGGGTCCAAAATCTACAACCAAACTGCTTCTCTGCACCACATTCAATGAAGAGAGTTGTAAATTATAACTTCCTACACCAGTGAGGTCATTTACACCTTCAGGGGAGTGTAATGAGATGTACAAACCCTACAGTGTAGAGCAGTGTTTCTCAACCAGGGTATGTCTACTTTTGGGAGTACACAGAGGTCTTCCAGGGGGTGCAGCAATTTATCTAACTATTTGCCTAGTTTTACAACAGGCTACATATAAAGCACTAGCCAAGTCAGTACAAACTAAAATTTCATACAGACAATGACCTGTTTATTCTGCACTATAAGGTATACATTGAAATGTAAGTACAATATTTATATTCCAATTGAATTGTTTTATAATTGTATGGTAAAAATGAGCAAGTAATCAATTTTTCAGTAACAGTGTGCTATGACTATTTTTATGTCTGATTTTGTAAGCAAGTAGCTTTTAAATTAGGTAAAAATTGGGGGTAAACAAGGCAAATCAGACTCCTGAAAGGGGCACAGGAGCCTGGAAAGGTGGAGAGCCGCTGGTGTAGAGGAAAGGGTTAAGGAACTGCTCTGGTCCAGGCAGCTCCACTCTATCACACCTGCAATGATACACAGGCTAGCGGAAGAGCAGCTCAGTTGCAGGCCGCCAACAGAGGTGAACAGATCAGGTTTTTTTAAGCTCGGTAAAAGGAGCACCGTGGGAGGCCCAGCTGCTGGGCCCCCTACCTATTGATGGTTTACCTGTCCTGCTGAGGGGAAAGGACTATGGACAATTGCAAGGTTGGAGACTCCTTTGATTTATTGTTTATAATGTTTCCACTTTTGTGCGTGGGCCAGTAGGAAGTGATCCTGCAGGACACAGCTGTGTATCTTTGGACTCTGGATTGGAACCTGTTTGAGAGGATGGTCCTGGCTTCCCCTTTCCACCCCAATGGGTCTGGAGGCAGAAACCCTGGAATAGGGAGACCCCAGATCCCAGGGTCTTGACTGTGGGACTTTGTCTGGGAGAAGCCTGAAGCCCCTTTATGGACAGTGGAACTAGCATTTATTGGACTCTACATGACACAGAAGGGGAGAGACCACTGCAGGGCTGGAGCAGCTATCAACAAAGTACCTGTCACACCCTTGCCTGGGGGGCACTGTGGGGAGCAGCTCCCTTCACAGGGAGTTACTCAAGGGGGACATAGTGCCTTCCTTTGGGTTTTCAGTGAAGTGGGAGTATAGCTTTAATTCCCCTGGGAGCGCCATAGGAGCTGTTGTGGAAATAATGTGCTGTATCAGCATGCCCACATTTCTCGGTAATGCCCCTATCAATGGGCTCTGCTGTCCTCCCACACTTACACCATCTTGTGTACTAGGGATATTGTGGTCACTTTGGGGATGTCTCTGCTGACATAATAATAAACAACTCATTCATGTGTGATTTCTAGCACTGGCTCTCCAGGTTTATGGTGTGTTTCTAACAATTGTGGCCACTGTTTTGTAGCACATGTGCAAAAAGCAGATCTTCTCCTCTCTGCTGTTTCTCCCAGCCCCTGCTTCTGGCTGCTGTGCCTCTGTCTTTAACCCACCCCAAATTAAAGTGCTTCAGAAGAACAGAAGCTTAGCTGTTTGCTCAGAACCCATTACTCTTGTATAGCCTTAGCTGCGCGCTTCTCGGCATTGGGCAAGCAATTGTCTCTTGTCCTCTTTAGTGTTGTCCCACCTGGGGTTGTCTTGTTAGCAAAAAGGAAGCCATTTTACTTCTGAGCAAAACTACTGCCTTTGAGAATGTAGGTGACACAAGGTGATAATGACTGTTAAATCCAACTCACGAAGAGAAAGGGGAAGGCTTAAATATGACCTATTTCAACAAATTTATTTTCCTATCTTTCCCACTTTGTTACAAAAGTAATAGATTTTCTGACAGTGACTAGCATAGCTAATCATCAGTCCATTGTTTCCACTGTGGAAATAACTGTTTGTATCTTACATGCTCTCACAGTGAATTATCAAAGTTTATCATTAAGGGCTATTTAATTCCTATTAGTAGTTTCAAACATTTGTTAGCCTCAGCAGAAACTCTTTACTGAATAACTGCAAAATATTTCTTATCACTTTTCAGTGATTCACTTCTTACCTGTTTTTACTCTTATCTCTTTTCCCCGTGTTGAAGGGCAAAGCTAACAGGAGAGCCAAGGTTGCAGCTTTGCATTGTGTGGCTCAATGATTTCAGAGGCTGTAGGAGTGTAATTTTAAGGGAAACGGTATGAGCTGAGCTTTTGCAAAGACATAGGAAAATGGTGGGTCACAGGCTCCTCTTCTTGGGTAGAATGGGCTATGATGCATGAACTTTTCTAATTGTTTTCTTGGGAGTGGGTTTGGGGTGGTGGCAGTTCCTTTGTCCCTTCATGAAACAGGCACATGTGTTAGCCCCCTAAACTTGTAGCAGTTTCAAGCACTGTGTGGATTTCAGGACACCTGTAGAGGGAAGGACCCTCTACACTGCTTTCGTCTGCTCACCCTCAGGACACTAGGAAAAACTGAAACGCACAGAGCAAACTAAAGTAACACAAAAATCCAAAGCCTTTCCTAATCATACAGAAGTAAAAGGAATAATAAATACCTTAAACCCTTAAAATGCTACAGAGGTAGGCAAGGGGGATGGGTTATCGGTGAAGTCATGGAACTTGGCAAAGTAGTGGGAAGTAGCCAGTCCTGACTGACTGGATTTAGAAAGAAGTACACACTAAACTATATGGTTGACCCAGGAGAATGGATATTTCTAGAGCTATTGAACCTGAGTCTCACGGATGTATGGTATGTCACCACAACTGAAAAGTGACAGGTAACCAGATAATTAAAGGCCACCATCCCATAGAGTTAATATTTTTGGGACCAAAATCTTGTCAATGATCACGAATGGATCCTATGACTAACAGGATTTCCTAGAAGACTGGAAATCTGTGTGAAGAGAAAATAGGAACTCTGCTAGGTGAGGGAAAGTTGAAAGAATAACACAGATGTATACCATGTAAGAAGCTACATGTGATGAACAAATAGAACCTTAAGTACTAGGAAATAAACAAGAAATATTTAGAGATGCCTGTTTACAATATTTGCCTTCATAACTTCACATATTCTCTGCACCTTCTTGTAGCTATCCTATTGAATCACAAATGACTGGGGGCACAGGAGGAAAGAGAAATGCAGATTACACTTGAAAGCAGATTTTTGCAGGGACCATGTCGGCAAATAGTTATATACTTCTGACCACAGTCCGTTGACATGATTTTATTGGGATTCTTAAACTCACTGATAATTTGCATGATGGGGTTCTGCACAAGTTGTAAACTACCAAGCCATCCACAAAGAACTAATGAGTCAGGGCCAGATTTTCAACTGCATTTAGGCACATGCATTTCAAAGGGAGTCAAGTGCCTAGGCAAATAGTGATATTTCAAAAGCATCTGTCTGAGACTTAGGTGCCTAAAAACCTGGCCCTCAGTGAATAAAAAGTGTTTCCTATTTTTTGTCTAATCTATTCTCTGTACTTATTGAGTAACACAATAGTATTACTCAATAAGTAATGGCTCTGTGACATTAAATGCCACTTAACCTCTCTGTGCCTGCATTTACCATTCTACAAAATGGCTGATAACTATTGTGCAGAAGTGTGTTGTGAGGGTTAATTCATTAGTGCTTGCAAAGAGCTTCGAGATCCTCTGATGAAAGGTACTACAGAAGTGCAAAGTGTTTATTATTATTTTTATTATCAAATTCAATAGGACATGAAATATAAACCTTTTTTTAAAATGAACTAATCAAGAATCCCTTATTCATGCTGACAATGACCCAATAGTCGGGTTTGTGGAAGCAAAAAATACTTGGGTTGTTGAAGCAGCAATTAGCAGGCATTGTGGGGAGAAGAGGCGCTAGTCCAGAAATAAGCCTTGATGAGCCTAATTGCCTTTAATTACCCAAAACATTTTCTTCTCTTATGGAGGCATAAGAAACCCTGTCACTCCAAAACAAAATAAGCCTTAGTTTTGTTTTCCTCGTTTAAAGTAGGACATAATAGCCACTATAGAAACATGTTCTTAATCAACTGCATTAAACTCCTGGCTGCTCTTTCTCTCTTGAAATTGCCTAGCTTTATTATTATTGGGGGACGACAATGGGGTTTGATCGCTGTTTAGTTTCTTTCTCAGTAAATTAAAATATTAATTACAATACACATTATTTTATCTTTGCTTAAGCTATCAGTGTTGGTGAAAGAGCTTGCTTTGTGCTGAAGTAATTTCATTAACAAACCAGGCACACTTTTTTGGTATGGAAAAATCATGTCAGGAAATGGAATGCTGCTTTTTGAGAGCCATCTTAAAAAATATATATATCAAAAGTTGGTGTTTGTTTGTTTCTTTTTGGTGGTTTGTTTTTTCTCAAAGATAAGTGTCCAAAAGGGTACTTTATCCATAAGCTGACATGTGATGAAGGCAGCATGGCCAAATGCTAAGATCCTAGTGGGCAAGTGAATGCCAGAGATTTTCAGAGGGAAGAACGACTGTTTCTTTCTCTGACTCAGCACAAAGCAGTGATGGAGCTGATTGTTTTTCTATTCAAATGTTGAATAACTAAAAAAGAGGAGGCTTTGGTATAATTGCCATTTTGACTTAAAATCCACATTTTCTACCAAAATCACAGTTGATATGAACCTATTAGTGTAAGGAAAAGCACAGAGGAGTAACATGTATCAAGCTGGATAAATATTGCCGCACATTTTCTGTGAATATTGAGCGTGCTCATGCCCTCTTTTGGTTGCTTTCCGTGAATATCCTCCCATTGACATCTACAGGGAGCAATGTTTGCTAAAAAAGCAGTTTTAAGCAAATATGCCATTGCATCATGTTGTGGGCCAGAACCTTTAAAAAACATTTTAAATGCTGATTTTTAAAAAAGAATAAAATACAGGCCCAGATCCTCAACCTGTGTAAGCTGACTTAGCTCCATTATCAATGGAGCTACACTGACTTAGATCAGATCCTCAGCTGGTATTATGTTGAAGTATCTTGGTTACATAGAGGCCAGTATGAACACTGAAACACAGTCACATAGCAATATGTCCAACAGGTGTAGCTCAATGCATTTTATCTGCATTGGAGGGGGACACTGGACAACAGGAAAGTAGAATGGAGTATTCGGTTTTCATTGAACTGGGTCCATTTTCTCTTGTTTCCTTAGTTTTCCACACTAAGGTTAAGACCATGGAAAAACAGGCCAGGTACTGTCCACCTTGCCTGATTTGTACCTGTTAATCTGCCCATTATAGGTGAAATTTTGCTCTGTTATTCCTGCAAGCCCGTGAGTATAGCTGAGAGCAGAATTTGGCCCTGCATGTAGAGTGTTCTATTAGGGCCTTAGATTACATCATGTATTAGAAACAGTCCTGGTATACTTTTAAGTTTAAGGGATACTTACCTCAGATTACCTCAACTCATTTTTGCTGATAGTGCTTCTGGGGGCACCGCACAAAAGGTGCTGGGGGAAGAGCTGAGAGATGGTCCCTGTATTCTCCAGAAAAGATTGTTTTTGCTGTAATTTAAGAGCCACCATATTGCTGGAGCTGCTAGACTTGTAATATTTGTCTGCTCTGCAAACCTTACACAGTGTGTCCCAGGGAAGAGGAGGAGTAACGAGAACTGTGCTGTTGTTTGACACCATAGTTTGCCTCTATGTCCGCCTTCAGCACTGACACTGCACTCTTCTCTAATAGTTCTTTCACTTAGCAGTTCTCTGTTGACCTTGACTGAACTCAGAACTAACTAGTGCTGGTTGTATATCCCTTTAACTTGGGTGGGCTGGTTGATGAGACAGGGCTGAGCCCAGCAAGGTTCAGAGCAATCTCGACCCAGTCCATCTAAGCACACACTTAATTTAAGGGCATGTGTCGTTTCAGTGAAGTCAATGGAAGTACTCATGCACATAATGTTAAGCATGTGTTTTTGCTGCTTTAGGGGTCGAGGGTTCAGCGCCTGGAAGTACTGAGCCCATAGCAAGGCCAAACAGTAGGACTTGCAGTTCCCCCTTACTTCTGGCCACAATCCTTCCCTTCTAGAGGTGTGAGAAACAACTAAATCTGAGATTTTTTTTTAATGAGTCCACTTGTTGTTAAATAATCTGACAGTATGATTGGCACAGTTCAAGACAGAATACAGATAGTCCCTGTATTCTCTAGAAAGGAATTTGGCCATTTGGTTCTGCTCATGAATAGGTCTCTGTCCATATCCAAAGTGGATCCTGGAGGGCTATAGCATACCCTAAGCACTCCCAGGGGAGCCGCTGGTAGCTTTGTTCCCCAAAGTGATTTTGACCCAAACAGATTCTGTTTTATCCATTCCATCACTTCTAATTTCTTTACCGTCTACTTCATTATTAGCATACAAAGCTACTCTACCGCCTTTACCTTTATTTGCCCTTCCTGAATAGCACATACCATTCAATACCTGTACTCTAGGCATGACTACTGTTCCACCATCTTTCTATTATTGCTATAATATCTGGTTTCAGTTCCTGTACCAGTAGTTCTAGTTCCTCCATTTTGTTATCCAGGCTCCTTGTAGTGGTGTACAGACATCTAGTTGTTTCTGCTTGGCTTTGCTGAGATTCTTCACCTGATTAGGTACAGTCATTCTACTACCAGTAGAATATTTCTTTAAATACATTTATTAAAAACACGTTTTATATAGGTTTACCATTTATGGCTGGAATCTTCAAAGGTGCACAACTCCCATTTACTTAAAATGGGAGTTGGCACTTAACTAACTGAGGCTGGGACTCCTAAAGGGACATATGTTGATGCATAGTTAGTGCATGTATGTTTATATGAAAATGTTTATATATAAAAATATGCTTTTAATCTGATGTGATGTTTTCAATATAGAGAAACTAGCATATTCATTTGAAAATAAATATGCAGTTAATACAATGCTTGGGACCTGTAATTTAAAGGATCGCTAGTTGCAAACTTAGAATTAAATACAAACAATCAGATAATTCCCTTTATATCTCAACTAAGCAGACAAATAACGCCATATTCAGTTTCCGGGCAATACAAGTTCATAAGATAGTCAAGTTTGTAATGTGATGACATAATTATTTCTGTCAGATTGCTTATTAGAATGGTTGCTATAAAATCAAAAATGGTTGAAAGACAGGAAAGTCTAAATTAAGGTTAAATTTATGAAAAAAAAACTCATGGTGCTCTGAAAACTCAGAGTTGTGGTTCTAAAGCAATATTAATGCTATCCCTGTGCCCAGCTATAGCACTGCCTAAGGTTTGATCCAACACACACAAGTCCTTAACTTTAAAAGCTTCTGAGTAGTCCCATTAAAAAAGTCCATGGGACTACACACCTACTTAATGTTAAGCACTTGTATAAGTGTTACCAGGATTGAGGCCTTAGTTGGCAGATGTAATAGAAAGTCTATTGCATTCTTACAACAGGAATGTGGCAAAGGAGAGGGGCATATGATTATATATTTGACAGAAGGGTCCTGCAGCCCCAGTCAGGATTGGGGCTCCATTGTGTTTGGAACAGGACTTTTATAACTGAACAGTTCCTAACAATCCAAAGCAGTGCAGATGCTTTGAAAGCAGATGCATTTGAAAGCAGATGCATTTTCATCATGTGAGTCAGATGCCAGCAGCAGAAGGTGGATTTTCTTTTTTGGTGATTCGGGTTCTGTAGTTTCCGCATCGGAGCATTGCTATTTTTAAGACTTCTGAAAGCATACTCCACACCCCATCCCTCTCAGATTATGGAAGGCACTTCAATTCTTAAATCTTGGGTTGAGTGCTGTAGCTATCTTTAGAAATCTCATATTGGTACCTTCTTTTCATTTTGTCAAATCTTCAGTTAAAGTGTTCTAAAACGAATAACATGCTGGATCATCATCCGAGACTGGTATAATATGAAAAGTATGACAGAATGCGGGTAAAACACAGAGCCAGAAACATACAGTTCTCCCCCAAGGAGTTCACAAATTTAATTAACACATTTTTTTAAAGCACCTCATCAGCATGGAAGCATGTCCTCTGGAATGGTAGCCAAAGTATGAAGGCACATATGAATGTTTAGCATATCTGGCACATAAATACCTGGCAGTGCCGGCTACAAAAGTCCCATGCGAACGCCTGTTCTCACTTTCAGGTGATATTGTAAATAAGAAGCGGACAGCATTATCTCCCGTGAAAGTAAACAAACTTGTTTGTCTTAGTGATTGGCTGAACAAGAAATAGGACTGAGTGGACTTGTAGACTCTAAAGTTTTACACTGTTCTGTTTTTGAGTGCAGTTAAGTAACAAAAAAATCTACATTTGTAAATTGCACTTTCACGAAAAAGTGATTGCACTACAGTACTTGTATGGGGTGATTTGAAAAATACTATTTCTTTTATCTTTACAGTGCAAATATTTGTAATAAAATAATATAAAGTGAGCACTGTACACTTTGTATTTTGTGTTGTAATTGAAATTGATATATTTGAAAATGTAGAAAAACATCCAAAATATTTAATAAATTTCAATTGGTATTCTATTGTTTAACATTGTGATTAAAATTGTGAGTAATTGCAATTAATTTTTCTTAGTTAATTGCATGAGTTAACTGCAATTAATCCACAGCCCTACTGGGAATTGTATGTTAGATGGTTGGAGAGGGTAACTGAGCTCAACCCAGGAACTAAAATCAGGGAGTAGTTACCACAGACCCTGGGACAGGTAAACAACTCCAGAGAATATCACTCCCTGAGATGAATTTCATATGCTGGTTCAGATCAGCTTCAAGAAACCCAGAAGACAGGCTTTGTGTACAAAGGCTGAGTTTGAACTTGGAGGGGTAAGGAAGTGAGGGGCTCCTCTCAATCTAACAGACTAACATAAACCTTTAGCCAGCAGAGAGACCCGGCTGAAGATCTTGAAGTACTGGTACCTGCCAGGGTCTCCAGAGGACAGATGGGTGGTAGAGGGGGGGCTTCGCTAAGCATAAGTATTTTATAATGTTTTCTCAGTAATGCTTTAGTCCTACAATAAACATACTGTGCGGTGTATAGTCACTGGTAAACCACTGTCACTGTCTTGGAAGAAAAATAACGAAACTGCAGGTGGTGAAATAGGTCAGACCTGCCGTGATGATCGCAATGACTGCAGCTGAAATCCTGTGCTCTATATTGAGAGGGACATGGGGCCCTGCCCACAGACAGATGATGGCTAGAGGCCTGAACAGAGAGGATATACCTTAGACAGACCATAGGGTGAATCAGAGGTACAGTTACCCTGAAACTGTGACAGTAGGTACAAGGGGATATATTGTGCAATTGGCTGATTCCTGGTAGGTGGATTTTTGATGGGGGACTATTTATAGACTACTCCAGTGAGTAAGAATGTACAAAATTAGGTACAGTAAACTACAGGAGAAGTAGCTGGCTCATTCTGGAAATGTATGAGGAAATATGATGTCTCGATGTAAGAGGTTTTCTGGGATATCAGAAAAGACAGTTACCTTTTCCGTAACCGGTGTTCTTTGAGATGTGTTGCTCATGTATTCCACAATTGGTGTGCATGCTCGCCACTTGCACCGTCGGAAGTTTTTCCCTTAGCAGTACCTGTAGGGGAGCACCCTAGCGACCCCTGGAGTGGTGCCTCCATGGTGCGGTATAAGGGGTGCTGCACAGGACCGTAGCTGGGGGGGAGCAGGGGGTGTGGCCGCTCCCCCACTGAGCACATTCTTCAAAAGTGGCACCTTAGTAGGAATTTGTAATAAGGTAGAAAGGTCTGGGATTCCCCCCCCCCCCCATGCAGAGTGCAGCACTGCTGATTGGCCACCTGATTGAGCTGCTCCCATTGGGCCTCCAGCAGCCAAACCCTCCTCCTCTCCCTTCCCCACCCTGCTGCCTCAGCACGCTGCGGGGGAGGGCCTGTGTGCTAGCAGCATGTTTAACTTTGGCTCCAGAGGCAGCCAGCGGCTCGAGCTGTGTGGTGGTAAGGGGAGTCCCGGGGGCCAGTCAGGGAGCAGGAGGAGGGTTGGATGGTTCTGGCGGGGGAGGGGGGACTTTCTGGGGGTAGGGAGAGGGGCTGGAGCAGTCAGGGAGCAAGGGGGGTTAGATGGTTTGGGGGTTCGAGATGGGAGGAAGTCTGGGCCTCTTTCCAACAGCAAAACACAAGCATATAAAAGCAGCCTTCAGTGTGAAGTACTATCAGATAGCCTGGGCAGCCTGCACAGCACCCAGCCTGCTTGCCTGAGCTGTATTATTAATGCATTTCATTTGCAAGATGCAGCCTGAGTGATTTAAAGGCCCCAAACACTGCTGAAAGAGCTGGGAACGTTGCAAGCTTTCTCTGCTGGGCTTTTCATCTGGGTCATACAATGCAAACCTGCTTGAGGCACCGCACAAGAGATATTTATTGAGGAAGTTCATGCATCTCACAGCTTAAGCTCTTCTAAGCTTGCAGCCATGGCTCAAAAGGATTTGGGAGCAGTTAACAATTCTCTGTGGTCAGGGGTGAAAGTAACTTACAGGACTTACCGGTACTGCTGGAGTCCTGAGGGGGGCCTGGCCTCATCCGGAAGAGGCGTGGCCTCGACCGGAAGAGGTGGTGCCTCTCAAGATTTAAAGGCCCTGGGGCACCGGCTGTGGCTGGGACCCCCAGGGCCTTTAAATCAACCTGGGGCTCCCAGCTGCAGAAGTGGCTGGGAGCCGGCGGGGCTCAGGGGCAAATTAAAGGGCCCGGGTCTCCGGACGCTGCGGAGCTCTGGGCCCTTTAAATCCCCACCGCAGCTCCGGCCACCGGAGCCACGGGTGGGATTTAAAGGGCTGTGGGCAGCCCGCAGCCGTGGGAGCTCTGAGCCCTTTAAATCCAGCCCCAGCCCGGCCGCCAGAGCCGCGGGTGAGATTCAAAGGGCTCTGGGCTGCCCGCAGCCGCGGGGAGCCCAGAGCCCTTTAAATCTCTGCCGCGGAAGTCGTGCGGTCTGGCACGGCGTACTGGCTCTTGCTGGTATGGCATACCGGACCGGACCGGCTTACTTTCACCTCTGTGGTTAAGAGATTTTCATCTCCTGGGCCCTGCTACCCAATCCCACAGGGCCCCACAGGGGAGACTTAATGAGTAGCCCCGCTTGTCCTCTGCCCAGACACAATCCCTTCCCTGCTTCTTTTCCCTTGTGTTTGTAAGGATCTCATTAACATGCTGCATCCGAACGCCCCTCCCCCAGGCCTTCGCTCCAGAGACAGCCTCCTGGCTTCTCCTCCTTCCTCACTTTCCCCTTCTCTCCATCTCTGTAGTTTTTCTCCATGCCACGTCCCTTTGTCTGTACTCCCTCCCGACCCCATGCACTGTATTAAGCACGTCTCTGCTTCTCTTCTTTATGGGCTCGTTGCTGGGATCGCAGAGGCAGCGCTATTGTTGTGTTCTCTGCTAGGTCTGTTTGGATCAGACTCTAAAATCAAACGCTCCCTTTGATAGCAGTATCCCTCTGCCTGCTCACAAAGGCTTCTGGCTAAACACTAAAGCCAGATGCTAGGGCAGAAGCAGCTACCCATGTACCCTCAATGGCAGGAGCTGTGCGTGGTCCCTCACCCCCCTACCCCCCACACACACACTTTGGATTATGGGGTGTGTCTTGGTGTATATTGGGGGTCCTGTTAGGGGACAGGGAGTGGTTGGATAGGTGTGGAAGTCCTGGCGGTCTGTCTGGGGGCAGGGGTGTGGATAAGGGTTGGGGCAGTCAGGGGACAGGTAGGAGGTAGGGTTCTTGGGGGGCAGTTAGGGACAGGGGTCCCAGGAGGGGGAAGTCAGGGGACAAGGATCAGGGGGGTGTTGGGGGTTCAAGTGGGGGGAAGGAATTGGTAGAGAGTGGATGTAATTAGTAATTTGATATGTCGTGTGGTGCCTTTTTTTATGTGTTCGCTCCCCCTGATGTTAGAACCTGGCTACGCTACTGGTGCTGCACATTCCCCCGAACCCTCAGTTCCTTCTTGCCAGACAACTCTGACAGAGGGGAAGGAGAGTGGTATGTGGAATAGACATGAGCAACACATCTCGAAGAACACCAGTTACGGAGAAGGTATTCCACAATAGGTGATTCCAAACTATATCTGTTGGAGGTGGGTAGGAATTCACAAACTCTCGGGACGGAGCACAGTCGTGCCAAACCCGGTGTTATCACTTGTCTGGGAGACCCTTGCATAATGTGAGGTGAATGTATGAACTGAAGACCATGTGCAAGCCCTGCAAATGTCCTGAATGGGGACATGGCCTAAAAAGGCAGCCGATTAGGCTTGCGGCCTAGTTGAGTGTGCCCTCACAATTGACAGTGGAGGGATTCCCACCAGGTCATAATAGGTATGGCTACACGAGGTGATCCAGTTGGAGAGCCGCTGAGTGGAGATCGGCCGACCCCTCATGCGTTCAGCCGAGGCGATGAACAACTACGAAGACTTCCTGAATGGCTTAGTCCGTTCCAGGTAAAAAGTCAGAGCCCATCTCACATCCACGTGTGGAGGCAGCACTCCTCACTGGATGCATCGGATTTGGGGCAGAGGACCAGCAGGAAAATGTCCTGATCCATGTGGTAGGCGGAGACCACCTTCAGGTGGAACGAAGGAAGTGGGTGGAACTGGACCTTATCCTATGGAACACCATGTATGGGGGTTCAGAGGTCAGATCCCTGAGTTCCGAGACCTACCTAGCCAGGATACGGGATGGATATGGGATGGGTTGCGGAGGATTGCAAGGGACCATAGAAATCGATACGACTTGCAGCCAGAGGGAACAGGGAATAGACCGGAGAATCGCACCATCACCAGGAAAAGGCAGGTCTATGTGATTGGGGACTCCTTACTGAGAAGAATAGACAGGCCTGAACTAGAGCTGATCCGGAGAACAGAAGGGTGTGCTGTCTGCCAAGTGCTAAGATACAGGATGTGGACCTGAGGCTGAAAAGGATCCTAATGGGAGCGGGAAAGAATCCGCTGATTGTCTTTCATGTGGGAACAAATGATACGGCTAGATTCTAAAATCTTGGTTCGAGTGATCATGAGCTAATTCAGTTCAAACTAAATGGAAGGATAAGCAAAAATAAATCTGTGACTAGGGTTTTTTATTTCAAAAGGGCTAACTTTAAAGAATTAAGGAAATTAGTTAGGGAAATGGATTGGACTGAAGAACTTGTGGATCTAAAGGTGGAGGAGGCCTGGAATTACTTCAAGTCAAAATTGCAGATATTATCAGAATCCTGCATCCCAAGAAAGGGGAAAAAATTCATAGCCAGGAGCTGTAGACCAAGCTGGATGAGCAAACATTTCAGAGAGGTGATTAAGAAAAAGCAGAAAGCCTACAAGGCGTGGAAGATGGGAGGGATTAGCAAGGAAAGCTACCTTATTGAGGTCAGAACATGTAGGGATAAAGTGAGCAAGGCTAAAAGCCATGTAGAGTTGGATCTTGCAAAGGGAATCAAAACCAATAGTAAAAGGTTCTATAACCATATAAATGAGAAGAAAACAAAGAAAGAAGTGGTACTGCTAAACACTGAGGATGGAGTGGAGGTTAAGGATAATCTAGGCATGGCCCAATATCTAAACAAATACTTTGCCTCAGTCTTTAATGAGGCTAATGAGGAGCTTAGGGATAATGGTAGGATGACAAGTGGGAATGAGGATATGGAGGTAGATATTACCACTTCCGAGGTACAAGCCAAACTCGAACAGCTTAATGGGACTAAATTGGGGGGGCCAGATAATCTTCATCCAAGAATATTAAAGGAACTGACACATGAAATTGCAAGCCCATTAGCAAGAATTTTTAATGAATCAGTAAACTCAGGGGTTGTACCGTATGACTGGAGAATTGCTAACATAGTTCCTATTTTTAAGAAAGAGGAAAAAAAGTGATCCGAGTAACTATAGGCCTGTTAGTTTGACATTTGTAGTATGCAAGGTCATGGAAAAATTTTTGAAGGAGAAAGTAGTTAAGGACATTGAGGTCAATGGTAATTGGGACAAAATACAACATGGTTTTACAAAAGGTAGATCGTACCAAACCAACCTGATCTCCTTCTTTGAGAAGGTAACAGATTTTTTTAGACAAAGGAAACGCAGTGGATCTAATTTACCTCGATTTCAGTAAGGCATTTGATACGGTACCACATGGGGAATTATTATCTAAATTGGAAAAGATGGGGATTAATATGAAAATTGAAAAGTGGGTAAGAAATTGGTTAAAGGGGAGACTACAACGGGTCATACTGAAAGGTGAACTGTCAGGCTGGAAGGAGGTTACTAGTGGAGTTCCTCAGGGATCGGTTTTGGGACCAGTCTTATTTAATCTTTTTATTACTGACCTTGGCACAAAAAGTGGGAATGTGCTAATAAAGTTTGCAGATGACACGAAGCTGGGAGGTATTGCTAATACAGAGAAGGACCGGACTATCAAACAGGAAGATCTGGATAACCTTGTAAACTGGAGTAATAAGTTATAGGATGAAATTTAATAGTGAAAAGTGCAAGGTCATGCATTTAGGGATTAATAACAAAAATTTTCATTATAAATTGGGGACACATCAGTTGGAAGTAACAGAGGAGGAGAAGGACCTTGGAGTATTGGTTGATCACAGGATGACTATGAGCCACCAATGTGATATGGCCATTAAAAAGCTTGATAAGTTTATGGAGGGTATGGTATAATGGGATAGCCTAATTTTGGCAGTTAATTCGTCTTTGACTACTAGCAGTAAATATGCCCAATGGCTTGTGATGGGATGTTAGATGGGGTGGGATCTGAGTTACTCCAGAGAATTCTTTCCTAGGTGTCTGGCTGGTGAGTCGTGCCCACATTCTCAGGGTTTAGCTGATTGCCATATTTGGGATTGAGAAGGAATTTTCCTCCAGGGCAGATTGGCAGAAGCCCTGGGGGGTTTTCGCCTTCCTCCGCAGCATGGGGCATGGGTCACTTGCTGGAAGATTCTCTGCACCTCAAAGTCTTTAAACCATGATTTGAGGACTTCAATGGTTCAGACACAGGTTTGATACAGGAGTGGGTGGGTGAGATTCTGTGGCCTGCCTTGTGCAGGAGGTCAGACTAGATTATCATAATGGTCCCTTCTGACCTTAAAGTCTATGATTCTATGAGTGGGGGATCCCAGTGGTGGCTTGCCTCTGGACTGCAGTGCTAACATTGGCGGTGCTCATGGTACCGGCATGGACATAATGTCCCGGGCTGCTTGCAGGGCCTCTGCAATGGAGGGCATCCAGACATCTGGAAAGCCTGCTCCGAATGGGCCAGGCTACTCCACTTGACCTAAGTTGGAGGTCTAGAGGCCAATGGGGACCGAGGACTGCCCAACATGGGTCTAGCCTCTCCCCCAGTCTTGCTTCGGTGCTGCAGTGGAGAAGGCCTCTTCTTAGCCTTCTGGGCATGCCCCACGGACGGGTAGCGGTACCGACTGGTAGATGGCACCAGGGGGTCGCCGTGCACCGACACCTCGGTACCCAGTGCTGACTCAGAGCAGCGCGCTGGAGTCAGGGTCAACGCCAACTCCATCAGAATGGCACGGAGCCTAGTGTGTGTGTGTCTCTCTCAGTCCGAGGCTTGAATGCCTTGCAAATCTTGCAGCAATCACTGAGATGGGTTTCACCCAAACAGCATAAACAGTCCATGTGCAGATCACTCACTGGCATCAGTCGTCTATAAGTGTCGCACAACTTAAAACCTGAGGCATGGAACATGCCCTGACCCAGGCGCACTAACTAAACTAGACTAGACTAAAACTAATCAAACTACTAACTACAGGTACTATACACTGAATGAACAAGAGTTCTGGGGAAGAGCTGCAGCAAAGCTGGAGCAGAGCAGTTCCGAAGCACCTTCACTGGCGGCAAGAAGGAACTGAGGGTGGGGGGAGCGCACAGCACCCCTTATACCGTGCCATGGAGGCGCCACTCCAGGGGTCGCTAGGGCACTCCCCTATGGGTACTACTAAGGGAAAAACTTTTGACACCGGTGCACATGGCGAGCACGCACACCTATTGTGGAATACACATGAGCAATCACTCGAAGAACAATATGATGATCTTTAACCCAGATGTCTGTCTAATTCCTTCTGAATTGTATCATATGAGTGTAAATTGAATTACGTTCTATCCACCATGGGCCAATGTAGTGGGAGGATCTAATCATGCGTTTGAACTGCAACATCAATTTGGACAAGTCTAAAAAGAGCAGAATCATCTCTCCCAGTTCTGTGAAAAGAGATAAATGAACAGAGTTCAAAATAAGGTTTAGAAGTGAAAGAACGGGGGAATAGAATTTACCTTGGTTGGAGCTTGTCTGTTTGGTTTTTACTTAAAACAAAAATATTGCAGCTTGCACAATATTTTTCTTTGCAAAGAAAACACTACAACAATTACAATGGCCTAACTAAAGAGGAGATTTTGCTTTTAAATAAATCATCTGCCCAATTTATGTATATAGATTTAAATAATAAAGACCTCTCTACTCAGGCCACCTAGAGCCTTAACACATAACCAGTAGCACAACAAAATCCCAGCAGGATTAAAAGAATCATTCAGACAGGAACTCCACTAGCCAGCCACCTATAGAAACTCCTTTCCACCCCCATCATCATCATTATAGGAAACATACTCTCAGGCTCTCCAAAAGCCCAGTTAAACAGATGTCTTTTGCAGCTTGCCTGGAAGGTCACTAGAGTCGAGCTATTTTGGACCAACAACTAATTAAGCTTGTGTTTATGACTGATCTTATACTATAAGGCTTTTAAAAAAAAAAATTTCAATGAGACATTTTATCATGTTTAAACAATTAAAGCTGACAGGAATGCAGTTCCTAGCAAACATTGCACACTCTACCGCAGTATATTATTACATTTATTTGAAGCGCTCATTCTCAAGTATAACTTTAAATTCTTTATAAGCGGCCAGAATTTCATGCAGCTGTTTTGAAAGGTCCATTCATAACAACATGGTTAGATCACAGATAAGTATTCCTAGGCAGTCCCATTTCCAGTCTTGAACTTGAATCAGGATTTATAAAAGCTAATAAGAATTTTTGTTTTCTTAGCTTTGATAGAGAGATCACTTTTATGAAATATGGGGCTGGGGTCATTTTCTCAAATAATTTCCCAAAGATTTTCACCTGCTCTTTGTTTCCTTAGCATTGGTAGATGTGGATTTATTTTAATCCTTCCTTCCTCCAGTGGCATTGCACTTAATCTCTCACTGAAATAATATTTGTGCTTGTAGTTTTAGGAAACATTAAAATTCTGACCCAATTTAACCAAAAACAATCCAATGCATTTTTTGTCTGGTACTTCTAGTATATCTATTGTCATCCTACCCTCTCTTTCATTTAATCTTTATTTTCCGGTGGCAGGCTTTTTTTTGTTTTATTGATTTTTCTGTTTATAGGTTCAGTTTGCTAATTTGTCTTTCCTTACATAAGGTTCCAAGTTCCAGCCACAGAGAATAACCTTAGCCAGAGGGTAGGCTTCAAGATTCCTATCCTCTCCTCAGTTTAATTTGAAGCTACTGTACGAAGACAGTATGTCAGTTTTTTTTCCATAGAGCAGATGACCCATCATAAGGGAAAGCACTGAACCATCCTTCTCCCCTGTGCTTCAAAATTCAGTCTATAAAAATGAATAAACTGAAACTGTCCTTCATTGTGACTCATACTATCCTTCTCTTTATTGAATTACATGTTTTAATAAAGGGCGTATGTAGCATCTAAGAAGAAGTTAGGTGCCATTTATCAATTAATTACCCATGAAAACCCGAGACAAGTTACATGGTAGTAGTTATTGTACCCAGGGTGTTAGGCATATGCTACATAAAAATGCAGTCACCTTGAAATTATATGGACAAAGCTGCTTGTATCCTGCAGAATACTAAATAACAGCCTTTATGTACAAGAGGCCTTGAAATTTGTCCAAATATTGTCTATAGACGGAATGCATTTTTAATAAACTGGGGATAGATGGCATGATGGATTAATGCATGAATCTTTACACTCTGAAGAATGTGGTCCAATTTTTTTCTTAGGTCACAAGTGATAAAGTTGGTTGATCTCCACTTAGTTTTGAAAGTAGGCAATTATCCCTATTACAAACCCCCACACTCATTGTATTGTTTGATATTCACTTCTTAGGAAGGTTCCAGACTGAAGTAAAAAAGGGGGTTACCAGACTAGATGGAGCTACACTGGTAGAAAGTGCTACATAACTGTACAACTATTAATCCCTGAGGTGAGTGGAGTCAATCTCATCAAATGATTATAGTCCCATGATTATTCTCTTTCACGGCCACACTAACATTCTTACATGGATTAGCTCCTTATTCTGTCAGAAGTCCCGTTGGAGTCAATTGGAGTACTTACTCTGCAAAGTTATCACAATCTAAACCACACAGATGTGCCTTGTCATAATCCCTTGTAGACTACTGCCTGCAAATGGTTCATTGAATGAATCTTGAATCCATGCAACATAGCTGCATTTCATCTTGTTCTTGTGCAACTGGACATCAGTATGTCCCCATGGCAAACTGATAGCACCTTTTTGCAGAAAACCAATTAACTTTCTAACTAAACTGCCTCAGAACTTATTCTAGTTAACAGTTGAAACTGAATACAAATATATTTTTGTATTGCATTGGCAACCAGTCAGTGTAACCAGACTCTGAGGCTCCTCTGTGCAAGCTGTTGTACAAACACATAGGAAGGAAGTCCTTGCCTCAAAGAGCTTACAGTCTAAGACAAGATGTAACAAATAAAGGCAAAAGAGTGGGAGTGGAAGAAAGTGAGTGTAAAAGCAATAAGATCATATTATCACATGATTCAAAGGCGTTTTAAATCAATTGAATTTAATATAGGGTTTAGTAGCTTCTAAGAAGTCAGCTTTTCATTGGCAATTAATTGACACACAGCAGCTAAGACAACTTGCATAGGGTGATTTTATAGGGACAGTCCCGATTTTGGGGTCTTTTTCTTACATAGGCTCCTATTAACCCCCACCCCCATCCCGATTTTTCACATTTGCTGTCTGGTCACCCTAAACTTGCATGACGATGGTTGTACCCAGGGCATAAGGCATATGCTATATGAAAAATGCAGTAACTTTGAAATTATGTGGATCATCTAAGCATATCTCACCTAATCAATTCCCTGCCACTGCGGAGGCCTGGGCACTCTCATTCTCTGCCTGTGGCACAGAGTTTAGCTTCCTGAGGACTGAAATGATTGTGGTATAACTAAAATGTTTTATCTTACTAGAGGGGTATCTGGATGAAGTGTAATGCCAGCCTGTCTTATACAGAAGGTCAGACTGGATGATCTGATAGCCCCCTCTGGCCTTAACTATTTCATAGCTCTATATAGAGTTAATGTCCATGGGCTTTGAATTGGAATCTATATGTACAATTTGAAAACTGCATCATCCTTATCAATCCCCATTAGTTTTCTACCTATTCTTTCAATAAAGCTTAATTTAAATGAACCAAAAAAAAAAAGAAAGAAAGAAACCAAACTCTGGTTTATTGACAGTTTTCTAGGAATGCTAAAGTCTGCAAAAGAGTCAGTACCTAATGTGCATCACGTAATGTAGCAATATGGGGACACCTTGGTGGGACCGGTAGAGGTTCAGAGGGGTGCAAGACTTTGAAGACAACAGAATTAGTAAGTAGGGTGTCAGAAGCAGACTGGGGAATGGCATTTAATGTGGAGGTGTGAGTCATTAAGCATTTTGGCTGGGATTTTCAGAAGTGCTCAGCCTTGGCCCAACTCTGCGCCTGTTGAATGAAGCTCATGTTGAAGTCAATGGGAGCAGAATCAGAGCACTTCTGAAAATTCCCACCCTTACTAGCATTACAAAACCAAATATCTAACAAGTTAACTTTACTTTTTTTGTGCGAGGGAAAGGGGTTGCACTAAAAGTTATGCAACTTCCGAATAAGGACCAACCAAAGATTTCACCACAGGAGAACAGCCACTGAAACGAAATGTGTTTAGGGCCAAACGCTCCTGGAGGTGTAGAAGGCATCTTACCCAGTTAGATGGGTGCAACTGAGATCCCATATGGTGTAAATGGGGAAGATCTGAGGCAGCAGAGAGTCCATGTTTATTTTCATTCTTTCATTTGTTTACTTGTTTTGCCTTTTAGTCATCAACTTGTGGGTTTTCCACCAAGGAATGGTACAAACTGACACAATGAGATTGGAGTGGGAAATGACAACATGCTGAAGAATCCCTAGTAAATCGTTTTCTGACATCCAATAAAGATGCATAACATTGCAACTAATTTTTTTTAACTTCTTAAGTGGAAAAATTAGACTATCTATTCATCACACAGTATTTGAGTATTAGGAAAAATGTGCATCGAGTTTTCATTATCATGCCTGCCACTGAAAATATCCTGTTATGACTGGAATAATCTGATGAACAACACTATATTTGTGATTTAAAATGTTTCCATTCCCCCTCCAAAAAAAACTTTAATATTGTATATGGTTTAGTGGATGATAAATTTAACATGCCCTCAATTACAATTGTTTTGTATTTTTATTTTATTTTGTGATTTTTATATATAGGAATTCATTCAGCTGCAGAGCTATTTATTGGTGATTTTTAAAAGCAACTATAAATGCATCTGTTGATAACTAAACAATACATTTATTCTTCTGTTCTTATTGTCATAGCATTTTACACTTCAAGCATATTATACACTTCCGATCATACATTGTGCACCATGCACTCTTCATAATTACCGCAATCTGAATAGTTGCTAGGGCTGAAAAAGGTAACTACCACTAGAAATCTGCAAAAGTGAATTAATTAATTTATGTAAGAGAACTGTCAAAGTTCCCATTTTATGTCAAGTTCAAAGGCAAGCTATAGTACTGTCTTTTTTTTCATTTTTATTGTTAATAATTGAGCTATAATTGCAAAGAGAATCATTCTAGATTTCATATGTTCCATGTCAAAATCCATGCTACTAATGATGCTACCTTTCCATAAAAGGGGAGCAAAGTAGAGGCTGGTGACATCTGAAAGCAGGTAGGCACATCTGATAAATAAGAGTGCAGAGTATGGGCAAAGATCATGATTTATGGGATTCAAAGAGGGCTGAGCAAAGCCTATCTGATAGAGCTTCCATTAGTGGAATGGCATAGCAATTCTACCTCTTCTGCTTAGGTGAGAGAGAAGCTACATAAAAGTCCTGTGGTTTGATCCTCTTACCACTGAAGTCAAAGAGAGTCTTCCCACTGACTACAGTGGAAGCAGAACTGGGACCCTAAATCCTTTCACTTAAGCATCTTCTATATCTGGCTACATATGGCTGCAATCCATGTAAATGATGGGATTGGGATCAGTGACCAATCACACATTAATGTGACTGGCTGAGAACAGCTCCCTACTGGCCTCAACAGGGAGGTACAATGTCAGAACTTCCCTCAGATTGGCCATAACTCTGGCATTAGGTTAGAGCTGGCCATGACCTACCAGTCCTAACACTTTCAGGCCCTGGTTCAAGAAAGCATCTGTGTAGTGGAAAGTCTTCAAGTCCAAACCTATTCAGTGAAGTATTTCAGCATGTGGTTAAGTGCTTTCCTAAATCTTGCTCTCAGTAAGTAAATTTCTTATTCCATTCTCACTGCTAGGATCATTGACAATGCAGTTCATTCACTCAAGGTCCTTCTTTTTCTTAGTATCAGAGGGGTAGCCGTGTTAGTCTGGATCTGTAAAAGCAACAAAGAATCCTGTGGCACCTTATAGACTAACAGACGTTTTGCAGCATGAGCTTTCGTGGGTGAATACCCACTTCTTCGGATGCAAGAAGAAGAAGTGGGTATTCACCCACGAAAGCTCATGCTGCAAAACGTCTGTTAGTCTATAAGGTGCCACAGGATTCTTTGTTGCTTCTTTTTCTTGTATTTTTCCCATACATTCTGGAGCAAACTCAACTCATACTGGGATGGCTTAGTGTTTTCCACTGGTATCTTCTCCTCAGCTAAGAGACTCAAGAGGCAACCTCAGTGGATAGCAGTAGAGGCTCTTTTTCGGTCAGAGCTCCTTATGCACCCCTGCTGTCAAACAGATGTGGAGGAGGGAATTGAGAGAGATTGAAAATGGAAGTGTAGCACATGGATCTGGCCCTGGAGTTTGACCTCTTTATTCCATTCCAGGATGCTCCAATAGAAACTAGTAAAGAATGAACTGCAAAGCATTCTAGGGTTTTAGGTTGGTCTTTGTATCTTTCATCAACCTCCTGTAGTGATTTATTCTAGAAAATGACATATGCTCTTAATGTCCAAAGGTGAGAAAGATAGTTGGTTCTCCCAGTGCGATGATAGATCATGTTTAGATTCTTAGGTTTGTAGTGTAGACAAGTCCTTATGTCAATGACAGTTACATTGGCATAAATTGGTACAGTACTCGTGCATGTGCAAATGTGGCTCCTTGTATT
Organism: Mauremys reevesii; assembly: GCF_016161935.1. Taxonomy (NCBI): domain Eukaryota; kingdom Metazoa; phylum Chordata; order Testudines; family Geoemydidae; genus Mauremys; species Mauremys reevesii. The sequence goes on from NC_052630.1 coordinate 82,584,687, forward strand.
GGCAGTGCTCATACTCACTGGATCATTAATACAGAGCAGTATATGCACTCGCTGACTTGGCAACAGGCACTCACAGGGCTGCTGGAGAGAATGCAGATGTCTCAAGATGCAGAATCAAAGCAGGCGCTGCTGGAATGGATGCAAGAGCGTCAGGAAATTAGATCCCTTGCAAAGAACTTATTCAATCCTCAGTTCGGGAGCATCTTCTGAACCTTCCACAACCCAACCTACTTCTCTCGGAGACTGATCCAGTTCTCTGATATCCAGGAGTATCTGTCTTAATTTCTATTCACTGATCAGTAACTTTTGGATATTTGACAATGTATATAACAATGTTTTTGGCATCCTTTATATTCTGTGTGGTTTTTAAAGTAGCGTGTGGGGTGACAGGACACCTGGATACCATTTCAAGGTTGGTCACTGTTTGACTTTGGATAAGTCACTTATATGCTCCTTAGGTTTACTTCTATATAAAACAGGCAGAATAATATTTGCGTCCTTCACAGAGGTGTTGTGAGGCTTAGTTACACAGTTGTAAAGCACCAAATATCCAACCATTACTTATTTTCCTTTATATCCCAACTTCATTGGTTATTTCAGAATATAGACGGTTGATTGATTAATAGAGATTAAATGCATTCATAGAAAGATAGTGCAGTAAATTTTGACACATTCCCATATGGACTGGATTGTCATCAATTTTACCTGTACTTGCATTTTGCATCTATTCCCATGGACCAAGTTTCTCTTACCCCATAAGTCTTGCTTGTCCACTTTTTGATCACCACCTTATCTCTTTTGAGCTGCTGTTGAACAAGAATTGAAGCCGAAATGCATGTTTGTATGTAGTGTTTGAAAACTGAGCTGCAATTTTTGTGTTTAGAAGGACCCTCTGATTAGATAAGTAGGAGGAAAATGTGCTGTTTGCTCTATAATAAATAGCAGTGCAAAAAAAAATCCTATTCGAGACAAGCGATAGGAAGTAAAAGAGGAAGAACTTGCAGTAACAAGCAAATAATGTAAGACAGAACAGAAGTGCAGGGGTGACAGAGCCCTTATGGTGAGTAAATACTCTTAGACAGGTATTGATCTAGCAGAGGGGGAAAAAAACATCTACACTGGCCATCATGCAACAGTGCTTATTGAGGAGTGAGAAATGCAGGAACAAGGTTACAAGTGGTGAAGAGAAACAAAGCATGTGTTTATGATCAAAGTATTGTGGGGAATGGAAATCTTTACTGTTATCAGTCTTATTCTTACATATTTATGCCTCAGAAACAATGAGTGGAAGCTGCAGTGGAAAGATACTTCAGGAGATCCAGGAGTTCTGCCATTGACTTCACTAGGGCCAGGACTTTCACGCAGGTGTTTTAATCTGGTCAACAGCAGAATGGGGCTGATTACAGGACAAGGAATAAAAACAAAGGATTTTGTGTACACTGCTTCCCCTTTCTTGGATTCTTTCTGTGCTGGTGGTGCTGGATTCACCACTGTTGTGTCTCATTCTGCACCTCTGGCTAAGGCCATGTCTACACCACACATTTATGTTGATGTAAGCTACATCAGCATAAAGCTGCCCCAGTTACTAAATCACTTGTACATGTGCTTACGTGGCTTCTTATGTCGATGGTGTGCATACTCACCAGGAGTGCTTTTATTGATGCACAATGTGGTGCACCAGGAGAAGTTTTGGCAAAGCATGATGGGGCTGTGTTGAGTCATGCGTGGTGACTGGGAGCAGGAGTCAACTGTCTCCATTCCATAATGTCACATGTACCTTGTAATCTTCATGCCTCTTTTCAAAATCCCACAAACCCACATTCCCCTCTTCACTGTTGACCATCTCTGCACTGTTGTCATGAGTGTTACAAGCACAGGGTGCACAATCCTTTAGTATTTGCAGAGCCGCAAGAAAAACCGAAGCAGTGGGGAACATTACTATTTCTTGGAGGACAAATAGTTGTGGGACAAAGCAAGAACCAAGTTAAGGTTGTTGGTTGCATTCACAGAGCAGCTGCAGTTGGTGGAGCACTGCTTCTCAGCCTGAGAAATGAGCACTGACAGATGGGATCACATCATAATGCAGGTGTGGGATGATGAGCAGTGGCTTTTGGATCTGCAAGGCCACATTCCTGGACCTGTGTGCAGAGCTCGCCCCAGCCCTACAATGCAGGGAAATCAAAATGCGAGCTGCAGTGACAGTGGAGAAAGGCATGGCAATCACACTGTGGAAACTCGCAATTCCAGATTGCTACTAATCATTTGGGAATCAGTTTGGAATTGGGAAATCCGTTGCGTGGGGCTGTTGACATACAAGAGTGCAGGGCCGTTAATTGATTTCTGCTAGGCGGGACTGTGACTCTTGGCAATGTGCAGGACATAGTGGATGGATTTGCAGCTGTGGGATTCCTAAACTGCAGTGGATGATAGAGGGCATGCATATAGATTTGTAGGACTGGGAGGAATGTCAATAGGTCCTTTAGTCCAGTCCTCTGCACCCAAGGCAGGGCTACATAATAACTAGACAATCCCTGACAAGTGTTTGTCTGTCTTGTTCTTAAAAACCTCCAATGACAGAGATTCCACAACCTCCCTAGGCAATTTGTTCCAGGGCTTAACTACCCTGACAGTTTTTCCTAATGTCCAATCTGAGCCGCCCTTGCTGCAATTTAAGCTATTGCTTCTTGTCCTATCCTCAGATGTTAAGGAGAACAATTTTTCACCCTCTGCCTTATAACAATCTTTTATGTAACTGAAAACCATTATGTCCCCCTTTAGTGTTCTCTTCTCCGGACTAAAACAAACCCAATTTTCAATCTTTCTTCACAGGTCATATTTTCTAGACCTTTAATCATTTTTATTGCTCTCCTCTGGACTTTCTTCAGTTTGTCCACATCTTTCTTGAAATGTGGTACCCAGAACTGGCCAAGTTCTGCTTTGTCAGTGCAGAGTAGAATGGAAGAATTACTTCTCTTGTCTTGCTTACAACACTCCTGCTGATACATCCCAGAATGCGTTCACAATTTTTTTTTTACAACAGTGTTACATTATTGACTCATATTTAGCTTTTGATTCACTGTAACCCCCCCAGACCCAGGGGCGGCTCTAGGAATTGCGCCGCCCCAGGCAGGGCGGCACGCCGCGGGGGGCGCTCTGGCGGTCGCTGGTCCCGCGGCTCCAGTGGACCTCCTGCAGACGTGCCTGTGGAGGGTCCACTGGTCCCGCATGCGCTTGGGGCAGCGTGCCGTCGGAGGGCAGCAGGCGGCTCCGGTGGACCTCCCGCAGACATTCTGGAGCAAACTCAACTCGTACTGGGGTGGCTTAGTGTTTTCCACTGGTATCTTCTCCTCAGCTAAGAGACTCAAGAGGCAACCTCAGTGGATAGCAGTAGAGGCTCTTTTTCGGTCAGAGCTCCTTATGCACCCCTGCTGTCAAACAGATGTGGAGGAGGGAATTGAGAGAGATTGAAAATGGAAGTGTAGCACATGGATCTGGCCTTTCTGCAGACTTTCTGCAGTACTCCTTCCTAGGCAGTCATTTCCCATTTTGCATGGGTGCAACTGATTGTTCTTTCCTAAGTGGAGTACTTTTGCATTTGTCCTTATTGAATTTCACCCTATTTACTTCACGCTGTTTCTCCAAATCATTCTGATTTTTTTCCTATCCTCCAGAGCACTTTCAGCCCCTCCCAGCTTGCTATCACCCACAAACTTTATTGGTGCATTCTCTATGAACCATACCCAGGACTGATCCCTGCAGGACCCCCACTTGGTATGCTCTTCCAGCTTGACTGTGAACCACTGCTAACTACACTGTGGGAATGGTTTTCCAACCAGTGATGCACTCAGCTTTAGAGTAGCTCCATCTAGGCTGTATTTCTCTAGTTTGTTTATGAGACGATCATGCAAGACCATATCAAAAGCCTTACTAAAGTCAAGATATACCACATCTACTGCTTTTTCCCCCTATCAACAAGACATGTTACCTTGTCCAAAAAAAGCCATTAGGTTGGTTTGACATGATTCAACATGGTTTTGTCAAGAATGACTGTTCATTGTCACCTTATTTTCTTCTAGGTAATTGCAAATTATTTGCTGAATTATCTTCATGGGTGGCATGTATAAGAAGCCAGGGGAGGCTAGGCCTCCCCCAAAAAAGCTGGCCATGCAGCGGGGAAATGCCACGGATGCAGTGTGGGTCACCCTCTAGAGTGCTGGAAGCGAAGCTCCTTAGAAATGCGTGGGGCCACCGGTGCTCAGACTGTGGCTCTACTCCTGCTCTGCCCCATCCCCACTCCACCTCTTCCTCTTCCTGCCCCCACTCCGCTTCATCCCCCAAGGTCTCCCCTGCCCACTGCTCATTCCTCTCCGTCCCCTTCCCCGAGGTCCTCCACCACCACTCGCCTAAGGCAAGAAAAAAGTGATGGAGCCATAGCCCCATGGTGACCCCCCTGTTCCGGGAAGAGGGCAGAGAGGAGTGAGCACCAGGTGGGTGTGAGGGAAGAGCTTCTAGCGCTCCCATGTGAGCCTCTCCAAATGCAAGACTCGTGCCACTTATGATTATCTTTCTGGGTACTGAAGTTAAACTGACTGGTATGTAATTCCCTGGGTTGTTCTTAATCTCCTTTTTATAGATTATCACTATATTTGCTCTCTTCCAGTCCTCTGGAATCTCTCCCATCTTCCATGAGTTTTTGAAGATAATCACTAATGTCTCAGATAGCTCCTCAGTCAGCCCCTTGAGTATTCTAGGATGTATTTCATCAGGCCCTGCCAACTTGACCTCTAACTTGTCTAAGTAATTTTTAACTTTTTTCTTTTCCTGCTTTAGCTTCAGATCTTACCTCACTTTCATTGGTGTTAAGCATGTTTAGCTGTCCAATCGCTACTAGCATTTTTGGTGAAGACTGAAACAAAAAAAGCATTTAGCATGTCTGCCATTTCCACATTTTCTGTTATTGTCTTTTCCCCCTCATCATCAATAGGTCTTCCTCCTGTTTCTATTATCCCTATCATTTGCATCACACCACCTTGCCAGAGAGTTCACCAGCAGAAATGGCTACTATATTATGGTTATGCTGAAATTGGTGGATCTCTGGTGACACTTCACTAACATCAGTGTTTTTTTGGCTAAGAAAGGTGCATGATGCTCACATCTGTAAGAACACAGGCCTGCAAGTAGGGCCTTTCTTCCCCAACTTCTGGCTTACCATTGGCCCCCCCAATGCCTAACTTCAGGGGAGTCACCAGAAGATAGCAACTCTGCCTCACTTGGGTCTATCAGAACCCCACCTAGCATGAGTAAATTAATGAAAAGTCAAGAGATATCCTGCTAGTTTGCAGGGTACCATTCATGTCATGAAAAATGTATCTGCATGCTTACCTGAGGTTCGTTCTCCTGCATCAGGCTCACCCATGGTTGACTGTTGGGACCAGCTGAACTGAGGTGGAGCTGGATCCCTGGTCACTAGTCCCCCCATCCTCCTTCTCTTCACTATTCATGTCAGAGGCCTGTGCTTGGGGTCCTCAGAGATATCTATGGTGCTGTGGGGGAAAAGGGGGTGGTGGGGTCTCTATTGGGCATGGTATGTCACTTGTCGTAAAAGCAGCAGGTCTGAAGCTTGGCACTAAATTGATGGTTGGCCTCCTGGGCCAATCGCCTGAGCAATCTGCTCATAGATGTTGATGTTTCTATGGCTGTTTCAGAGCTGTGCCTACACAGCCTCTTCTCCCCACAGGCCCAGGAGATCCACTGTCTCCTGTCTACACTAGGCAGGAGTGTCTGGAGCATGTAGCCAGAATGTTCAGCTGGTCAGTTGCACTCAACAATGGAGAGCTGCTAGATGTACTGGCCAATCTGTAAAAGGTATTTAAAAAACTTGTGGGACTACCAGTTTCTGTGACCCATGGGCAGTGGAGTTCACAACACTCACCAGAGTTGTCAGTGTGGGGCATTGTGGGATGGCAGCTGGAGGACAGTTAGGGTCGACATAAGTAACGCAGGGGCCTGGCTGCGCCATGTGACTGAGCACAATTCCAGTGTGGGATGGTAGGTGATAACTAGGGGTGTGCAATTGTAGGGGGGTTTATAAGGCCCTCTTCTGACTTCTCAGTCCTAATCCTCAAAGGAAACCTTCATAACACCTTCAAAAGATGAGCCTAGGAGCTTAAATTAATAACTTTGCTAGATACTAAAAATCATGGACTGAATAGAGACACTAAATTTATGGCTTATTGCAACAATGTAGAAGCCCTCCCTCCCCCACTCCTTTCTCCCTATGACAGGAAAGGCAATAACAGGCACTTCACTTTGACTGCACCCTGAGAATGTGTGTTAACTACTTATGCTAAAACAATCTATTCCACTGTCTATTTAGCTGTGACTTCCCACAGCTAAAGAGCTCTGTGTAAGCTCAAAAGCTCTCTCGCACAGAAGTTGGTCCAATACAAGTTATTACCTCACCCACCTTGGCTCTAATATCATGGGGCTAACACGGCTACAACACTGCATATTCAGATTGCAGACATTTGTTTATGACCTACAGACATTTGGAAAGTATTACCCAATCCTATCATCAGGAAAACACTAGTTGTTCTAAATTCATAACTCACTTGCTGGAAGGTTTTTCTCAACCAATACTTTAGTAGCGTCAAACCATTTCCATTTTGCTCATGTTCTTCTTCGAGTGCTTGCTCATATCCATTCCATGTAGGTGTGTGCACGCCGCATGCACGTTCGTCAGAGACTTTTACCCTAGCAACTCAGTGGGTCGGCTGGGCGCCCCCTGGAGTGGCGCCACCATGGCCGCGGATATATACCCCAGCCGACCCACCCACTCCTCAGTTCCTTCTTACCGCCCGTGTCAGTCGTTGGAACTGTGGAGTGCAGCGTAGCTGACCTCCACCTCCCTAGCATTCTCTCTATTCTCATTGTGTATATAGTTCTCTAAGTTGTTAATTTAGATAGAGTAGTTAGTTTTAGTTGATTAGTTACAGTTTAGTTAGTTAGTCAGGTTCTGGGCTTAGGCCCTCCCCGCCCCGGGGCCGGAGCTCATGCCCGGCTCCCCGGGATTCAAGCCGTGCTCGGCTTGCCATTGCCCGATGCCGACTGGGGATCCACATTCCTCCTGCTTGAAGTGCCTGGGGGAGTCGCACTTAACAGCTAAGTGCCCAATTTGTAAGTTGTTCAAGCCTCGTACAAAGAAAGAGAGGGACATTAGACTTAAACAACTCCTCATGGAGGCGGCTCTAACCCATCCGTCCTCGGCACCGAGCGCTCCCCCTTCGGAACCGAAAAGCGGCTCTTCGGCACCGGGCCGAACCGGTGCATCATCTACTCCTCGGCACCGGACGCCTGCTTCCAAGTCAGGCCACAGCCGCTCACTCTCGCCTCAAGCGAGAAAGCCTAAGACCCCTGCTGACCCGGCACCGCCCGTGGTGCGGCACGAGGGCACGGCTCCAACGCACCGGCCGGTGCCTGCAGCCACGGCAGTGTCTGCTGAGCCGTTGCCGTCGACTCCGGTTCGCCAAGGGCCGTCGAGTCCGGCACCTATCTCCCCGGCACCCGCCGCGGTTGAGTTGATCGTCCCATCCACGCCGGAAGTCTGTGAAGTGGCGAGGAACTTGATCGCGATCTCGGATGCGGCACCGCCGCCACCCCCGGCACCGCCGGTGCGGGTAGTCCGATCGCTTGGGAAGCCGGCCCTGATCCATCCACCTTCAGTCGGCGCCCCGGATCGGCACCGCTCCCGATCACGGTCCCGTCACTGTTCAAGATCTCGGCACCATTCACGGTCGTCCCGCCGCTCGCAGTCCCGGCACCGCTCCTTGACATGACGCCGGTCAGACTCGCGGCACCGTTCCCGTTCCCGGTCACCGTCGTATTACTCTCGGCACCGTTCCAGGTCCCGGCACCGCTACCGGCACCGCTCCACTCGGAGCCGCTCTCGACGCCGAAGCTCTCGGTTACGGTCGACCTCCCGGCACCGTCCAGGTCGCAGGTCCCGGACCAGATCGTGGCACTGGAGTACCTCGCGGCACCGTTCCCTGGTGCGCAAAAGCACTAGGTCGGTGGGAACATCTGCCCAAGGCCTATCTGCTCCACCATGGCCGTCTCGACACCCCTCGGCTTCGTCCCAGGCGGGTAGCCTCTACTCCCAAGTTCGGGAAGCAGATGTGCCGGAGGCTTTATTCCAGGACTCCCACTCTGAATCGCAAGGAGTTCAGCAGTGGCCTTTTTGGACACCTTGGGCTTACCATCAGGCCCAAGGGGCTCCCATAGTTCCATCTTGGATGGTCCCTGCTGAACGTCGAGCCCCAGAGGCAGCAGTGAGTCGCCCTCCGCCAGCTGGTACGGATGCTCAGCCGCCTCCTACCACCGCCTCGCCTGAACACCTGGAGCAGGAGCCCCAACAGGAGGATCTCATCCAGGAGGTCCTCCGACCCGGTGGTTCCTCTTCTTCCTCACCGGATGAGGCGGTGGCGGGCGCATCGTCCACGAGCCCGCCCCCACTGGACCTTGCTGCGCATCAAGTCCTCCTCAGACGAGTGGCACTCAACATTAATATCGAGATGGAGGAGGTCGCAGAGGTCGACGACCCGGTCTGCAGCATTTTGTCGGCAGACGCCCCTACCAGGGTGGCTCTACCCTTTATCAAGACCATCCAGGCAAAAAAGGATAAGTTGTGGCAAACGCCAGCTTCTATTCCGCCAACGGCGAAAGGAGTCGAGCGGAAATACATGGTGCCATCCCAAGGGTATGAATACCTTTATATGCATCCGCCTCCTTCTTCTCTGGTCGTTCAGTCGGTTAACGACAGGGAGCGTCATGGCCAGCCGGCCCACACACCAAAATCTAAAGAGGACAGGCGTATGGACCTTCTGGGCCGTAAGGTATACTCGGCGGGCGCCCTCCAGCTGCGCGTAGCCAATCAGCATGCCCTGCTGAGTCGTTACGACTTCAACTCCTGGACAGAAATGGACAAGTTTCAGGAATTGCTTCCTTCGGATTCCCGCCAAGAGTATAAAGCCTTCCTAGCAGTAGGAAAAAAGGTGGCAAGGACCTCCTTGCAGGCTTCCCTTGATGCAGCGGATTCCGCGGCCAGGTCTATAGCGACTGCAGTCACCATGCGGCGCATCGCCTGGCTCCAGGCCTCCACTCTTCCGCCCGAGCTTCAGTACACCTTGCAGGACTTGCCCTTCGAGGGCAGTGCCTTGTTCTCAGAGAAAACCGATTCTAGACTCCAGAACTTAAAAGATGGCAGAGTCATGATGCGCAACCTGGGTATGCACACTCCCGTAACCCAGCGACGCACCTACCGCCCTCAGCATTTTCGTCCGTACTTTGTACCCCGACGGGGTCAGGATTTCAATAGACGCCGAGGGCGAGGAGGCCGTAGGCGGTATTCGGGCCCTCAGTCCAGCCAGAATCGTGGCTCCTCTAAGCCGCAGTCGGACCCGAAGTCGTCCTTTTGACGGCGCGCCCGGGGGCAGCATACCTTTTCCTGTCTCGGATCCTTCCCCCCCATTCTCCAACCGCCTCTCTTATTTTTTCCCGGCGTGGTCCCTCTTGACCTCAGATGTCTGGGTTCTACGCACTGTGAAGCACGGATACCACCTCCAGTTTGCTTCACCCCCGCCTTTCCGCCCTCCCTCCCAGTCCCTCTTCAGGGACCCCTCTCACGAGCACCTCCTCTTACAGGAGGTCCAAACGCTCCTCAATATCGGAGCGATAGAGGAGGTTCAACGGAACAACTGGGGCAAAGGCTTTTACTCCCGTTATTTTCTCATTCCAAAGTCAAAAGGGGGTCTCAGGCCGATTCTCGACCTAAGAGGCCTCAACAAATTTCTAGTAAAGTTAAAGTTCTGCATGGTCTCCCTAGGGACCATTATCCCTTCCTTGGATCCCGGGGACTGGTATGCTGCCCTCGACATGAAAGATGCTTACTTTCATATAGCCATCTTTCCTCCACACAGACGATACCTCCGCTTCGTGGCGGGCTATCGCCATTTCCAGTTTGCAGTCCTTCCCTTTGGCCTCTCCACAGCACCTCGAGTCTTCACGAAGTGCATGGCGGTGGTGGCCGCCCACCTCCGTCGCCAAGGGCTCCACGTGTTCCCCTACCTGGACGATTGGCTCCTCAAGGGGGCCTCTCGAGAGCAGACCGCGGAGCATGTGCGAGTGGCATCGGCCCTGTTCATGAACCTCGGCCTGTTGCTCAATACGGACAAATCCACCCTGGTTCCCACACAGAGGCTGGACTTCATAGGAGCGACCTTGGACTCCACTCTGGCCAAGGCCTGTCTCCCTCAGCCAATGTTCCTGGCGTTGACGTCCGTTGTCCGCAGCCTTCAGGCTTTCCCTACGACCTCGGTCCACACCTGCCTCACTCTGATAGGACACATGGCAGCGTGTACGTTCGTTACCAAGTACGCCAGGCTTCGGCTCCGCCCGTTTCAAACATGGTTACATTCAGTGTACCGCCCGGCCAGAGACTTGCTGGACACCCTGGTCACCGTTCCATTGAGTGCGGTTCGGTCTCTCGACTGGTGGCTGAACCCCTCCACGGTCTGTGCAGGGCTGCCCTTTCACCCACCCCAACCGACGCTGTCCTTGACGACGGACGCGTCTTCTCTCGGCTGGGGAGCCCACCTAGGTCATCTGCGCACCCAGGGCCTGTGGTCACCAGAGGAGCTCTCCCTCCACATAAACGTGCGGGAGCTCAGAGCAGTTCGCCTAGCCTGCCAGGCGTTCCGCAGGCCTCTGTCCGGCCGTTGTGTCTCCGTCCTTACGGACAATACAACGGCCATGTACTACATAAACAAACAAGGCGGGACTCGCTCCTCCCCTCTTTGTGCAGAGGCCATCCACTTGTGGGAATTTTGCCTGACTCATGCGGATCGGTTGAGCAGATCCTTCCTGTGCCACGTGTGGTCCATAAGACCGGACATTATCCACGCAATCTTCCGCAAGTGGGGCTTTCCCCAGGTGGACCTCTTCGCGACACGTGCGAACAGGAAGTGCCAAACGTTCTGCTCGTTCCGGGGTCACTCCCCAGGGTCGATCTCGGACGCATTCCTCATCCAGTGGACGCACCACCTGCTTTACGCGTTTCCCCCCTTCCCTCTAGTCCACAAAGTTTTGTTGACGCTCCGGCAGGACAGGGCTCACCTGATCCTGATTGCCCCAGCATGGCCCAGGCAACCGTGGTACTCCACGTTGCTCAGCCTCTCGGTATCCCCACCAATCTCCCTCCCCCTCTGCCCGGACCTCATAACACAGGAGCACGGGACTCTTCGCCACCTGGACCTCCCTGCTCTCCACCTCACGGCGTGGCTCCTGCATGGCTAGACGCCTCTGAGCTATGTTGCTCCGCCCCTGTGCAACACGTCTTGCTCAGCAGCAGGAAACCTTCTACTCGGTCCATGTACTTGGCCAAGTGGGAGTGCTTCTCGTTATGGTGTGAGTCACGTACTTTGGTACCCATGGAGGTTCCCGTTCCGGTCATTTTGGACTACCTGTGGTTCCTTAAGCAACAAGGCCTTGCTATTTCTTCCCTGAAAGTGCACTTAGCGGCCATATCCGCCTTCCACCCTGGCGAACGTGGACACTCAGTATTCTCTCACCCGGTGGTCATTAGATTCCGCAGGGGGCCGGAACGCCTCTACCCTCTGGTCCGTCGCCCCGCCCCTACCTGGGACCTCAATCTGGTACTGAACAGGCTCATGGGGCCGCCCTTTGAGCCACTGGCAACCTGTTCTCTTCTCTACCTTTCGTGGAAGATGGTTTTTCTGGTTGCCATTACTTCGGCCCGCAGGGTCTCCGAGCTATGGTCCCTGACCGTAGACCCTCCTTACACGGTCTTTCATAAAGACAAAGTGCAGCTAAGGCCGCATCCCACTTTTCTGCCTAAGGTAGTTTCGGCCTTTCATACCAATCAGGACATCTTCCTCCCGGTCTTCTGCCCAAAGCCTCACTCATCTCCCCGAGAGCAGCGCTTACATTCCCTAGATGTCCGCAGGGCACTTGCCTTCTACATCGATCGCACCAGGCCCTTTCGTAAGTCCCCTCAGCTTTTTGTGGCAGTAGCGGATCGTATGAAAAGCCTCCCTATCTCCACTCAGAGGATTTCCTCGTGGCTGACGGCATGCATCCGCACGTGCTATGACTTGGCCCATGTTCCGGTGGGCCGCCTCACTGCCCATTCCACGAGAGCTCAGGCTTCCTCGGCCGCCTTCCTGGCGCACGTGCCGATCCAGGAGATCTGCAGAGCAGCAACCTGGTCCTCGGTACACACGTTTACCTCGCACTATGCTTTGGTGCAGCAGTCTAGAGACGATGCCGCCTTTGGTTCGGCAGTTTTGCACTCGGCCACGTCTCACTCCAACCCCACCGCCTAGGTAAGGCTTGGGAATCACCTACATGGAATGGATATGAGCAAGCACTCAAAGAAGAAAAGACGGTTACTCACCGTTGTAACTGTTGTTCTTCGAGATGTGTTGCTCATATCCATTTCACACCCACCCTCCTTCCCCACTGTCGGAGTAGCCGGCAAGAAGGAACTGAGGAGTGGGTGGGTCGGCTGGGGTATATATCCGCGGCCATGGTGGCGCCACTCCAGGGGGCGCCCAGCCGACCCACTGAGTTGCTAGGGTAAAAGTCTCCGACGAACGTGCACGCGGCGCGCACACACCTACATGGAATGGATATGAGCAACACATCTCGAAGAACAACAGTTACAACGGTGAGTAACCGTCTTTTCTCTTTTTGCAATTGTAGCATAATATTGATAAACTGCATGCTTTATCAACACACAAAATAGATGCTCTCTCCTCATCTCTCAAAGGTTTAATAATAGAGGTTGTAACAAATTTCTAGAATACTAAAATCTCATTTCTTTTGCTTAAATATTCTAGCTTACTACAAACCATTATGAATAGACAGAAGAAGTGAACAAAGTACATTTTGTTATGAATTATCTTTGTTAATTTATTGTTAAGTTACAAGCTAATTCATGATATTCAGTCATTTACAGTGGTCTTCCAATCATTGGTTCAAATTAACAAGGGACTGAGATCCTGCCAATTTTAATACTGTTAGCCTTTCTTTCATGAAAAATGTTAAGCTTTTGTTCAGTGTGTGATGTGTGCAAAGAGAAAATACATGTGCATAGCTATAATTAAATAACTATGGAGTTACTCCAGATTTGTATCAATAGAAATGAGAGTAGAACGAGGCCCACTGCATGGTAATGGTTATTTCTTGCCACTTATCACTGTTGCTCTTCCCTCTGTTTCATTAGCTTAGCACAGAGCAAATGCTTTTCCACATCCCTGCACTCCTCCTTGTTGCTCCACTAGTAAATCTACTGCTTAATCACTTGTCTCTCAACAGGTAAGGAATAATAAAACAGTTGGCCAAAAAATATGACCATTTATTGCATTATTTTCTCTTAAACTCGTTGACTCAAACTTTTTTTATGTGCACTGAGCAGAGCAGCAATCTTAGAGTGATGATACTGGGCTCCTCCACTCTTAACCAGCATATCTTAACCAAGTCTAGCGCTGAGGCCTGGTCGACAGGACAAATTTAAGTCAACACAAAGCATCTTATGTCAATTTAGTTGTGCATGTGTCTCCACTTAAGTTTGTCCACTACCAATATAAGTGCCCTGTTACGCCAACATAGTAACAACCTCCCCGAGTAGCATAGAGCCACGGTTGATGTAGTGTGAGTGTAAACATCCATGTGGAGCAGCTGAGTCAGGGAGCTGCTTCGAGTAGAGAGAGGCAGAGCCGCAGGAAGGGGGCTGTTGGTTCAATTCTGCTAGGAGAGGCAGAGGAACAGTGGGAGCTGCAAGGAGGCTGTGGGGTTGTGGTGGGGGGAGGTGGCGGAGTGGAACTCAAGCTGCTCTGTGGTTGTGCCCCCCACTCCCACCTCCACCTCATCAGCAGGCACGGTCATCTGTGCACAAACCCTCTTGAAGTTCATCAGCAGAAACAGTCTCTCCACAGTCCAGGACATGCCAACTCAAAGTGGCACCAGACCCTTCCAGAACAACAAATGCAAAACCTGTAGATTTATCTCCACTGCTGTGGGGATCAACACCTTTCAATATCAATGGGTCCTACACAGGCCAATCACAACATGTTGTGTACCTTATCCAGTGCACTAAAATCTCCAACAACCCGAAAATGGCTACGCTCTAGAAAGAATGTGCACTGGAAAATAAGGCAAAAAACACCTTCTCACCTATAGATGAACACAAAGCGATCACTCTAGTCTGTATCTGAACCCAGTCCTTTCTCCTCAAAGGAAACCTGCACAACATATCAGAAAGATGGGCCTGGGAGCTTAAATTCGTAACTTTGCTCATGGGTTCCGGGTGACCCGGCTGCCCGGGGAGGCTAACCCTTGGCTCCTCCCCTTTTGCCTGAGGCCCCTCTCCTCCCCTTTTGCCCCCTGTTCTTCCCTGCAGGAGCCCAAAACATCCCCACCGCAGTCCCCCCGGCTCCAGGACTGGATGGCCTGGGCTGGGGAGGAACGAGGGCCCAGCCCGGGGGTCAGCAGCCGGGCAGTGCAGTTGCCATGCCCCTAGCTCCAGGCTGCACCCCCAGTCCCGGTGCTGAGGTGGCCAGGCAGCGTGGTGGCTGCACACACCCACCCACCCACCACCACCAGTCCCAGGACTCCAGGCAGCCAGCCCCAGAGTGCCGGGCAGGCAGCATGGCTGAGCACCAGCTGCCCCAATGGTGCCAAGTCCCTGCAGGAGGCATGCTGACCTAGGGACGGAGCCATGACAGGCAGTTTGGGGAGGCACAGCCTCCCTTTGCCTACTATATCTGCCACCCATGACTTTGCTAGACACTAAAAATCATGGGCTGAATAGAGACACTGGATTTATGGTTTAGGCCAAACACCCCACCCACCACAGTTCTTTTTCTTCCTTTCCCCCTAGAAGTGGAGAGGTGTTAACGTGCCACTTCACCTTGAATGATCCCTTGAATGTGTGTTAACTGCTTGTGCTAGGGTCAGCAGTTTACCAGAAATCAGCATGTTACTGTTTAGGAGCTGAAGCTCAGGGTAGCAGTGAAATAAGGCATTAACTGTTCAGTCTTCTGAGCCGTGCAGTGGGGCGGGTTGTTAAAGTCAAAGTGCCAGTCAAAGCTGAATCCGTGCAGCTGTGATGTAGTGACAAGCATTACTGTTACCAATGTAAACTGGTAGCAGGTGCTAATTAAAATTACAAGCTAGAGGGAACAGGCATTAAAGAATAATTCTGTGATTAAATCACACTTGAATCACTAAGCTACAAAAAGTCCACAATTTATCTGAAATTTCCTTAAATACAATATCTATCAATCCACCGAACAATACTCAGAAGGTATGTAATTAAATATTGCTTATGGTTATAAGTATACTTCCATCTTGAGTCAGGGGAGCCCAAGCAGGCCCTGGCGAGCATGCTAATCTCAAGCAGTAACGCCTGAATTTTACTGAAAGGTGGGCAGAGATAAGGAGGTCAGGCCAAACCAGCACCTACATTCTGATGGTAGATGACAGAAAATTCAGAGTTAAGTTTGTTGTATCCTCTCCTTCCTGTACAGCCCTGAGCACAGGTTCTTTGGCCTTGGCCCACACACCCCATAAGTTGACTTCTCCAAGGTGTTAAGAAAACAAGAATTGAAGATGCCCAGCACTTTGCAGGCTCATATATGTTATTATGAGTCCTAAGATTTTTGTCATGGCTATTTTTACTAAAAGTCATGGACAGGTCACGGGCAAAAAAGACGAAGTCACGAAAGCCATGACCTGTCCGGGACTTACTAAAAATATACCTGACAAAAAAGGGATCTACAGGTTCCCACACCCACTGAAGCGGGGCAGCCACGCAGGGGCTAGGAACTGCCAGCAGCTGCTCGAGGCTATAGGGTACCCCTGCAGCTCTGTGGATCCCCCACTGTCCAGGAGCCCAGGGGTTCCTGCACCACTGCCCATGTCGGCAGGGAACTGTGGCGTACCCTGCCACCCACAGTGGCTTGGAGCTCCAGGGGCCGCCACAGACACTGGGCGTACACCACAGCTCCTGGCCAGCAAAGGCTGATGTCACGGAGGTCGCTGGACATCATGAATGGTGTGACATCTGCGACCGCCATTGTAGTAAGAGGAGGCCCTGTGATATTAAACCTTGGTATCAGGTTTACTGAGGCCTAAGGCCCGGTATGAGGCCTAAGGCCTGAACTAAAGTAATGGTCAAGACTTTGCTAACATAAAGCAAAGTTAAGCTGTGAGCCAGAGGCAGGCCCTGCTCACAGAAGCTGGCAAGGAAAGGCTGATGCTGCACAAAGAAACATACCTAAAAGGTACTGGGCACCAGGTATCAGAACATTTGCATATTTGTACATTCCACACAGATAACAAGGAACAGGCTGACCCATACAAATGACAGGGCCAAAAGGGTAATATGATGGATAGAATTGTTTTGGTTGAACCATATACAAGGTGAGAGGCAGCACCTTGCTACGTAGAGGGGTTGCACTGCAATACGTCAGGAGTGATGTGTAACTTGTTTGTACCTGTGTATAAGACTGCACCCCTGAGTGGATCTCTTTGTCTGGCCTAGGGGGCAGTGGAAAGGCCTGCCGCTGAGTCCATTGTCAGGAAGCATGTATGTACTAGGTAGCAGCGCTTTAGCAGTACCTTGGATTTCTATGCCAGGGAGCTGGAGACTGTGTTTCTCTTCGACAATAAATCTGACCCGGGTGCCTTTGTACCTTACTAGAGTCTGTGGTCACTGGGGTTTCTCTCGGGGTCTGCTGGGTCAGCGATCTGTGCAGAGCTGGGGCAGCACACACAGGGAACACACACACACGCATCCGGTTGATATCAACATTGACTAGAACAAGGAGCATCTGATGACAGTTATGACTAAATTGTAGCCTTAATTATGATTTAGGCTTATTTGTGGTGTTATGTCAACCTTGCAGGCTTTTGCCCACAGAAATCGCTCAGCCTCTTTTTTTTCTGGGCCACAAGCCTGTGTTTGTTTTTGTAACAACACTGTGCTATGGGGCATTTTTTAAAAGCTGATGTAGAGACTTTAACTACACCACTCCCTGTGGGCCAGACTGCACTACCTTTACACTGAGTAGCACCCTCCCATTTAAACAGCTAGCTAATGTACAGGTAGGGCCAGCACTAGGGTGATATCTGCTCACAGCACCCCCACGTGGTAGGGCAGCGCACTCATCCCCATTTCACAGAGGGGGGCAGCTGGCACGGATGCTGTGCTTGACTTGGTCACACAGGAAGTCTGTAGCAGGGCCGCTAATTGAATCTAAGTAGCCCAAGGCCCAGCCTCGTGCCCTAACCCATACATGGTCTTGCCTCTCATAAGGTCCATTTATTTATTGTTATTCAATGTGAGTGGGGGGTATTTAAAATGAATGGGAGCTGTGTGACTAGTCAGCTTTGAAAATCTTAACATGTGTAGCTGGGCAGGTAAATTTTCCCTGACAGTTTTGCAAGCGGGCATGCAATAATCCATAGGTGCCTACTCCGGGGCTGGAGCACACTTGGAAAAATTGGGGGGGTGCTGTTCTGCATTCACCTGCAGCCCCAGGTATCAGCTCCCGCCCTTCTGCCCAGCAATGGCCCTGCACATCAGCGCCTCTCACTCCCTGCCTCCCACCCACTGCAATCAGCTGTTCAGCAGCATTCAGGAAGCACTGGGGGAGAGGGCAGTGGTAGGAAGAGGCAGGGTGGGGACTTGGAGGAGGGGTGGAATGGGGACTGGGGCGGAGTGTGTGGGGGGGGCAAGCACTGGGGACGTCATTGCCACGATCACATAGCAGCAGGCCACTGGGATAGTACTATCAGACACTCTTCAGTTTAGCAATCTGGGTTAATCAGGTGGAAGGAACAGCAATGCTTCGCACACCACCTCAGTCTGGCAGTTTGCATGTAGAATTTTACATTGGTGAGGGTTTTCAATGTTTATGTGCAAAGAGGGTGACTTGAGTAGGGGAAGAAGGAGAAAATGCAGTCTCCTCCCCCTTGCCTCATTCTCTGCTCTTATGAACAGAGCAAGCTTTTGGGGCCACCGCCCCTACCCCCACCCTTGAAAAAAACCCTCCTTTAGGTCCTGTGTTTTAAGCCATATTCTCTTTCCTCAGCCTCACTCGGCACTCACCTTAAGTTAGGCTATGGGGGAAGGGCCACTTCCTCCTGCTGCTGGATGTGAGCTTCAGCTTGTTTGTACAGGCACAGTTTGAAATGTTGAGCTGCCCTCCCCACGCCCTGCCCAAGTAGACTCACATAGGCTGACTGCCATGGATGAGCAAAGGGTGACCAGGTGTCCTGATTTTATAGGGCCAGGCCTGATGTTTGAGTCTTTTTCTTATACAGGCTCCTATTACTCCCACCCCATCCCAATTTTTCATACTTGCAGGCTGGTCACCCTAGGTGACCACTGTATGGGAAGGAGAGTAGGCTGCCTACAGTAGCTGTTGTCACCTCCGCCTCAAATACCTTTTATAGACTCAGGGGCGGCTCTAGGATTTCCGCTGCCCCAATCAGGGCGGCATGCCACGGGGGGCACTCTGGCAGTCGCCGGTCCCGCGGCTGCGGTGAACCTCCCGCAGACGTGCCTGCGGAGGGTCCGCTGGTCCAGCAGCTCCGGTGGACCTCCCGCAGGCATGCCTGCAGATGCTCCACCGGAGCCGCAGGACCAGTGGACTGTCCGCAGGCATGCCTGCGGGAGGTCCACCGCAGCCGCCTGCCGCCCTCCCGCGGGACGCCGCCCCAAGCGCTCGCTTGGCGCACTGGGGTCTGGAGCCGGCCCTGTATAGACTCACTAGGCAGCACTCACACAGAAAGGTTTTTGCAGGTCCTGCTGGCTGCCTCCTGGCGAGGTGTTGATTCCTTTTCTTCCCCCTTCCGTTGCCCTTTGCCCCTGAGAGGAGATTCCCCCACTAACAGCCCAGAGTGATTTTCATGAAAAATAAAATTTAATTTGGTGTGGAGTAAAAATAAAAATGTGCACCTGTTTTTCTTGTTTTCAGAAATGATTTGGGGGGGGGGGGGAAATCAGGGGAATTGACTTTTAAAATGGGACTTATGTGCCTGAGCCTCTTAGGTGTGTTTGAAAATTTTACTCAGGCATAAGCTTGAAGTGACTGCCCAATGCTAGTGAAAAGACACTCATGCTTCTCTTATACTCAAGTTCTTTAGGTGTGTCAGTTAAGGGACTTTCAAAACACCTTGTTTCAAGTTCCTCATAAGAAGCAGTTAAGGAAAATAAGTAGCCATGGGCTGAGCGGTAACATGCATTGGACGCTGCGTAAGAGGCAGAAACCAGAGCAGAAGTAAATATTCAGGTTTTGTCCTGGCAAAAGGTTGACAGGATGGCGCCCCAAAATGCTGCCCTCAGGCCTGTGGTGTTCAACATAGTTACATACTAGAGGCAGAGCAGTGACATAGCAACAGTCACAGTTAGAGAATTATTTCAGTTAAGCAAGAGGAAAGAAGATTATGACTGACGGGGTAACGCTGCAGGTGAATAGGCAGCAAGATGGCAATACTGACAAATCCAAGCTAAGGAAAAGACTTGCTATCACGATGGTGAGCCCCGTGCAACCTGCTGTGCAGGTGCAGGCAGAACAGGCAAACAAAGTGTTAGGATGTATAGAGAAACAGCTAGAAAATAGAGGCCAAGGTCACTGTAGCATCCAAAAAAGTATTACAGCTTGGTGATGGCTGAGCCCATCTGGTAGGTCTTCAAAGCTACATAAGCTAGATATGAAAAGTTTCTGCAAGTACTGCAAATGCCCCATTACCTAAGTTGTGAGGGCCTCACAACGATTCTGTGAAGTGGGGAAATTTACTCCCACTTACAGACGGGGAACAGATAGATTTTTTTTTTAGGATGACTTTTGGGCATGTGAAGATTCAGATACAGTTTTCAAAAGTACCTAAGCACCTATATCATTTTTAAAATCTAGCCCAAAGCATAAGATTCTCACCCTCTGCTTTGGTCCACATACAGGGCCTGGGATACAGTGGCGGGAGGGAGACCACTTTCTCCAGCGTGGGAACTAAGGCTGACTGCTGGTCTCTGAAGATCACACGGCAATCCTTTGCACAGGATCTGTGCCAGTCGTGGGACTGCAGCACAAAGAATTGCAGCGATTCTGGGTAGTGCTGCAAAAAGAACAGGAGACTTGTGGCACCTTAGAGACTAACAAATTTATTTGAGCATAAGCTTTCGTGGGCTACAGTCCACTTCATTGGATGCATAGAATGGAAGGTCAACTCCCACCTTTTCATGCTCTCTG
Source organism: Mauremys reevesii (assembly GCF_016161935.1). NCBI lineage: Eukaryota > Metazoa > Chordata > Testudines > Geoemydidae > Mauremys > Mauremys reevesii. Next base: position 82,605,020 of record NC_052630.1, read on the forward strand.
TATGTGTATATATATTATCTCCTCAATATATGTTCCATTCTATGCATCCGAAGAAGTGAGCTGTACCCACGAAAGCTTATGCTCAAATAAATTTGTTAGTCTCTAAGGTGCCACAAGTACTCCTATTCTTTTTGCAGATATAGACTAACAGCTGCTACTCTGAAACCTGGGTAGTGCTGGTACCCATAGGTCAGCCAAGGGAGATTGTCAAAACTCAACCCCTGAAGCAGCTGAAGATTGGCAGGGCACGGGGGCAGCTTTACGCCTTGCTCCCACTGGCTGCTGTGCTGGCAATCACCTGCCAAGTCACACAGGAAGTCTCTCACAGCTCTAGCCTACACCCTTAACCATAAGAACCTTCCACAGCATAGAAAATGAACCTGAAATGCTTCCAAAGGTTCTAGACAATTCCTTGTAGTTTGTTAATGTTTAGCTGTTAATGACTGACTCACAAACGCAGTAGTATAGACTGGATGAAGGTGCCCATTCAAAATTAGGGCCAAGCTGCATCAAGCATGTCACAGACACCTGCCATCAAAATGTGCCAAACAAGTAAGCTACCAAAATATTTCCTATCTCCATAGCTCCAAGACTTGGTCTGTGGTAAAGCAGTCTGACTGACTGCTGCATTTTATGTGCTAGCGCTTTACATCTTCTTACTGCCTGCTTTCTGGCTGTGTGCATTTTTGCTATTACTATTTATAAACACTTAGGCTGTATTGTGGAGTGAGGCCGTGGTGATCTGTTTCACATGCCAGTAACTTTGGATGGGGAAAGATTGAGATTAATGAATGGTGACATAATATAATGAGATGTTAATACTTTTAGGCATGAATTAATGAAACACCATTGGTCATTTATTTTGTGCATATAAAGGGAATTGGAAGTTTTATTTCTAAAACAGTATTGGGGGGGGGGCAGGGGAGGAAAGCCCTCAGCAAGAACCTTGAGTGAAATCCTGGCTCTGATAGATCTGCAGCTTCGCCTGGTCCTGGACTCCACAATTGCCAAGGTGCTCATAAATACCAGGGGCATAAAACTCCCACTCACCCAGGCATGGTGGCATAAAGCATCTGCTTCCACCCAGCCGAGCAGGGAACTGGACTCCAACCCTTTAGCCATTAGTTGACCAATTTAAAGAGTGCAATTCTGGTTTAAAATCCAGACACACAGTTTTCAGCTGGGAGAGAAATCTACTCTTGCACCAGGGTCGGTTTGTGAGAGGGGAACATGGCCTGCCCACAACCCATACCACTTCCCTGTTAAAATCAGGACCCCAGCTCCTAGTGACAGACTTGCAACAATGACTTGAGTAGCTAGAGTCTGCAGCAAGAGGTGGTGGGATAAAACACTCATTTTCCTGACCTCCCTGCCCCAAGTGGGTTTGTGGGGTCAGCCCACAGACTGGACTCAAGAATCCCACTACCTCCTTGCACAGTCCATACGGCAGGATTGGTGGGTTGCCATACAACTGGCATACAAGATACAAGAATAAGTGGCTAGTAACCACCTGAGAGCCCTAGTAACAGGACAATACATTTGGCTTTTGCTGAGAACCATAGGGGAGCTGACTGTATAACTATTGATAGTTATATGGTTTTAAAAATATCTGGCATTACAATAAAACTTCATGCAGAGTTGAGTTTTGGCATAAAAAAAGTCTCATTCCTGAAGATAATTTTAATAAAAGCCAAAGGAAAACGAGTAAGTTTTGAGTCAAAATGGGACAAAACCACGATGTCTGGTTCTGTTGCCCTGCACCTTCTGAAGTCACACTAAACAAAATGATTACAAAAATGAGTAGAAGACTATTCTGATGTGCTTCACACTTACTTTCCACTGCTGTCAATCTTAATATGTGAAGTAATGGTGATTTGTGCCCATGTACTGTAAGGTCATTTTGAGTGCTTCTTGTTGCTTTTTAAAAAAAACATTTAAAAAAACACCAAAAACCTCAAGGTGAAACTACTGCTTTTTGCTAAGTTTTTTTTAAGTGAGTTTTTAATATGAAGTCTCTCTGCAGGAAGTAATTTTCCCATTTTCCTGAAGTGCTTAAAGACCTAAAAAAGTATCAGAAACATATTTTGAGGATGCTTTAAGATTTAAAACACGTTAAGTAGCTCGTTTGCAATATATTCTATTAATAACTTTATTTGTAGAGGGTCTTTTACCCCAAGGAAATGGAAAGCGCATTATTAAATTTCACAAACTAAAGATCAAGTTTACCCGATATTTCCACTGCAGTTGGGAGGTGTAATTCCCAGTGGGGTAGACAGACGTGCTAGCTCAGCTTGAGCTAGCATGCTAAAAGTAGCAGTGTAGGCAGCAGTACAAGGTGTCTGACATGCTCAGACTTGGGGGACTAGTCCAAGCCACTGTCTATACAGCAAAATCCATACAACTGCATTTAGAATGTCAGCTCAAGCTGAGCTAGCGTGATTGTGTCTACCTGTGCCAGGAATTGCACCTTCTATCCTCAGTGCGGGCATAGCCAGTGGGATCAGTTGAGTTGCATCTGCTAACCTCAGGGTTGAATTTGAACTGATGTGTATAGAGTTAGGATTACTTCACCTACCACTGAAACGTATCAGCTGTTTAACAGTGCACAGCAACATTACAAAGTGATGTACAGGAGATGAACAATACTGAATCTCATTCAAACTGCTGAGGTAATTCATGCAGCCAGACTGAAATTGCCTATGAAGGAATTTGGTCAAGACACTGGGGTTACCACCACAAAGGCCAGGGGATCTCTAATGATCACAAGCAGATTTACAGCTCATCTGCAAGATGGCGCCTTCAACAACAGAGTGTTCGTGGCATTACTATGGGAACTAGTTAAGTACCAACTCCAAGAAAAGACTGCTGCTTCTTGAATCCCCAACACCTCTGGAACATCTTTGGAATTCTTAGATCCAATCATTTCACCCAACTCTGCTTAGTTTGTCAGATAAGGGTTCAGAGTTCAAGATGGTATGGCTGTAGGCCATGAGATGTAAAGCAAGACCTTCCCCAAAAAGTCAGCCATGTAATTACATGGGACCATTCTTCATTGATTTCAGTAGAACTACTCCAGAAAAAATAGCTGCTTGAGGATATTCACTAGAATAATCATATATTAAAAAAACAGTAAGATATTAATTAATCTGTGCAAAGATATTAATAAAACCAATAATTCTCTACAATATCTGGCCATAACAGGGTATACTCTTAAAGCATTTCCTTAATGTATTTCATTATCCATAGGCATTGACAGTATTTCAATTAAATGTCCTTGGTTTTATACACACACATCACTTGAACGTTCTTTTAATATATATATATATATTTAAGGCCGTGATCCTGCAGCCCTTGCTCAACTAGGTAGTTCAATTGAAGACAATGAGGCTTCTCATAAGACTAGGCATTAGTCATATGAATAAGTGTTGCAAGAATCTAAAATTAGTGAATGTATAATGTATAAATACAGCATTTTCAAATCCATGATTTTCTAGGTAGAAGTCAATAAATACATTTCCAAGTTTGCAGGATGACCCTGGGGAATCATTTTGATCCAAAAGAATCTGGTGTAAATCCTGGCTCAGGACAAATCCTTATTTCTCAGAGTTCAATTTCGGTGACATACATGGAAAATAGAAGTCAGCCTCTGATGAAAAAGACCACTTACCTCCAGGGAACACACTATAAAAACTACAGCCTTGAGTATTAACAAACCTGTTGGCAGGATTACCAGTTGGACGTTATGTAAATATGGCTTTTATCTTCATTATCAATTGTTGCTATGTCACAGAAAATGCTAGTTAGAATACAAGTAAACTCTGATTATCTGAATCCCAGGTAGCTGGCATTCAGATTAGTCAAAATTCAGATATGTCCTCCAAAAGTGTAATTTAATTTTTCTGAAATTCTATTTTTCCAAAATCCAGGTAAGTCCTCTGAGGTATTTAGGTAGTTAGGGTTTATCAGAATATTGTTTGGATACACAGAAATCACAATATGCTTTGCATTTTTAGTATCTCATAAAAACCACAGGCAACTCAGAAATAGCATGGTCTAGAGAAATGAAGAGGTTTGGGAAGCAGGAAATTCAGATTTCTAAATCCCAGCTCTCTCACTGATTGACTGTATTGCCTTGTCAAGACATCAGATGTCTGCCTCAATTTCCCCATCTGGTAAAATGTGGATAATATTTATTTACCCATCTCAAAAGGGTGCGTTGATTGTTTGATTTCACACTGCTGCATAAATGCTGCTTATTAAACACATTTTCCATTGCAAGACATTATCTTCATCTTTAATTATAAACACATAACCAGTTGCCCAAAATGTGATTTTACTGAAATTAAAAATAATGGAAAATAGACAGAGTCCTATTTAAAAAAAATCTAATGTAAATGTATGAGATTACAGTACAATTTCCTAATGGAGCTCATGTCTCTGACTTTGATCATATGTGATTGTGACTAGAATGCCAAGTAGCAATGATGACCTCTATTCAGCAGAAACATACGTAGCTCCTATTGTAGTCTTTTATATTTAAATAGTGAAATGTAAGGAGCAGTTCGAAGTAGAATACAGCTGGGTCAAAGGAAAATTCACACCAATTACAATTCATACATAATTCACATTTTACCTATTTTAGAAAAAAATTCACATTTATTTACTGTCAAACAGGTGTTAAACTTTACATTGGTTATTAGTGATGGGCTCATTAACAGTTTTACACAAAGGGATGAAAAAAAGCAGAATTTTGCTGAAACAATTTACATTTCATTAGATCTTTATCATAAAATAAATTACTAAATATAGGCAGAAGGAATATGGAGGAGTAATATTTGTTTTATTTTATTTTTAAAAGGACAGGCACCTTTTGTTCACCAGAAAGTTTGAGAGAAGTGTCCAGTGTCCCCATTAGCCCTCCCCATCCCACCCTGGGTAAAGAATGAACAGGGAATTGATTTACAATCTTGGCTAGATTTTACCAAATTTGTGCAACGCATGGCATAACTGGCTTCTAACAGAAATTTCTCCTTGGATTTTTTTTTTTGGCAATAAAAAAAGTCAAACATAAGAATAAAAATTAACTTCTCAAAGCAGAACACTGTTTACAGTGAAAAATAAGTGAAAACAGGTAGAACTTGGATTTTAAACATACTACAGTACTATGAACAAAGTGTAAGAAAAACAGCTTATAACATATGTGCAACCAAGAGCTCTTCACAATATTTTCTTCAAACTCTTTAAAATTATTTTTAATAATTATATTTCAGTTGGACACAAATGTATTTTTTTACCCTAGCAATAGAACAAAATATAATTTCTTTAGCCATCTTTCACGAGAATAGTTCATTGTACAGTTGAGGAAATATATGAAATAAGGCCTGTGGCTTGATTGCTAGTGGTTAGACATGTTTTCAATCTTTGCCTTAATGGAAAAGATTTGCAGTGACCTGCAAACTGATGCAGAATCTCTCTCTCCTGCTTTTGAAAGTCTTGTCAGGAATAATAAGGTACAGTAAATTTGTCCCACAGGATCTTAGAGCCTACGTCTTGTATATAATACAATGCAGGCCTACCCAAAACAAGAGGGGGGAGGGTGCAGCCATATTTACAACTATAGTTCACAAACTGCTGCAGTAAAATGGCTGGAAAGTTTTCATCTGTTTGTTTGTTTCACAATTTTGTTAAACTCAGCAGCAGAAGATATTTTAAAATACCTTGTTGGTATCTCTTCTCTTTGTAACAAATAATTCATTTTAGTATACTCTGTGTATATACAAAGTTTTGTTTTATAAAAATTCACAGAACTGCAAGGTCCAGTCATCCCCTTTACACCGGAGAACCACAGGGTGAACAGAATAGTCTCTTTGAGCAGATATGAGGGAGCCTGCGTTGGGCAAATAAAGTCTTCTTAATACTTGTATGTGGCCTTTAGTATTTCTTTGCTACACTATTAAAGGCTTGTCACTAGTTGCATTTGTCCTTCCCTAACATCTCCTTCTGGGATACATCCTTCTTTGTTAATGGGAATTATATAGCCATCACTATTGCCCCTGCTGATTTGATAGTACATCTGAAGCTGATGGCCAGCTCCAAGATTTGGCATGCTTTTGTAGTAAATGTCTTCATTCTCACTCCTCCTGGAGGGAGAGAGATCTTCTTCAACATCAGGACTGCTCTCTGGATAAGGAGAGTCTCTAAGATTGGGCATGCTTGTGTAAAGAGAGTCTCTGTTGGGGGATTGTAGGTGGTCGTCAGCCTCAGCTGTCAGCTGTGAGACGTAGCTGTCAGTTCCTTCAGTCTTCACTTTCTTCTGTGGCTGGTACAGAAGCGAGTGAGTCCGTTGGGGAATGAGTGGCGCCTCAAGCTCCTTATGGTGAAGCTCCAGTCCTGGGTTGTCACTGTGCATCAAAGATGAAGCATCCGCCACAATTGCGTCATCTTCGCTACTGCTCCCGCCAATCACAGCTTTGGCTGGGAGTGTGCGCTCCAGGTTGTGGTTCTTGCTGCCGCCCCGCAGGTTGTTGTGCACTAATTCTGAAATGATCATTTTTTCAAAAGCAGTATCATTCAGGCTTAGTCCACAGTCTACAACTTGCACACTGTCATTATAATCTCCATTGCGCAATGAGTAGCTGTTGTTGAAATTACCATTTAGCGGTAGAGTATCCATGGCACTTGTATCCCTGGCATTGTTCAGTGAATGTCCTGAAACAGAAAGGGGACAGTTTGGGTTACTCGCTGGCACTCTTTTTACTTTTCTTCTTTTTGTATAAAACTCTTTAATGTAGTTCAGGACAAAGTTGTACTTGGAAGTAAGACTTGAGAAAAGTTAGGTTATTGAACATTCCCAACTGTAAACAGTTGCACACCTTATAGGAAAGATGTATTTAAAAAATAATAAATAATTTCCCATGGGGTGGAATTGGATTTTAATTTAGAAATTTAGGGGGAACTCTGAGATTCTGATTTCATAATTTAGTACCAGTTTTATGACTCTTCCACAAGGAACTGTTCACTCCATGCCCTTGCATATGTAATGCAAAGCAATTCATTTGTAAACATTTACATTTTAAAGTACAACACCATGATTAGAAAAATAAAATTAACAGAATTTGTCCTAAACGACACTAAATTAAAAAGGAATTTGGCCACATACAAAACTGAAGGTAAATGTATAACATAAACCCACATAACTGGCAAGCAACTACTTTAACAACAGTTCTAACCGTTCCTTTTTTTTCTGGAGATGAAGTAAAGAAAAGAATGAAAAAATGGACAAATACAAAGAATTTATGTGAAACAAGGACAGCCAACTTTCACACTAAAGGGACCAGGGCCCACAAGCACCATCCAACAACACGATAGACAGCAGGTGGAATGACTCACTTTGACAACTCACATCATGTCTGTCTGCTCAGGCTATCTGGCCTAAGAGTAGCTGATATATAAAAGAAAGTAAAATGATTTATTGTAACATGATGAAGAATTACTAAGCTTCTCAGCAACTTAGTCAGAGCAAGGGTTCAGCAAATTAGATTACTAGCAATAATAGCTTTTTTCCCACTTAATGTAATTTTTGCACTAATATTCTGTCTGCCAGCAATGGCCTCGGGCTTCTAAAGGTCAAAGTTCGCCTGCAGTCTGCATCAGTCACAGTGACAGCACTGAATGAACCAGTATAGTCAATTAAGACTTAGGCCCACAGACACCATGGGCATGCAGTTCAAATGCAGAAATGTTAGGAATTTCTGTAAGCATGGGTCACAGAAATTAAACCAAAGAATAAATATTAACTGTGGAATGGGAGGAGGAAATCAGCCATGGCTGACATCTTTTAACTGTTGGAGGAATGACAGATTGGGTAAGTCTGCTGGAGATATGAAAAGAAGTTTAAGGAAAAAAATTGGAATCTTATGGTGGCAATTTTTTTGCGTTGAAGAAATGTGTTTTCTATAGACACAAAGACATGTAAACTACAAAATCACAATGCTTCCCAGGCAAAGAAAAACAAGAGTTTTGAAAGAAACTAAAAAGCCTGTACCATTGAAAGTTAGATTGTTTGTTAGTGAATTCCTAGAAAGTCACTTTAACTACAAATATGACTGGAAATAAAGAAAGAATGAAGTGATGTTATTGGAATGAAACTGATCACTGTGAGGCTGCTGCATTATATGCAAGGCTTGGAGGAGTATAGGAAAAAAAAACTTTTGTTTGAAAAAGATTACAGATTTTCTTGTTTTGCCTTTTTTCCACACTTAAAGCTGCAGCGTATTCTAGAAAATGCAAGTTTCTTCTGTTTTTTTTTTTAAAAATGAAAGTGATATGTTTTTGTCATGAGACTGTTTTGGTAGCAGAATACTAATTTTGAGCTAAATTCTCCTTTTAAAAAACTTGCAAGTAATTTTGTATTGTGCTATTCCAGCCTGCCATGTGTACCGAATTAGACAAAGTGATGATGGTTGTTTGAAAGGCCTCTTTAAGCTTTGATTAAACAACTTCATAGCTTTGTAACTTCATATATGTTTCAAGATCTTAGCTGCAAAGAACATATGGCATTTATAAGAGTGAGGCAACACATGGACTGCATGCTGGCATTCATTTCCCTAATGAAAGTGATTTATTTTTATAATTTTGTTCTCTGTGCTCTGCTAAGCAGATACCAAAACATATTTGATAACCCAAAGTGAGAGTTCTGTGATATACTGCAGAGTTAAGCACTCTAGAATATATTTTGACTGATTTGAGGAGGCAAGTTTTGTTGCCCATGATCAGGTAATTCACTTGAAATCTTTCCATAGCCTGTAGCAAGATTACTGTGGGAATGTAGAAATGTAAGAAAAGGATTAAGCATTTTTGCTTGACATTGTTTTGGTTTTAAACAGCAAATTATTTCAGCATTGCGTAGTGTATCCTCATTTACCAATAGGGTTTGCTACAGACCTTGTGTTATTTTCCAAAAAGCACTACAGAAGTACTGTTTGAATGTGGAAACATTTCAGTTGCAAATTGTGAACCACTTGCCCGCTGAGTCTACTTCATGACCACTAGTTATGTTTTAATTGTGCCCATTAAAAACCATGCTGAAAAAATTTACATTTGATAGGCAAAGTTAAGTTTTACTCCCATACTTGTCTCTCTGTAGGTTGCTAGAGGAAAGCATAAGGAAAGTAAGAAAACAAGAGAATGAAAATAGAAACCGCAGTTCAGTTAAAAAAGAAATTTGAAATAAAAAACAGAAACAAGGTTTTATGTTCTCCATATTGTCAAAGTTTTAACACTGAGTTTTAATTACACTAGAGATAATTATTTCACTCATCAAAACTGTAACTACTAGATATATATTAATTTATTAATTGCTCTGCAATTAAGAAAAGCATTTGAATAATATCACAACAAAAGTTAGGTTAGTGATGACACCCTTAGTCCCAGAGAACTAAACTGTTCTAATTATAACCTAAAGATTCTCCTAAAGAAATCAACTAACATAAAGCTGCACTATACTATAGTTTGGCTTATATTTGATGCTGGATGCAATTTTCTACACTAGGGTATCCAAAAGTGTGTCAAGATGCCTCGCACTGTTTTATTATCTAAATCAACTCCATACGCAGGTTTTTCTCGGCAAGATTTTGAGTCAACTGAAGCTTATATTGCATAGACATGATACCTCTAAGTGATATATATCTTGAAGATGGGCTCTCGGACCATGTGGTGTCAGTCCTGTAATAGTATATTAAGATTTATGCCACCTGTGTTAAAAACATGGATAATTATTGGTAAATACTATTATGGCAAAGGCATTACTATAATATAGTGCAGTTTTACAAGCCTGGCATTGGCAACGCTGTAAGTATTTCTTAAACTGACAGAAATTCAGAATGCAGGACTAGGATATTGCAATTTGAGTTTCTAGCTAGCAAAAAGAAAGGATTCAGACTAAAGAAAAGCGATTTTTTTTCCAGTCAGTATAAGCACACCTGGTGAGTTAAACACGGGAGCTGAAGGGGCATTACATACAACCGTTTCAGCGAGCAATGTGTTATAGGGGTTGTTAGTGCCATGTGGTCGAAGAAGAGGGTTTGTTAGTAGGTAATTGCCAGTCATTCCTAAAGCAAAGAAACAGAAAAAGAGACATCAGTTCTTTAATTTTATTCTGACAGTTTCTATAACTTTTTTTTTTATTCATCATGAGTCACGTAGAACTTGTCAAATGTAATTCAGCTGAAAATTTCTGAATGTATTTGCTAATTTGAAGGAGGAGAGCGAAAACTTAGTTGAATTTCAGTAATTCACAGGTGCTAAATCCCCAAAGTAAACACCTGCTGAGAATGACATTTACTGATTTCTATAAAAATAACATTAAAGACGAATAGCAGTTAAATGCATAGGGATCCATATTCTATTTGAAGATGCTACAGCTTAATCAAGAACCTTGAACACTGTGGTTCAGAACTGAAAAATCCAAATTTTATTAATTTAGAGATGTTGGACAATTCATTATGAAAACATCTGGGTTATTACTAACCTTCAAAAAGCAGAGGGGAGGGGGAAGGAAATAACTTTCTTCAAAGAAATACAAGGAATGACAAACTGCAACAAGCCTATCTTAGTATATGCAAAAGCACACATGCTGAGGAGAAAGCAAAATGTTTTGCTTTAAGAACTTAAACCATTCATATGTTCTTTTGGGACAGATTCATGCTGCGACAATATCTGCCAGGTTTTAAAAATAAACTTTTAAATGTCTAAATTTCTCTAACAATTGGCTTAGCAAGATAAAATAAAACATGACATGATCATATGAACAGATATTTTACTAATTTTCAACTTTAATGCATCACCATTTACACAAGATTTCAAGTTATTTATTAGACAAAGTTTCAGCATAATTTGTTAAAAACTAAATGTTTGAAAACCAGTTAATTTGGCTGTGTGACTTTTAGTTTTTAAATTAGTAGGAAAACTAGTCAGAATAATGAAGAAAAATTATGCTAAAACCTTTGATTGAAAACATGATTTTAAACATCTCATTAAGGTAAAATTCAACTTATATTGTATTGAGTTGCACAACTGCATCAGGACTAATGTTATCTGAATACATTACATGTCCAAAGAGAGCTAAAAAGCCATCCACATTTTCATACTATATTTAAATTTATTAGATTCTCATTCAGGCAATAGCTAAAGATATTATATTTTAAATATTAATGCCGTTATCCTACTAGAGATATTTTATTCTAGGTAGCAGAAATTCCTGGAGTTCAGAGAATTCTTTTATTGACAGATTATGCTAATTTTATTTGACAGTGGTTTAATTTAGTTAACAATTAGATTGCTTTTTACCGTAACTTGTAAAAGTTGCTATTTGGACACAATGAGAAATATTAATTCCAGTGCATTTCCATATTACAATATATTACATCTTCTCCCATATGTTTTACTTTTAGCTTGAATTACTAGCTTACAGTTTACCAACAGTAGTTCTTCGAGTACTGTTCGAAGTGGAGCATCCACAGGGGGTTTATCTTCAAGAACACCAGTTACTGCGTAAGGTAAGTAACCTTTCCATATTTTCTGTCAATTTTAGCCTAAAGGTTCATTTAACACCCCCGCCCCCCTTCAAGCCCATGTTAATTTGTAAATTAGCTTGTTTAGATTTGTGTCATTCTAATGGTGATACTGTAACTAAAAACCCTTTTCTAAGCTTGGCAGGCTAGCACAAGGGGTTCATTTGGTCATGGTATCTTCCCTTGAAAAGACCTTGTGCCTATTGCCTAGTGGTATGGCTGTTAGGCCTCAACTCCACATTGCCCCTGGCCTTTGAATTAGCTGAAGGCCATGGCATAGGCAGAGCAAGTCTGGCGACTGAGGTCCCAGGCTGGCTTCTGCTGGCCTCTGCAGGGCATACCTCTTTCCAGCAGCAGCAAACTCCTCTTCTACTGCCCAGCAATTGGTTAATTTTAGTTCACCAGATTCTAGAGTAGATGTAAAGATTCAGGTGGATGGCAGTTCACTGAGTTTAGCCTACTGTTCTATTTGGGGTCAGGAAGTAATTTTACCCTAAGCAGCATCCTAGTGCATTGGTCGTGGTTTGTTTTTTGCCTTCCTCATTTTCAAGGTTCAGCAGTTAGGACTAATGCTTAGTTTGTGGGTTGAAGGTAAAGGGGCTTACTGGTTATGGTTCCTCAGGATTTTCTCTGGAACTGAGCAGCATCTATAGGGATTGCTAAATTTGGTAGTACTAATAGTAGTTTTGCTACTGTCTTTTTAAATTTTGCCAATTTAGCAGGAGTCTGTTGCAGCGAGGTCAGGTTCATATACCCTTTTCTCACAATGTGAGTGCAGAGTTGAGAAAAGTTAAAGCTAGGGCATAGATAGGGGAAAGGGGCATAGTGACAGGCTGTTGCATTCAGCTTTAATACAGAACAGCCCTACCTCCATTAGTGGCTCCTTGGCAGAAAGTTTGGTGAGGGGAGAAAAGAGTGGTGGCGATTGTGGCTAGAACTCTCCTCGTTTTTGGATGGCCATGGGCATGAGAATGTGTTTGGGGCCTTCACAAATGTTACATACAGCTGTATGGACTAGATATGCTGGATAACCTTCAATTCAAGTTAAAACAATTAATAAATTTGTGGCCATCAGAAGCCTTCAAGTCTAGATTATGTGGCTGTGTATTTTTGTGGCCATTACACATGGCAGATGCAATGTGGTCACAGAAAGGATAAAAACTTTACTGAAAAAAATCTTTATACGTCTTTTGCATAGAAATGGTGTCAATTTGATTTCACTGGGAACATTTCTGAGTCTAAAAATCATAGTCTCAAATATGCATTAAAAATGTTACTGACTTGTATTTCTGTTTCAGATTTAACCTATAAAGGTTAGTAAAGTTTTAAAATTATGTTCTTGCTTTTAAGCTAAATTATTGATGAAACTTATTAAAAAACATTTCCCATGAATAGAGAAAGTCAACTTCTATAGTGAATGGGCAAGTTGAGTGAACAAGATTTTAAAATGTGCTCATGAAAGACTATAATTTTAGAGAACATGTGTTCAAGAGTTTTTTTCCAACACAAATTTGTTTCAACTCTTATCTGTCAAATACTATTAAATCTAAGTCATCTAAAATTGAAATGTTCCCAGTGACTGACCTTGATTAAGTGTTGAAGTGCTGTTGATGTCACCTGAGATAAAGGAAGATTCAGATTGTTTTCTCACAGTGTCGTTCCACATCCTTCTTATACGACTCTGTTAACGTAAAGCAGTGAGACATAAACATTGTATTTTAGGGCACAGATTTTCCCCCTTTCATCTGTCATCATGTGAAACATCTACATTGCTTCTCGCTCTAAACTAAATAATTTCTAAACTAAGTGGCTCCTTTGTTATGAAAAGTCTAGTCTACTAAATTCCAATTAGATAAAACATGATGGTATCCTTGCCAGTTCCATACAAAAATAAAAAGAGGATGTTTGCATAAGAACAAACTGAAAGGAAATGTTTAAAAAGAAATCAATTCTACAATACAAAACCATGTATTGCCACCTAGATCATTATAATGAGAAGACAGTTAGTGCATATGAATGGAACATGTCTCAGTAGGCTTTTGTAAATAAGGTTAATTAGAAGATGCTGTCAAAGTCTTTGTTACCTGAGTGCCAGAGGAATAGCGAGCGCTAGTTCTTGTTGTCGATGCCTTCACTGAATTGTGGGGGCTCTCAGTTGGTAATCCACCACAGCAATAGGAATGGCGGAAGCACTTGCCGTATTCCTTACGTACCTGTAGATGAACAATGGGGATATTAAAAAAAAAATAGATGCACAATAAATATGTCTCCAGATAAGGATGTGACCAACCATCATCTATTAATGAATTTTAAACAAATTCCTTTATGGCAGACACACAAATTCAAAATTTTCCTCATTTTGATGCAGTTGACGAGCTTGTAATTCAAGTTATTTATAGTTATTTAAAAAGGCCTGCTATCATAGATCAATATATGTAAACCAGGTTACTACACATCTGCGTTTTTGCACAGTTCTGGGAGTAATTTCTTTTTAATGGAATGACTGTTTTGTGAAGGAATAAATAAACATTCTTTGATAAACTGATTAGGTTGGTATTTTTTCCTCTTCAGACTTTCCAGTCTTTAGTTTTTAATGCAAAAATATTGAGTCCAGTTTTTTAAAACTGCCCTAATCTGTGCAGAATGCAAACCACATCGGTGAAGACTGCCATATTGTCTCAGTGCCAAGTTTTGGATTGTAGAATCCAGGCCATGAGGTAACTCAATAGAACTACTGTCAAGATACAAGAATTACAATCTTTGTTGCTATGTATGTTTGCTGACTCCAGGAAGTTTGAACTCTGAAACTTCATTGAGATTTTTGTCTGAATAAAGATTAAGAAAAGCTAAGTAATAATATCAAAATTTGGCCTACGATTAGTTACCTTCTGTTTCTAAATGAACGTCTTGATAATTAGATGTATTGATGTTTATAAATATTAAAGTCATCAGAACTATTTTACAGAGAAGTTCTTTCCCTCAAATGTGTTCACTGACAACTGGTTCTAAGTAATTCTTATATTAGCATGCACATATCCTGGCAGCATTGCATGGATCGGTAAAAGACATGCTTCTGAAAATTTTATCCACCAGGACTTTTCCAAAGTCATCTGGCTGCTAAGGCTTCTAATTTTCCAAGTTTCTTTTCAAAATGGAACTTGGGCTCCACAGTCACTAGACACTTCTGAAAAGTTTATCTGTCCTGTGAATGTACGTGAAAATGAGAGAGAGATTGTGTGAGAAAAGGTAACATTTTCATATGTAGTACTGAAAACCCATTACAAATTAATAAGGTTTTTTTCACATAACTCAGGCTTTGCTTTCAAAACCCCAAGTCTTTTATTCAAAGAGTACATAGTTTTACCATGGTGCTTTTATAAAAGCATGAGCAGGATGCAAATTTGACTACTCAACTTAAAAATCATTTTTTTAGTCAAAGCTTGAATTTTAAACAGATACCAACTTACATATTTTGTAAAGGAAAGGTACACTGTATGTATTTTAGATGAACCCATCTATACCATACAAAAATATAATCATAGATACATAATTAGAATGGGTAAGTTCATGAAAATGTAAAGTTCTGTGTCATTAAATGATATAACACCTAAGGAAAATGTATTTCTGAACGTTAACGGATATTAAATGCTCTGAAACACTATAACAGGGACAATAGCAATCAAAGCTGTATTTTACCCAAATACCACCCTCCAGGGCCGGTTTTGCCTAATGCCTATATTGCTGTGAATGTACATTATCTGTCAGTACTGCACATTCCATTGTCATTATTTCTAAATTATAGCCTGTTCGAAACTGATGGAAGTAACAGCACTATCATCTTGTCAGGACTGGAAACGTAATAGTTTTCTCTTCCACAGTTCTGTATCTCTGTTCAATTTAGTGACCAACTAGTAATAACAGAATAAAAAGACTACATTAGCTATGCAGACAGGGACAGGATGATGATATCCAGTGAAAGGCACTGAAACTTTTAAACCTTAAATGGTAGCCTTAGCATTCTTTCAGGTATAAATCTTCTTGATCTAGATTAAGTTTTTTCATACTTGACTGGCACTTTAACATTGCTTGACTCCACTTAATACAGAAACAATGCATGATAGTAGAAAATAAAACAGCAGTGTGTCTTTGGTATTCAAATCCTATATAAGTGGTTAAAAGGCAAAATTTTAAGATATCCTAATCTAGAAATTATTTGCATCTTTACTATGTTTACAATTTTCCCTCTTTTCTATATTCAATCCCATCTCTATGGGTTTCCCTTTCTGAATGTGTAAGGAGATAAACATTTCTCTCTTTTTATTCTGGCTCTCTTCCTAAAACATGTTACAACAGTTTGCATGAAAGAAGCTGTATACCTCAAATTAAGAAACACACAAAGTTAAATGGTGAGCATGCACAATTTAAATCACAAGAATGATACTTTGCACTTAGCACCCTTTTCATCTAAGGGTCTCAAACCACTTTACAAGCATTGAGTTAATTAAGTCCCGTGAGGTACATGTAACAGGGGCTAATGATTAAGTTCCAAAATGTAAATTGGTTAAAATATCTAGTGGATAAATGTCTATTGTAAATTTGCTAAAATGATTTCAAAATGGTTACATTTAAGAGAAGATAATGACTATAATTTTTCATTTTACACCTCTCCCCCCGCCACTTTATTACCATGTCCTTTTTACCCTCATTTGGTATAAGACTCCGACATAGATTGTAAGCTCTTTAGTACAGTTGCCATTTTTTGCTAGAGTAATACATATACAATAACCACACAAACATGGAGCAGCTCAGGATATTGTTAAAAGGATATTCAGCTTTAAACCTGTAGCCTGAAACATGGACTCTTGCCCCAGGGTCATTAGTTTACATGAATTTACAAATGAGCCCACTCCATGGTCTTTGGGCTAGTCAAGATTTTTTAAAATACAAAAATTGTCAACTTTGGAAAACTCCCTTCCACCTTACATACTACCTACCACTAATGACCACATATTTCTACCATCTGTTGGTGTTCAGCATTAACTTTGGGATCTCAGTTGGTTCTGAAATGAAGTTATCCACACTGCAACCCTCACCCATCACCACTGGTACTACCTGACACCTCTCAAGAGAGAAAGCAAGGACCTTTCATTGATATAGAGGGTACACTACTCCCTCAACCCCAGAAGTGATCTCCTGCAGGTTGAGACACTCTAAGCTGAAAATGAGGCTCTGATTGCAGCATGAGTAGGCATACCCAACTAGCTTTAATTTAGCTGCCCTGGCTAACATTGGTAGTGAGGAAGTGGTGGCACAGCATTCAGCAAGGACTAGCTTCCCCAGTCCAGGCCTGCTGGGTATGTACTCAGGTTGCTGGCCCACAACAGAGTCTGTGCCACTGTGTCTTCACTGCCACTGTTACCCACAATAGCTAGATTAAGCTAGTATGGATATGCCTACCTGCACTGCAACCACACCTTCATTTGCAGTGTAGCCAAACCCACTGACATTGTAAGTGAGTGGAAGGTTGAACAGCCATTGTTTGATGCTTTAACTCAGTGGTGCGCAACCTGCAGGGTAATCCGCTGGCGGGCTACTAGTTTGTTTACATATGCACACCCGCAGCTCCCAGTGGCTGTGGTTTGCTGTTCCCGGCCAATGGGAGCTGCGGGAAGTTACCTTTAGTAACTTTCATCCAAGATTCTCAGACCACTTTAAGAAACATTAACTAGGCCTTGCAACACCTCTGTACTATTAATACCCAGTGTACACTTGCATGAGTCACAGAGTAGTTAAATGACTTGCCTAAGAGCACACAGCAAGGTATTTGCTGCAAACAGCACCAATGGTTTCTGTCTCCCAGTTCCCTGCTATTGATCTAACCACTAGAAGACAGGCCTTCCCTTGAAATTACACTCTATCTCCCATTTTTCTTCATTGCTATTTCTTTTCTAAAAATATCAGGCTACTGAAGAGGTATAAACCATGAGTGTTTGTTTTCAGTAACTTACTTTCTTTTGAAGGGCACAATGAAAGATGAAAATAAACATTCCCTGGAAAGCATTGAATACTGTGAAGAGATATGTCATCACAACCGTCTCCTCATTGATAAACAGCAGGCCAAATGACCATGTTAGGCCAAGAAGACACAGGAGAGCAAATGCACCCAAGACCCAGGACCTGTAAAAGAAAATTAATTTTAGTAACACTGCTGATAAAAATGCATACCGCCACTTCCAATATTAACATTTCAGTTGCTGCAATTGACTTTTACTAGGTTCACATTCAAATGCAAAAAATCCTTGGCTTTAACCTTTCATCTATTAAAGAAAGAACAATTCCATTTGGTACTTTCAGTCTCCAGTGGAAACAGCAACAGTAGATATGACCTTTTTCTTATTCAAGAACTGCACAAGATGTCAAAACTATTTTAAAATGCAGAGGTGTAGCACAAGGCCCAGCTACCCCACTGCTTTATCTGTATTTTTACAAAGGAGATTGGTAAGTCTAGCTTAACCACTAACTGAGCCCTATATTTTGAACAGTGGTGCTTCCATATGTCACCAAATAATGTAATAAATACACAAAAGTTAAACAGCAGAGTAAAAACCTAGAACCTAAGGCTTTAATATTCTGGTAAACTCAGCTAAACTAAGGCTAAGTGATCTAACTTCCACATGAAGGAGCCTTGCTGAAATGTGACAAAAATATGGATACATCCACAAAATAAAGTCTTTGAGAGAGATTCCAACATGACTAGTTTAAGGAAAAAAGAATTGTAGAGAACAGCACAGAATGAAAGGGAAAGGGATTTTAGTCAGTGCATTCCACATCTAACTAATGATCTTACTTGATAAATGGTTTATTATCTTCATAGCTAGAAAGCGTTATAAGCAGAAAAGAGAAACAAAATTATTAGACAGAATTGTAACAGAAATTAATATGAAAGCATTTTTGTATTTTATATAAACTTAGTCAAAATTAGGAAATTCAAAGTGCAGATGCAAGCAATTTAAAATCATAAAGGCATATAATAGTTAAAAATACTTTAGCAAATTAGATAATTCCAAACTAGTTAATTAAAATTAAGGGTGATCCACAATATTGACGGAGTTTGTAAAATTAAAAATATCATGCTAGGAATTTGTTAATGTAGGGTTCTATCTTACCCAGGTAAGTCCGTATTATAGTAGCCATCACAAACACGGTAATTACTGGTGTGGATGAGAAGACAGAAAGAGGAAAAGAAAGAAAAGAGAGAGATGCTAAAGATTAGCGCTCTCTCTCCTCATGCAACATGCAATGAAGCTGATACTGACCTATCTATAGCATCTAGTTTGCAATGTTAGCCTTAATGTAAACCTGTCTTTGCCATTTTCAGTATTGAAAACAAATCTGTAGGACCTTTTCACAGCCAACCCTTACATCATCCCTTCAAAGAGTTTATAGCAACAGCCTTCAGTTTGGGGGAAAAAAAACCCACTAAATAGAATACACTAAAAGACTATCAAAAGACTATCACAGCTGTAAGATTCTTATTAATTACGTAACACTTGCATTACTCTCCAAAAGGGATATTGAAATACAGCACCAATATAAAGTAAACATTTGTTCAATTAGCATGAAAACAACAGATAATCTTCAAGTTAACAATAGTAATGGAGTCATTTCTCTTGGGAGAACTGGATTACAAATGAAAACTGCTCAGAATCCCTAAAATAAAAACGCCATTTAACAAAACAAACTTAACATAATCATATCAGCCATGCAAACAGGAACATCATTTTGAACCACATTTTAAATACAAATGAAATTGCCACTTTGCTATGGAATTTCCGTGAAGATACTGAAATAATTTCTTGGCATTAATTCCAGGCCGAAATGATCTAATTTTGACCAATGCCTGTGACATTATGGTAACAATGTAAGGAAAGCAGGATTGGTAATGTTTCTTTCTAACTGACATTTGTAGTTGCTGGGAGACAAAGCCATGTGTTCCTAATGGAGAGTAGCTTTCAATCAGTTCAGTAATCAGAAAATAATCATAGTTCTCATACTTGAACACAAAGCACTTACTTAATGTTTTCCAACCTGCTAGAGTCTGGTTTCAGAGTGTTTGAGTGCTTCACCATTTTGCACAATGTGATCACCAGGAAGATAAGATTCAGCTGTCAAAACAGATAAGAAAGAAATTAAACTACTTTAAGTAACAGGTTGAGTAATGAGGATGTTATTGACTTAAAAAAAAAAACACCTCTCGGTTTATTTTCAAGTATATTTAGGTGACTGGTAATGGTATTTGGAGTGTTTCACCCCTAAGATGCTGGTTCAAATATGGACAAGGGGTAATATTTTCAAAGTCCCAATTTTACCCAAAATCTAGCCTCGTCAAAAGTCACTACCTTCTCATACAACCTGCATTTGCCATATTTAACCTGTTGGTCTAAATTTTACATTTTCAGTTTAATTCTGCCCTATTGAACATCAGTATCTAAAGTTACACTAACTTCCGCCTTACCTGCTCCTGTCTCACCCATTTGCCCTCCATGTTTCGCACCCCATTTTTGTCCTTGTTGCTACCATTCTTCTTCCCACTTGCCACCACTCCATCCTTCCTTACCCCTTGAGCCCTTTCCTCCTCTCACTAATTCCATCCCTTCTACACCTACCCTTCTTCATTCCTTCTTGCCTTCACAGGTACTACTCTTGTCTGGAAAACAATTTTTAAAAATTGTTCCACTGTAACAAATGAAAAACCTAGAAGACACAAGGGCACCTAATTTAAACGATTGTGTAGCACAGTCTATTTTCTCCACCCATTTTATTGTCTGGATATTGACACAACAAGGAGAATTGCTTCCATGTGGCAGCATCACATTTTCATGGAGAGGGTTTCCAGCTATTGAGATTGATGGATTGGACTTCCTCTGAGCAGGATCTCTCTAAATCCATCCCCCATCCAAAATCTGGGCTGCCAGATGGAGGGATGCTGGATTGGGATGGCTTGTCCTGACTCCATTCTGTGACAATAGGTTTGGAGATGGCAGTAGGTAAATGTACTGGTGGGAGGCCATCTGCAGAGCTGTGGTATACCAGGATTGTCATGGCTATCATGGTATTATTAAAATCAGTATCGCCTTGTCCAACTTGATGTTTCAGAATATGTGAGGTAGGAGTGGGGATGACATGGAAGGCATATATCAATATGTCTTACCACTGCACTAGGAAGGCATCCCCTCCGGAGTTGTGCCATTGTGTGTCTCAAGGCTGGGCACTTCTTGTTTCCCTGGGTGGCAAAGAGGTCCCATGATGGGAATACCCACTGACAAACTATCCGCTGTACCATCGATCTGGAGTTTCAACTTGTGATCCTTGTGAAAATACCTGCTGAGGCTGTCTGCTCAGAATTTCATCATTCCTGGTATGTGCACTGCAGTGAAGATGATTTGATAGTGGATGCACCAATTTCAGAGCTGGACAGCCTCCCTCCAGAGTGGTACGGACCTCACTCCCCTCTATTAGTTTATACATAGATGTTCTCCACCCTGACCTGGACATGAGTGGATCGGAATTGCTTGCACACCTTGTGGCCTATCTGCAATTCAAGAAGGTTGATGTGGAATGTGCCGACCAGGCCATGGCTGGTCAGGCCTAGTGGTGAAGGTAAGAGTTTGGTATATCATTTTGAAGTGGGTGCCAGGGTGGGCAGAGTCCAGGAAACGAGCTGAGAGTCAGTACCAGTGAGAGAGAAGCTGAATGCCAGCACTGGAGGGTCACCCAGACTTGTAAGCCAGAGGCAGAGCTGGGGGAAGTCTGAAGCCAGAGGGGAGCAACGGCTGGAGAAAAGCAGGAGAAGGGACAGGAAGCAGGCTGGAACAAGGGCAAGTACAGTTGTGGGTGTGGTATGCGTTGAGCAGCTACTAAGCTGCTGTGGCGGCCAAGTTTATAAGCACGACTGCTAAACTAGCAGCCAATCAGGGGCTCTGCCCACTCAGAATTCTAAGATTGCCTAGCAGCGCAGTTAGTTAGGGAGCAGGACAGCAGTTGTGCCTATGTGGTCTGGTACCTGACAGTCCAGGAACCTTGAGCTGCGTAGTTGTCCAGGTGCACTCGCCAGCCTCGTAGAGACATGTCTATAATGAGTGCCTTTGTGGGAAGGGAGGGAGCAAAGGGAACCATCACACAAAGAATGTCCTTCTCCCCCCATCCCAGGTGAGAGGTGTCCAGATGCTACAAGGAACTGAGACTCTCTTGTCTAAGGAATCCCTGTTTGAAAGGTAGACCTTTCTCAGCCAAGCCTGGATACTGCACAAATGTAGCCTGGATAAAGGGGGTCACATAGGTGCATGCTACCATGTGGCCTTGGTGGACCAAGCAGGACCAGACTGTTGTCTGAAGACTGAGATGAATGCTGAGGTCTCTCATTATGAGGAATCTGTCTAGATAGGGAAATATACTTCAGAGTTGCTGGCACAAGTGCATAGCTACCATCACCATGACCTTTGTAAAAACCCTTAGGGCCACTCCAAGACCAAAGGGAAACATCTTGTACTGGGTTTAGTCTCTATAGCCACCCAAAAATGCAGGAATTGCTTGTGCTGGGGGCATGTCTTTATGAAAATAAACATCTTAAATCGAGAGTTGCAGATCAGTCTCCTTTGTTTAGGGAGGGGATTAGAGCAACTAGGGTAATCATCCTGAATTTTATGTGGTAGATGAAGACATTCAGATGCCTGAGGTCCAAGATGAGTCTGCAGCTCCCTTTCTTTTTGGGGATCAGGAATTATTTGAAGAAAAAGGCCTTTCCCCAGTTATGGCCTCTCCAGCCCCTAACTGAATTAGGCAGCTGGGTCTGGACAAGGGACGATAGTGGAGTGGTGTGTCTGCCACACTGTACTCTATGGTGCTTTCTTGGTGGTTCAGAGGGCCCCTGGTAGCATGGCCATGGGGCTGGTTGGAATGTACGCTGCAGCACTTTAGAATATTTTCTGCAAGATGGTGGGGTACATATTCCCAAGGAATGCAGAGTGGCATGAGAGTCTTGGAGTGAGTCAAGTGACTCACTGGTTTTCTTGCTGAAGGCTTGTTGACCTCAATGGGGAGATCTTCTACCATCACCTGAACCTTTTTGGGGAATCCCAATGGCTGCAGCCAAGAAACCTGTCTGAACTACTGACATCACAGGAAGCTGTGTCCGCTATGTCCAATGACAGCTGAAGAGATGACCTGGCCATTAGATTTCCAGAACAGCCTGGAACTGGGGCCTGCATTACTAAGGTAATTTATTGGTCAACTCTTGTTGTAGTTCATGACATTGTATTTTGACATAAGCATCCAGTAGTTCTTGATATGGAAAAGTACACTGGCTGAAGAAAAGTTCTTTCTGGCATTCTTATCTGAAGGAATGATCCTGGTTAGTCATTCTGCTCTGTGACAGTTTAGACAACCAGAGAGTTCTGGTTTGGGTAAGAGAACAAATATTCTGCCTCCTTAGCGGGAACAACATACTTCTTTTCAATTCTCTTTGGGGTAGGGCCCCATGTGGCTGAGGTGTCCTTAGCTGGCTTCAAAACAGCCGCATTCATAGGAAGTGCCATTTTGGAGGGTGCCACTGACAAGAGAATGTCCATGACAATGTGGGGAGCAGGGAGGATCCTGAACCTCTTCCAGTGAGATCTGGGGGGTTTCAGTATTCCTCCGGAGAAGTTCCTATTACCGCTTGTAATCATCTTAAGGAGGGGGAGACTGGTATCATCACCTTGTCCACAGATGAAAAAGAAGCCCTTGGCAGATCAAGAGGTACTGTCTGCTCATGTTCTTTTGCCTGCCCTAGAGAGGGCTCAGGCTGTAGCACTGGAGGTGATTTCTGATTAAATCTGCGCCCTCAGTGTTCAAAGTCTGGGACTCGATAGTAAGGGTCTCAAGTGCTCCAGTATGGCCAGTAGGTTGGTTCGCAGGGATGGGGGCAGGTCCCATCGGGACTGCCATTAATCCCTGACTGCTCTATATGAGTCCTGGGATGAGGCTTTGGCAGCTCTATACAGGTTGACTTCGTGTGTGAAGACCATTGGTGGAACTGGCACTACCAACTTCTATACTTCCACAGAGTAAGAGTCATACAACTCGAAGGGGGAGCCATCAGTAACAATTGTCTTCTGGCAGTGCGACTAGAGGTAGTCCCTGGAAAGGGAAAGGGTCCTGATGATCCTTGAGAAGGGCATATCAAGGTCTGAACAGAGGAGAATTGGAAGAAGTCATTGGTATTTGATCTGTCAGTGCAAGCCAGGGCAGATGGTGAGCACTTTCTTACTTTCCTTACGCCCCTTTGAGGACAATTTTGGAGCACTGGAAGCTACCAGCACTGTCAGAGCTGGCTTGTGCGCCCAGTGAACTCCAAGAGCACCCCCCTCTGTGGCATGGAGTCTCATGCAGTCCCGAGGGAAAATGCAGCTCCCTTCTTTGAGGACTTATGAGCCAACTTGTTTGCCTTTTTATGAGAGTATTTCTCCTTGTCTTCTTCATGCTTCCACTTTGCAGAGTTCCTGAGCCTACTAGGCTCCAGTCAATGAGGCGGAGAGCAGGAGGTCAATCTGATCAAAGTCTCACAAAATGCTTCATCTGGCTCCTGCAGAGTCTGAACTCCTGAGACTGCCTAGTTCAAGGGGAAAAGGAGATCTCAGTGCAGTAGAGGCAGTTCTCATGCAGGTCACTTACTGATAAGTCCCATGGGTGGACAAGGTAAGACTTGAAGCGTGGGACCTTAGGCATAAGTGTCCTGAGTGTTGGGAAAATTAGCTAATAGGGGCCAGGGGTTCCCCCCTCTGTAACTGTGACTAAGACTACTCACTGACTAAATACTCTTAACAATAATAAACTATTTACAGTTTTACTAATTAGAGATTCGAGCAAGCTAGCAGGCTACAAACACAGGAGAGTTCAGTCCCAGGCTGTGAGTAGCTGAGGCAGTAGGTCCGTGTCATCCCTTACCACTTTGTTGAGAGCATGAGACGTGAACGGTCAATGAACAGACCAATGGACACTACTACTGAACAGTTTCCAGTCCTGGGCCCATGGAGTGCACGCACTCCCACAGTGAATACTCACAGGGACCAACACTCGAGGAAAACTGGCAGGATTTCACCCTATGATTCTTTGAACACGAGAAGTCTAATTGCCAGTTAGGCATCTAAAATGTGGAAAAATAAAAGCCTATATTTATAGAGTAAGGATCCCGTCCTACAATGATATCCAAGCAATCACGTCCCTACCCCTAAGCCCACACAACATTCTAATAGGGCAAAGGGGCTGCATGCAGGCTTTGCCTGTATGGATATCATTTCAGAATCGGAGGCTAATGTTACCAAACATCTTCTCAATATTTATTAAAATTTAGAAAACAGAACTGAAAAGCAGTCTACTATTTTACTAAATATGATATAGTTGTACCATGGTAGATGAAAAAGAACCTTAAAAATAAAAAAAGCATTAAAGTACTGTACTTCAAGACAAAGTAACTATGACAACAGACCATATGATACTTGTTCTCCACATCGCTGTGAAAAATGACATAATTTGAAACATCAGCAACAAAAGAACACTAGTTCACCATCTGAAAAAGGATTAAAAAACATTGGCTCTCTATATGCACTCTGTAACTATAAGAACATTATTCTATCCGTGCAAAAACTGTAAGTGGCATAGAGCTAACCTTCGGGAAAGAGACATCCCCTTTTATCTCACTCACCTCCTGTCATGAAAAAAGGGGTTCAGTTCTTTTAAATAATGTGCTGTTCTGGGTGTATTCATTTTATTACATAATACACCAAGCAGAAAGGACAGGGCAACATGATGGAAAATAAATACACCTCTCCCCCGATATAACGCTGTCCTCGGGAGCCAAAAAATCTTACCGCGTTATAGGTGAAACCGCTTTATATAGAACTTGCCTTGATCTGCCGGAGTGCAGAGCCCCCCCACCCCCCACCCCGGAGCACTGCTTTACCGCGTTATATACGAATTCATGTTATATTGAGTCATGTTATATTGAGTCATGGGTAGAGGTGTACTTTTAGAATAAATGGCTTTAACTCCCTTTCCTATTGAGGGAGGTGTGGGTGCGTGCACGAGAGAGAATGAACCAGATATTTTGCTTCTTTTCCACTAATCTGTATCAGCTGTTATCCAGATGACTCAATGCATTTGAAGCTGTTGTTTTAAAAAGAGTCAGTCATCCTAAATACTGAATTTCTTAATATCAATAGAAATAAAAAAAAATCACATTCCAATGCATAAAATCCACAGAGGCCTATGAAATTACAGGGTGAGTTTTGTGTTTATAATTCTGAAAAAAAATGGGCCTCTCTCTAGCCTGTAACAATTCAACCAATGGACATGATGCTTTTTGCTTTCACAACTGCAGCATTACATTACATCGAATTTTCCACCTGTCTCAAGAAAATCAAACATTGACCCAAGTCCATCTATTTATTCTTTTATCGTTATAAATCAATCTAACCTTCAACTGATCTATATCTATTCTCCTCTTCCTCCATAGAAAATATGGGACACCCAAATTCTTGAATTAGTAGTTTCATCTTTTAGAGTTTGATAGTCTCCAGTAAATACCAGTAAGTTATCAGTTAATATATATCTGCTGTCTAATAGATTTTTTTTTAAAATATCCTTTAATAAGCTCCAAGACCAGTTGGTAGATGTGGTGCTGCAAGCCAAACTAAGGAGATGCCTTCAGCTTGGGTGGATTTCAAAGAACTCAAATGCACAGGCAATATGTGATGATAGGTTCAAAGAGTCTTGCTGAACAACAGGGATCTAGTACAGCTTCACATTAACTAACCAAGGGGGAGGGATAGCTCAGTGGTTTAAGCATTGGCCTACTAAACCCAAGGTTGTGAGTTCAATCCGTGAGGGGACCACTGAGGGATCTGGGGCAAAATCAGTACTTGGTCTTGCTAGTGAAGGCAGGGGGCTGGACTTGATGACCTTTTAGGATCCCTTCCAGCTCTATGAGATAGGTATATCTCCATATATAATAAAGAGAGCAGAAGAATTACTTCCTGTGTCTTGCTTGCACCACTCCTGCTAATGCATCCCAGAATGTTCACTTATTTTGCAATAGTCTTAAAGTTGACTCATACATAGTTTGTGGTCCAGTATGACCCCCAGATCCCTTTCCACAGTACTCTTTCCTAGGCAGTCATTTCCCATTTTGTGTGTGTGCAACTGTTTGTTCCTTCCTAAGTGGAGTAATTTGCATTTGTTCTTATTGAATTTCATCCTATTTACTTCAGACTATTTCTCCAGTTTATCCAGATCATTTTGAATTTTAATCCTACCCTCCAAAGCACTTGCAATCCCTCCCAGCTTGGTATTATCCACAAACTTTGTAAGGTATCAGAGGGGTAGCCGTGCTAGTCTGGATCTGTAAAAGCAGCAAAGAGTCCTGTGGCACCTTATAGACTAACAGAAGTTTTGGAGCATGAGCTTTCGTGGGTGAATATCCACTTCGTCGGATGCATGTCAACTTTGTAAGTGTACTCTCTATGCCATTATCTAAATCATTGATGAAGATATTGAACAGAACCGGACCCAGAACTAATCCCTGCAGGATCGCACTCATCATGTGCTTCCAGCATGACTGTGAACCACTGATAACTACACCTCTAACTCAATATAACAAGGTCCTTGGGAGATAAAAAAATCTCACTGTGTTATAGATGAGACAGCGTTATATCAAACTTGCTTTGGCCCCCCCGTTCCTTGTTCCCTGACTGCCCCCTCCAGAGACCCCCCATCCCTAATCACTCACAGGACCCCACCCAATCCCCCTGTTCCCTGTCCCCTGACTGCTTCAACCCCTATCCACCCTCTCCCCCACCCCCGACAGGCTCTCACCAGCAGCGGTGGGAAGCAGAGCAGCCTGGCCCCAGCCTGCTCCACTCCGACACCTCCCAGCCATGGTGCTCCGCTTCCTACCCCCGGTGAGTGCGGGGAAGTTGGGGAAAGGATTCCCCACGCACTCACCTGTGGCAGGAAGCGGAGCAATGCAGCCCCCGCCCGCTCCGCTTTCCTTGCCCTGGCCCCAGCCGTGTCGCTGGGAGGTGGCTGGGGAAAGGTCCTGCACTCACCTGCGGCGGGAAGCGGAGCGTCACGGCAGGGAGCTGGCGGACTGGAGCGGGCTGGGGCCAGGCTGCTCCAGTTCCGCCACTGCTGCTAAGTGCGGGGGGGGAATCCTTTCCCCCAAGCCCCCTCCCCCAAGCGACACAGCTGGGGCCGGGGCAAGGGAAGGAGAGTGGGCTGCTCCCAGCCCCCCAATAATCCCCCGGGCCACTCTGGGACTGCTGGGCCCCCAAACGTGCCCTCCCACAGCTCCTGCCCCCCAGAGTCTGGGGCGGGGGGAGCCCCTGACCGCCCCCGAGACCCTCTGCCCCTTATCAAACCCGACTCCAGCCTGGCCCAGCACCCTTAACACGCTGCTCAGAGCAGCGTGTCAGAGCTTTACTGTCTTGTATGCGAACCCACGTTATATCGGGGTAGCGGTGTACTCTCTGGGAACCGTTTTCCAACTAGTTATGTACCCACCTTATAGTAGCTCTCTCTAAGTTGCATTTCCCTAGTTTATTTATGAGACGATCATGCGGGACAGTATTTAAAGCTTTACTAAAATCAAGATGTACCACGTCTACCGCTTCCCCCCATCCACAAGGCTTGTTACCTTGTCAAAGGAAAGCTAACAGGTTGGTCTGACACTATTTGTTTTTGACAAATCCGTGCTATTACTTATCACCTCATTATCTTCTAGATGTTTGCAAATGGATTGCTTAATTATTTGTTCCGCTATCTTTCCAGGTACAGAAGTTAAGCTGACTGGTCTGTAATTCCCTGTGTTGTCCTTATTTCCCTTTTTACAGATGGGCACTGTATCTGCCCTTTTCCAGTCTTCTGGAATCTTTCCCATCTTCCATGACTTCTCAAAGATAATTGGTAATGGCTCAGATATCTCCTCAGTCAGCTTCTTGAGTATTCTAGGATGCATTTCATCAGGCCCTGGTAACTTGAAGACATCTAATTTGTCCAAGTAATTTTTAACTTGTTCTTTCCCTATTTTAGCCTCTTCTGATCCTACCTCATTTTCACGGGCATTCACTATGTTAGACATCCAATCACCACCAATCTACTTGGTGAAAACTGAAACAAATAAGTCATTAAGCACTCTGCCATTTCCACATTTTCTGTTATTATTCCCTCCCCCTCTTATTGAGTAATGGACCTACCCTGTCCTTGGTCTTCCTCTTGTTTCTAATGTTATTGTAGAATGTTTTCTTGTTACCCTTTATGTCTCTAGCTAAACTGATCTTGTTTTGTGCCTTGGCCTTTCTGATTTTGTCCCTACATACTTGTGTTGTTTGCTTATATTCAGCCTTTGTAATTTGATCTAGTTTCCACTTTTTGTAGGACTCTTTTTTGATTTTTAGATCATTGAAGATCTCCTGGTTAAGCCAGCATGGTCTCTTGCCATACTTCGTATCATTCCTACGCAGTGGGATAGTTTGCTCTTGTGCCCTTAATAATGTCTCTTTGAAAAACTGGCAACTGTCTTCTATTGTTTTTCCCCTTAGACTTGCTTCCCATGGACTCTTACCTACCAACTCCCTGAGTTTGCTAATGTCTGCCTTCTTGAAATCCATTATCTTTATTTTGCTGTTCTCCCTCCTATCATTCCTTAGAATCATGAACTCTATCATTTCATGATCACTTTCACCCAAGCTGCCTTCCACTTTCAAATATTCAACCTGTTCCTCCCTATTTGTCAAAATCAAATCTAGAACAGCCTCTCCTCTGGTAGCTGTCTCCACCTTCTGAAATAAAAAATTGTCTCCAATACATTCCAAGAATTTATTGGATAATCTGCGCCCTGCTGTGTTATTTTCCCAACAGATGTCTGGGTAGTTGAAGTTCCCCATCACCACCAAGTCCTGTGCTTTGGATGATTTAGTTAGCCGTTTAACAAAAACACCTCATCCACCTCTTTTTCCTGGTTAGGTGGTCTGTAGTAGACCCCTACCATGACATCACCCTTATTTTTTACCCCTTTTATCCTTACCAGAGACTTTCAACAAGTCTGTCTCCTATTTCCATCTCAATCTCAGTCCAAGTGTATACATTTTTAATATATTAGGCAACACCTCCTCCCTTTTTTCCCTGCCGGTCCTTCCTGAGCAAGCTGTACCCTTCTATACCAATATTCCAGTCATGTGTATTATCTCACCAGGTCTCTGTGATGCCAACTATGTCATAGTTGTGTTTATTTACTAGCATTTCGAGTTCTTCCTGTTTATTTCCCATACTTCTTGCATTCATTTACAGACATCTAAGATACTGATTTGATTTGATATACAAGATCGAGGAAGAAGAAAATTATCAGAAACATTAAAAAAAATCTCTATCTATAAAAAATGCCACCATTCTAAAATCTAATACCTGAAGACTTTACAGAGCAAGCAGCAAGTTCAATACCGTATGGAAAGCTGGGTATTCTCTCTTTACCAGTACACAGAAGTCTTGTTTCTAACCCTGAAAAATCAGAAGACACCGGACCTTAAAATGATGCCGAACTGAATACTGTCTGTCCTGCACATCAGACCAGTGTAATTTTGAAAAAATATTTTTGTCTCAAGTTGATTTAAAAAAAAATTATGGTTATAAGCTGCAGAGAGGTCTGAAAGACTAGAAGGAGTCCTAAAAAAGATAGATAAACAGCAGAATGAAAGTCAGGAACGTGACAAATTCAATTTATCATGTCTTTCACTGCCACATTTATCATGTGTGTACATATAAAAACACACATCTACAATATATATTTATGTACATATAATGTATATTTTATATGTATATATATCTATACACATACAGACGTACTAGTGAAATAACATATTTCAGTATGAGTAAAACGACCACACATTTTTCCTGTATTGATTAAATAGAACATCTACAGAACCTTTGTTTAAATAACCTTTACCAGGCGAATTTATTAGTTCCATCTGTGAGAATCATACCCCAGTAGTCCTGGCTGAGCAAGAGTCTAACCAACTTCATCCATCTTAATGGTATGAATGAACATGGAGCTATATAGAAGTCAAAATATTCAGGCTTTTCTGACCACAGATTATGGGAGCACACTGTTTGTTTTATAGCCATCAACCTGCTCAATTGAATCCCGCCTGCCTGAGTTTAGCAGCTTAAAATTCATTCCACACAGCCCGCAGTGCTGACATGGATATGATAAGACAGAAGAACAGAAACACCACTCTGAAGTAACCTAGCTGAACTGCACATGTTCTGACCCTTTTTGTCCTCCCTGGAGCTTTTGTTACCTGGCAAATGCAGCTCTAAAACTGTTCGTGTATCTCCAGATCTTTGCTCTTAGCCATGCAGAAGCCTATTTCTCTCTGGGACTGGCAGCCAAAGAGGTGTTCTCTGAAGAAGGCTTCTAAATGAGTGTGCAAGCTGAACTCTTACTGAACTGAATTAATTATTAAAGATGCAGATGGAACTGTCCAAATGATGAGAACAGCTCCTGATGTGTCATGATCCAAGCTTTCATTAAACCATTTCAGGCATACTAATGGTTTCCCACTGCTCATTACTTACATGCTCTTTTCTCATAGATATAATGACCCTGGTGCCCATAGGCATGACAGTCTATGGAAATACTGAAGTTGAAAGTTTTATGTCTTCCTCAGAAGGCAGTTTTCCCTCACAGACCCCCATGTTGTCGTGTATAGATTTTAATGCAATTGGAAGGACGGATTTAACCACAGAGAAAACCTTGTAAATTAAAGCAGCAAACAATATTGTCTAAGAATATGCATATTATTTCATTAATAAACATCATAACAGAGAATTTAAACCAGTAACAGATGTTGAAAAGATTACTAATATTAAACTCTTTCATACCATTGATAATGAATACCCTACTCTACAAACATGGCTCTTCTCTGGTTATGTTGCACATGAGATTATTTTTCAGCCATTACTCATCTGCCCCTCTTTTTCTCTCTCTCTCAGTTGGACGATTAGAGGGCAAAGCAATTGCAGGAGAAGAATTACTCCCAGGAACTATGTTGTGATTGCTACCTGCTGTTTCATATTTGTGAAGTTGGGAATACTGCTCCCAAAGGCCTTTAGCCACTCAGTCTAAATGATTTGCTGGAGGATAATAATATCAAGGCCGATAAATAACAGTGGACTCTGACTGTACATGGTCAATATAATTTAAATGTCCTTCACCTCTGTTCTCTCTCTGACCTGGTTATGAGGAAACATAAATGCCCTCAGCAAAGCCCCCTTCTAGCCTCCTCAAGTGAAATGTTATATAAAATAGAGAGAAGTGACCTAGAAAGTGCTTACAGTAATAAGTTAAACAAAAACAAACAAAAAACACTTATAACCAGACCCTAAAGCACTGACTAGCTGAACTGTATGACATCAGACTTAGAACAGTTTTCTTTAAATGATCACAGCAATCATGTATACAACTTCTCCTGTTGGAAGAGTATGACCATTTAAATATAATGGTAAAATTCCATTTAAATATAGTTGAAGACTTAGTACTGAATCAAATTCCAAAGTGGGAGGGATTTCCTTTTCTTTAAACTTGTTGAAACAGACTAAACTCCGTACTACATTCCTAGTTGCTTGACCACATTCCTCATACCTCAAGGAGACTATTATCTTTCTGTCTGTCTCTCTTTCTCTCCATACATACATACACTTTGACATTTGAGAAAAGACAAGGAAATTTTACATAACAGATCCTTACAGCATTGTGACTGTATCTTTAAAATGAAGCATCTAATTGCACATTGTGCACTTGTCCTTTCTTAAGTGTCCACACTCAATGGGTTGAAAAAAACTCCATTGTTTAACGGAGGTGGCCTTCTAATAAACAAAGAGTACATCTGGAGATACATACAGCTGGAAATACTTCAGCATGATAACTTAAGACAGGATAAATCACCTATCAATAGGCTTGGCAGAATTCAGTTTTTTAAAAATATAATTTTGACACCAATATCGATGTTTATTTTAAGCATTTTTTTCTATTTTTACCTACTTAAATGTTTACAGGTGTGGTAAATTATGGAGTGGGTCAGACAATAATTATTTAATGACACGAGGCACTGAAATTCAAGAAGTTAAACCTTTATAAATGTTAAAACACAGATTGTCAACATTATGTGTCAAAATATACAAAGTGACTATCCGTAAATCAAACTCAGTTCTCAAGGAGGTTTTTATTACTTTGACTAGCTATAAATTTTGATTATCATCAATGGAAATATTTTTGGGTTGGTCTGTGTGTACAGTGAAATTGACTTTTACCAACATTTGATAAAAATCAAATCCTTCCAAGCCTACCTATCTTGGATGGTCTTGCTCATCTTTTCACTGTAATTCGTAGATTCAAAATGAACCAATTTTCTTTCACATTTGGGGCTGTATAAATTATAAGATACTAAAAAATGTGCTTAAATAATTCACTGTATAAATCAATAAAAGGCAGAAATTTAAAAATTAAGGCTGACTATCCTTGAGGCTGAAAAAAACATTACAAGAGTACAAAACTCGAATTAGTGAAGGGAGTGTCAGAAACTTTAATTTCTTGGCTTTTGTCAGTTTTTGCAAACCATGGCATTATATAAATGCACGGGATATGGTATTTAATTGCCGTAGGTTTCTAAAAACACTAATAAAACCCACTTCACTGTTCCAAAATATCGACGTTATGAACTCTCTCTTATGTACCTACAGAATATCAGTGCACACTCAAGCACAGCTGGACCTTTCAGAGCTCTGACACCACAACCATAAAGTTGAGTTGTAAATTCATTCTGAATATCCTTTTCTTCCAAATTCTTACACCTCTATTTCCATTCGTTTGAATTAATTGCATCAGATCTTCCCCTGGCTGAATATATAACCATGTTCTATTTATTGTAAAGACTGGAATGGTTCTAGGAATGGATAATGAATGAGTTAATCACTCAATTTTTAATAAATAAATTATATATATAATTAAAATATTTCCACAACCGACTGGAATGACTCACATGGGTTTTCTATTGGGTTCACAATACACTGATTATTATTTATACAAAAAACATGTGAGTGTTTTATACATAGAACATAGATACACATATGGGGGGAAAAACACTTACAAATATATACACACACACAAGCATATGTATGAAGAATTATTAGATTGAATTATTTACCCAGAGGATTGGAACTTCTGTTTGAGTCATTCCAGTCTGTTGGATAAATACTTAGTTACAATTTTTGAACATGTACAAAACCGACTCAATAGATGGTAGTAATAATAATGGTCCTTTTGTAATCTGTATTTAGTACTATATTGATCTGTCATATGACTGCCATATCAATATGACCTTCAGTATTAAAATAATAAGGACAAAAAGAAGAAGTGAAGAAGCACCAAATGAGTTCTGAAAATTAATAATTTGGTCAGAACTATATTTTAAACATGCTTTTCAGTCCCTTGTTCCCATTATAAATTTGCCTTAGTTATTTTCATACAAAACTCTGAGAGTAGGGTTTGTAATGACTGATGTTACTCAACCTTTACGACGCTGTTGCTCTTGTAAAATGAACAAAAAGGGGAAGGGGAAAGGGGGAGAGGGAGGAAAACACTCTTACCAGAATAATGAAGGTAACAGGCCCAATGAAACTCCAGATAAAATAGTTATCTACGTGGAGCCAGCAACTGCGATGAAAAAGGCAATGAAAGTTAAATGATTACATTGGCTCCTGAGTTGCAAAAATGGAAAGTGCAAAACCCATCTTAAATAATTCTTGAACAGGTGTTTCATTGTGAATACACAATGAGCCAATAACAGTGAACAGCACCATCTTAATCACGGCCATTTCCCCCCCTTAGCTAGGGCTGTTTTCTTGGGTTTTCTTTAACAAGATTGTTGATCATCTGCTCTGGTTTTCTCCTTACATACCAAAACTAATTTAAAAAAAAACAAATCAAAACAAAACAAAAAAACCACCTCTCCCTCGCTCTCTTTTTAGGTTCAGTCAAAGTTTTTGCTATGGACTGATGAAACCCGACATCAGTAAATGCTTTATTTTCATAGGTTTTCTATGTAATCTTCAAAATTTGCCTTTAACTTTATATCATAAGCAAAGTGCTGATCCCTGAAGAAAGCAAGATAAAAAACGTTCAGATGTCATGTTTTGCTGCAAAACAGTATGATATAAATAAAATACCCCATCTGGGAGTTGAATAGAAAGAAAAAACTCATATGATATTAAAGTAAATGATGCATAAACTTATCGGGTGACTTCACTTAGTGGTTCATTTTTCATATAGCCCAGCACCCCGCTGAATCTCTTTTATTTGTCTTTCATCGGTAGCAAAATCAAGCAGCATTCTAGAAGTCAACAATATCTTCCCATACTGTAACGAATTTCATCAAAGGACAAAGTAAAACCATTGGAAGGCAAATTCATGCCTGCAGCAACTCAAATCCTCAGAAACATTCTATGTCTACCTTCTGTCACTTTCTATAAATATCTGTATTTTTATAAATAAAAGGCAATGGGTAATTTTAATCCTGCTTTACCCTTCTGATAAAATATTATCAAAGTGAAATATATAGGTTGGAATATTGTACTGTCATAATTCAGAATGAGAGTTAGCCAGAGGGCCAGCTGAACAAAGAAATCTAATGAAGCATTAGCTTAAAGCTGGGTGGTTAAGCCTGTCAGACACTTTAAGTTCGGAAGAATTTTTACTTAATATCCATTTGAGGCCAAAAGTTATTTACTTTTTCAATTTGTTTTAGGTCAATCTTTTGTGTTAAAAGAAAGACTATAATTTAGAATCTGCCTCTCCAGAGTACAAATCCTCTGAACCTAGAAAATTACAAAAGACTTGATTGTAATTTGTGCATTGCATTGCCATTCTCTTATCAATAAAGCTTTCAAATGCTATTTTAGTCTGTCAGGGACCCTCTGACAGCTAACAGGCTTTAAAAAAATTATTCACTTGAAAAACACTCAGGTCACTTGCAATTACTTACGCTTTCTCTGTTCCATAGCTCTTATAGTCAATAGCTGCTGAGACTCCAACTACTGTGGCAGGGAAGAGGTAGCCAGCAACATAGTAGTACTTCTTCCTAGAATATTCACTTTCAAATACTTCTACTAACATGAGATAGAGCTGCACTCCTTCTAGGCACATCCAGGCAAATGCTGCCAGGAAGAAAAAGTGCAAGAGGCCTGCAAATATTGGACATGCAATCTGCAAAGAAAGAGAAACATGAAAATACAAACTGCCAAAACCTTCCTAGCTAATTCAATACACTGTAAATGAAACAGTATACTAATTTTGTTACGAAGGTAGTAACTGAATATATTTCAACCAAAGACCCTTCACAAGTCCAGAGTAGTTTTCACTAGCCAAAAACATACGCTAGATAGTCAGAAATGTTAGTAATGTATTATGTCCACAGTATCTGCAGAAAGTATTCAATTGCACTACGTACGTTAAGTATGAAAACAACTTATTAATATTCCTTACTGTAGTGGAAGCATTAAAAACAATTCCTTAATTTTGGGACTGGGATGTTAACACTGCTGCAAGACTTACATTGTAGATGATTTGGTACATGAAGATAAATAAAGAACAGTTGGTTCTACATGTATTATTTATATCTTCTGTTTAAAATTCTTATGCAGCCATCCGAATTTTCTATCTCCTTTAATATAAAATAACTTTGCTTTTACTATTTTAGGAAGTTCTGCTGGTGTATCAGTAGCCAATTTAGATTCACTCCTGTCTAGCTGAATGCTGGATGAAATTCTACCAAATTATTACATTCTAAGCCACTCTCTGAGCTCTGAATGATGGGATGAATTTCACCAAAGCTTCAAAAAGTTGCATCAGGCACTCAGAGGTCTTCGGTGTAAAAAGTTCACGTTTCTGGTACATCAACATTTAATTTCAGCACCACTTTGACAAGTACCCTTTACATCACCTATCTTTATTAGCATATGCTTCTTAATGGAAAAATACTATTTCCCTTTAAGAGGGAAATACAAACAATAATGGTATTTTTGATGCCTGCAAATATTGTTTGTGAACATGTCCATCTTAATCTTTTGTAACGCCTTTTATCCCAGCCTTGCTGTATCAGTTACATACAGAAACCTGAAAGCTTGGTAGTAGTGTCATATTTAAATTCACATCCATTTCAAACAGTCTTTTTCAGAGAACAAGATCAATATGCACACAGACTTACTTTGTATTCTGTTTTATCGATGCCTATTAGGAAAATGAACTCTGCAATGAATAGGTTGATACAAAGATTCTTGTGAATAGTATTACGATCACTTTGTAGGCCACGGAAGAAACAGAATGTGAAGATGCAGATGGCCAGGCATACAAGGGAGATGACAATTCCCACCCAGGTGATGACAGTAAGGAGTAGCTCATGCACTCCATCTTTGTACTGAAAATAATCAAGAATGGAAAAAATTAATATGGCCACTTATCAGTACAAACAGAAGATCATTTAAACAGGTAGCAGCTAGAAAATTCCTGATGAATTTTATAGATGACAGAAGAAACATGCTGAGTATTTTATCAATCTGATGTCAGGTTTATCTGCTGTTCAAGATTAGTGTGCGTGCAAGAAAGGCAGCTCTGAGTGCACAAAGATAGAAATTTGAAATAGACGAGATAATTTTACTTTTTTTTATGGTGCTCTGTAAGCTTGAAGAAAATTCTGTGGAAGAGACTTGTACCGTGAATGTATTGCTGTACATACATGCAGATACAAAAAAAAATTTGTATAATAGTCTATAAGAGAAAACCTTGGTTCTTTCCTACAAACCTACAACTCTATAGCCAAAAAGCTTGAGTGGAAGAAATATGCGAACATTCATCATGAAGAAATCAATTAGAACAAAAAAAAGCAGAGTAACTCATCTGACCCTTCAACTTACAACACAAACTCAAACCTTATGCTCAGGCAAAGACTGGTTCAGAAGATTGTCCTCACTTTCATTGGCCACAGGGTCAATCCTGTCATTCTCTTTGGTTTTGTTTTTTATATTGGTTGTATGGCTCAGCAACTCTCTGGCAGCTTCTTTGCTGGGCTATGCTGCTGCCACATTTATATTTGCAGGCACTCTTGGGCTTCCCTATTTAGCCACTCTCCAAAGTGCACAATGTCCAGGCAAAGTCCAAGAGCCATTCAAATGTCACATGCTCTGGGACTTTAGAGATTTCATAGGCAGCGTGGTATGCAGTTAGATGGCAAAGCTCTGTAGTGCAGGGAAGTTTGAAGAACTCAGTAAAGAGGCTGCTGGACCTCATCATTAGTATAGCAGCTCGTGTTTATGGGAGGGCATAGAAACTTCCCCACTATTCATATCCAGCTGTATCTGGGAGTTTGTTAAAGGCATGGGGCTAGAAGTTGAATGGAGGGACCAGAAACCTGTCCAATTGTGGGAAAGCACATCTGGTCAGAACATTTCAACAAAAACAAGATTGTAACAAAAACCAGAAACAATTTAAAAAAAAAAATGTTCCCCTCACCTTGTGATCAGCTCTATGGAAGAGGGAGAAAGGTCATATGGAGAGGAAGCTGCTCTTGGAAGTGATGCATGAAAGTTGGAAATGCTCAGAGATATGTTTAAGATTTGGATAAGCATCTGAACTTTTGCTTTCTTCTACATATTAAAGTCAAACATTCAAAGGTTTGCTCTATACTGACTAGAAGCATCATTACTTACCACAATTTCCCTATGGGCCATAAGGATTGCAAAGTTGGTTAGGTGGCTGCAAGCACAAGATGTATGAGTTTTATTTGTGTCAATCAGCTTGCACCCCTGAGTGGACCAATACCCCATCATAGTCCTCTCTGAGTAGTTCCAGAAGGAGCAATTTGCATTGAAATAATTGTCAGGCTGGGGGATAAAAGGATAAAATAAAATTAGGATTTTACACTATAAGATGGCAATAACAGTTCAATATATGTAAAAGGTAATTTAGATTAAACTTCGTATGTTTCGGACTATAAAGTTGTTCATCAGCAAAGTTGTGGACTATGTTGTACAAGGCAGACATCTAGTTTAAAATGGACTTTATAGTCCGAAACACTCTAATGTGTAATCTCAATTACTGTAGACCCAATTTTAAACAATTACAATTTACATCTTACGATTTTATGCACTAATGGCTCATTGTAGTTGTTGTTTTTTCTTTCTGCAAAATTAAAACTGAACTTATTCTGTAGGATTTCACCTGTAACTGACCATTTAAAAATACTATCCCTTTTCTAGTCTCATTTTTGAGCAAACCAAAGTTGCACATAAGAGGCACCGGGAAAGGGTTAGCTCCTCAAGGCCTACTTCAAGGAGAACCTGCTGAAGTAGATAAAAGAGAGGAAAACCCACACATGTTTTTCTGAGCCAGTCCTGGTAGTTTACTATACCCACTCTCTTGGCATGGGAACAGGAAGAACCCAACTCAAACAGCAGAGTGAAAGAGTGTAGTGAAAAGAAACATATGGATTTAGCAGTCACAAGGAAGATGGGCAGCAAACTTTGAGGCATTGGAGACTGTAGACGCTACACTCTGTTCTCTGTTGAATAAATCTACTTGAACAATTTGCAAAGGTTTCCCAAAGATGGCCCGGAATTAAACTAAGTACTCCAAGTGTCATTTAATTTTGCTACATTAAACAGGCAGAGTCATAGCAGTTGATATTTTTCTATCCTGCTGCTAAGGTAAGAGTTAATTTTCACTTAGAAACAAATTAGAGTCATTTACATTTTCATGTTGATTACTGAATTAGCTTTCATTAAGAATACACTTAAGTTCTAATAATCACTGAACCAGGCTCATTTAATTTTATGTTCACAGACTTAAATAAACTTGTGTCTCTGACCTAGTCCAACATTTAAAATTCAAATGGAAGGAAGGTGGGTTTTTTTTTCTGCTTTGCTCGTCTCTCTTGCTGATTTTATGTCCTTCCTATTAATTCATTAGCATAACTCACATCAATGTGTTCCAGGGTAAAAAGCACAGGATCGGTCAGGTACACACGGCTGGACTCCTTGTTGATGGAGGCTGCAATGACGTGGGAGTTCACTGCAATGGTACTGTTCCGACCAACGAAGTCACTACCCAGCTTTATGGTCGCGTTTTCGGTACTGAGGAACCGTCCCAAACTTTTGTAAATGATGAAAACCAATTTTGCTAATCCTATTAAAGGAAAACTCCCGTTATAATGTCATGGAATTGTAGGTGAAGAGTACAATGTGTGCTAAATAATCTATTGTCTAAATGCAAAATAAAACATCAGCAGAGACTAATGCATTTTGCAGGATTTGGATTCCAACCAAAGAGACTTGCACACACTCCATACAATAAAGAGCCACTGAAAAGCTATTTTTACTTCTGCAAGTCAATGTATTAACATATTCAGAAATGCAAGATTTAAATTACTATTGCTTTAAATGTGTATTTTACACAGATTAAAGTAGTCAAATTGTTTATGCGCCCAAACTTACCATTCCTGCTGTTCTGTTTCACAGTGTTTGCAGAGAGTTGGATCAAATTGCCTCCTTCACTGCCCTGAGGAAATTTCAAGTCCTGCACCTGGCCTTCTGTACTGAGCACTGCAACTTCCAGAACTAGTCGGACCAAACACAAACCGACAATGGAGGGGAGGAAAAAACAAAAGTAGAAAACATATTTTGTGGTCAGAATACAATGTGGCAGATGATAACTTTCTGAAAACTCCTTATTCTGCTGTCCTTGTTTGCCCCTAAAAGACAGATGCATGCTGGCATGTTTCAACTATGTGGACTTAGTTTCTTTAATCTTTAATCAAACTTAGTTCATACTACCAAAATAACAGCACTTCAGTGGTGAAAACATGATAACAAACCTTGTTTTATTGTGTGCTTACAAGACATCACTTTGAAAGCATTGTAATATCTTAGGTTGAAGAAATGCTTAATTTTTGAAGCCCAGAGTGTCTCTACTGCATAAATTGTTAGTGTCTGTCTATAGTTTTTAACAGCAATTATGCAATACTAAGGCTACCCTAAAATACTGTAAATAGCTAGGTGCATTTAAATAGATAGTTATGTAAATCTGTATTTGTGTCTAGAGAAGTCCAAAATATAGGTTTTCTGCATGTATGTTAAAGAGTTGTTGGAAGACATTTTATGTTCCACCAAACAAATATTTTAAAAATATTTAAATGTTACTATCAGTTCTTTACATTTAACTCAGGTTTGTATAGTGCAGAGCTGAAGTTTTATAGCATGACCTTGCAAGGTTGGATGCTCTTTGATAGGTAAAATTACTCAGTTCAGGACAGCCCACTTATCAGGAAATATCTTTGCCTCAGTGTTAAAACCTGTCATTTACACCCATCTGTACATCACATTTGACAATGGTTTAAATTCCTCCCCCTACATATTCTGAAGGACAAACACAAATGCTTCCAATAACCAACAAAACAGTTAATGTACAAGAACATGACAGATCTACAGTGGTTTTTGCATGGAGATTATTTATTTGACTGAGTTCAGTATAAGTATAAATTGTGACATCACAGGTCACTGAAGTCCATGAGACTTTTACCACTGAGTTCAATGGGGGTGGGGGGCAGTATTTCACTCAGAATGTCTTTAAAGGGAGAGAGGGAGAACTGTGGGGAATGGAGGAGAGGGGTAGTCCACTGCAAGCCTTTCTGGAGTTAAGATTTTAGGTTGCTCTGTTTCTGAATGCCATTTAGTTTAATGGGAGTTGTGCTTGCACAGCTGGTCTGTTAGGCCTTGACTGACATCAGTAGCCTTGACATGAGCAATATATTATTTTAATTTGAAGGCAGCTTCTCCTGAGCACTGACGTACAAGTAGTCCCATCAAACTCAATAGAACTACTTGTACACCAGTGTTTGAAAGATCAGGGGCCTAGATACACAGTCTACTTTAAAGGAAGCTGTTGCCTTACAAGTGGCATGTAGGCTAATTTGCAAAAGATGTTTCCTTACTGTTTTTTTGGGGAGAAAAAGTAAAGGTAAAAATATGAATGAAAAATGTCTTCAATTAAATCAGACAAGAGAGAACACATTTTTAAAAATTATTCTTTAACAGTTAAATCCAGTGCAAACTCTCGAAAGCTTTTCATAAAGAGATTCTATCCAAACTCCTAATACGGGAGTGAAACTTTTGAAATGACAATTGGTGTAACTACTTAATAGTGATAGTGATATATTAGTGATGGTGATAAACATTTCCTGTGAAAGTTCTATAATTAGTCAGGCAGAGCCACCACTATAAAAAGGGCCATCCAGAATTTGAATTTACAAGTGCACAGTTCACACCAATATTACTTTGCTTACAATGTGATGTTTAGGATGCAGTTTTAAGAAGGAAAATAGAGGTTTAAGATATTATTTGTTTGGAGGCCTTTCACCTGCGAGACCCTAATTACCCAGCAGTTCCACATTGTTCTCACACCCCCATCCAAAAAATTATTTATTCAATACTCTTCCCATTACCAAATCTCTCAGCCCAATCCCCAAGCCTCTGACTCAGCACCTCTGCATCATATGCTTCCCTTTCCCCTTGTACCTCACTGAGGCGTAACTCATCAGTACACTAAAGACATTTTAATTTTATGCACCAGCAATGGGTTTAACTAACTCAAGACTATATCTGTATTTGTAGATCCCTAATGCTGAACCCTTCATCAGGGCCACCATTTAAATTCTAAATTATGTTCCACGTATCTGCAACTATTTTGCAATCTATGGAGTATGGCTATTCTGCATTATGGGAGATGTAGTTCACTGCATGCATTTTCACCTGAAGGCAGTTATGTTTAATATAAACATTTAGTCCATGTTCTATGTGCCTAAAACATTTAACTGGCAAAGCACATTCCAGAAAGTAATTTAAATTCATTAGGAGTAGATTATATATAATGTGAAAACATTTCCACAGTTCCACAGCAAGCATTTCAGTTACTTCAGAAAATCCATTCTCTGGCATTTAAGCACTATTCATATCCATACATTTTGCTAAGGATTTTTCAATTGTTGATGAACTTTGCAACATAAACTGCTTTACTTTTTTTACATTGCATTAATTATGCCACAGAAGAATACTTTTTTTAACTAATTAAGAAATCACCCCAATTTACGAACACTTTTCCCCCCCAGATGGGAAGCTGTAGCTCATTACCAAGTACTGCAGACCCCAGCTTTCTTAGTGTACTGTGACTAGTAACCTTGGATGTTGTTTTCTTGTCATACCGGGATATGCAGTACTTGAAACTACACTTGAAGTCAAATTAACTTACCAATGTTTTCGGTGGGCATTGAGACTCTAGTTGGTTCTAAGAGATTGTCAGCCAAGACAAAAGCCCCTTCTTCTAGTGTATCAAGTAACATTGTTGCAGCGTGTGCTTGTTCTGAAGAATTCATATCTTTCCAGGATTCTAGAGCTTCAGGCCTGAGCAGGTTGTTCACTGTGTCAACAATTGCCTGTATTCATTAGAAGACTATCATTAGGTGTGATTGCCCTAGGCAGTGGGGGAAAATTTCCAATGTTATCTGGTGACAATTATAATATTTAACTCTCAAGATGATTTACTGTGATTTAATTGCACCAGAAAACTATTTTCAACATAAAAATATTTCCAACCCTTTGTTGAACTAAAACAAATAGAGGTGCACAAGCCACCAGCAGTGCGTTATCTGTCACTGGTAAACATGCAGATCTGACTTGTTTCGTATCAGATATGAAGACTCCATTATTAATGTGCTAAGAAATGTAAGAACCAATGCAAATGGTCTTGCCTGAAGCTTAATATTGAAGTTAATGTCAAAAAAATATAATTCATATTTAGAAAACACCAAAAATACCAAAGCCAGCATTCCAATGTTTAGGCTAAAAAGGCAATACTATTATCCTGCAAACTTAACACAACACATGCAGCTACAGTACCATAAGCTGTTGTCTAAGACCAACGCTCTCTTTTATTATAAGAGGCATGAAATGAAGTTGCCTCGGTAGTTATAAAATAGTCTGCATCACTCTCTCTCCCCTTTCCTGTACCTGTTGACAAATACTTGGAAGCTTACTAACTTCCATTCCTGCACAATGGTCATTCAACAAAGGAAATCAGTAGAGCAAACAAGATGCCTACTGACTGACCCTGTTATCTGTGAAAGCGTAATTACAAAACTGAACAAAGTTCCCATTTTTTAAAGTCTGCACTGTGACAACTATATTATTATATATTAGGGTTCATTAAGCTGCATATAAAACAACAGTAAGTAAGGAGAAAAGGGAATTTGAAGAGACATCATTACATTCTCTTTACAAACTAATCCAATCAATCACAGTAATCAGTTAATCAATTGAAGGCAGGCTCTTACACATTAATGCATAATGTAGCTGTGCATTGAATATGCCATGCATTGCTGAATCATTGTCCCATTTACCTAGTCATAATGTGTCATTAAGCACATATATAATTTGATCAGTTTAAAAACACTGGGAATGGAAACGGAACACAAAAATATTGGTTTGGAATACTACACTGTGCACATGAATGAATAGAAAAAGTTGGTTGAGGCTATTGTCAGAGCAAGATTAATTAGCCTAATCCATCTTTATATCCTCTTTCTGCCAGCATTGTGAGCCACACAACCTGTCTGGCAGGTTGAAGATACTTCGAGGTGGCATTAAAAGGCTTTTTTTTCCCCTCTAATGGGAGACAGAATAGTCAAAATGCTCACACTGATACTGCTGCAGCCATTAACTAGAGTGGAACAGAAATTGGTCTGCAGAGGCCAGATTCATTAGTCACCAAGAAATACAGATTGGAGCCTCTAATCTGAGGTACAATTGAATCCTCTGTCACAAAGTGGGAACTTGCTTCATTTGCATAGTGTAAGTCAGTTTTTGATTTGTAATTTCAAGAGGTTTGTTATTCTTATCTGAACAGAGAAGCTCATTTGAGACTCACTGAAAATGATACCGGTCAGAAATTAAGGTCACGCTACTGTTTCTTGTGTATCTATATACCGTGCTGATTATATGCATTCATTAACTTGAAGCATGCCTTATTTATTATGGTACAATCTAACTCTATGTATTTCTTCAGAAGAATCAAAATGATTATCAATATAATAATATTTCTGAGGTGCGCTCTCCTCCCTGCTAAAGAGAGGGGGAAAAAATAAAAGACTATTTTTGTCCCAATGATACACGTG
Organism: Mauremys reevesii; assembly: GCF_016161935.1. Classification (NCBI taxonomy): domain Eukaryota; kingdom Metazoa; phylum Chordata; order Testudines; family Geoemydidae; genus Mauremys; species Mauremys reevesii. The sequence continues at coordinate 82,649,949 of NC_052630.1, forward strand.
TCCTGGGCAACACACCAATTACTACATTTCCCATTAACCTATATCTTAAAAGGTGAACTGCAAATGAATTATGAAAATTCAGTCCATTCCAACAATATCTGCTGTGCTCCCCATTAACCACGCTAAAAGGGACAATTAAAATATTATTATTTGAAATCTGATTCCACCACTCCTACTTCTTTTTTCTTTTTGGATCTCCAAGTAACTATTCTTGCTGTGACCAACCAGCACCCATTTCTATGCAAGGCTCCAGCCTGTGAAGGCTGGTGACTGGAGCAGTCCTATATCAAGGGGGGAATGTCAGATAAGAGGCTTTTCTTTTTATTATGTTGTGCGGTGTTTCAAAGTTTTAAATCCCATAGGGTGTAAGCAAAAATTAATAATATTAAAAAAGAAACTTTGAAAAACCGTACAATATAATTTTAAAAAGCCACTTACGTGATCCACTCTTGGCCAGTTTCTTCCACTAGCAGTACTGAGTGGTGGCAGTGACATAACTGGCACAGCATCACAGTGTGGGAACTGGGCACTGCAGGGATGGAGGCTGCAGAATCTGTAAGTAACTGAAAGTCAGGTAACAATATACTGCATGCCCCTTGTAGCTTAGCTAATGGGGCACTTGGCACACACTGTACTGTAAAGTTACAGGAATAATTTTATTTTTATTTGCAGTCCACCCCCTTAAGTTACTGAATCTGACCTTTGTAAAGACTCTTAACAAAAATCTCTGGAATTTAAGATTGCACCTCAGAAAAAGCGAGAAAGTAGCAATATGACACCATTTCTGTTTTATTGACATTTTTTCTCCACAAACATAACACAGGGAAACAGAGATATTATCATCTCCAAATTACAATGCTCATTATTGTTCTTGTACTTTTTGATTGGGGGCAGGGGGAAGGAGAAGAGTTTTAAGCGCTGATCATTTGCTTATTCTGAGAGTATTATACCTGTGCAAAGCCAACATTTGTACAGTTGATATGGGGCACAAAACACATTTATCAAAGACTGAAATACATAGGATCATGCAGCAAGATGATAAAGCGTGGCAGGTTGCTGAAGCAGGGTGAAAGCAGGGTGACAGCACAGGAGAGATACCTTAAGGTAAGCCCTGCATGTCTTCTCTCGTTTTTGGAGCTTTTTAGTAAGAAAAAAGAAAATCAGAGGTTAGACACATTCTGGAAGCTACAAAAATATCCAAAAATTAGTCTGGTGTGTCAACTCTTCAGTATGCAGAGTCCAGATGTCTGTCTAGTTTTAGCCCAATGTACTTCCATGGGGCCATGCAACATTCTTGAAGAACCCTGCTCCCCAACCATATACCTGGTTATAACCATCCTTTCCTCCAAAAGTGGGAGTTCTGTTCAAACTATGGGTAGACTATGGGCATATGCTTGGTCTCTGGAGGAACTCTGCTCAGCAATATAGATAGGGATTTTGAAAAAACCATCAACCACTCTTGCAAGAGCTAAAATGCCAAGACTGTAGCTGCCAGAGTAGGAGATGTGAGAGGATGGGATGGTCTTTCCAAAACAGACTGGATGAAAAATCCTTAATTTATATTATGCTGACTCAATCACAGTGGGCAAGATGTTTAGCAACCACAACAGGAAAACTGGAATGATAATGTTATTATGATTCATATTCAAGAACATCAAGAGATATTTTTATCTGTGATAATATTTGCCAGTAGTAGTAACATGTTTAATATACCCAATTATCATTAGTGACTAATGCTCGGGTCTTAAATGGACTAAAAAAGGCTCTGAGCCTGCAATGGGTTTCCATGAAGATACGCTACTCCCCAGAGTTCAATAGTGTCCCTTCTTCTCAAAGCAGAGGTGATATATTCAATATTTGAATAAGCATACACACATTTTATATTTGAACCCAGTCATCTACTGAGTTTCATGTCAGCCAATTAATAAAATTTACACTTTATTGTGGATTTGTTTTTTTCTTAAACCTTTATTTGTACAGTAGGAGTAAAGCATGGATTTGGCAGTAATGTTTCTGAAAGGAAAAAAAGGATTATCCTAGCAGATGGAGGTGTGGGAAGCTGTGTACCTTGTTATAACTCCGCCCAGCTGAGTCTTTTTCACTAGGCCTCAGTTCTTGCAGTTGAGCATCAAGAATGTCCACCAACTGTTCCATCAGCCTCACTGATGAACTCACATCACCAGCAAAAACTGGTCCTTTGGTGTGTTTAGCCAGTTCATTGGCAAGACTAGCAGCATTTTCTCCACTTCTGATCTGAAAAGACAATTTATATTATCTCAGCAGGATCCCTTGTTCTGCTTGTGGCTTCCAATTCTGATTCTCTGTATACCTTTGTTGTGGTGAAATAATCATTTGCATGTATGTTGAAATCCACAACTAATTGAACCAATAACTTTATCTTAGAAGATTAAAAGTTCTTAGATCCATAACATACAAAAGCAGCTTTTAACAGCCATCAAAACCAGAAATCAGATTGGTGATTTTGGGCCAGATCTTCTATTTCATCTTCACTTTCATTTTACCACTGTTATCAAACACTAATAAATCTTTTTGTTCATACCAGTGTTTGAGGCATTTGAAAGTCAAGCAGCTGGTAGTGATGGCAAATTATTTAGTTTCATAAACCTCACTAATGCTCACTAGGGAGGGGAAGAACAAAAAGTGATGCTGCACTCTAATCATATTCTGTTTTTAATACACATTTTTAGAATTCTAGTTTCTTCCATCATTTTCAGTTAGCTAAACATCTGCTTATACCATACATATTTTGGCGTGCACTTTATAGTACTTGATTTATTAGGTGAATGTACTTTTTTTCCTATTGAACATCAAAAAGCACGTTTGAATTTAATAGGAATGAAATTAAGCAAGCATGGACTCATTAAAAGAGTTTAATTTAGAAAACAGCTTACCAAAGAACACATGTGAACCTAACTTTCAGTAAATGCTTTGCAGACAAAGTATGCATAATTCTTTCTGCTTTTAAATTGAACAAAGAGTAATAAAGATGGTTTCAACATACAAAGCTGAATAATTTATGTTCAGAGTTAAAACCCTTAATCACCAGTGTGTATCATATTAAAGGGTTCCAACCAACCTTCTGAGCCAGCTGATTTACCCAGTGTGAGGTACAGTTGCTAAGATCAGGGCCCTTAGGGTTCCATGTTCCAGTGGAAACCATGCAGAGATACGAGGCAGTTCCTACAACAGATGTAGAAACAACAGTGAAATTGAAACCATTTTTCTGCATGCATTCGGGAAATCAGCTACAATGCACTCCAAACTCTATATTAAATTTTGAATAGCAGTAGTGGAAACAACTGACAATAACTGACAAAATGTAAGAAAATAATGTAAATTACAAACGGCAATATACAAGTCAGGGTAAAGTATCAGACTTTTACAGCAAACAAACAAAAATCTCTTGATTTTCCCTGGAAATCATCCAGAGAGCAGCTCATAATGGGAAAGGCAGCTGTAAGCAAGCTTCTCTACAGTTCTCAGGCAAAGACCTAAAATTTGCCCTGGATTCTTGAAAAGTGTGTGCGAGGTCAGTCTGTATCTATTATCAAATGCCTTTTATAGATCAAAGCCTAAACAAACACTACATACTCCGAGTAACAAAAATCATGACAGTTTGAGATTCCCCAAAACAAAAAATGCCATGAAAGTTGTCCATTCCTTTTGAAACATTTACTTGAGATCAAGATTTTGTTTAAGGCAATACCTCGAGTTCCTTTGGGACAAGGGCGTTCAACCATCATTCCTCTTTGCGTCTGAGGCCAGCTAATCCCCCTGGCCTCATCAGGTTCACAGAATCTCTCTGGCAAAGGGAAAAAACTTGTCACAGGAGGAATTTTCGTTGTGGAAACTGCTGGTGGTGGCTTGGGCCCTCTGCTTCCTTCCTTTGTGCCTCCAGCTAATGTTGTGCTTATGGGGCCTTTCTGTGAAGTCGTGCTTATGGTTGACACAGTTGTTTTGTATAGCTCTGCTGAAGAAGTTATTGTCACTGCGGTAGTAGGCACTGTAGGGAGAAAATAAGAGTAATAAAAATAACTGTTCTTCAGAATAGTGAAGAAAGGTAAAAAAAGGTTATGTGATTTTACATGATTCTCTTGTGTCTTTTTTTCTTTATTTCAGTATCAATCTTTTGCGCTCTCTACAGTCACCGTTAAGCATATAATTCTGAATGAGTTTCTATTCTTTTTTTAATTCTCTCAGTCTCAAATTAACATGATGGTTCAGTACATTTTGTTTACACCTTCTCTCTGATACAAATTGATAGTTACATTGCTAAAGGCCGAGGGGCACTGGTAATGAATTATCAGTACATGACAAATACACATAAAACAATTAAACACGTTCTAATCACCTTAAAAAAGAGCAGTATGATAGAATAATTTAAAGCAATGTGCTGTAAACAATCAAGCTCGGTGTAAAAACAAAAAATTGTGGGCTGTAAATAACTAGGCCATTTAAAATTTAAAAAACATCAAGTCACCCACTCTACACCTTGCAGGAAAATAATTACTGTAACATCTTCCCACCCAGCATCATTCTTGCTTGATTAGATCTCAACAGAAGAAAAGCCTAGTATGTATGTGTTGTCTTAGCTTTTGATCATCTCAGGTTTTAACTTTTTTTTTTTTTTTTTAAATATAAAGCGGGTATGAAGAAACCAGTAATTCAAGCCCATGGCAAATACATGGCTTAATCTTGTGTGTCAAAACAACACTGGGTTAGGCCAGATAATTTGTGATTTGAGACCCACAACCGATTGATTCTGCTAACCCACATATGGAATGTACTAACAAATAATCCTTGTACTGATGAAGTACAGAACAGATCGGTTTGGAGTCCTATTAGGCTACAGAAGTATAATATTGGTATCTATTGTATCTATGAATATTATGCTCACCACCATAATTTGTTCATCTGATAGCAATAAGGGCCAGCTGAAGAATGCAGCTGCATCATTTGTTATTTCTGCATCTCCACAGGTATGCATGATGCTTTACAGACAAAACAAAGACAAACCCCTGCCCTGAAGTATTTAAAATGAAGGACAGGTATTTACTTCACCTTTGTTAGACATACTGGAAACAAACAGATCTGACATTTTTCAGTTTTTGGGGTTGTCAGGTTTGGGGTTTTTTTTCTGTTACTTCTCATAGGCTTACCCTAATCATACAAGGGGAATTTTCACCTCATGTCCTTGGGCTATGATTTATCAAAAATATACATACTTGAAATTAAATTAAACCGCAAGTGTAAACAAGAAAAGAAGTACCCAAGCTGTCTTTCAGATTTTTTTGAATTTTTAAAAAAATGTTTTAAGAGTCTCAAATGTTGTTTATACATTTCACGTAACACAATTATTTTTTATTAAAATCCTTTTTCACATTATTCATTTATAACAATTCTTCATGGATAAATGTTTTACAGACACTATCAACTGACCATGCTACAGCATAAATTTACATGGCAATTTTTTATTTGTTTTCAGTTTCAAGTTCTTAAAGAGCAAACTAAATTTCTTGTAAAAACAATATATGCAAAGATATTATTTCTGACATTATTCTCCATCTCAATCAGAAACTTCTTAAGTTTGCATCTTATTTCCACTCTAATTTATTTACTGTTTGAGTACTGCCTGTGTAATCCTGCTGAACTTCTTGCCTACCCAGCTGCAGCAAAAACCTATTCAAACCTGTCTATCTTTTTTTTGTACGTATTTGCATGACATCTTGTGAAACCTCCGTAATTTTCTTTTGATTACAATGCAGCCAGGCTTTCAGTGCTTTCTCAATTAACATTTGTCAAAAGCATCACAATCACTTGAAGAAGTGTCAAGTAACTGCTGCTGAATCAGGTGCTGAGGGGTGGAGAGAGGAGAACGGAGCAGGCGAGAACAGATTATAACTATTATCCTATATATCCCATGACACACAGTGCTAATTAGTACATATTTAATCAATGAAATCTGTATTAACAATATTGCAATTAGTACTGTTATTAGACCTTTACTTTTGGTTTTGGGATAAGAATAGTCTAAATATTATAGGAACTAGCTAAATATCAGTAAAAGGACTCATGACAAATATTTGAAATTCAATAGTGAGGTGACTATTTTAAGAACACAATTTCATACTGCAACTCTGAGTGCAGCTGATTTGCTACAGACTATTTTCAATGCTACCCATTAAAATAAATTATACAGCACATCTACTTTGCTTTTAAGGGGATGATCAGCAAATACTTGTAATAAGAAAGACATTTTAAAAATTATTTACAATCCCTAATTAGTAATAACATAAAATCACATAAAATTGATTTTAAAAATCTATCTACAAAATACTTTTCTCAAGACCTGAGTGGAATTGCATATCTGAGAGAGCACACTACAATAATCCAAACGGAGTTGGAAGTGCAGGAAAGGAGAAGCACCTTCAGTGGAAAATGTTAAAAGAACACCACAATTCACTAAATCACTTTTGAAAAACATCAAGCATTTAAAAGGCTGGTCATTTTGTATTTAAGGAACTATGGAAGGATTTAATCTATAATGTAATCTAAGATTTCTATTTAGATGCAAAACTGGAGTTTATTCTTTTTCATTGCAACTTAATTCGAATCATGACTATTAGGTAATATTTTTACAGCACTAGGAAGGAGAGAACATGCAAGCCTGATATGCCATCAAGCAGAACTTTCACAATGAGGAGGTGACAGCTGTCAAGTAACTACTTACACCCCAGGACTGCATCTCAGAGTCAGGTAGAAAATCACCCTCTTGTGCCCAGGAGTGGGGACAGGACTGTAGGGGGTTAAGAAATGTTTAATTTGCCTCCCACATCAAAACTAAAGCAGTTACGAACTCTCATTTTGTTTGGTCTTTAACTTTTAGACGGCGCTACAATACTTGTGGCCGTGGGAGGAGGAAAACTTCCTTTAAAAAAAAATAATTTGTGAGAATGTGTTCAACTGAAACTGGACTGCACAAACAAGTAAAAATACAAACAAAAGGAGGTAAATGTAATTATTGTGTAGATGGTAAATTAGCTTACACTTATATCCTAGACATGCTAGACCAAATTTAAATTAATACTCAAACTATCCAAATAGGGTTGCCAACTTTCTAACTGCACAAACCCGAACACTCTTGCCCTGCCCCTTCCCCTGAGGCTCTGCCCCGGCTAACTCCATCTCCCCACCCTCACTCACTTTCACCGGGCTGGGACAGAGGTTGGGGTGCAGAGGCCTGAGGGTTCAGGGTGGGGTTGTGGGCTCCCGGGTGGGGCCAGAAATGAGGAATTCATAGTGGGGGGGGGCTCCAGGCTGGGGCAGGGAGTTGGGGTGCGGGAGGGGATGAGGGCTCTGGGGTGCAGGAGTGAGCTCTGGGCAAGGGCTGAGGGGTTCGGAATGCAGGAGGGGGCTCTGGTCGGGGGCCGAGGGAGCTCAAGGCTGGGGTATAGGAGGCGGTTGGGGGTGCAGGCTCTGGGAGGGAGTTTGGGTGCAGGAGGGGGCTCAGGGATGCGGGCTCCAGCCGGGCAGCGCTTACCTCGGTCGGCTCCTGGAAGCGACCGGCATGTCCCTCCGGCTTCTAGGCTCAGGGCCACAGTTCCCGGCCAATAGGAGCTGCGGAGTTGGTGCTTGGGGCGGGGGCAGCGCATGGAGACACCTCCCCTCCCCCCACCCCCCGGCCGACCTTGTGCCTAGGAAATGGACATCCCGGCCGCTTCCGGGAGCCGTGCGGAGCCAGGGGGCAGGTAGGGAACCTGCTTTAGCCTTGCTGCGCCGCCAACTGGATTTTTAGCGGCCTATTAAAATCTCCCGGATTGTTTTCAATAGTCACTGGGAGACCGAGGCTGATTCTGGTAGACTCCAGGACAATCCGGGAGGGTTGGGACCCCTCTTCCCAAATGGATTACTCCTTCCACCACTGAAAATGTGGGAACCACTGGGGTGAAATACAGCAACTGTTTAACAGTGTGCTACGTAACAGAATAGCCTAACAATTTAAGACGGGGAGTAAATAATAATTTCCCCACCAATGGAAAGCATAATTTAGATAGTAAAGGCCAGATTACTAAAGGTATTTTGGCACCTAAATATGCTCATAACTTCTTTTCAAAATCCCACTAGGCATCTAAGTGCCTAACTTTCACTGAAATGCCTGACTCCCATTGACTTCAATGGAAGTTGGGGCCTAGGCACGTCTACGAGGTTCCTATCTGCATCTTTAGGTGCCTAAATACCTTTTAAAATCTGGCTTTAAATCCCAATGACTTTCAATGAGATGTAGCTGCCTACGTGCCTAAATCAATTCTGAAAATAAGACTTAGGGCTTGTTACAACTTAAAACGCTGCCCCACTGCAGCTGCACCGCAGTAACACTTCAGTGAAGCTACTACCTATGCTGACAGGACAGCTTCCCCCAATTGGCATAGCTATTGTACCTCCCCGAGAGGCGATAGCAAGGTCTACAGGCGAATTCTCCTATTGACATAGCGCTGTTTATACCATGGGTTAGGCTGGCTTAACTGCATCTCTCAGAGGTCTGGATTTTTCATACCCTTGAGCAACATAGTTATACCGATTTTATTTCCCGAGCTTAGACCAGGCCTGAGGCTTCTAAGTCACTTAAGCACTTTTGAAAATTTTATCCTATCAAAATAACAACAGTCACATTGCCATTTGGCTAGGTCACTGAGTTAACACTTCCTATTCTCACAAACAGTGCCGTGGGATTTGAAATACCCCACAAGTAGCAAGGACCTTTGTTTTACGTTTTTTCTGAAAGATGGCCCCCCTAGCACAGACTTGGGGTATTGTTTCATTACTGACTCCGGGAAATCACCAACACTTCCTGCACCACCTAGGTATTAAGAAGCTGCGCAGTCAGCTATTAACCCAGCCAATCCTGCTTAGTTGAGAGCACAAAGTTAGCATAACCATGTTCTTAACTGATATCTGCACATGATATGCTTGCATCCGACGAAGTGGGCATTCACCCACGAAAGCTCATGCTGCAAAACGTCTGTTAGTCTATAAGGTGCCACAGGATTCTTTGCTGCTTTTTTTTTTTTTTTTTTTTTGCGGATACAGACTAACACGGCTGCTACTCTGAAACATGATAATAAAGGTTTCAATAAACTGGCAAAATTGCTACAGTTGAAAACTGGGTTAATTGGCTACCATTATCTCATCTCTTTCACCATGACCACTCCTCAGTCAATCATCAGCATGAGATAATGGCAGAGATCTGATTTTCTTTAGCTGTTTGCTGCATGACTCCTTGGAAGATTCTTGGGGTGATAAAGATTTATTTGCACCAACTTCCTATTATTTTAAGGCCTGGGTAATGGCACTATAAGGGCTTGTGCTCTACACACACCCACAGCTGCTATATTTTCCTGCAGTGATTTGATAAAATGTAATGATAGTTAACATGCTGCAAATAAGGAGAATGAACTCCAGTTTGAACTGTTTTGCACGGTTAGCGCAAATTGGAATGAACATAGATTAAATCTTCCCCTAATTCACTGAGAAAAGAATCTGCCTTCTCTTTGATGCCAAAGAAGCATTACAGTGTAACAACATATCCATTTTTGAAAATACCCCCTGCCCCTCCTAATTCTTTCAACTTAGAAAGTATTTTATTCCTGAATTTCTACTGCCTTCTTGCATTCTTTGGGTGTCTGTGATATGTGTAGTAGAAAAACTGCAGTATCCTCACCCACAGGGCTTGCTAGACAGTAAAGAAGAGTCTGGTATGGTTCACACACTTGTTTTGAGTTGCATCTGTTTGTTATTTTAAGTCAAAATATATTTTATTTATTTACTGATTTAGGAATACAACTTTTAAAAAACTTCTTTTTTCACTTAACCCAAGAAACCACATTCCTGCACAGTTGTTATGTGGTGTCCATCATAAGAAGTATCAAAGTGCTGTGGTACCATAGAGAATACTTTACAGAACTATGTACAGTAATTCCCATAAGTGCAGAGAGGGGGAAAATAGCATACAAAGGATGAAGTCAACGGAAGGGACTGTGAAGGAGAGAAAAGGCTGATGTGATATGGGGTCTGTTTCTTGGTGCAAGAGAGTACTTTGGTCACAACATTCTGAATTCCCTGAAGAATTGAGGAAAATTGTAAAATAGACAATTGCAATAGGAGAGATTGTGATTAAAGCATGGATAAGGGTTTCAGCAAAGGCAGGGTCAAAGTAAGGTCAAATACTGGCAATATTCTAGAGACTGCAATAGGCAGAATTAAACATAAGGAAGACATCTGAAGAAGGAAAACACAGGTCTGAGGTCAAGAACGAGTCCAAGATTTTCGGCCTTTGGAGTAATGCGAATGTCTGACTTCAGGAGTGTGAGTCAGATACGACAAAGAAGTCTTTTTACCCAGGAGGACTTCAGTCTTTAAAACACTCGGCATTTGGAAGTTATGGTGTAGCCAAGCATTGACAGAGTCAAGACAGCAGATAGACAGGTGACAGAGGGATCAGAGAGAGTCATTACTGCTCCCATTCCAAAGAGAAGTGACACAGATTGCTAAATTTTCATAATGGCCCCAAATTAACCATTCCAACAGAAGAAGACAAAGCCAGGACATCTGCTTTTGCAGCACTAACTCTATGACATCATTAAATGCCTGATACTAGGGTATTTTAGGACAAGGCAGCAAAACACCAAGGTGCTATGGTTAAAAGATGTAGAAACAACACCCAACTTTATGAATAGACAGTTAAGAAAATAAGAATGGCCATACTGAGTCAGACAAATAGTCCATCTAGCCCAGTATCCTGTCTTCTGACAGTGGCCAGTGCCAGATCCTTCAGAGGGAATGAACAGAACAGGGCAATTATCATGTGATCCATCCCAACATCCAGTCCCAGCTTCTGGCAGACCGAGGTTTAGGGGCACCCAGAACATGGGGTTGCACCCCTGACTATCTTGGCTAATAACCATTGGTAGACCTATCCTCCCTGAACTTACCTAATTCTTTTTTTTAACCCATTAATACTTTTGGCCATCACAACACCCTCTGGAAATGAGTTCCACATATAAAGTGTGCATTGACAGTTGTTATAAATGATCTTGTGCAACTACCAAAAAACCCAACCAACCCTCTAGTCAACCCAATGATCTCAAAATTTGATCTCCAGTCTCCAGCCTACCAATAAGTGTCTTACACATGCTGTCACCAAAATCACATTGTACTGTACTAAGAAAACTGATGGCCAATTTACACAGATTAAATGAATATTATGCTGACACTAAAGTCATCTGAGTATTTTATACAAACAAAATGTTGGCTTTAAGGGTTGTCTTCCTAATCCCTCTATCACTTTATTTTTGTGTATTTAAAGAGCATTCATATTAGGCAGCTTCTGTCCCTCTTCAATGTGCTGTTTCTTTAACTATGAGGAGCTGGCTTAGGGTATGTTTACACTAAAGCTCAGAGCATGCTTCCCAGCACGGATAGACAGACTCGTGCTAGCTCTTCTGGAGCTAGCTAAAAATACGCATTGTTGTCAGGGGTAGTCTGACCAGCAGCTCGGGGGAGCTGAGTACAAAACTGCTCTGACTCCCTGGATACACACTCAGGTGGCTAGACTGAGCCGGCTACACTGCTATTTTTAGCACAAATCCATCTACCTAATTTGGGAAGAATGATCTCAGCTGCAGTGTAGACATACCTTTAGGTTGAAGGAGACTTGAGGTAAAAATTATTTTTAGTTCTTATGTGTATATATGTATGAGTTATATATTAGATTATGTAAAAGCAGCAAAGAGTCTTGTGGCACCTTATAGACTAACAGACGTTTTGGAGCATGAGCTTTCGTGGGTGAATACCCACTTCGTCGGATGCATGTAGTGGAAATCTCCAGGGGCAGGTATATATAAGCAAGCAAGAAGCAGGCTAGAGATTATAGATTATATATATTAGGGCTGTCGATTAATCACAGTTAACTCACGTGATTAACTCAAAAAATAATCGCAGTTTTAATCACACTGTTAAACAATAGAATGCCAATTAAAATGTATTAAATATTTTTGATGTTTTTCTACATTTTCAAATATATCAATTTCAGTTACAACACAGAATACAAAGTGTACCCTGATCACTTTGTATTATTTTTTATTACAAATATTTCACTGTAAAAATGATAAACAAAAGAAATAGTATTTTTCAATTCACCTCATACAAGTACTGTATTACAATCTCTTTATCATGCAAGTGCAACTTACAAATGTAGATTTTTTTGTTACATAACTGCACTCAAACACATAATGTGAAACTTTAGAGCCTACAAGTCTACTCAGTCCTACTTCTTGTTTAGCCAATCGCTAAGAGAAACAAGTACACAGATTTATTTGTGAGTCTGTAGTAAAATAAAATTAAAAATCAATATACACTCATTGTCTTCCACTGAGCTTAGAACTGCAACAGGATAATTACACAGAGACTCTCAAACCACCACCAAAATTTTCTAAAGATACCTTCATGGACGAACTGTGAAAACTCTGTGGCTAACACTGTGTTCTATATAAGGAAGGGAAGAGTAGTATTAGCAAAGAGTTTAAAAAGCTTTTTACTCCCTTTCAAGCTCTTGCTTCACTCACCTTCTGTTTGACTAGATCTCCTACAGTGAAACGAACACTAGGGCAGTTGCCACAGTCCCATAAAATACTTAGAACCAGGATCTGTTTTCCAATTCACCCCATCATCGTTAAACGTTCTGCAGCATCCAGTTACAACATATTACAACATTCCAAAAACAAGCTAAGGCTTAGTCTACAATTCTACATACAGTTTTTGTACCAATCAGTTAGGGGGTGGGATTTTTTTTTAATCAAAATAGCTATACCTGTACAACCGTCAGTGTGGACGCAGTAATAGCAGTATGAAGGTACCTTATACCAGCATAGCTTGTTCTCCTTCCCATACTAAGAATAGCTATACTGGTAAAAAGCACCTTTATACCAATATAACTGTGTTCGCACTAGTGGGGATGGTACCACTTTGACTATACTGGTATAACTGAAGTGTTACAACTTTTGTGCATATTAGACAAGACCTTACTGTAAGATTTTCTGAAGTGTAAAAAAAAGTTACTAAATGTATACATTAATGACATGAGAAGTGAAATATTTGCCTTCAATGATAAAAAAGCTTGTCAAAATTCTTCCCCCTCCCTGTATCCCCGTTGCCAAAATGTTCCACACAGAGTAGTTCTTCATGAATTTACTCTATCTCTAGGTATTAACTTGTGGTTCATACTTGTTGGAAGTCATTTCTTATGAGATCTGTGTCCCAAAAGGCCTCTTTTTGAGGAGGGAGGGAAGGTGCTCATTTCAGATTGACTGCAATTGTTACAGATTTACCTGGAAGACTAATGTGTAATTCTACAATGTCATAATCTGCTAGAAAGATGTAGAATAATCTTATCTAAGCAGATACTGGAAACAGTGCAAGCAGGATGGAAAAACTTTAGAACATTTATACCTGGAATTGCACATTAACCCCATCAGTCCCCCCAAGACCTCCTAGCACACATCTCTTTCAACTGCTGGTGCCAAGAAGTTAAAAGGTCTGCAGGTATATTATAATCAATTTTAAAGTCGGGAAGCAAAGCACAAGCTAACAGGTTTCTGGCTCCAAATGAATTAAATAATCTTATTTCAACAGATCTCTTCTAATAAAGGTGACACAAATACAAGCATTTATTCCTAATAAAATAACTCTCCTGTGATTTAGAGCTACAAAGTAGGCACTTCAATGTGTGTCATACCAACATAAAGTAACACTGCCATGTACCTAAGAAAGCCTTGTCCTTCTGCCAAAATCAAGGTCTATACACAAAAATGTCTGAATATATGTTATAGTAACGATGATACAAGTGGATTGCAGAAGTAAAAGCAAATGTTTACCTTGGGCTGGGTCAGGTGGGCCAAACTCTAGAGAATATCGGAGAATGAAGTTGTTGTTCCACACATACAGGTGGTTATCTCTTGGGTTGTAATCCACTGCTGCAATGTACTGGTACTGGTTGGGGAAGGGAACTTCTACGTATTCTCCTCTGCTTAACCTGGTGTTGTAAATGTAATCAATTGCATTCTTGCCAGTTTCACTTTCGTTGTCTTGATACACTGATCGGACTACATAGAGGACTCCACATATCATAAAAGCATTGGATGCTGCCCGTTTGTCATATGTGGTTTCCCATGTTGCTTCAAAGCGAAGAGTATATGGATTCAATTGGCTAATAACGATCATTCCATTGTTTTGTTCCGTCGCATAAATTACCCATAAACCATTTTCGTCAACTGCTAAATCAATATCAGTCTTTCCTCCCCATCTGTATGGAGAAGTGTCATGGTAGTTAGCATAGTTGATAATGGCCTCTCCACTTTTAATTCTAGTCCTCAAGTCAAACTTTACAATGTTCCTGGTTCTTTCTTTGTTAAAAAATACAGCACCATCATACACCACAAATCCAGTGCCATCCACTCGATTTGGAAGTTTGTAAGTTGTCTGTTGGCGTCCATTTTGGAAGTCCTCTAAAGAAGCATATTCTATCAAAGTATCAGTGCGATATGGAGTCCATGGCATGAAGTATATTTTATCTGCAGCCTGGAGAGGATCTTTGCACCAAGCACCTGCCTTTTGTTCAGCTTCATATAAAGACGGTGAGTCCACAATTGCTTTCAACGTCCCCGGGCAAACAAAAACTAACAGTCACAGAGAGAAGTAAGACAAGAATTATGTCAAATTAAAACATTCATGCAACCAAACAGACTAGATAAGTCATAATGATTGTGTCAGGAAGAAAAGATTCATTTAATTGTATAATAATTGCAATTATCACTCTTTATCATCCACTTTTCTTAATGTTACCATGTTCTTATTGTACCAGTATGTAAAGTGGATGGGAACTATTTTCACTAGTACAGACCAAGGCTCAATAGCACACATCTAAAAATGTAGAGCTACTCTTGCATTTTCATCTTAGACTTTAGTGAATACTGCATTTAGGCTCCAGAGCTTTTAACTGGTGTGTAGTAGTGCGGTAGGTCATTTCAGTTAAAAAAAAAACTACATCAAATTGTTTAGAACTTTTAGAAGTGGTGAGGCTGAAAAAGGAGGTGCCTCGCTTAAAAATAAAGAAACAAAACAAATCATCAGGTATATAGAGAAAGCAATTAGGAGCAGAGAAAACAAAACACAACCAGAGCAATGAATGAAACAGACCAGGAAACCCTGTAACCAAGGCATGCTATGGAGAGGGTTCTGGAAGCCAGGCAAGATGACATTTTATTAACAGGAAAGTACCCAAGGATGAGAGAAAGAGAGGGAAAGAGAGAAAGTAAGGGAATCTCCCCTCCAGCCCCGAGTTTTTCAGACACTATATCCCACCACCTACTTTAAGCAACCAAGTCTCTTTACTGCAAACAGTCGACTTCTTTATGAGGTGTACTTATAAGATCCTGCTGATTATCATAATATCAGAGTGTTGTGGGTAGGGGAAGGGAGGAGGTTAACATCCATAAGGCACATAACAAGGAGCTGGGGTTTGGACTGTATACGTTATTTACCTTTTTGCTCCACTTCTATTTTAAGCATCGGAAGAAAAATAAAAAAGTGCAAGGAAAAAAGAAAGAAGATTAACATAAATTGACTATTAATCTAAGATTAAATTAGTAACAGACGCTAAATATAGGGAGAATAAGAACTGCACTATATTGGATAAAGAGAAACAGACAACAGGAAAACCTAGCAGGAGAAAGATTCTAAAGTTACATAAGTGAACATGGATCAATCATTTTAGTAGATTAAGGAGGCAACACCGATATGTTGGCATGTAGTTTCACTTAGTGAACCTGAATAAATAATGAATGACTTCACTAATGCATGACATACATACCCTTCCCAAATGCAATGTATATTCCTACCACGTTGTTTTTTTAAAATGAAATATTAATATATATTATACACAAGTAGGGGTGTGTGGGCGTGTGTCTGAGTGAATGTGTGGGCACGTGCTTATAATCCCCAGGTCAGTGTTCTGTTTTTCTTTCTTGTAAGTGAAGCGGCTCATTGCCTTTAGTTTTCCTTGGGGTTCCCCCACCCAGAATGTTAATCTTGAGAATACTGTAACTTCTCAGTCTAGAACTGCAAAATCAGAGTAAAAGGAACAAGTGAAAATATCTAGAAGGAAGAAGCAAAAGCACAGTAAGCAAGAAGAAAAGAGAAGAAAAAAATTAACATTTAGCTCATTCAGGCATTCTCCAGCATCATCGACTAAGCCCGAAACAGCAAGCTAGTATGTAAAGACAATCATACCAAGCATTGAAAATAAATACCATCTCCACCACCACACACACCATTAAAGGAAAGTGCTTCATAAAACAAACCTGATTAGCAGAGTTGTTACATTACTGAAGCAATTCCTTCCCAAAGAAGTTTAAAGGAATAGATTATGTAATTACATGAAGGGTGTTACAACCAAAGTGCAGCCAGTAAATAGCCTCCCAATAATTACTAGCCATAAAAACCAGTTCACACTGTCAGTGGGACTTTTGAAGTATGTTCCTTCAGTTTCAATAAATGACCTGGACAATGCCAGTTGTACCACTCCTTTGTAACAGTATCTGTTGATACCAAAGAAGCATATGAAAACTACCTGTACAGCTATTACACCTTCAGTATTATGGTATTATCTAGGAAACATCTTTCTTTCTTCCACAAAAGGTTGTGGATTTTTGGTTTCATTTAACAACATTACCTGTGGTATTATGTGAGAACAGCACTGACTAAACCCATCTAATATTTCTTCAGGGGACAATTTAGAAACTTTTTTTTGGTTAATGTTTTTGAAATGAATGGTATTTTTCCTAGCCTTGTTCATTTATACATCTTCAGATAACATACATATTTTCCTGCTATTTGTAGTTATGGACTTATCAAAGTAAACAGAACAGAATTTCTAGGTTGCCACAATTCTGATAGTGACTTTCAGATGATTCCATTTGTGAACTATGATGCATGAAGCTTATTCCTCAGCAAAGAGCAATATTGTACCTGCTTAGAATCAGTAATAGTAGGGCAATTGTGAAAAGACATGGATAACAAAAATCATTAATGGCATGTCTGCTCTGAGTACATTTGTGTACAGCTGTACGCTTTTCAGGGACAGATGGGCTTACTAAAGTAAACAAATGCTTCAAAGTCCAATCAATAGAGAGAGAATAAAACACTTTTTAAATGTTTTTCCATTGAATTCCTGAGTCCAAATAAGTCTTAAAATAAAATTTCATGCATAGATGTAGAAAGTAGTGCTTCTGATGTGCTTACTAATCCTACAAGGGCTGACTTCTGTTATTCAATCAAAGTATCAACATATATTGTGCAGCATAATTGAGAGAAATGTCAAGTAGGGCACTCTCAATTTCGCTGTAATTCAATCAATAACACTCTAATTTTAGGACAAAGCAATGCATATCAAATTTGTTTAGAACTCCATTTTTAATGGAGATTCACCTGGGCATCCCAAAAGATCGTTTTTATTGAAGAGGATCAGAAAAATATCAGCAATAGATATAAATTTTGAGAGGCAAACGAAAGAAGTTTCTCATAAAGGATTTTGTTATGAGGACCAAGAACACAGAATCCAGGGAGCTCTAGCCATATGCATGGTCAGCAAGGTAGCTATGTATTTATGAAGGCCAGCGAGACATGAAAAATGCTATACACTATACAAGGGTGAGACATTAAATTCATGTGTGAGAGAGAGCTATAACTTTTACCACAAAATCTCACACTATCAACCATGTTTACACTCTCATGGACAGAATGGAAGTAACCATGAGATTTCATAGCTTTTTTAAAAAACAAAATCTTGTGATAATTAAAGATTTGGGGTGTGAAGGGATAGGGAAAAGAGACCAGTTCAGAACAAGAATAAAAAAAATAGGAACAGGAACAAGAACTTTTTTTGGTTTTACAGTTGAAATGTAGGGATCAGTAACCTCTTCCCACACCAGGGGCGGCTCCAGGCACCAGCGCAGCAAGCGCGTGCCTGGGGTGGCAAGCCGCGGGGGGCAGCCTGCCGGTTGCTGTGAGGGTGGCAAGCAGGTGGCTTTCAGTGGTGTGCCTGCAGGAGGTCCGCCTGTCCCGCAGCTTCGGCGGCAATTCGGCGGTGGGGATGCCGATTGCGCGGCACCGGCGGACCTCCTGCAGGGACGCCGCCGAATCCGTATGACCAACGGACCACCCGCAGGTGTGCCGCAAAATCCGTGTGACCAGCGGACCTCCTGCAGGCGCGCCGCCAAATCCGTGTGACCAGCGGACCTCCTGCAGGCATGCCGCCTGCCTGCCATGCTTGGGACAGCAAAAAACATAGAGCCACCCCTGTCCCTCACCTAGACCTCCAAAAGGCTTAGACGACCTTTCTGAAATCCTTCCTAGGGGCTCTAACATGAGTCAAACTCTTATGGTGGGCCAACTGCAATTTGCAAACCTTGGCATTTCAGGCATTCTACATGCCAGCACTGTGTTTTTAAGTGCCACAAAGGGCCCAGAGCACTGAAGATTCATATAGAGCAGTCACACACAGCCCAGTAGGGAGAGAACACTAGAACTGATAAATGCATTTTTGTTGGGCATCAAAGAGAAGTAGTTTTGGAAATATAGGGATAGATGTTGGGAAGTAGTAAGAGGGAAGAGAAAAAAATGGGAAGGGATAGTGAGACGTCACAAGATTAGGTTAAGCACTAGAATGGTAAAGCTTATCTGGACTGATTCGTCAAACCTTCTGGGGGTTGCCAATAGGATAATTCCTGAGACAACGTTGTAACTACTCCTGGTGTTACCACTGTGCAAGCTGAAGTTACAACTTTCTAATATTCACTTTGAAAAAAATATATATATCTATATCCGAGTCCACAGTTACACTAACACAGAATAATTGACGGGGGGCGTCAATGGAATTAAACAAAGCAAACATTTTAAGGAACAGAATGGCTACAAGTTAGAGATCAGCGTACGGCTGCATTGTGGCACTATACTTCTGATAACTGAAAAAGAAAAAGTCTCTGTAGATAGGAATACCCAATCAGTAGAATATATCCACACATGTCTCCCTAAAACAGCATAGAAAATTGTTTTAAAGTTTGATAATATTTGCATAATACTTTTCTCTATAGATTGGCCTACTGGAACTGGCTCCACGGAAAAAATAACCTCTTGGCTTTTGATTGACCTCATGCTTTGGAATAAGACGCAATGCCCTTTTTCTAGGAATTTGGGAACAGAAATTGTGCTAAAGTAAAAGTGACTTTAATTAAATAAAATAATATTGGTTAGATTGGGACAAAACATAACTCCTCAAAAGTGGGACAAGAAGAAAGGTTACAACGGGTCACCAATATTGCACACGGGAGGAACAGTGCCAAGGAGTAGTGTACAAAATAGGCGTCCAACCTACAAAGGGTATAGAAAAAAATCATAAAGCATCCATTTCACAATGACACAGAAATACACAGCAGGGATGAAAACAAAAGGTGATTTGTGTTTGGCCTTTAATGGATGCTGAATAAAGCTAATGTAGTGAAGCAATATAGAGCACTGTTTTGATTTAAGAAGTTTGCATTTCAAAATAATGTGCAAAAACCAATATGGACAGTTTTGACATGGCTTTACTTGTGCCAGAACTCATTCCCTTGTGTTTCCGATGTGTATCTTCTGCTACTTGAGAGTTTTTTGTATCTGAGATAAGCTTTGTTTCCTGTCCAAATGAAAGTTTGGTTTGAGATCAAGAACATTAACCTTAACAACTGGAACAATTTATGGATCAATCACTGTATTGCTAAACTTCACACTGTAAGCATGGCCATTTCTCTGCTGGATTAAAGGAAGAAGGAGAAGTCACTCCAAAGAGTGACCTTAAGAGGAAATGAAAACAGTTGAAAGTGTTGAATAAGCAGAACTTTTAAAAACTCAAATACTCTTCAGTTTAAAAAAACAATTTTCATTATAATTTTAAATACTACTGAATTCTGGCTTTAGAAAGAACATTGTGCAAAACTGCTGTAGTGCCACGGACTACTGATTTTTCATTCTGAGTATTAAATTTTAAAATATTCTTTTTGAAAGATTATTTCCAGTCATAAAACAAATTGTTTTATTTATGTTAAAGATGAATGTCTATTCCTTTTTCCTATGTGATACTAAGAGATATTTTATCAATTTAATGATAAATTATTAATTTTGAATTCATGTGCAGTTGTGAATGTGCTCCTGAACCTGAAAGCACAAAGCTTTCTTTCAAAATTTAATAATAACCGAGACACTTGCCTCCGATACCTCTGTAGTGGGTTCTGTCATGCACCCAAAGTAACCACACAGCAGGTAGCCTTTCAAGTTGATAATGATTAAAATTGAAGTCAATTCCTTCTTTAGAAAACTGTGAGCCAAACCAATTTGTCAGCAACTGGTACTGGGCAAAAGAACAAATTTCTATCTAGCCTACTGAATAGCTAATTCAAGTTTGTTTCTTGAAAAACAGTAGCCTTAAAAGCCAAACACTTAAGAACACAGACAGACACTTGGCCAGCATCACACTATGGCTTCCTTCCACGCTTCGTGAAGCTAATTGGAGGCCCTAGTCTGTAAGTGCTCTGCATGCATAATGGTTCTGTAGGCCATAGACATATGCTTCTTTTGCATATAGTAGTGCTCCAGCATTAAGCGTGAAGGCTGGAGGAAGTGAACAAGAACAAAAAAAGTTTATACTTACTGTAAGGAACACATTCATACTGAACTTCAAGATATTTGTACGTTCCAGGACAAGGATCAGGAAACACATCTGACCCAGTAACTACTATACACTGTGTTCGGTTGTTGCACCTGTAAGTGGAATAAGAAGTAAGCTAATTAATTTAAAATGAGATTTTAGTTTGCAATTTTATACCAAAATAGTGTAATACAGAGCAGACTCCTTTCATACTTGGGCAATCCAATCAATAAGGAAACAGAAATAATTAATATTAGATCAGTTAACATCCATAAATAAAGTGTTAAGATAATATTTCAGTTCAAGCTTCATACCCTTAGATCTGGGAGTCAATGTTACTCCAAATATTAAAACTCCTCCCCTTTGACTGAGGTAACTATCCCATTGGCTCCATACCGATACTCAATAAAACATGTAATAAATCAATATGGAGTATTGTTTTGATGTGAGATGCTTGCATATTAAAATAACGTGAAGTAATCAATATGAATAGTTTTGACATGACTTTGCTTATGCCAGAACCAATTCCCTTGATCTTTAGACATGTACATGCTGCTGAATGTTTGTTTTCTGTACCAAAAGAGAGCTCTGATTTTGGTTTGAGGGGTTACTACAGATCAAGAACATGAACTTTCACACTCACGAAAATTAAGGAACAATCAATGTATTATTAAAATTCCCATTGCAAACATGGCTATTTCTCTGTTGGATTATAGGAAGTAGGAGAAGTCACTGCAAAGAATGACCTGATGAGGATATTTTGAAATAACAGTTAAAACTGCTGAACCATCAGAGAGTTGTTTAAACTGAAATACCCGCCAAGGGGGAAAAAAAGCTCTTTATTAAAACAGTTAAGGGATCACTTTAGAAACCTACTGATTGTGCCATTAGATAGAACGTTGCACAAAAGCTTCCATGGTAGACAGGAACAACTGCTATTTACGTTATTTTGTACAAAAAATAGTAATGGTTAAAACTGGCAACTGTTTTAGACTGTTGTTCAGTTTTAAAAATATAGAAGAGATATTAGGTTGGCATTTGAAACGCAACATCATCAGATAGCTTCACCAGAGCTATGCAAAACTTAAGAAATAAAGAAAAATATCTTAAGTGTCCTATGAAAAGAAACAGGAAAGTAAAAGGTCAGACAGTTTAGTGACTAAAAAGAAAAGAGCTTGGCTCATCTTCTCATGGGTGAGTTTTGTTTGTTAGCAAACTGAATAAAGAATATAAGAAAGGCCATACTGGCTCAGACCAAAGGTCCATCCAGCCCAGTATCCTGTCTGCTGACAGTGGCCAATGCCAGGTGCCCCAGACGGAGTGAACTTAACAAGTAATGATCAAGTGATCTCTTTCCTGCCATCCATCTCCACCCTCTGACAGAGGCTAGGGACACCATTCCTTACCCATCCTGGCTAATAGTTATTAATGGACTTAGCCTCCATGAATTTATCTAGTTCTCTTTTAAACCCTGTTATAGTCCTAGCCTTCACAACCTCCTCAGGCAAGGAGTGCCACAGGTTGACTGTGCACTGTGTGAAGAAGAACTTCCTTTTATTTGTTTTAAACCTGCTATCCATTAATTTCATTTGGTGGCCCCTAGTTCTTATATTATGGGAACAAGTAAATAACTTTTCCTTATTCACTTTCTCCACACCACTCATGTTTTATATACCTCTATCATATCCCCCCTTAGTCTCCTCTTTTCCAAGCTGAAAAGTCCTAGCCTCTTTAATCTCTCCTCATATGGGACCTGTTCCAAACCCCTAATCATTTTAGTTGCCCTTCTGTGTCAGTATATCTTTTTTGAGATGAGGAGATCACATCTGTATGCAGTATTCAAGATGTGGGCGTACCATGGATTTATATAAGGGCAATAAGATATTCTCTGTCTTATTCTCTATCCCTTTTTTAATAGTTCCTAACATCCTGTTCGCTTTTTTGACCGCCGCTGCACACTGCATGGACATCTTCAGAGAACTATCCACGATGACTCCAAGATCTCTTTCCTGATTAGTTGTAGCTAAATTAGCCCCCATCGTATTGTATGTATAGTTGGGGTTATTTTTTCCAATGTGCATTACTTTACATTTATCCACGTTAAATTTCATTTGCCATTTTGTTGCCAGAAAGCCAGAACTTAAAACAATAGTCTAGCCTTTGACTCCAGCTGTGTATCGACTTCTCTTTTACTATGAGTTCCCACACTCCTGAATACCAGGTCCCAAATTAAGGTAATCCATCTTGTGTCAATGCTTTTCCACAGCTATCCACTACAAACAGGTGTGAGATCATTCTGTTCTTTAATTCATAATATCTCTAAATTGGTAAAGCAAGTATAACTTAAGAAATCACGGGAACTTACTTTTCTTATTTGAGGACTATGCCATCAAATAGTAGTGCAGAAGTGTGTGTGTCACAGTGAGCAATCTTTTTTCCTTGCCAAGTAAACCCACAAGCCAGGATTCTACTGACTTCACTAGTGTGGCTTTTGAAGTAGTAGACAAGTACATTTTCCTCTGAATACCAGGAAGCTGGTGGTTGTGCACAGGATTGGGGGATGGCCAGGCTTTCTTGCATGTTCTGTTGAACCATGAGAACACCTCACGGAGCTATGTGGAGACCCCTTGTTGCTTTTGTGCTGCCCTCCCTTTCCTCCCCCCCACACCTGCCATGCTACTGAAGGCTGCCTGCCCATCCAACATGCATCCTGATTTTTGAGTGAAAACCACACAGTACTACCTACAGCTGCTCAAAGGGGCAATGCAATGCACTATCTTTCACAAACTACAACGTACATTGTGTGGAGACATGTTACAAAGTGTGGCTTATCCCAACTCATACCCAATCCCTGTTGGTCACTGAGCCACACAGAGCTGAGGCTCTGTATAGAGAGCTACCGAGAGGAAATATACTGTTATGAATCAGTGCTGGAGAACATACAGTGTAGGTGTCTTCGGCCCTCCATGCACTCTCCAAATTAGGGCCTTCCTGTTCTCTTATGCATTGTGTGAGGGACTGGGGAAGTAGAAAAAGGAATACCAAACGTACATAGTCACCACTCTAATTACTACTTCATCATTTTGAGATGCCATGAGAATCGAGTGTGTGATACACCGCCAAATTCTATTACACTATTGGAAGCCGTGCAACCAAATCTCTCTGTCTTGCTCTCTTCTCCGTCACCTGCCATCCTGTTGAGACAGAGAAACCCTATTCTGAAAGCTGCTAGCTCACGGGGATTTCCAACCTCAAATAAATATGGAAATAAAGGTACTGCCAATTGGTAAAAATGTATCAGACACCATTAGAGAACGAGTGTCATTAATAATTAACTTGAAGTACATTCGTTGTAAATGATGTCGTCTTTTCTAACCAGCATATTGTTAGCTTGGTCCATCTATCCAAATCTATTTTAAAATTGTTCTAGCTATAGGCAAGTCATTAAATTTGTATAATTTCCTGGAATGTGGGAGTACTTGAGTGTTCTGGGTCCATCTACATTTATAGTTCCCTTACATATTTTTCAGACGCTAATTTGTGAATTCTCTGATTTTTTACATATCCCAAAATCTTAATTTTTAAAAACACATTAGGACTTTATATTGGAAGATCCCTTAAAAATTAACAGGCCTAGACTGTCTGAGTCTTGGTCTACACTAACAACTTACATGAATTTTCCACACCCCTGGATGACAGTTATACAGACCCAACCCCCAGTGCTATGTTGACAGGAGGGATTCTCCCTTCAACACAGCTACGACCTCTTGAGGAGGTGAAGTACCTACACTGATGGGAGAAGTTCTCACGTCAGCTCAGGTAGCATCATCACTCAGTGCTGTCACTGCAGCACTATAAGTGTAGACAAGTCCTCAGCGTAGCATCATCTGAGCACAGAGACTAATTTCTGCTAAACACCACTTTTATACGCAGTTCTCGCTTTTTTATCTTTGTTAAATACACCACAATGAGAACAAAGAGGGGAGATACTATGCATCCTTAAGACTCTTAAGAGTCTGATTCCTAGGCTGCATGACTCATCTGCACCTTCCACTGATTTCCTAGGGATCTGGAGTTCACTGTTATTTTATTATTTCATTTTATTAACTTGTACAAGAATAAGTAAGATGTTATATCAGGAATTAAGGATGGCGCTCTTTAATTATTTTCTAGTTTTCTGAGAAAAGCATTTAAAAGAAAAACACTTTTAAAAGGCCCTGAATCTCACTCCTTTCTGAACATTTCAGGTTTTTTCCAGTGAACAGGAATAACACCCTTTAAAAATTTCAACATAAAAATGTATATAAAATATTAATAATTACCAAGAAAAATTAATGTTAGCCTCCAGAGACTGTCACGCTAAATAATTAAGGATTAACAGTAACATTTAAGGCACCCACACTATTTACAAAGACTTATGATACAATGAATTTGTCACTTAAAAGCAAATAAATCTGATTTGTGCAAGACTTTATATCAACGCAGTGATAACTGATTTGTAAAGACTAGTATATGAATTAAATTAGAAAAGCTAGTTAAGCAGAGATTAACTGCAGTGCTGAAGGAATGACTACCTAGCCCGTTATGTTAACAAAAGCAAGAATTTTCCAGGGGAAATGTAAGTAGTACGCTAGCCTGCTGAAATATAATGTTAAGGTGTAATTGTGTACTCTGCCACTGCCTTTTCTCTATCATTTTAGTATGAATGAAAAGGTTAAATTTTCATAATGCAGAGATGTCACTTACAGTAATCTGAAATCAAACACAGAGTTAAATTAACAGTTACAGAACAATGTTGAACTCTATTCACCTCAGGAGGATGATTGTACAAATGTAGGAATGGCCCCTTCACACATCAGATGAAAGTGAGAGAAAATGGTAAATGAAACAAGTAGCAGTATGGCTGCAGCAAGTATTTTTACCCACCACAAATCTCTCCGTGTACTATAGGTTACCTTCATGTGTTCAGCTTTAAAGACAGCCGTACTCTCCATGCTAATTTGTTTGCATTTAAACTCTAATCTTGACTTGTATAATTCCCAACAAATTGCTTCTGCTCTTCTTTTGATTATCTTATGCTCATTATTATACTTTACCAAGTGCAAAGTATGGAGATGAGATTCCTCGTGTAATGTATTGTGTGAGGTGTTTTAATCAATAGTCTTATTCTGCTGATTAAGCAGGGGCTTCTGTTTTGGCAAGATAACATTAGTTTCTTCTGTCATGCTCCAAAAGCCATTGGGAATCTTCAGCAGATCATTAGATATGCTACAATAAAGCTTTCGTACATTCTCTTTTCTTCCTTAAATTACTTCTTCAATGTCCTATCATTCCCCGTCACTGTTGGCATTGCATTATTATTACAGTTCCCCTGAAACATGCACTAGAGCTATGTCTCCAGGCCATAGAATGCCATTTTCAATTGAGGTTTCTGCTTGAAAATATAAATTAAGAAAATTTCATTATCTCCTGCCAGGGGCCATTATTCACCACTGTTCTAAGGAAGATTAAAAATGCAAAATCTGAGGACTTGAACAAATACTCCAGCATTAAAATGAAAAGCTCAGTATATCATGGCAGAACTGGAAAACTGAAGTAGTACTGAAATTTGGAAAGTCATACACTGGCATGACTTTAATATTAGATGGCTCACACAGCTTGAATAAGGGGGAGGTCGTATTTAAATATAATCTATAAGGTTCCTTTTAGTGGTTTCTTGCATAGATATAGGAAATAATTCCCATTTATCAACTTCTCTTTCCAAAGCTTTGTGTATTGAGCATATAATCTAACAAGTATAATAATGTACCATAAAAAAAATCAGTGGCATGTCAAAGAGGACAAAAGTTCTGGTCAAAACTCTGAGGTTATCAGAATATTTTTGTCCATGTAGTCTTAATTCTAGATATTTTTGAGAACACAATTTTTCATGAAGTAAATATGTAATACCGAGCAATCATTATCAGTATACAGAAGGCACAAGCATACAAAACCATTAATTGACAAATAGATAAAGGAATAAAACTATTTTTAAAATGTTTTTGAAACTGAAAATCAGATTTCTTTGTGCCTCAATCTGATGACAAATTGATTAAATACTTTATAGGACTCTGTCTTTCATGGTAATATGCTCCTGCATACTGCCTACTGCAGCCTGTTTGCGTCCACTTGAGGGATGAAAGCAGACTGAGTTGTAGCACTAGCTGCTTCACATGCTGCTCCTGCTTATTTCCCCACCCCTTGTGCCTCAGGTAAGGCAGACTGGATGGGGTTGATGGATGTGTTGTGGCCAAAGCAGAGATATATCCCACATGTTGCAGTGCAACAACATCCTTTTAAACAGAAAAATTAGTGCAGACCCAGATCCTACCTTTAGAGGTACTCCTGATGGGCCTGCAATTGAGATACACCTCTACCCTGATAGAACGCGACCCGATAAAACACGAATTCAGATATAACGCGGTAAAGCGCCACCCGAGCCCCGCTGCCAGAGCTCCGGGGGTGATTTAAAGGAATAATCACCTTTATTCCTTTAAAGGTGGCTCCCCATAGCAGCTGGAGCACTGGGCCCTTAAAATCCCCACCGGGGCTCTGGCAGCCATGGGCTCAGGTGGTGATTTAAAGGGCCAGAGGCTCCAGCTGCTATGGGGAGCCCCGGGCCCTTTAAATCCCTGCCCGAGACCCGCTGCCAGAACTCCGGCAGTGATTTAAAGGGCCCGGGGCTCCCTGCAGTGGCTGGAGCACCGGGCTCTTTAAATCACCACCGGGGAAGCCAGTCCAGTCTGGCACACCATACCGGCTTTTGCTGGTACGCCGTATGGGACCAAACCCGATATAACACAGTCTTACCTATAAGGCGGTGAGATTTTTTGGCTCCCAAGGACCGCGTTATATCGGGGTAAAGCACGTTATATCAGGCACTTGCATTTTCACATGCACAATGGCTGTGCTAACTTTCCCAATATTAATATGTAAATTACATGTATGTACACAATGTTTTTGAAAAAATTCAAATTCAAATATAAGTATTAGCATTACTTTACATGGGAAGAGGCATTGACTAATACTTTGAGAATCTGACTCAAGTCAGCAACTCCCAAATTCTAATTTCAGCTCTGACAACTACTGCTTTTGTGTCTTCAACAGGTCACTTATCCACACTGCTTTAGTATCCTCAGCTGTAAAATGGGGATATCAATTTAAATGAGTTGTCAGGGATGTGGGGATAACAGAAATTAATTAAAGCCCCGATCCTGCAAAAACTTATGCACATGATTAACTTTACACACTAGAAGTAGTCCTATTGCAGTCAAGGCTCTATATGCAGTCACTGGGACGACTCTCGGTGAGTAAAGTTATGGAGGAAGATAAGTCTTTGCAGGACTGTCAAACATCTCTGAAGATGTCAAGCACAATTTAAGTGCTAGGTTTTTTTTCTAATTTAGCCTTAGAAAGTTACATAGACAACACGTACATAAAGTAGCACGAACATTTTATTCCTGGGATCCAACTTTTTAAAAATACTTAGTAAACTGATCTTATCCTAATCCCAAAAGAGAAATTGTCAAGATACAGAGCCCTAAAGAACCAATATTAGCTTTGGCCCTTGAGCTCAGGTTTGAAGAGGTGTGTGGCAGTCATGTTGCAACATCAATGTTGCTATAGAAATCGTAACAATACAACAGTCAACACATGCAGAGAGGGTGAACATTTCCCCCTGCCTGCAAAGCACAACCCTCTGGCAGACTGATATGCGACTGCATACCTGGCTTTTTAAAAGTAAACTATGCCTCACTGGCAATTTTCTTACTAGTGTGTATAGGACTTCGTTTGCAAGATAGTAACCCTAAGATTATTCCTTTAAAGGAAAATAGCACCCACTTTACTCAGCTCAAAGGGAAACCAGAAATCGACCTGCTTTGATGTTGGTTTTAACAATCAGAAGAAAAATGGGAGATGGATGTGCATATATGAGAACAGAATTTGGCCCTTAGCAATTTGCTTAAATGTTAGAGATCTTTCTGACTCTTAAACCATTATTAAGGTAGTCCAGAAACTGGTTTGCAGACTCACATTGCTGGTCTCACAATTTACATCACTCCTTGGCCGGTCTGAATGAAAAAAACATTTGAAAGAATACATTTTTTCAGGGTTGTTTTTTTTTTGTTTGTTTGTTTTGAGACAGTTTATTACTATCCACAATTCTGACACTACTGGGTTGAGAAAAATATAATGTGATGATTTGTTGAGTTTTACTAATTACTAAGTCAACATAACATTAGGAAGCTAAATGCTGTGTAATTAATATGGCAAAAGGAGATGTTCCATAGTAACGTTCCCATTTGTCAAATAAATATGAAGTCATAATTCATAAGTAATATATGTTGCCTATTGCATTGTAATCTTATAGGATTCTCAGGATTAAAACTGTTAAGATTTAACAATTGTTTTGAAGGATGAACATTAAAATTTGTTAAATTACAAGAAAAAGTGCATCTCCCACAATCTCCTTCACAGGATTATCTCCTCTGATTCAATATCAATAGATGCATATTATTTTTGTATGATGAAGTAAGCCTAGTTTTCTTGATTTCAACCTCACACTTTTAACAATTTTTAATGCGTTGATCTAGCTGCTTTTTAGTATTCATGTTTTCAAAGTTCAAAGCAGCCAAATGTTTGAAAGGGGAAACTTCAAACTATTCTTAATTACTCACAGATAATTTATCAGATAGATTACTCTTGCCACAATTCATTCCTATTTTAATGCTTTGTTTATTGACGTGAATGCCAGTACTATAGGAACCCCATAAACTTGATATCAAGTCAATTAAAACATGAGTTAAAAGATTTTCAGGTATTTCATCTGTCCCTAGTTTCTCTGCCGATTATGTGGTTTTACAAACACATTTTCCTATTTTTAAAAAATGTTTCTCTCTCCCTTATTGCTGTGGAAAAGACCTATTAAAAACAGGGGACACTGATGATCTAATTGGCTATGCTCTATACAGGAGATACAGTGAAACTAATTATACACGAAGTGTAGTCAGGTATAGAAAGAACACAAAATAAAATAATTCCTTTTTCTTTAATATCTTTCATGTATAGTAATTTTAGGTGTTACTTATAAATCTAACATAAAAGAAAATCGTCTCTAGTCCTCAGACAAAGAATTATCTTAAATAGACCACCTCTCTTATTTTACTGGACTCAGTTCTTGCAATGAATTCTAGCTGTGCATGCAAACAAAAAAAGGGAAGTGTGACAGCATGAAGAAATCAGCTCCGTACTAAATAGGATTTCCGCTGCATTTCTGGCTGGGGTGGGGGAGCTGGAATAAAAACACAGACATGTTGATTTTACTTTATTTGTTGCAAGTGAGGGCATAGCATAGGGAGAACAGCAGTGTAAATTTGGTAAAGGACAAACCTAAGCGTAAGCAGATGCTTTGGGGTGCTCCGTACAAAGCACTCAAGTAAACCATTTCACCACTGAAAAGGAGGAAATAACACACAGGTGTGCTTATCTAGCTATGTAAGCTAAGTATTATCAAAGTATTTGAGTAAGTGACACAGATTATCCTCATTTGTCCTTCCCCACAGGTACTGGATGATTTTTCTCCCCATCTTTTTTCCCAACTCTTCTCCTCTGGGTAATGGGGCAAGTAAGCCAGTTTTTTAGAGTAATACCTCTACTTGGGCGTGCATATGCAAATATTCAGGCTAATGCTTACCAGGAGTCTCACAAAAAACAGCACCGTTTTACGAACAAGCATTGTCTTTTGGAAGCTATGCAGATTTCAGAAGAGGATTTGGTGCTAATGTAGTCAAATTACATTCTAATATTAATTTCTAACATACAACGCTATAGTACAAAATACAAAAAATGTAAGGAAGGGGGAAAAAATAAACTAACCCCAATTTCTCCCTCTCATGCATAGTACTGTAATGAACACACAAAGATAAAAAGCACTGGATGATAGTAAAAATTATTTTATGCTCATTTCTGCAACCCTGTAATTCTTCTTTATCCATAGGCTGGCATTTACCATTTTCATAATGTAGTTAAAAGTTTTACAACTTAAGACTGCTTCCTACTCGTTTTAATGATTCTCTGAGTAATATATATTGTACCACAAATTATGAAACTATGCATAAATTTATTCTACAAGTTAATTTATACAGATCTTAAAATTGCCCCCCAAATCCCCCTTATTTACTAATATAAGCAAGTTACAATGGTTATTTGTTAATACAACTTCTGATACTTCAGGCACTTTGATAATTCCTTGCAATTTGACTGGACCTTTGCGTCAATTTAATGCAAATTAGGTTTGACTCACTCAGGGTCTTATTAATCTAGCACAACTCTCGTTTGTAGAATTGCACACTCAACATAAATGTAGGTTAGTTTTAGTAAGACAGTAAGCCTTATTTATGTACAGAGCAGGCCACTGAGACCAGGTTGAATTCACTGGGTCACCAGGTCTTGCTATACAGTGGAGAAAAAAGCCTAATTCCAAAATTTAAAAAAAAACAACTAACTGGTCTTAAACATCAATATTGTGTTTGTAATTTCAAAACTTCCTCTTGAATAATTAAAAAAAATATTTGACCTGTATCAATTAGGAGCAATTATGTATAAAAATGTTCACCTACTGCAGTTTGCACATAGAGAAATGATCACATTTTTAACAAGGGAAATGGGAAATCGCTATGGGATGCCCTAGTTAGATTAAATTAGCAAGAAACTTGTTACCAGAACATATAAAAGATACAGCATAATAAGATATGACCTTGCAAAGGAACCTTGGAGCCAATCTGTGATATTCTTCCCCCCATAACCCTTGCTAATTATCTGCAAAGTTAGCGACCCTTTTGTGGCAGGTTATTTTTCTTCAAATAGTGCGAGTATTTTGGCTTTTAAATATTTAATTAGACTTATGATATAAGAATTGTTGCACATGCCAAGTGCTTCAATTTCCAGACTGTGTTCCTCCTAATTATGCTCAGATTTAGGTTGGTCATCCCAAATCTCTCGTTCTTGTAATTATTTACTCCTTAAAGATCATTCAGTGGAGAAATATTTTTCACCCTTATGGCTCTTCCTTTCCACAAATGGCTTTTCTGGTCCGTTAATTACCCACTCAGAGGATTAGAGTTTGTAATAATGCAAAAGAACCTGCATGTAAGATGAGTTTTACAGGGTGAAAAAGAATAAATTGTTTTTAGTAAACCTGCCCTGGGGAACACCCCTTTTTGGTTATGATTTTCATCAACAAAGGCACTGTGCCATCACTAGGTATCTGCTGATTCCACAGGGTTATGGCAGTTATTCATGTGTGCAGCTGAACAGACCTCCAGAGGCAAAATGCATAGCAAGAGTTGAAATCTTAGGCCCAAAGATAACTAATTTCATCGCTTCCTTTTATTTTTTGAAAGGTACTCACTCATTAGACTGCAATCTGACACCAACATGGCACAGTCCTTTTTTAAACCGTTTCTTCACGTTTCAGTCTGGGTTTTATGGCTTTATAGATATATATGTTGAACTGATGACTAAAAACAAAATTAGAGCCTTTTGATTTCATCTGCTGATTTCTTTTCCCAATATGGTTTAAAATTTGAGACAGAAGTGCTGTCTCTTGTAGGGTCTTCAATCAACTCAGTAACAGTGGTGTCATTTTCATTAAAATGAATCTCAAAGTCCTTACTACAAGTACTTTCTTTTATTCAGAGAGGAAAGCCTGTCACAAAAGCACAGTTATTCATTATCCACAATGATGTCTGGATCTAATTATCATTTGGAAAGCTCACAAGCCTTCCAGGTACAGGACTTCCTCAGCAAAGGTATCTTCCCGCTCTTCCAACTCAAAAAGTACAGTGCTACTTTCCCCTCTTCTTTTTTGATTTGCAGTTTAGATTAAATTACTTGTTTAAACTGTTTTTTTCTGAATCCTAGTGTGCCCAGTCTTAACCCAATGAAGTAGGGTGGATTTTTGTTTGCTTGCTTTTACATTTGCAGAAATGAGTGTCTTGTGCTTCTTACATACAAAAATCAAGCAGGCTCACCTGCATAAGAAACGTATGAAAAAATTCTCTAGCTCATCTCTATCAACTTGGAGCTAATCTTTAATTGTGACAGAAATATTTATAATCTAATCCTTTTATCAAACTACTGACCACTGCAGGAGCCTCATGTGTTTGCACAATTAAAACCCCCATGTTAGCTATATATAATACTGCATTACATTTAATGCAAATCCTTTTCTATTGAAATTAGCATTGGGCTGACAGCAGGAAGTGGCTGATAAGAAAGCAACAAGGCATTGCTGATGGCATTCATGATAACTGAACACTAACTCATATGTATTCTGTCTACAGCATATTACCCAAAGTGCTCTTTTTTAAATGCGACTCCAGGAGGTGTCCTTTTGCTATATCTGTCACAAAGGCAGTGAAATTATCTAAGAAAGCTAAATATACAAAGTAAATGATGGTTTTCATGCCCATCTGTGATGCTGGAACTAGAATAATATACTGAAGGCAATATCTGTGCTGCTACATTCTAGATAAGAAAACACCTACAGCTTTGGAAGCATAATAGTACAGCTGAGTTCACTGCGTATAAGAAATGAAGTTAACATCAGAAAGATGATGGGTAGAGAACTGGTTATTGTTACTCTTAAATGAGAAAATAATTGAGTCCAAAATGCTTTGTTGTTAAACAGAAACAGGGTCTTATACAAATCCCGGGTTAGGGAGCACAGTTTGATTTATGCTGAAACAATAGTTTCACAGTGCTGATAAAATGTTTAGATTAAATACATTTTCAAAATCACTGTCCCTTCAGCTAAAAGTGAGAAAGAGAACGTTATACTGGAAGTAATGAACGGTAAGGTTAAAGGATCTTAATTGCAGACTGCCACTAATAATTTAATATGGAAGCTTTTGCACAAGGAAAAAGTACATATCTTGCCAGAGCAGATATTACATGTTTTTAATAAATATTAAGGTCTTTCACTGCAAGATGTTTAAGCTAGAAGAGTTTGGGCAGGGGCACCAGGTTCTTGTTGCATGTAGCAAAGGTCTGAGATTATAATATCCCCTATATTTGTTCAAATAAATGCTTTTTTTTTTATCCCCACTTCATCTTTTAAGCTTTTTGGAGACTATGTATGTATTAAGAAATCAAAATTGTAGGTATAACTGCCATACTTTAGTGACCAACTTGAAAAAATGTATGACTCTAGATAGTAAATTTGAAGTGTAGGATTCTGTACCGTAGTTGTGTTATGAAACAGATTTGACACTGAAAACTTATATGAGATAAGAATTCCCCCCCATTGATGTTTCCCAAGCAAACTAAAAATATTATATGAGTACTGAGTAAAATATTCAGTCTATGCTACACTCTAAGACTGCATTAACTTCATAGCAGTAACTTGTTTTATAGGCTCAGTTCATCATGACATATAAAATGTTAGGTTGAAGTGCTTTAAATATCTGCTAACACCGTGTGCAAGTCTGAGAGTACAAGGCAGTGTGCTGTGATGCGGCAAAGACAGTACTCTTCTGAGAAACTAGCACGCACTCTTATGTCACTGATCTAAACAGGGCGAGCATATTAATAATGTATGACACAGGCAGCAAATCTTTATATGAAACTGAAGTTCTAGTTAGGATTTTTAGTTTTGTTTTAGCATTGAGATATTTTTAATCTTTTTTAAGACTACAAACACCCTACAAAGTTAGATTTTATTGTAAATGTAATAATATATATTTAAATATACACATTTAGTATATTCAAGGTTATTACATTTCATAAAAGAACATTTTGTGGCTCCCCTTTAATTTGTGGGTCCAGATTTTTTGGGGGGTGGGGTGGGGTGGGGGGAGGAAGGTGTATTATTGGTCTCTACTACATTAAAAAAAAGGATAAAGACTGGAATTACTATGTCTTTCAGTAATCATGGTCAATTTATTAAGTAATTAGTTGCAACTTCATTATTATTTTTTTTTAAAGAAATTCTGTAACATCATACTGTTGCTCATATCTTTGGCCCTTAAACTTTTTCACTTCAGTAACCTCGTTAATGTCAAAATGCCATTGGAATGTCTGCCCAATTTAAGAGTATAGCTTGGGCAAATGCAAGATCTATGGGGTTCAATAAAAGATGTTTTCTTATTGCATTCAACTAAAAAGCTTAATTGAGTTACAAAGATCAGTGCGCTCTTTAAACTCTGTGGAAGAAGTAAAATTCCAGAATGTGAAATGTGTACATTTCTACATTACACTGTGGCCACTTCTTAACTTCTAAATCCTTGGTTTTCTTTCTTTTCTTCTTCTCTCCAGCTAAATTCTCTTACTATAATAATTCTTCTAAATTCTATAGCAATAAATAATGGCATTATTAACACTGAAAGCTTTTTAGATGATGTCATTGCCAGCACTAATTTCATAACACTAAAAAGTTCTCATAATTCTACTTAAACATATTTTTCAATTCACACTAATCTCTGTTAATTTAAGATCTACACTCGCCTATCAATACTCATCTTCATGTACTTTTTTTTTTTTAACATGTCAATCCTGTTTACTAAGTGATATTCAACAGATTTCCTATAGAGCAATGAATCTTAACAGGCCTCTTAATTGCTGCACATAGGAAACCACATTACTATTAATTCCTCAGCAACAGTATAAAATAAAACTATTGCTTCTCAAGCTCTAGAGCAATTAGACCTCTCGGCTATTTGGCTAACTCTGCTTCTTGATACCCAGTGCAGTTAATTATATTTTTTGATGTTAATAGTCTCTGTCAGTTTCGAGCATAACTCCTCTTTGATGAATATTTAAATTATATTTGAATAAAAAAAACCTTGGTTACATTTCATATTCAGCAGTCATCATAGCTTAATAAAGGTCGCCTCAGCAAATGTTGAGATAAATGTCTATATGAACACATGTATAAAAGTCCTAAATCAACTTATCAGATAATTTAGCTGTTTTGTACTATAGTGAATCTAACCAAACTGTTTATGGAAATATAAAAATAAATGGTCTTATACTCTTATAGTGATATTTTATGACCCCAAAATTGTCTTAGCTATTTATAAACATGTTCTTTTTATATATTAAATATATCAGAACATAAATTATCAGTGAGACTATTTCAGGACCAGAAAGTCACCAAGTGAACAGAAAGTATTCAAATTATCTAAAATAATGAACAGAAAGCTAAAAATTCAGTGCACTGAGGGTAAAATAAATGTTGTCTTAGCCAAGTTCTCACTGTCATTAATCCACCAAATAAAATGGCTAAATAACTTAATCATAACAATATGTATAGTAAGTGATACAATCTGCATAAAAGATTTTACATACATTAGTGAACTCACTAAAGGAATGCTGGATGGAGCCCTAAATCTGTAATAAAGTGACAGAATCTGAAACATACTTCTCACATAATGTGTGCATACAATACTGCAAATGAATATACTGCACAGAGTGATCAGAAAATATGCCCCAAAACACATATACACCAATCTATCAAATAAAAACATACAGTGATACAAGAAAAGAATATGATCACAATTTTTGTTAGTGACAAAGGAAAAAAAAAACAGCTTAAATATCCCAAAATACAAAATAAAATACACCTCTACCCCGTTATAACGCCACCCGATATAACACGAATTCAGATGTAATGCAGTAAAGCAGCGCTCCCGGGGGGCGGGGCTGAGCGCTCCCATGGATCAAATCAAGTTCGATATAATGCAATTTCTCCTATAACATGGTAAGATTTTTTGAGTCCCGAGGACAGCGTTATATCAAGGAAGAGGTGTATCTACAAGCAATTTAATGATGTATCCCAATTTAATTTTAAGTCAAATTCATTCTTATTGAAGTATTCCCAATAGGTAGCCTATTTTAATAAGTTTAGGAAAAGTTGTTTCTTTTGCAGACTGTCCATTTCTTAAGACAATTACAATGCCAGAGATCAATCTACAAATCACATACTGCAGAAAACAACCACAGAATACATCACAAAAAGTGAATAAACTTACACTGATAGTTGTCTCACGTCACCCCACTGTTTTTCAGACTTAATAAACTGAGGCTTTTTGTATCCAGACTATTAAAAGACACTGTGAGACAATGATCTGAACCATTACATCTATATAAATATTGTTCTTTTTTAAATGAATAAACCAAGCTTACCAATTTTTAATTTAAAATTAATGGCAGCAAAAATGAACACTGTCAAGTAAGTTTTTTTTTCATCCCATGGACATGACTGCTTTTCCCTCTAATAATGAAGCATATTCAGTGGACTAAAGATTTTGGTGTGACTCATAAATATTCAGTGCTATACCATTCTGTGACAGGGTTTCTCAAACAGGGGTCGCCGCTTGTGTAGGGAAAGCCCCTGGCGGGCCGGGCCAGTGTGTTTACCTGCCCCGTCCACAGGTCTGGCCGATCGCAGCTCCCACTGGCCGCGGATCACTGCTCCCAGAGCCGCGATCGGGCTGGACCTGTGGATGGGGCAGGTAAACACACCGGCCCGGCCCGCCAGGGGCTTTCCCTACACAAGCAGCGACCCCTGTTTGAGAAACCCTGCTTTATGATGAACAGCTTAATTCGTAAAAAAGAGATTGTGCACGTGGGGCACTGTATGGTTTCTGTTTTTTCCTTATACTTGAGTCGTAATTCAGTATCAAGCCTCATACACAGAAGAAAAGCAAAATCCACAGAGCCACACAGCATTGGCTCTGGTCAGAAACCCAATTTAAGTATGAGGATCCCTTTAACATCCACTTGAATAAATATACTCACGTGGGTGACTGTTTGCAGCATCAGGACTTATGACTGTATGTCCTCTTTTATGTGAGAAGTTTTTTAATAGCAGTCTAAAAGGGATTGGATAGCTTTGATAAACATGTATGGTAAAGAAGAAGTTGTGAAGAAGATATCAGCAACCTGGTACTGGACACCAATGACATGCCAAAGCAAAATAAGGACCTTATATTTTACATTCGGTCATTTACTATGGCAGCGTTGATGCACGTGCATTCTGGGCAGTAGTCATCCAAATTGATATCTGATGTCAATATTACTACTTTTTGGATATAAAAAGGAGAGCAAATATCCAAACTACCTAGGGAACAGAAATAGAAAAATGCAGGTTACATCATAATATGAGACACGTTTCACTACTGAATATCTTTAACAAAGGCAGCCCTCATCCATAAAGGGAATAGCTACTGAATTCATATAAAAGCACAAACAGCAGCAGTGGTCTGATGAGCCCTTGTCTATGCCTGACAGACCCCCAAAAGAGAGGTGCTTCATACTCAACAACACACCTTCTAGAGATGAGGAGTAGACTATGAAGTGTTGCCCATTATAATAGTTTTAAACTACATTAAGGAACGTAGTTCTGAAGCCAGGCTACACCGGTCACAGAATCAAGTCTGAGACCTGTCAGAGGTTTGGTTGAGATGCTCTAAAATGGTTTATTCTGGCAGAGCATGCAATATGCCAACCCAGTTCTGAAACCAGCTTTGCATTCCACTGGTGCAGACAGGGCTTAAGAAGTTAAAATGTTTCATTCTGATGAGATTAATCAGCAGGGATTGGCGATTGACACTCCCTCAATCCAAGACTGTAGTCTAGGGAAAGATTTACTTCATTTCAATTAGAAAGAACCCGGCTTGTTTTCACTTGAAAGGAGATAATCTGATATGCCACTGTTTCTTTTGTAGGCCTGACAAGCAAGGGACATATGTAGCACTTGCAGGATATGTATTCTGAGTGGAAGGGTATTTAATTTTTTCTTTCAATGATATATCACACACATTGATACGTGGAATGTAAAAAATCATTGCATTGCTAGGAAAAGATTGAACATCTCCTCTCTTTCCTGCTCTCTCTTTCCTCTGCAAATGCGCGTCCATTTTCCATCATATTTGCAGGGCTTAGGGGAAAAAGGAAGAGGGATAACTCTCAAATTAAGGATCTAGGAAGTTTTAGTGACCTTCCTCCTATCCCACAAACAGAAAGGTCAAGGGAACAAATCAAGTAAATGGCTCTTTGGTAGAACTTTGGCTGGAGTGCAGCTGAGTCTTATGGAGGGTGAATGATGGACACAAGAGGTTAGAGTATTACAGCATGGAAGGAATGCAAGGTGCCAGAACTGTGAACAGGAACCTCACTCTGTTGTCATGGTGGACATGGTGATTGAAGCTGTGTGCTATTCTGCAGCGGAAGGGTAATATGAACAAAGGAAGAATTGTATTAAATAATTTCTTTCTTTAGGTCAGCTTTTGTGTCACCTATTCTCCTACTTTTCTGTAGTAACATTTTATAAAGAAGGATTTTTGAAGGAGGGGAAGGTCCCTAATTTGACCTGTACCTTATGTGCATCTATTCTTCTTATCTGTCTTCTGGAAAACAAACCCATGGGAATCTTTGTGCATTTTTCTAAAACAAATGTCAGTGCTGTTAAACAAACAAAACACAATCACAGCAATGTAGCACTCTTGAGGAGAAAAACGGTGTAAGGGGCACAAAGCTCAGGAAGTTTCAACTCAAAGTTTCCTACAATTTGTCCTTATTTAAGGATTTCCCCACAGATATCAGTATATCCCTCAAGGACCAGGGCATCTGCATGGAGGCAAAGAATCTGCACTACTCCCTGGCTCCTCAGCATCAGTGGCTTTTCATCTGGCTTTCTCTCACTCCATCCAGGCCCTCTTCACCACAGCCACTTACCTCTAGGCAGGGCTTCCAAAGGTTGTATGAGAGGGAGAGAGATGGCTCTTGGGATCATCCCCCCTTCCTCTTATAAAAACTACATCTTTTAAGTGATATTTCCACAATTTCCCCACCTTCTGTGGAACCTTTCTGAGGATACAATCAATATTTTTTTAAGAGTAAGGCAACTAGCTCTCTCTTGTGACAATTATTTAGTTAAATGCTAGAATCTACTCGTTTTAAAAGAAAATTCTCTGGCTATGTCTACGCAGCCTCTAAGTTCAGACTGCTGGGGTGTGAATCGCAGCACGCACTAACGTGCTGCATAGTAACTCTCCTGTGGGGTTGCTACTGGCGTGAAGTAAGAGGTACCCAGTTCAAATTAACATAGTCATCTTTGAAAGAAGACTTACATAACATGAACTTTACTAGATACCTTTTAGTTTGTGCCAGCAGCATCCACGAGGAGTGAGTTACTTTGCAGCATGCCAGTGCGCACTTCAACTCACACCCTTGCTGTGTGAACTAGGGGGCTGTGTAGGCATGCCCTTAATTAATTTTGTGTTAGTTTCCCAAAACACATTTGCAAGCGAGTCACATATGCACGCATTTATTAGTAGACTCACTGAAACATTATTTTAAGAAAAATAATTCTACCTGAACTTCTTTCATTTATAAAGGTATTCTAATTTTGGCTAATTGTTGTATATGTGTATGTGTTCGCACGTGCTTTTAAGAGTGAAAAGATCACTTTTAGCTAAGGATGATACCTGTCTTTTTTTTTGGATTGCAAACTTTTCTGAATCATTATAAAGATAAGAATCTGTGCAAATTTGGTTTATTAATGCTAATGTCCGTTTACACCACTCTGGCAGTATAAAGGAACCATGGGTGGGTTAAAATGGAATTGACTTTAAGGCCCATTTACACTGCCAGAGTGTTGTATGGGGGTCTTAGTGTAAATGAGAGTCTGGCCCAGCAAGTCCAATACTATTAACAAAGGAAACAGTCACTTTTTTGTTGCAGTTCAAAAATAATCTGGATATCTTTACTATAAGCACTTTTTTTTAAATTGACAGGCTATTATGACTGTGTGATAAATATCCTTTCATTTGATGCATTCACAAGTTGCAAAGTTCGTACAGTTTTCTGATCATTTCTAATTTTTCCTTCTTTCAAAGACCTATTTGAAACTGTTCTTCATGGCAGGATACAGACCAGATCTCATCTTCAAAGATCCAGGCAGCTGTTTGTAGAATAAAGATGTTATAGCCTTTATTGTTAAGGACACTGCATTTGATTTAGAAAGCTACTTTTGTTGTCCATTAACCCTTTTCAAGCACTCAAATTTTGTTGTTTTTGCCTTTCTAAACGAACTATCAGTTCTCTACGATCCAGAGTCATATGACAAATTTTCTTTTAAGCCCATTAGTTTCATTTCATATTAGTTCTACCAGGTCACAAAATGGTTAAATGACTTAGATCAAGTCAGTTGTAGAGATGGCCGTGGAACCCAGAGATCTTGACTGGCAGCTTTCTTCTAACCACTCACCAATGCAGCAATTTTACCTCCTTGATGATCCAAAATTTTAAAGAAAGCCAAGTGGTTCTTGGAATACGCATGCCAAAAGAAAGTGAACCACTTGTATTATACTGGCACCACACAAATCTCTGTTATTAATATTCATAAGGGCTTTGCTTAGTGCTTGTATGTATCATCTTCTAGGAATTCTGTTTTGAAATATAAGTTGGATAATTCACTTTGACTGTCTAATATCATCCAGAAAGAATTACCAAACATAAAAGGCATATTTTGTTGTATTCTACCCATACTTGGAAAGAAAGTGCCCCCAGCATCCAGAAAAATGTGGCTCTCCTAACAACCACACACATTTGAATGTTATTTGGCTTATTATAGAATGTCTCATTTTAAAACATTATATATATTGTATTATATATATATATCTATAGATATAGATATAGATATATACACACACACAAATATTTTTAAATGTTATTTAAATTTATAAAAACTGAAAACAAAGCAAGCAGGAGAAGCCATAAAATCTTCAGTGTCTACCTCAATAGAAATTGGTAATGATCATCTGCAGTTTCTCAGTGTCTGTAAAGTGAGGCTTTGAAGTTGACACTGCAGGCAGAAAGTCTTCATAGGTGAACAGGCAGTTTGAAAATAACTCAGGCAAACCATCTTAATTCTTCTAAAACTAAGTGGAATTTTCTTAAAAAGTTAATTTTCAAGCCACCAATTTGTCTACAAAGAACAATATTAGCTAGTCATGTCAACCTCAAAGTCTCACAAGAGTTACTGGCTACAGCTGCACACAGGACACTCTACAAGCAACGAAGTTCTTCTCCTCAGGCTCCTTATGTGTCTAACCTTTTTATTTCATTTTTTTTTAAATGTAAAGAAAAAAGTATGGGAAAAATAGTAACTTTCTCCCTAGGGGAGGCTAGTGTAGTTAATAAGTATCAACTCTTCCAGATTGTTTTTACACATAAAAATCCCAAATGGCTTGGAACTACAGATAGGAAATTATACTGCTCATTCAATAACACATATTTTAGAAATAATGTTACATTACCCAAAATAAATAAATAAATAAATAAATAAATAAATAATAATAATAATAATAATAATAAAAGGAATAACGAACAGCTAACACATAACTATATGAAATTGATCAAATCTAGAGTTATGGGAAATACAGTTCCTACCACACCTCCACACCCCACCCCAGAACCCCATAGGGTTTTGTGGGTGGAGGGCTGAGAGCATGGG
Organism: Mauremys reevesii; assembly: GCF_016161935.1. Classification (NCBI taxonomy): domain Eukaryota; kingdom Metazoa; phylum Chordata; order Testudines; family Geoemydidae; genus Mauremys; species Mauremys reevesii. The sequence continues at coordinate 82,692,320 of NC_052630.1, forward strand.
GGTGGGAAGCTAAGTGCTGCCAGGTTTTCCCTCCCTTTCTTAAGCTAATATTTTGAACTTCTGTTTACATGAACATACTGAACTGACTGGTCAACCACACACCTCATTTGGAACCGTAAGTATGCACTCAGGCAGCAGCAGAGACACCACCCCCAACCCCCAAAAGGCAAATATTGTGTTAAGCGTAAACTATCAATTTAAGGAGACTGTTTCTGTGCTTGTTTCATCTAAATTAAGATGGCTAAAAGCAGCATTTTTCTTTTGTGAAATAAAGTTTCAAAGCTATATGAAATCAGTGTTCAGTTGTAAACTTTTGAATGAATAAGCATAACATTTTGTTCGGTGTTATGAGCATTTCAGAATCATGAACAACCTCCGTTCCCAAGGTTTTTGTAACTTTGAGGTTCTACCATAACATATAGGTGAAAGATTTTATACTAGAGTCACTAGGATCTAATTTCAATCAGTGAATAAAAAATACTTGAAGTTAAAAACAAAGTGTTGAAGAACATCAATGTTCTAAGATAGGCCTACTGGGAAAAAATAAGAAAATTAAGAACTATCAAGAAACACAGAGAAGAAAAGAAACAAATAAGTGGAAAGAGATGACCATGTCCAGGGGGTAGTATCAACTAACATTGGATGCTGAAGGAGATGATGGATTTGTCAATGTTAAGAGAGATTTGGTTTGCCAGAATCTACAAGCTTCTAGAAAGTAGGCATGGCTTCTGACATCACAATTCTATACTAAATTGGTTAGCTCGTCTTATTTTTCAATCTTAAGTTTTCACCAGGTTGTTTCTTAGATTTGTAGTAAATGCTAAAGCTGCTGAGTAATACTGGAAACACATGGCTAGCATTTAGTAATTACCAAACATCATTCCATGAATGTATATGACTTAGCTTGCCAAAAAATTGAAGGCAGCAGTAACTGACTGAATGGTCTGAAGTAATAATGGAAACAGATCATTCTTCTGAAGTAAAAAGAAAACATTGTCAGGGGCTGTTAAGTAGTGAGATGGAAAGGTTTCTTCATGAGCAAATGTATAAATGAATTAAGCTTTTTTCTACTGATCAATCACTGGTTATGCTATTATAAACAAATTAAAGATAAAGGCTTGAAATACTTGATAAGAAAGTTGCAACCTTCTTTTTATATAGCACAAATTGAGCAATGTTAAAAAAATATTGGAAGATGGAGGGAAAGTGCATTACTACTAAATGTCATTGATTCTGTGTCTGAAAAAGAAAACCAAAAAACATTAAAGTAAAAAATTCTAGAAATTTCAGCCAAGCAAGTAGAAAAAAGTGTGGCGCATGGTCTTGGCCATTTGCTTAGATAACAAAGAGAATTTAAAAAAATTGAAAAAGATTAAAACTTCTCAGATGCAAACAACCTAAACCTCTGACATATACAGCACACAATTTTTTTCCAGTTGAGATATAAAGTAACATCTAGTTTTGCAGATCATGAAAATTCAAAAATACTTCTGCAACCACCATAAGCTTTATGCGCACTGATGGAAAAACTGATGTCCCAGCTTCCCAATGACACTCTGGTGGAACTCTCAGGAAGACTGCATGTTTATATTTGCATCCAACTGCCACAATCTTGAAACACGTGCTGAGCATAAAGAAGACTTTGATCAAAACACAACATGTATTTTACACAACAAGGAACTCTACAGAGAAGCACTACACTTACAAAGCAACTGAAAGTGGTTTCGAAGGGACTTGACAGATGACGCTCAGGCTGATGACACTGCTGCTGCAGTCTCAGTGGAAATCTGTTTTGATCTATTTAACAACAATGAACTAGAACCACAAAAAGACAATTCAAACTGATTCAGAGAAGTTCTGGAACCTTTCCATTAACTTGGCCAGGATTAGCTTCCACTACTGACTGCAAATACAAAAGCCATCAGTTGAAACATAATCTCAAATTCCTTAATACCCTTCTACTATTTAAAATTGAAGATCCAGATTTCTACCCTAATTCTATATCTATGAAGGCTGTTGTTACAGTTAGTAACATCAAAATGGTTGAAAAGCATGGAAATAAAACTGTGGAAAAACTTCCTAATAGGCTAGGTACTGAAATACAAAATAAATTGGTGAATGTGTACTGGTATAGAAGGGAAGATAAAGAGTACTAAGACAAATAGTAGACTGGAGACTTGATTATTGTTTTTAGGCTTTACTTACAGAAAACATGGCTTTTTAAGAACATAAGAAAGGCCGTACTGGGTCAGACCAAAGGTCCATCTAGCCCAGTATCTGTCTACCGACAGTGGCCAATGCCAGGTGCCCCAGAGGGAGTGAAGCTAACAGGCAATGATCAAGTGATCTCTCTCCTGCCATCCATCTCCATCCTCTGACGAACAGAGGCTAGGGACACCATTCTTACCCATTCTGGCTAATAGCCATTTATGGACTTAGCCACCATGAATTTATCCAGTCCCCTTTTAAACATTGTTATAGTCCTAGCCTTCACAACCTCCTCAGGTAAGGAGTTCCACAAGTTGACTGTGCGCTGTGTGAAGAAGAACTTCCTTTTATTTGTTTTAAACCTGCTGCCTATTAATTTCATTTGGTGACCCCTAGTTCTTGTATTATGGGAATAAGTAAATAACTTTTCCTTATCCACTTTCTCAACATCACTCATGATTTTATATACCTCTATCATGTCCCGCCTTAGTCTTCTCTTTTCCAAGCTGAAGAGTCCTAGCCTCTTTAATCTTTCCTCATATGGGACCCTCTCTAAACCCCTAATCATTTTAGTTGCCCTTTTCTGAACCTTTTCTAGTGCTAGAATATCTTTTTTGAGGTGAGGAGACCACATCTGTTCACAATATTCGAGATGTGGGCGTACCATGGATCTATATAAGGGCAATAATACATTCTCAGTCTTATTCTCTATCCCCTTTTTAATGATTCCTAACATCCTGTTTGCGTTTTTGACCGCCTCTGCACACTGCGTGGACATCTTCAGAGAACTATCCACGATGCCGCCAAGATCTTTTTCCTGACTCGTTGTAGCTAAATTAGCCCCCATCATGTTGTATGTATAGTTAGGGTTATTTTTTCCAATGTGCGTTACTTTACATTTATCCACATTAAATTTCATTTGCCATTTTGTTGCCCAATCACTTAGTTTTGTGAGATCTTTTTAAGGTTCTTCACAATATGCTTTGGTCTTAACTATCTTGAGAAGTTTAGTATCATCTGCAAACTTGGCCACCTCACTGTTTACCCCTTTCTCCAGATCATTTATGAATAAATTGAATAGGATTGGTCCTAGGACTGACCCTTGGGGAACACCGCTAGTTACCCCTTTCCATTCTGAGAATTTACCATTAATTCCTACCCTTTGTTCCCTGTCCTTTAACCAGTTCTCAATCCATGAAAGGACCTTCCCTTTTATCCCATGACAGCTTAATTTACGTAAGAGCCTTTGGTGAGGGACCTTGTCAAAGGCTTTCTGGAAATCCAAGTACACTATGTCCACCGGATCCCCCTTGTCCACATGTTTGTTGACTCCTTCAAAGAACTCTAATAGATTAGTAAGACACGATTTCCCTTTACAGAAACCACGTTGACTATTGCTCAAGAGTTTTATAGTATAAGAAAATATAATTAAAGAAATAAAGCATAAAAGAAATACTAGCACTTGACTTCATAAATCTTTATGGTTTTCTCCACCTTTTTCTAGCTTCCCCCTTCTTGCCCCCCGAGAATAATGAGGGGTGGGTTTTTCTGAAGAGGGGAAAATCATATCAATCTTGACCAATTCCCACTCATTTGTCTGTTAAAATGAGACTATTTGAAGAGACATGATTTTTTGCATTTTGTAATAAAAACGGACAAAGCTAATCATATGTCAATATCATCTGAGCATTTACAAGGGAGTTTTTTCAGATGGTCTCTATCCAACCTCTGATGATGATGATAGGATGGTAAAAATGCCCATGACCAATCTACACTAGAGCTTCCACAATTGTTAGCCCTGGCTGATCTACACAAGTATTAGGCCATGGCAGGAGAAATTCTGTAAATCTTCCGTGCAGACGCAGTCTCTGTGATGCTTTTGTACAGTAAGTCCCTTTTATTGGTGCTATGTCTCATACCCTGAAACTAACAGGGTGACTTGCTGAACGCTGGAGTGATAGTAATAACTGCTGAGCAAGACAGTCAGAAAGCAGTTTTGTCCTCTAAGAGGACAATATCTACCGCCTTTCCAAAGAACTGACCTGACGGTACAGTTTTTTTAGTTTGATATGTTTTGTAGGTGAGCAGAGGGTCAGTTATTGATCATATTGATAGCAATCATTTAACTTAGCATGGGCATTTAGAAACTGCTTAAATGTGCAGCAGCCATTTGAATACTTTTTGAGTGCAGTTTGACCTCCTGAAAGACGAGGATACAATGACGCTTCAAAGAAGTGAAATGTATCATTCTCCTTGCAATCACCTGCCAGCTTTTTCACTTTTATCAAAGAGACTATAAAAGGAACTCAGAAAGATTTGCTAGTAGCTAGCTTCAATTTCTTTGTAATATTACTAGATAAAAATGATAAGGATATTTTAATAATTTTTCCCTGAGACAAAATGCAAACCAGTACGTATACAATGCGTAAATTAATTGTGTGGTACACTTTTGGAAAACAGTAAATGTATTTTTACCTTTGTGTCATAATTTTGTAGGCATCTGGGAGGAAGCATTCTGTATTTTCCATTTGGAAAGGGTCGGCATCACAAATCTTGTCATCTGTCCGTCCATAATTAGCACTCTCTATCATAATGACATCACTTCCTGGACACCGAAGGTCAATGGAGTAGCCCTCGCAAGACAGTTCCCTCCTAACTAAACCAAATGGTAGTGCTGCTCGGCTGAAACCTTTAAAAAAAAAATTAGGCATCAAATTAAAACAATGAGGAAAAAAATGACAAAAGGAAAACATTTTCTGGCGTATGCATGGATGTTACATTTTCTATCTCATGCTCAAGGAGAAGAAAGTAACACAAGCCTTTACAGATTTTTTTATCATGTTCACAGAACATAGCTTTTGGAATTGTAATCATATTAGCCTAATTGCAAATTATCTTTAAAAATACCAGAATGTTTTCCAAAGATCTAAATTCATATTGAATTGGACCAGGGTCTGCCTTTTACAAGCAGCGATAAATACAGTAATGAGGTATGCCAGGCATAAGAGAAAATCACAGAGTGAAGAAACATTTTCAGAACTTCAGGATCACCTGGTGGTTTCTTCTGGATTCTACACATTCTGAGCTTTAATTTAAAAAAATTGTTACAACGTTAAGTTTTCAGCCCTTTGCACTGAAAAGCTACTGTTTTTTACAGTGTAAATCAATGTGCTGCTGCTCTTTTATTGCATATTTGCAGAAAACTCCACTAAACAACAGGGGAGAATTCTTCTCACAACCAATTCACATAGCTGGCGAGTTTTCAGAGGCAGAACTTTAATCTCCCCTTTCTCCACCCCAGGAGAACCTCTGTCTTTAAGAAGGATAAGGCGGGGCAGCTGGAGGAGTCAGCTGGAGCATTTGGATAGATGAAGAAGTTGATTCGGTGGGAGTTCTAGTAGCGGGAAGTGCCTGGTGCAGCTGAGTGTGAAGTGGGCAGTGGCAAAGGAAGCTGGTTGGGTGGAAGTGCCAGTGTCAGGGGGCCAACTGCAGCAAGGTCAGTCTCCTACCAATGCACCGGGGCATAGCTGAGGCTAGCAGGGGGTTGCCTGATTGACTGCACATCCTGATTGGTGAACGGACAGAGCTAAACTACTACTTGACCCAGCAGCAGCCAGCACAACACATCCCACACTGCAACTGTGCTTGATCCTGCTTCCTGCTCCCATGCCTGCTCCTGCCCAGCCTGCTCCTGCTTGCTTCCAGCCCATGCCTGCTCCTGCCCTTATCCATCCTGGACACCCTTGGCTTGACCCCTGCCTCTGGGATTCCCGACCATGCCTCTGGCTCACCCTGGGTTCCAGCATTTGGCTTCTGACCTCTGGCTCTGACCCAAGATGTTGGGGGGGGGAGGGATGCACTTGGGGCAGCTGGCTGAGTGGTGGCGGTGGGGGGTGCCTGACTGGGGCAGTGGGTGTCTGCCTGGTGGTAGGAGGGAGGTGTGGTCTTAGGTGTAGGTTCCCTGGTGATAACAGTGTTTGGGATGGCAAGAGGGCCTTATGATGAGCAACTTGCCAAGCAGCTACTTTGCCCTCTATCTAACTACTCAGATCCCAGCCTGAGAAGCAGTCTGCAAGAGTGGGGAGCAGGCAGAGATGATGAGAGTCACAGCTAAACAATGTGAGGAAAAAGCGTTGCCTGTCTCGGTTCTCTCCTCTTTGTGCCTCTCCTTGCTCTTTGAAATGCAGCTTTTCCTTTCCTGGATGTTCTGTGTCCCAAAGGTGGCCTCCATGACAGTTTGCTGCCTGACACAGACACCGTACATAACAGCCTGTAAGAGCTGCTCGGCAGACCTACATTTTAGCATTCGTACCTATGCCATTTTGCATAAACTAATAGCACATTACTTGAGTAAGGGCACTATGAATAAGTATGTGAGTAATTTCTGCAATGGGCGGCAGAAGTGTGCTGAAAAGTTCCTGTGTCCAATCAGGAAAATTCATTCCCTTTACAATTTTTTTTCCCCCTGAAATCTTCTTCTGTCTGAGAAAATTCATTAAAGCAAACCATTCCATTAAGAGTTTTGAAGTAACATGCAATTATCTGGGCACCAAAACCTAGGACTAGCTAACTCAATAGGAAACCTTTTGTCCTTTATCATCAGTTCTTGCAGTCAGTGTAGAGTGCTAGCAAAAGTAGCTATATGCTATATTCTGCTATACCAGGGGTTCTCAAACTGGGGGTCAGGACCCCTCAACTTATTACACAGGGGTTGCAAGCTGTCAGCCTCCACCCCAAACCCAGCTTTGCCTCCAGCATTTATAATGGTGTTAAATATATTTAAGAGTTTTTAATTTATAAGGGGGGTCGCACTCAGAGTCATGCTATGTGAAAGGGGTCACCAGCATAAAAATTTGAGAACCACTGTGCTATACGTACAAGATTTAACATAGATCAGATTGCTCTGTCTCCCTGACCCAAAATTTGAACCCATCATCACATTAAATTGTGGGATAAGTTAGATGATTTGATAGTACTAAATAACTTCTTTAAAAACAGTAGATACTTTTCAACAGCACCATAGGTTGGTTTTTTTAAGCATTCTAGTAAAACTAGTAACACACTCTAGCACTGTTATAGCTAAGATTCCATAAAGGTTTCTGGTTAGGTATTTCAAGAATTACCTATCTTTGGTACTCTATACGTTTAAAAACAAATATTTCTCTCCCTCCCATAAGCAAAACATTTGGAATAATATACAACTATTACACGCATACAGTCATTATGTGATCAGAAAGATTTTTGGTTCAGACATTTATTACACACATGCAACACAGAATGTGAACCATTTGGTATAGTCTATTTTAAATATGGTGTATTGCAGGGGCAGCCAAACTTACTGACCCTCCGAGCCACATATGATAATCTTCAGAAGTTCGAGAGCCGGGTGTGCTTGCCAGGACTTGGGGCTTCAGCCCCGTGGTGGGGTGGTGGCTCAGGTCTTCTGCCCTGTAGAGAGGGGGTTCTGGGAGCTTCAGCCCCACAGGAGGCACCTGCTGAAGCCCCCAGCCCCAGCAGGTGTGCCCCGTGGGGATGAAGCCCTGAGCCCTAACAGGCGCCCCCACAGGGCTGAAGCTCCTAGACTCCCCTCCCCGCTGGGCAAAAGCCCCTTGGCCCTCCACTGGGCAGAAGCCCTGAGCTCCCCCTGCCCCCCAGTCTGGTAGGTGGGAGAATGGGGGAGAGGGGTGTAAGAGGCTCTGAGAGCTGCACTTCAACTGTAAAAGAGCTGCAGTTTGGACACCACAGGTATATTGTATTAATACAATTGGCATAATTATTATTTATTTACAGCAGCTCTCACGCTCTGCTATGTGTTTTCCAACCAAACACAAAGAATGCCTAGTTTCTGCACCAAAGAGTTTATAATAATAAATGCATTGTAATAATAATACATCTCTAAAATTCAAACAAAGACAGACAGACAAAGAGCAGGTGGCGTAGCATGTGCCATTTTGGGGCACTTGGATGGGGGTATGAAAGAGAATATTCTCAAGTCACATACACACTGGTTTCTTATAGTCATGGTATCAGAAGTATGTCTTAAGAAGGGAATCAGAAGCAGAGAAAGTAGCGGCTTTGTGAATCAGCACTGGAAGAGTGTTCTGCGCAAAATGGAAGAAGGCACAGAGATGACTAGGGGAGAATTTGAGGATAGTGGAGTAATTGGAGAAGCAGAAGAGACAAGAGGTGACAAAAAGGACAGGCCAAATAAGTACAGAAGGGCAGAATTACATAGAGCTTTGAAGGAAAGGACAATAATCTTGAATTTGATGAGGTGGAGAAGGAGAAGCCAGTGGAAAGGTTTAAAGAAAGAAATGATATGGTCAAATTGACGGGCGAGAAAGTGATCTTGGCAGTAGTATTTTATATGGACTAGAGAGGTACTCTTCCTATTGTGTTAGTAATCTGTGGGTTAAAACTCCCATTGAATTGAGATGATGAGTTGTAAGATCTCCAAAAGACTTGTTTCTTTTAATCATGTCAATCTGTAAGTGAAATCAGTTTACACTCATACATTTTAATATTTATTAAAAACAGACAAAAGAACGGTACATTTTAAAACAAAGAAACTTCAAATTAAACTTTCACATCATCCAAAACTCGTCCCCTAGGTTTGACAGAACATATGATGCATGGCATCAAACACTAATATTAGATCAGGGTTCGGCAACCTTTCAGAAGTGGTGTGCCGAGTCTTCATTTATTCACTCTAATTTAAGGTTTCGTGTGCCGGTAATACATTTTAACCTTTTTAGAAGGTCTCTTTCTATAAGTCTATAATATATAACTAAACTATTGTTGTATGTAAAGTAAATAAGGTTTTTAAAATGTTTAAGAAGCTTCATTTAAAATTAAATTAAAATGCAGAGCCCCCCGGACCGGTGGCCAGGACCCGGGCAGTGTGAGTGCCACTGAAAATCAGCTCGCGTGCCGCTTTCGGCACACGTGCCATAGGTTGCCTGCCCCTGTATTAGATCTTTGCTAAATCTAGTCAGAATGGGCCAAGACAAAGCCAGAAGGTCATGCTCTCGTCTCTGATACATGAGTGTGATTCAATTACAGTCAACATATTTTGATCCAAAGTATATACACTTTAGCTTGTGTCTATGGCCCGTATATATTCTTCCTTTGCAACAAATTACTGCAGAGAAGCTACAGAATCTGACCATTACCCCATTCTGTATTCCATAAGGGTGCAAAATGGGCAGAGGAATGAGATCCTCACAGATGCATACAGCAGCTCCTCCAAACTAAGCACCACGGCCCCAGCCATGCCAGGACTAGTAATAATGCTGCCGATGGTTGCCATTCCTGCATTCTGTGATTCTGAAGAATGAAGTCATCCAGCACAAAGTAGGGAATTAGTTAATTCTGCCTATGCTGCCGAATTTTTCCTGTGGCCTCCTGGCAGTTTGTAGAGGAGCGTTAGATGGGTGCAGAGCATCTTGCTTCTAAGGGAGGTTAAAGGAGCTGACATAGTGTGGCTGACTGAGCACAGTAAGTCACTCTGTGTTTGCAGCATCTGGTCAGACACTTCTATCGTTACAGGGATGGTACTGAAAACCATGCTACATTATCTATGATGAATATAGATTGTTACCCTCATTTATATTTGCAACAGGAAATACACTGAATCCTAAGAATACTGTACTGGTGTTAGCTAACTGCAAATCTTATACCTAAGGGAAGTGGCAATTGATTTAAGTATCACCAATTGTACATTGACCTAGATTTCCCCTCCCCCTTCCCTACATGCATTGCTATATATTTGGGCTGACATTTCAAAATATTAGACAAGCTAACGTCAGGTCACTCATTGGGTAACAGAAGACACTCAAATTATATTGTAGGATGCTACTTTGCAGAGAGAGAAGGCGATAAAGCAGAGTGTTAGACAGGGAGGTCCCTCTATGCAATTTTTACAACACAATTGCCATAAAGAAAGCAGTAAGCAAAAAAAAATTAAAAGTCCTGTAACAAAGCTGATGTGATCTTTATTCTAGGCTTCATTTATAATCTTTTCCTATCAACAAAGAAAAAATAAGCATTTCAACAAGCAAAGTGTAATTCAATCCATCTTACAACCCTGACAATCGAAGAAGGAACTAGTGGGAGGCCTTGTGAGTGAAAAATCAATATTGCAGCTTTGTGCCGTGCAAATGTGAACACTGCCAAATAGCAGTGCTTAGGGTAAAATGAACTGTTTTGCTCCATTTTCTCCTCTCTGAACAAATGATTTTGAAAAGACAGCTTTTTTTCCAGTGCTATAAAATGTCAAGCAATAACGCTCTGTGCTTTTGGTGAATGATTGGAATAAATACCTCTTGGCAACAGGTGCAGTGACTTAGGACTGAAATACATTCATATTCACGAGATAACTCCTGATAAACTGCTACAGAATGGAAATTTGAAAGACCAGGGTTTTGCATCATTTCAAAGCTTTTTACACGCAAGTATGCTACTCTGTCAGTAATTACTATTGTCACTAGCAACTTTATATCTCAGGTGCACTTCCAGCCATTAATGTTTTGAACACCCTGCTTTACTAATGAATCTCCATTCAGTCTGCTGCCCGGATAAAAAAGCTTTACAGTGCCACGCACAAACTATTTTGTTAGACTGCAAATCAAACCAAAACAAAAATCAACTTTCCTTGTTGTTTCTGCTAATTGCTTCAAGGCTAACCATGTCCTGGATGACACTGCTCATGATGTCTAAGGTCTAAGTAAGCACAGTGCTAGCTGATTGTCAAGGACCTTTACAGTACTGGGGCTGTGAATGGAAGCACAAGCTAAACATCAACTCAAGTAACAGCCTATTGCCAACTGAAGCATATGCTACCTCCAATTCATTTGCGCTTATATATGTTAATCAGATTTCTTTCCTAAAATGGAAAGGAGAAAAATATTTAATGAGAAAAAGAACAAGGTTGCTGTCATGCTGAACACTCAACTTATAAACAATTTTCACGGCAAACATATGCCTGTTGCACATTTTACTTGCTCAAAGTTCAGTTAAGTGTATTGATTATATCTGAAATAATAAAATTAATCTGCTCTTCTAAGATCATGTTTCCAGTTTCAAGTAAGTTAATGGGGATTTTTAATGGTAGCATGCGTTTCTTTGTGCCATATCTCAATTTTCATTGAGTCCAAAGAATAAAGTTTGTAAAGAAACTTTCCCCACACTTATTCCTATTTAATTGCAAACTGAAGTACATATTGCAGAAAATTAATCTGCATGCTCTGCTTTACTAAGTAGACATAGCATGATCCACACTATGCTAAAAACTTTTTACAAAAGTTTGCAAAATGTCATGTTCTGCCTCATTTACCATCCTGTTGTCAAGCTACTTAATCCAATTAAATAAATATTTTGTCTTTAACAAATTATCTAAACTAATAAGAGCACAAAGAGAAGTTAATAATACAGTTTTGTGCCCACTAGCATACAATCCTTTTGAGTTGCCAATATTAACAGAATGCAACAAGCTTAATATACAAAGATTAAAAAAAAAAGTTTCCTTGGAATTTTTCCCCATGTAAAGAAAAAACAAAAAGAGTAATATTACTGGCTACTATGAGTACTACTTGCTGTTAGAACCTTGTTAAAACTTAAAACACCAGTAAATCGTCCTGGAAACACAAAATTATTCCAATCGAAAGAGTGCAGTCGTTGAAGGTACTATGAACATGAAACAAAACTAACCAGGGATATATATATCAACAATTAAATGTCAGTTTTTGTGTAATTTGTCTCTTACAGAAAGGTCTTTCGGAAAGAGAACATCTTTTCTAGAAGAATGGTTACAGTTGTCTCTCTCACAATCTTTTATTTTATCAAATCATGAAATACAATTCAAGTTCCAAACAAGACACAGTGATTGTTGAGCAGAATTTCATGTTGAGCAGAATTTCAATAATAATTGTTAAACAAATGCAAAGCTTGATGAAAAAGGTTCTTTTATTATCCAATCAAAATGGGATAGACTGGATGAGAATATTTTGTAATTTTGCATTCTATAAAAAAGAAGATATGTATGAACACCTGTGCATTTAGAATCCTTCTCCCTACTTCTGAGAGAATGCATTATGTGTGTAGGTATAAGAGAGAGACACACAGAGACAAGAGGGACAGAGGGGCAGTTTACAAAAATTATGGGAATTCATAGCGTTTGCTCAACAAAGCATTTGTAAAGTCGTGCATAAAACCCTCAGAATCCAGAAATTCCTCACAGGCTCAATCTACCACCACCATGAAGGGTACTCTCTCTGTCCCCCTCCCCCCCACACACCTTTTTTTGGGGGGAGGGCACACGTGGCACTATATATTTTATACAAACAAGCATGTTATTTTGTTAAACAGCTTCTAAATTATCCAATACTGGTCAACAGATCATGCTTTGCAGTAGCAAATACCACAAAGATATAGGCAATTTAAATGACAAGTGTGCTATCTAATTCTAGCTTCAAAGGAAAAAATCGTTCTGGCAAGCATGTCTATTAAAAGATTACATAGGCACAATAAGAGCTTCTGATACTACTCAGAGGTCTGGAGTTCACAGTACTCAGCTCTCATTTCAGTGAAATCCACTAGATAAAATGTAAACAGTATGAATCAACGCCACAGTAGACAACAGCCAGCTGTTCCAACCAGGATAAAAAAAATATGCAGAAAATGACTCCTTTTTAAAATTGGTTGTCCTGCCATCATCTTCATATAGAGAGTAACATTTTCACATCAGAGATGGAACAAAGGAATGTATCTAAAAGAGCATCTAGAGAGAATGGATATTCACAGATGAAAATCTATTTTTAATAGTCCAACTAAATGTAAAGCATCTTATTTCAATTTTTAATCTTTTTTACTGATTGTTAAAAATGATCTACTGTATAATTTTGAGGAAATTACATTACAGCAAAGGCATATTTATTATTTGAACTTTAACAAAAAGGTTAAAAATCCCAATATGCCACCTGATCCTTCAAACCCATACTCACATGAGTTGTCTTTACTCTGTCATTCAAGCAATAGTTCTACTTCAATGAATTACTCTAATAAGTAAGGGATACTGGCATGAGTATAAGAATGCTGCATCGGACAATTAGTAATGACTGAAGAAGTCATCTGACCCCTTATTTTATTTTACAATCCCACTATACCAAATCTGGAAGCCTTGCCCTTTGAAAATAATAATGTGCACTTACTAGCAATTTTCGTATTCAAAGCACTTTACAAACATTAATTAATTAATGACAGTTTTTCTCAACAAACTCCTCAGATTAAAAATGGAATTATTTTAATATGAAGTCTAAAAGTCATTTAAAATTTGGAAAATATTTGTCAAATTTTAGCATATTTCAAGGTTTGCTGTAAGCAACATAATTACAACGGTTGGCAATTTTGTATAATCATATAGCTATTTTGTATATACATAAACATATAGCACGGAAGCCTCTTTGAGGCACAGCCTCCAAGAGAATACTGAATTCTGGCTTCCACTTCACTGAAGTATATTAGAATCTTCCTTTCATAATCTCTTTTCCCCTCTCATTCTCAAAAACAATCCTATGAAGCTCTACTTCACAAACCATGATTTTTGAGGACTACCTGATTTCTGCACCAGGAACTGGTTGGGCAGTGGAACCCATTTCTTTACTGTAACTGCGTCAGTTCCTTCTGCATATGCTTAATTAGGGTGGATACCTCATTTAAATTCTCCTAGGCAGCTCTCTCTCCTTATTCAAGAGGGCCAAAAAGCTGACTTTCCATGGCAGCAGACTTAATTTTTTCTTTCTTTAGAAAAGAGGGCTAGATTGACAGCTCCACAAACTGACGTCCTCTAATCATCCAGAACAGTGGTTCCCAAATTTGCTGCGCCGCTTGTGCAGGGAAAGCCCCTGGTGGGCCGGGTCAGTTTGTGTACCTGCCACGTCCACAGGTTTGGCCGATCGTGGCTCCCACTGGCCGGGGTTCGCTGCTCCAGGCCAATGGGAGCTGCTGGAAGTGGCGCAGGCCGAGGGACGTACTGGCCGCCGCTTCCAGCAGCTCCCATTAGCCTGGAGCAGCGAACTGTGGCCAGTGGGAGCCGCGATCAGCCGAACCTACGGACACGGCAGGTAAACAAACTAGCCCGGATCACCAGGGGCTTTCCTTGAACAAATGGCGGAACAAATTTGGGAACCACTGATCCAGAACAAGTACAGCACAGACAGTGGCAGTGCAAGCTTTCCTACCCTACTCCAGCACGCCTCAACCTTATTCTGAAGGGAATCACTACTATGGGTAAACAGACAGACTGGTCTTCATGTCCATTTAATCCTTCACCTGCCTGCTGCAATTGCCACAAGGGTGCTAATTAACACCACACTGTGGTGGTGTTTTTTGCACTTAAATCCCACTGCACTGGAATTTGATTGAAACCACCAATGAATTCAATAAAAGCCACCAAACCAGGCACTTGACACTGGCAATTTCTGATCACTGCCAACTTGTGGTAGATAGGAATCACGTGACCTAAAGGTGAAACACTCAGAATCACACCGTAAATAGGCATATGAGGTATTCAATCCTCACACAGGGCCAAATTTTATGCTCAGATGCATGCACATCCCCCATTTATTTCAATGGGACTTCCAAGCATCTGAGAGCAGAACTTTGTTCTCCAGGTTTAGAATTATCCCAGTCTGAAGCCATTCATCTATCCATGACGCTCCCTTCCTTTTTCCAGTTTGGTGCCTGTTCCCAAGTGACAAGCGTCTCCTTTCTTTTTCTTTATGTTGTAGGCACTCAATCTTTTGCCTGCTGAAGGAGGGCACCCTACTTTTCTACTTTAGCACTTAAACACATAGTACCTTTAAAGCTTCTCAAAGCAAATCAGCCAGAGGGTGTCTGTCAATTAGTCTCTCCGAGCTTAGCCGCCATGGTTAGCCATCAGTGCACTTTACTGAACATGCTACTTGTCAAGATGGAGAAGCTTCTGAATTTGGAACAACCTCAGGGAGGGCTGAGACAGGGAGGCAAGCCACACAAATGGTTTCTGTGTCATAAATTCTGTGCCAACAGGATTTCCTGCTGAATTGCTTCCTCCTCACAGGATGTCGGTTGCAAAACTCAAATACACTGTAATTTTTGTATTTGCTTTAAAATATCATTTCTTGGTAAACATTTATATTTCAAATTCTCTCACCCAGTCCTATTTGCCTGGGAACTTCTGCTATCTGTATGGTTGGTAAAGAGAAAAAACAAAACATGTCCATAAGCAATGTTCAAACGCCTCTGCTGAGTTGACAGTTGGACAAAGGCAAAATACCTTTGTTCCCAAGCTTAAAAATACCCCAAACCTTGAATAAATAACTTACACACAGTGATGCATGAATGTGCAATCACATTCAAAAAAGGGTAAAGATTCCTTATGAATATGCACATTAGTGAACGTCAAACCACTCTAGAGAAGATCAAAATATTGCTCAGGATGAAGTTGCCAGTAATGACTCGTTGCCCTTTTGTGTGCATTGGCTTGTGAAAGGGTTATCCCTTGCCTTGTTCAGCTTAGCAAAGTTTCTACTTTCAGTAACATTTAAGGATCACATTCTGATGCTCTTACTCATTTTGAGTAGTAACATACTCCACAGTTATCCCATTAACTCAGTACTACTGAGTACAGGTAACAAAATATCTGTACTTGGCAATTACCGTACTTTTTCATCATGTTCAGTTCTCATTCAGGAATTATATTATAATTAATAGAATGACAAGTATTTTCTGTATTGACTTTTACGAACAAGGAAATTTGCCCATTAGGCTATATTTTCAAAATGCAGCATGCTACATCCATGTGTGAAAATTGAACTGAAAATATAAGTCCATGCATAGGCTACAATATGTGAGTTTACCTCTACAATTTACTATAGTATTCACCAAAAATATTGTAATATCAGCACTGTAAACAGTACAATCTTTGTACAAGAGATTATTGTACAAGGGTGGATTTTGTCTTGTTTCTTTTGGAAGTGTAGACTTGTGAAACATTTTTAAACTGGCTTAAGTAACAATGGATGTGTGTACATGTCCTCTGTTCTTTTGGTATGTTCTTCTAAATGTACAGAGATAGTGTGGAGACTATTATCACATGTGTAATTTACAATGAAAAATGTGTTTGGCTTCTATGAAAGCACATCACTTCAGACAAAGTTAGAGTGTGTACACATTTATTATTAACATAGCAATACCTATGTTCATTCACTCTACCCTCTGAAATATTTCTAGTGGACTAGATTAGGAGGAGAAGGAAGAACCCTTGTAAATATCAAGAAGCAAGATCCCACTGAGCAAATATAGCAGATATACATTTTTAGAACAAGCAGAAGAACAATTTGAAAAATGTACTTTATGGCAAATGCAGTCACTTCAGATATTATCAAAAACAGAATGAGTATGAGTAATCTTGAAAAATGCCTAGTGTCAGACTGAAAGACCAAGTAATCTTTTCTGACCATACTTTGTATGAAACAATTACTCTGTATGTCTGAGAAAATACTGGAGTAAGGGGAAAACAGACACCTACAATGTAGCATTAACCAACTATGGGGGAACTGTAGGCATGTGTGCACAGCCTTCCTCACAGATAGTGAACAAGGTTCCTGGGAGATTAAGTAATTTAAGTCACACAGGTGGAAACTGAACCTAAAACCTCAGAATTCAAGTTCTGTGACTTAGCCACAAAACTACCCTTCTTCTGGGTACTCAAATGCTATGGTAATAAATGCACTAGAAAGTACAGGAACTGCTCTCAGCTCTTAGCCAGACAGTGTTGGCATGGGGAGTGTACATGTGCTCAAGTGAGGATGGAAATGGAGAGGGCCCAGAAATATCCACCCCAAGACGCAATCAAAAATAAATTTGTCTTATGAATGTACGGGACAGAAGTTCCATAGTTAATATTATTTACATTAGAAAGTAACAACAAGCACACACTTCCAGGGACTAGAGACAGAAAATGTTTACATATGCTAATATGGTCCTTTTAAGAAGCATGCATCTAATAGCTGATAAATTGCACTTCCAAAACAGTGCATCCATTTATGAAAGAAACTGGAAAGCTGTATGTGAGATATGTAGAAATGTGAGTCCCACAAACTAGACAATTCACTGCACCATTATTACAGTCTTGGAAAATAAGGCAATTTCTTCACAGATTAATACACATTACCTATACTGCCAGACTTGCCTGCAATTTTGTTTTTGAAAATTCTTGCTCTAAATGTCTGAAGCAAGTATTTCAAAAAGGCAGCCATCAAATATAACAGATCTGACTGCTCTACTTTTCTTCCATCCCACCAAAAACTACACTTTCCTACTGAAACTATCAAAAAGCGTGTTCTCACGACACACTATTTAGGTGTACAAACAGTAGGATGGGTTTTGCAAAAAGGAGGGGATAGCTTGTGATCTAATCATCAGGTATTGAATACCTCAACTTCATGGAAGTACAAATTGCAGCAGGGCTGATTCTACCTCTAACTGTTCTCAGGCAGATTGAGTTGAGCACCATTCTGTTTACTCTGCTTGATCTTTCAGTTGAGATGTTAAAAAGGGGTTCTGCTCTGCTTAGACAGTAAAGAAACCATGAAGCCTTTTGTACAAGTAGGGATTTTCCCAGGCATCCACAGTTACAGGAAAATGCATCTATTTCTTTGCAATATGCATGCTTCTATAAATCAACTGTGATGTATTTTTCACTTCTGCTCTATTTTGACTATGAAGGCCAGAGCTTTAGCTGCTGTAACCCAGCACTGCTCCACTGAATCTGGCCCACATTATCTTGTTCTATACAGTATAATAAATTTGCTGGGTGAGATAATATTTACTGGAGGGAAAGGAAATACTACTACTTTCCTCAGTGATGATTTACATTTATCCAACAACGCAGAGGAATGCAAGCGCACTTTGTAAACCATATGCAATATTTAGGAATCACTTTACCCACCAAAGAAATGCATCCACCTCTGAGGTAAGGGACAACATTACACAACTCTTTGGAGCTGCTGCACTCAAAAATAATGGGGAAATTTAGAGCAAAGCAGAATCTAATTACCCCAATTAGGCCCTGATCCTGCACCATTAAAGTCAATGGGAGATTTCCATTGACTTAATGAATGCAGGAGCCAGCTGTTAGTCAGATCACCCAGGCTCAACACCATTGTGCTCAGGAAAAATGCAATGGGATCATTAATGAGCCTCATTGTTCTGTTTCATTTAAAAAGACAGTGTTTTTAGCTGTCAGTGCCCCTTATTATCAGCATGGGACATTGGTTTAGTATTGATTTAAGACTTGACACAAAGGCCACTGAAGTCAACAGAAGTCTTTCCACCTATTCAGGGTATGTCTACACTTAAAACGCTGCAGCTGTGCTGCTGTAGCACTTCCATGTGGACACTCACTGGTTCTCCCGTCACTGTAGTTAATCCACCATCCTGAGAAGCGGTAGCTAGGTCAACAGAAGAATTATTCCTTCAATCTAGCACTGTCTACACCAGGGGGTAGGGCAGCAAAGCTATGTCTCTCAGGCGTGCGGATTTTTCACGGATGTAGCTATTTCAATACCAGCCCTCAGTGGGTTTGGATCTGCCCTATGAAGGGGAAAGTGCCACCTCCTGTATCACTTTCAACATACCCTGCATTCCTATCCAAGCTCTGACAAACATAAGACCTTGCTTAATTTATTATATTGAATGCAGCGAAGCTTCATGCCAAATATGTAATAAAAAACATGCAACCCAGCAAAGTAGTTTTCTTAAAAATTTATTTAGGAGGCCCCAATTTCAGCCTCAACATACAGTGATAGAGGCTTTCCAGTGATACAGTAACTCCTCCTCACTTAATGTTGTAGTTATGTTCCTGAAAAATATACATCTTATATAAATGATCATGTCTGAATAGATAATGAAATTGTTTTTTAAATTTACAAGAGATAAAATGCACCGTTGATCACAATTTGGTCTAATTTTACAATTCAGGAAATATATATCTGAAAAACACTTGAAGTAATTAGAAATCCACATTTAACTGTGTTTATAACGGCTGATTGATTATACAAGTAACTGAGTCTTTGCTCCAGAACACACAGCGTTCCTGTTCAGATGACAAAGTGTCCACCTTAATGAAAAAGTAAAGTTAGAAAACAAATATCTATTTATATCTATATTTACATATTCTTAAGGGTGGATGAAAAATATTACTATACTCAGCAAATAGAAAATAATTTGAAACAGCAAACTGCAAAACAAGGGAAAGAAGCTGGGTTACAGCAGAAACTATTTTGTTTTCCTACATATCTGAAGAAGACTGAGTAGTGTCACTTGTTGCAAGCGGATGCATTTGAAAAAACCTGGGGTGGAGAGGGGAGAGTGAGCACAGATGTCTATTATCCTTGTTAGTAAGTGTAAATTAACAAGTCATCACCCAGTATAATATCTTTTGAGTTTCAGTTAACTGTTGTCTAAGCGACCTGCCTAAAATTCCACAAAGCTAAATGCTGAGCCTAATTTGTAGCTGTTTCAGAGCAACATCAGTTTGGGATAGTTGCAGTGTAGTCATAACAATAGTGGTGGGGTATTCAAATTTGGAAGGGACGGGACTTATGGAAATCCTTCTCCCTAATTAAATCACAGAATGAGGGTTTGAAGTGGTAAATAATAAATCACAAAGAATCCTCAATCTGGTTGTCAAGGAAACCAGTATGCCTCTGCCATAATTGCTGTGAGCCCCATCTTGCCCTTTTTGACACCAAGCCTTATCATGCATTCTGGTCAGAGACTGAGAAAGTAGCTTTTCTATTCCTCTCAGGCAATCACGTAACATGCATTGAGCTTCACTGAACAGGGCCATGCTACCACACAAACGTTGCATTCAGCACCATCCTTTTTTTAATCTGTAGACAGTAATTAACTAGTATAAGCTCTAGTATATTCCTATCAACCCTCATATTAGAAATGGGACTGAACTACTTGACAGTGCTTTGGATGGTCTCAGCAGCTGTATTTACTAGAAAGGCCTCCTTAAGTTATTGTCGGGAAATCTTGAGCCTTGTTATCTTGGTCTGTGACAAGTCCTGGGAATCTCCAGTTTCTCATTGTTTCAACTCCAGGCTGAAAAACGTCCACTAGAAGAGGTGACCAACCAAGCTCTGATTTTAGAGCAGTTATGCAGGATGATCATGAAAAAGATGACCAGGAAAAATGAAGCATACTCTACAGCAAGTGAAACCACGGTGCTTAAAAACCAAAACCAAATATTAAATCTAATCTGATGCCTTGCTATTTGGGAGGCTTAAAGTATGGCTTCTCTCTATTCTCCCCCCCACGACAATCACTTTTCGTAAATGGAAGTCTCAGTGTGAGTAAGTAGCTAAACTTTATCTTTTCTTCTTCTTCTTCTTCTTCTTCTTTTTTTTGGCAGACTCATGCATCAACTGAGGCTGTAGCAGATAAAGCTACACCAAAGAACAGTAGCCCCAAGAGATGAGAAGAAGGGAGGAAACTCTATTTGTTTCCCCCGCCCCATCCCCCAAGAAATTCTGTGCCAGTTTTCAGAGAAGACACCCCCAAGTTTTGAAAGAGAGGAGAACTGCAGAGGGGCTAGGTAGGCGCACCCATGATACCACTTGCCTCTCAGGAACCTAGAGCAGACAGAAAGGGGGAGGGCAATATTGGGTGGGAGAGAGGAAAGGCCTCCTGCTAGGAATCAGAGAAAAGAGATTGGAAAGAGATCTGGAAAGGAACATTTGGTGATTCTTCTCCGTTTGCTCGTTATTGGTTTCCCCTTAATCCTGCCCCTCTCCTACAGTTCAGCAGCCGTTCAGCTGCCCTGCCTCACTATCCCTATTATTGTGCTTCTCTTTCATCTCCCTTCCCTTCATTTAAACACTCCTCTCCTGCTCAGACAATCACTCCCTCCCCCCCTAGTCCAACACCAGTCACTGACCACCAAAAAAAACCACACTCCTAAAATTAAGTTCTGTAATATAAACAAAACATGTCAAGATAAACAAGATGAACCCTGACCACTTGACCTGTTCACTGTATAACTTTCCCTCACTCTTCATCTCTTTCTGTTATTTTAGAATGCTAGCTCTTTGGTGCAGGGGGCAGTGTCTTTCCTTCGTGTTTTCACAGTGCCTAGCACAGTGGGGCCTCAATCTTGGTGAGGGCATTTGGTCACCACCACAATATACTGGTAACAACTTTAAAATTAAAGGAAAATATGGAACAGAGTGATATAATAATAGTTTCTGATTTATTTATCCATTGTTTTGCTTTTAACAACTTGTTTCCTTTTTTAGATATTGCAACGTACACAAAGAACATCATAATTAAATGTTCAATCTTCAGAGAGAAATAAATATAACCACATATTGACAGCTACTTCCTTCTGTCTATTCATCCACTTGTTTATTTAGCTTTACTGGCTCTACCAGCTGTAATTGTTTTGTCTGTAGATAAGCCAAGCATCTCAAGATAACATACAGTACAGAGCACAGGTTTTCTACTGCTGTAATGTTCAAGTATCCCAGCAATTCACTCAGCATAATTACTGATATGGGAAACAATGGGTAAAATCTTTGTTCTAAATCTTAGTAATGATGAGTACTTCTGTGATTAAAAGATCTGTGAAAAAATGAGATATGCAAGCCATAAGATTCAGTAAATTCTGGTTCTACAGTAGGCTTCTCAGAAAGTTTGCCCATATTTGTGGTTAAAAGAAAAATCTGCTCCCAGGAAATGAGATGCATATCAGTCATAGGTTCTCCTACTCATGTACATTAATTCACTCATGCTTGTCAACCGTCCTGATTTCCCAAATCTTTGAACTTCATCCCAGAGCAGCTGGAACTGAAAACAATGTTTGCCTACAGTTCTTCACTTCTGCTACTGAAGGGTGCCACTGTTGGTGCACTTGCTGCTCTCCCCAGCTGTCATCACAGGTCATGTGTTTGTTTCCTCGGTTCCGGCTCTAAGGCCTGGTCTACACACAAGTTTTTGTACAGCTTTAGCTATTTCAGTTTAGAAGCTAAAACTATTTCTACACCGGTACCTACGTTGGTAAAACTTTTGTGGTTCAGGAATGTGAAAAAACACCCCCCCCTCTGGATGACAAAAGTTTTAACTAAAAGTGCCGGTGTGGACAGCGTTCTGTCAGCAGGAGTGGTGCAACCAGTGATGAAGCTACCGCCCCTAGCCTCTCTCCGGGTGATAAAGAGAGGCTATACCGCACACCTTACAATGGCGTAGCTGCAGCAGCAAAGCCACACCATTGTAAGGCGTGCAGTGTAGACATAACCTAATATGATGAAATCTGTGCAACCCCTTAAGACGCACTCGGTTATATCAGTAGAAAGGTGCTTGAATATGCATAGCTTAGTTTAATAAATTTATGGAAATACTCTCTCATGGAAAGCTGAGCAGTCATTTCATCCCAAACAATCCATTATCTTCCCTTTTCTTACCCCCTCCAAACACACTGTACTCCAACCTGTCTTCAACTATAGCAGCTGTTGTTGGTAACGGAAGAGCAATCCCTTATACATATAAAAATTAAAGTTCACACTGTCCGGCTAAAACATGTGCATGACTATGCTTAACCAAAGTTTGCATAATAAAAGGCCGGTCCCAAACATGTATTGTACCATTTGGGTACAAACATGTTCCTTTGGAAAACACATTTGTAGCATCCATGGGAGAAAATACAAAGACCTTTGTCTGATGTTTACAGCTAACTTAAAATGGCATAATTTAGCTAGAATTTTACTCTTATTAGAACAATTAATGACTTCTTATTTTAAACACCATGACAGCAACACTTCCTTCCTTGTGTCTTTTTTGCTTTCTTTTAGAATCCTGAAGGCTACTCAGCTTTTCACACCAATTTATTTTTCCTCCTTCCAAGAGTTTCACATTCCATAAGTACCATA
The DNA here is from genome assembly GCF_016161935.1 of Mauremys reevesii. Taxonomy (NCBI): domain Eukaryota; kingdom Metazoa; phylum Chordata; order Testudines; family Geoemydidae; genus Mauremys; species Mauremys reevesii. Next base: position 82,715,500 of record NC_052630.1, read on the forward strand.
CCAGGTGTCATATGGCTGGCTTTCCCAGAGATACAATTTGCTATATACAAGGAGATCAAAATGATTCATACCTTGCACCTTCATAATCCACTGTGAAAAAAATACCCTGGCCTCTCCTGTTGGTAGGAAGTCTTATCAACCTGATATTTCTTAATCTGCACTGTTTTCCAGGTGGTCAATTTGATTTGTCAGTGCTTTACAATCTTTAGTATTCCCTGTTAGAACAGCACTGTATCCATCAATCACTGTATCCAGGTCCTCAATTTTTCTCTTAGCCTCCCATGATCCTGAGCTGAAGCTTTCAAAATTCTTACCCATTGTAGCAGTGTAGCTTGAATTGCTAAACATTTATTAATATCCTCTGAGTTTTTAATAAGCCATTGTTATATTGTTTGATTAAAAAAGCCTCTTTGGCATGAAACCAAAAGCAGGCAGGCTTGTATCCTAATTGGTGGACATCCAAGAGTGAAGTATACAGGACTCTCTGCCTTTTCCTATCTTGTATGCCACACACAAAGTCTCTCTCTTTCTCTCTCTCTCTCTCTCTCTCAAAAGTAATTAAAAGAAACCACTTGCAAATAATAATAAATAAGAGATCATTTGGGGGGAAATTATATCTGCTAGCTTGATTTGCCTAAAGACTACTTACTCCCCCAGTTCCCACTATAGTTTTTCCTCCTAAGAAATTAAGGTAAGTGTAAAATATACTTTTTTTGTTACAAATTACCAAAACATTTCTAGAAAAAGACTGCTGAAAACAGAACAGAGATAAAAACTGGAAATACTTTGAGAAAGATTGGCTAGGACGCTAATTGACTCATAACTCTTCCATAGGGCCCCTGACTGGAAGACTGGAAGGAGATAATCATGTGTTGCAACCAATCCCCCAAACAACATACATGGTATTCCCCTTCATGAAAATTGCATGTACTCTGTATTGAGGAGAAAACTCTGGAGGCAGAAGAATTTTAGATTGACATTTTTCTTTTTTGAACTCCACTACCAGAGCCTCTGGTGGCATTAGAAATATTTTCTTAATCCCCCATTCAAAGCAAAAACAAACAAATAAAATTGTTTAGTATCAGATACAGGATTAAAAATGGTAACAGCTGTTCATTACTTGCATAATTGTAAAGGTTACCATTGCTAATGATTTAGAACGACGAAAGGGCTCTCCTTTCTCATGCTAGTTTTATACACATAAACCAAACTGTAGGCACGGCTACATTATTTTTTGTACTTTATTTTTCAGACTCTTACTCTTGGTGAGCACAACATTCCTGCTTGGGACAGTCATCTCCAGCTAGATAGATGTACACAATCTTAGGTCGAACTGCTACAGAATTTTCTAGCACACATCAAGGAAGGAGTTGGAGCTACCTCACAAGTGGCTACTGGCATCCCCATTTGAAGCTTTTCCAACATCTCATTCTCCGTGTGGGTGATAAATCAGCCATCCTCTTAGACAAGCTGCATTCACAACCATTGCCAAATCTATGAGTCTTATCCAGCGGGGGTTACCAGAGCTATCATACAGTACATCTGCTTTTACCCATGCCACCAAAGGACAAATTTATCACTGATATGAAATAATATTGTGCCTGCTGGATTGGAGCTCAGAGACTCAAATGGTCCTTAAGTCAGGATCTCTGAACTGCTCCAGAGCCATCAAAAGCAACTACCCAACCACAAGTAGAATAATTTAATGAATTGTGATGGATAATTTCAACTTTCTCTGAAACATTTAAAATTCTCACTCTCAAGTGGTTTCTATGAGTTTCAACAAGTGACCTTTGCAAAGTGCAATTTAGAGAACAAAAACAAAAATTACCTTGTAAATTAAACTGCTTCAGCTAGAATCTGTTGTGACCACAGTGCATATTAACATGGCAAGCTCTCACAAAAATGTCTTTTCAAGTAAAGAAATATATTACTTGTGTGTTCAAGTATAGAGCTATAAACCATATGAGACCCTATTTATTTCAAATTTCCCATGATGCCATTTACTCCAGCTTTTAACCTTTTATGTGACATTGAGCTATTTTATAATCATAAAGTAGTAGAAAAAACGACCTGTTAATTTGAAATGGACACATTACAACGTCTCTCCCTGGTGCTATAATATTTTAATTTCTTTTTTCAAGACAAACCAGTTGGAAAGTGACCATCTGCTAGGGTGTTAGTACTATTCAAGCAAAGTAATGAACAAAATGTCCTCTTTTCCCAGCAAGAAAAGGAACATTAACCGAAAGGAATTCAGGAAACAAATAATATGAGGTTAACAGACTGCTTCACCACCAAGTAAAGTCTCCATTTCTTTAATTATTGTTAAAACTAATGACTACAAAGAGGATGATACAGAAAGTAAAATTGCTGGACATTATGCACCACATACAACATTACAAGAAATTTTGAACCTTTAGAGGAACAAAAGTTAGATGATTGTAACTGAACTTCCCATTTTTTGACTATTAAGCCATGTGCAAATGCATGTTGTATACAAATAAAGAAGTTCTATTATATGCTTCAAAATGAACAATGCAATTTGAACTCTGAGTGCATTTTCAATATTGAGCAGAAACTGTCTCTCCCGAGCTTGTTTTAGTCTTATGGGTTTTCAGTATTTCAAATCAGTTGATAATAGGTGAGGGAAAGGAGAAAGACTTTACTGGCCAAATTTTTAAGGGCGCCTCAATAAATCCTTCATATTTATATGTGCAAAACCACCTGCATTAACAGTCAACATAGAGCTCCTAGCACAACTGGGCTCCAATATATGTGCTATTATAAAACAAATAATTAATAATAATTCTGTGTACATACATTTCATCTATTGCACACGCATATGTCAGTGCTCAGAAAGCATGCACAGTTCTTTTCACCTGTAACTTTGTATATACATAAGTGGATAAAGTCTGACCCTAAAGGGCACACAGAACTATTTCCACGCTATTTCTCAAGGTTACAAAATAAATTGTTCTATTTTAGTTTTCAATCAAGATGTTATTCATCTCTGTACCTTCTCAGCATATTTACAAAAAATGGCATTGAAGACTTACAAGAAAAAAAGTAATCTTGACCACATCTTGATGGTTAAAACATAAGTCAAATATGAAGTTTTAAAATGTATTATATAGTTGCTTTTTATTTTGCAGTATAGTTTATTTTAAATGTTCTCCCCCTCCCCCAGAAAAGCATCAAGTAAGCTAAACCTTATATAGGCGCATACATCAGCAAAGCAGGACTTGGTAATACCTCACATCAATTTGTCAAATAAATGTATAGGTCTCATTGCTTCCCTTATTTTTAAATTCATAACAATATGGCACTTTATGCAGAGTATTTCTCAGGGAAATGGTAGAATAGGTGTCTTATGAGAAAGTAGAAGTAGCCAGACAAAATGTTCCTGAGAGTCAAAATATCTACAATTTGTGACATAGCCAGTAATGGATACTGCACTGCTGGGACTGTTCAACTCACTCTCCTTTCAGCCTTATAACACTACACAAGATACAATAAACATACAAATATGCTGCCTATTGGGTGCCTTCTTAAATAGTTACATACCTAGCATTTTTTCTGCCCTCTCTACTTTAATTTCTTTTCTTCCTAAACCTCCTTGTCAGACATGCTCACGACACCAATGATTAGAATGGCTTCAACTAGAAATAAACAAAGGTTGGGTGTTCAATGATACAGGCTAAAGTTATTCAGCTGTTTCATCACAATTTTTGCTGAATTAAGTCATTTTTTAGAAGTACTCATTACTGGCTATGTTACAAATTGTAGATATTTCGACTGTCATATTACCAACGTTGAAATTCCCATTCAAATACATAGTGCAATGCCCCACAAATCATGTCATCATCGTTCTCCACACACAACTTGCACAGAATTCAGTGGAAGTTTTTAGTAGAAAGTGAAGGGAAGAAGGACATCATTCAAAATATATCTTTACTACTGGGCAGATATCTACCTAAGAGTCCTCTCTGCCACTATGCAAGACGCAGAACTGATTTAAGGGGAAAGTTTCAGCCCAAGACAAAAACCACACGATTACAGAAACTAAGCAGAAGAAAGTAGGCTCCTGCAAAGATTGTTATATACCATGCAGAATTTAAGAATCATAAAAATGGATCCACTTCAGTTTAGACTGTGTGAAACTCAACCAGTCAGAAAGAAAGTGCATGTCAGATTATACTAGAAGCGCATCTTACTGCAAAGACATATTATAATGATCAGTTCCCTACTTTGTTCATATGATTTTACATATGGAAAATCATCAATATTCTTTTTTGTCATTCTATATATTTAATTGAATTCCATCAATACTTGGTCAACTAAACATTTTAATTTTGAAAGGATTTAAAAAAATATACATCTGACTTGACCCCATGTCCATTTCTCCTTAAGGCAAACCAATTTTATAACCAGGATAACACTAGAGGATGAGCATTGTTGGGGAGTTGCTCACTGTGCCTGTCATACCCCGTTAATGCAATTTGATTTGCCTTTGTTCTGACAGTAGCAAACAGCTGCTTGTAAATGAGCCACAGTCCCTGGGCTGCCTCCCATTATTCCACACTTTTGTCTGACAAGGTCACTTGCTGAGGGGATTTTGGGGAGAAAGAGTGTGCAGCCTATAGAATTAGAGTTAAACCACATGCAACCCAGCTTGAATGCTCTTTATTTTTTCATAGCACCAGCAAAGCAAGAATAACAAAGAGAAAATCTTTAGTTCTGTGAGCAAACTTTTTTCTATAGTGTTGATTCCATAATCCTCAAACTATTTTATAAAAAAGCAAGTCATGTTTCCATAAATTTCTTTTCATTCAAAGCTGTATGGAAGTTATATTAAGAGATGGATTTAATTACAAAACAGGATTAACAAATGCAGATTAATATTATATTGTTCATCTTCAGAAGCAATATGACAAAGTGATTCCAGCTAACTGCAACCATAGCAAAAACTGCAAGGAAAAGACTAAGATACAATCTGAAAGATTTAGCCAGTTTCTGTGGGAATGTTTATTTTTGCTTTGAGCCAAGTTTGGGGTAGAAAAACTAGACCTCCAGTAAAAAGAGTCTCATAAGCAAAATATTATGTTTGCTGCTCTTTTAATGAATAGCAGACATTAATATGGCTTGCAAGTTTTATAGTTTTGAATCTTGCTATTAAAATGCAAAATCAGTATCTAGCCAAAGTTACTGATGTTATGAAATCATTCCCATCTTTGATTTTTCAGACTGACCAGTGATATTAAGGAGAGTGAAATCTGCCATTAGGGTGTTCCATCCCTTTGTGCCAATTGTTGCTTTTGAAGCCATGCAGGAACAGGGAATGCATGGCAGATACTCAAAGCAATGGCTGATATGATGGGGCAGTTTTCAACCATGAATGAATCATAGTGGAGTCCTCTCAAAATTTATGGGTACAGAAAGGGGAGGTGCTAGCTTAAAATAAATCTGTCAACTTCTTCAAGAAGGATCACATAAAACAAAGAATGGAAATCAGTCTAAAGGCCCTTCTATAGCTGTCACCTGTCATATCCAAAGAGACATTCCTGATTATTTTATTCTTTATCTCATCAGTCCAAAGAGTAATTGAGCTCTTCCTGCTCACTGCCATTTCTATACTAAACAAGTTTATGTCAGGCCACTAGAAAAATGTTAGATACTCACATCAAGTAACATACTTAACAAAAAGGATGCTGCATCTGCATTAAAAGTAGAAAGCCACACAAGTTACCTTTCAACATACTGACATCTCTGTAGTCTTTGACAAATTTTGGTAAAAGAACAGATACATAAAATTTGCAAGCTTCACGGTGAAGTAACGAAACTGGCAGGGAATTCTTGACAAGTTCTCCATAGGTCTGTTCTGAATGCATTCTCAACATTCTGAAAGGGGAAGATTATGTTTGCAACCACTAAAAAAATCAGCTTTTTAGGCTCTTTCCTGTTTCGACTAATCCATTATATCTCCCATTCTTGGCCAAAAATTCTTCACCAGTAATTTAAGTTCTGATAAAATGGTCTTTCCAAGTTTCAATCAGAACTACTTCCTTACTGACAAAAAGTATTTACACTATACTTATTTAGTGACATAGATTAAATAGCATGTATTCCAACTGAATCACATTCAAATTATCCAGTGCCAACAAGAATTCATGTAACAAAGAAGAATCTAATGGTAATCGATTATGACAGCCCTCACTTCCCAACAAAGCACATTGAATATACTCTAGTAGTTCACTATTAGAGTACAGGAGAGGAGATTGTAAGCCTCATTTGTATTCAAAGGAAGGCAAATCACAAACTCATTTACATCTCTCCATCTTCCTTCTTGCATGTCAAAAACAGGTGGTCTATCAATAGTACCTTTGAAATAGATAGGTGTCTTAAAATGCCTTCACATTTCAGTAAAGACCCTGAATTACAAAATAGACCCTGAGCCTTAACTTTTATATTTTCTTTGTGTAAGCTACAATAAAACATGAATAAATACAGTTCTTACTTTGGTCTCATTTTAATCTACCTTGCAAAAACTGGTTTCATGCTATAAATTTAGTCAACTTAATCTGGCATGCTAGAAAAGAAAGCTGTAGATTAAACCCATCACAGGTATGATCATGTGGCACAGCTGGCAGGATATGCCGCTTAAATGACAGATGAATAGGTGCCAATTTCCTCCTTCCTTCTTTGCATACACACAGGATAAATGTCTCAGCAATCTTGGTTAAGATGATGAGTTACTGGAACAAAAAGATGAACTAGAGTGGAGATCAAAAACTCATTCTTCAGCTAAAACCCTATCTCTTTGTAAAATGACAACCGGCAGAGGTTTGTTTGCAAAGTTGTGAATAAAATCCATAATAGAATAAAGCATCATACTAAGGGCTTTTTCCAAATATTTTTAGGATCATTAAACGAAGATTGGTTCTTAATTAATTCTTTGATGCTTGCTTCCAATTTTCCCAAAGCCAGTCCACTGTAAGCGATAGACATGTTGGGGAAACTATTGCCCTGAAAGTATTAAAATCACCATGAACTTCCAATGCCATATGTCTGCTATTATTCACTGTGGCACGGAAGCAGTAACAACAGTCAGGCTAAAAACACAAATGTCTGTTGTCAATCAGGACCAATTTCTGATAAAGTGTGAACAAACATTCCACAAGATAGGAATTAAGAGCATCTTCATGCCCGAAAGCATACACAGCTAGCAGTAAGCAATATTAAATGTGTTTATAGAAAAACAAGATAGATTAAATAAACTAAACCCTGTGTTCAAATGCTTTTGCTCCCTAATGTTTGCTTTCACACTGACAGCTCTCTCAGACTCTCTAAGAAATTCAATGTACGCATGAACCATGACTGGGGAAATAATAAATGAATGCTCTGATGTCTGGCTTCAACCTTTTTAAGAGTCTTTTGAAAGTGAGCACAGATGTCAGTAATAACTCCCCACAGATCACACCATTCACCCATCACACGAATGCAGCCTTTTCTCCCTCCCCATTCCCGCCCCCAGTTTGCAAGGATGGGGGAGAGATTTGGCTGGACCAGTAGGTGAATGATGACTCTTGGAGTCCTTACTTGAGCAGGAAAGGAAGGGAGCTCCTGCCTCCTCCCTTCTTTGATAGCCTCATGCTACAGCAGGGCATTAGTTCCCACCCCGACACCTGACACATGTGGGACCTCATTAGTGTCATAGCTCCCTTGGGTGGGCTGTCATCTGTGCCTGTTTCCTTTCATACAAGCCCAGGGAAGAAATGCTGATGGACGTTGCAGGAGCTGGGTCGCACGCCAACCCAAGAAATGGCAGCATCAGCTGAGGAATGACGGAGCCATAAGACTTCCTGGCCAACCCCCACCCCATTAGGCAATGTAAGGCCTCAATGCAGGCTGTGAGGGAGGTGGTGGCTGAGGCAGGCACTCTGCCTTGTAGATCCAGAAAGAGACTATGGTACTGCTGGCTCCAGCCTATAATCCTCCCTCGCTTTGATATTTTCCCCTTCCGTAGCGAGGGGTTAATAAATTCTGCACTGACCCCTGCCACCCTTACTGCAGAACAGAGAAGAATGAACTCTGCACTTTCTTCCTCCACACCTATTTGGGGCAGGGGTTAATCATAAACTCTGTACATGTTCCCCACCCCACACATTATGGGGGCCTAATAATAAACTGCATTTCCCCACTTGAACAGGGGGGAAGTTAGTACGCTCTGCATTTCTCCCCCCAGTGGGGAGCCAACCTGATGTTGTAGCAGTAGTATTTGGTTGAATAGTCTGATAACATGTACAGCCTGACCAATCTGAATAGAGATTCTGAGGACTGTTGATTCTCATTTCTGCAAGATGAAGCAGGGTTTTTTTCTGGTCTAATAATAAATGTTCTGTTGGGGAGAAGGGTTGGGAGGGAGCTACTGGGCTAGTCAAGGTCAATCAGGCTTTTTTAAAAATATGTCCCATTAGGGAGGGTGGCCAAATTCCTTAGGAAATCAGTGATCAGTCACGGAAGGATATCTTATCCTTCTGCCAGACTTTTCAAGGAAGAAAGGATGCACCTGTTTTTACCAATGATTTGAAGTGTTTTGTGCAATTTAAGGCATACTTATGTTAGTTTTGTCCATTAGCAGGAGGGGGAGGGGGTTCCTTTTAGGTGCTGGCAGGTTTCCTGTGCAGGTTAAACAAGAAAGTGGAAGCCAGAGTAGCTAGCTGCAGGCTCAGGCACTATCCAGGTGGCAAATGGCTGGACCTATGATGCATGACATGGGGAGAGGTACTTATCCCTCCCACAAGGAAAGGGAAAGGGGACATCTTGGTCCTGGCCTCACATGGATTTCACAGCAGAGGAGAGAAGAGGTAGACTCCTCTTATGGATTTAACTGCCATTCGTGAGCTGCACTAGACTTGGCCTGTCAGGTTGGTGTGGGGACTGGCAGTTCCTCTGCTAGTTCTGTTACATCACAGGTAATAAAAAGTTGTGGCCTTTGATTTAACTAATTCTGCATGAGGAGTCTTAGTCATCACACCTTCCAGACCAATGCAGCAAATATTTAAAACTACTCCTTCTGTCTTTAGTTTCACCTGTCATTTACTGATTAGAACTGATATTTTAGAAGGAAGTGAAGATTACCAGCAGGCGTTTGTTTAAGCAAAAACAACCCCCCCAAAAAACTCTCACCATTGCACACAGTTTTTTCTTTAGATGGTCAGCTTTGTGCCCCTCAATTGTGCTTTTAGCCAGGTGTTATATGGCTTCAGAGTAGGAATCTGACTAAAACTGGTGTGAGGCCAGACATCAATACAAAAGCTTTAAAAAAAAACACCCTACAAACACATAAGCAGGCTCCCCTCCCTAAAATTATTGTTGTTTTGGCTGAAAAACTTCCTGATTTATAACACAGACTTTTTTTTTTTAAATGGAGCCTTACATCTTACCTTTGCTAACTTTTTTCCTTAAACCTCATAGCAACAGCAGATGATTTTTACACCGTGAAGCACAAAAGCAGAGGTGATCTCACCAACAATGGGAAAAAGAAAGCCTATGTCATGATATCTTCACCCCAACTAGTGCACCTCACCAGCTGGCATCACACAAAGAACAGTATGAAATACCTCAAAAGGGAACAGTAAACTAAGTAAAGTATAGGGAAGATGAATTAATGCGGCACTAAGGTTGCCAGGCGTCCAGTTTTTGAGTCCCAAACAACAGCTAAAATGATGTATTTCTGCCATATGAGGTGCACCAGTAACAAAAAATCTCTCCACACAACCTTCTCTGCTCTGCGTTTCCCTGGTGGCTCTGTATTGGCAACTGGGGGGAGGGAGGGAGTGACACTGGATGGACCCTCTGACCAAGAACTCAGTATTTTCCCATATCCCCCTACAAGTGGCTCTGGCTTGGCTACAGGCTAACTACAGCAAGTGGGCACTGAGGCTTCTGCCCTGCCTGCCTCTGGGTGTATTTTTCAAGCACACAACCCACATACCATATCTCAGGTTTGGCCCACACTAAGGTAGCTCACAATATGCTCTCTTATTACCAATTAGCCTTAAGTATTGTTAGCAAAAAATAAGTTCTATTTAAATGTGTAGTTGTACAGGTCAAATATTTTCTGTAATACTCTGAAAATATTTCCTTATGCCATTTGCTTCTTTAAAGATTTTCCAATATAAACTACAATATTTTCCCACTAAATACATGAGTACACTTGTCATATTTTACATGTGATTGTGTATTTTACAGTTGTTTGTTACATCTTAAGGGTTTATGTATATACATATAAAAGTGTACATGAACTTAACTTAGAATTCTGTATGACATTTGACTTAAAATGAGACATTCCATTTTAAATTTAACAATATGCAAAATCAAGGTAGCATATAAGAGATGGATTAAAAACTGGCTAACTAATAGATCTAAAAAAAAGTGTAAATGGGGGATCACCCACTTGGGATGTTTCCAGTAAGGTTCCACAGGATTCTTGCCTCAATACTTTTTGATATTTTATCAATGATGTGAAAGAAAAAAATAGAATAATTGCTGGTAAAGTTTGCTGATGACACAAATGTTGGTGGAGTGCAAATAATAAAAAAAAGTTTTACAGGGTGATCTGGAACACTTGGGAAGGTGGGGTCACTTGAAAAACACATATTTTAATACAGTCAACTGCAAGGCCATATATCGAAGAACAAACACCACAAGTCACACTTACAGGAACGGGGAATGTATTTTGGAAAGTAGTGACTCAAAGGGATTTGAGCATCCTGGTGGATAAGCAATTGAACATGAGCTTGCAGTGCAACGTGGTGGCTAACAGAGCAAATGTGATACTCAGATGCATAAGTAGGGCAGGTCAGGGTAGCATTGGAGAGTGACAAAGTCAGACAAAGGTATAAAAAGATGCAAGAGATGAGACAGACTAAATTACATTAAAAAATTTGCCCCTTATTGCTAAATAGTAAAGAAAATTAGCTATTGGAAAAACACTTGGGGACATGGTAGATTCTCGTCACTTGAGGTTTTTAAATCAAGACTAGATATCTTTCTAAGAGAGATGCTCTAGCTCAATCAAAAGTTACAGGCTAAATATAGGAATCATTTGGTTAAATTCCATGACCTATGTCAAAAAAAAGATCATAATGGTCCCTTCTGGCATTAAAATCTATGAAACTCTTCATCTATTTGGGCAGGATGCTGTCATGTGTGCATATACTTTGAATCCTTCAACTTCTGTGCCGAACACAAAGCCTAGTTACCCAGATTATGCAGAATTTGAGAATTTCATTCTCCTTGAGGAATGAGTTTTAAAGGCCTTCAAACCCTCTCAGTATAATCAATGGGAGTGAACTCAATTGGAGTTTTTTGTGCACAGAAGTTGTGAATCAGGTCTTCTCTTTGAGATTTGCAACATAAAGATATTTCAGCCCTTAAAATTTGAAATAATAAATCCCTCTCTGAAAGTGAAACTGTCAAACTTTTTAGATCCAGTCAGAGGTGGAAGTAAGCTGGTTGCGGTCCAGTACACACCGGACTGGACCGGCTTCCCCAGCAGTGATTTAAAGGGCACAGAGCTCTGGCTGCTGCTGGGGCTTTAAAGCACCGCTGGGGCTCCAGTAGCTGGGCTCAGGCGGGGATTTAAAGGGCCCGGTGCTCCTGACACTGCGGGGAGCCCCAGGCCCTTTAAAGTACCGCCGGAGCCCTGCTGCTGTTACTCCAGGGCAGAAGCGGCAGAGCGCCAGCAGTGATTTAAAGGGTATGGGGCTCCGGCCACTGCGGGGAGCCCTGGGCCCTTTAAAGCGCCACCAGAGCCCCGAGCTCCAGCGGCACTTGAAAGGGCCATGGGCTCCCTGCAGCGGCCAGAGCTCTGGGCCCTTTAAATCCCTACCCAAGCCCTACCGCTGCTACCCCAGCGGCAGCAAGGCTCCTGCAGCACTTTAAAGGCCCCGGGGCTCCCCACAGTGGCAGGAGCACCGGGCCCTTTAAATCCCCGCCCGAGTCCGGCTGCCGGAGCCCCAGCAGTAGCAGCCCTTTAAATCACCGGAGTCCCAGGCCCTTTAAATCACCACCGGAGCCCTGCTGCCCCGGGGTGGCGAAGGCAGGGCTCCTGTGGTGATTTAAAGGGCCTAGAGCTCCATGGCAGCCGGAGCCCCGGACCTTTAATTCACCCCTGAGCCCCAGGGGGAGCTCTGGGGTGATTTAAAGGCCCTGACTCTTCCGGTTGAGGCCACGCCTCTTCCAGTTGAGGCCACGCCCCCACTCTGGACTCAGGCGTACTGGTACTTTCATCCCTGGATCCAGGGTTCATGAAGTGTCAGTGCCAGGATACTAGCGAGACAAGGTGGACCAACGTCTGTGGGTCAGAGACACAAGAGCTCTGTGTGGCTCAAAAACTGGTCTGTCTCTCACCGACTGAAGTTGCTCCAATAAAAGATATTACTTCACTCACCTTCCCTCTCTCAACTTTTTACACTCAAAAACAAGGCACACTATCTCTCATAAATATTTTTTTTAATATTTAATAAGCTCATAGGGAAATGCCTCTAGATTACAAATATCTCTTTTGGAAATAGAAAGCGCAGTGTGGCTAAAATCAGATTTTTTTATTTAAATTAAATATAGGGTTTTTTTTAAATGAATCTATTTAAAATTAAATTTGAAATTGACAACTGATGGTAACGTCTAAACTTATTATAATTTACTAAAACCATTTAAACTAAATACAAAAAATAATATTAAGTAGTACATATTTTCTGCCAAGTTTTAAAGAAAGTCAAAACACTGCACAGGTGGAAGTCACTGGCTAAGCACCTAGAACCACAGCCTGGTGAACTGCAAAATCAGCCTTTCATAGCAGTAGCCTCTTCTGCAGCAATAGAGAGAATATATTCTTCATTTCGCTGTACTCAACTAGTTCAGTTCAACAACTAGCTCATTCAAAATTAAGAAACTTTGGGAATTGCAAAAGCAGGAAACCTTGTCTTCCTCTACAAATTCATGAATAAAATCTCAGTGTGAGAGGATAAGATTTACTATTTCTAAAATCTTGAAAGACATAGTGACCAGAAATAATCAGTTCAATTCACTAACTACAGATAATACTTCATTTGTCCAATAAATCGGTCTTAAATGCGAAACATTATGATAAAATTTTTGCTACTTTTCTTATGTTTTAGCACATTTAAGATAGCTTTACTTAATTAAAAATCCTGTTTTTATGCATTTTAACTGAATTTGAATGTCAATCCAAATAGAGCCTGATGCAAATCATAAGTAAAAAAACTAATCATTATCTACTAAACAAGAAATGCATCATTCACCATTTGATAAAATAATAAAAAATGTAAACAATAATACTCTGAATACATTTAAACTAAGCTATACAATTGCTTAAATAAACATGTATGGAATCATGTATTCTCCTGGTTAGGAGAAAGAAGCAACAAATCTAGTGAAAAGGCTATATTTAGCTGCAAATCAAGATGATTTAATGGTTACCAACTAATGAGAACCAACCTTTCTTTAGGAAAATAACTAAAAAGTACACATGCAAAACACCATTAAAATCAACTACCTTAAACTAAAGTTTTCTGCTTGTTGATTTAAATCATGATTAAAATCAGCAAGTTAAATAACCTTGATTTTAATTAATCCGGTGGAGGCGGAGATGGCGGTAACCACCATTGCTACTGCCAGAGTTAAAGATATGTCAAAGGATACTATTTCCATTTTGCCCTTGAAAAAATAAAAACCCCAGACACCTTTGTGCATATGCTGCAGCTGCAGTTAAGTAATAAACACTATTCCCAGAGAGGTGCCAATATCAATCAGTGAGTCACAAACAAAGACATTTTGGCATGACCAGGCATTAGTTGTTCCTATCGTTACACAAAAGCAACAATGTTAATTTCAATTACAACTAAAACACGGAGGGGGAGAGGGGACAAAAACAATGAGATAAATTTTGCCCTCAATTACATTCATACAACTGATAAATGAATTCAATAATCAAAGGCGAAAGTTAGACCAAAGTTTGTCAAATGTAAGACACAGAAAATTGGTGGAAAACTAAAAATATAAAACTTAATTTGAGCTTTTAAAGTATATTTCCTCAATTGTTAGAAACAATGTTCTATGTAATCCAGATCTATTGCATAAATTGTTAAGTAACTTTAAGACACCAATTTATTTTAACTTTAACAATTTATTTTCTAGCAATTAAGGCATTTACATGCAATTCATAATGATGCATTACCATTCCCTGCTTACCATTTATAGACAGGATATTTAAGTCTACAGTAGACCAGTGGCTCTTTGGAGCATCTATTTGGGCCCCAGGATGACATCACATACATTCCAAAACATCACTGCTAGATTACCCTCTTGCATGATGTACCTTACGGTTAATAGACCAATTAATCATGAAGATATGCTTGCAAGAGACGTTGAAATCTTGTTTGGATAATGAAGCAGAGATTACAGAATGTCTAAGCAGAAATAGTGTTGTACAAGCACAAATTGAACATATTCATTATGGTGGTACAATCAACTTTTCATTAGAACTTTTTAAAAAGCCATTATGAGACAAACAATTATCAGTTTACAAATTAACAACTATGGATGAAAAACAAATTGAAGTATTTGAAGTAGACTGAATAATCTGGTAAAATCTTTAGGGTCACATTGTGTAGTTCTGAGGATCCATTCATAAATAAATGGTGTGGGTGGGTGACAGACAGATGGCAAAAATGGCACCCTTCCTTTTAATCCTAGATTGGGTCTGCTGAGCTGGCTGTTAAAAAAAAAATTCTAACTGAAAACTGGGCAAATTTAAAATAGAAGCTATTGAAATACATGAGTAGAACCCACAATACCATTTTACAAATCACTTTTCAGAGTTGAATTGTACTTTAAAGAACACTTAAGTCCAAACCTGTGAAGTATTGAGACTCCCCTGTAACTGAAGAAGGGAATTTCCTGCAGATGCACTCTGGTGTTTTTTCCTCTGTACTAACTGCCCCCGATGGGTAAGAGGCCTTTCATAATGACAGAGAAAATATAATATGGCATTATTCTGCAATATTATATTTACTTCCAGTGTAGTGATGTTTCCTATAAGACACACAGATTTATTTTTATTGTTCGCTCTTTCTGTAAAATTCCTAACAAATTACTAATTGGGCTTAAACTAAACTGCTCTGGGTATCCAATTTATCTGGGGATGCTCAGAGGAAATGAAGTTGTCCGGCCTCTCAATGGAAACATTAAGGAATAGGTAAAAGTGAAGGATGTGGACCAGGCTGTATTCTTCCACTTGAGCAGTGCCACAGGTGAGCAGTAAGAGGACCAAATGACTTAAGAGTGGGGTTTTGTTTTTAGGATTAAACTTTCTCTTAAAAATTCCTACATATACAACCTGTTTTACACCTCAAAATCGAATTTTAAAAATCAGCATTAAACCTAACTAACAATAACTTTCTCAAGTGACCAGACTCAATCCTACCTTGATCCTTTGTAGATAACACAATACCAGTGTGGGCTTGTCTACACTGACACTATGGTGGCAAAGCTATGGCACTTCAACTATGCCATTGTAGCACCACAGTGTAGACGGTTCCTACAGTGATAGAAGGGGTTTTCCATCACTGGAGTTAATCCACCTCTCTGAGAGGGTAAGAATTCTTCTATTGATTCTTCACATCCCTGAGCAACGTAGAAAGGTCTATCTAATTCTTCAGTGCAAACCAGGCCTGAGTAATCAGAAACCCAGTAGCTCAACATTTTCATGAATAGTGTTTTTAAATTAGAAATGAAATTAAACATAAATATATTTCTAATAAAATAAAATAGAACATTTTAGGACGTACATTGAAAATGATTGTCAACTCAGAGTTAGAAATGTATTTTTTCCTGATCCCTAAATAAACTTTTATATAGAATCATAAAAACAAAATTTAAAGAGGGGGGCCAGATCCTTGACTGCTGTCATTTGGTATAGCTCCACTGAAGTAATCTGGCCTAAAGATCTCTCACCTGGAAAAAACACCACCAGGTTTATTTCACCTGGTTTTTCATTCCAAATGTATTTACTGTATATACTCGTTCATAAGCCGAATATTTTTGGTAAAAAAAAAAGACGCATCAAAAAGCAGGGGTTGGTTGGGAACGGCAAACCGCGGCCACAGGGAGCTGAGGGGCTCCGTGCCTGCAGACGCTCCAGGTAAACAAAACGTCCTGTCCCGCCAATGGCTTAACCTAATGGGCCGGAAGCCAAAATTGCCAACTCCGGAAATACAGGGCCGGCTTATGAAAGGGTCATACAGTTTTTGTTATTTTTACCTAACCATCTTGGGCGGGGGGTGGCGGGGTGTCAGCTTATAAATGAACGGGTTAATGAACAAGTATATATGGTAAGTAACTCAAAATCAGATAGCCAATCTACCTAAAAACGAGGTATAGTTTCACATTTACAACCCCACCCCACTAAAAAATCCTGGAAATACTTAACCACGTGCTTAACTTTTTGCATGAGTAGTCTCATAGAAGCCATCTGGGTCTACTCCCATGTGATTCTGTGATGTTAGGATCCAAAGTCCACTGAAAGTCCATTGACTTCACTGACTAGGAAAATTCAGTCATAATACTTTTTCCTTCTAAACTGCAGGATTCCACTCCCTCCCCCCCCACACACACCCCTGAATTAGAATTATGGCCATTCTAATTTCCATATATAAGACCCAAGAACAATGTTTTAAGGGAGCAAGGACAATTATCAGTACTTCAACTATTCCTGGCTATTATTCATCCAAAGGAATAATTATCCCTTGGTTCAGCTTTCCAAGAAGTCACCTATTTAATATTGCTCTTGTGTTTTAACAAAAACTTCTCAATAAAAAATTGCCTTTTCATTTTAGTTGTTCATAAAAGAATCTCTAATAGTAACAGAAAATGACCTATATCACAGAAGGGAGAAAAAGCTCATTATTCATACTTCAGGCCACCAAAGAAAAAAACGATAAAGCTTATGAGCTCTCATTTGAAGGCATGCACAATGTTTCCTGCTAAACCTTAATTATATTTTCAGTACATATACTATAGTGTTCTGAAACAAATCAAACTACAGTGATCCAGGAATAACCAAATTCAGTATTTATCAAAATATGTCCCTTTATAGGTATAATTAAAACATAAGGGGGGTGGAAAAGAACTTTGCTCAGCTTTTGGGAACTTTAGCTAGGCATTTCTTGACATTTAGATTAAACAATAGAACATCACTGAAATTCTCAGAAAAAGCCATTCAAATTACTTAAGTGAAAAAAATCAGGTTGGGCAATCATATCATGTCAGTGAGCCAAAAAGTGTAACACCGTTGGTTTGCCTTGAAGCCTCAATTACATACACATTTCAGTTTTGAAAACTCAGAATTTTAAGTTTGTATTTGCATCAACATAAAAGAGGAATGCTCTGAAAAACTGAAACTACAGCAATTCCTACTATAAAATTACTACTCTGTTGCATGCATAAATACTCTCCGCTATTTATAAAGGTATTTTTAAAAAAGAATCTAGGAAAAAGTATCAAAGGCGTCAAACCATTTTCCATATTGCTAAGAGAACATATCAGTCAATGTTTTCAAAGACTTATAAATTTGATAGTTACTGTACTTTTCTGTATGTTCCCGATGCATGGTATTTAGCCAACATAATAAATAGGTCTAAAGATTTAACAACAGAGAGGAATCTGAATCCAAAGATTTCCTTTTACCTTTAATAAACCATTGTCCAACTCATTCAATAATGGAATATTCTACATGGGTCAATGATGGCAGTTCAGGCAAACAAAAGAAGTCTTTATGCTCCATCTAGACATTGCAAGGTGCTTATTCAATTTCTTCTGCATCAGAAGCAGTGTTCCTTACCTAATATGTATACATTTGCTGAGTGTTATTCAGCCTTTGTTGCTTCTGACCCTCACTTGGCATTTAATTCCCAGTCCACCAGGGTATTCATGCTTGATAGCACTGATGCACATACTGAATGCTTTATTTATGTAATGGTACAGGGAATGAAGCTATAAACTGTATTAGACAATATCCAGTTTACAGATGCCAATGGCTAGTGTCACAGCATTACTGACCCATATCTACAGGAGTAAATATGTCATTGGAATGTAGAGAACGAAATATAACAATTGCAGATAAACATTAAAATAAAGGAAAAATGAAAGTCTCAGATACATTTTCGATTCCAGGTTTGCATTTTAAATTTTTCAGAAATATTCATAGCACTGAAATTGCCCCCCTTATTTTTTTCTACCCTCTACCTTTCAAAAACCAGGCATTTGCTGTCACTATTTAAGTTCAAGGATAACTCTGGTCCTCCTCCCACCCTCCCCAAAATGGTCACTAACTATTCAAAAGAATTGAAATTACAACTGAAGCTAAGGCTTATTCATGTATCCCCAAGTGCAGCTACCAAGAGTTGTTTTAATCAGTGATGTCCAGTGACTAAAACAGTCTAGAGCTGATTTAAAACATATGACATAGAACTTGATAGTTTGCAGAAGAGAAGTACTGACCCGTAGGCTTTTAAGACAGCTTCATTATTTATACCACTGTATGTAAATCAACTAAAGAGGCAAGGTCTTTTTCTTGTTTAAGATAAGTTATTTCATAGCAGTGAGTATCATGATTTTTATTCAAATGTTCTCTCAAAAGAATCTTTTTATCTAAAATTAATTAAATAATATTTCACCAAAAGACTATGAGATTGACCAACATAGTCATGACCTATTGACATTTCCCCATCTACTAAAGTGCATACACTGACTAAAGAGAAATATTACACACATGCTAATAAATGACAACAGTAAGACAGATTTCAGAAGGACTTAAATTATTCTGAAAGCTTGGAACTTAACATCCGTAACAGTCTATATCTTCTTCCCTTTTTTTTTAAATGATGTCTTTTTAAAAGGCCCCCTGCTGTGTTTTTGAAATACTAAATGGCCTCCACAGTTATGTGACATAATTCATTCTAATTCATGATTATTTTCAAACTATTCCCGGTTTCCCAGAAGCTACTTGAAAGAAAAAAAATATCCTTTCCCCTATTTAAATTGTATATTTTCAGGTATAAATTTTGCAGAACAGTATCTGAGGTACAGTCACAGCACATGCTGTTGCTGCATTTCCATTAAGAAACATAATGAAAAAAAATCAGACACATGCTGGTTTTTAAAACTTTCTCTTCTAGGTACAGACTGGGAGTGTTAAAATTCCATCTCCCCTGTGGAGTGAATTCTATTGAACAACATTTGGCTTCTGTTAAATAATAAAAAAAAAATACTCCCTTCATTTAGGGCAGGTGGAATTTTAAGACTCCAGAACTATGCCTTAAAAAGCACAGATTTCTGCTGAGTATGGTAGGTACTGCGTTGTACTTACAGTACTTTCAAGGAGCTGACACCTGCGTTTACCTACCAACTGTACTTTTAAACTTTTATTTTACCATTGTAACATACTTTCGAAATCCTAAAAAGCTACAGAAAAGATGAGGTCATCTTGTATAATCAAACCAGCCCAGGACTGGTCCCAATGTCATATTGTAGCACTGCTTTCACCCCTTCCCCATTTCCAAAACAGGATATTAATGAGATAAAAAAAAATTCTAACTTGAGATCATGTCATCTGCATGCTAGAATTACCCCTTCTTTTACTGAGGGAAGCAGTAAACATGACAGAGAAGGGAAGGGAACAGTAGCTTGCCCAGGGTCAAAACAAACAAGTATTAAACAAAAGCAGCATATATTCATGAATTTGCAACTAGTCAAAATGCGCCAAGCACTGTACATCCTGTTCCAAGCACTGTTTGTGGCACATCTAAGAAAAAGGCAAGCTAACCCAGAAAGAAAGCAGTATCTGATTTTCTGGACAGTGTTTCTGATATGATGTAGCTTGGGTTCTGTTTATCTGGAATAATGCTTGACAGCTGCATCCCCCAAGCACATGCTCTGATACACTGTCCCAAGATGGGTAAAGCATGTAGAACAAAATGAAATTTAAAGCAAGACAGCCAAATCAGACTGATTCACAGAGTATTTTCTTGACTGATAGACATAAGGACAGTCTCTTGGAAACCAGCAGAGAAATCAGCAGCTCTGGTGGGGAGTTCAATGTCATTTTTAGCCTCCCCCTCCCCCTTTTTTTTTTTTTAACATTGAGTTTTAATGGCACATTAAGAAGCAGGCTGACAGAATCAATAGAATTTAAGATGCTCTCGTAATCTGGGTTTAACACTGTAGTAACACCTTTAATCAAAGATATAGAACCCTCTGTGGCATTTTGACATCTACATCGATCATTTAGATACTGCTTTTATCAAACTGAATTAACAACTTTAGTCAATAATTAAAATCTGGCTGCCCAAAATGTCAGGGTAAAACTACTCTGACACTTTATCGCTCTTATAAAAGCATTATTTTAATCTACACGTTCTGCCAGCTGTTTTGTGGGGTTATAATAAAAGTGATCAAGATGGGATAAAATGCTACTGGGAACCATAGAACAGTGGAAGAAACTTGGTACCGGTTTTTCTCCATGGAAATTAACTGTACCTATAAAAATTGGTAATCACCTCAAATTTATAAGCAGCGGTCTTACTAAACTCTGAGCCAACCTAGGCTCTATCCTATTCTTTTCTCAAATAGAGTCAGAAAAATCTTTCATTTTCCAGGGGAAAAAGGGGGAGTAAAAATCCTGGAGTAAAAATACCTGTTTGTCTCTGAGCCAACCTATGACCTTGATAAAGTCACATAATCTCTTTGCCTCAGTTTCCCTATCTGTAAATGCGGATAGAAGTGGCTAGTTTCTTATACCACAAGGTAATTGGAGGCTCTGTTAATAGTGTGTGAAGAGCTTTGATATCCTCAGATGAAAAGTGTTGTATAATATTATAAATTATTATTATTAAAATGCAAATTTCAGGTGAAGCAACAACTATGGATATTTCTCACATAAAAATATCATCACAGAAAATCAATCATATTTTCTCACGTTATTATTGGGGACGGTGTACTAAACTATCTTCAGAAGGCATGACTTTTTGAAAATGCAGGTGTGAGTGTGGGATGGGGAAGTGGTAATCTTATGTGAAAGACTCTGTTTATATGTGTAATTCATACTGCTGAAGTCAGAATAATTTGAGAGCTCGGTTTTCCACAGCCTATATAAATGGTGTGATTTGTTTCAGAGACTGTCTCCTTCACTGAAATGTTGTCATTTGTCAAATAAAAATGGCAATATTAAAAAAACACTTGATTCCATAATTTAAAAATATGCTACATTTCAGTAACTGTGTTTTATACTGTTGCTGTGCTTTTGGTTATTTCTGACTTTTATTGATATGTATCTTTGTTACATCCAGTCGCTTTTCTTACTAATTGCTCAAACAGCCTGAATGAGAGAGGTAATTACCACTAGAGGAGAGAAGAACAATTACCCCCAAGTCTTACGTAGAAAAACTCTTTGATCGTGTTGTATATCTGAGGCCTGGTCTACACTACGCGTTTAAACTGAATTTAGCAGTGTTAAAATGATTTAACCCTGCACCCATCCACACAATGAGGCCCTTTATATCGATATAAAGGGCTCTTTAAACCGATTTCTGTACTCCTCCCCGACGAGAGGAGTAGCGCTGAAATCGGTATTTCCATGTCGGATTAGGGTTAGTGTGGCCGCAAATCGACGGTATTGGCCTCCGGGCAGTATCCCACAGTGCACCATTGTGACCGCTCTGGAAAGCAATCTGAACTGGCCAGGTAGACAGGAAAAGCCCCGCGAACTTTTAATTTAATTTCCTGTTTGCCCAGCATGGAGCTCTGATCAGCACGGGTGGTGATGCAGTCCCAAATCCAAAAAGAGCTCCAGCATGGACCGTACGGGAGATACTGGATCTGATCGCTGTATGGGGAGACAAATCTCTTCTATCAGAGCTCCGTTACAGAAGACGAAATGACAAAGCATTTGAAAAAATCTCCAGGCTATGATAGACAGAGGCCACAGCAGGGACTCAGCACAGTGCTGCGTGAGAAGCGTAACGGAAAACCAAAGAATCAAATGGATGCTCATGGAGGGAGGGAGGGGGTACTGAGGACTCTAGCTATCCCACAGTCCCCGCAGTCTCCGAAAAGCATTTGCATTCTTGGCTGAACTCCAAATGCCTGAAGGGTCAAAAACATTTTCCCAGGTGTTTCAGGGTGTATGTCATCAATTTACACCCTTCCCCCCCCCCCCTGAAAAAAAAGGGAAAAAATCGTTTCTCGCCTTTTTTCAATGTCACCCTATGTCTACTGCATGCTGCTGGTAGACGGGGTGCTGCAGCACTGAACACCAGCATCCCCTTCCCGGTGGCAGACGGTACAATATGACTGCTATCCATCGTCATCATCAGCCCGTGAGTACTCCTGGCTGGCCTCGGTGAGGTCGGCCGGGGGCGCCTGGGTAAAAATAGGAATGACTTCCGGTCATTCCCGGCAGATGGTGCAAAAGGCTTGGTAACCGTCCTCATCATAGCAACTGGAGGCTGAGCTCCATCAGCCGCCCCCCCCCCCCCCCTTCATGTCTAAAGAAAAGATTCTGTACTGCCTGGACTATCATAGCAGCAGGAGGCTGCGCTCCTCTCCCCCTCTACCCTTTAATGTCCTGCCTGGACTATCATAGCAGCTGGAGGCTGCCTCCCCCTCATTTTATCTCACTAAAAATCAGTTTTTCTTATTCCTGCATTCTTTATTACTTCATCACACAAATGGTGGGACATTGCCATGGTAGCCCAGGAGGGTTGGGGGAGGAGGGAAGCAACGGGTGGGTTTGTTGCAGGGGCACCCCCTAGAATGGCATGCAGCTCATCATTTCTGCGGGATCTCTGGGGCTCTGACACGGAGCGGCTGTGCTCTCTGGTTCTCTAGTACGCTTGCCCCATATTCTAGGCAGAACTGACTCTATTTTTAGACAAAACATAAAGAAGGGAATAACCCAGGGAGCCATTCCCATTTTTGTCCATGCGCCCCCGGCAAGGAGCACCCATGACAGCAGCAGATGGTACAAAAGGATTAATAACCGTCATCACCGATTTCCAAATGCAAACGGTGCAAAATGACTGATAACCATCATCTCATCGCCAATTTACAATGGCAGACGGTGCAATAGGGATGGTAATTGTCTCTGCTACCTTGCAAATGCAAATGAATGCTGCTGTGTAGCACTGCAGTACCGCCTCTGTCAGCAGCATCCAGTACACATACGGTGACAGTGACAAAAGGCAAAACAGGCTCCAGGGTTGCCATGCTATGGCGTCTGCCAGGGCAATCCAGGTGAAAAAGGGCGCGAAATGATTGTCTGCCGTTGCTTTCACGGAGGAAGGATCGAGTGACGACATTTACCCAGAATCACCCGTGACAATGTTTTTGCCCCATCATGCATTGGGATCTCAACCCAGAATTCCAATGGTCGGGGGAGACTGCGGGAACTATGGGATAGCTACGGGATAGCTACCCACAGTGCAACGCTCCAGAAATCAACGCTATCATAGAATCATAGAACTTAAGATCAGAAGGGATCTTTATGATCATCTAGTCTGACCTCCCGCAAAATGCAGGCCACAAAAGCTGACCCACCCACTCCTGAAATAATTCTCTCCCTTGACTCAGCTGTTGCAGTCCCCAAATCCTGGTTTAAAGACTTCAAGTAGCAGGTAATCGTCCAGCAAGCGACCCCTGCCCCATGCTGCGGAGGAAGGCGAAAAACCTCCAGGGCCACTGCCAATCTACCCTGGAGGAAAATTCCTTCCCAACCCCAAATATGGCGATCAGCTGAACCCCGAGCATGCGGGCAAGACTCTCCAGCCAGACACTCGGGAAAAAGACTTTCAATATCCCAACATTGACCCTCGGTACTAATTACCAGTGGCGGCACGTTATTGACCTATTGACTAAATAGTGTTATCCTATCAAACCATTCCCTCCATAAACTTATCAAGCTTAAACTTAAAGCCAGAGAGGTCCTTCGCCCCCACTGTTTCCCTCGGTAGGCTGTTCCAGAATTTCACTCCCCTGATGGTTAGAAACCTTCGTCTAATTTCAAGCCTAAACTTCCCGACTGCCAATTTATATCCATTTGTTCTTGTGTCCACATTAGTACTGAGCTGAAATAATTCCTCTCCCTCCCTGGTATTTATCCCTCTGATATATTTAAAGAGAGCAATCGTATCTCCTCTCAACCTTCTTTTGGTTAAGGAAAACAAACCGAGCTCCTCAAGTCTCTTTTCATACGACAGGCTTTCCATTCCTCGGATCATTCTAGTGGCCCTTCTTTGTACCCGTTCCAGTTTGAATTCATCCTTCTTAAACATGGGAGACCAAAACTGCACACATTACTCCAAATGAGGTCTCACCAACGCCTTGTATAACGGGACTAGCACCTCCTTATCTCTACTAGAAATACCTCGCCTAATGCATCCCAAGACCGCATTAGCTTTTTTAACGGCCACATCACATTGCCGACTCATAGTCATCCTGCGATCAACCAGGACTCCGAGGTCCTTCTCCTCTTCCGTTACTTCCAACTGGTGCGTCCCCAGCTTATAACTAAAATTCCTGTTAGTCATCCCTAAATGCATAACCTTACACTTCTCACTATTGAATTTCATCCTATTACTAATACTCCAGTTTACAAGGTCATCCAAATCTCCCTGGAGGATATCCCGATCCTTCTCCGAATTGGCAATACCTCCCAACTTCGTGTCATCCGCAAACTTTATCAGCCCACTCCTACTTTTGGTTCCGAGGTCAGTGATAAATAGATTGAATAAGATCGGACCCAAAACTGAACCTTGAGGAACTCCACTGGTAACCTCCCTCCAACCCAACAGATCACCTTTCAATATGACCCGCTGCAGTCTCCCCTTTAACCAGTTCCTTATCCACCTCTGGATTTTCATTTCAATCCCCATCTTTTCCAATTTAACCAGTAATTCTTCATGCGGTACCGTATCAAACGTCTTACTGAAATCAAGATATATTAGATCCACCGCATTTCCCTTGTCTAAAAAGTCTGTTACTTTCTCAAAGAAGGAGATCAGGTTGGTTTGGCACGATCTACCTTTCGTAAAACCATGTTGTAATTTGTCCCAATTGCCATTGACCTCAAGGTCCGTAACTACTCTCTCCTTCAATATTTTTTCCATGACTTTGCATACTACAGATGTTAAACTAACAGGCCTGTAGTTACCCGGGTCACTTTTTTTCCCCTTCTTGAAAATAGGAACTATATTAGCTAATCTCCATTCAAACGGTACAACCCCCGAGTTCAGAGATTCATTAAAAATTATCGTTAACGGGCTTGCAATTTCACTCGCCAATTCCTTTAATATTCTAGGATGAAGATTATCCGGGCCGCCTGATTTACTACCGTTAAGCTGTTCAAGTTTGGCTTCTACCTCGGATACTGTAATTTCCAACCCCGTACCTTCATTCCCATCAGTCACTCTGCCACTATTCCTAAGCCCTTCATTATCCTTATTAAAGACCGAGGCAAAATATTTGTTTAGATATTGTGCCATGCCTAGCTTATCCTTGATCTCCACTCCGTTTACAGTTTTAAGCGGTCCCACTTCTTCTTTCTTAGTTTTCTTCCTATTTATATGGCTAAAAAACTTTTCACTATTGGTATTAATTCCCTTCGCAAGGTCCATCTCTACCCGGCTTTTGGCTTTTCTCACTGCATCCCTACACCCCCTGACCTCAATAAGGTAGGTTTCTTTGCTGATCCCTCCCATCTTCCACTCCCTGTACGCTTTCTGTTTTTTCTTAATCACCCCTCTGAGACGCTTGCTCATCCAGCTCGGTCTAAAACTGCTACCTACGAACCGTTTTCCCTTTCTCGGGATACAGGCCTCTGACAGCTCCTGCAACTTCAACCTGAAATAATCCCAGGCGTCTTCCGCCTTTAGATCCCTAAATATGTTAGTCCAATCCACTTCCCTAACTAGTCGCCTTAATTTAGTAAAGTTAGCCCTTTTGAAATCGTAAACCTTAGTCTCAGATGCAATTGTGTTTATCCTTCCGTTTATTTTGAACCGAATTAGCTCATGACCACTCGAGCCAAGGTTGTCCCCTACAACCATTTCTTCAACAAGGTCCTCACTACTCACCAAAACCAAATCTAAAATGGCATCCCCCCTCGTCGGTTCAGTAACTACTTGATGAAGGAATTCATCAGCTATCACGTCTAGGAAAAGCTGAGCCCTATTATTATTACTAGCATTTGTTTCCCAATCTATATCCGGGAAGTTAAAGTCTCCCATGATCATACAGTTCCTATTAGTATTTACCTCCTTAAAAACATTAAAGAGTTCTCTATCCATATCCAGGCTAGATCCCGGCGGTCTATAGCACACCCCAATCACTATCCCAGGGGAGGCTCTAGTAGTTTTCTTCCCTAATGTGACCATTGCCCAAACAGACTCTGTATTATCCATTCCATTACTAGTTATTTCATTACAGTTTACCTCATTATTGACATACAATGCTACTCCCCGACCTTTACCTTTGTTTCGGTCTTTCCTAAACAGCACATACCCTTCCATACCTGTACTCCAGTTGTGACTACCGTTCCACCATGTTTCGGTTATTCCTATGATATCCGGTTTCAATTCTCGGACCAGGAGCTCCAATTCCTCCATTTTGTTACCTAGGCTTCTCGCATTGGTGAACAAACATCGTAATTTTTGCTGTTTGGCTTCTCTCACCTTTGTTACCCAATTTGGTAGGGACTCAGTACTACCAGTATGACCTATTGGTCTAGTATCCATCCCCCCCCCTTCTTCATTACCTCCAAACCCCTCCCTCTGGCTATATCCATTCTTATCCTGTTGTCCTCCCTCTCAATGTTTAAATTTGGCGTGGAGAGTGACTGGACATCTCCCAACCGTCTCCCCTCAATTCCTAGTTTAAAGCTCTTTTGATCAGTTGAGCCAGCCTCCCTCCTAGAAGTCTATTTCCTTCCCTACTCAGGTGGAGCCCATCCCGTGAGAACAGTTCTCTGTCCCCGAAAGCCTCCCAGTGCCCATACATCCCAAAGCCCTCCTTATAGCACCACTCCCTGAGCCAACTATTTATCATCACAATCCTGTCACCCCTTTGTCGCCCTTCCCTAGGGACGGGTAGAATCCCACTGAAGATCACCTGAGCCTCAATTTCCTTGAGCGTCTTACCCAGCCTGGCATAGTCTCCCTTGATTCTCTCCAGCGAGAATCTAGCCGTGTCATTAGTTCCTACATGAAGGATGATCAACGGGTTCTTACCTGCTCCTTTTAGGATCCTTTTCAACTGCATGTCCACATCCCGTATTTTATCCTCGGTACATGGACGCACATCGCCGAATTAATGTGCTTAGTGTGGCCGCGTGCACTCGACTTTATACAATCTGTTTTACAAAACCGGTTTGTGTAAAATCGGAATAATCCCGTAGTGTAGACATACCCTTACAGTCTAAAATATAGGAGAACAGGCACTTCAGAATGTCCTGCCACAGTATAGACCCTACCATAAAATACTGCCAAGGGGCCAAATTCTGTGCTCAGATTTATACACTTGGCTCCTTATTAATGTAATTTAAGCAGGAGCCCCACACTAGGATTTGAAGGCAGAACTTCTATTACTTTTATTTATTCAGTGCTGACAGTGTTCAGCATTGGGCAACATGTAGAGGAAGACAGAGAGAGTAAGAGTCAGGGGCAGGGACTAAGTATAAACAATGATGAAACATGCCAAATCCTAAATATTTGCACTCATAACAGGAGGTGGTGCTGACATGTTCTTCAACTCTGCTAAATGAAAATAGTCATAAGACAATTTTTTTTTCATATTGTATCAATATGCTTGTAGAACGCAGGTTAAGTTTCTTGCCCAGAAATTTTATTCATATGACTCAGATCCATAAAATCCAGCTGGCGTGTAGGTTGCTAGATCTGAGACAACACAAAAAGCAAGTTTCTAGGTTAAAAATGTAACCCTCCCATCCTTCACCCACTTCAGATACACTAATGTAAACTTGTGTAGCTAAATTTCATAAAGAAAAAATGGAAGGCTGTTTCAATGAGAAAGGAATGGCACTATCCAATTGGTCAAAGTAAAGAAGGGCTATGAGAATTTCTGTACTTCTATTAAAGAATGCTTCCTTATCTTGGCTGGCCACTTCAATGCCATTAACTTGAATGCCTTGATACTTAAGGAAGTTTGGAAATTACCCAGATAAGAAAACATTGCTAAAAAAAAAAAGAGATTAACTATGAATAACATCTCAAAATATTTTTGGGGTGGACAAGCCAGAAATATGAAGCAGCACCTAAAAGGCAAGCTAAGGAAAAAAAAAAAACTATAAGAGGATGAGAAGACATGTCCACCATGTTTAAGTCTCTCCCAAAACTGTTGATGCAAGGATCCAACATTTACTGAGAGAGCAACAGGGCTGGATTTAAAGATGTACATGTTATCACTTTTAGCCTTTTAACGTATTAGCAATTCTGATCAAATGCAATATACAAAGTAGATAAATTATAACCAAATACATCACTAGCATGTGCACAGTGCTAATTAGGCTGTTTCTATTATGCATTTAAAAAGTGTTCTATGTTTACAATTTTAAAAGCAAATAAATGTTTGTTTTAATTTGTAAATGCCAAACATAAACATCATTCAGGAGAAAACAAAAAGATACTGCTAACAGCAGCCATGTTCACAGTACAGCCATAAGCCAAAAATCCTTACTATCTTACAAAAATTAACTGGGATACTTACTATCTGTTTTCTAGTATTTTAATATTGGATTTAAACAGTTATTTATTACCTATAATAACTGCCTCCCTCAGACACAGCTGTTCAGACTGAAGGGGGCAATTTCATTTTTTGTGAGGTCAGGTTTACACTATAAACTTACATCAGTATAACTACATAGCTCGGGTGTGTGAAAAATCCACAACACTGAGCAATGCAGTTATACCGACCTAATCCTCTGCGTAGACAGTGCTATGTCGACAGGAGGGCCTCTCCCATTGACATAGCTACTGCCTCTCATGTAGGTGGATTAACTACGTCGATAGGAGAACTTCTCCCATTGGCACAGCAGCATCTTTGCTGAAATGCTACAGTTGTGCAGCTGCACCATCTTTGCTGAAATGCTACAGTTGTGCAGCTGCACCACTGAAGCCTTTTAAGAGTATACCTGCCCTGAGTTGCAGCAGAAGCACCAAGTAAGTAGGAATGTTTATCAATCTATATGGACCAATAGGATCTGTATAGCGGTTCTTTAGAATAAAAATAGCTGAGATGGTAGACTATTTTTCTCAGAATTTAAAAGTTTAAAGCCATATTTACAGAAGGTAAAACTTTGTTAGGCTGATAGTTGCTGAGGAGGAAATGCAGACTGCAGCTTTGCATCTCTCTTTCAAAGAGGACTTCCTATTTTTAATATTATTTGTTACAAAAATGCCTAAGGACCCTGGAAGAGATCATATCTCAACTGTACTATACACATAACAAAAGACAGTCATTAACCAAAAGAGCTTACAATTTAAATAGACAAGGAAGAAAAAGTATAAGAAAGGAAGTATCCCCATTTTACAGATAGGAAACTGACACAAAGAGACACTGAGGGTACGTCTTCACTACCCGCCATGTCGGCGGGTAGCAATCGATTTCTTGGAGTTCGATATATCGCGTCTCATCTAGACGCGATATATCGAACTCCGAACGTGCTCCCGTCGACTCCGGAACTCCACCACCACAAACGGCGGTGGCGGAGTCGATGGGGAAGCCACGGACGTCGATCCCGCGCCGTGAGGACGGGTAAGTAATTCGAACTAAAGTACTTCGACTTCAGCTACGCTATTCGCGTAGCTGAAGTTGCGTACCTTAGATCGAACCCCCACCACCCCAGTGTAGACCAGGCCTGAGTTGCCCAAGGTCAAATGGAAGTCTGTAGCAGTCAGAAACTGAACCAACATTTCATGAGTTTGGAAAGTCCCGAACAGGTACCTCAATTAATCACAAGTACACCCTTCTTCTGCCAATCCAGCAAGTGACCACATATTGAGTGAAGCAAGCAAATCTTCACAGGGTACAGGGCCACTTTTGCTGGGTATATTTCAGAATACAACTGTTAACTCCTTTAGAAAATTTGGTTCCTGGTTTCCTCCCAGAGAGGGGTAGTTAATCACAGAAGCTAAGTCTTTAGACATTTTGGGAATGAATTTCCGGTCTCACATGACTTCCATGAGGTATTAGAGATAGCCTTGTCACTATTAAGCAAAAGGAAGAAACTAGGCAACACAATCTCCTCGTACTAGGTGAGACCTGGGAAAAAACTGAAATGAGAAAGGAAGGGACAGTCCCTAGAGTCTCTGTTATTGGAGGTTTTAAGAACAGGTTAGAACATCTGTCAAAAATGGTCTAGGCATTCTTGACCCTTCTTTAATACAGAGGGCTGAACTAGATGTCCTCTTGAGGTCCCCTGCCACCCTGCATTTATATGAACCAGTGATTTAGAGAAAGTAGTCACCATGTGCCAAGTTGCCATTTCCCTCCTGAACTTAGTATTGGAAATACTACAGTATCTCATGTACAACTGGGGTAACAGTTAGCAAATGTTGAAGCCTCTGAGCTACATTCCTTGTCCTTTAAAATCCTTCTCCTAGTAGCCATTATGTTAGCCTAAAAGTGCTCTGGAAACCCTACTTTCTGACTCCATTTGGCCAGGATTAAGGTGGTTCAACAATCTCCTTGAGAAGCCACCTATCCCAGTGCTTAACTAGTCTTATAGTTAGGCAGTTTTTTTCTAATATCTAATCTCAATCTTCCTGGTTGCAGATTAAGCCAATTACTTTTTGGCCTGCCTTCTGCGGACATGGAGAACAAATGATCAGACCTTTTTGTGTGTGTTTGTTTTGTTCTGTGCTTATACAGAGCCTAGCAAAATGGCATCCTGGTCCATGACTGGAGCGCCTAGGCACTACAATAATACAGATAAATAAATAATCTCTTTATTCAATCTGGCTTGGGTTATGTATTTTTGCGAAAATAGTTTGGTGTTCTTCTTACTAAAAATTGTTTTGTCCCCCTAAGGTTTCAATGTACTGCTAGTACAACAGGCATAAAAGTTGGCAAAGGAATAGTTAAACTCGCTGTTTTAATCGTCTTCACTCACAGGTTTGTTCCAGCATGATCAATCCCAGTTGAGTTTGTACTGCAGTTGTAACCATCTGTCTCTCAATAAGACTTATGAAATAGCAACTACAAAAAATCAGAATGGATAGAATTGGTTGATCTGACTTCTTTCTCTGGCTACTGGGGAATGAAAAGACCAGCTCTCCACTATCTATTTCTGCCTGATCTGGGGCACCTTTGTTGGACCTATTATAGGGAAAGGCAGAGCGAAGAGCTCTGAGGCTTTACCTGGTCTGCAAGCATTGTAGCCTTCTTCTCTGAAAATCCTGTTAAGCCTGGTCTAAGAATTGCCTGAGGAACTGACCTCTGCTACCATGTCAGTGGGTGCTTTGGAGGCCTGTAGAAAATTCATTGATATGATACACTTCTTGGCCTTTAATAATAAATTACACCTACCTCTTATATAGTGTATTTTTATAAGTAGATCTCAAAGAGCTTTACAAAGAAGGGCACTATCATTATCCCCATTCTACAGATGGGGAAACTGAGGCAAAGGGCAAGGAAGTGACTTGCCAAGGTCACTCATCAAGTTAGCAGCAGAGCCAGGAATAGAAAAAAAGGTCTTCTGAGTCCCAGTCCAGTGCTTTATTATCTAGGTCACATTTAACCATTTCCATTGGTTTGATAGACTTCAGGCAGAAACAGGAACTGAAAAATCCTACTCTGACTGTCTCTCAGGACCAGATTTTTAAAGGTTTTTAAGCACCTAAAGATGCAGATAAGTGTCTACTGGGATTTTCTAAATTGCCTAAATTCCTAACTCTCACCAGTGGGAGTTGGCATCTAGGCATGGTTGAAAATTCCACTAGGTGCCTATCTGCATCTTTAGGCATCTAAATACCTTTTAAAAATCTGGCTCTCAGTGAATAGTAAATACTCAAACAAGAGACAAGGAGAGAAACTAAGTCTTGTAGTACCAAAATCCTTGAAGCAAAATGATTGTTGGTGTTGTCTGCCCTCAACTGATATAAGCTGCAACTGTCAATATTTAGCTAGACTGATGGATCTAAGAGTGCAAATTCAGGTTTGAATTTAAGTTATCAATAGCTAATTTAAACTAAAATATTTTCCCTTAAACAGTTAATTGTTCTCAGAACTACATCTTACATTCTCCGAGACTGAAAATCAATATGGCTTAAGATCATGGAACTCTATAAACTGCTGTAGGGAGATGGTTCCAATTATCACAAATATGGCATTTTATTTTAGATTGGTATAAATTCACAGAAATATGTATTGCAAACAATTTAGACAAACAAACACAGACAGAAGAGGGCTAAATAGAAAGCGATCCAAATCTAAATCCTTAGATCAAATCCAGAATGTTAATTCTTTGAAGCCAACCAGCCACTAACAGCACAGGCTGTTACATTACACTTTAAATCGGGGCGAAGGAGGTTAAAACATTTGTCTCAACATTTCTGCTACTCTCAAGGCTTAGTAGTATTTTGTATACTACTTTTGCCTGCTAAGACTGTTTCTCTAGCCTCTTTTGCATGAGTTTCTAAGGAGAACTATGCCTTAATATATGAAGAGCTGGAAATAATTTTCACAATAAAAAAAGAAGGGCAACATATGACCATACATCCAGTGCCTAAACCCTACACATGCAATAGCTTAACCTTATGAAGACCGGTGTGTAGAAACTTGATGAGCAAACTGGTCCCCAGCAAGTTTCGCGCTACGAAAACATCCAAAAATATCCAGGAAAGCAAGCAAATTAAGTATCTCAAAAGCCTGAAAAACGTATGCAAGACCAATGACTTAATAATACTATCATAAATAGCACTTCCATCTCCAGAACAATTTACAAACATTAATTAACCCTCACAATATATTGGATAGTTAGGTGAATATTTTCTGCTTTTTTACAGGTGGGTAAAACATGGAAAGAATGGTCAAGTTATTTGCCCAAAATTATAGGGGGAGTCCATAGAAGAGCTAGGTTTAAGACTAAGGGGTTCCTATACCTCTCACTGGAAGGGATCCTGGTATGTTTCATGCTGCAACAAACCTCAAATGCCAAAGGAAACTATCTAAAAAAAGGGAATTGACTTGTTAAGTCATTTCTTCTGATATCTGCTTCATAAAATGTATGTTTGTAAACCAGCTAAGCACAGATTAGGCTAAAAACACAGAAGCTACCAACAGGATAGCACACAAAAAAATCCTCTCTCTCTAGTGGAGCTATGGGAAAGCTATCCTGAAGCTACACTCTTTTAGAGGAGACAAGTCTGAACAACACCCAAACCGAAAGCTACCCGATACAAATTAGTCTGCCTGGAAAAATATGAAGGCTTCCAGATTCTTCCACACAAAACTCAGAGGCTTTGTCTTGACAAGGAAAAGTGATAAAGCTTAGATCAGGCTTAATTTACATATGCTAATTAGCCTGACCTAAATACTTTTTCCTGGTGTAGATGCAGAGAAACACCTTGTAGCTCAATTTAGTTAGTTGAGCTCAAACCTAGGCTTCTGCCTATGGTAGAAAACTGATCATCTAGAAGTTTTACTTGTCTCTACACTAGGAAAAAAGACACAGTTTAGGTTAGGCTAAATAGCATGCGTTGGCTAAGTCTCACCTAAATTTTATTATTTTGCTTAAGTCAAGACGAAGTGAGAGAGACATCAACCAGCTTGCAATGGAGAACTTCTTACCCAAGAGAGTATTGTTATTGTCTCAGGATATGTCTACCCATTGGATCGGTGGGCAGCGATCGATCCAGCGGGGATCGATTTATCGCGTCTAATCTAGATGCGATAAATCGACCCGAGTGCTTACCGTCAACTCTTGTACTCCAGCGCCACAAGAGGCGCAGGAAGAGTCGACTGGGGAGCGACAGCAGTCGACTCACCACGGTGAATGCACCACGGTAAGTCAATCTAAATACGACAAATTCAGCTACGTTATTCATAACTTAGATCATTCTCTCCCCCTTCCCTCCGTGTAGACGA
This sequence comes from Mauremys reevesii, assembly GCF_016161935.1. Lineage (NCBI taxonomy): Eukaryota > Metazoa > Chordata > Testudines > Geoemydidae > Mauremys > Mauremys reevesii. The sequence continues at coordinate 82,749,739 of NC_052630.1, forward strand.
CCAGGGCTAAGTGCTAGCCCTGCAAATTTGGATTATACTCTTTATCCTAGACATCTACTGTTTTTATGTCAGTAGAGAATATTGTGATATCCAGTTCTTCCTGCAAGCTGCTGCCTTGCTATCCTTTGCTATTAATTCTCCCTCCTCTCACTTATGATCCAAAACATATATGAAGCTACAAACAGGAACCAAGCTGTCTGTTTCAGTCTGTAGGGTGTTTTCAAAAAATCACATGAGAATTAATCCTTGAAATAACCTAATGAGATCCTTTGAAAACATACCTATCTAACTGGAACAGACATTTTAAAGTCACATTTTAATATATATTATACATTTATTTATAAATGTATAAAGCATTAATAAATGTTTAATAGATGTTATAAGCATGTTACAGACATGAGTAGTATGTGCTTGTGGCAGTTAAGCTCTGGAATAGGTTTCCAAGGGAGGCAGTGGAATCCCCATCACTGGAGGTTTTTAAGAATAGGTTGGACAAACACCTGTCAGGGATGGTCTAGGTTTATTTGGTCTTACCACAGCACAGGAGGCTGGATTTCTCAACTTCTCATGGTCTCTTTCCAGCCCTACATTTCTATGATTCTATAAGCACATGGGAAGAAGGTATTATAGATGATTATCAGCCATAATTATAAGCAACCTGCAGATCTACTGAATTCTATAACAATCTATATTATATTAATCATGTATTAACCTTTTATAAACTATTTATAAAAGTGTATCCTTCATATAACAAATGAGATTTATCCCCACCATCAAATTTCCCATTCCCCATCCCACCATCATCCCCCCCACCCCCCACCAATTCCCATTCAGCGGTCCATACTAACACAACTATCAATAATATAGCACACCCACATAATGCCACACCTAATACCACCACCCGCTATACTTCCCCACCACACCACACATCCCACCCACACCACCAAGCTCTACCATATACATTGTAACCATACCCAGACTCACACAGAGATAAACACCTACAAGATCTCTATCAACACACCTACAAGATCTCTATCAACACCCACCAAACCTAGTGAAAAAACCTGCTGAAGAAGAAAGAAGCAGAGAGCCAGAAGCCACCTACTACCCTACTACTACAGGAAAAAAAAAAAAAATAACAGAACACCCAGCCACACCACCCCAACCTAAAACTAAAAACTCTCAGCGCATCATCAATCAGAATAGACCCAGATGAGATCCCCTCTCCTCTCAGAGATCAGATCAGGAGACACAGGAGCCTTGCTTATAGAGCCCCAGCCAACCTCAACCAACCTACAACAGCCATACAACACAAACACAACAACATAAACACTAAAAAACCTATCCAACTGATAGCCCTATGCAGCCCATATCCATGCATCATCCAAGTGACACCATCACAGGACACAATCACATCAATCACACACACCAGGGCACACCTGCACATCTACATCTACCCTATATATATATGCCATCATGTGCCAGCAATGCCTGCCTATGCCATGTACATGCCAAACAGGCAAAAGAAAAAAAAGAATAAAAACACACAAAATCTGACATCAGAATCAAAAATCAAAAAAACCAGTGAAAGAACACAACCTTCCCTAACACTCACTGACAGACTTGAAGTTGCAATTTTAAAAAAAAAAAAAAAAAAAAAAAAAAGAGAGAGAGAGACTGAGAATTAATATGCAAACTAGATATATATAACTGTGGTCTAAATAAAGACTAAAGGAATGAATTGTTGGGTCATTACAATTGATGATTCTATTTCCTATGTAAGTTCTCTCCACCACCTCTTGGGCCATCTTTTATTATCACTTCATTTTTTTTTTTTCCTTAACGATATGCCTCATCTCAATTGATTAGACTCTGCCTGTTGGTATGCATACTCCACCTTTTTTTTGTTCTCTGTGTGTATGTATATCCTGTCTGTGTGTGTGTTTTTCTATGCATCAAAGAAGAAGTGAGCAGCTCCTCACAGCTCATGCTACAATAAATTTGTTAGTCTTTAAGGTGCCACAAGTACTCCTGTTTATTTTCTCCACTATGACTCCAAACTCATTTCTTGAACTTATCAATGACATTATATGTAACTTCATGGTCCAAACGAAAGGAGCAGATACCTTTACTCCTTATTAGTTAGCTGTGTTCTTATGAAGACTCCTGAATGTTAATGTCATGAAGCAGTAACTGGCAGCCTAGTTGAAAGAAATATAGCTGGTGGAAGAGTGGTACAATAATTCTCAAGTTCTCATTGTCTGCATATAGACTATTGACAAGCTCAGAGAGGACTTTATAAATTTTGGACAACCTGCTTTGACAGAGCTTCCTTGTGGATCTTGAGAGAGTGATTAAAAGTGTAAACTTTATGAGAAATGTTGAAGAAAGCAAAAACTATGAAAGAACAGATGTTGCAGCTACCCACAATAAAGCCAATATGTATACTGTAAACGTAACAGAGAAATCAGGGTGGTGGTTAAACAAGTGGCATGAAAATTCCTCTAGTTTCTTTGACTGCACTGATTAATTAATAGGCCCAGGGAAGGATAAATCAGAGCTCTGCATTACTGGATTATGAACAAAAAGGCAGCTTTTAATGTTCTGTGCTTAAAGCACACAGTTTTTCAGTCATATTTTGCAAAGGATTGTAATATGAATTCTTAAAGAACTGTAAAAATATTAATTCCATTATATTCTGTTTGTGACTAGCTCTAGCCCACAAAGAGCTTGTAAGCGAACACTTCTGTTTAAATGACAGATCAAAGACGCATTACTAAAATGATGTAATCCCTTTAAACAGGAATCTGGAAAACAGAATGAGGAAAGGAAACCCTGATTCCTCCACTTCCCGAAACTATGAAATTGTATTTATTTTAACATGAAATTCTTTGTAAAGCTCTTATTGATATGTAAGTATTTTCTTTTCTCAAGAAGCACAAGCTGTAATAATCAGGTTGCTAAAAAATATATTTTTCCTTAAGCATTACTTTGAATAGCAGTTTTCTTTACTTTTTCACATTCACAAGTTACACAGGAAGTGAAGAGTACTGACAGGCTTGTCCTTAGAACATTAGGGACTTAAAAACCTTGAATTTAATAAGAATTACACAGATGGATGCAGATACCTTTGGTGTTCTGTTTATTGTCCTTACTGCCACATGAGCACCTGCAGTCTTGCACTGTCCTACTAGGCATTCCTGAAAACACCTGGACAAGCTGTTTGCCCAAGCACTAAATACTGGAGATGATAAAAGATAATTAGCAAGTGAAACTATTCCTGGCACTACTTCGACATTATTGCAGAACTGCAGCAGCAAACTGGCACCTGGTAAAGGGAAATGCTAGATGTGATAATTCCAATTTACACATTCAGCACAACATTCTATCCGCCTGTCAATGTGAAACAGTTTCTCATTCAGCGATAACATAGATACCCCAAAAGAATGTCGTGTTGAAATGCTGACATGAAACTTTTATGTACATAACAGACCCTTTCTGGACCAGCTGCAATTGTCTTCTTTTCTTGCAGGGCACGTGTTGGCCATGCATTTTTTAATTTAAAACAAAATCTGACTTTCAAAAAATCCCTGAATAGAAGAGTATATTATACACAAGTACCAAGCCTACAATGCACAGTTTGCACAGCAGAGAGAGCTATTTAATACACATGGAAGAGTTTGCTACAATTATGTGTAGTAAAATTTTCAATAGAATATGTTGGTTACCAAATTATAGAAAAGTATTTGCAGCAGATAGAAATAGCCATTCATAATAGTTGTTTAAAGTAAAATATTATTGTACTCTCACTCATGTAACAAGAAAACATGCCACAATGTTCTGTGCACACCTCAAATGTGTAGATGTTTTTCCAAAACATTTTCCAATGATCTCATAACATGAAATTATTTAAGTATAACAAAAGTAGGAAACCTATGAAAAAACTGATGGGTCTGCTTGACATCAGGGAGCTAACGAGCAGTTAAGGAGAGTGAAGACAATGCAGAGAAAATGAATGATTTCCTCATCACAGATGGTGTTGGGTAGATAAGGATAAGGGGCAGGGTGGAGAAAGATACAAGATTCCACAGGACTCTTTGTCGCATATTTGGATTGGTAGTGTTCCATATATTTCTTCATGATCTGGAAATGGTGGTGACAACAATGACATGACAGTCTGCTGATAATATAAAGTTATTTAGGTTAGTCAAGACTACAGAAGACTAAGAAACTTCACAGGGATCTCACAGAGAAAAGTTAATGGGTATCATGACGGTAAACAAAATTAAATGTTGTCAAATGCAGGGTAATTCACATTAGAAGGAATAATTTTAAACTATTTAGAAGCATTGTTGTGTTCTAAACTAACTCTAATTACTTAGGAAAAGGACCCAACATGATTCAATGAAAACCCTCTACTCCAGATATAATGGCAATAAAACAAACAAAATATTAAGATAAAGAATGGGATAGAAAACATTTTGAAAATGTAAATACTATAAACATTATTATATAAACTCAAAGCTTGGAAAACTGTGTTCCATCCTGGTCACCCTATCTAAAAGTTTATAGCAGAAACCTAAGGGGTCCAGAGATGGACAATGAAAAGCATTAGCCTTCATGAAATGCCCATGTGAAATGAGAAGGAAAAGATTGGAACTGTTTGGTTTAGAGAGAAGAGAGTAAGAGGACAGAAGAGAGGTATATAAAATGATTGTAGAGAGACAGTAAATAGCGTACTCCTACTTCCTTTCTCTTATTACACAAGAACAAGGAGACACTGAATGAAATTGAAAGGCAACATTTAAAACTGATTACAGTAAATACATTTTTACACACTGCACAAACTGTGGAACTCAGTGCCATAATATCGAGTCCAAGAACTTAGCAGGAAATAAAATAGGATTAGCCATTTAGTTGAATAAGAAGACCACTCAGTTACAGTCATATCATATGGAATATCACTGTATATAGTGTTATATTTTAAAGCAGAACTATAAACCCTCATGTTTAATCATGTAAACCAATTACTAACTGATAAGATCAGGAAGGAACTTCCACTATTGGCAGGTCACCTTTTTTACACCTTAGCATCTAACTCTGCCCACTGCTGAAGACAAAATTCTGGATTAGAGGGACTACTGATACAATCTGGTACGATAATTTTTGGTTCCTACTGTAATTACATTATGGAGCCCTGAAAAATTTGTCTGTAAACTCAGGCCCAAAGATCTGTTTAAAGGACCAGCTTGTTAATTCGGGTGAATTGAGAAGGCCTGATTCTCTTCTGATGCTAGTAAATTAGAAGCAACTCCACTGAAATCTACGGAATTGCACTGTTGTGAACCCGAGGTGAGTGAGACGTGAACATGGAGCGTGCTTGTTCCAAAGGATTTTTGAGCAGAGGACTGGAAATGCTACATGTTTCTTCATTATTGTTTCATAGAAAGTCTCGCAATGCTGTATTCACTTTGCTTCTGGTGGCTTAAATCAACTTAATATTAATATTCACTTTCAAAATACAGTGCCACAATATTTCATTTATTCTTAGAATTTATAATTAATTGTGTGTGATTCTGTTAGCTGCTCCCAATTTCCTTCCATTTATTTTGGCAGAGAAAGTAAGTCTTGTGTAGACTTTAAAGGAACTGAATTCAGCACTGAAGCATCAAAAGATTGCTACGGCCTCCTAGAAGCCAGAATGGGGATAGAAAATGATTGTTGTCATGAATTGAGGTCCCATTAATTTGTGCTCAGAAAACCTTTTGAAAGGAATCCCAGGGAAGTGGCCAGTGGGGAAGCCCCTAGCAGCAGAGCCACAGGATGCCAGGGAGGGAGATAGCCATAGCCATCTAAATGGCTTCTAGTGATGTATGGACTAGAGACGTATGGCCTCCCCTTCTTCCCCTCCCCCGCCCAAACTTTCTGCCCATTCCATAGGGGTGGGGGGAACATCCTTACACATAGACTTTTTGTACTCAGCTGGAAATGTTTTTCAAGAGGGGGACTGAAACTACAAAAAGGAGGGACAAATACCCCCAAGGAACCTCCCCCCTCCATTCTCCCCCCCCTCCCCCCCGTCACATTGATGACACCTGAATTAATAAAGGAAGCATTCATCAGATTCTGGGAGAAGAGGTTCTGACCTAAGAAGTTTGGTCAGTAAGACTGCTGAAAGCAGGTAGTGAGAAAACTTTGCTTTGAATTTAACATAGGTTGTTAAATTAAGCACCAATTGCATTTTATCTTTATTTTTCTTGTAACCATTTCTGACTTTTATGCCTCATCACTTGTACTCACTTAAAATCTCTCTATTATTAAAAACCTTGTTCTATTGCTTTATTAATCCAGCGTGTTTAAATTGAAGCGTCAGGGGACTGTCTGTCCATTTGGGGTGACAAGTTGTGTGCATATTATTTCTACTGAAGTAACTGACTTGATATAAACTTGTATTGTCCAGGAGAGGGCTGGGCAGTACAGGACATACGTTTCGGGGCGGGGGGGGGAATCTAAGACAGAGTGTGTTGGGGGCCACCATGCAGTATAATTAAGGCTGGTAAAAGTCGCGGAATGGCTGGCTGGCTGCAACGCACATGTCTACCTACGAGTAACTTAATGCTTGAGGCTGTTCGTGAGCAGTCCAGGCTGGAGGCTACAGCAGTAAAGCATTGTAAAGGGCACTCCAGGTTAGAGGGCAGGGGTGACACAGCTACTCATTAGTCTGGATTGTACCCTGGTATGTCACAGCATGTTAATTTTTTTCAAGTATCTGGAGGACACTTATGAATACTGACTTTATAAGATGTTTAAGCTTTGAGGAATGCCATCTTTACAGTGTCTCTATCAGAAGTACATCTATTCTGGGTACTTTTTATTACAGTATGTACTAAAACTCTTTGTTGAGGAAGTAGTTATTCCACATGTGCAGCAGTGTCAAGTCTTACAATTTAAAAGCTCAGATAAGTAATGTTATAAAATACTCAAAATAAGCTTCTAGGGGGAAAAACCTGCCCTTACAAAGACCTAATCTAAGGGTTCATGGAAATATTCCTTAATTATAGTCACACTCTTTTTAGTAGTTGCTATAATCAGTTGGTTGCAATCAGGTCTACTCTGGCACCAAGCCTGCAATCTTTTGAAATAAAAATACTTTATGGGGTTATAAACATATTATACATCTTCTCTATTGATGCAAATCTTGTGATGGGGTGGAGAGGGAATGAACTGTATTAGCACAATTTTTTCATGGTGAAACTGGAAACAATCCATTGGGCCTTATCAGACAAGGTTTCAATTTTCTATCGTTCCATTTTAACCTGCCTAATCAGTTGAACAAAAGTACTTTACGTGAAATGATTCCTTCAGTTGCCTTAGCTACAAATCCCTGCAGTATACTATAATTGAAATCTACTCACGTAAGTTAAGAATAATTAGGACCCCAAATTAAGCTAAACATAAAGTTAATTCAAATAGTCAGCTGCTGTCATTTACATGGTTACAGAGTTTTATTGTTCCTTAACATCTCTGAATGCTCTTAAATGCATTTTGTTGTTTCTTCACCATTTAATATTTTACTCCAAGTGGAAATGGGATCAAGAGCCTAAATTTGGCCAGAACCTGCCACTTCAGTACAACTTGAGCAAGTCTCTTCTCACTAAATGTTTTCCCCACTATTGTCACTGTACCTTTGCTATCAGCTATCAGCCAATTAACAATAATGCTGAGGAATGGAATGATAGCCCTCAGATACACTTTCATGGTAAATAAGGCTAGTATAATTGATTCTGCTATGAATGTCATCAATGCAACAAAAGAAAGAGTTTTTGAAAGCTAATATTCAGAGCACTTCTCTTCGCCTAAACTTTAAAAGCAAAGGATTAAACAAGTTTCTTGTCTTAAATAAATGGCGATATGAAAATGTTGTTCAAAAACATATCGTGCAAAAGCTAGATAATAATGCATGTTACAGATTAAATATGTCCCAGACTGTAAGCACAACTGTTGCCAGAATGTTACAACTCCATTGACTTAATCAAGCCAAACTCAAAGCTAATTAATATATGAATATAATTAGTCAACAAATACATTTGGCAACTCAATCTATTTCTTTAATATTCTTCCTCTATGGGCACTGTGCTTTTAGTAAAATATTATTTCTATAAAATCTTTTAAGGCAGTTTATTATATGTAGGTATTCAAGGTTTTCATATCCTGCATTTACACTGCACATACTTCAGGTGGTTTGAGTGCTGGAACATTTACAGTTCCATGTAAAAAGTTTTCTTCTTCTTTTTTTAAACAGTACATTGCAAAACAATCTATAAACATATAGAGAAAATTCAAAGTTGATGGTTATTGAGTAGCACTTGAAACAACACTGTATAACATGTTGTATTAATAACATTTTCTTTTAGCCGGTAATCTATAAAATGATATATTGTGATTCCATCCATACTAATGGGTAATAATCCACATCACAAACCACTGGTTTGCCTTCTAGTACTTTCCAGGCTTCATTCTTCATGCACACCAACTTCATCTGTTGCAAATTAAACAATATAAAAGTGTAAGCGCCAAACTGTTCTTTTTTGTTTACTAAGAGCAAATTTATCTTGAAACCACTGAAATACCTAATCAATTCTAAATGGCCACAAAACCACATTTTCCCAAACAGAATTGTAATGCTAAAGATACATTTTATAATCTGTACTACATTATTAAAATTCATTTTACAAGCAACACCCTTTCACAACAGAAACTTTTTGAAGTAGAAAAAAATATCAGAGGCAACCTATCACCCTTGAGCTAGAGAAAAGAACTGGGACAGCTCAATGGGGAGAATATGGCAGATAATAATGTGAAACAATACGGAAGGAAGGTCAGGTTGCATGCCAGGATCAGTGGATAAAAGGCCAATTAGACTGAGATGTTTACAATCAAGAGGTGATATGAAACAGGACAAAAATCTTCCAGCTACAATTTAAAGATAAAATATTTCTCACTTCTTTTCCCACCTAAAAATACAATGTATTTGCAGAATCTGCTGAGAATGACAGCTTTAAATGAACTTACTGAATTCTAGTTTAATAGGAAAAACCTCTCAAAACAGTGTCATGGACTACTTATAGTCTCTGCTAGTATAGATCATCAAATACACTGCTCTAACTCCTAATTTATGTGGCTGGGGGGAAAGTTAGCTCTCGTTAGCCTAGCACTATAAGCAGGAATTGAAGTTATGTGAACTCTCTGGGTTTCTTGCGTGTATGAGTTGCTTAGGCAACCAATACAAAAGTTTAGTTTGCTTTCCAACCCCTCTCCCACTCACAGATTTGTGGGGAGGGGGAAAGATTTTTATTTTTATTTTTATTTTTTGCAAACATCACTAATTGCAAACAGCACTGACATACCAGTGAATTACCTTATTAGTATAAGGTAAGAAAAGAAAAAGGATGAAAAATTCCAAACCACCTGAACTGATTTAATGTCACTGGAAATGAACACATTTTCCCTCACTCCCCTTAAAAGGACTGTCTTAATGTCACTTGGACATGGATGAATTGTCTCCATTTATTGAAAGAGGCATCCACCAACTGAGCAAACATTTATACAGCTCTATTTCTTTACACTTCAAAAGAAAGCTAGAAGATAGAGATAACGGAAACACAAAAAGCTTTAGCACAATTGGGTTTTGAAAGTTAGTGGACTAGTTAGTTCAAATTTCTTTTTGGTAGACATAAAATTTGAGACATCTTGAATCATGGGGCTTTGTTTAGTTCCTATATGTCAGCAAGGATTGCTGTTTCAGTTTGTCATAATATTTCCATGGATTTAAGATGACACAAAATTCACTGCTGTGCTAAATGTGGGGAAATTTTACATTGTTAAGAGCAAGGATGACAATTCAGGAGAAAATCCAATATTTTTAGGTATAACATTCAAAACATCAATCCAGTCATACCTGCACATTACAATAAATCTGTCAAGCTTGATAAGATTTATCAGCAGATAAACTAATGCTACAGAAGATAGCATATAAAACTGAAAATGGCTCTAGCTTTAATGATGTGAATTTTTATTAATTTTAGAGTGAGTTAGAAACAAAACTTTGCAAGATGATTTTACAAAAATAAATGCATTGCTAGGGATATAGTAGAATTTAGAGCAAAATATATTGCTTATTAAGGATCTTTGCCTTTATATAATTACCCTATAGAAAGAACTGAAGATATCATATTTATGTTAAAAAGTAAATATTGTGTTACTATATCACACTTTAAAAACACCACAGTCAACTTTTAAGTGCCTCTGTTGTCTGGGACACTTGTCATATCGGCATAAGCAATACCAGCATACAGAAAGGTCATATAGACCATCAAGCACACTTACAAAGAGAACATGCAAAGTCACACATCCTGGAACTAAATCATAAATACAGAAGTGGACATGAAAATTAGTGTTTTATGAGAATCTTACATTCAACAATATATTTGTATGACTACTGTGTAAGTATGTTTATTGGTACAAAGTCAGTAAGATCGGTTTTAACCGAACTACTAATATAAATATTCCGTTCACTATATGGATGTGATCCTGCAAAGATCGGTGCATGCAACTTTACTCTCACGAGTACTCCATAGACTTCAATTGAACTATTTGTTGGTGTAAAATTAAATGCATGATTGCAGGATTAGGGTTTTGCATGCTAAATTTAGATTTATTATACTTTATGAGGACCTTCATTATTTTCTGATTCTGATGTGGACAAATATGACAGTAGTAAGAAGAGAACTTTCAGTGCACGGTCTTCAGTTATACACTAATTCAGATATTTTATGCTTCCCCACTCCCAATCCTATGGGTCACGAACCTCTCCATTTTGTAGCATGTTCCACAAGTATAATACAAACACAGCTAAGAAGGACTGAAGTGTGTACAGATAAAGCTAAATAAAATGCCCTGTTTCTCAGATACAGCAGTATACTTCCATTTTAGTACAAAACAGGAATGCAATCATTCAAATAAATGTATACAGTGATTTGGTTTTAAAACCATTAAAGGTAGTAAAAATTAAAATGATATATTGCATTCTCTGTGCTCCGTAACATAGCACTGAGAGTCCCAATAAATTTTATATAGGAGATGTGTGGCCAATCCTTGTAGAAAAGGCACCCTATAGTCTTTAACTAATCTAAAACATATCCAAATATGGGAGTGGGGGGAACACTCAGAGTCAACTGTGTCAGTCAGCTACGCCAAGGTAGCTGAGTCAATTCAATCTCATCCTAGTGGTTGGTCATGTAGCTATTCCCACTGAGACTGAACAAGGTTATCACAATGAAAAGTGGTAAATTGAAGCAATAGTTTAGAAGACTCTAGAAAGGTAACATCTGCCCTTAGCAGAAGCAAATTGTGTTTGTACATTTTTTGACAATTTTTCAAACTCCTCTCCTTGTGAGGAGAGCCTTTGAAGCCACAATACGGTTTCCCCTTCCACAAGAGGAATTCAAAGGTTTAGCAAATGACAGCAGGAACACAGCTCTTTATAAGAGTAGCTAATACCTAGCATACAGTACTTTAGATTTCAAATTTTTTTGTTAAAATTATAACAAATTTGAGAGTGTGTATGAATTAAAATAAATAATTTAGTGGCTAAAAATAAGATTTCTTAGTAAGTCCTCTAAACAAGTATTAGTGCAATATTTAAAATGGCATTTCACAAACTGAGACTGTCAAGGCTATCAGACTTCTCTAGTCCCATGTCATTTCTCCATTTTTGAAATAGCTATTTTCTTTCACAAAACATGAACGTCAAGTCCCACCATTGAGGGGATGAACGAAAGGACATGCACTGCCCACATGCTAAATAATCTGATGCCTTTTTTTTGTTTGGTTGTTTTTTTTGCCAGTTAGTCTGATAGCCTCCTTAATCTAAAACTGCACTTGGAACGTCTACCTGGCATTTTTCTTTAAAAAGAAATTTGATTTCACTATTTAGATCAATTTACTTTTTAAAAGCTGTGTTGGCCCTATGTCTGTTTCAGGAAACAAAATAAAGACATCACTAAATAAACACCATGAAAGTATTTCTTAATTTGTTCACAACAAATACTGAAAGCGGAACTCAATACATCTGTTTTGTTTTTTATAGGCACCCTTCCATTCCTTTTTACATAAATCTTTGCCTTTAAATAATCTGCATTCATTATTTAACAAAAACATTTTTACTAATGGAATAATAAGATACACTATGTTGGATGACTTATCCTGAAATCTATCCCCATTTTTCCATGAGCTGCTGTTATTTATAATTAATCACTACTGCCAAATAGTGCTAACATTCAAAGATCTGACTTTTACTTACTAAAACTCCATTAGGATTCAGTAAAACCTATCAGAATTGAGCACTCAAGGGACTGACAAAAATTGGTGCTTAACAGACAGGGGCGGCTCTACCTTTTTGGCCGCCCCAAGCAGTCATGCGCAGGAGGCGCCCCAGAGCCGCGGGAGCAGCGGACCTCCCGTGGGCATGACTGCGGAGGGTCCGCTGGTCGCGCGGCTCGGCTGGACCTCCCGCAGCTGCGGACGGTTCGCAGGTCCGGCGGCTCTGCTTGAGCTGCCGCAGGCATGCCTGCGGGAGGTCCAGCCGAGCCACGGGACCAGCGAACCGTCCGCAGTCATGCCTGCGGGAGGTCCGGTCATCCCGGGGCTCCGGTGGACCTCCCGCAGGCATGACTGCGGCAGGTCCGCCGGCCCTGCCTGCCGCCCCCCCGGGAAAGGGCTGCCCCACGTGCATGCTTGCCGCGCTGGGGTCTGGAGCCAGCCCTGTTAACAGAAGTGGTGCAAAATTGTACTGGTTACGTTTGTGGATACTTCGTTAAACCAAGAAGTTGCCTAATAAATGTAGTGTTTCACACAGATTTACTGTGATTAAATTCTCCAAGCTAGAGAAATTCAATTTACATTCCTACTTACTGATACATGATGCTACAGTAAGCACTACCCTGGAAGAAATGGACAAAACAAAAATTAAATCAGTTAACAAAAAGTTGATTTCTCTGTTAATGAAGCTCTCCTATCAATTCAAGATATGCTGTGAACAACCGTTTGTTGTTGGTTTAACTACTACGGGCCCAATCCCACTAACACTTACACATATACATATGTGAATTTATTCATGTGTACAACGGTTTGCAGAATTAGGCCCTGGGGGGGGTCTCAATTGTGCAAGAATGTTGAGCATCTTTTGAAATGTGCTCAGAGCCTTCAACTCCCATTGCCTTCAGAGGAGAGGCTCAGCAGAATGCTACATGCATTCTCCATGTTTCAGGAACTAGGTGTGTATATTACCTGTATTTAAATGTATCTTTTAAAATGAATGCAATAATTCCAGGTGCACATTTAGAAGCACTTACAATTTTTGTAAATAAAATTTTGTGAAACAAAATATATTGTCTACTCCCCTGGAGTATATAATGTTTAAAAATCTGGGTTTTATGCTTTTCATTTTAATGTAAACAAAAATGTCTATTTATAGACAAAGAGAGGCTGAAACTAATTAATAATAGCTATTACTTTAGGAAACAGAGTAATTTAAAAATCAAATACACAAGGATGAAAAAAACACTTTTAAAATGCTCCTATACATGAGACATCAAACCCACTCACACTTTTTTGGAATTTCTTCCCTAATTACTTTGACATAAAATGAATCAAAAAATTGATCATAACATTATTATGATCAAAAAGTCTTGATCATAACATTAAAATAAAATGTAAAGTAAGTATTTATGCTAATTAACTTTAGCTCTTCTTCCCTCATATTTCTTTCTTTTGCTTGGATCTCTTTATTTGGTGCCACAATATTATCTACTTACTGCTGTTAACAGGCATGATGCCCTGTCAGACTTCTCTAAAACAAACTGAGATGACACAGATCAATGTACCAGAAGTATGTATTAACTCTCTGCAGTTTTCCTTCTAGCTGCCAGTATATGTCCTTTCCAAGCTCTCTTTACCTGTAGGAAGGAACTGCTTCAAAAGCAAACCCCTTGGCCTGTTGCCTCAAAAAGAAAAGAAAAAGAAAAAAAGAAACTTCTCTTAACTGCAGATATGATTCTTGACTTGATAGATACTGCAAATAATACTGCAGTCTCTCGTGAAACAGTCTCTGTCTGCTAAAAACCTGTTGGGTTAAGCCACTGTGACAGCAACGAGGGGTTTGTCTTGATTGGAAAATTTTTCATTAAGTGGACTAATGAACCATTGGTCCACACCTGGAATCTTTTTTCACTGTACAGAAACATTCACTCTTAACAGCATGAAATTTAGTTAGTTTTTTTCTACCCGCTGCAACAACCTGCTTATGTATATAAGATTTCCAAGTCAGAGAATTAAAGATATTCCTATTTTCAAGGATTCTCAAACTGGGGGTAGGGACCCCTCAGGGCATCGCAAGGTTATTACCTGGGGGGTCATGAGCTGCCAGCCTCCACCCCAAACCCCGCTTTGCCTCAAGCATTTATAATGTGTTAAATATATTAAAAAGTGTTTGTAATTTATAGGGGGGGGGCACATTCAGAGGCTTGCTATGTGAAAGGGGTCCCCAGTACAAAAGTTTGAGAACCACTGTCTTAGATACTGTTATTTTAGCATTTGTTTGTGGTTATACTTCCAGGGATGAAGTGTCATTATTAGACCATGTTACACTTGGCATATTTTATGACTGAAACAGAAGGCAAAACAGTCTCATCAGAAAGTCTCGCAATGCTGTATTCACTTTGCTTCTGGTGGCTTAAATCAACTTAATATTAATATTCACTTTCAAAATACAGTGCCACAATATTTCATTTATTCTTAGAATTTATAATTAATTGTGTGTGATTCTGTTAGCTGCTCCCAATTTCCTTCCATTTATTTTGGCAGAGAAAGTAAGTCTTGTGTAGACTTTAAAGGAACTGAATTCAGCACTGAAGCATCAAAAGATTGCTACGGCCTCCTAGAAGCCAGAATAGGGATAGAACAACATGGATCTGAAATGTAACAAATGAAAATGAAAATTACCTTTCTGCAAATTGAAACAATTGGGCATGCAGAAGCTTTCAGTTTATTTTTCCTATCCAAACACAGTAGATCAGCTATCTGTTGCTGCAAACTGCTTGTTATATATGTCTAAGTTAATCAGAAAAAATTATAACTATGTGTTCTATACCATTTTCCCCTTCCTGCTTCCAGATTTTTTTCAACTGCTACATATTGCTCAACTCCAGTACAGAGATATTTTGATAAATATTTCAAAATTCTGAGTTGAGAGATTTTTAAATAACTACTCACATACAAACTTAAGATTTTATAACTGTCATTGAGCACCTTTAATTGGAAAAGCCATGAAGTGAAAACACCATTTCCCTGTACTATCTTTTAAACACAATTTTAGACTAGTTCATTCATTCTTGCAAGATGAATGCATTTTTGCATCAAACACAGTAATTACCAAAGCCAACTAGCTGTAAAATTTAGATATCTAAGCTCCTAGTGGCTTCCCATCTGCAGAAACTTGTCTTTCATATGACAATAAGGTTTCATCCAAGACTAAAAACATGAAGGACACTAAGAACACACAAATGTATAGTCTCCAACAAATCATAAGTTACCATCCAAAGAATCATACAATCCAAAAGATGAATGTGTTTGTCTTCAGCACTATACTCACAACTCGCGGGGGAGAAGATGGAGGAAGAGAGAAATCTTGAAAGCTGTTTAGGCAAAACTAGACCTTTCAAAGGCAATAACCCTTCAGGAAAGTAACCCTTGAAGTGTACTCCTTGAAGTCTACATAGGAGTTATTACTATATTTCAACAAAATAGGTTTATCAATTCAAGCCCAAGAACTGAGTAAGTTGAGAGAGTCTTAGACTAAAACAAATATTTAAATAAATATATATTGAATGTGAGAGCTTTTATAAGATATTTAAGCCTTTAAACTTTGCTGGGTTTTGTTTGACAGTTGTGCTTGTTTGGTTTTACTGCACTCTATTTTCTGACTTACTCAGAGGGGTTTGACCTATGAATCCAAAGAATTCATACATAGTGAGACACATCCCTACTTTTTTTTTGTAGGTGGTATCAGATGTAACTGAGGAACTGCAAATTAAATCATTACACTCTTAAAAGTTGTATATTATCTATCAGTCATGGGGTTATCTAACTATGAGGATGAATGTGACTAAAGGGAAACGGCCAACTTGAAACCTAGTTAATTTTTTAAAAGTTACAAATATTTTTAGATATTATACTTGGCCCTAAATTCCTCTGCCAATATTTGTGGTTAAAACAATTAAAATCATATTTTCCTATTCTTTTAAAATGTTTCTCTCTCCACTGTAATTGTCTAAAAGAGCCACAAAAACACCAAGGAGACTGACTATATTATCGAAACACTGAACTGATTTTACACAAAGAAAAAAAAATGTTTTTCCTCACTAATCTCTTCTATTTAAGAGCAATCTTAGGTGCTATATGTACCAGAGGTGAACAATTTACAGAGAGCAGTTAGGTTTTTAAACTGGCAGTGATCCTGTATGCACTTTCAGTTTCATTTGCCCAATTCTCAGACGTATAGCACTGATTTTAATGAAATATTTTCAGTTTTATTTCCAGCAAGCCAATCAATGCAAGTAAAATAGGTGCTCTGACTGCTGCTTTTGGTTCCATTAGAACATATTTTAAACAACTAGGCATTGTTTATATAACTCGCAATTTACTTGTGCTCAAGGACAGTGTAGTGAGAGGACTGAACAGAAGGAATCTAAAAATAAACCCCCTACTAGTTCTATCATCACTCCAGTTGTCTGAATACTGTTATTTAGTGTCATTGTATCAAACAATGTATGTATGTTTGTTTTGTTTTAATATCAAACATTTCAACTAACAGCTAAGCTCTAGAACAGGACAGGTAGTAATTAGTTGTTTTTAGCTAGGCAGATGCATCCTAAAACTCCTGAGCAATCTAAAAGCAAAATAATATTTTAAAATTATACAAGAGCATGTGGTCTCTCATCTGGAGCATAACTAAAAGATATCATATAATCTTACCTTCTGTATTCTGTAGGAAGCTGATTATGAGAAGTAACCAAAAAATTTGCATTCTGCAACCAGAAGACACCATTATTGATCCCTTTAAGTATTTTCTTTGTATTCCTTAATGAACCCAGTTATAAATGCCCAGCATCATTGAAGCCGGTGGTCTATATCATTGATCTTCATATCTGGGGATGGAAAACAAACAAACAAAAAAGATTCCGTTGTTAGTCATATACTAACGAATTTAAAAAAAAATTATTCACATATCAGATATCAAATTTTAGCTGACGTGAAGACAGAAAGTCAAAAATATAACATGAAGTACAGCTGTACAGTGGCTGGGGAGCAGGCAGGTGTGCTGAATTTATGATCAAGGTCAGTGATCAACCAGGATGAAGAAGTTTAAAATGTGATTGTAGTTAATGTGCTCCTACTAAGAGATACAGTGAAGATAAGAAAATGGATTTGCAGATGGGTGTAGTTTGAACACAAAAAAACCCACGAGACACATTATTCTACACAACACTGATGCAAAACAGATCCAAGTACAGAAAGAGATACAGCCCAACAATAAAACCTCAAAAGAGAAGCTCAGCCGGCCCCCCCCCCCCCCCCCCCGCATCAGGGCTTCCTTACCCTCCACAGGAGATAGGAACGCCAGTTTTTCCTATTACACATAGTTCTGCCTCCTCAGACAAAAAGCTAAAACAGCAACATTGTCATCAAAATAACCATTTTGCTGAGGAAGCTCATGCTTCTTTGACCAGTGAGTTTCAGAGAACTTCTAACCACAATGAAAAACCTTTCAAACAAGGGGGGGGACGGGACCATGTGTTGCAAGCACATTGTTAATATTGCCACTTCAAATCACATGTACATTAGCCTAGGTCAAAGTTGATATTGCACATGATTACACTGGGTTTAGCAAGTGACTGAACTTCTTAGTTCTACTTGAGAAACCAACCTCACCTGAACTTCTCCTGCATACCATGTAACACGAAAGACTTTAAAAAGGTATGTTTTACATTTGATTTTTTTTTTATGATAGTAGAAAAGAGTTATTGAACTGGAAGGTCTGACCAGCCATGTGCACTCTTCAGTCAGTGCCTTCATTCTTGCAACAACCATCGGAATAACACGTTACTTCCTCTTTCATAAGTAGGTCTATGAGCTGGATCAGTCTCCAGTAAAGATATCAATGTGAATGCACAGTTGAATTTCCAGTATGAATGTGCAACTCAGAACATGGTAATAATGAACCTCTGAAAAATGCTGCACAGACATAGATCAAAGGAGACAAGTTCTGTACCACATTACCCCAGGCCCTACAGACAGACAGACCAAAATTTTCAAATTTGGGTGCCTGAGGTTACACTTAAAATAAGTAACCTGACTTTCCGAAGTTCCACAGATCATGTATCCTATTTTATCTTTCTTGCTTGTGCATAGCAAACTGAGGCTGGAAGCAGCAAAAACACTTAAGCCAATGAAAGGGCAACTACCCGCACACCCCAGGACTCTAGATAGTCCTTGGTAGTCCATTTCAAACCATTCACACTTCTTTTTTTTTAACACCCCAGAGCTGTGAATGAATGACGTTTTATAAAGTTGTTATAGAACAGCCTTGAGATCCTTTGGGATCAAAGCTGCTATACAAAATGCATCAACGATTATGATAGTGCCCTAATGGAGACACACTGTAGAATTTTCCGTTCAATGGCCATATGGGAGTCTATAAATTGGTGTACACTTAGGACTTGAAAAATCTATTCATCCAGTCACCAATGACAAGTAGGAAAGTGCTCCTTGGCAAGGATGCCCAAATCATTGATTTCTGGAGAATTTACACTTTCCTTTAAAAAAAGTTTCCAACCCTCCTGGTCACAAACACATTGAGTCTGCAGACAGCAGCTGCAATGCCTCTGATGTTGCGCATTGCTTTGACAAGCAGCAGCAGGGTGAAATTAACAATCACTTCATTTGTTTCAGAGCTGCTATACACAGTCCTGTGGGCAACAATGAATCTATCAGTGGAATACTGCTGCTGCTTGTCCACAAGACTCACACACTTACATTGGCTGTGAGTGCAGGAAAACATAATACCAATGCAGTCAGACAAGAGTTTAATAATTTAGAGTAGCCAAGTATGCTGCTTCACAGTGGACGTGGCTTTAATGGCGATGCCACTTCACTGTTGGATTTTTTCCCACATACCTCTTACAGAATGCAAAGCTCTTACAGTCTCATATGCAGAGAAATGAAAGAGAACTGGCATTCTAAGCTTTCAACAAAAGAGGCTCTTTTCCTGCAATTTGCAAATACAGCCAACAAGTGCTCTTCAAGCAAAGGGGCAGAGTGATGCATACCACACATGTACTTCCACAAAGAGCAGAGCAAACACAGAGTAGCTCTTCCTGGCCCAAGCCCAAGTGCCTAGAGGTGAAAGATCCATCACCAATTAATCTGAGATAGTCATATTTTATCTCTTAAGTCTTTCATCCTGGGCTGAGAGGGCTTTGCATATTGAAAAATCTAAAAACCGCATATGACATGGCATGCAGCTGAAAGTAAGATTGCTAAGGAGTTCCTGCTCAGGAGAAAAGCAGGTATTGATACTAATTATCAAAAACTGGGGATTCTCCCACAAAAAAAGCCTAAGGAGAATTTAGATTAATTCTTCACCCGTCACACCCAAAGGGCTAAATCACTGAACTATTTCACAGACACTGCAGACTGCTCAGTATGATTTGAGCAAGCAATAAGAATAATTTGAGAGTGTGGATGAGGCACAATAATGGCTACACGTGAAATTAAGTCAGCCTTTTGATTGCTCCCAGTCCATCCAGAGGATCTTGATTTCCTGAGATTTAGTTTTAAATGGGCTTTTTTATTTCCATAACTTAATGCTGTATGGGCTGCTTAGCTGTATGCATAAATTTTGAAAAGTTTTTTTCCACCTCAAAGTGGATAGTGACACGGCTGTGCTTTGTCATTCTTCACCTCAGAGCCTTCTTATTGTGAGAAGAAAGGAAGGAAATAATCAGAGCACTGTTAGAAACTGATGAGCCCTTTCTAGGAAATAGCTGCCCAGATAGGAAAATCAATGGCAGAGGGAAGGAGTAAAGGCCTCAAACCTTCTAAATGGACTTATTTTAGGTTTTATTTAACACCCAACAATAAGTTACAGAAGGGTCTTGAGAATGTTCCTGGGACACTACAAAAACAGCAGCTACCACCACGTGAAGGAACAATGTAAACTGAAATGTTTGTGACAAACAGAAATAGTGGGTGTACAACATTTATACCATTCTAGTCTACTGGGAAATAAAACTTGACTCACTTTGTTGCACTGAAGGAACAATATGTCTAAAGAAACTAATAAGCCTTCGTCAGACTGTTTATCACTAAGATATGCTTTCAAAAGGCCAGGAAAAAAATTCAAATGCAGTTTGAAAACTGACTTCAAGAGATTTTTGGGTTTTTTTTATTTTTTTATCCAAATTAACAACAACCCTCCATTAAGCAAATTGTTATGAAACCCTAAATAGTAACCACTTCAATTAAAATAAAAGGACATTACAATACTGAATCAACTGTTCAGCAGCACAATAAAACTAATCCTGGAAAAAGTTACCCCAAAGACAAGCTGGAGCCAAATGACACTTGTAGGGATAAACGTTGCTGTCAGTCCTGTCTTTCTGATCACATAAATGCCAAAGATGTAGAGACAATGGAATCTCACAACAACAAAATCCAAAAAACAAACAAACAGGACCAGGAAAAGCCATATTAAGTTACCTCTTTGCAAACAGAAAAGTAGATCATAGCAAGTGGTTATCCTGTGCAAATAACTTGCTTCCTCTCAGATCTTAATAGGCCTAAGCTATCTGTGATCCAGAGAGAATGTTTGAGAGTGGGAAAGAGACATGCTCCCCAGAGCAAAGACTGCTTAAGAGTGCAACAAAAGCTGTCCAAAAAACTTCAGCTGTAATTTAAATCTCTACCTCTGGGCCATATTGTAGTCTCTCACAGGAAAACCTGTGCTGGAACAGAGAGGTTTACTTTGTATATTTCCCGTTGAAGGAGGGAAAAATCAGGAGAAGTCAGCATTCAGACTTGGGCAGTATTATGGGATGCACAGAGCTCTGCTCCCAGCCCTACATATCCTAAAACAGAGGTAGCCAATTATTTTTTGTCGAGGTACAAATTTCTTGGTCAAGGTCCAGATTGTGGAGAAAATAACAAAAAAAACCCAATGATGATGATAATATATAAATAAAAAGATTTTGGGGTCCATTCAAAAGTGTATGGTGGTCCAGATTTGGCCCACGGTCTGCCTACTGACTGCTTCTGTCCTAAAATCTCTGCCCTGCTCCCCGATCCCTCTGCACTGCTGAAACCTCTAAGCCTAGCTGCACATCTCCTACAGATCATGTTCTACCATTAGCTTTCTTCTCTCCTCTCCCCCTCCACACTGCTCAGGAGCACCCCAGAAACAGAAAATGCTGCTCCAAGTATCAGCTCCTCTTGAAATAGGTACTGTCTGGAGATAAGCGGCTCTCTGAAAGGAGCTTCTCCCTTTTAGACATACTCCCAAATTATGTGGAACCCAAGTCCCAAAGGTTCTGAGAGGTCCAAAACAACATGCAAAGAGCTATCTCTCTCCCCCTTTGAGTAACACTTTGTCCTATTCTACCGGGCCCTGCCATTAATGAAAATGGAGAGAAGCTCTGAAGTTGTTTCTGTAAGCCTGGTTGTTTCTTTTGCTGAAGAGCTTTCAAGATCCCACAATCCATCAATATTACTATTTTGAATTTATATACAGCCCTGTCATCTTAGGACCTCAAAATGCTTCTGCAAACTTCAATTAAGCCTCAACATCCCTAAGGTAGATAAGCATACCCACTTTATCAATGGGTAAGCTGAGGCTCAGAGAAACAAGGTGAATTACACAAGGTCACACACAGAGCCAGTGGCAGAGCAACAAGCAGGAATATAGAGCAGTGGTTTCTCAACCTTTCCAGACTACTGTACTCTTTTCAGGAGTCAGAGTTGTCTTGCATACCCCAAGTTTCACCTCACTTAAAAAGTCAGGCTTAGGCTTCAGCCCCACATGGTGGGTCTCGGGCTTCGCCTTTCTGCCCTAGGTCCCAGCAAGTCTAATGCTGGCCCTGGCAACCCCATTAAAATGGGTTCACCCACAGTTTAAGAACCACTGATATACCATATAGAACAGTAACAAGTCATTGTCTGTATGAAATTTTAGTTTGTACTGACTTCACTAGAGCTTTTTAGTTGTAACTAGGCAAACCTCTAGATGAGCTGATGTACTCCCATAAGTACATGTATCCCCGGTTGAGAACCACTGCACTAGAGGCTCTCGTTATAAGCACTAGGTGCACTAGCCTGCCCCACATTTCATCATCACCACCTTTCGTAATCTTAGCTAATACATTTTAAATAAGTAAATTTTAAAAATCCAAAGATTTCATAGAGTTTAGGGCCAGAAGGGACCAGGAGATTGTCTAGTCTGATTTCTTGTATATCACAGGCTGTTAAATGTCACTCTGAAACTCCTACACGGAGTCCAATTAGTTTAGTTAGACCAGGGGTAGGCAACCTATGGCACGGGTGCCGAAGGCGGTATGCAAGCTGATTTTCAGTGGCACTCACAGTGCCTAGGTCCCAGCCACCGGTCCGGGGAGCTCTGCATTTTATTTAATTTTAAATGAAGCTTCTTAAACATTTTAAAAACCTTATTTACTTTACATACAACAATAGCTTAGTTATATATTATAGACTTATAGAAAGAGACCTTCTAAGAATGTTAAAATGTATGACCGGCATGCAAAACCTTAAATTAGAGTGAATGAATGAAGACTAGGCACACCACTTCTGAAAGGTTGCCGACCCCTGAGTTAGACTAAAGCATTTCAGGCCTCAGGAGACTAAAATACATCTAAGAAAGGAGAGGGTGACAATGATGGGGAAGGGATAGCTCAGTGGCTTGAGCATTGGTCTGCTAAACCCAAAGTTGTGAGTTCAATCTTTAAGGAGGCCATTTAGGGATCTGGGGCAAAAAAATAGTTAGGGATTGGTCCTGCTTTGAGCAGGGGGTTGAACTAGATGACCTCTTGAGGTTCCCTCCCAACCCTGATATTCTATGATGTGTAGAGACACATATACAGACTACTTGGTCTCCATAGAAAGCCTGCATCCATGAGGTTTCCCAGTTTTAGAAAAATGACTATTAATGACCCCATACTGCCATGTAAAAAGTCAAATAATGCATCACTACTACTAAAACCTTCTTCCAAGCTTCACTTGTGAAATACTGGAATGTGCCTTAGCATTGTTTATTATCCAACAGCCCTTCTGTTTTATACTTTGCTTGCAACATGAGACAGTTGCAGTCTTTCAGCAAGTAACATATTTACATTTATTAGATGCACTAAATATTCAAGACATGCCTAACCCATGAGCCAGGTTATTTAAAGGGAGGAGGGACTCAACTTGCTTTAATAGCTTTATATTAATGCTACACAATTGGGAAGTCATATCACATCTCTTAAATTGCAAGACCTAATAAAAAAAACTAGAGGCACAAGCAATACACAACTCTGTTTAGTTAGCATAATTTTAACTACTATGATAAGTGATCAGTCTGCAATCCACTTCCAATTAAACAGGTTGCTTATTGCAGAAGAAATGGAAAGGCTAAACCATCTCTATCTAAAATTGGTCATCAAAGACTGATACTCCATTAAAAATATTGCAATCCTAAAGACCTAACCCTGGAGTCTTATCTTTGGTTCTGTACGCAACAATCACCATTAATTAACACCTTGAACATTGGGTTTCTAACACAAAACATTTCTGTCTGAGCAGTACAGAAGGAATGCAGTATCAGGGAAGGGAATAGCACAGTAAGAACAAGACGTGACCAAGGTCACCCAGCCTTACAATAAAAAAGTCATTTCTATGCACTCAGCTGCCTTGTACTCTGAAGTGATACATCAATGCTTTAGCAAAGCCTGAAACAGTACGGGATAAACATACATGCACCCTGAATCTAAACTGAAGCAGAGATCACAAAAATCAGTCCCTCTGTTAATCAGAGCAGTGGAAGTTTACTCACAAAGGAGGATCTACCTGTATGAGAAGCAACACTAAACAAATTATTTAATAATATGACAAGAATTTATCCCATCAAAATGCAGCAACTCAATGGTCTGCCTCAATAATTCACAAGGAAAATAAATGGGATTCAATTAAAAAGGGCAAAGATGTTCATTTCTCTTTATAACTCCGATTTGGCTCAGTTCCATTCTTGTGTTTTCACCAGGTATTGTGTATATATATTCTACATGGAGTGCCTCTCCTGACAGGCTCGTTCAGCCCCTTCTTGTTAACACAGGATACAGCATGGACGCTCTGGGGAGTTTTCATTCAATAAGCCAGGAAAGTAAATCCTTGCTAGTGCTAATCAGAAAGGCTTTTTTTGGCTCCAGGCACTCTATTTTTGCCAAGTTTTAATCTTTCTCTTTTGCCTGGACTAGATCCTCAGAATCATGGAGGGTCGCCCATTACTCATTACATTATTCCTCCATTTCATTTCAATTGACACTGCATCACTGACTGAGACTACTTGAACTCAAACAGTTAAACTGAAGTCGTTTCATATTTTTGGCCTCAGAGTATCACTGACTCTTGCTGGTGCCCTAATGATAAATCTCCAGTACATGAAAACTGGGGGAGGGAAAGAGATTCTGTAAGTCAATTACAACTGTTATCGGCTGTAATATCTTAGTGTCATGCTGAGCATGTTAAATATGCTGATCGCTTTGGACACCAGAGGCACAGTCTGAGGCTGTTTGCCGTTCTCTTCATAAATAGTCCTAGGCTGTTGAAAATGCAAAACAAATAGCTCTCATTTTCTTATAGGATAGATTTTTGTGAACATCAAAAATAAACAAGGGAATAATGAATAGCTATAAAAATACTCATAGAACCATATGACAAACCAAAAGAAACAATCTTACAGCTAAAGAAAATTCAAAGGCTTTTCAAATTTCTCACAGATGAAAAATCCACAAAATAATCCTTTATTTTAAAAAAGATGTATCTTTCCTTTTAGATGAGAAGCCACCGGTCTAATATCATATACACTGTAGTATTGTAAGACAGTAAAATGTTCGTTGACAGTCTTGACAGGGCTTTGCAAAGACCCATTTTCCTGAAAGATGTTATGTCACTTGATTTAATTCCTTTTTTCAACTAGTATTTTTCACAGCAGAGAATTTGTTTGAAGTGGAGGTAGACAAACAAAATGGAACTGTGATCACACATGCCTATACCTCTGGAATGGATGTCACATGATGCTTTGTGTAGCTGACTGCAAGGATTTTAACATACTTGATACGTTTTATGACCTTTCCTCACTTGGCATAAGAGCAGAGAAAAGTTAGTATGTCAAAGAGAAGAGAGGTTCAGACATGCCTTTTATAGCTGAGACACTGAAATAAATAATGTCATCAGTGCAGGACACATCTACCTGGGAAAACACAAACAAGTCCAGGAACCTAGTTACAACCCAACAAGCTTAAAGAATGGACAAGAACTCATCACCTTTTAAACACATTCCATAACTGGGCTAAATAAAGCCTTGAGGTCCTGACACTACAAATTGCAACTGTGTTGTAATCGGGTAAGGGGACAACCATTCTGCAACCTGATCCTACACTGTAAGCATGAACAGACCTTTACAGATCTAGGTTTGGTAACACTGCTCATGCTGGAAACACACTGTTTTTACACACTCTTTTTTAGGTTATTTGCACATGGAAAATAACCTACTAAATATATGAGAGTATCGGGATAGAATCCATTTCAGCAGCTTTCTGAAGGATACAGTTACATCTTAATTTGGCACTTTTCCATACATTAAGCTGAAAATAAATGTCTATACAATGTATATATGATACTGTTCACAGTTTTGAGGACAGGTCTATGGGGATGAAAAAAAATCACCTTTGGTATTTTCTTAAATCAGACCAAATCAGGTACAAAAATAAGTGGAAAAAATTAGTGGGTTTAAAAAAAAAATCTAGCAGAAATATATTATAAAAATACACATACTGCACTGAATGTAATTAGTGGCATAGCTTGATGGTTACAAAAAGAATATGGTTCGAACGTTAACATCTGTGAGATCATGGCCTAATCACTGTGCAGTGAAATATGAAACAAAATCAATGGTAGCACATAAGATGTAATGCCGATTATGTTTGGCTCACTGCACTGAATCCTGGATTCATAAATCATTGTTACTAGCCATTCCGTGAATCGATATTCAGATTCCCTCTTGGTCTATCCATATGACCACTAAATGAAATAATAATGACCCAAGATCTGTCATACATTAGGTCACCAATATTACCAACAGGGATTTCTTGGGAACAGTGAGGCAATCTAGGATAAAAATATATCTGATGAGCTTACAAATAAATATGAAAAAGCTGTAACTATCTGTAAAGAGAGAGACTTATGTGATGGAGAGATCCCTATTTTTAAATACCTGATCTTTCATTATAACTTCAGATATTAATATTTAACATAGCACTGTAATAATCCTCTTTATTAAAGATCATTTTTATAAACAAACTTCACCATATACTTTTTTCTTATTTCAAATATACTCCTTCCCATTTTTTTTGTTTTGTTTTAAAAGAATCATTAATATCACTTTGATCAGAAATCCTTTTTTCCTTACCATGGTTACGATAGCCAAATGCTTCAAAGGACCACAGAATAGTCCCATTAAAAACCAACAACAAAATAAAATAAACTTCTAGAGTGCTTTCAATGAAGCGTTATTCCCCAAACACTTTACAAACCATTTAATTACATAACAGTAGTGCAACACCCCACTGCAGACAAATATGAAAGCTACTGTGCACTATCCAGCATCCCACATACAATCCAGAGTCATGATGCTATTAAAATCTCTAATGGTAATAATATCTAAGAGAGCGAGAGATAAAAAAAGTAAACAGTCAGGACAAAATGCTTAGCCCTTTAAAAAAAACATTAAAAAAAAATACATAGCATACAACCTTTAAACCACGATCAAAACAAGTATGATATTCCACAGTGGAGACCTGGCTTGTATGAATGGGACTGCACTGAACCTAGATAACTCTTCAGAAGACCCCACTATGAATATCAGCAACAGAAAAAGCAGTTCCTCCTGCCAATCACTGACAGAAAGTGAATCCTCCAGACATACTAATTTACACAGTGGGGGAGCTGCACAGTAGAAGGCTTAAAACCTACAAATAATTAAAGTTAAAAAAAATACCTCTTATCTCTCCTTCCTCCTTCACAGTCAATTTCCTCCCTTGCCTTCCTAGTTTACGAAGAGAATCTTCGATACTGACAATGTTAATGCTCCAAATCCAAGAAATGACACAGTTAAAACTGGACATGCAGCCTTAACTCTGTCCATTGTATGTATGAATTACTATACAGCCCTTAATTATATAACATACTATTTCTCATACAATTGTCATGCATATCTCTTGTGATGTATGCAGCAAGTTTTGCAGGACTCTGTGCAATACATAACCTAACTTAGGGCCTGATTCTGCAATGAGATGTATGTAGGTGGACCCCTGTGCCCATTTAGAGACCCATTTACTTCAGTGGGGCTCCGTGTAGATGCATGGGTTATCCATGCATATCTCATTACAGGATCAGGGCTACAAAATTTCTGTACAATTGAAGTATCCATGCATATAGTGACCTCTTAGTTGTGCACTGAAATGGGACTTACTTCAGTGCTGCATGCATCTTGTACTGGCTCTCTGAATGAGGTAACTTTCACCCTTTATGAGCTTAGTGTGATTTTCAATGGGTCAAAACTTTGTCAAATCAAAAAGCTACTGTGCCCTCCTCCCCAGCATCCCATATGTTCTATTCTGGGAACACTCAAAAGGCATTTCTCCTCAGTGGGGCTATTTTCATGTCTAATTTAAACCTTCTGCTCCCAGACATTTCAAGGGAGAGCTGAGAACAACTTAAAGAGCTACTTAGAGATGGCAGAACTATTTTATTTTATTAACATTAATAAATATAATGTACAAATTCTGAAAACTGATAAGCAACCAAACTCAGGGTTTTGAGTAGAAACCTTAACTAAAGCAGTTGCAAATGCAAGATGTAGCTTAATTTCAATTTACACTTTCTTTTCTCTTATACCTTACATGTTATCTTCTCTCTCTCTTCCCTGTGGCAGTGGATACTAATACCAAAGGAAGGGCAGAATGGAAAATAATCTTACAGATTGGAATCACTGAAAGCACTACATGTCTTGACTCATTTTCTAAAATGCTTTTTAAAAAAATCTACACTAAAGCAGATTTGAACTCTTACAATATTAATTTCCATCTTTCCACTCCAGACAAAACTCAGGATATACCTCAGCTTCAGTTTAATTTTTTCTCTAAAAATTTGACACATCTCTTAGGAAAGTAACTCTTTATGTTCTCTAGTTTTATCAACTTATACCTGACTCAAAGCAAGGGTCTGTGTCATTTATATAATTCATATTTAAATTATTTTTATTTCTGACAATCATGCCAGGACATGACTTCCTATGGCGTGGGAAAAAATGTATTCCTTCTACTCAAGTACAGTTCAGATTTCCCAAGTAGGCAGAGTTTAAACCTCAAGGCCTGGAGTTGTGCGACACGTAACATGTTGCCATTTTAAATTACATGCTGTCTACTTTTGAATATCTTATTTGTGAATACTTAAGGGTCACTACTTCATTTGCCACCAATAGAAATTACTTTTTTAAACAATTAACTACACACCTAATTTGTCAGCTGCAGTTCTCATGTGTGCAACACATGAGAACAATGAAGTCTGCATTTGTCAATCCACCTTATTTATTAAGTGAAAAGTGTGGAGAAGGTTACAAAATTTTAATAAGAGCATTATATTATGGCAGCAATAATCTAGGTGTTTTACTGGAAGTGAAGTGGATTACTGTAAATGAAATTTTAAAATGTCCTTTCCATTTTACAGATAACACAAAATGACTCTTTTCATGTCTCTAGCGATAAGGATACACTTGCCACACATTTAAATAGTGCCTTCACCCTATCCACCCCTGCTCATGAATTAATAATTCAGTGACATTAATACAAGAAGATAAATGATAAAGAGGTTACAGCACAAGGGCCAACGGTACATACATACTTCTTTTAGAACAGCTAATACCTCTCTGCCAATTACAGTTAGAACTTTTTAACAGTTTTCAATGGCATTTTTAGAATCTAAGTAGCAGCTTATGCACACACTGTTTCATATAACTGAAGCTTAATAAATCTCCTGCTGGTACCAAACAATCATTCTAGGGGATTAAAGTGCAACATCTGCTAACATTAATAAGCATTTTATATAGCAAAATATATAAAGGCAGTCTACTGAATTGTCAATCTTCTGAAAAAGCATCTAGATATATAAACTGGTTTGGCATAAATTATACCTTTATTGTTCAATTGGTAACTTTAGCTTATGACAACAATGAGGTGTATTACTACTTAGTGGCTACAAAAGAATAAAATTATTTACTGTCTGGAATTATTTTACTGTAGGGCAGTTTTCAAAAGCTTCAAAAAGAAACATGCCATATTATTTGTGTGTGTGTGTGTTTGTGTGTGTGTGTGTGTGTGTGTATGTGTGTGTGTGTGTGTGTGCGCGCGCGCGCAAAATATTTCAGATAAGAACCTTGTAAGAACCCATGCTCTAAGTAGTTTTTCAATAGTGAAGTAAGTTACTAATCAATTTCCAAATGCCGGTTTTGCTACCAAAATTTGTTATGGTTCTGGTTGACTTATTTTCTTAACTTTTATGAAATAATTTATTTTCACAGTACTCTCTTCTTTGGGTAGATGTGTATGCATATGTTTAAAACAATTACAATTCTGAAGATTACATTTTTAATTAAGAATTTTAAAATATATTTTAAGGAAGAATTTGGTAAATCTTAATGCTTCTGAAGTGAGAGACACCTAACATTGGTTTGAGCCAAAAACACAATAGGCCAACACTACACACACTTCTCTGCACAGTACTACCGAGGCAACTTAACCCTGCGATTTCAGTTTTGGACAACTAAATAATAAATTGCCAATCATGCCAAACTGTACCATGGTTTTGTAGTGTGGACAAAACGGGATGAGATCAACAAACTTGGTTTGTCTTTTTATTGAAATCAAATTTGCACGTAGGTCTCCAGACATGAGAGCCCAGTGCCATAGCCCCAACATGCCAGTCAGGCACCTATAAAAAGGAAACATTTGACATACTTTTTTTTTTTTAAATTGGCAATGAAATCCCTTCATGGTTTCATGTTATTTTTCATTGATTGATCTGGTTGACTTAATTTTAGCATTTCTGTCCAAGCTATGCATTGTTTTGAAAAGGAGTACGATAGTATTTTCCTGTGAGAGGTGGAATTTTACATGGTGCATTTTAAAGAGATGAAAAAACTACAGGTAACAAGGTCAAAAAAGGTTCCAATATGTGACAAGGCTTTGAAGTACCCATGACTGGGGCTGAAGCCTCTTTTAGCCAACAGAAACTAGCTGTTTAAAAGAATAAGCTTTAAGGCACTAAGCCACGATGTAGGTAGATTTAGCATATATATTTTCAAACTGATGGTTTCTTTTGGCTGAAAATGACTCCCACAGCTCCCATATATACTTCAAAGGCAGGAGTCACCATTGTTTGAGATGGGATAGAGAGATAAGGATCCTGACTGTCCTAAGGTCTCCAAAGATATGTTTTTGAAAATCAGTTTGACTTTTAAATGAATAATCATTTTAAATAAAAGTTATAAATAATTAAGTCACTACTCACATACACCCCCAAAAAATGTGATAATGTAAAAATGTACATACTCTATTTTATTTTTTTTCCAAGTGAACTAAAACTTGACAAACTACGCTGAGAGATATTGGCACATCTCAGATTCTGGAGTCACTTGACTTTTGCCTCATGCCTCAAACTGTATCAATGTGTTGGTCTCCTTCATAGCATGCATTCCTCCTGTTTTGTGCAAGGCTTGTTTATTATTAAAGGTTTACTGTAATTGCAGTAGCCCCATTGTTATTTTCAAATCCAGACCACAACCTTCCACAGTTGCTCAGATTAGCATTTGCAATTTAATCAACTTTAATACAGGAATCAAACAATGCTGACAATAAATCTAAGCAGCTCTTTTGCACAAACATCTGAATATTAAATATGAAATGTAACAGGTTTTAATAATTAGAGTTTGTAAACGGTGTGATATATATGTCTTCCCTAATTTGGTAAGATGGAATTCTCACATAACACTCATCAAACTAAACACAAAAAGATGTTATGGCGTTTCACTAAATTAAAATCCCAAATCCCCACAGCAAGATTGTACAATTTTAGGTATTATTAATACTTTAAATCAAACTGTATTATTCAGTTTCATATAATGCAATTTATGGTAGTCTTCTGCTGTGGTAGCAAAGAACACAATGACAACTTAATCAGATTGGTCAGGCCAGAAAGTTAAGACTGCTTTACCAAAAGACTCTGTTATTTGAAATACAGCAAATATTTTTAGCAAATACAGTTTTAAGCATTTACTCACCTCATATTCAGGATGAAAGAGCAGCTGATAGAACAATCTAAAACCAGATTTAGGGAAGGTTGTTTCTGCCCTGCTAGAAAATGTATATGAGGTTGATAAAGAGAATAATTTGTCATTTAGCAATTTTAAAACTTCACATCTAATCTAGACCACTGGATTTTCACACAATATCCCCAAATGTCTCTCTCTGTTTAGAATCCTTTGCCCCATCTCAACTACCACCACATGATCCTCCATGAGTTTGTTTATTCTTTTTATATATAACAGTAAAGGTGATCACAGTGTTCTGGGCACCTTTGTGATAGATTAAAAATCTGAAAACACAGTAAGCATCAATAAGTAGACTCTCCCCCAGCTCTAATAAGTACTCTCCAGAAATCAATTAGAAGCATATTGTACAGGAGGGGGAAAAAAGCAATTGGAGCATGGAGAGCTGAAACAAGGCATGCTCCCTCTGCTCCCTTGAAGTGGTGTGATAATGGGGAAGCCCTTGGGTAACCTGTAAAAGGAAAGGAAGCAGATGGAACTGGAAAGACCCGGAGAAGAGAGGCAGCTGAAGGAGCAGGACTTTATCAAGAGGTCTTTGCAAATGGAATGAAGGCTACAGAAGGAGTGAAGAAGCTGCCCAAGAGTCTGTGCAAAATAAAGAAGCAATAGAGGGAGCCGGAGAAGACTGACAACTGAAGAATGAAATACAACAGGGAACAGAGAAAATGCTGAAGAGTACAGGGAAAGGCAGGGTGCAGACAGCAGAAAAGCTTACTGGTCTAAATTACCTCAAGTGTAATTTGTTTTGTTTAGAGTGGACAGTCAGCATTTACCAATAGTTGACACACTATTACACTGTGGAAACCAAGGTACAAGCATTACCTCATATCCTAACCACAGAGAAACGGTATGGTGAGTGTAAATGCTGACTTTTTAAAAGGTAACCAAGCTAAATCAGAAGTTGTACATTCATTTGGTTGAGAATGGTCCAAAATAGCAATAGATGTGTGAGAAAAGCAATAATTCTGGCAACAAATTACGTTTGAGTGACCATTCAAGTGTTAAAACATGCTGTGAGACACGGGTTTTGTGTGTGTGTACACTCGTGAAATACATTATTTGGAAGCAATTACTAATAGTTTTATGTTCTGCAAGTTATCATGTTCTATATATTACTGATAATTTTACAATGATTAAAAAAACATATAAAAGTTCACTATAGGGTATCAACATGCCTGCTACAGATTCTGGGCAATTTTTGTTTCAGAATCAAATCCAGAAGTACAAGAGGTCATGACTGCAGTAAATGCCTAGTTTATTTGGTAGTGCATTATTGGGGACAGCCAAGGAGGGGAGGTTTTTTTTCCCCAATGTTGTGTTTTTTAATAGGGTGGGGGAAAAGAGCTTTCAAAGTCTATTCTTCCATTAAACAAGACTAATGACTCACTGATAATGAACCTAGCTTTCTTATATGTCAGCTTTTACTACACCACTTTGCATGATATTGCCATGTGTCAACACGCTCTCTCAAAGAGCCTTTGTTCTATTTTAATGATACATTCAGTCAAGAGGTGAATTGATGCATTTTGACCTAAAACAACAATATTCAATATTTTCTAATAAATAAAATATTCTACATGAAATTAATACTGATACATGCAAGTACAGATTACAGCAAACATAGCATAAATTTTCTACAGTCAGTAGATCACAATGTAAGAGACCAAAAATAACACAGTGAAAGTGCAATCCTGAACAATATATTGCAGCTTTCTCACACTATGATCACTTACTAACTAAAGGAAGCATGTATATGGGTCTCATCCACTGGGGCTGAGAGCCAGGAGACCTGGGTTTTATTCCTGTTCCTGACTCTGGCACTGAGTTGCTGGGTGATCCTGGACAAGTCCTTTACCCTCTGTATGCCGCTGTTTTGTCACCTATAAATCTGTGATAATACTATTTACCCATCTTTGCAAATGCTTTCAGATTTTCAAATTAAAAAGTGAATACATATGTTTGTGTGTATTTATACACACAGAGAGATATAAATATATAAAAGCCAATCATTCAAGAGTAAGAACTCATGTAATATCCTTCAAGTTGCCTGTGTTTCCATTTTGTTTGCTTTGCTTTGAAAATATTTATCTCTACCATAATATCAAAGCAAGGAATAAACACACATTCCTAAACAAGTCAGCTAAACTGATCCTTTCAGCTACGGTACGTAAATACACTGGTAAACGTTTCATTCAATTCTAAGAATTTGTCTTGCAATGATCATAGTTTTGGCAAAAGAGTATTCCCTTCAACATGTAACCAGCATGTACCTTAATTACTTTAATGTTCAGACAACATCAATTTCCTAAGGCCTGGGCTTTGCATAAAGTTTATTTGCCACATATTTTGCATCTTGAGCTCTATTAAGTAAGCCACAATTATGAAAATTTTATCATTTTTTTCTAGCTGCACTGGGATGTAGCTCATTAAAATGGGGTAATACGTACTGCTGTAGGGGAAGAAAAGTAAGTAGCCTTCTACTGAGGACCAAGGCATCAATAATTCAAGTTGATTGGGAAACACTATTCGACAAGATTATTAATTTTTAAGAATGAAGTATAAATAGCAAAGATTGCAAAACAATTGAAATTTGACAAGAACCTTCAAGAAAATTTACAAATATTAGTATTTTAAACAACAAAACTGTATTTAGTTGTTAGTTTCCTCACTAAAAATCTAACCTCCAAAAACTACTCCATATTGGCCCAATTCTGTACCGGTATAATCAGGGCTACTAGGCTAGCCTGCAGATCAGCCAGTTGTCCCAGAGCAGGTTACGCACTAGAATAATGACTGTTAATCACACTTCCCTGGGTGGCCTAGAGCTTGCTTACTCAAACCTCCTGTCCGATTATTAAGAAAGGTGGTTGAGAGAGAGGCTGCTAGGGCTAAATCCCATTTACTCCACCAAAGCAAGCTGCCTTGTGTACCCAAAGTTCTTCTCCCCCCACCCAGGACAAAGGTGCTCTTTTGCTGTGACTTCTGATATGAAGTCAGGGAGTTTTATGTACTTGTAAGTGTACATGCAGAAACACTGCAGCTGCAGGCCTGGCAGCCTGTCTCTGTGGTATGGGATTTTGTTTAAATTTTACATGTTTTTGGTTTTATGGTTTTAACTCTTATAATCTGCAGGTTTCCTTTTCAGCACTTGGTGATTATTTTAACTAAATGCTAAGCAGTATTTGAAACCTCATCAGTTACAACAATAAACACAACAAAAAATGGGTAGAAGTTACACAAAATCTTTTCACTAACAGCCCTCTGTCTGGGTTGGTGATTGGTGTAAATGCACCATTATCAAGGGAAGGTGCACATCTCCCTGTACCTAGAGAGGCCATCTTTCACAGCTTTCCTGAGTCAGCATCTAACCCATTTGCAGTCCTATATAGGGAGTTTGGTCAAGGATTATTGTAGTCTGGAGATGACAAACCACAATTTTTCATTAAGTGCAGGATAAAGCCCAATATCTTCATGTTTATATGTCCCAATATGATTTTCATAATTAATTCAGTTTACATGCAGACATTAGAATGTTTCCTACTTAATAAGGCATTTCTATCATCGTAATCTACATTGTGCCAAATTATTTTTCCTTGTTCCCACAAACTATATTTTAGGGTAAAAAACTGAAAACCACCAAGTCATTTACAATCTATATCTGAATTTTAACACTTTACTGCCCTTGCGCAAATTGAAATCAACTATAAAGACTAACATACTCTAATTTATACCCTAAGGGTTCTATGCTTAAAAGGAAAGAACATGTAGAGAACTACAGTGTCTTTCTCAACTTGTCTGCTCTTTGAAATGTCTTCATTAAAATGGAGATTTTGACTTTTTGACTGTGAACAACAGAAAAAGGACAAACTTTGGTTCCAAATGTCTTTAGCTGGAAACAGTTCACTATCAAAGTTCAGTGTTCCTTCTCATAATGATCTTATCTTTCACCAAGTAACTATCCACTTTATGAAACTTTTGGGGGGGATAGGCAGGAGGGATTACCTTCATTTCTCGATCATTAACTAAGGTAGTACTTATTACACCTTTGTTTTATTATAAAGCAACTGAAGGACTCTAGATGTCAATTTAAATTTGCACATAGAAGGACTCTTAGTCCTCCAGACCTATGAATGTCACATAGTATTTATATACTATTTAATATATTAATACGTATTTAAATAGCAGAAAAAGTGTGTTTTGCTATAAAGGAAACACTTCTATGTGTCAGCGTGTAGAATGAAATGTCACAACCTATTTTACAAGTCTCCCTCAGTAAAATAACTCGGCTCAACGGTCTAACAAACTTAACTCAAGGAGCGTATGTTTTTGGGGTAAGCAGGAAAGACCTCTTTTCACCACTTATGAGTCACAATCAAGCTCCAAAGTCACAGGACATATCAGCTGAACGATTCCAGTGTTTCTGAAGGCAGCAAATAATATCATCCACATGGACAGCACTTGAAAGGTTTTCTCCAAGTAACCACCCTACAACCACAGGGTTTTTTTAATTACTTTTATATTAATATTTCTCAAACATGAAAAAGTTGTGGAAACTAGATTATATGAACTAATTAGGGCTGGAGGTGTGGCATTTAGAAATATGATTTTTTTTTCTGATCAAGTAAAGCATTAGCAAAAAACCAGGAACTGTGAATTTTCAAAACAAAATAAAAAAAAGAAATTTAATTATAAATGGATAAATACCTACACATCATTGGACAGGTTTTAAGAAGCTGTTATAAAAATCAAATTGGTACTACACTGAAGTTAACTCATTAATACTATTTTCTTTAATTTCTCCAAATCAAATGTTAATTCATTTCTACATGAATTTAATCAAATGTGTACTCAAAACATCTTCTGGTAAATTTCATGTAAAATTTTAATTTATTTCTGACTTGACTTCCTATCTTTTATTTACTTTACTAGCATGTTAAACTTTTTCTAAAATCAACAGTTATTTGCAAAATGGATATTATATCAATCAAAAATACATGCAGTACTTTCAGATGCAGGTACTTTTTTTTATTTTGCATAACTTGTCCAGTGAGGTGAATGCTATGAGAACAAGAATTATACAGCATCTTGACAACCAAGCAGAAGCAAAACTAATCAAAGCCAGACAGTAAACATTAAGAAACTATATTAAAAAAGAAAAACCCACACACAGAGTTACAGTTGACCATTAATCAAATAACATATAATAAATAAGATGTTCTTCCTGTAAGTCACAGCATTATATACAAATTATAAGACATCATATAATTTAAAAACATCTTATACTACTTTGGTTATATGGTTGCGAATATCAGTATATCAGAAACAGTATAATGTTGGGAAAGATGTTGCTAACAAACTAGTATCTTAATGTGTAGAGGAAATATTTGAATTCTCTGTAGATAACTGTTAAAAATGAAGAATTTCATTCACAGGTGTATTTCAAAGGCTCACTGCTTTGCTTTATTCTATGGTGTGGAGTTTTCACTCATAAGCCAGTAGCTGCTGGTCACTTACATTCCATTTGCTAAATACAAGTTTTATTCATCACAACAGATCTGCTCTTCAAAAGAGTCAGCAAAAAACACCACAATAAACTAAAACTAAATCCCCTTTCTAAATATAAATGTTTTCCATAGGCAGTTAACTATTACCTTCTAGAGTAGCTTCATTTTTAATACACAGTGCTAGTAAAATGATAACAGCATAGACTTGTGTTTTGATTTACTATTTTGTGAAACAGGAGAATCCTCATTTTAAACAGACATTCACTACAGAATTTGTGCAAAAATGCAAACAAAATAAAATAAAAACCCAAATCTGTGCTGGAAAGGTAATCTTTTTTATTCCACATTTCTTTAAAAGCATTTTGAAAATGTATAAGTAAAAATGTAAGGATTCAGCATTTAATTAAATATTACTGCATATATATATATATATATATATTATATATATATATATATATATGCTATAATTTTTCTTCTTAAGGCATCTAAAAAAAATGTATTTACTGAAACATATATGTAGACAATGAATGGATTAATACGCTGTTAACATATTGCTTCTTAATCCTTCAATTATAATACGACAAAAATGTATAAACTCAATTTTTAAAGTGAGGTTTCCCATGCTGGCCAACATCGGGGCTTTTAATTCTCTCTATTACTTTTTATGATGGATTTTTAGGTTTCTTTCCACTATTTTTACTTCTCATTTAATTCTGAACGTTGGCTTTATTTTTAGTTAACGCATATAGACCGAGTGTAGTCCTCAAGTATGTAAGCATGGCTCTTTCAGTTAAATTGATGGGAGCCCCTCACACACCAGGGGTAGAATTTCTCCCTTTGATTTTTTACTTTTTAGACAAAAGTTGCAATCCCGTTCCAGTGTCCAACATGGACAAAATGTCATAACAGTCCACGTACCTACTGATGTTTTTCTAAAACGAAATGTGTTATTCTTCGCTCATAATTCTTGTTCTACCTAAAAGATCCAAAATGACAAGGCTCCTTAATGCTCCACTATAATTATGCATATAGAAGATAAATGAATTACTGACTACAATCCATCGGTGACCAAGAAAGTAACTAAAAATCAAATTTTGAATAATTCATATTATTAATTTTTAAACCCTAATGAAATGGAAGTTATTCACTAAAACATCAGTATGTTAGCTACACTAGCAATATTACTTTGTATTACTATATATTTTTAAAAAAACTGTCAATATTTGGGTATGTTTTTCTACTAGTTACCGGTAATCACTTAACAGTTATATAAATTATGTGGCTACAAATATGGAAGTATTCATTTTTTCTCTATTGATACATTCATGATATTGCATTCACATACACTTTCAACCAATAATATATTTGTGTTCATGCAAAATATATACATACTTGTTGGAAGGCTTTTCAGTAATGAAAACAGCCATGTGTACATTTCCTTAATTTGAAAGACCTAATTAAGACTTCATCTTGTCACAATGTACCCAAGGAAAACAAGAGAGATTTTTTAGTGTTTGTTATTTTGTAAAAATTGTATTTAAGATACACATCTTCCCCTTATTAAATAATTTACATTTGAAACTAGCATAAAATCTACAGTAATTATATTTATAATTTGTATTACTGTAGTTCGGGTACGGGTAATCCTAATTTATAACAGGACCTTATTTTTCATCTATCATTCCATTTAAGTGCCTTCCATTGATAACACATAATTAGTTTGATTAAATGTAACTAACCACTGTACATTGCTTTTCCTCAATGTGCCCTTTTGGGTGGGGGGAAGGGAGGGAGAGAAGTGGGGAGATGGAAAATGTTAAGAAGTAGGAAACATCTTGAAAGCTATCCAAAGGGAAACAATACAAATACTACATGACTTTCATTACTTTTCATTCTCAAAAGGATTCCTACACCAGGTTTCAATAAAATAAATCAATGGGTAATGGTTGCTACATTTCAAAATATAATCCAAACTTCTAACTAGTTAGAAAGTGTGGTAGCTGCTGTTATTTAGTTACTTAATTGTCTTGTCTTCATAAGGATGTACCCTAACAAGTACATCTAGCAGTAAATAAAACCAAAATTTGTTTCATACTAAAGCTAAAACTGAGTAAGATTATTTCATGCAAGTAAAATCTACACAAACGGACTTTCAACATAGCATTTTAAAAAACATCGTTGTCCTACCTTCAAATTTGTGAAGCTGCAAGAGTAGAACTTAATCCTAGCAGTATTATCCCCGCACCAGAATTGAAGTTATACACGCTCCCTGATACTTATTGTATTTTGTATAACAATCTTCTCTGGACTGAATTTCTGAGCAATCCTTACCTCACAGAGAAAAAACACACTGTGCGGAAACAGATTATGTTCATTGCGTCCCCATTATTCCTCAGTAAGATTAATTTAAGAAACCACTCTCTCTTCATCATAAACTAATACATTTTCACACACAAATCAGGATGCAACTTTTCAACCACCAATACCTATCAAAATTTCTATAAAAGACAACATTTATATATTTTCTATAAATCTTACCACCATAATCCTATTGGAGTGTAATTGCTGTGGCTAATATTCTTACCCTTTTATAAAAATGCTCCACATAAACATGGCACTGAGTTGTTAAGATAATACATGATCATGCTGTGAGAGGGTAATACCTATACAATAGCCCTTTCCAATACCATAAATCTCTTTATTAGACAACAACCTATTACAGCAGATCTACTTAACTGTTTCCCTACTTAGAGGGCCATTTGGTGTTACAATAACAAGCTGACTTTTCACATTAGCAAGGATTAGCCAGTATAAATAATAAATCGGCACTGAGATGGTGCCCTGTTAGACATAGTAAACCTTTTCTAGGTGTTTAAAATGATAGTCCAAAATGCAACAAGACAACTGCATTCCGCTGCACATATATGTTTTAAGTTTTACAGCTCTGTAATAAACTGATGGAAAATCAACTCTCAAACCAATTTTCTTGGAGGATTTATTACAAGGGAACATGTTATTGAGTGCTGTTTCTGTTTTATGGAATGTGCAACTATGCATAATGCTTTATTTCATAACAGTATAATAGCAAATAGCTTGCAAACTTACTGAAATATTTTAAATGAAAAATGACTGCCACCATTTTTCAGAGCTAAATAGTGCAGAATTTATTTAAATGCTTCTTGCTCAGCAAGCAAAACTATCTTAAAAATGAATTGTTTTCTTCACTAAACAAGGTCTTAACTTTTTTAAAGGATCATCATTTCAATGCCCAGAAATTTACAATGAAAATTCTCAAACCTGTAGCAACTGATCTTTTCATTCATTGTTTCAAATGAAAGCATTTCTGCTTCTTAAAGGTAGTGTTTTTTATTTATTTACAAATAATCTTATAATTCAGTATTCTTCTGCGTGCATTATTTTTTAACACAGCAGTTTTCTAAAAATCTTAATGCTGGATTGATTCTTAACCGCTAGTTGTCCTGTTTAAATACTAATGCACTAATTTGTCAACTATATAATTATGAAATTGATTAGCATTACAGGTTATTTCATAAAAGCATGAAAATTAAAAGAAACTTGCATCTCTAAATAGGCCAATTGTAATTAATATTTAAATGGAAAAGACCTAATGCTTTCTGCTTAGATTCTATGCAGGCACTTTCATATGTCCTCAAAGTACTATGTTGTCTATCTGATTTCCGCAGGACATTTGTTAAAAGAGGAGACAGTTTATGCAACCAATGAATTTGCTGTATTTTGCTTCCCAGAGCTTTTTTTGTAACCATCATAAATGGAATAAAAATATCAATTTGACGTGCAAGAAAATTATTTCCTTCAATTCTTTTTTCATTTCCAGTAACGAAATAAAGGGACTTCTCTTAAGTCCAAAACAATTATAGTGTAAGTGTTGCCTTCTTGACTTTTTATATCTTTGCCCATTGTCATCTCTGTTAGTGATGGAAAATCCTTTAAACAAGCTTTCTTTCTGCAC
Organism: Mauremys reevesii; assembly: GCF_016161935.1. Taxonomy (NCBI): domain Eukaryota; kingdom Metazoa; phylum Chordata; order Testudines; family Geoemydidae; genus Mauremys; species Mauremys reevesii. Next base: position 82,791,059 of record NC_052630.1, read on the forward strand.
TGCATGAGTATGACAGAGTATTCAATTAAATGAAATTGTATTTACTGGAAACATTTCAGCTCTCAATGCCTTGATTATGTTGATTATCTCATATACAAGCTCCCTCTGCAGGTAATAAGAAGGGTTAGCAAAAATATATGAAAAACATGGGCAGTAGCCAGAAAAGAACCCTGATAATTGGTCACCAATTCCCCCAAGATATCCTTTTCCTATCAGTTATCTGATACAAACAGCTACTGGAGAAGCCACCCTTAAAATATTTTTGCTGGCTCTATAGGACTATTATTGCCCTTCAGAATTAGTTATGTGTACAGCTTTAGTCCTTAATATTCAAGATACACAGACTTCTTTTTCAAAGTCTTTTTCAAATGTTTTCAGAGGAAGGAAAAACACTGTTCTGTTTACACAAAACTAACCTGAAATGACAGACCACCCAAAACAAGACAACACATCCGCCCTGTCTGGTGTATCTCCCTTACTTAAAAACAAACAAACAGCAGCATTATGGCTGTATTTACTGCTGCAGATAAGACCCTATGCCACTTTCAGATTAATATCTCCACAAAGTTTAGAATCAATTAGGGTGAACACAGATATGTTAAGTTCTATTCAACCATTTAAAAATTAAGTCTATAGTAATCTGTACAATATTTATGGAAGCAATCATCTTGTTTTTATAACTAGTTTTCATTCAACTGAAGGAAGATTGCTTTTTATTAGCCTTCCAATCAGCATTTTCCCTGCTTGAAATGTCTTTATTTATTCTTAACATATGTAACATGAACTTTAATAAAAAAAATTTCAACATAAACGGGAAAAAATCCTCAATAACTGGAACTATAAATATTAAGCAGATCAAAATTAAGCAATTGTCCTGTCTAACCATACTCAGTCTCAAACAACTAGAAAGACCTAAGTGTGGTGGCAACGTTAATGCCGTTTCTAACATGGAACGAAAGAATTAGAGAGTGAGTAAGGCTATCTTTCTTTTCAGGACCAAATCCTCTAAGTAGTGACATTTCAGGAGGACTACTCGTCCTGTAAGATGAGGGATTTGGCCCTACATGGACTGTTCTCGCTGAAAAAATAAACATAATACCTAGCTCTTACAAAGCACTCCTTAATAGTAGATCTTGAAGCACTTCACAACCTTTAATGCAGTGCTTCTCAAAGTCAGACCGCCGCTTGTTCAGGGAAAGCCCCTGGTGGTCAGGGTCAGTTTGTTTACCTGCCATGTCCGCAGGTTCAGCCGATCACGGCTTCCACTGGCTGCGGTTCTCCACTCTAGACCAATGGGGGCTGCAGGAAAGCAGCGCAGGCCGAGGGATGTGCTGGCCGCCCTTCCCGCAGCCCCCATTGGCCTGGAGCGGCGAACTGCAGCCAGTGGGAGCCGTGATCAGCGGAACCTGCGGTCGCAGCAGGTAAACAAACCAGCCCGGACCACCAGGGGCTTTCCCTGAACAAGCGTCAGACCGGCTTTGAGAAGCACGGCTTTAATATATTTATCCTCACTTCTCGCCTGTGAGGTAAGGCAATGCTATTACCTTCATTTTTACAGGTGGGGCACAGAGGGGGCTAAGTGACTTTCCCATCTGTCCATGGTCACACAGAAAATCTACGGTCGAGCAAGGAAGTAAAACCAGGCCCCTCTGTAAGTCGCAGGCTAGTGCACTAACCAGTGGACCATCTTCCACTCTAGAAACTAAACCGGGGTAGGCAACATATGGCCCGCGTGCCAAAGGAGGCATGCGAACTGATTTTCAGTGGCATTCTCAGTGCCCAGGGGCTATGCATTTTAATTTAATTTAAAATGAAGCTTCTTAAACATTTTTAAAACCTTATTTACTTTACATACAACAATAGTTCAGTTATAGACTTATAGAAAGAGATCTTCTAAAAACGTTAACATGTATTACCGGCACGCGAAACCTTAAACTAGAGTGAATAAATGAAGACTCGGCACACCACTTTTGAAAGGTTGCCGACCCCTGAACTAAACTAAAACTATAGCTTGCATTGCTTTCAACATCAATTCACATTAAAAACCAGATGAAATAATCTGAGAGAATCTCTATATTTGATGACATTCTAGTAAGGGCATAGTGGTTAACCAGGACAAAAAACAGGGCAAATTTTGGACACACACGTCTGGACAATGGCTGGCACATGTTGAGCTCTCTCCTGCTGCAGGGACGTTTTTAGTGGATGAATCCATAACCTGTCATTATCAGGTACTAGTATGTAACTCCTAAAATGGAGAAAGTAGAGCAAACGGAGTGAGCGGGGGGGGCAGCATCTCAGCGGAATGAGGATCTATGGCAAGTATTCTACAAGATTATGGTTTGTAAAGGGGGGAAAAATATTTTGTTTTTCTCTCTCAAAGTTCTCTCTTTCAAACGCCTGTGAGTAGAGGCAGGTTTTTTGTCCTGTCCCCCGAATCCCTTCCTGTATCATCTATAATATACTGTTTATTTTATCCCCTCCCTTTTCTCAACTTAGACGCCTTGGCCATTAATACACCAGTACATTAATACTCCTCTCACTTACACTAGGTTTACATTAGTATAGCTCCAATGATTTCAGTATAAATGCACTTACCCAAGATATTTGCCAGTATAAATGAGAGGACAATCAGGCCGTGCCAATCCACCTATAAGGAATACTTCAGCTACACTGAAATCAGTCACATCAATAGACCTAAACTTCGATCTTCTGACATCTAAATGTAAAACCTACCAAACAAAATACTGAGAACAGATCTTTTAGGAGCCGTATTATTTCTTCAGACCAAAGAGCTGTGTCATCTCTTGTGTTCTGAACGCAAACCTTTTTATTCAATGAGTTCAAACAGAAAAAGTTGCCAAAGTTACAACACAGTACAAATGGGTAAAACAATGGCTGAGTCAGTTTAACATGATCATGTTCTGTCATGTAACCTGGAGTCATGAGCTTGCCAAAGAAATTAGACCTATCATCTTCTGAAATTCAAAATCAACAATGGAAATAGTTACTACATTTTTTAAAATGCATTTGATTCAGAACTGACATTGCCCACTGACCTCTCCTCAGTGGTTAGTTATGCCATACTACAATATATATTTATGGCAGCTGAAGAAAGAAAAAGGATGGTAGGAAAGGTATCATATTGCAATCAGTGCTTGGATGGTAAGACCGTCCATGCACACCAAATCCCATCAACTACAAAGCAAGTATTAGAGTCTCAAACAAGGTCAGTCATCCCCTCCCCCAGCTGCCAGGAACAATTTTTGACAGTAACGGATGTTAGATTATTCCGTCGTCTGGATTCAAAACAATAACCAGTTTGAGGTGTTGACTGATATGAAAATACCAACAGAGGACACAAAGAAAGGAAGAAACCCATCTAAATTAGAGTGAATATTCTATCACATCTAGAAGCAACCAAATAAATATACAAGTAACATAGTTTAAAAGCACAGCTCACACACAGTGAGTTACTTTACTCTGTACTACAATACAAGAAAAAGAGTTAAAAATATATCCATAAATAAATATCTAATTTTTATCAAAAATCTGTGTAGCTTTTGATGATGAATAACATTAAAATAACCTTTTCTTCAAAAACCACCACCACCACCAGATAAAAGAACACCTTTCCTTATTTCTCTTCATTATGAAGAATGATGTAATACAATCCCTTACTAAATTCAGTATCAAAATATTAAACATCTTTTACTTTGTACTGCATTAGAAGTTAGCATCTAAAATCTAGTCCTTGTAACAGAAAAATTCCTAAGACAACTACTGTTTTGGCTTGTACTTTGGCTAAGCATTTGTAGCTAATCAGGACAAGTCAATGCAAATTAAAATGCAAAATTAAAAAAAAAAATACTGTAAACAGTGTAAAGTCCTCTCTTCCCTCCCCCACCTCCACCCCGTTCCCTGCAACTCTGCCTCCATTCTCTTCCAACAAGACAACTTGGGCACAACAAAGATCTGTGGGCAATTATGCCATACTACATTATATATTTATGGCAACTGAAAAAAGAAAAAAAGATGGTAGTAAAGATCTGTTTTAAAACTGCTTTTAAAATAAAAGGATATTCTTTTCAGAGGGGTTTAATGCACCAAGGAACCTAACAGAGACAGACTTAGATTCTGTCATGTTTACGCTATAAAATGGAAGCAAGCACTCGGATGAAAAACTGCACCACTGCATTACTTTGAAAGGAACACAAAATATTTTAAACTTCACACCACTAAAGAGGCCCCTGGAAAAAGTCTATTGGTTTTAAATAGAGTTCTTTGAAGGTAACTGCTTTCAGCATTGAAATACGGAGTTGAGTTCCCTTCGTGTGAATTTTAATATTTATAACGTATTCCTCACAGATTAGAAAAATCAATGACAAGGCCAAGAGATACCCCATTTTCCTCAATACACATTCCCTTGTCACACCGTAATTAATACTGTTCTCTGTAGAGGGAGACATTACATCCTGGTTAAAACAGACCTAAATTTTACCCTAAGGCAGAAAGTCTGATTAAAACATCTCTATTCATAGTGACATTTGTCCTCTCTTTTTAACCACTTTCCTCAGAAATTCCAGTAAACTGACTTTATTACCTACAAATGGTCCACTGGTTTTAACTTGTCATGTTGCCCATCCTTGTAGCAGTCAGTTTTGGTAACTGAATGAAGCAAGAGCAGAGTCCAGCAGGTGCCTGGTTAAATACTAGGAGGTCTAGACCACAAAAGATATTTTACAGATACAAAAATTCCAGTTCATGGTTTACATATAAGGACTACGGATAAAATGCTAATATCAATATTAAATACTCCACAAAAAATGGTTTATATTAAGAAGTAACAATGGCTTTTTTACTCTGGAGGTGATGAGCAAGGACTTTTTACATACAGACAAGAATATGGACACTGTTGGGGCCACTCTGAAATTAAAATTTTATCTCTTGCCTTTTAGTCTGAAATGTCTGCTATTGTATTTACAGACAACAAGCTAGACAGGAGAAATAACTAGTTGTGATCACTTATCTAAAATAGTACTATTTCTTTTAGAGGAGAGTATTAGTCCCTCTATTTTGTAAAGTTATTGTTAGACTTTCGACTTATCTGCAAATGCTATTGTAGGAATAAAAATAGAAATGCTTACATGTTACAAAAAAAAACAAAACAGCCAAATAACGAATATGATGTGTAGTCAACATTCTTACTGTACATGAAATATGGTAACATTTTATAATATTAAGCAATTTAGACACTGCTGGCAAATTCCTACTAACCAAGTTAATCTCATTTCTGGTGCTTTTCAGTGTAAATTGATTTCCCCACCCCACCCCATCCCCCTTAGCTGCTCTGGTAATTGAACAAATTCATACTACTGTGATGGGATTTTACTTACCAGCAAATAACATGTAAAATCTTCTAAAAAGATGAAGTATATTACTTCATAAAACTGCAATTTTGTTGTAATTAAATAAATTGTATTTAAGCTTGCTTTGTGCCACAAAAGCAATCAATAGCATTTTGCAGTAGGCTGCACTTTACCTGCAGGTGTTAAGCATTGTGTTTGCTTCAGTCAGTCTGCAATGCTCTTGATTATTATGCCTTTCTAAATAATTTTTGGTAAATAACAGGCTTGTGTAAGTTGAATCAAACAAGAAAGAAATCATGACACATGCAAATTATATATTTCTTCAAAGTCCCATAAAATACTCAATTTAAGATAATGACCCATAACCTGGACTATGCTATAATTCAGAATCTGATCAAGGGCCCTTTTCTTAAGAACTGGTTTTAAATTATCAGTTTGTATCGTAAGAGGGTTGAATTGATTGTACTACTCATTACGCAATGCATTTTTACAACTTAAATCACTAGCGAGTAAGCAGCATACACTCCTCAACCCCAAAATGTTGGAACCTGTATTTCGCACACTGACAGGTGAAAAAGTTGAGCTTCAAGAAAATATGGTTATTGAGCAGGGCTTTAAGAGTGACAACTTTCAATTAATCTTTTTACTGGACACAGCTCAGATTGAAATAAGTGTGTTCATTAAGTAAAGATTTAATGCACTTCTTCCTATAGATGTATTCAAATAATACCACAAACTTACCTATCCCTACAGAATCACCTACTACTCTTATTTTAAGAACTGTTGAAAAGCAAATGAACGTATCTTTGAAATCTATTTAAATATTAAACGGCATTGTTAAAAATACTGAGAATGGCCTTTATATAGCTTTTTGCTTTTCCAGTTATCTTGACATCCACTTGCAATAGAGTGATTGTTTAAATCTTTTAGTTTTTTCAAACTCTAAGATTTGAAAAACAAAAATAAAAGGCAGAATTAAGTTTAAAGCGGCACCTAAATACTTAAGAAGTAGAATATTTCAAGCTGCCTTTTCACATCACAAATGTATCAATCCTATAAAATGCTAAAAAAAAATTCTGTTGAACATGACATATCTAAGTAACATGATTGATTATAATTTCACTAAAGTTTGCTATAAAGTATGCTGCTTTATAACTGACTGCCTGTCTACCTGTGCATGAATCTGATTTCAATTATCCACCAGACATAGTTTAACTTCTTCTCTTGCACTTCACCTGGTAAGATCATTAATAGCTACTTCAAGTTCTTGTTTTATCTGTCATCCTCATGTACTTCCCAATGGAAAATATGATGGCTCAGGAAAATGTATTGCAATTATTTAAAATTTAAAAGAATTGTCTAGGGATTAGTGTAGTTCCTCGTAAAGATAATTTTACCAATAAATTCAGCAAAAGCTGTTTAGAAGAAATATACAAAAATGTTCAATATAAAAGTCAACACACTACATGGAAGTGGTGTGAGCAAAGCTACCAAGTACCAGTGCATCAGATAAACTTTTTAGGCCAAATTTTCAAAAAAAAAATTGATCATCTTTTATGCTTCAGTCTCTGATTTTTCCTAATTATGTAATTTTCCCTATACTGGATGCACACAGTTAATAGCGAGACTTGCTTAAATAAAAATGTTTTTCCAACTTGAATTTAGACAAAATTTGCTGCAAATAGGTCCCTGTTTTTCTAAAAGTGAAATTACAACCTGCCAGATTACAATGTATTTACCAAACGGTACAGTACATTAATTTGATTACGCTACTAAAAAGATATAACCTTATTCAAACAGAAATACACTTTGAACTATCACATTTTTCAGAAACAAAATCCCATGTTTAGTATGTATCATTAAAAAACAAATATAGCACAAACTTTTAAACTATTGCCACCTTGATTATTTTAATTTCAATAAAGTATTTTCTTACCCAAGCTAAGAAATATCCTCTGAATATCCCAATTCCTGATTTAACGCATTAAAAGCTATAAAAAAGATAAATAAAACATGGAGAAAGCTTCTGAAGTGATCAAATAAGGACTAACTACTAAACAAACTTTGTTTTTTAAAGCTCTCCTCTTGCTCATTGTAAGGAAGGAAACACCCAGAAGCCTGGTGTTAATGTCTCTGCTGATTGTGAAAATTGCTGCAATAAAAACTCCAACTGCTTGTCTTAAATTAAGACTTGCAAGACTACATGTAAGATCTGTATCTTTCCATTAGTTTTTATAACATTTGGAAGTTTGGTTGCTCACTTTGATGTTGGTCTATTAATGAGCAGGGAGAGCTAGAAGCCCCCCCAAAAAAATCTTTATTGGCCATTCTCAAGTCAAAACCTGAAGTAATTGGTTTGTTCTACCCCACATGATTCAATATCCTGATTTCCCCAACCACCAGCTATATGAATGTCTATGTTCCTTTTCTGTTGCCAACACACAGAAACCCACAGTGATTGAAAATGGCAGCTGAAGTGCTGCTGTTGCACATTAATTTTTCTCTAAGTGGTCCAATTTTGTCATCTGAATGTTGAAAATCTTTCTTCCACTGCATTTTATATCTTTAGAGATTTGTCAAATTTGGGATCACCATCACATAAACTGAAGTGCAACATTTTCAAGACAATTTTTAGATTATCCCTAATAGCGCTAAAGATAATGCACTTTCTTTATAGCGCTTTGCATTCAAAGCAGACTAGTTAACAGCAACTTAAGTGCAATAATGGCAATCACATCAATATGTTCCTTTTATACCACCAAAAGGTACACTTTAGACAGACAGCTGAAGGCATTAGGCAAATAAACTGCTGAAAATTATCTCAAAGTAATGACACAATTTTAGGACCACTAAAACGCATCTATCTACAAAATACCGAAATGTTGTCCATTTAAGGGTAATATAAATCTAAATAAACTATGTAATTAACTACAGTTTTCTTCAAGACTCGTATACCATGCAACTCAGTTTCTTTATTAAATGAAAGTAAAAGGAACTCTTCTGAACATTAGTAAAGATACCTCTTACAATAAAGGCATGTCATATTCATATTCCTTACACTACAATGTGTAAAGAACCCATGAACCTACAAAGCATTCAAAACCACTTTTAAAAAAACCCCAAACATAAAAAATAGATTATATTTTATTCAGTTTAAGAGGTCTAGGAGATGCAAAGTTATTTTTTGCCAAAGATAAGAGAGAGACCAGAATGCAGTCCCCAAGACCCATCGACTCTCTGGAAAAGGGCCCACCTTACTGAAGGATAACTGCATTTTGCTTGGCTCTTGGTTTGCCAGATTATGAATATTGATTTTTAAGACAATGAAAGAGTAGACTGAGACACTGCTCTTTGCAAACACAGGAAAACCTAATGAATCAAAAATTGTGTAAATTGAGGTATGTAAACCAATTTAAAACATAATGATAAATATTCTACTATGAGACCGACACAGGCCTTGCCACACCTCCTTAAGAATATGTACTACACCATTAACCGCAAAATATAATACTTTGCTCTTAGTATCCCATATTTAACCCATTAAATCAGATTACAAAAAGTTATTATTTTTCACATTAGAAATGTATTTATAATAACAATGAAATTGAAGTATGTGGTAACACTTTTTTTAAACTACATCTGAAAGCTTGTCTATTATCCTAGCCTACATATTAAGAAGAAAAGTATGTTTACTTCAAAGGTTTGGAATTGAGTAGTCTTTTATTTCAAGATTTCATTTTTCTCTGAAGTAATTAGAAGTTCTTTCCTATTCAGACCCCCTAATGCCATAATGTATAGGCCATACCCAAAGCATGAGTCCAGTAGAAAAGGCTTTTTAAATCCCACTAACAGACAGAAGACACCAGAAGCAATGTCACTGTGGCTGTCATAAAAGGTCACTCTTTTTCTTGAACAAACCATTAACCAATAGAAAATAATTGTCTGACGTTTGCAAGGGCTCTGCTGCCGACAGACAATGTTTTTCATTCACATAATTACAAAACAGCAAAAGTTCAGAAACATAACCCAAATCCACCCCCCCATTTTATCCCTTTACAATTCCCACTGCCCTTTGGGCCTCTGCTTGGAAGCAAATGGAAGACAAGCTGAAATTTTCTCAATTGAGCTGGAACTAAGAAACCTTTGATATGCTAATAGCCCCCTTCAAACGGTAAGAATTCACACTTGCATTAATTCAAACAATTTGTGCAGAATGATGTGAAATGGCACCTCTTTTAGTGACAAGCAACAAAAGGAGGGAATCAGAGTGTCTGAAGAAACCAAACAACGGAACATTTGTTCTGCAGAATTCTTCGTGTGCGCAAGAACATTTCTATGCAAAGAAAAACATACACCTGAACACCACATCTTTACTTTTCTTACAAATCAACTATGTCCAAACCCCACCAGCACTAATTTAGATTTATAACCTGATACTATTTTTGCTAAACCCAGATACAGTAAAAGGTGCCCGTGACACACGTACTTTGTTTTCTGTCTCCAGATGGCCCCAGCTTTCCACATCTGAAACTAAAAAAACCCTCCATCTTCCACAACTGGGAAGGATTATCATTTTTAGCTGGAAGCCTCTTTCCCTGTGCACTCGCGGCTGGGCGGACTGGCTCTTCATGAAGCTGATTTAGTTAAAATAAATCTGCAACAGGTAATTATTTACTAAACGGATGCAACTTTCTTCATTGCGCAACTTGAGTTCGCCAGAGAACAGACTTGGTGGGGCCTGCTCTATACACACACACAGACAAATGAATGAACTACCCACGTCAAGATATTACTCCTCTGAACCCAAGGAGGGAGGGGAGAGAAGGAGACTTTCTGGCTCAATATACAGGAAAGAATGTTGGATCAGACCAAAGAGGGGAGCAAGGGCTGCCTTGCTCCGGTAACGGGAACCATATGGCTCCTGCTGTTAGTTAGAGCCTTGCAGGCTCCTTTGGAAGAGCCGCTCAGCCTGGTCCCTTTTCAGGGGTGCCTGGCAGGAGACAGCCTTCCCCAGCTCGGACACCAGAGCCTCGCTGGGGGGAAGGTGAGGGCTGTGGGAGGAGGTCGAGGATCCCCCCGGGGTGACTTGTTTCATTGCAAGGGGGAGCTGCAGCCTCCTCCGGCTCTGCCTTCGCAGGGGCCAAGGCTCCGCTTGGACCCCGGGCTACCAAGTCAGACAGGCCGATGCACCGCCCCCACCTCGCCAGTAAGAGTCGGAGGGCGAGAGGCCGGCAGCTGCCCACGGCCCTGCTCTCCCACCGCGGCCCGGAGCCCCCTTTGGGCAGGAAAGCGCAGCCCGCCCCGCGGTCCCGCTCCACCAGTCCGGCTGCCCAGGAGCCTACAGCACCGGCTCCCCTCTCCCCAGGGAGCCCAGAGGCTGTGGCCGCTCCGGGACCCCACGCCGCCCCCACCCTGCTTCCCCAGGGCGCCCACCCCTGCAAGAAGCCGGCCCGCCGCCCCTGGAGCCTGCCTCTAATTGCTGCCATGATCGGCCACCCTAGTTCACCTCTGGCTCCATTTTCATGTCACCGGCTCCTTTCTGGGGCTGCCCGGGAAGCCCCTGGCGGGGGATTAACCAGCCCCCGGGGCTCTGCCTGCCCAAGAGGCAGCAAGCCACGCTCCTGCCGCCGGCCCTCGCGCCCTGCCTCCCCTGCCCAGTCTCCTTCCCCTCCACCCACCCCCCCGGTGGCAGCTGCCCCCTCGGCTCGGCCGGTCTGCGCCCCCCCCCCCAGCACTTTGATTTAACCGGCGCGGACTATTAGTAAATGGTGATGGCGTGAAAAAAAACCCAGGCTGCATGGGGTGGGGGGGCCTATTCCTCTCTTCGCCGCCGCCACCAATTTACTGTGGTTCACTGGGAACGGGGGACACCCCAAGGGAGAAGGGGGGCGGCCTTGGGTTCAGCAAACAAGCCAACCCCCCTCCCCAGTCTTTTTTTTTTTTTTTTTTGCAAACGGCTCAAGAGGGAAGCGACGCAAGTAGCAAACAGGTCCTGGGAACAGCAGCAGCAGCAGCAGATTGTTACCCTGAGCTCGTCTTACCTCGCGCCGTGGAACCGGAGCCGGGCCAGGTTCTCTCTCTCCAACTCGGATGCCCCAGAGAAGTGCGCCGGGCGAGCCCCCTCTGAACGCCAGGGGCAGCGGCGTGAGTTCAGGAGGCACCACAGCAACAGCAGGCGCAACGGGGACCGGGGCAGGAGAAAAGCTGGGCTGGGTAGGGAGAGAGGGAGGCAGCGGGCTCTGCAGCTCGCTGCCGAGCTGGGACAACACGCGCAAGGCGGCTTCTCCTCCTCCGAGCGGCCGGCCGGTCGGTGGGCTGCCTTCGCTAGGGCTAAGTCAACATTTTCCGGCAGTTTCCAACACCCCGCTCGGCAGGAAAGGTCTAAAATAGCCAGGCTCCCCGACCACAAAATAAATCAATAAATAACAGCAATCAATCAAAGGGGTGGCCCCCGGTGCAAAGCCCAGTGTCTGTGACCAGCCTTGGGAGTCCTTTTCTCCGCAGCGATCACGAGAAGGGGAATAAAGGCGATGCCAGCAGCAGGTCAGGAGCAGCGGGGCGACCCACTCAAATTTGGCAGAGCAAAGCCCCCTCCCTTCTCCGTGTCTCTCTCGTTCGCATCGACCTCATTTACATCTCCCTGGATGACATTCTGGCCTCTGGCATGATACGGCTCCAGCCCCTCCTCGGATTTCTCGTCTTCCTCTCGCCGCTGCTGCCCCGTGAACGGCTGGAGCCCAGGAACCAAGCGCGGAGCTAGTAACACACACACACCAAGGGGGGGCAACGCAACACACGCACACAATCCCAGTGAATTGTATTGCAAGCTCCTTTTCGCTCATGCACCTCTGTGTGTGTGACTGGGGACTGCTAAATCCTGACACAGACTCTCCACTGGCTCTGAACTGGAGTCACCTCCAGCCTCCTCCTCCTCCAATCTCCACCCCCCTCTCTCTACTCCCCACCCCTGGGCTCAGCTAATCATATAAACATTATCGCGTATAGTACCGGCAGCAAAGGACAGAATCTCTCCCGCCTGCCTCTCGCCCCCCTCCCCCCCAGCTGGGGGCTCAGGCAAAGGAAAGCAGATTAGAGGCAGCTAAATACAAAACGTGAAGCAGATAATCTATGGCGCTATATGCCACCACTGGCCATTTTCCACTCCATTTGAGCGGCTGGCTGCTGCTGCTCCTGCAGCCGCCGCTGCCCTGCTTGGAGGGGGGCTGGAGAAAGGGGGCGCTTGGCTTGAGCTGTTTTGGCAGCCGCCGCAGCAGCGCTAGCCGCTCTCAGCCAATGGAGCTGCTGCAAGGTTTGTCCCGGGCAGGCTGCAAAGGGCCCGCGCCGCCGACAGCGAAGCGAACGATGCTGGGTCTCCCTGGCTGGCTCGCTCTGTCTGCCCGGCTCCCCTTCGGCCTCTCCTCCGACGCCCTTCCCCGGGGGCTTCTCTCGAGCCGAGCGTGACGCTGCGGACAAGCAGGCGTCCCCGCGGCACTTTCTCTCCTCGACTCCAGCGTGCAGGGCTGGACGTTTCCCAGTGCACGTTTGCAAAGGGGCAGGAGCCAGCGTCAGGCCCCTGAAACTTTAGCGCGAGTCCTTCCTCCTTTGTGTGCGAGCTGCCTGCAGTGGCTCTGGCGCACGCCGAGCGCGCTGGCAAGCCAAGAAGGGCACCTGAGGGGGAGGGCTGCCCTTTGAAGGCGTGAGACTTCAGGGGACACTTAGCACGTTCTTCTCGCACCGAGAAGTTAAAGTGCAAGCCCCTGAGAGTGCACACTTTACCTGAGTAAAAACGGCCCTAACTGTTCGTGTACATGCCCATAAGTCAGCAGACCGTGAGTCTGTGGAGCACGCTACCATCTCTGAGCAAAAATAAGCAAAGGAAGGAAAATGAGTCTAAGGCTCCCAAATGCATTCAGGATTTTCTAGGTCTGTTTCCTTCATTTCCTTGCATTGAAATTACTTTGCTCTTGTCCAGTGAACACATTTCCTTACGCCTCTTATTCATTACCCCTGTCAGCAATCAGAGACAGCAATCCAAAGGAAGGAGCTACATTAAAGAATGCATGTCAGGCCAGGATAAATAATACTTGAACACAATTTCAAGAAAGATATTAAGCTGAACCAATCATGTGCGTATATGTACAAATACAGTCCAGTAATCCTGTTGCTTTTTTTCAATAATATCCTGTCAACGCTCCAGAAATGTTTTCTTAAGTTGCAAATACTGAAGAAATGTTCTATTGTTTCTAAAATGTGGAAATTTAAAATATTCGAAAGCCCCACTTCAGCAAGAAGCAACTTGGCATTGGGAAGTGTTTGTTTATATAAAGACATGGAGGGACAGTAGACAAAACCCTGGGAAATGATAACACAAATCAAGAACATTGTGCAATTTAATGCTCACTTTTGTGCTGTCTCAGAACAGCTAAAGAACTGCTCTGAATTAATACCAGGCTGCCATAGGGGGACAAACATCCATCCAAGGATCAATTTAGCACAAGTGGATACAGACTAACAAGGCTAGCCCTCTGATACTTAGCACAAGTGTGACCCAATCACTTTCCTTTCTACTGGTGGCCTTGCCTCCTTTTTCTTGCAGCAAAGTGGTGTAAAAGCTCTCTTGGCTCTACGCTACTGCAGGATTACCTTGGTGCTCTAGGGATTGTCCCAGTGCCAGTCACGATGACTTTAGGTCCAAAATATGCTGGCAGTTCAGGTCAAAACAACCACATCACACCAGAAAATCTGGGTCATTATCTCTATATTCAGTAACACTTTATATATCAACTTGTTAGCATGTTACTTTTTATTCAACTATGTAAGCTTCTGTTGTGATAACAGTCTTTGATATCTCTACATAAAAATGCAATAGTATTTTTTTAAATATTTTTAATATGAATTAAGAGAAGCAGATGTGCTTAAAGGTCACCTCAATTAAAAAAAACAGAGGCCAGATTCCAGTCCATGTTTTTCCTACTATTTTTTTTTCAGTTTTAATGTGAGCATTTTACAGCCCTTTGTGTACAGTCAGTTTAACTCTTTCCCATATAATAGGGAAAAGTTTCTTTCTTGCTGAAAAAAATTAAACCTTTATAAATAATTTCAGGGAACCAGCAAAGCCCTTAGATATGTTTAACAGAATTAAAACATACACAATGGTATATATAATTTAAAAATGCATTTATCTGAAACTGGTTTCTATTTAGAGGTTAAGTGTACCTGCTATGGAGACATCTTTATAACAGAAACCATAACTACAAAAATGCCCATGTATATTTATTACTGATATTCTAGTTTTTCTAAACTAAGTTCAGCTGTAGATGAAAAAAAATTATGAAAGTGATTCACTAACAGAGGACCTATTCCTGCTCTTACTACAGTCAGTGAGTGGGAGCAGGGTTGGGCTATAAACAATTCAACATATATAGGGATTTATGTTTGTTTTTCTTTTGGGAGACAAGAATCATGCTGTCCATTCTTAGGCAAAATGTTGACTGGCTTCAGTGAAAGTTTTGCCTGAGTAAAGAAGGAGGAAGACTGCAGAATTTGGCCTTTTGCAGATAGTCACTGAAGACAATGGAGATTCACCTATATGGATTCAATTGCTGGACTGTGGTCTAACTTTTTTTCTTTCCTTAGGAATCTTTGGGAATTAAATTGCTTTGTACATAAAGAGTTACGTACCTTTGCCACAAATTGTAACAACGGATAAAACTGCAGATACATTTCTTCAGAATATATCCACACAGCATATTTTGGACTTAGTTCTGCACTTCTTACTCTCACTGATTTCAATAAGATTTTTCCAAGAGTATGGGCCAGATCCTGCAGTCTTTAAAATAATATTTCCAGCCCTGTTATAGTTTGTTCTTTTTCTTTAAATGACTTCTTTTTGTTAGCTATGGAATGTGCCAAAAATACACTTAAAATTATGGTTGGTTCAGTTATGTAAGCAAACCTTTCAGTAAGAAGATGGAATACAATGTGGAAATACACTGTTATATGTATAAGTAAAATGATTAAAAACAACTGAAAGGAAAACTGTCAGGTTAAAAATCATATCTAAAAATCAATTTCCCACTAACAACATTTTAGATCATTAAAACTGAAACAGTTATGAATAAATAATTTTGTTTCCACCATTTCACTTTTTGCATTTCACACCACTTAAACTCCACAAAGTAAATATAGACTAGTCATTTTCTCTTTTGTTTATAATCGTAATGCACAATACTGCAAAATATCTGGATTCCAAACACTGCAGGGAATATTTAAATCCAGACAAAATTGTTTACATCAACATTATTTTAACAAATACTTTCACTAACACAGTTCTATTATGTTAGGTTTTGTTAACATTATCTTTTAACCTACATGTTCTCCATGCATAAAACTCCTTTCAAGTCAGTGGGACTTACTCATGTCCCAGATCAGGCCCTTGAAGACTAATAGCAAACTGTTATAGATTATTGACACGACTCACAAGGAATTGTAAATGGTTTACTGAATATGGGTGTTCTAATGAAAGGGTGCATGGCAACGCTTGGAATAGATTTCACTGTCATCTGTGTTCTTGGGAGGGTATACTTCAAAAAGATGATTGAACATATCCTACAAAACGGGTCAAAGTGTGCTTTCATATACAACCATGCATCCGTGTTGACACCGCTGGAGAGTTTTCTACCATAAAATTGTGGTGTATGTCTGGGTATTCATGAAAGAAGAATTAAAAATATTAAAATATCTTGATACATAATTTAGTATTGTCCCAGATATTTTTTTTCTTCATGAAAGGGCTGAAGATTTACAGAGATTTTCTGCATCCACTTTTCTTTTGTTTGAGTGTACAAAAATGATTACATTTTAAATATTAGTAAAAGAGATTTCCCCCATCCATCCACACATTCCTGTGAATAACACATCAGTGAACATCTAATTAGTCCTAATATGAGCAAAGACTGATGGAAGGGGCTGTATATCCATAGTGTAATAATCAGACTAAAATTTACATTAAGTCTTCTATAGTGTTAAGACATATTTAATTTGGCACACAGACTTCAACATTTCAAACACGATACTGAATGATAAAAAGGGCTAAATCCTGCTTGTTTCATTCATTCAAAGCTTAGGAGAGTTTTGTAAAGTAAGCAGGGTTTAGTCCACAATAGGAAATGTATATTATCTTAAGACTTTGGAACTATATCTTGACAATTGCCAGTTCTTTTAAACTAAATAACTGTTCTTAATGTCACTGGAAAAAAATCAGAATCCATCAATAAAATAAGAAAATTCTGCAGCTGTTCCTAACAAGTAAAGTGCACTTTGAATACATTTTACTACACTAATCAATTTTAACGACTCACAATCTATATTATTATTTAAGAAATAACAAAGTCATTGACTTACTCAGAATACTTGCTAATTGTTTTTAAAAATAAATTCTACACATGACTAAGGAAACACCCATTTCCATTTGTTTTATGTTAAATCAACATCTAACCACTCATGGTGATTTCATTCAAAGAAAACAGAAGGAACACATTAGCTGTGTGGTTAAAGAGATTGATGGGCTTCAAACATTTTAACCATGGATGTTTTTTTCCCAACTGTAGAAACTCATGTTTCTAATTTAAATAGCTTCATGAAAATGAAGATAATTGTATTCAACAAGGCTGTTGTTTCTTGTTTCTTAGGCAGAAATTATTTTTTTAATTTAGTAATATTAGAAGCAACTTTGTTCAGCAAGAACAGGATTATTCCTTATGAGAAAACAATACAGTTGTCTCCTCATTCCCTGAGCAGAAAATTTGTGAATACAAATGATGGAAGTATATGTTATTGTAGAACCATGCTCTTAGAAATACGACCAATAGTTTAAGACCTCCTGAATCTCTAGGCTTGAGGGTCAGAGCTGCAGCCCAAGCCACTACATCCACCATGCTATTTTTAACATGCTAGCTTGAGTCCAACTTCCTCAGGTGGCATGTGACCAGGATTCATCACTGAATTAGGTCAGCTGGTTGGATCATTAGCTTGCCCAGCCTGGGCCAGGTACAGACAGGGAGTTCGACATGAGTCTCTCAACCCGGGCTGGTATAGACGGAGTGTGATGTGAGTCTGTGAACCAGGGCTGAGAGGCGTGCTCCTAGCTGTAATGTAGACATACCCTCTGGGTCAACTGCTCAAACATACTCTCTCTTTCGCTCTCTCTCTCTCTTCACCACCTCTCCTCTGTAGAGCTGCTTGTCACCTAATTCAGACATTCCCTCTGTCCATCACCAACCATCAGTGGGAAAGAAAAGCCCTCAAACAGTGGAACAGCTCTGGTTCCACAGTACAGAACATCACAAGGGACAGAAGCCCATAAAGAGGAGATTAACAAGCCATGGACAGTGCAGTGGGGAAACTAATAGATCTGTGACTATGTGGATCAAGAAGCCTATTCCTTTCCCCATCTCAAGTAACAGAGTACAAGCATTCCAGCTACTCCGAAAGCCCATATAGTACTTGTAGTAGCACTGAGTGCAGCAATACCTAAATACCTTTAAGAAGCTGGGCCAGAGTGACCACTGTGCTCAGATACGACAGTGATGGGCACAATATAAGAACATGACAAGAAAAAAACAGAACCACTGCTGAACCTGAGCGGATTCTTTTTCTCCAATCCTTGTAGGGCCTTATTTATCCTAGAATTCCCAGCCAGTGGTAGTTCAAGTCTAGACAAAGCATCGGTAGTGTTTTAACCACTCTGTCACCTGGACCTGCTCTCAGTCAGTCCTGTGCCACCCAGTGCATCCTCCCCCACCAGAGAAATCTACAGTTGGCTCATTATGCCTGCTTTGATTCTGCTTTGTGCCAATGATCTAGTTCCTTATATATATATTTCTTCCTCTTGGTGCTTATTGCCATCGTAGCACTGACAGTTATGTGATTGGTTCTCTCTGGAGCAGATACCAGAGATGCATCATGGACCACTGGTCAGAGAGCCTGGAAACAGCAGTGAAGTCAATCCCTCCCCCTCACAAACTGTGCACATCACTACTGCTTGGCAATCAGTCTCAACTGGCATGGACTGGGCATAAGACCCTGATTTCCTTCCAAATTTAGGTCTTCCAGTTCACATTTTATCATGCTTCTGTCAAACCACCGGGTGTGATTCTAACAGCTGTAAGAAAAGTCATTTTGTTTTAAAAAAAAAACTGCTTGTAAAGGCATCTGTTTCAGTAATGATTTGTTTTACATTACAAATACCTGCAGCACAAGGGTATTAATATCACTAAAGTATAGGGATCAATGATACTCCACCTCTTTTTTTTTTCAAATGAGCATTTACTTCTGACAGACCTCAATGTTTTTGACAAATACTGCTCCTGTCTGATTGAAGGTATGGTTATGCTTTCTAAAAATACTGCAGTCGAAAGAGTGATATTAACACAGCACTACTGTTGTGAGGAACATCGATTGACTACCTAGTACTACTACTAATTATAAATATTAAAAAAAACATTAAATAATTAATTAAGATGCTACTCCTCAGCCCATTCTAAGCACTAGCTGCTGTCTGTTGAAAATCAGCACCAAAATAGACCTTTTTAAATTGCACATAGTGAATCAGAGTACTATGCTATAATATATCAGTAAGACAACACTCTTAAGCATAATTTTATTGCCTGGCTGAAAAGGTCTCCTGAAAACTACGTGGGGACTTTGTGTATTAGAAAGTTTGTCATAGGCATAACTACACAGGAGTTGTGGGGTTTTCAGGTCTTGGTATTCATGGAGTCATACTGAAGTTCACAAGCACAAAGTTTTACTGCTCTAGTTTTCTGTTCCTGTCCCCTATGCTTGAGCACAAGGATCCCACTCTTTCCTCAGCGTGGGAGCCAGTACTGGCAAAAGGGTGCATATATCAATTCCCCCCTAAACTGTATTACTGTATGTGTATATATATATAAAAGAAGTTCATAGAATCTAGCACTGATAAGAGAGATGAGATACATATTCATACAGTTATATATATGAATGTCAGTCAAGTCCCTGCATCCCAAGCCTAATGGAAAGTATTTAGTAGTTTAGACAATTTTAGCATAAACGAGCAAGCATTGAAGCTAGATCTGTGACCTCCCAGGGCTTGGATCTTTTCTGATAGATTCTTTAGAGAGCAATTCTTCCATCATGAAATAATTTGTGCCATTATAATTTTCATGAATGGGTGTTTAATTTAATCTTCTACATGCTTGAACTTTGCCACTTACTGCAACTGTGTTCTGGGTTCACAATAGAATTAATCATTCAAAATCTGTCACCTTAATAATGGCTTTATCTTATCACAGTAAACCTTGGCATTTAAGTCTTTTATTACTGCACAAAGCTAGGGGCCAAACTCTACTCTCACTTGCAACTTCAACTGAATTTTTTTTGAAAAGGATAAAGTATATACACAGCTGATCAGTTGTTTGGCTAATCATTTACATTTTTTTGAAAAAAAAAGAGACTTTAATAAGCAATAGTTAAAAACAATGGCCCAAATTCTGCAATGAGATCCACACCAACTGGGACCCTTCTGCCCAGACAGAGCCACGGCGCACTATCAGGACCTATTCTGTCACAATGCCACAAACTGTAGAGTGCATCTGATATTGTATCTCTGTTTACACTACTACGTTAAATAAAGACAATAATATGAAAACTTCCGGGATGAGGTAGACATTCTAGAAAATAAAATGTATAAAAACAAAGCTACATAAGCAATCAATCAATCAATCTTTTTTGCAATACAAAATTTTCATCAGTACTGGTCACAAAAGTATCTTTTGAAAGCAATGGGGAAAATGAATATTAATTTAAGGATGCTGGAATTATCAGACTATTAATTATGTAAAAATAAATGCATATATTTTTACCACATTATACCATTATCTATCTAGTTATAAGGGGGAATTTAGGCATCTTCTACCTCTTATTGTGAAACCATTTGGTACTAAAATTATAGATTAAAATGTACCATGTGCAGGTGCAGACTTTAGTTAGCAGTACTGCTCTGTTTGTTTAAGCAACATTTTTCTAGGAGAAAGAAAGAGGCAGCACAAGGTCAGGCAATAGACAATGACACAAATATCTTTGAAAACTATTTACTATATAGGCTTGCAGTTTATCAATGTAGTTTTCTTGGTTCAATGCAACAACACCTTGTGACTTATAGCAGTTGCTATTTTTCTCAATTTTCCAGTTAATGAAAGTAGTGTTTAAATACTCTGTAGTTAGATTATTAACTTCTACAAAATAGAAACAGATGTGTGTCTTAGTATGCCATTAAATGTATGATTTACATAGTACCCTTGAATACAGCTGAGCAGAGGCCAATGATTCTAATTTGCTCTAGATTTACAATAACCTGATCTGGTTTTTGTAAGTACTGAAACACTTTAAACAAAATTAGAAAGCCGTTGTGCTTTGTGTGATTAAAGATGCAATTCCCTTTGGGGTAATGAGAAGAGTTAGAACATGTTCCTTCCTTTATGGATGTTTCTATTATAAACATGAGTGCTATATATTATGTATTTTTGTTACTATTTCCTTGTTTTTAATTATAAAATAAACTGATTGAGTTGCACTGGAGTCATACTGAAACTATGCCAAAACCTAGCCGAAGAATGCATACTGAGCTTCATAAAAATCCTTAAAATTCTTCCCAGGGTCTTAAGGTCTTGTTAGACAAATACTAGTTCTCATAATTTTCCAAGACCAAAACATCTTTCTGATTTAAAACTACCCTATTTAAAGATTTATTTAAAAAGCTAATGCATTTCTCAGCTTATTAAACTACATTAATATGAAAAGTTTTACAGGACAAAGAGTCAGTGAATTCATAGTCATTTAGATCTGAAGATAGGGATTTGCTGTGTATCATTGTAGAAAGGACAACTAGAATGAGTATTGCAGTAAACTAGCTTCCACAGTATGTTAGTGAGTGGATCCTGGCAATACTAGTTATAAATATGAAGTGGAGCAAAGCTTATTTCCTCTCTTAAATATAGAAAATAAAATATGTAAAACATTTATGAATATAGAGATCTTCTCCCAAGACCAAATGAGAGTGAACTTTTCAGGAATATGTCAGTGATGTGAAAGCATCACTAGAGAATATGTAAGTGTTTAGGGCCTGATCTAAATCCTATTGAAGTCAATGGAAGTTTTTCCTATAGGCTTCAGTGGGCTTTGGCGTAAGCCCATAGAGATGTCTGGTTTGCATGCAAGACTAGGAGCCAGGCAGTCTTGTGTTCTAATTCTGACACTGATTCCTTTTGTGGCCTAAAGCAAGTAATTTAACAATTCTGAACCTCTTTTCACATCTGTATAATAATAATAAAACTTAACTGCCTCACAAAGACAGTGAGGATTATTGTTTAGGGTCCAATCTTACATTCCTTGCATACCTAGAGCTCTCATGGAAACTAATAGGAGGAGAGAAGTGGGGGCAAAACACCTAACTAGCATCAAGACTGAGATTGATAAGTTTATGGAGAAGATGGTGTGATGGGACTGCCTACAATGGAATGTGACTGCCCGTAGTAAAAATCCCCAATGGCTGGAGATGGGACACTAGATGAGGAGGGCTCTGAGTTACTACAGACAATTCTTTACCAGGTATCTGCCTAGTGCATCTTGCTCACATGCTTAGGGCCTAAATGATCATCATATGTGGGGTCGGGAAGGAATTTTCCCCTGGGTCAGATTGGCAGAGACCCTGGAGGTTTTTCACCTTCCTCTGCAGCATGGGGCATGGGTCACGTGCAGCCTTAAACTAGTGTAAATGATGAATTCTCTGTGACTTGAAGTTTTTAAACTATGATTTGAGGACTTCAGCCAGAGGTTAGGGATCTATTTCAGGCGTGAGTGAGGTCCTGTGGGCTGCAATGTGCAGGACCTTAGACTATATGATCACAATGGTCCCTTCTGCCCTTAAAGTCTATGAGCCTATGGCTGTGCAAGAAGTGCAGAACTGGGTCTTTAAACTTTCAAAATGCCTTGAAGATAAGTGCTAAATATTATATATGGGTTTATAATCATGTTACTTTAAGTTTATTTCTATGCAGCTTACCCTCTGGTGAAATATTTAATTTTCTTAGTCTTCCAGTTTTAATAATATATAATTAATAGGGCTGTCGATTAATCACAATTAACTCATGCGATTAAAAATATTAATCAAAATTTAAAAAATTAATCTTGATTAATCGCAGTTTTAATTGCACTGTTTAACAAGAGACTACCAACTGAAATTTATTAAATATTTTGGATGTTTTTCTACATTTTCATATATATCTTGTATTTTGTGTTGTAATTGTATATTTTGATTACAAATATTTGCACTATAAAAATGATAAACAGAAGAAATTGTATTTTTCAATTCACCTCATACAAGTACTGTAGTGCAATCTTTTTGTCCTGAAAGTGCAACTTACAAATGTAGATTTTTTTTGTTAGATAACTGCACTCAAAAACAAAACAATGTAAAACTTGAGAGGCTACAAGTCTACTCAGTCCTACTTCTTGTTCAGCCAACTGCTAAGACAACAAGTTTGTTTACCTTTACAGAAGATAATGCTGCCCTCTTCTTATTTACAATATCACCAGAAAGTGAGAACAGGCATTTGTATGGCACTTTTGAGCCAGCATTGCAAGGTATTTATGTGTCAGATATGCTAAACATTTGTATGCCCCTTTATGCTTCAGCCACCATTCCAGAGGACGTGCTTCCATGCTGATGATGTTCATTAAAAAAAATAATGCATTAATTAAATTTGTGACTGAACTCCTTGGGGGAGAATTGTATGCTCCCTTGCTCTGTTTTACTCACATTCTGCCATATATTTCATGTTATGGCAGTCTCGGCTGATGACTCAGGACATGTTGTTCATTTTAAGAACACTTTCATTGCAAATTTGACAAAACACAAAGAAGGTACCAATGTGAGATTTCTAAAGACAGCTACCACACTCAACCCAAGATTTAAGAATCTGAAGTGCCTTCCAAAATCTGAGAGGGACAAGGTGTGGAACATGCTTTCAGAAGTCTTAAGAGAGCAGCACCCCAATGCGGAAACTACAGAACCCAAAAAAAGAAAACCATCCTTCTGCTGGTGACATCTGACTCAGATAATGAAAATGAACATGCATCAGTCCACACTGCTTTGGATGGTTTTCAAGCAGAACCCATCATAAAAATGAACGCATGTCCTCTGGAATGCTGGTTGAAGCATGAAGAGACATATGACTCTTTAGCGCATCTGGCACTAAATATCTTGCGACACCAGCTACAACAGTGCCATGAGAATGCTTGTTCTCACTTTCAGGTGACATTGTAAACAAGAAGTGAGCAGTATTATCTCCTGCAAATGTAAGCAAACTTGTTTGTCTGAGCGATTGGCCGAACAAGAAATAGGACAGAGTGGACTTGCAAGCTCTAAAATTTTACATTGTTTTATTTTTGAATGAAGTATTTTTGTACATAATTCTATATTTGTAAGTTCAACTTTCATAATAAGACATTGCACTATAGTACTTGTATTAGATTAATTGAAAAATACTATTTCTTTTGTCCTTTTACAGTGCAAACACTTGTAATAAAAAATAAATATAAAGTGAGCACTGTACACTTTGTATTCTGTGTTGCAATTGAAATCAATATAATTGAAAATGTAAAAAACATCCCAAAATATTTAAATAAATAGTATTCTATTATTGTTTAACAGTGCGATTACTTGCAATTATTTTTTTAATCACTTGACAGCCCTAATAATTAAATATAATTAAAACTGTAGAATCATAATTTTAATATACATTTACTATACCGCATATACAAGAATTATATTTACCTCTTTGTGCTCTGTCAAAATGTTACAAATGGAAGTCTATGTGGATGAAATGTCTCAAACTGCATATAATCTATTTGCTCACCCTCCGTTTCAAGGCACCCGATAGACCAGGGATCGTGCTGGCTGTGGCTTCTTGCAGCCCTCATTGACCTGGAGCGGCGAACCGCGGCCAGAGGGAGCCGTGATTGGCTGAACCTGTGGACGCGGCAGGTAAACAAACCAGCCTGGCCTGCCAGGGTGCTTACCCTGATGGGCCACATACCAAAGGTTGCCGATTCCTGAGATAGCCATTTCTGCTTTCACATGAGACTAATCTAAAGATAGAGGGTTTGATTTTTCACTCCTAACTCACTCCTTGACTTAAAATAAGAGTTTGACCTGAATAAGGAGTACAGGCATGAGCCATAAGCATAACACTGAGTGTATGTATTGCACCAATTTATGTTCTCAGTTACACCAGTGCAACGCTGTTGAGTTCATTAGCTTCATAGGCAGATAAGAATTTGGCCTATTGCATTATATTTTTGCAAATGGTAATGGATTTGATGTAGAGTAACATGATTGGGTTTTGGACCCAGTAAAGGCAGTTGTGAGTATGTTTTGCTTCTCAGAGAAGAAAGTTAGAGTCAGCTTGTGCCTTCATTTGGAAATATGAAAGAGCAGCAGTTCGGAGGCTCCAAAGAGCAATTGTAGAAAAAATTCTTCATGATTGATTAAAAGCAATTTAGCCTCATTCTGACTATTTTGGGGGATGCAAAGGAACTTTCAGACAAATGTTTCTATTAAAGACATATTAATTACCCATATAAGGGATCCCAGGCTGACAGTAACAGACTGGTAAAGACAATAACTTATTTAGGTGAGGTTTCAATTATGCCTAGTGAGTGAATAATACGAAATAATTTTTTTTTCCTCTTAAATGAAATAATGACTATGGATTTGGAATACATTGTTGCTAAGAATAGAAGGCATCAGGAATTTGGAACCTGTTTTTTTTTAACTGGTGTTATTTTTTTAATTTGAATTAACACAAGTTTAGGCCCCAGTTTGTAAACACACATGCTTATCTTTAAACATGTTAACATGTTCCATTAAAATGAATGAGACTACTCTCATTTGTAAAGTTAAACGTGTAAATTTTTGTCACGTTTGGACCTTAGGTCTAATTCTGAAAACAATTAAAGATGTGAGTAACTTTATGCCCGTTAATGGAGATTAACGTGCCTCAATGTTTGCAGGACTGGGGACATTATAGGTGTTTTGTATTTCTGTATTTTTTGAGAAAATGAGTAAATGTTCCTTTTTGTAAGTACATATTAACTTATTGATTTCTAGAGTCTGTAACTGGGTCTGCTAGAAATTGATGTTCCAGAGCCTATGTGATTAACTTGGAGAGGTAGAAGTAAAAAGCATAAATAGACATGGAAATTCTAAAAGTCTGATGCAGAGCTGTTGTAGGCGTGAGAGTGGAAATTATAAATGGTCTTGGAGATTTTCAGAAATTCTCTTATTCATTAAAAAAATACAACTGGCACTTAAAAGAAAAGCTAAAGCAAATTCTTATGACATCTCAAGAATAGCAGAGCTTATATTATAGGAATATATTCTATTGATAAGAAGAGGTGGTGGGCACAAAGATTTTGTAGCATTTTTTTCATTAGTAAGAGTTTTTACTGAAAGACTATTTTACTTCACTATGAAAACTTGTGAAAGATACATTGTGAAAGTTCAAGTTTTTAAAAAATATTAATTGTGACCATGGATGCATTTAACAATTTATTTTCCAGTAAGTCTTATGGGCTCAATCCTACCACTACAGAAGTTAACTATCCATTGTCTTCACTGGGTTTTTGATCTGGCCACATATTAGTCAACCTTTGCCAAAAAGGAAGCTCTGTATTAGATGTTTCTTATTAATTGTCAATTTTCTTCAAATAATGATTGTAAGGAAACATTTTTAATAAAGGAAAAACCAATACACTCTGTGATTCTTCATATTAAGAGCCATTCTTAAGACATTTTCTGTAATATGATTGTTCAGCAACTCAGAATCTGTGGGAAGAGTAAGACTACTTACACTTGGTCATTAATCTTTTAAAAATTCAATTTAAAATAATTTCATTAAAATCTAAACTTAAATCCCAAGGCAGAGTGAGCATGTATTTTAAATTTTTACCATGTCTGGAAAAAGCTTAAATAAGGTTAAGGTCAGGATTTGGTAAAACTCCATGCATTAGAAAAATATTTGCTAAAGAAGTGAAGAGGGTCATTTTTTTTTCCTCTCTCCTCTGGACTTTCCAAAGATACTGCACATGGAAATTGGTGTGGATGAGATGCTTCAGCTAACTTCAGGAACATAATAGAATTAATTTCTGCCCAGACATGTGAGTAATGAAGAAATCAGGTGGCATGGAACAGGTACAAGTCAGGCCAGAATTTGTCTCGATGTTTCTTCAGTACTCTATTGACTCCGGATCCAGACTTCCTCAAAGTATGGGTTTGTGACCATTTCTAATTTACAATATTCATATCAATAACAAACACCCTTATGCAAAATCTAATTTAAAAAATGTAACAGAACTTCCCATCATCTGACAAGCTCTTGTACTTATGCTGAAATGGTCTCTGTTGCAGAGCTGCTGTCTTCATTATTTAATTTCTCTTTGGAGCTTGCAGCCAATGTGAGCCTGTTGAGTTCTTTATTTAATATGTTTCAGAGCACGAACACCTGCCGACTTCTTTAATAACGAGTTGTCCTCAGTCAGTTTATATGTGAAAACTGTGCAGCCGAGGTGAGTTATGAATAACCTTAAACACTGAAACTGGATTCCATTAAAAAAATAAAAATAAAACTATGGCCAGCCTCCACACCAGAACTCCCCAAAATAAATTTGTGAGGGCTTTCCACAGTACGGAATCCAGGGAGATTTTTTTAAATTGAATTCCATTCTAAGTAAGTGGGGCTCAATTGAATTCAATTTCCATTTTGGCTCCTAGGAAAGAAATATACACTGCGTATTTTTATTGCTAATGTTTTAAATTTAGCTTTTGAAATATTATTTATATTTGACTGCGCATAAGAGCAATGGACTTTGCTGCTTTCTCTAGAGAAGGGCAATCTTTCAAAATGGTTTGACTAAAGGATAGACATTTAAAAGAGAATAAACTACTAGGCTTTGACTCTGTACTTGGATGTGCAAGCCCACCTCATCATGATTTTGGTGGAACATCTCTATATTCTCTCCTTAACCTCTCTCCTTATCCCAATCGTTCCTTCCTTACTTCCTGGGCAGCCTCTTTCCACTCCCTTGCCCTCCTGCTTAGAAAAACTATGGGATGAAATGAAATAATTTTGGGTGAACTCTCCTTGACTTTAGGAGGCCAGGATTTCACCCATGGTCTCAATCCTAGAGCTGTTAAGTTAAAAAAAAATTAACTTGAAGTCAATGAGACCTACATCTGCTCAGAATGGATATTGGCTATGACACACTAATAAGACTTTGTCCAATTAGTTCATCTTAATTGGCTTTACTCTGCACTAAAATGCTCACATCACTTCTTCCATAATTGCTTCACCTCTGCTGAAGCACATTATTTTGCTCTAACACATAAAACTGACTTTTCTGATATATAATAAGTACCTTACAAAGCTAAAACTATCCTTACTTGGCCATACTCAACTCTTGATTCAGATTAAGTTATTTTATTTAGTCAGAGCTTGGGAAATAGCATTTGAAAAATCCCCTTTGCCCTACAACTACAAGATCATTTAACTATTTTACACCCCCTTTAAAAAGTTAATTATTTATTTGGGAAAAATACAGACTATGCCAAAAGTCCGACCTTTCCTTGTTAATTAACCCCATTTTTATGGGCAGTAAAATAAGCAGTCTTTAGCCACCATCAGTAGTACGTTTGGCATGTTCACTTGACAAAGAAGCATATGTTCCCTCCCAGCTTTCTTCCTGCTCAAAAATATGGACCCGATCTCTGTGTAACTAAGGAAGGCAAAATCAATCAATCAATCAAGTATGTAATTTAGATCTGCCAAGAGCAGTTATAGCACACCGCTGTTCATATGAAATTTTATTAATTTTTCCTATCTATTATACTACTTATGTATGATTAAAATGAAATTGAGATATATTTTATTTATATTAGAACACATACTTTACATTTGACCATTCTTAACACTCTATTGCCTATTTTTATATTTCTAGCATTTTTCACTAATCTTCTAATTGTGATGTAGTAGGGTTATTTCAGTTTAGGTGATCTTCTCTGCCTTTTATGGCTAATTAGATAATATAACTATGGTCTCTCTGTATTCTTTTTTGTCTCTTTCCTTAGCAAATGTCCTGTGCAGTGAGCCATTTTCCATTTCAGTGTTTGTTTTTCATATGGGAACAAATTCAGTCCTGCAATAAGTGGACGCAACACCCAATGAAATCCATGGAACCTGCTTCTGGTGGGGCTGAATGCAGCCCTTGATCCTTTGTTAATATGTGAATGTTATTTTCATGGTTGCTGTCTACTTAGATGAACTTTCCCTCAAAATGCTTCTTCAGTACCTTATCCGCTATAAACTAATTCTTATAAATTTTCAGTGCTACCCAGAAAAAAGCTAAAACAATTTAAAGATGTGATGAGTTACGAAGTAGATACCATATATTTCTGCATTTTCAAAAAACACCAGATAATGTGTATTTAACAAGAAAAATGTCCTTGTCTTCTGAGTCTTGGTATTATATACACTGCCCAAGTCTCATTAGCATCATTTATGTTATGTTATCAAGATTTTCTGAATGAAAAATGTTCCTCATAAACTAGAATCTATCTATTATATTTCTATGATAAACATGCAACATCCACAACTCAAATAAACACATCTGCTTTTTACCACACACGTACATAGGATGAGAAGAGAATAATGCTGCAGCAGTTCAGTGTACTAGGAGAAGAAATTATATGATTTAAGTGCAAACAGTAACACTGTATATTTAATACCTAAAAAGGCAAGTTTTAATTATAATTAATTATGGTCAATAGAAGAGTGATAAATTGTAGATAAATTGTTTACAGTCATAGTTTTAGAGTCAAATCTCCATTTGGTTAAGCCATGGAAATTGTATTTATTAGTATTAATTTTTGCTTGTATCTAAACAGATTCAGATATTCTGTTTTGCTATATTTCTCTGTCAGTTCTTGAAATAAGTTTTGTTGTACTTTTATTCGAAGAATGTGGACAACAGTCAACAAGCTCTACTTGAGGACAAGACTATTAATGTGTCCTATTTTTATTTATCGTAGAGCCTAGAGATCCCAGTCAGTGCTGGTCACTCTGCAAACACATAGTAAGTGGCAGGCCCTACCCCAAAGAGCTACTTTTACCTCCTTTCACAATTGCACAATGCTTACATTTTCATTTAGGGTGCTGTTCAAATGTCATGAGGAATGGATGTGGTATGGCTGACTAGAACAGAATGCACTCAGGGCATAGAAGCTGTAAAGTGCTCGTAACATACGAGAACTGCCACTATTTCGCTGCACTGTTTATAGGTAGATGCTTACATGCAGTAGAGCTGGGATCCACTATAGGGATGGTAGTGGCTGGGGTTGGGTCAGGGCAATAATTCTGGACTATGTGATTGTGCTTACTAAATGAATGTAGATCCACATAAACTCCTGGAGAGGGGCTTTGCTGGGATCATGGCTCCTACTGTAGCCTAAAAACTGAAATAGCAGCCACTGAGGGTGCTGTTGTGGTGCTGTCCTGCCTATAGGCTGAGGACAGATTTGGGCCTGGCATTCATGTATAGTTTCCTATAATGGTGGAACTGCACTCCTTAAAGACTATATATTAGTACGATACAAGGAATCTAGGCGTTTCATAGGTATCTCTCTCTCTCTCTTACTTCAGCCCAAATCTCTCTTTTTGCTGTACTCCATATGATTATTTTTCTAGCATAGGAGGGAAAAGATGTTTATGTTCTATCTGACTCAGTCTAAATGAAATGTTAAAAGGTGATGATCTCTTCAATCATTACTGATCATTACTGACAAAACTATATTTTAAAATGGAGAAAACAAATGTGTTGACCTTATGAGCTATGTAATACGTTTAAAAAACAAATCTGCTATGTCTTTTTGTTTAATAGTTGCGATTTGCATAGTTGAACCTTGAATACATGGTCATAAATAGTTAGACTCTAAGTTGGCATAATGCCCAGCAATGTTAGGGTTCCAGACAAAAAAAGGGTCATCTACTCATCAAGAAAGCCACTCCGTCCCAACAAGATGATGTCTAACAAAAAAGCTACAAACCTTAGAATAGATAACATATCCAGCTTACTGTTTAAAAAGACAAGAAGTTTTCATTTATCAGGATAATCTAGTGATGATCCTCTGATAAAAAAAAAAGAGAGAGAAAAGCCCATCAATTGTTTTTGCTAATTAAGATTAATATTATTCCTGTGAAATGAACCAAAAAGTTGTATGAAACCAGAATCCCAAAAGAGATCTGGAATCTACACAAATAATTGCATGGAGTTTTAATTGAGAGAAAAGTGAGAACCAATTTTTTTGTCTTATTCAAGAAATCATAGCAGCAGTAGCCTTCTTTTGTTAGCAGTTCTTTCATATTCTCACTTGATGTAAAAAAACATGCAATTTTTCACAGATTAAAAACATTTATGGAATTTTAAAAACCTTATTTAAAAGACAAAAAGGTTATATATTTAATGAAATGCTACAATTATATATACCGGTATATTTAGCATTAATTTAAGGTAACAAATAATTTATTAACAGGAAAAAAAGACTGGTAATCCATACCAGTATGGTAATCTATACTATCATACTGGTAATCCATACTATCATTCTGGTAATCCATAACTAGCACATTAATTCTGTACCTGGGAGCCAAAGGCAAAATGTCATATTTGGGGATGGGTATATGGTTATAACTACAAAACCTATTCCTCCCAAAAGTGTTATCTTGGTATTCTGCACGACTGTCTAATCACCCAGCTCCTGCATGTATCATTTTGTTTGTTTGTATAAGACATATGACCCTTGAGGGCAGAACTCTTGTCCCTTCTTTGTTCTACATAGTGCAAAGCGCACTGCTGGCACACAACCAATAATAATAATTTTACTTAACCTGCAAACTTATAGCTATATTGACCCCAATCACAATGCCAACTGAATAGATTTGTTTTCAGCCTAAATTAAATGCTGTTTCTTTTCCGTCACTTTCCTAGCAGTCCCCTTCATTTATTCAGCCTCAAGCTAAAACTGTTTTAAGTGGACAAAATCTGTTGGTAAACACTTACCATTAACAATATTATTGCTTAACACTGCAGAAAAGCGTATATGTAGTGCAAGAGTCTATGGCTGCAGCCTACATATGATCCTTGTGCCAAGTACCTACTGCTAATAGGCAAATATACACAAAAGAGACAGGTTCTTTGATGGTTTAATCCCAAACATACTTAACTGTCACATAGTTAATCTTTTTGATTAAAAATGACTCTTCAGTTCTTTTGAGCATTTTTTGTTTGTTTGTGGATTTGGGAGGTTAAATGTGGTTCTCATGTCTGCTTGCAGCTGCTCTTTTTTATTTGTTAGTTCTACATGATTATTTTCCCCTTTAATCACAGTCCCCCAAACACATCCTTGACACTGATACTGCTGAGACACCCACTATTAACAAGCAGGTAAAAATATCAACAAAGCAGAGAACCTCATCGTTATTATCAAGTGGTTTGATCTACTGGTTAAAAACAAGTTTGTTCAAAACAGCTTTACCTGCAGGCTTTACTTTCCTATAGGAGAAAAAAGTTCCAAAGAACAAGTCCCCTATCATCATTTTTTAAAAGTTCATTTTAAACTTGTGTCTTGCTGTGGGTTTTCTTGAATTCTTGGAACCCTTCTGCCTTGTTTCAAAGACAACAGAAAACCAGGCTGGCGCACATTTTAATCCTTCATTGTTTCATGCTCTTATGTATTAATTTTTTTGAATAATCTCCTCTTAAAAGTAGATTTTGAGTTCCTTCTGGGATTAGATCAGATGTCTTTCAGCTATAACACTAAGAAGCACTCACATTTGAAGTTTGAATTTGTGCTCGGAGGAGATATTTTTCCCAGTAATATTTCTTCCCATTTTAACAGTAGTTCCATTTCTTGATGGTTTTATGTTGATTTCAAACTACATTTTTATGGAGTGGAAAGAAATTCCTTTATAAAGGGAGTGCCCAAGAACTGTTGGAAATGTCTCTCCTAGCAGCATACTCATAGGATTCAGTATAGTTTGCTCAGAAGTGTTATTTTAGGATGACCTTTACATGTACAATATGATGAATTTTTCTTTTTATTTGATTGTAAAGACATTATGATCAAGGGGTAAAATAAATATTGCCTTTTTCAGTCATAAAAAATGGAGAATGACAACTGAAACCATCTTTTTTAAACAACATGATAGCAGGCAGCTCTTTCAGAAGAAGTGATGTCTGCTTTTGGAAAACACACAATTTTAAATTCACAGATGCAGCAAAGCCCTAGTGAAACATAAATAAGGATCAATTTTTATACAATTCAGGACAGTGAAATATTGTATAGCACTCACCCTTTCTCAGTGTAAAGGAGAGATACACTTGCTCTCTCACCTGATAGGATGTAAACTATATTTATGTGTGTGGCTATGTATATATTACAATAAATTATGCAGAAAACCTCAATGGTGAACACTCCAGGTTCAGAAGCATTTCCAAAAGATTTGGGGTACATCTACACTACCTGATAGACTGGCAGGTAGTGATTGATCTATCAGGGATCGATTTATCGCATGTAGTGTAGACACGATAAATCGATCCCCGATCACTCTCTTGTCGACTGCTGAACTCCAGCTCGGTGAGAGGCGGAAGCAAAGTCGACGGAGGAGTGGCAGCCATTGATCCCTTGCCGCAAGGATGCAAAGTAAGTGATTCTAAGTCGATCTAAGATACGTCGACTTCAGCTACGCTATTCTCGTAGCTGAAGTTGCGCATCATAGATCGATTTCCCCCCCTCCCCCAGTGTAGACCAGGCCATGGTAAATTCTTATGCATCTTTAGAAATAAATGTAATACTCTGTGGGACTTTTCTAGCTAGTGAACAGGATTTGAATATTCAAAGATTTACATTTCAATATACCATATAATTATCAGATTGTCAGTTTGCTTAAAAATAAATGTACAATCTTTTATTATAACAATTTACTTTCTCTTCTTTGTAGTCAGTATTATCAGAGGTAGAAATAGCTTTCTGCTTACCATTCTGGGAAAGAAGAAATTCATCATTGTACCATAAATACCCTGGAAAGCAAAAAAAATGTTATTAGTTATTATGCCTTCATCCATAGGGATTCTAACTGCCAAACACAATGCATCAGCAGCAAAACAAAAATGAAACAAATCTATCGTAGAAAGCACAGATCAATATTTTAATGCAGATCTGAACATATATTACATGTACTTAGGCAGTAAGGGCCAGTTTTGAAAAAGGAACGGAAAACCTAACCTATGAGAGAAGACTCAAAGAGCTTGGCTTGTTTAGACTTACCGAAAGAAGGCTGAGGGAGTCATGACTGTGCTCTATAAATACATCAGAGGGATAAATACCAGGGACGAAGAGGAGTTATTTAAGTTAAGTACCAATATGGACCCAAGAACAAATCGATATAAACTGGTGATTAAGTTTAGGCTCAAAATCAGGCAAAGGTTTCTAACCATCAGAGGAGTGAAGTTCTGGAACAGCCTTCCCAAGGGAGCAGTGGGGACATGGGCAGCCCTAACCCAGGCTGTGGCCCTGCCCACGCTCTGCTGGGAGGCCCCACTCTCACTTCTCTTCTTCCCTGAAGACGGCAGGGGCTCAGCTCCTGCTGGTGGCCAGGGGCTGGAGCAGCTCAGGCTGGCCCAGGGGACGGGCCAGTGGCCCAGAGGGGCATTGGAGATGGCAGCCTGGGGGTTGGGCCAGTGCTGGGGCTGGCCAGCAGCTCCTCCGGCCACAAGGAGGGGTGGGGGTGGGGGTGGGGGACTCGGGCAGAAGGGGTGGGGCCAGCAGGCTAGCCTCTCCAAACGCGGGGTTCGACCACTGCCCATGAGTGGGGGCAAAAATCCTAACTGGCTTTAAGACTGAGCTTGATAAGTTTATGGAGGGGATGGTATGATAGGACTGCTTATGATGGCATGTAGCCCATTGGTGACTGGCAACAGCTAAAATCCCCAATGCTGACAGGACACTAGATGGGGAGGGCTCTGAGTAACTACACAGAATTCTTTCACAAGTATCTGGCTGGTGGGTATTGCCCAGATGCCCAGGGTCTAACTGATCGCCATATTTTGGGTTGGAAAGTAGTTTTCCCCTGGGTCAGATTGGCAGAGATGCTGGGGGGGGGGTTGCCTTCCTCTGCAGCATGGCACACAAGTCACTGGCAGGTTTAAACTAGTGTAAATGGTGAATTCTCTGTAACTTGAAGTCTTTAAATCATGATTTCAGGACTTCAGTAACTTAGTCAGAGATTATGGGTCTATTACAGAAGTGGATGGGTGGGTGAGGTTCTGTGCAGGAGATGAGACTATTTTACAATCCCTTTGGGATTTGGGATTGCACTTCCATTAGGATTTGTCTGTGCACTGTTTGGAAAATTTGGTTCTAGTGTTTCATTTTCAGTGCGGAGATGGTCATCTAATTTCCCTTTGTGCCTTTGAAAAATCAACCCCTATTTTCAGTGGTGCATTAATGTTGTTTTGCAATGGTGTAAAAGTGAGATAAATGGAATTATATTGAGATAAAACTAGAGTGACACAAATGGCAGATGAGACCCAATATTTCCCTTTTCAAAGGACTGAAACATGTTGCACTGGACTGAAAATGTTATGTAAAGATTAAAATAAGAATATTCCTTAGATGGCTATTAAAAGATATTAAACATCCTTTATAATCTGCTGAAATAAAAAAAGTGTTGCTTATGAATGATACTCTGTGACAGTCCTGAGAACGGAAGAAATTCAGTACAGAAACCACCCCACACACTCTCACCAACATTCAATCCTGTGAGATGTAGCACAGAATCTCTCCCTCTGTTTAGCCACTGAAGGAAAGGACGACAGGGTAGCCCCTCAGCAAAAGGAAAGCAAAAGACACTTCAGCATGTCTCAATTCAGCCAAGTTTCAAAGAGGAAAAGGAAACCATTCTCCACAACAGTTCTCTTCACAGCCCCAGTGCTCTTCTTAGAGATCCTTGCTCCTCGAATCTGAGTGCTAGACTTTGGCCTTGTTTTCCCTCAGTTTATTCCTCTGGTGTGTTGGGGTGAATTCATTGATTCCCCACAGCTAGTCCAGCACTGTTACTTTGAAAATCCCTGCACTCAGACCAGGCAATGGTTGTCCTTCCTGTGGCTGAACCCAAAGGACTATACTCAGTTTTAGAAACCATTCCCTCCACCCCCAAACACAGACACACAGACACACACAGACACACACACACACACACTTCATTTGATTTCAAAGGGAATTACAAACACATATGAGTAGTTTAGCTTGACAACTAATGTGAGAATCCCTTTTAAGCAATGCAAATCTTTAATTTCTAGTCAGTTGGTATTATACAGAATAATTTATTTAAAAAAAATCTCAACTCTGGGGTGTCCTTAGTTTTTTGTTTCCACTGACCAAATACATTCTTTAAGTGGATATGAATGTGACAGCCCCAGGCTTTAATTTTGTTCTTCCAGTGCTAGTAAGATAAGATTTTTTTTTTACATCATAGTTTTCCATTCATTCTGCAACTAGTCTCTGTCTTTGGGTTGTGTATTACAAAGTTCAAGAAACTCACCAGATGCTCTAGTTCATGTTTGCTCATTACATTTTCTGAATCAATAAACAAAATCAAGTATTTTTAATCGCCAGCTCCTGAAGAGGGCAGCACGTTCTAGATATTATTGAATTGTAAGCTAAAACATGACAGTCGTGGCTTTACCATACTGTAAGCGGGGATGTGGAGGAGGGGAGGGACATTTGGAGATTTTTTGTTGCCAGTTCCCATGATACAATAAGCCAGGAAAGTTCTAAGCAGTTACAGACCAAGGTCAAAACTGTATTTGATTATTAAAAAGAACATTCAGATTAGGTTACCTGAAGCAATGTGTTTAGAAAGGGAACAACAAAATATCAGCAAGGACTACTTCCATGAGGAATGTGTTTTATCTTTAACACTGTAGATAACTTTTCCTATTGGCAGTGCATTGACTGTCAAAACTACTAAAGGGGTTAGATTTAATTATCTCACTTCTTGCACATTTCATCTCAATTGCTATGGCAACATTCAGTTGCCTCAGTAGCAATGCACACTTTAATCAGATATTTCCTCACTCATTTCTCTGTGCACCACAGAAATGTAGTCAAATTTACAGCCAAACCCCGATGCCTCTGATAACATCTCTTTGGAATTAATGGTTAGGTTTCCCCCACATACCCACCCACCCACCCACCCAAATACTTGCAGAGAGTTTAGCACCCTGACAACCAAGGCTGTAAGAGATGAATAGTGTGTATACTTTAACTCCTTTCTACATCATCGATTTTATGCTGTTTCTCCCGCCACTCCCTCTTCACAAAGCTTCCACTTATTTAATAACCCAACCCAGCAAGCTATGGGCATGTATTCTGGTTTCTGCAAGAACTCTATTTAAGGGTTGAGAACAGGAAACACAATAATTAGCCAGACAGTATGGTTCATTCCATTTCCACCCCTCCCCAAAAAGCTTTTTGTTTGATTACTCATCTCTTGATTAGATACTTCTTAGTGTATGTCATAGCTCTTTAAACTCTCAGACTGAGAAGTCAGGGACAAAGGCTAAAATAAAAATAATTAGCGGCAATGAACCAATACCAGGAACTACATCTTGGAAGACTGACAGTATCAAGAGACAGGAAAAGAAAAATGCGCATAGGACTTAGTAAATTTTGATTATAGAAATGTTTAGCATTTTAGAAGTAGAAAAAACATCTGGATTGAAAATATGCAAACATCCAGGTAAACTGGGAATAGCACCTAATAATGCCTAGCTTCTATGGTGAAGGGCTAATTAGAAATATATTACATGGATACAATTCGATTATAGTAGTGACCGACAGATATGAGAGGTATGGTGGGCTCAGGGCATTAAAACATGACATATTTCCACATATTATGCATTAAAATATCCATTTGTTGTTTTGCTCTTCTAAAGAAAAGCCAGTGCGGTAAGTACTATAATCTCCACATTGTCCTTGAGCTGTGGTTTTCCTCATAGTTGTAAACCTGCTAAAAGGACAGTAGTGTCACAGCATATTTTCAGTGTCTACCAGACATTGTCTAGTACTCCATTAATGAAAGCAATTTAGGTTGCTATGTCGCCAGGGTGGTTTTCCGAAACAGAACCCACAAACTAAAGTCCCAGTCCTATAAACCCTTACTTACAGGAATAGTCAATGGGATTTCTCATACAAATAAGGACACTATTCATGTTCAAAAGGGCTTGCAGGAACGGGCCCCAAGAGCCTATTTCCCTGTCACATTTATTACAGTAGGTACACATGAGTTTTCAGTGAGTATCCAAACAGCATTTAAGCTTTAGAGAAAGGAAAGATCATTTAAAGTTCAGGCTTTGCAATCTTGTACTAAAACTGAAGTGCAAAAGTACTTATGCCTAAAAAAAATCTAATACCCACGTACTCATTGACGATAATCACAGTGTTTGCAATATAACTTGTTTCACTTATAGAATTCATACGAAAAGTGATTCCTGTGACTTCTGTGGAGTATGCTGATTTCCAGCAGGTGAGGATCTACCTTATAATCTTTACATTATTATTATTATTTTATAGTACTATAAAACTTCATTGCACAGCGACTGCCTGCTGACAACAAAAATTACTACCTGACCCCAGGAAGGGAGATCAAAGCCTGAAACCCACCTGAGCCCCACTGCCCCAGGCAGCAGGGCCAAAGCTGAAACCCAAGAGCTTCAGCCCTGGAGGGCTGTAGCCTGAGCCCTGCCACCCAGGGATAGCTCAGAGGTTTGAGCATTGATCTGCTAAATCCATGGTTGTGAGTTCAATCCTTGAAGGGGCCATTTAGGGATCTTGGGCAAAAATCTGTCTGGGGATTGTCCTGCTTTAAGCAGGAGGTTGGACTAGATGACCTCCTAAGGTCCCCTCCAACCCTGATATTCTATGATTCTATGAAGCCCTCGGGTTTGGGCTTCAGTCCTGGGCCTCAGCAAGTCTAATGGCAACCCATTAAAATGGGATTGTGACCCACTTTGGAGTCCCAACCCACAGTTTGAGAACCGCTGAACTAGAGGCACAAGTAGGTAAAACACATTACAGAGCAAACACATAGTACTGCTTGGTTATGAGGGAGTGCTTCATAGAACAGGTGGGAGTTTAGAAGTTGGTTGAAGAAGGAAGGCAGGAACTTGGCTTTCATTCATAGTGGACTCAAAAAAGGCATTAAATGCAAATGGTGAAGGAAACAAAGGAATGATCGGGAACAAAAGTTGGACAGAATGCAGGGAAATCAGAAAGGAGATGTAGAAAGGGACAGCATTAAGATCTGTTTGTCATCTCAACATGTAATTGGCAACGTTCCTATAGTCTCACTTCATTACTATAATCAGTATTGTTCAATATTGGATTATTGAATACTTCTGAAAATGTTTCTCTGAACATCACTGTAAAAAACAACAAAAATTAATAAGAAAAAAGTGATTGGGAAATGTCTGACTATAATATGGAAAAAGAGAGTGATTAATGTTATCATTTGCCTTCTATTGCTTTAATCTTCAAGCACCTGGTATCTGTTTGCTAGCACAATTTCTAAACTCTTGTGTCGTCATCTGTTCTAGATTGGTGATGTTATAATATGGGCAGCTCTGTTGTTAGGGTCTCTTTTTTATTCTTATTTTTATTCTCAGTTTCGCTCCCACTATTCTGTTCCCACCTCTGCCCTGTTCCTGCTATGTATATCCTCTAAAGTTGTCCATTTGTGCCAAATTGTATATGATCAGTTTGGTTCTCTGTTCTGTGATCTGACAACCTCCAAATTATTTTGTGACTTGTACAGTGCAGGAAAATAGTTCCTCAAATGACCAGGTCATTCCTTCCACAAAAGTCAACAAACATGTCACCATTTTTGTTCATTTCACTGCAGCCTTGTTTCCATATACTTATTTCCCTGCCAGTGTTATTGCTCCCTATTTAGCATTCATGTCTCCAATTACTAGGAGGATGTCTCTTTCTGGGACCTTTTCTACTATGCTCTGTAGCTGTTTATAGAAGTTTTCTTTTTCCTCTTGGTTAGCTTGATTTGTTAGACCATAACATTGCATAAGGAACATGGCAACTCTGACATGTTTAATTCTACTGATGTGAGTAATCTCATTGAACTCAATGCTGAACTAACTGGGACTACTCATGTGAGTAAAGTGAAACACATACATAAGTGTTTCCTTTTTTATTATTATTAGCATTTTCTCTGTGTGACCACGTGAAAGACCTACACAAACGTTAGGAGAAATTTGCTAACTATACAGGGGAGTCATGGAAATTGATACACACAGGGTGCTGTCAACTGCACAAAGTTATTTTCTCTGCACAATCATTTATAATAATCCTAGGTTGTGCTTGTAATAATAGTAAGTAATTAATAGTTAATAAGTAATAGAAGTGTAATTTTAAAGTTCAGAGTGTTCTTTTAATAGAGAATGATAGCCTTTTAATAGAATTTTTAAACCAAAACATGGAATTCAATAGCAGCATATAATTCTCCATTAAATTCTATATGTTGGTTGGAGTGATTTCTGTAGGCTTCTACAGAATCCCATTAGTTTTCCTCAAATTCA
Organism: Mauremys reevesii; assembly: GCF_016161935.1. NCBI lineage: Eukaryota > Metazoa > Chordata > Testudines > Geoemydidae > Mauremys > Mauremys reevesii. Next base: position 82,831,225 of record NC_052630.1, read on the forward strand.
TTTTTATAGGTTAGCCTTTATGGAAAGATCCAACAGGTTTTCTATTTTCACTGTTTTACACATATGGTGACCACAAACTATTTCTCCCCCAAACCTTAAAAGAATCAAGGGATAGAGCCTAACCATTTAATGGTGAGGAGGCAGTTGTTAGGAGCTCCTACTTCGTTTTATATTTATAAAATTTATACATGCTTTTATTATAGCACTACCACTCCCTAAAGGGATTATTAAATTGTTAGACAAATTAAAATTAAACAAGAGGTAAAGGTGCACTTGAACTAAAAACTGTTGAAAAATGCCTACAGGCAAGAACAAAAGCAGCAGGAATTTTTCGAACCGCATGTCTCCATGAACTCCTTGGAGCCTACTGCCTCTGCTCCCACTTATGCAGCAGATGTGATTTGAGAAATGCTCACACAGGTGTTGTGAACGCCAAGCAAAATGACATGTGCAACTCTGTCTCCCTTCAAGACAAAAGCTGAAGGGAATCCCTGTTAAACAAGCTAAGCTGGAGACTGAATGAGAGAAAAGAAAAAAAAAGAGCACAGAAAATGTATGAACAGTGGAGAATTTTCCCATGATCAGAATGAAACCTAGCAAAAGGCAGACTAATCACATAGCAACATCCAGAATATCTGGAGAATCAGATATGAGTCCAAATAGGATATTATTGATCTCAGGTGATAAAGAAAAATCAGATAAGAAGTCTAATACTGATAGAACTGCCCTAAAACTAACTGTAAAAAATCCCTTTACATTGAAAGACTTTGGCCTGGGCTACACTAGCGGGGGATGGGGTGGGGGTGGGGGTTTCGAACTAAGATACGCAATTTCAGCTATGCTATTCGCGTAGCTGAAGTCGAAGTATCTTAGTTTGACTTACCTGGCCGTCCTCACGGCGGCGAGTTGACTGCCGCGGCGCCCCCATCGACTGCGCTTACTCCTCCTGCCAAGGTAGAGTACGGGCGTCGATTAGTGGATCGATTTATCACGTCCAGACGAGACGCAATAAATTGATCCCTGATCCATCGAACACTACCCGCCAATCCGGCGGGTAGTATAGACGTACCCTTTGACAAATTCCAGTAAAGCAGTGGTCCCCAAACTTTTCATGTCACATCGCCCTGACCCCTGTCTGTGCCCACCCTGGGAGCTGGGGCCGGGAGTCGGGCCATGGTGCAGCCAGGGTTAAGGGAGTCGAGGCTGGGGCCGCAGCTGGGGGCGGGACTGGAGCCAGGAGTGGAGCTGCAGCTGGGGGCTGAGGCTGGGCCTGGAGTGGAGCTATGGCTGGGAGCCAAGACTGGGGGCAGGGCTGGGGTTGCAGCTGGGGGCCGAAGCTGGAGGCAGATTGGGGCTGGGTGGAGATCCCTTCCCACCCCACTGGGAGACTGGCCCAGGCCCTGCCGCACCCCCCACCCGAATGTTTCTCCACACCCCACAGTTTGAGGATGACTGCAGTAAAAGGACCTAACAGGAGTATGCAGTTGCTGATCAAAAGAAATTCAAGAGAATATTACATGCATTGTGCAAAATCAGGGATACTGAGATGAAATATATTCAACCAGCAATTCATCCAGTAAAATGGGTGTTCACTAATATGCATTTACATGTGTAAATTTGGGTTTTTGCAAATGAAGTGTTATACTAATGCAAGAGATTGCAGCCACACATTTTGTGGGTGAGCTTGCTGATAATAAGATGATAGATAATTTGGCCTTGAATGTAAAAGTTCTAAATTACTACTTCCCCGATCCAAACCTAGTCACCAGGGCTAGGCTGAAAGATTGCTGTTTAAATAAAAATATTTTGGGGTTTTTTTTTGCGAGAGAGAGGTACAGGGGATGGGAAAAGAGGAGGCCTGATAGCTCGGGGCATTTGAAATGGAATACAGGGTCTTTCATCTCTTTTATTTTGACCCCCGCAAAAAACATTTCAGCTGAAAAATTTTGCCCAGCTCTAGTATTGAGATTTCACTTCAGTGAAAAACGTTTGTATATCCATCAGCCACAGCTCTGATAGAGTAAGTTGCATTCTCTTCCAGTTTGTGCATCATCCACTATAGCAATGAAGCCATTTATACATCCTTGTTGTGTTCAAATTCTGCCCTTGGTTACGACTGTTCAACCCCACAGAAAGCACTAGAGTTGTACACGTGTGACTGAGGACAGCATTTGGCCTGCAGACTCTTTATTAATTAAGGGGATGCATAAGACAGAAAGAGTCCAGCTTGGCCTTTTAGAACCCAGGTTGAGTTTACAGCACTAGCAGTTTGAAGCAGTAAAGCAGTTTTTTAGTAGTAAACTGAGTAAATTTGATATGGAAATCATCGAGATACAATGCACGTAGAACCCTGCGCCGTCATTCTCACAAAGTCACCTTTTCAGAGCAGACCTGCACTAAAAGGATTCCTTTTTTGAAACAATTCAATTGTTTGATTATTTTTGTCTTATTGCCTATGAGTAGAACATAAGAAAAAGCATCAGAGGGGTAGCCGTGTTAGTCTGTATCCACAAAAACTACGAGGAATCCTGTGGAACCTTAAAAGACTAACAGATTTATTTGGGCATAAGCTTTTGCGGGTAAAAAACCCACTTCTTCAGCTGCATGGAGTGAAAATTACAGATACACCTGGTGGCTGAGCTTTGTGACTTTGTCCTCACCCACAACCATTTCAGATTTGGGGCAACTTATACCTTCAAGTCAGCGGCACTGCTATAGGTACCCACGTGGCCCCAGAGTATGCCAACATTTTTATGGCTGACTTAGAACAACAATTCCTCAGCTCTCGTCCCCTAGTGCCCCTCCTCTACTTGCGCTACATTGATGACATCTTCATCATTTGGACCCACGGGAAGGAGGCCCTTGAAGAATTCCACCTCGATTTCAACAATTTCCACCCTATCATCAACCTCAGCCTGGACCAGTCCACACAAGAGATCCACTTCCTGGACACTACAGTGCAAATAAGTGATGGTCACATAAACACCACCCTATACTGGAAATCTACTGACCGCTATACATGCCTCCAGCTTCCATCTAGGACACATCAGATGATCCATTGTCTACAGCCAAGGCCTAATATACAACCACATTTGCTCCAATCTCTCAGACAAAGACAAACACCTACAAGATCTTTATCAAGCATTCTTAACACTACTATACCCACCTGGGGAAGTGAGGAAACAGACTGACAGAGTGAAATGGGTACTCAGAAGTCACCTACTTCAGGTGACTAGACAGGCCCAACAAGGAAAATAACAGAACACCATTTGGCCATCATGTACATCCCCCAGCTAAAACCTCTCTAGCACATCATCAATGATCTACAACCTATCCTGGAAAATGATCCCTCACTCTTACAGACCTTGGGAGGCAGGCCAGTCCTTGCTTACAGACAGCCCCCCAACCTGAAGCAAATACTCACCAGCAACTACACACCACACCACAGAAACACTAACCCAGGAACCAATCCCTGTAACAAACCCCGTTGCCTACTCTGTCCCCATATCTACTCTAGCAACACCATCAGAGGACCCAACCACATCAGCCACACCATTTGTGGCTCATTCACCTGCACATCTACTAATGTGATATATACCATCATGTGCCAGCAATGCCCTCTGCCATGTACATTAGCCAAACTGGACAGTCTCTACCTAAAAGAATAAACAGACACCAATCAGATATCAGGAATGCTAACATACAAAAGCCAGTAGGAGAACACTTCAGTCTCCCTGGACATTCAATAACAGATTTAAAAGTAGCCATCCTTCAACCAAAAAAACTTTAAAAACAGACTGCAGAGAGAAACTTCAGAGTTACAATTCATTCCAAACTTAACACCATTAATTCAGGCTTGAATAGGGACTGGGCGTGGCTGGCTCACTACAAAAGCAATTTTCTCTCTCTTGGTATTGACACCTCCTCATCAATTATTGGGAGTGGACCACATCCACCCTGACTGAATTGGCCTTGTCAACATTGGTTCTCCACTTGTAAGGTAATTCCCTTCTTTTCATGTGCCACTATATCTATGCCTGTATCTGTAATTTTCACTCCATGCATCTGAAGAAGTAGTTTTTTTACCCATGAAAGCTTATGCCCAAATAAATCTGTTAGTCTTCAAGGTGCCACCAGAATCCTCATTGTTTTTATAATTATATATATATATATATATATTGCACATCCACATAATATACTCTAGTTGTATTCCATTTCTATTGTTTTCTTTTGCTACATTTGATGTGTGCTGTGGGTGATGTCTTGCTTTTATATGCAACTAAAAATACATAAATTAGCTGAAAGGGTGCAAGGATTTTGAAAGGAACCTAAGGAAGTTAGGTGACCAGTTCTCATTGAAATTCCATGGGAGACAAGCATCTAATTTCCTTAGGCTCTTTTGGAATCCCAGCCTATGTATATAACCGAATTTCTCAGCATTTATTTATCCATGAATCTTAATGAAAAATCCATCTGATCAAGCACCCCATACAAAGTAATGGGCTTTGTATTTTCCTGCACAGTTTTTAGGTGTAGTATTTGTGACTCTTCTCCTTCCTTTCCTGTGTGTGCCCAGCTCTGTATCACCTATTCCCCCCTTCCTTTAAGCTTTCATTACAACCTAATGGACTTAGCAGCAACTGGGGTCATGGTGATCAATGACTTTGGTTGTTGAGCATTCAGTCATTGATCACCCTGAACAGATTCATCTTTGGCATACCACTGCGAGCAGCTGCCTCTACTTAGCCTGCCAGCTTTCTGTCACCTCAAGGATTCAGTGAAGTTCAAAGACAGTGTGAGAAGGTTATATAATTCTGTCAAGAGATCACTTCTTTGACTTTTTCCAATTTCAAAGTCCCATACCATTCTTTTGCCTACTGGTTGGGCGGTATCCGCACCTGAGAACTTCCAGCATATAACATACCATAACACAGCAGTATAAAGAGTATGTCTGTGTATGTGTATACATATATAACTCCCTTGCCTTGAACAGAGTATCAGGCGTATGCTCTCATTTCTTTTATGAAAAGCATTAGATAGTACAGAGGGGACACCACCGCTGGGTTTGTGTGTGTGTAAATGTCTGGTATTATTACATGTACTGTCTGTCTTCTCGCATCTTTAAATATTATGTGCCCAATTTGTAAGACTAAAAAGTAATTTTAAAATCTTGAATAAAAATATTCACAATTTACCAACTTTACTCAGAAACTCGAGTACATTTCACCAACTCAGTAAAAGGACACTGGGATCTTGAAAATGGCTCTCTCCTCCAAACATTTTTAGATTTCTATAACTGAAAGAGATTAGACAATTTTTCTTTTCTTTTGCTCTATTTTTGCTTCCTTACTTAGTGCATTCCAGGACTTTGGGAGTAGTAAGTCTCACTGGTTTGTATCTCCAACTCATCTCTGCAAGACAGTGTTGACTTCAGTAAAGCTGAAACTGAACATACAGAGGCAGTAGACAGGAGTGTGCACCACAGGGCAAGCACAAAACCAGTACAGTACTTAAGCCCTATTTTGAGCGCTTAAATAGGATTTAAATGGCACACAGATTTCAGGCTGGCCTTTTCAGCAGTGAATTTCATCGAGTGAAAGGGGAAAAGTGTGTCTGTGAATGTTGTGTGTGTGGTTCTCAGGTCTTCTACTGTTGATATTTAGAAGGTTATTTTTAGAACAGAAATATCCTAAATCTTCTATATATTTAGAAAATCAATGTAGTATTCAAAGGATTGGAGCTGGGGTGGGGGCGGGAATCGGTCAATTAAAAAAAAATCAGATGGACAGCATCCCTTTTAACAACTTCAAAGATCTATGAAATCTTGTCAAATGACATGAGGCTATTTCTTTAACACCTATCCACTGAGGTGTGTGCAAGTCCAAAATGGATTAGAATTGCCAGGAAATGGAGTCATGCATGCCATCTTCCATTTTACAAAAAGGAGCTCCAGTGCTTGGAAGCACCTGCAGAATTCAGCAATAATCAAAGTACATAAATGAAGTGGGTTTGCAAGATTGCTCACCATCTGAAAGTACAACAACAATGAAACAGAAATAAAGGGCCTGATTCTCCATTACACTGCTTCTTGTGTGATCAGTTACACGAATGCAAAGTGAGTGTAAAATTCTACCTGATCAGAATGGCAGGTTTTACAGCACCTTTTCACACATTTTGCACATGAACAAAGACAGTGAAGAACCAGCCATATTTTTGTTAATTCCCTACCTGTGTTACTTATAACCCTAAAATACTTAAAATTGAAAGAATTTTTAAACTTTAACATATGCTGCTAACATATTTTTTTCTTTGAAGTCAGCTTGGACCAGAGAACAGATGAGTCAGTTTTGTTTTCTGGGTACTTAAATTCGTTCATGGCAAAATGTGAGTCATATGGTCATATGTATTTGCATTCATAAAACTGCAAAGGAAAGTTTAAATTAAGAGAATCATTTTAACTGAAATTAAAATTCATGAAAACATTTCTGGCTGTGTTACTTTTCATAAAGCCCTCTTACAACACAATCTGTCATTTGCAGTAAAACTAATTTGACATCGTCACTGTAAATCAGAGCTCTATATCTGAGCTCTTGTACTGCTCGTGTGGTAGTCTATGACATATTAAACAAACATCCACTAAGGGCATGTCAGCAGAGACTACACCAGCGCATAACTATGTCACTGTGACTATGGCGGCATAACCCTGGGTGTTAGGTTGGCATAGCTACATCAGTCAGTAGTCTGGATTTTTCATCCACCTGACCTACGTAGCTAGGTCAATCTAACTTTTAAGTGTACACCAGCCATACTCTAAGACCTGTATTCAAATGAGTTTTGCTGAGTCCAAAATGGACAAGAAACTTTTTCATTATAATTAAAAGTAGGAGAATTTGGGTGTACTCAGTATTGTGTTAACCCTTTGTGCTTGTCTAAACTTTATTTGGAGGATTCAACAAAGCAAGGTAATCCAGAACGTTTGCAGATAAAGCTGAGCTCCAGCAAATCCCAGAGGTTTGCTTGGCTTTTAGAATTAAAAAAGAAGTTGTTTGTTTATATACTTTTTAATAAAATGTTTTGCTCATAGATATGAAACCACTGGCAACACTGGGGGTGCTGTGACATCTGATTAACCAAGACCCATTAATACTTTAAAAATTGATGCTTTTGCTTTTTCCCTTTACTTATGCTTAGCACAGCTGTTGCTAACCTTACACTGCTTTTCTAAAGTACCCTGGTACGTTTGCATTATGTTTTATTGTATTGCATATTTTCAGCATCATTTCAGTCATCATGAGTCCACAATGTTATTAGGATAGATCCTTTTTTTGTTTGATAAGCGACACAATATATGTTATGTCAACAGTGGAAACCCTTGGTGTAATTTTTTATCCCTATTTTCTCTTTAATAATCATAGCGCATCATTACATATCAATACATCAGCAATTTTTTAGTTCATGAACTTTCAACATTACATGGTCCTCTCTCCCAGGAAGATACCAAACTGGTTATCCATACTTTGCCTACAGAGAACTCACAACGAAGCTCTTTTTTTGAATAGCTTTCTAATAAGTAAACGTACTGGCTTCCATTGACTGAAAATGCCTGCACCAGGACACAAAGGCAGACTAAGCCTTTTCATATTTCATCTGTAATCAGGTCACTGCATTGACTCCTTGTATAACACTGAACAGATTTTAAGATTCCGTTATTAACATATAAGGTACTGCCAGTCCATGATCTTACCACTTCCTATCTTATGGAATTGATTACATAAGTCTTTTTATTCTGCCACTCTTTGTTTGTTATCTGTTCTGAGGGGTTTACCATAAGCGGAATGCTAGTGCCTTTAGCCAGCATATAGCACTGTATCTGTGGAATTCTTTTCTTTTGGATGTAGAAAAGCTGAAATGACTTACTTTTAAAAACCAAACCAAATTGTTGTCTTTTTAAATTGGATTATGATTAGCCCAGCTGTTATTTTAATTTATTGTTTTATTGCTTTTGCAAAGTGCTCTGGGATTTTTAAGAAGATGCTAGGTTTGCATTGGACTGTATTATTTAATCATTGCAGTTATCATTATCTTGGTCATTAAACTAAAAACCATCTGTAGTCTTTCTCAAATAATGTTCATCAAAATTTAAAGGTAAATATTATTAATAATTATGGTAACCTGGAAAGCGTAATTTAACCATAAATAAAATAAGGAAAACATAATATGAAATCCCATATCGATTCACTCAAATAAAATCTAACAAACTGCATTTACAACTAAGATATCTATGGCCAGATCCTGCATTTTTTCCACACCCCAAACTCCTCAGGAATGCAAGATCCAGACACTAGAGTACCTCTTTAGAGAGTAAAACCAGAGATTTAGGGCAATATGTCAGCTAGTGCTTTTGATATGGATCTCACATTAAGTTGACCTTTACTGGTGAAAAGAAGCATTACCTGTAACCAGCTGCTAAGCCTGCTTTGACCTGTCGCAAGTCCCAAGGCTATGCAGGTGCAATATACTGTTTTCGTCCTTGTCTGCGGTAATTCTCACAATCAATGTAATCTACTTGCATATTTCCAGCAGTGAGGGAGGCCATGTTATTAAGAGGTAAGAGTGAAGAACTGAGAGGCAGGAGCATCCTGGTTCTAATCCTGATTGAGCCACTGAAGAAACGTGTGACCTTGGGTAAGTTACTTGCCCTCCTTATAATGTCAGCCAGCTCAGCTGAGTGCTGGGTAAAATGCCCCCTTTGAAAACTAGGGATGCACCATCTGAACTGAGGTCTACTGAGTAACTAGATTAAGGGGGACAAAAAAATCTTTTTAAAGGGTATTTGAAAAATGATGTTAATGAGGCAAAATCAGGGGTCTGGCTGTTAATGAGGCAAAATCAGGGGTCTGGCTGTTAATGTATAAACTTAACACGTTTCAGAGGAAGAGTGGTAAAAATATGCTGAAACTGCTAAAAAGGATCATCACAGAGTCAGATGCACTTACTTGGTACTTCAGTGGTATCATACCCCCCCCCCCATTTAATATGGAAAAGTCTTGGAAAATGCTTAAAATGTGGCACAGAAATAGGTGCTTTTGTTTATTTTTGAGGTTTGTAAAGTCAAGCTGTTTTTGGAAACAGCGCTGCAAAAAAGTATTAAAATTGTTGGATGCGGTGGCACCGTTAATTAACAAATAATAGTTGCCATTGGAGTCTGGATGGTGATTGGCTGCCAATATTTTCACATGGGAGTCCCACAAAAAATGTGCCCTTTTAGCTGGGCTCAACCCAGAAGTGCAAAGAATATGGGTGAGGGACTGGAGAATCTATTTATGTCTCATTTACAGTGAAATCCACCCCAGTGCAAAGAGCCAGGAAAAAAAAATGCCTACACTCTTACAGTTCCTTTGTACTCCCTAAATCCCATGTAAACTCTGAAAATAGGGTTTACAGAGGACTCAAGCAATGCATAGTCCTTCTGCTAGCTCTTTGCACTGTAAATAAAACGGTCTCACTTCAGTACTACAAAAGGGGAAGGCAACATCACTCAAACAAACAAACATATTAAGTGCGCTTGCTGAAAATATACTTTTCTCTTGAACAACGTGCTGAGCGTACTGGCAGTATAGCACAGGGCTCACCTCTTGTCATTTGAAAGGAGGTTTAAAACTCTTGTAAAGGGTCCCATCATAACTTTCCCAGAAAATAATTTTTGAAAGTATCTGACCCTTGACAAAACTTTGTCCATTTCAAAGGCCAAAAATTTCCCCTTCCTCGTTAGTGTTTTATGAGCCATAGGGGCAGCAGCGAGGGCTGCAGCCGCGCGCGCGAGCGCCGCCCGCCGCGTCGCGGTCGGTCCTCTCCTCCCTCTCTCCCCGGCCTGCCTGCGCATGCCTGCGGCAGGTCACGAGCGCGGGGGACCCGGACCTGCGCGATCATGCCCGGCGGGAGCAGCCCGGAGCTCGAAGGCGGGACGCCCGCTGGAGTCTGCTGTGCTGCAGGTCCGGTCGCTCGTCCGTCGGCCCCCGGTGCGCGCAGGCATGCCCGGCGGAAAAAACCGGAGCGCCGCCCCCCGGCCGGAACCGCGCGCGCTGCGCTGCGCGCTGGTGTCTGAACGCGCCCTGCATAGGGGTAAGTTATCACAGACAGGGAAGATATAAGCAGTATGCAGGGAAAGTGTTCCTCCATGTGAGGCAGGGAAATCATCCCAAACCACATTTCAGTTTGTTTATAAAATTTTAACCAGATCCTCTGAGATCTGCAAGCCCCTTCTGAGATATCAGAATTCTAGCCACGCTGGACCACGACTAGGCACCAAATCCTACAGTGAAATCAACATAGGTATATCAATTTATAGCAGATTAGGATTTGGTCCAAAGAGCCATCCATTTAGGTTGTGATATAAATAATTTGTTACATTCGATTAGTAATAACTCGGGGCGGGGGACCTAAGGGCTGTTTTAGTACAGAACAGAAATGAATTTTGAAAGATGTGAAATCACTAGATCTCTTTACCAACATTTGGAGAGGGGCCTTTTCTGACCTATATCCTAGAAAGCAACTTTTAAAACATCTAACACAAAGGTTCTCAAACTTCTTCCCAGTGTGCAGACATCATCTTCTTAAACAAGTGCTTTGTTGATCATCTCCTCCTCCCATCCGTGGCCATGTGACATCCCTGTGGGAACTAAATCAAATGTTCACATGATGTGATATTTGGCAAGTATATAGGAAATGTAAATGAGTTAGTACAGTAAGTGGATGTGTGTATAGGTGAAGCTGGAACTTAGAACAGCGAGCACAATGTGATGTGCCTTTTCTCCATGGACCAGCAGTGTTCCATGGAACAAAGTTAGGGGTTAGCTGATCTAAAGGTAATAGCAGTTTACTGTGAACAGAGCATCTAACTTCACACAAGTAAGGAAAGAATAAACAGTACTGAAAAATGACCGTGTTAAAGAAAATGAGTGCTTAGTAGCTAAGATGCTAATACTTACCTATTAAACCACAACAGATGGCACAGTGTGTAATTTTTCAGCTTACAATTTTTGAATTACTGTTATATGAACTGTGTTGCACGAAACAGAAAATAACGTATCTTTTTTTTCCAACTGCCCCTCATTCATCAACAGGGTGTCAAGACTTACCAGCTACATTCAGAAGCACATATGTTAAGTTCTGCCATGTACATTTTATAGCACTTAAGTGAGTAATACTAATTGTAAATAGGAGGATCCTACTGTACAGTTATAAATTGTAAGATCCTTCTGCAGTAACTCCTTTGACCCAGCAAAGGACAATTAATGTTTGCTTTCCCTAGAAACGAGTGCTGCAAAAACAAAGAGCCAGAGCCTCAGCTGGCACAAATCAGCACAGCTGCATTGACTTCAGTGGAATTGCATCCATTTACACCATATCAAAGGTACCACATCAACTACTTTTCAGTGTCGAGACCAATCCTACACACTTCTATCACCTTCAAAAGCAGCTTTGCCCAAGTGACCACGGCTGCAGATTTGGATTTGACTTTTTTGGTAGCACTCTTTTGAATGCTTCTCATGATTGTGCTTTTCTACAGTTAGCCATTATGTGACTGTAGATTTTCTAGTGCTGCAGCAAAAAATATGGCAGCCCTTTTGGTTCCTTCTCAATTTACTAGCACTGTGTCCTCATCAGCAATATTTGGAGGGACCCAGCCACATGCTAACTGCTCCATTCATTCTTTCTTCCAGAAGTTAACTGCTATTCTAGAGCTCTACAAGACAAAAGCCAAGCATGCATTTTACCTTAGCTAGAGGATGCACTGCAATTTTTTTTTTTTTTTATATCTGAGAGAAGGAGTAATGGACCTTCCCACATCTACTTACAACAATATGGAGGTCAAAATTTGGTCCTATACAGTAAATATATGGCAACATTAAAAAACAGCATAAAGAAGATGACAATATTTGCCAGCCATTACCACACAGTTACCAGAGATACCTCCCCTTCTTAGTATGGAAGGACACTGAGGTGATCTCAGAAAGCCCTGCCTGGTAATTGCTAGCAAATGTTTATTTCTTTAATGGTAAAAGAATGCTAGTAACTGTCCATAGTACTTGGGGGCAATCTGTGCTCTCAGGGACACCACTATAAGTTAATTGAAGCTAACAGATTTACGCTGGATTGTCATTTTCTCACTAAGTGCAGAATTTGGCATATTTACTTTAGAAGTATTGACTAAAAGGCCTGATTCTGCAGGCAGACAAAAAACTGCCATTGAAGCTGCTATTGGAAATTCCAGATGAAAAATGTCCAGATGGTTTCTAATAGTACCAGTTGGTGACTAGAATACTAGAACACAGCAAAGAGTATATTGATCTACTGGTTCTTAAGGTTACTGGTCCTGCAGCAAAAATCAAAAGAGGCTGGCAGCAGACACCAACGGACACCAGCCAAAGAGCTCTAATGGTGACTGCATGGCTCATGAGCCTGCATAGCTTCTAACTGCATGTTAACGCTTGCTTCTCTGTTTTTATTGTTTTAAATGAATTTGAATATCCCTGTTTGAAGGATTGTGACTAAAGGTAGGTTTTGAAGAGGATTCAGTGAAGAATGGTGGTGCTGAATATAACATCAGAGAGAAAGGAACAAAGAGCCTGAACATGAAAATGATGGGTGACCTGTGATAAGATGTAGACAATGAGAGACTGGAGCCTTGAAAACAAAGGATGAAGAGTCCCACAATTATGTTTTCAGAAGAGGAAAGTAGCATAGGCCATCATCCCCTACAGTTAATTTTCAAGGAGTACTTTCCCTAAGGCAGAGTAGCTAGTTGTTGTTTTGTTGATAAAATTGCAGCCAATTTAAGCAAATCTTCCTAAATCAGTATGTGCATGTCTGCCTTCTGCAACCACCATAGAAATTCACTATTAAATAAATAGCTTCAGTGACCAACTATGTGAGCCTAAACTGTCAACTGCCTTAAATCTCTCATATATAGATGGGTATTGTTCTCCAGATTTTATCTAGGGGAGAGGAGAAATAAACAAACAGGATGCACTACTCCAGCCCTAAGACTTTTTTTAGAAGCTGATATTTAACCTGATTCTAAGGGAACATCTGTGTTCTGTCTGCCACCAATTTAAGTATATGGGATTTTTGCTTAAGTAAAGAGTGAAGGAGCAGACTGAAATTCCCATGTAGTTACCAACCTGCATGACAAATCTAACACAAAAGATTAAAACTACTTTGAGATAACTACTACTATGAGTCCAATGAAATGACACAGAAGGAAATAACGGAACCTTGTTTTATTTCCTACTTGTAGTATCCTCAAAGTGCAATGCAAAACTGATTAAAATTATTAAATCTTTTTATTGACAGGGTTAATAATAAAACTCAAATGGTGGTGCAGTGTTTCACAGATACTCAATAATGAAAATTCACATGCTCATTTCTCTAAGCCTTTTGTGCTGTGCCCCTTTCCCTGGCTAAACCCAGATAATTGGTTTTTTGGCTAATTTCTGAGGCTGTTTAATAATACCTCCTGCTAGACATCTCATGTAAACTCAGCAAGAGGAAGCATCCTGAGTAATAGAAAAGACTTCTGCTCATTTTAAAGCTCAAATTCATACTTTTCTGAACAAAAGAGATCCCCGCTGTTTGAGTTTGGCAACTGCCAGGCCAACTGCATTGGGGAAGATTGGATTAGGAGGGGCAGCTTACTGTGCAGTAAAGTCTCCACTCTCCAGCAGGATTTTTATGTAAATTCCATTACAGTTCATGTGTTTGGAGATAATGAAATGGATACAAAACACACCAAGGTTTCCAAGTCAGCAAAATAATGAACAGGCGCAGGCAGAAAGCTGATTTAATAATTTTTGTTAACATTTGGTCCCTTGTATGAATAGGATTGGTATTTGTACAGTGTATCTCCCTCACATGGAGTTTGCTTTAATACCTCTGTCTAAAAGCTCATGGCTCAAGAGGATGTGAGTGACGTGTGAACATCAGCTATCAAGAGTTTTTCACAGTTTAAACTTCAGTAAGCTGTATCATTTGCCACATGCTATATTGAAGAAATGATATCAAACACTCGCCAAAGATATCACCAGATCTTCATGGAAAAAATAATACATTAATTCAACAGCTTAATGTTAGTGTCTGGTAAATATAGCACTGTAATTAACCAGCTTCATATGAGAAGGGTATAGATTTGTAAGTTTTAAGACCAGAAGATACCATTAAGATCATTCTAGTCCAGGGATTCCAAAACTTGGTTTGCAGCTTATTCAGGGTAAGCCCCTGGTGGGCTGCGAGATGCTTTGTTTACCTGAGCGTCCACAGGTATGGCCGCTCCCAGCTCCCAGTGGCCGCGGTTCACTGTTCCCAGCCAATGGGAGGTGCAGGAAGTGTCTTGTGGCCTGACAGGCGCTTACCCTGAAAAAGCTGCAAACCAAGTTTGGGAACCCCTGTTCTAGTCTGACCTTCGGTATAACACAGGGCATAGAATCTCACTAATAATTGAATGAGCCCAGTAATTTGTGGCTGAATTTGAGAATGGATGAATCTCTTGATATTTCTACATACTTCTGGGTGTCCCCCGTTGATTGCTAAGTTTTTTGATTTATAAAGGATTATTTTTAAAGAGAAATACTCTCATGATATCTGATCCTACTTCCCTTCCATTTAAGTTGACGGCAGAATTCCATGGGTGAAATCCTGGATCCATGAAAGTCAAAGGCAAACTTCCCCATTTAGTTCAGTAGAGCTAGGATTTCACCCCTTGAGTTCAGTGGAAGCAGGACCAGCCATCAGACCTAGTTTTAGAAGGATCCCTTCTTTCTTAGAGGTGACATTCACCCTTTGCAGAGGGTCAGCACAAAGCCTGCATACAGCTTAAGTCCTGATTAAACCCTTGTGTTAGCTGTCTTCCCAGGGGTGACTCTGACCCGTAATGAACCATAGCCTTAGTTTCACTTCTAAGCCAATTGAAGTCAATGGGAGTGTTGTATGGCAATGAAATTCAAGACAACCTGTACTGTTAAAATCCATGGTGCCCTCAGACTGTAAGTGTAACTTCCAATAATATCAACTATGGTTCACTGTTTAGATAGAGGACACTATCTGGTCTTAAGGGCTAGCAATACTGTAATATTGGTAATACTACCAATTATCTAAGCTACAGAAATAGAAAGATTAACAAAAAGTTCAGAAGTGAAATGTATTACAGAACACAAGAATATGTATGTCTAAAATATTCAGAAACTCCAGTGACCCATTATGTTAGGTGAGTTTTCCCCCTGCAAACAGGGCTTTATTTATGTCTCTAAGGCTAACCTCTATGGAATATTCACTGTTGAGTTCCCTTGAAATACATATAATGAAAATATGAAATCAGCTAACGTTCCGCCTGGCAGCCAAACATCAAAAGAAAAAGGCCAGGTTCTGAGCAACAAAGGAGTTTGTAACAGGTGCCCATGTGGCTTCTAAGGTTCGTTATGATGGTGTATAAGGTTGCAAGGTGAATTTATGAATGAGAGTTTACAAGTTCTGTTGTTTAGTGAGGAAAAACATTAAAAAGCTCAGCTGGTAAAATCTGGGCCACAGCTATTTCTATTGTTTAGACCTCAGGCTTGCTTAAAATACTTTGTTCAAAGCCAGTTCCATTTTCCATCAATTGAAAATAAATGTAATATGCTTCTTTAAAGCAAGCAAACAAAAAAGAAACATTTGTGAACAAATAGGATTTGTATTTTTCTAAATTGTGGGGGACCTGTTTGATTTTAATCAGGCACATTTTTATTCTGCAAAAACATTTGACTAAATTTCTTAATCCAGAAACAAAACTAGATGTAAGAAGGAACAACAAGCAACAGTACAGAAAGAAAACAAGATAGGATCCAGTTCTGCTGCTCTTATTTACATTAAGTTGTACCTTACTCTGCAAGTACTCCCATTAAAGTTACTTCTTTGGTATGCATACATATATTGAGTAGTATGTTACTCCATGAGTAGTCCCATTGGGCGAGACTGTGAATCCCATACAATGGTGAACAGTTAATCACATGAGTAGTCCCACTGATTCCCATGAGACTACTTGAGAAGTATGGAACTACTCAGCATGAGTGAGGCTAGAATCAGTATCAGTCTCAATAGGAGTAAGGGTGGCTGAATCAAGTCCTTAGAAAGTAGCCAGGTCACTTAACTTTATACTCAGATGCAATGAACAGCATTCACAAATGAATAAAGGTACAATAAGCTAAAAACTGGGATGGGAATAAAAGCATTTATTAACCAAACGCGGAAGAGAGTGAGAAAAGTAATGATAAGAGATTATAATTTTATTAGAAAAATAAGATCATTCCCAGGACTTACTGGAATGTAAAGGTTAAAATTAAAAAATGCATCTGAATCTGCATTTAGGAAATGATCAGAGTGGGGTAGCTCTTTGTCATAAAGGTATAGAACTGTCTATAGCTGGTCATTGTTTCAGGGTTACTTCAGAACCACACAAGCCTCCTGCAATATACTTCTCAAATATTCTGTTGTTTTCCCTCAGTGAGTGATTTATAACATTTCACAACAAGGCAAGTGTCACATCCATTAAATGTTAATATTGAGTTATATTTTTCAAAATCTTCCTTATCTCCTTTATAGTGTTGATGCTGACTTGTATTTTGGAATAAGGAAAGCAAATTTTTGCTCTATGATCAATTATTTACTCAGCACTAATCTCTTTGGAGCTCAGCTGGGACACACTGCAAAATTCTGTGGAATTTCTTCCCATCCCCACTGCATTTTGCAAATATTTTGGGGAAACTGGCTAGAAAATAAGTGGAGTTCTTTTGTTCGTTTGTTTTAAAGCAAGTTCACAGAAAACACAGACTAATATGAACAAAGTACAGAAATAATTCCAGTGAAGTCAGTGGCACTATTTAATGCTTTAAAATTAAGCACGTATTTTGCTGGATTGGGCTAGAATTCTCAGCACCTTGCAGGATCAAGTCCACAAACCCCTCTCCATGCTAATCTGTAGCCATATGTGGATGCTTGGCAGGTGGATATACATACAACCACAGATCCACAATGTCCCTGTCTGCAAAACACCCCTGCATGCTACTGTACCGTGAGCCCATATGAAGCACAGATTTGTAGCATGCAGGAGATGTGGACTTTCGGTGTGCACTGAGTCCTGTACAATAGAACCTCACTCATCTCAGGGGGCCCAGGGGGGCCAGAGCAGCCCGGGCCAGCGGGCCGCCCCCCCGGGGGGCAGGGGCTGGGGCGGGGGACTGCGGCTGCCTGCCCTGGCGGACCGGAGCGCGGCCGGGCCGACGACGACGACCGGGAGACGCAGGCGGAGCTCGCTGGTCGCCCCGCTCGGCTGGCTCTCGCGGCCGGGCTGCGGGCGGCATGCTGAAGCCCGCCGCCGGACGCCGCGACCGCCGCGCGCGCCGGAGGTCCAGCTGAGAGCGCGACCAGCGGACCCTCCGCAGTCATGCCCGCGGCAGGTCCGCTGCTCCCGCGGCTTGGGGGCGCCTCCCAGGCATGACTGCTTGGGACGGCCAAATTTGTAGAGCCGCCCCTGCTCATCCTGTTGCCTTTAGGGTAATACATGCCTATGCTATTATAGGCAGGATTAAGGCCTAAATGTTTTCAGGACAGTTACCCCTCAATTCATAAAACTAAGCAGTAATTCTGTAGAGCATCAGTAACTTGTATCATTAATGCACTACAATCTAAGTAGTATACTCAATGCCCTCTGTAAGTAATGCACATACAGTCTACATATAGTCAGCTCTGTAACCTGATATAGCCATTATATTTCAAATATGAAAAGAAGCCTCCTCTAAACAAACAATATGAAAGAGAAGACACAGAAAGCACCATCCCTACATGTGCGTTAGATAATAAAAAGCATTCCTCTATGTGTACATGAGGAAATTAACAACATTCCCACATATTCATTCAAGGCAGTGAACATGCTGTGCTGGATGCACATATGCATTAGGGAAATAAAATTGCTTTAAATAATCAAAATACACAAAGGAACATTTTTCTATGTGACTGAAAATAACCCTAACAAATGTGAACATTTTGCAAATGAAAAATATACTTAAAAAAACCAAAACCAAAACCAACCAACCAACCCCAAAAGCCCAGCAAATAAACACACACATAGCGGAAGTTCGTATATAGGCCTCTCTTATTGTGTATGAATGTATATAAAAATAACTGTTATGAATAAGTGTATCCAATCTTTTTCTCTGAATTCTGACTATAGTTCAAAGAGATCAAGAGAGGGACATCAACATGAGTAAAGGTATTCCATACAAGGAGATGTTAAAAACGCTGGACTATTTAGCCTGGAAAGGAGAAGGATAACAGCATATGTGTCTGCTATGTATAAATTAATGAAAGATAAAGAGAGGGCCTCTTGGGTTCTCCTTTTACACATTTTATGAGTAAAAGAACTCTCAATGAAATTAAGTGGCAACAACTTTAACGCTTAATACTATTTTATTGCCAACTTATAATAAATCAGTGAAACCCTCTGCTTCAGGAAACTGTTGAGGCAAATTTCTTAAAAACGTGGTTAGACACATATGAAGAACAATATCTATGGATACACAAAAGCTAGGATAAAATTACTATGGCTATCTCAGGCCATAATCTGACAACCAGTTGAGGCCAGAAAGAAATAACCCCCAAAGTATAGAATTACACAGGTTATGGTTAGGCAGGGAACAGAGTTATATACATTTTAAAGCATCTAACTTTGTCCATTGTCACACCAGACTAGATTGGCTATGTTTTGTTATGGCAATTCCTATGTTCAGGCACGTCCTTTATTATCAAATTAAATTTGTTTCCAGGCTGTTTTTTCTAATTGAAAAGAGTGACAACATGTGATACCAACTGGCACATAAAACAGTGAACTCTAAAATACAAGATTAAGTTGCTATTGTCGTAAATAAATATGTAAAGGTAAAAACCTGCCGAAATGCTTTTGACACCCCAACATTCATCATTTTGTTTTAATTGGTTGCTAAGAGGGGGCAACAAGGTATGTCACCAAAGAGTCTGAAAGACTTATATTTTATGCTTATTATTTTAGAAAGCAGAACCATTTGAATTCTGTTTGCTAACTATGGTATAATATAAATTAGCTTGCAGGCAGTGTGTGTGCTATATTCTGCTTAGTCCCAATGTATTAATGAGTAAATGCAAGTATTTGAACAATCAGCATTTCAGCATTTGCATGCAAACTCTCATGCTGTGTAATTATACACAGAGCTAGCACTCAAATTAATTAAAGCTGATTTCTCTGTGACTGCAAACTGGTCATATCCCCAGACTTGCCATAGTATGAAGTCATCACCCTATATTCAACATGACATTTTATGTCCCTAGCATTCTTAGCAATGCTAATATGCAACAACTGTAAATTAGGCAATATTTTAGAGCGCAGCTGACAATGGCTGCTTGGTTGAGGTCCCCCCCCCTCCCCGCTCCTGCTTTCCACATAAAAGTAAGAAACCAGTTATTTCCATTGTGCTTGCTTTGTAATTATCTCAACTAACAATGTAAACAAATTACATACATTGTTTCAACAGATACTCATCCATGTTTGATTAGTGGTTACAGAAAACTTGTAAAACACAAAAAAGCACTACACTACCACCAACAAAAAGTGTTTGATGCTAACATACAATTAGTATTTGCAATTTCAATGTTAATTAAAAAAAACCTCTCTCCTTCCCTCCTTTTCTCAGCTTTATTTTATTTTTAAAGGCAGTGCAACTGCAGAATAGGGAGTTGGGGAGGCAGAGCAGAAGAGATTGCTGTTAGATCTGATTAAGATTTCAGGAATCCTCATCAAATAGAGTGGAATAGGAGTAGAGGCCATTCTTTACAGTACAGATCCATAAAGGCTGATTTCTGGGGCAGCAGCAAGTCCCCAGCTCTTTCACAATAAATTCATCTGCTCTCGTTTCACAATTCCGTTGAAAGAACTCCTTTCGCATACAGTTCTTTTGTAAAGATGTCCTCTGAGAAATTAAGATATTATTATGATCTTTTATCTCACAAATATGTCTCCAATCTGAACTTATAAAACCGCTGGAAACAGAAGAATAATATAATCAAGTCCCTTAGTATTCTGTGGTTGAAAAAATTTCCCATGGAATTTTTCATCTGCTGTAGTGCTAAAGTATTGCTAGAGAATTTATTATTGTATATCTCCAGAGCCATAGGCTGACCTTGATCCACTGTGGAACTCCCTGAGTTCCTCCTGTTCATGTCAATGGATTTACCATTGTTTAAAGCAACAGCTTTAGGGCTTGATCCAGTTTCCTCACTGACATCAGTGATAACACTCCCAAACAGGATCAGGACCATAATCTGGTATCCTGCCCCTGGCAGCAGCCAATATCAAATGCTCCAGAGCAAGGCACAAAAGAATTCCAGCCAACCTAGACAATTATGCAATGCAGTCTAGTAGCAGGAAATGGCTTCCTGACCCCTGCAGCGATCACTTTATGCCTCAGAGCATAAGATTTCATTGATAACCTGGTGGCAGAAATCTCATTGCTAAGGCAAAGGTAGAGGGAGTATATGGTCTTTAATGCTTGGCTCTAATGCGAAGTAATGTTAAAGAGTCTAGTTATAAAACCCTTATTTTTGTCTTGCATTAGTTCTGGCCTCTATGGCCAATACACAGGGGTGCTTATTTACTTGTATTTGACAACTATATCATTTTAGATATAGCAGAAATGACTGTAGTTTCTAGTTCCATTGCCTTCTGTGGAGTTACTCCTGATTTATACTGGTGTACATGAAATCAGAATTCAGGCCTTATGTATATTAGTTGCAAGAATAACTATTTTTATCATTGTAGCAGATCTGACTCCAATTTACATAGCAGGTGCTGAAATATTACAGATATCCAATGACAAAACTTTCCCTGACTTCAGTGGGAGCAGGATTTGGACTGTAACACTTATTGCTACTGGCAATCAATCCTGGGTTCAGTCCTATGAGGTGAAGAGGGCTCTGAACTTCCATTCCAGGATCAGGCCTTATCTCAGTTCTGATTCAGGAATGTAAGCTATGAAATGGGTTGGGTAGTTCTGGCACCATTTTTGAAATTTATTTTTTTTTTAAATCAGAGCCAGAAGTTTCTCTCAGGAGTAAGAAAGAAATGCTACAAAATATCAGAAATGTGGGAGAACCCAGGTAGATTTATTAGGGGTTAACAGAACTGAAATCACCAGAAATGTTGGAGGATGGAAGCAGGCGTAGGAAACGTTTGCAGAATCAAACTTAATAGAAAACATTTTTTGTATTAAAAAATATTTAAAATGTCTATGTCAATGTATTCTTTGCTTTAAAACATACTAGAGGCCCTCATTCTGCATTTCCTGAGAATCAAGACACCTAGTAACTTCAAGGAATTCAAGATTGGGGACAGGAATAAAATCATCTTTGTTTCATTTTCACCTGCTTCTAAAAGTTAGCTTTTCTTTCAGCTGTATCATGTATTCACTTAGGCTTTGTCTACATCAGGGATCGGCAACCTTTTGCATGCAGCCCATCAGGGAAATACTCTGGCAGGCCGCGACAGTTTGTTTACCTGCAGCGTCTGCAGGTTTGGCCAATCGCAGCTCCCACTGGCCACGGTTTGCCATTCCAGGCCAATAGGGGTTGTAGAAAGCGGCGGCCAGCACATCCCTCGGCCTCCGCCACTTCCCTCAGCTCCCATTGGCCTGGAACGGTGAACCATGGCCAGTGGGAGCAGTGATCGACCAAACCTGCAGATGCTGCAGGTAAATAAACTGTCCTGGCCCGCCAGCGGATTTCCCTGATGGGCTGCGTGTCAAAGGTTGCCGATCCCTGGGCTACACTGTTGTAATTCAGGGGTGTGAAGAAAACATCCCCCCAAATGACAAAAGTTTTGCCAACAAAAAGCACCGGTGTGAATAGCTGCCACAAGCTACCGCCACTTGCCACCACTCATTGGGGCTGGAAGGTAGTGATGGTGTATGCGCTATCATGGACAGAGCTGAGTCCTTTATGACATGGCAGTAATATTACACTAGCAGCTTAGAATTTGTGCAGGCTGTTGATGAAATGTGAGTACTAATATAGCTAATACAGATGCACACTAGTGGCATCAATGGGAGAGAACAGACCTTTTCATATATGTAGCTGCAGTTTGTCCTTGGAGCAAGAGCAAGTGAGGTTTAACAAATGATAGAATAACAGTAATTCATGTGTAACTTGTTTGTTCAGTGTTGCAACATCATTCTTGGTGGCTCTAAAAGCTCAATATTATGGTATTGGCTATGGATAATTTCAGAGCTATCTGTGCTATAGAATTCAGTAGGTGATATTAATTTTCAGTGGGCAGACTGGCCCCTGAGTCTGTGGCCAGTGCATTTTCACTATGCAAGGTGAGGACAGGGTTTGGGGTGTGCATCCCCGCTGAGGTATGGTGTATTGCTCTGCAAATTCTTGTTGCCTCTTTTGGTTGTTTCCTTTACCCCATCAACATCACCTCTTTGTAGGAGGCTCAGCCAATTTGCTCTCATCCATGCTCCATTCTCAAACAGACAGCAGAAAGGTGCTCAGCTGTGACACTTCAACTGCAAGAGAGAGAAAAATAATGCTAGGTGTCTTCTGCATACAGAAGACACTACAACCCACTCTTCCTCACTAACCCTCCTCACAGTCCCCTACAAACTCTGAACAAGGAAAGGACATCAAGGAATCCTGTGACCGCCACAAGACTGCTCCCTTAGGGTATATGAACTGTTGCCCACCACTGCCCTATAGGAGACCTCTGAGAGAGAAGAGTTAAGCCACCTGAGAGCAGACCTGTTCATCTCACCTGAGCTCCACAGGCCTGTCAGCATCAAGTGATGGATTCCAATACTTCTTAAACAGAAGCCAGCATTCCACCCCACGAAAGGTATTCACCCACGAAAGCTCATGCTGCAAAACATCTGTTAGTCTATAAGGTGCCACAGGATTCTTTGCTGCTTTTACAGATCCAGACTAACACGGCTACCCCTCTGATACTTGACACCATGCAAGGCACTGCATTTAGCTATATGGAGTGGAAATCCATCAACCTCATGAAGAAACTTGCACAAATACAGACAGATATCATCTTCCTTTCCAAATGCAAATGGATGGACATCATACCAAATGGACTAAAGGTAAAAAATCCACTGCTATCTACATACTACACAGACCACAGTGAGAGATTATGCCATACTCTATCAAAGAAACTGAGGAACCACCTGATCAGCATCCTATACAGCAAACAGGAAACCATCAAAAAAGAGCTCTCCAACCTGGAGACTCTCATTAATAACCAAACTTCCATACAAACGGACTTCACTAAAATAAGACAGGAGATCTACATTACTCACTTCACCTCTCTACAAAGGAAAAAGGACTGTAAGCTGTCTAAACTCCTACCTGCTACATGGGGCCACAACCGTGGTACCCCTAACCCACCCAGCAATATCATCAATCTATCCAACCACATACTCAGCCCAGAAGAAAAGTCTGTCCTATCTCGGGGACTCTCTTTCTGCCCTGCCACCCCCACCAACATGATACAGTTCTGTGGCGATCTGGAAGCCTTCTTTTGCCGTCTCCGACTCAAAGAATACTTTCAGGACAACACCGAACAGCGCACTGATACACAGTTACCCTCCCACCAACAGCACAAGAAGAAGAACTCCACAGGGACTCCTCCTGAGGGTCAAAATGACAGTCTGGACCTATACATTGAATGCTTCCGCTGACGTGCACAGGCAGAAATTGTGGAAAAACAACATCGCTTGCCTCATAACCTAAGTAGTGCAGAACGCAATGCCATCCACAGCCTCAGAAACCATCCTGACATTATAATCAAAGAGGCTGATAAAGGAGGTGCTGTAGTCATGAACAGGTCTGACTACCAAAAGGAGGCCGCCAGACAACTCTCCAATACCCAATTCTACAGGCCACTTCCCTCAGATCTCACTGAGGAATACACTAAGAAACTGCATCATCTACTTAGGACACTCCCTACACTAACACCGGAACAAATCTACATACCCTTAGAGCCCCGACCAGGGTTATTCTATCTACTACCCAAGATCCACAAACTCGGAAATCCTGGACGCCCCATCATCTCGGGCATTGGCACTCTCACTGAAGGACTGTCTGGATATGTGGACTCTCTACTCAGACCATATGCCACCAGCACTCCCAGCTATCTCCGTGACACCACTGATTTCCTGAGGAAACTACAATGCATTGGTGACCTTCCAGAAAACACCATCCTAGCCACCATGGATGTAGAGGCTCTCTACACAAACATCCCACACACAGGTGGAATACAAGCTGTCAGGAACAGTATCCCTGATGATCATAGAATCATAGAATTCAAGATCAGAAGGGACCACTATGATCATCCAGTCTGACCTCCTGCAAGACGCAGGCCACACAAGCCGATCCACCCACTCCTGAAATAATTCTCTCCCTTGACTCCGCTGTTGAATGCTCAAAATCATGATTTAAAGACTTCTAGTAGCAGATAATCCACCAGCAAGCGACCCCTGCCCCATGCTTCGGAGGAAGGCGAAAAACCTCCAGGGCCACAGCCAATCTACCTTGCAGGAAAATTCCTTCCCGACCCCAAATATGGCGATCAGCTGAACCCCGAGCATGCGGGCAAGACTCTCAAGCCAGACCCTCTGGAAAAAGGCTAACAATATCCTATCATTGACCCTTTGTACTAATTACCATTGTGGCATGTTATTGACCTATTGACTAAACCCGTTATCCTATCATACCATCCCCTCCATAAACTTATCTAGCTTAATCTTAGTCATGGAGGTCCTTCGCCCCCACTGTTTCCCTCGGTAGGCTGTGGTGATGCCACAGCACAACTGGTTGCTGAGCTCTGTGCCTTTATCCTCACACACAACTATTTCAAATTTGATGACAATATATTTCTCCAGATCAGTGGCACCGCTATGGGCACCCGCATGGTCCCACAATATGCCAATATTTTTATGGCCGACTTGGAACAACGCTTCCTCAGCTCCCGTCCACTCACGCCCCTTCTCTACCTACGCTACATTGATGACATCTTCATCATCTGGACCCATGGGAAGGAGACTCTGGAAAAATTCCACCAAGATTTCAACAGCTTCCACCTACCATCAACCTCAGCCTGGACCAATCTACACGGGAGGTCCACTTTCTAGACACCACGGTGCAAATAAGTGATGGTCACATTAACACCACCCTATACCGAAAACCTACTGACCGCTTTGCCTACCTTCATGCCTCCAGCTTCCATCCCGGACACACCACAAGATCCATTGTCTACAGCCAAGCACTGAGGTACAACCGCATCTGCTCTAACCCCTCAGACAGAGACCAACACCTAGAAAATCTCCACCAAGCATTCTCAAAACTACAGTACCCGCACGAGGAAATAAGGAAACAGATCAACAGAGCCAGACGTGTACCCAGAAGCCTCCTACTGCAAGACAAACCCAAGAAAGAAACCAACAGGACTCCACTGGCCATCACATACAGTCCCCAGCTAAAACCCCTCCAATGCATCATCAGGGATCTACAACCCATCCTGGACAATGATCCTACACTTTCACAGGCCTTGGGTGGCAGGCCAGTCCTCGCCCACAGACAACCTGCCAACCTGAAGCATATTCTCACCAGTAACTGCACACCGCACCATAGTAACTCTAGCTCAGGAACCAATCCGTGCGACAAACCTCGATGCCAACTCTGCCCACATATCTACACCAGCGACACCATCACAGGACCTAACCAGATCAGCCACACCATCACCGGTTCATTCACCTGCACGTCCACCAATGTAATATACGCCATCATATGCCAGCAATGCCCCTCTGCTATGTACATCGGCCAAACTGGACAGTCTCTAAGGAAAAGGATAAATGGACACATCCTCATCCTCCCTGATTGAACTAACCTCGTTATCTCTAGCTTGCTTCTTGCTTGCATATATATACCTGCCCCTGGAAATTTCCACTACTTGCATCCGAAGAAGTGGGTATTCACCCACGAAAGCTCATGCTGTAAAACGTCTGTTAGTCTATAAGGTGCCACGGGATTCTTTGCTGCTTTTACATTCCACCCCAGACATTACTGTATTTCTGAAGTAGGTGGGCAGTTTGTAAAATTCATAAAGCACTTTGGAATCTTTGGATGAAAGGTCCTATGTCATTATGACTGTTATTAAGAGATAATTGATGATAACCTAGTTGATTAAGTAAATTATTTCCTTCTTCAGCAGACATTTAGACATGCCACATCTGGTTAGAGGAAGGGGAAAGAAAGGAGCACAACATATAGACCTTTAATTAACCACCTAATTCTCAATGCAGGAACAGTTTAGATTTCTTTAGAAATTATTTAACAATACTTCTTGTTGATGGAGACAAATTGAGACATCTCCTTTAACAGCTCATTAAGAGAGGTGTTTGGAATGCAGTGTCTATATACTTATGGGTAATGAACAAAATTGTAACTATGAACTCCCAGAAGGATTCCTGAAGATGGTAACAAATGAAACAATAGTTCTTTGCAGAGGCCAGCAGAGTCACCCATTCAGTTCCTTTAAAAAGCTCTGCCTGGCAGAAATAAAGAAGCTCACTGTCTATGCAGGTAATACAATTTCCACCAGGATGGCACATTATCCATAGGAGTGTAGTTGTTCTTCCAAATGGACATTGGCCCTGATCCTTCAGAGATTTAAGTAGCTGCTTAATTTATGCACTCTGAGTAATTCCACTGAATTAACAGGACTATTCAGTGCAGATAGTTAAGCAGCCACATAAGTATTTGCAGGATTGGGGACATAGATTTGCTAATTCTCAAACTGTGGGCTATGGACAACTTGATTGTCTGAGGAGCACTTGCTAGAGCTGGCTTGCCTTGCATTTTAGCAGCCAAATAGCATTAATAGAGAACTAAAACATAATTAAATACACCTTTTCCATATTAGAAATTGCTGCAGCTGCCACAGGTAGAAAACTGTCCTTTTTAGGGTAATGATACAGAGTTTACCTATTGGCTCCAATGGTACTGGTGCGAGTAAGAGTTTTTACTCTCAGGGCCATACTGGGTACAAATTGAGATGCCTCATAAACAAATTACAAAAAAAATTACAAGTTGTTCACCACTTAATGATTAAGGCTTTTTGGCAGGCCTAAAAACTAAACTTATCACTAGTAAACCATTAAGATTTATAATCTTATTTTGCCAACTGGACTAGTTAGCAATAGTAAGTAGTCTTCACAGGATTCAGCCTTTATCTCCTGGTACAGTTCTCTTTTCAGTGACACAAGCAGTAGTCAACTTCATGAGCTAACTTCATAATACTAAATGAGAGGCTGCTGAGACTGATTCTGTAGCTCTTTTGTGGCTGAGCAGATGTATTTCTAAAATTTTTTTCCCATCATTCCCTAGCTCCCTCTCCACTATATTTAGGATTCAATGTTCATTTCTGAACATTTTCCATTTCATTGCTTTTGTTCCACATTTGAGTCACAGTAGGTCAAATGTGCTCCAGACTATTTTGTTAGACTCGTTAAAATCAAATCGAAACTGTATGATTAACGATTTGAATCATCTCTTTTTTTTTTTAAACAGGAAAGTAAACAAGTACTGGTCTAAAGGCTCCACCTGCTTTGCTGCTGTTATGGTGCTGTGCATATCAGAGGGAAAACAATTCCCCCTTCTCAAGGCTGAACTAAAATTAGGCTCCACCTGCAAGATGTTAGTGAAATCTTACACAGCTGCATTCCAGAGACAAGTTCCACAGATTGCTTTTGGAAAGAGCTGTACATTTCTAGCAAAATCAAAATGAAACTTGTTAGCTTTTTCTGCCTAACTTTCCAAAAATGCATTATTAATGATAAATGTAATTATTATCACACTAATCATGCTGATAAGTAATCTCAAAAATAGAACCATTTAAAATGTAATTTTACACCCACATCCCACTGTATTTAACCACTTCTTCCCAAATGCAGGCAGTAATCATAATAATACTTAGCACTTAGATGGCATTTTATTCATTTAAAAGCATTTCTATGGCACTCATCACCAAAGTCCCTTTATTTTCTTTATTATATCTACAAAGTGCTGCACTGACATTAACAAATTAATCCTGACAACACTCCAGTGAAAAGGGGCTGAGCCTAATCATGCACTACTTATCAAGGAAAACTCCCAGATTCTACAGTCTTGACTCACATGGAGTAGTAGCCTACCCTCTGAGTTAATTCCATTGAAATGAATACTACTCAAAGTGAGCAGAAAGACTATTGAAATCTAGGCCACAAAGATTACAGAACTGGGCTGTATGGGCCTGATTCTTCAACTTTGGAGCCAAAGATAGTTTGTCATTGATTTCAGCAGGATCAGGACCTAAATAAGGTCTTTTGTGTCTCTTTTTGGCATTTATATGTAAATAGCAGATATGCAAACGTGAAATCACTGGATTCATCTGTACAATTATAATCACAGCAGCCCTGTAAAAAATCAGTACTTCATTTGCAAATGGCAGTGAGATACCGCTCTTTATTTTTCCAAATGCAATGGGTTTTCAAGCCTCTCTCATTCTAAAAATGATGGGCATTATGGTCTTCACGTTTAAGACTGAACTGAAATTTGTGACTAGTTACTTTTATTTGCATATATATACTTCTAATGTTCACAAAAAAGCAATTGTTTATATAATGATTTTTGTAGCTGCTTAAACATATAGGTAGATTCAGTTGACATAAGTCAGTTAAGTTAGTTGACAAAAGATGAAAGTACTGTACATAAAAAGTATTTTAGTTAGGTTTTGAGCAGCTGATTTGCAGTTGAAATTAAATGAATGAGAAAATACATTCTCAAAGTCTCTGCGATTTGCAGTATCATTAATTATCAGTCTGGACCAGTTGTAAAGCAATATAATTGGTACAATTTGTTTGGGGTTTTTTAAGTAACTCTAGATTTACCCACAATGGGCCGGTAATTCCATAATTTATTTTCCATTTTAGGATATTATAGCAGGTCAGTCATTGAATCAAAGGCGGCTAACCAACTGGCACTGCCTGAGTAAACATTTTGTTGACTATGCTGCCCAATTGTTACTGGCAAAGAAATCTAAAAAGAGGTTTAGTTTTCAGTTCCTAGATAGTGAGCACCTCTCTCTTTCCACACTGCAGGCCATTAAAGACTGGCCTGCCCCCTGAGACTGAGTAATTCTAGGGCACAATATAACAAAGGATTCAGTACACTAGCAGTGTGGGAGTGGACTGGGGGCACTTAGATAAGTTTCATTCACTGTAGTAGCCCTAGGGAACAGTGCATCAAGCCAGCTGCACTGGCTCAGTTCATAGTGTAACTTTACACTATTTTCCCTCTAAATCGCTACTAATCCCTTGGGTTTACATGTTTTTTTGGGCTGCATCAGAGAAAAGCAGTGTGAAATTGCCTGAAAGCCTCCTTATAAATAAGACTTATGATACAGACCAGTTCTGTTGATGAAAAGACTGAAAGAAAGCCCTTGAGGATCACAAGAACCATTTTACAAGTCTCCCCCTGTGATTTTTTTGTCTCTATTTAATGACTGATAACTAAAAACCCCAAACAAAACAAACAAACAAAACACACACACACCCCCGCCGCAATCTCTCCTAACTAGGTTAAAGTCTCTCTGGCCCACTTTTGTTCAATTGAAAGCAATATGTCCACAACAAAACGGCCTTAGCTGTAATGTAAATCCATCTTTTTACTAACAAAATGCTTCTTGTTTAAAGCCCTCTCTTCTTATCCGAGGATTTTTAACATAGTGGGACAAATTCAAAGGTGTTGTGAGTGGGTGCAGTTCCACTGAAGTCAATATGAGCGGTGCTCACTAATACCCGGTCTGGATTTAGCCTGGTATCTTCATATTAAATGAGCCATGCGCAGCTATGTAAACCACATGGCACTAGACTTGTGTCTCTAACATTATCTGCATCAGACTGAAAATCAGCAAGGGTGAAAATCAGAGCAGAGGGCCCCTACCATTTCTTGTGCACTACTTAAGCCTTAGTTAAGACCTTAACATGGGAGTCTTAAACAGGGCTTAAGCTGTGCATGGGGCCTTGGGCATGTCCTCTCTCAGAAGTCAATTTCACCCAGGGGGAATTTTGAGGACTGAAAAAGAAGAGCATTTCTGATGTGAATGTCTGTTTTACCATGCAATCAAAGTTAAGACTAGTAGAAGCTGGAAAAGATAGATACTGGCACTTTCAGAACTTATGTGAGTTATGGGGACAGGCAAACCGGTCTCAAGAAAATAAGAACCAACTATGCCTTTGCTTAGAACTTTATGGGGGAAATGTACAGGACTATGGATTTTCAGATTCTGGCCTAGATCAGAGGTATTTTAAATTACACAAGAAAGCCTGATCTTCTGGGTTCCTGGCTGACTGCTTAGCCAATCCCAGCTTCTGAAATGAACTGAGTTCAGTAGTCTAGTATCTTGTCATCTTGTTGACCATTTTGAACAGCAATGGTGCCAGCATGTTGAGGGTGCCAGTGTTAATGGTACAGACCTAGAATGCCTGATAAGTAAGGCTACAATTTTGCCATGGATATTTTTAGTAAAAGTCACGGAAAGGTTCCGGGCAATAAACAAAAATTCACGGAAGCTGTGACCTATCCCAGACTTTTACTAAAAACATCCCTGACAAAATGGGGAGGGAGGAGGGTCCAGGACTTGCAGGAACCCTGTTTTCAAGTGGCTGGGAGTTGTAGGGGGTCTCCTGCCACTAGGGTGAGCAGACTGCAAATGTGAAAAATTGGGATGGGGGGGGGGAATAGGCGCCTATATAAGAAAAAGACCCCAAAATTGGGACTGTCTCTATAAAATCAGGACATCTGGTCACCCTACTTGCCGCCCACAGTGCTGGATGGGCAGCAGGATTATTCCCCGTAGCAGCTGGGCAGTTGCGGGGTCCCCTTGCTGCCGGCTGGCTGGGCTGCTGCAGGGGTTCCCCAAGATCACGGAGGTCTGTGGAAGTCATGGATTTCATGACTTCTGTGACCTCCATGACATAATCAGCATTCCAGCCACTGTTGGCTTACCTTTGTGGTATAATGTCTGGAAGTTTTGTTTTCCAAAAGTTGCACTTTCCAGGAAAGATCATCATCCCGGCAGCTCAGAGCAGTGTAGTTTTCAAACTAAAGCTACATTTGGTATCAATATTTCAGTTTCTTCTTACCTCTCTTGCTTGCAAAAGAACCAAGAATAGTGGCCTTCTTTCTGAACTAGCAACTTCTGTTTCTATAAATTTAAAAAAAAAAAAAGTGCAGTGCAGAGGCAATTGCAATGTATGCCAATCTACTTCAAGTGCAATGTTTTTCTGTTAACGATAATGAAAATCTCCCTGTTAACATTAATTATGGCATTTAAACCAGGTAAAACATTTGTAAATTGGCTGAATATCTGTTATAAGTTTAAACCGTTCATCCTCGAATGAACCTTTTTTTTTTATAATGACATTTATCAGCTCCAGTTAAACTTCCTGACAACTCTGTGTGCCACTGAACTATAGCAAATGAGCTATTTGACTTAAGATCATTTCACTTGTTTAGTAAGAAGAGATAGACAATACATCAGATACCACAGAGCTTAAGTGGGACTAAAGCGATGTTTCACACCCCTGAGTGAGAAAGTTGCGGTGCTATAAAGTGCCAGTGTAGACAAGCCCTTAGACTGAAATAGTTTGAGTTCATTGGAGAGTTCTGAGCCACTATGAGCTGACGAGAAAAATCATGTGCTTTTCTTCCTTTAGCAGTCAAAAACTGTGATGGTGCATTAGTGAATGTTACTGCTGGTGCTGCTCTTGGTCTCAGTCATTAAAATGTGCCTGTTACTGTTTATCTCAATTGTCCCTTTCATACACTGAGCTTTCTGGGAAAAGAAGCATGAAACAGAATACCTATGTACCTGTCCTGAAAGCGGCAGATGAGGAAAACATGACATGGCCTCAAGCACTTTGTTTATCAGAGCATTTTTCCAGCAATGCATGTCTCTATATAGTGGATGTTGGCTTTGACATGCAGATCAAGCCGGATTGTCAATACAGTCTTCCCTTTCTGAACATTCCATTCATTCCACAGTGGGACTCCTTTGATTTCAGTGTGGCTTACCCTTGGCTTCTTTTTGTAACTCGGTATCTTGCCATTGTCCTTTTGGCACAAATTCCTCCTCAGCAGAGGTACTTTCCGAATTTGATCTCTCAAACACAGTTTCTCCTTCTTCCTTTCCTGTCTCATCAAAAAGATTCAGTGGCTTTACTTCGCCCCCTTCCCCCCTACCCCGACCCCAGACAATTAGCTGCTATCAGATTCTCAACTAATCTCTCCAATTTGGTGAGAGATTTTTTTTGGCTAAGAGTAAATGAGGAAAGGATAGAGAGTCTGGTTCGCACTGTCTTAATGTGTGTAGTGTTTCCCCAGTGGAGAAGACTAAGGAAGTAAACTGGGGCATTGGTCCTGTTCAATAGTTTGATGGTTATTTGATTTCCCAGTTGACAGCTAACACTGAGAGTTATTTAGAGACATTAACAGAGGAGGTAGCACATCCATTAAACTAATTTATTTGATAAACCAGCCGAACCCTCACAGCATGAAAGAGTGGAATCTCCACAAGGCAGTAGGGACAGCTTTCTCTCGCATTTCCCCACCCCCTGTAGAGGCCAGCCACACCCTGAGCACAAGAACTGCCTGTGGACTGGTAACATCTGGAGTGCAAGGACTCTTGACTCTATGGTCTACTCTAGGCTAGCAGCTGATTCACTCCCAAACAAAGGGAGAGCTGGCCTGTAATGGTCCTTAAAATGTGATGCAGAATCCATGTACACTCCCCCCAGCTATGCCTTGGATTTTTGGGAGCTTTCATTCAGCTGCCGCACTTCTGCACTACCCCCAAAGCATGGATTTCATTCTACAACATTTTGTAGCTTTCAATAACTATTTCCCATGTTGTGCAAATCCCCATTAATCACTGCGCAAATGCATGAGCAAAGAGGGTTTTCTGGCATGATAAGGTGTTTGGGACATCGCAGTTGGTAAATAAAATAACTTAATTATTTTAATTCTAATCAAGAGGCAGAAAAAACAAATTAATGCTTTTTAAAGGGAAAAGGACAAAAGCATTTAGGAATTACAAAATAATTTCAAGGTTTAAGAGGTATTCCTAAAGAGCTAGTCTCCCTTATAAAAAAATTGATAACACAGAACCTAAGATAAATAATATCTTAAAGGTTTTCCCAAGTATTTAAAGTAATTTGTTATACTTTTCAGGGAGCTATTTTCCCAGCCAGCTTCACGTACTGGCTCTTATTTGTCTCACAGTAACAGAGAAACTGGAATGGCTGCTGTTAATGCTGGGAAGGGTTAAAAACACACACACACACAAAACCACCAACCACAAACCACTCATCACATGACATGAGTGATTTATGCATGGCAACAGGAAGGTTTTATAAAGGTTCCCCTAGGCAACTACTCTGGGATTGGTTTGAACGAGTCTGAACTACCAGTCTCACTGGTGGCCTGTACAGTGTTGTGTCTGTAATAAAATATATGACTAACTTTGGAGAGTCAGGTATCGTACATCCAATGATGCCCCCAAATTGTCCAGATCAGTTTGGTTTGTCTCTTATTAACAAGCCTGCTTACATTTCAGGCATAGCTCCTGTAAGTTCATTAATGTGGGCTAGCAATGCTCCTAAGCCTCAGAGTAAAGTTCTTAATGGTATTTAAAAGCAGCAGAACAAGAATAAACAAAATTATGTTGTATGTAGAATATGTGCCATTAAGGGCCACAGTGGACCTGGCTCTGTAAGTGCATGCACAAGGAGGGGAAGATACAAAGGGTTCCCTAATACATCAGCACAAGGGTTCAGACCCAATCTCAGTCCTGAGTTTGGGATCTAGTCTTCCTAAATTGCCCTGTTATCTTCCTCTGCATTAGTCAGAGCTGGTCCTGACTGGGCATGCAACACTTTGACGATATGTACATTGCACAACACTTACAGCAGCACATAGGGTATGCGTAGCTACACACCACAGTGAAATGCAGGCCGCGTCCACACATTGGACTTTGTAGTTACACATGGCAGTGAAAGGCTCTGTCAGGGGGAGGCATCAGGGAAGGGCTCGGCCATAGGGTGCTGGTGGAGACTTTCCCTGCTGCCTCTCCCCTGCTAATTTTTTTCCCTGTAGTGGGGAAAGGCTCCAGCATTGGGGAGGCAAAGGGATGCTACACAGCAGCGTAGATTGAGGAGACACTGCTTGGGTGAGTGGAGAGCCATGCAGGGTACATACGCACACACATAGCCACAAAGTTCAGATATGTCTTTACTCTGCTTGCCTAAGTAGTATCTCACCATCTACACTGTTGTTATGCCCATGCTAAGTAGGCATGTAGTATTTGTACTCTATTTGCTGTCAAAAGGGTATGCAGTGTAGCTGTATCTTTTGTACAGTCTTGACTGTTCTGACCAACATACCTCAGGAGCCTCTCCAGAAATTATACTTTGCTCAGGCACAATGCCTGTGGGAGCTCTCAAGAAGCAGTATGAGTCTGCATCTGCCACTGTAGAGTGTACCTTAAAGGCAGAATTCTGTGCTAAATTAATACCATCTAATTTATATTTCATACATTTTGTACCAGTATTCTTTTCTTTAAGTTTGATTGGATTCTCTTCAATTACCACAGCACTAATCTACTTGATATGTAATGAAAGATGTTCATTAAGCAGTTCTTTTTAAATATGTCAGTTTCCCACAACAATACATAGTTAACATTAATAGTTAGACGTGTAGCACCCTCATCATCCAGGCTGCGTAAAAGCTTGTTCAAAGTCAAAAATGATTTGGAGAGGGAAATTTCAGAGATGACAGCTGTTCAAATCTCATAAAAAAACGCACTACTCTTCCATTCCATTAAATTTTTACTTCTTGATTCTAATATGTATTCTGAAATCCGCTTGCCTCAGAATATCACTGAAGCAGCCTGTGAGAAGCCATACAAAGATAAGACATTGCTACATCACTGATAATATATTCATATGTAGAAGGATCCAGAAGGCAATTGTCAAATAATACGGACCACAAGTGATCTGGATGATTTCTTCCTGGGTGACTAGTGATAAGCATGAAGCCACGCTTTGTGTTTTCCTTCATTTGAAGTTAGCATTCCCCCTCCCCCAAATATAAAGATGATATTTTTCATTCTTACAATAATAATGGTAAGAAAGTTCTCAGACTAGGTAGCAAGTAGGAGACCACTGAATAACCAGCCATACTCATGGAAGCTCCCTTCAAATCCGCTTGCAACTATCATAAACTAATTCCATGAAATGGGATGTTTTATTTTTAATTGACCCCACAGTGTTGCTTAAACTGAACCAAACAAATGAAAGGCTGAATATGGGGAACTGGCATTCTTTCTTCTTCCTCTCCCATTTTCTTGTTTCCATTCTGCTGCTGGCAGGGCATAAAGCAATGCTTAATTTTCTGCAATACTTTATGTCAAATCCTATTCTCTTGACTCACAAAAGTAGTCTTCATTGGTTGAAGGCCCTAAGATTTCTTAGCTCTGAGCCAGAGGCCACTGAGAATAGAGAGAGTCCACAAGAGAGTGTGCAGAACTCACAAAGACATCAGTAGGGATCCACATGTGGATAAGGGCATGGGCGCCAACTTATATGGGCTCGTGGGGCTAAAGCCCCAAGAATATTGACAATCAGGGGCTCTGCTCCACCAATATTTGGAGCTAGGTTTCTCCCCTGCTTGGAGCACAGGGGAGTCAGAGGTCTCTGGGTTGCCTGCAACCGCGGGGAGCCCAGAGCCTTTTAAATCCCAGCCACGCCGGGAGTCAGAGAGCTCTGCGCTGCCGGCAGCCGGGGAGCCCAGAGCCCTTTGAATCCCAGCCACGGCCGGGAGTCAGAGGGCTCTGTGCTGCCCGCTGTGGCGGGGAGCCCAGAGCCCTTTAAATCTCAGCCGCGGCTGGGAATCAGAGGGCTCTGGGCTGCCGGCAGCCGGGGAGCCCAGAGCCCTTTGAATCCCAGCCGCGGCCGGGAGTCAGAGGGCTCTGGGCTGCCGGCAGCCACGGGGAGCCCAGAGCCCTTTAAATCTCAGCTGCGGCCGGGAGTCAGAGGGCTCTGGGCTGCCTGCAGGAGCAGGGAGCCCTTTAAATCTCAGCCGCAGCCGGGAGTCAGAGGGCTCTGGGCTGCCTGCAGGGGCAGGGAGCCCAGAGCCCTTTGAATCCCAGCTGCAGTGGCGGCAGGGATTTAAAGGGCTCAGGGCTCCCCGCGGCTACCAGTAGCCCAGAGCCCTTTGAATCCCAGCCCCTGGCTGCTGATTGCCCCCTCCCCAGACCCCTGTCCCAACTGCCCCCCAGGACCCCCACCCCCTATCTAAGCACCACTGGTCCTTGTCCCCCGATTACCCCCTCCCCCTGGCCCTAACTGCCCCTTGGGACCCCAGCCCCTATCTAAGCCTCCCTTCTCTTTGTTCCCAACTGCCCCCTCCTGAGACCCCACCCCACTTCCCCCAGGACCCCACCCCCTACCTGTCCCCTGATAAACCTCCTGGACTCCCATGCCTATCCAATTGCTGCCTGTCCCCTGACTGCCCCTCCGAACCTCTGCCCCATCCAACCCCCCCTGCTCCCTGTCCCTTGACTGCCCCCCGGAACCCCCTACCCCTTCTCCAACCCCCAAACCGCTTACTGTGCCACTCAGACCAGCGTGTCTGGCTCCGTGCAGCTCCAGATAGTTGCTGCCATGCTCCCCCACGGAGCCCACAGCCCTCTCCCACCCCCAGCACCTGCCTTCCAGATTTGAACACCTCAAAATTCAGGAGTGCTCAAGCTCGGTTTGGGCAGCTTTTACTTCATTTCTCCCAAATCAGTTTCCCCTGCAAGGTGCCAACTGAAGGTGTTGGAGAACAGAGAGATCGGGTGGCCTCCTAATGCCTGGAAAAGAGACAAAGGCCAGAGGAGGGAGTGTCAGTGCCTGTGCGGACTTCTGGGAAGTGCATGGTGTGGAAGGGGATGCTGTGATGCTTTGGAACAACTCCATACAAAGCCAGTCAGGACTCTGGGGGAGCCTCCTCTCTCGGAGCAGACTGTCTCCAGGGCAAGAAGCTTACACCTTCCTGGGTCTGACCTCGGAGCATTCAGCTTGCCCTTCCAAATCATGCACTTTCCACAGCGAGTCTGCCCAGGCGGGTCCTGGGGCAACCAGAGGTCCCTGCACCCCAACTCCGCAGTCAGATGTGACTCTCAGCCAGACAGTAAAACAGAAGGTTTGTTAGATGACGGGAGCACAGTTTAAACAGAGCTTGTTGGTACAGAAAACAGAACCCCTCTGTCAGGTCCA
The DNA here is from genome assembly GCF_016161935.1 of Mauremys reevesii. NCBI lineage: Eukaryota > Metazoa > Chordata > Testudines > Geoemydidae > Mauremys > Mauremys reevesii. The sequence continues at coordinate 82,868,697 of NC_052630.1, forward strand.
TCTTTGGGGGTGGGGAGCCCAGAACCAAGTTCTGGGTCTCTCCCCATTTCCCCAGCCAGCTCCAAACTGACACTCCCTCCTCTGGCCTCTGTGTATCTTCCGGACAAGGAGGCCACCTGATCTCTTTGTCCCCAACACCTTCAGTTGGCATCTTGCAGGGGAAACTGAGGCACCCACACAGTATTCAGAGAAAATATTAAGAACATTCCCACTTCATCACAACAGGTGCAACAAAATATAATACTGTATATTGAAGTAGGCAAGTGCTGCTTCTGACTTTCCACTTTTAATTGACCCTTGTAATCTTGTGGCACTGACGCGTTGTAGCTTCATTTTATATCAGATTACAGAGCGGGGGGGCACCACCATTTTGGGCCCCACCAAAAATTATACAAACCTGCCGCCTATGGATAAGGGGCCGTGTTATGGCCAGAGTTTGTGGTCAGGAAAGGGTAGTATCTCTGAGATCAAACACAGCTCACTGGTAATGAATCAGCATTGGTATGATATCATACATATAAGGGGGTAAATATTCAAAGTTTGAGGCCTTGCTTCACCTTTCTGCCATCACAATTTATACCTACAAACATGAATTGCAGGCACAGATCTGAATGCTTATCCCCCCATCATTTGCTCCTCACCGGTTAAGTAGTTAGAGGTATTTAGTAGTTAGAGGTACAGTTTGGTGCCTGTCATTGAACTGTGCGTGCAAAATACAGGCACAAATTTTGCAGGTGCAAATGGTGGGGCTCTTTCAGAGACTGACAATGGCAGATTTTTACTGCTATAGTCTGTGCTTTTACAACCAAATCATTGTAAAGCACATAAAAATATCCTGAAGGGGAAAATGGATAAGAACAATGAACAACTTTCTTCCAGCAAAACAAATGCGAGGCAGCCAAGCACAGCACTGGGGGAGGCACTATTATTGCCTTTCTCTTGACATATGAGTCAGAGACAAGATTTTGGCTGAAGCTAGGAAACAGAGGGACTTAACTTATGAAGTTGACAAAATAGTGATTTTCCCCGAGTTGAAAGAGACCACACAGGCTTTCCAAAACACAACAAAACAAAACATTGGCAGGTGTCAAGTAACACTTTCTGGATGTGAATGCAGAAGCTTCTATTCGATTCCCCTCCAGACTCTGAGTTATAGTTTAAGGAGGTCTATATTTTCTGGAATTGATTCTCAGCAGCTTGCTGGAGAAGACCAAAAAGGAGGAAGGAATATAAACCCATTGGTGAAATCCTAGAAAGTTAAAAGTAGATACACCTCAGTGCTATGCAGTTAAAGACTGTCAGGAAAGATCCTCAGTTGGTGTACATTGTCATAGCTCCATTGAAGTCAATTTACATTAGCTGAGGATCTGTCAGACCCCAATCCCATCAAAATCAATGACAAACCTACCATTGATTTCAATGGCAACAGAATTTTACTTCCTGTAGGGACAATCCCACAAGCCCTATTCATTACTGAAGTACATTTCCTATTGATTTCAAAACTCCCAACGAAGACAATCAGACTTGTGCTTGGGTAAAGAATTAATAATGGCTACAGGAATAGGCCCTGTAAGATGTCAGGAAATATAACGTTTGCAGTGTTGTTGTAGTCATGTTGGTCCCAGGATATAAGAGAGACAAAATGAGTGAGGTAATATCTTTTATTGGGCCAACTTCTGTTGGTGAAAGAGACAAGGTTTTGAGCTCCCTGTGGCCCAATAAAATACATTACCTTATCCACCTTGTCTCTTTCAGGAAATATAATGACTAATGGTTGCAACAAAAAGATGAGGCACTAAATACTTCCACTATCCCTGATCCAAATGAAGGATGGAGTAAAACAAAAATTACAGGGGAATCCAGTCATTTGCATTTATAGTTATCTTGAGAAAATAAAAATAGGAAGCACCAGAGGGCCGTGTTGTAAGTATTGCATATGCTACTGTGTGTTCATAAAAACCAAAATTACAACAAGAGGACTTACATCTAAGACATCATTTTGATAATTTTCGTATCAGAAATATCCTGTGCATTAAATGAAACCTCAAGAATCTGCAAGAAGATCCAAACTATAGTTAGCTATGCCTTATTTTTTAAATTAGAAGTATCTTTGACATTCAATTATAGTGTTAAACAAATTACTCAAAATAAGTCTGTACTTCATACTGAGCAGTTTGGCTTTTATGAAGACATCGTTAGCATAGAGAAACAAATGCACCTGATAAAAAGTAACAAGAAAAAAGGGTGGCTACAGTGTAAAAAGTGTTGTGCACAGTACAATGTTTGTTCCTGTAAGTAGAACTGTTGATGGATAAGAGACAGTCCCTGGAAAGTTGTCTGGCCAATAGCAGCTATAGTATAAATCAGCCTTTATATTAAATGTGTATTTTATTGTTTCTTGTACAGAAGATCAAAAATTAAATAGATGCAGGACCATAATTACAGGATTAATGGCCAAAGCTTATACATAAAGAGAGAGATTTCAAGAAAAAATGTGTTGTAAGCATTTATTTATTTTTTTAATGACTAGGCTTTAAAAACAAACTTGAAATATAAAAACAATAGTTCTCTTGTTATACTGGAAAGGTCACATTCAGCAATTCCCCACTGGTTTTATCCACCCTTAACACCAACTGAACCAGGAACAGGTTTTGCCTCTTTGATTTGCCAAGACCCTGATTACCAACCTTTTGGTTCCAGCCATGAATCAGAGCTACTTGGTATCTGTAATCAAGGGCAAAAGTTCACTTGACTAAAGTAGTTCACAAATGTAACACATCTGAGCAAGTCATTTTACTAGTTCAGTGACAGTACATTCATCCATATTATTCCAAAGTATGAAAACAGACTTTTCAATTTGCATTTAATAAAGGGCCAAGAAAATCAACACTTCCCCCCGCCCCCTTCCCCCAGGAAAACTATATAGCTTTAGAGAAAAGCCCTTACTTCTTATGACAGATAGCTGAGTAATTCAAAACACAATCCCCTGCATAAATTCCTTTCTAATAAGTCATTATAAAGTAGTTGTCAACGGGGGAAAATAGTTAACCACACCTCTTGTGGGTTAGCCTGAGAGGAGAATAAAGTACTAGGCCAGCGGGATTAAAAACGCCTGTGTCTTTGGGGAGCTTCCAAACGTTCTCTTTGGTAACAGATAGAAAGCTCTTCAGCTCAAACTGCATTGTCATATGTTTTATTCATGGGCCATCATAAGGGCCACCAAAGAGATCATCACGTTTACATCAGGCCTCCTCAGAGAAATAAACTCTTTAATAGTTGAACTGGCAGGGCCAGTCAGTACAGAGATACCTGCCGGGCAACCAAATAATAAATAAATAAATGAATGAAATGAAATGAAATCAAACAATGAGAGTTTAATGATGTCGTTCAGCAATCACCAGCCAATATGTTTGATCTCTCATGGAAAAGGTCACATTAAGGTTTCATCATTTTAGTGGTAGCATCCTTTTTTTCGTGGCATAAGTAACTGCGGAGGTACATGAAAAAAGCAGTCCACAAGAAACATAACTTCATTAGCGTTGACAAACTTTTACAAATACTTATTTGTGATGTCTCCTTTGCAATTTGGGTTCTCAGTGCCAAGTGGCATTTCCAATTCTTTGCCACTGGAAATAAATGTTTTAACAGATACAGTGGTTCACAGGAGCACTGCATGTGCTAGAGGCTCTCATTTCAGAGCTGACTACACAATAGAAGAGCCTCATATAAAAATTTTGGCAGGACTAAGGGCTTCTCATCACAGATAGACATGTAATTCAATGTTTTCTGCAAATGTATACATCTGTAGTTGTTTTGTTTATATATATGGGGCACATTAGATGAAACCTCATGTAAAAACAGAAGAAGGAATATATGCCCCTTTTAATTCTCTCAGTAATTAGGTTAGGTGAAATTTGTAGAAGGAGGAGATTGATCTGATTTTTCCCTGGAAACCATCCCCTTCTTCATTCCTGTTGAAAAGTGCACTGTTGACCATATCACTGAGGCTTGGGGTCATATTCAACACCTCTTTTTTTTTCTTTTCCCCCCATATCCAGGTTGTCAGTAAATACTGCTTTTTTAAAAAAAAACAGATCTCCAAAATTTATCCATTCTTCTCCATCCACTAATAAAACAGATGTCCGTGTCTTGGTCATCTCTTGCCTTGACGAGTAAAACCTCCTTTTCTTGGCATCCTCATTTTACAGTTTGCTCCCCACCAATTCATCTATAGTCCTGCTGCTTGGACCATGTATCTTCTGTGAATCATTTCTCTGACTTCCCATTGCTTCCACATGAAGGTCAAACTTCTCCATGACTCTATGCAATTTTGCTTCTGATCTTGGCTCTCTTTTCATACTACTGCTCACTCTGCTGTTTACACTCTGCTTACGCCCTTCCACTGTAGCTATCTCCCACACTCACTTGAGAGTTTAGTATCAGGGGTAGCTGTGTTAGTCTGTATCCATGAAAACAACAACAGAAGCAGCTTTGCCTCTCCTGGAATTGACACCTCCTCATCCATTATTGGGAGTGGACTACATCCACCCTGATTGAATTGGCCCTGTCAACACTGGTTCTCCACTTGTGAGATAATTCCCTTCCCTTCATGTTTCATTATATAATGCCTGCATCTGTAACTTTCACTCCATGCATCTGAAGAAGTGGGTTTTTTACTCATGAAAGCTTATGGCCAAATAATTCTGTTAGTCTTTAAGGTGCCATCGGACTCCTTGTTGTTTTTGAGAGTTTAGTGACTCTGTATCTATGTTTGCTATAGTCATCCTCCCCTGATTATTAGACAGCCACCCTGTCTTCATTCACATCCCTTCTCAAGGTGCAATATTTCCACAAAACCTTTCAAGATGATCAAATAATGAGATAAATGCCTCTTTTAAAAAAAAAGATATCTGAACCACTGCATAACAAAAAGGAAGGATGGTACAGTGGTTAGAGTGCTAGACTGGGCTTGAGAAGACCCTTGCTCCATTGCAAACTTCCTGTGTGACTTTGGGCAAGTCACATAGTCAATCTGTGCCTCTGTGAAATGGGGATAATAGCACTGCCCCACTCCCAGGGCTGTTGTGAGGATAAATACATTAAAGGTGCTGAAATACCATGGTGTTGGGCACCGTAAGTACATTGGATGGACAAAAGAATCAGCCTTAAGATTATTGTATATCAAATATATTACATGTCTGATTTGTACTGTCTGTCCAAAGTAGACTCCAGGTTCTTTGTGGCAGAAATCGTATCTTTATCTAGGTGCCCAACAAATAAATAGTAATTAATAAAAGCAAGGTCACTTGAGAGAGGGATAGAATTAACAAGGATAAAAATGGCAGCCCATAGAAGAACAGTTGGAGACTAACTCCATAGCTATCAATTGCTGGAATCACTGCCATAGGCTATGTCTACACTTGCCATTTAAAGTGTAAAATGTCCCTTTTTTGCACTAAAACCGTGGGAGCGTCTACACTTGTTAATGACTTTTTGCAGTGAAACTCAGAAGTTTCACCGCAAAAAGAAAACCGCCTTCACGAGAGGCACACAGCTCTTACCGCTGTTCTTTTTGTGCTGTTGTGAAAGTGAAGACACATTCTACCAGTGTAAACACCTTTTGGCCTCTGAACGCTATCCCTCAGTTCCCAAAGTGACCACTCTGGCCAGCATCTCCACTGCTCTGATGCCAGTTAAACGGACATCCGCCCCTCCCCCTGTAAGCCCCGGGAAGTTTGAAACTCCCTTTCCCTTTGCTTGTAGATGTGGCGGGGAAAGCAGCCAGACAGCAGGGGTTTTTAAAAAAAATGCCAGGAAAGAAACAAGGAAGTGATGGGGCTGCTGGGACATGAAGCAGTGCAGCATGGGGCACTCAGTAGGACCCAGAATGCCTTCTGCTCACCCTCCCTTCCCACAAGACCTATCGAGAGAGCTGCACTGTGGGATAGCTGCCCTACAGCACTGCTCTCATCAGTGATGGAAGTGCTGCTAGTGTAAACACTCTCTGACGCCTGAGGAACACAAACCAGAACTTTTCTTTCACCCGTTCCCTATCAGCGGTGAAACTCAGCACAAAAAACTCTGCAAGTGTAGACATACCCTAATTAGATAAAGGAGACCTTTGGCACATGTCTTTGGTCACTGGCAGGGAAAGACGCAGACACTGGTTTAAAACCCTGAGAACATGAAGCATTTGCATGCTAATAGCTCTAACAAATGTTTGAATTGAAATTGTGTTTTACTTGGGAGAAATCTGCTTACTAGTTCACAAACAGCAGAAGTATTTCACTGCTTGTACAGCTTCTGTTTCCCCATTTTACAGATTCATGGCTCACTACCTAACATCCTGGCAGATAAAGAAAAACATTTGGAAAAAAATATTTTGGATACATTCTGTTGTGTTAAATTCAGTTACATGCCATCCCATTAGGCTGCTGGAAGCCAGGGTTATGAATAGCAGCAAACATGATGAGACATAACAAGATATAACAAATTTGGCCAAAAGTGTAAGCAATGATCACCAGAGAGTACACTAAGAAGACAGAGAGAGATAAAGATATGGGTCCTTCAACTGAGGAGCACACAGCACAGGCCAGGCAGCAATACAAAGATAGAATAAAGCCTGTTTTGCACTGCTCCAATCATGAGCTCATTCTGTGCTGATAACCTGGAATAGGTTAAATAATCTTGAAGGCTACTCTAAATCATGCTGGCTGCCAATGGCTGGGCATTGGTGAGGCTTAGAGAGACTCCAGCCACCTCCCCATACTAACTGTAAGGAGAAGAGGTGCTGTAGAATCCATTTCGCTGCCTCTGCAAAACCAACAATCACTTCTTCACTGGGTTGATCCTCTGAGGGACAGTTATGCTGACATTATGGTCATATTCTGCCAGCACTGCATGCCAAAACATCTGCATGGCACCTGAGGCTCTGGCCTCATACTATATAGATGTATAGCTATCCTAATGCTTACATATATTTGTTTTATATAAAAGATGATATGATACCTGAAACTCAAACTTGGGGAGAAAACTTAATCAAAGGAGTGAAAATTACTCTAATATTTTGGGGTGCTGTGCACATGGCCTGATGGGGAGAACATGTGGATCCTACACTAACATATTGTTTAAAGAAAGTGGCTCCAGGAGTGGTGGAATGGGCTCAAAGGGTCATAGATGCTTATTTATATTTGCCAATGAGGGGAAAAACAAAACAAAACAAAACCCTGTTGACCTCACCCTTTTCTGGCTCTGCAGGCAGAGAAGCAAGGGCAGGCATGGGCTATTTTATAGGCAGGAAAAGGCAAAAATGTTGATTTTTTTCCAGAATTTGTGCAAATGTGATCTTCAGTATTTTGCCTGTCATTTCAGGCACTTTTCGTGCAACTTTTGCAACTGTCCCTCAAACTATTAAGCAAAATTTTATTATTCAGGTATCAGAGGGGTAGCCATTAGTCTGTATCCACAAAAACAACGAGGAGTCCGGTGGCACCTTAAAGACTAACAGATTTATATGGGCATAAGCTTTCGTGAGTAAAAAAAAAAACACACTTCTTCAGATGCATGGAGTGAAATTTATTTTCCTAAATAAATCTGTTAGTCTTTAAGGTGCCACTGGACTCCTTGTTGTTATTCTTCAGGGGAGAGTTGTAAAAGTAAGCTGAGGTCTTGCGGATCTTTGTTATATCTTTTTGGCCCACCATCTACCTAAGGAATGTAGAAACGGAGGGGAAACAGAGTTGGTGGGAGAAGAAAACCTTACACTGTTTGCATCTTTCCTTCCCTCACGACCAGCATTTTCAACGCTTTTTAGTAAATACAGGACATCTGCTTTATTGAGCTACAAAAAACCTATCATATATAATGACAGCACTTTGGACTCTATTCTGATCTCACTTACACTCCATGCAGCTTGTTTTGTTTTCTGTAATTTTTATGAAAATGTGGCACAGCATATCCCTTTCATTTAAATTATGCACTGTCAGTATTTTTCCTCTTTGCAATTGAATCACATCTCAGGAAACATGCCAATAAGAGAGGGCTGCAGAAAGCCAAGAGAAAGTGTTGGAGGTAGACTCTTGACCAAATCTACATGCACATTTCTGGAGCCTGTAAATTTCCACTGATTCTACACAGGGCAGGAACTCCCTAAAGGGTAAATTCCACTGAATAACACTGACTTTCTGTTAAAAGGATGGTCCGTCCATGCCCGCATGACAGGTTAAATGTTATGGTATATTGTTACTCTTTCTTGACCCAATTGGCTGGTCAAAGTTTCAGGCCCTGGGGATTTCCAGTTGGGAGCAGAAATTACTGATGGAGTCTAGTATTTTCTTTGATGCAATCTTGTTTGTTTACAAGGAATGTACAAACTAAGTCCTGCTTCTGTAAACACAGGAGGAACCAACAGCAAAAGGAGCAGTTACTTAGCTTACAGGCCCAAGTTTCTTCAGCCAACACTCCCAAACCAGGTTTCAGAGTAACCTTTCTCGACTCTAGGCTTCTTCCAGGGTCACATGCACACCTGGCTTACCGGCTTCTGCTTCTCTTTCTTTCTCTGCTCTTAGTCTCTTTTTTTTTCTTATTTATACCCCCAGCTTTTCTCTCTCTCTCTCTCATCCCTCCCTTCCCACGCCATACCCCTGCACCTGGCCAGAACAGTACCCAGTCAAATCCTTCACCCACATGATGCTAGTTTCTGGGAAGACACCAGTAGCCTTTTTTTCAGTGTGGTGCCATGCCTTAACTGTTTCTTACCGCAATCTTAAGTGAAGGGCACGTTTACTCATCAGTTTCAATGAGGTTTTAATGCAACCCATAACAAGGTTTAATGCAGCTCATAATAATATTATTCTGCTTTCAAAAAATCTTCCAAAAATGGAATGTGTGATAAACAGAAGCATTCTTGGAACACTTTTAGCTAGCATGAATGGCATTCATGCAGCAGTTCTACAATATAAGTCTAGAATAGGCAATTTTTAACTATTCAGCTATGTTAGTGTCTGAAATTAACAAAAGTGCCTTTCATTTAATCTGATGTAAACCCAACTTTTGGTTATACATGGGCACAGAAGCCTAGTCTTACACATTTTTTAGCGAGAGTGATCTCTGCTCTCTTACCTCTTTTAGTGTCTCCTACCCTCTGTGCTAGTTCAGTCCATCATCCCCTGGCATTCCATGGGGTACCACTCAGCCCTCCTCACATGAGGTCCAGCATTTACCCTATTTTTGATGTGACACAACAACTTGGGCCATTGTGAGAACACAATTATGAGCAGTGCAGATGTTCTAGGGAGACACTAAAGGGGGCCCCCATTTTCCCTGACACCTTCTGTCTGTCAGACACTAGCTCTTACTATGTATTTGTACTGTGCCCGATACACTGGGGCCTCTTGATACTAACACAATACAAGAGTTATATGATGAAATATTAGTATAGTCTATATTAGTACTAGAGTGTAATTAGACTATTTTTAAATACATATTTATATTTTATTAATTAACTGATTAAATATACAGAGATATACCTATCTCACAGAACTGGAAGGTCATCAGGTCCAACCCCCTGCCTTCACTAGCAGGACCAAGTACTGATTTTGCCCCAGATCCCTAAGCAGCCCCCTCAAGGATTGAACTCACAATTCTAGGTTGAGCAGATTAATGCTCAAACCACTGAGCCACTTTTGCTCAATTCAAGTACATATTTTAATTAACAAGTATTTGGTAAGCTTTCTGGTTCAGAGACTGTCTTTTTGTTCTGTGTTGGTACAGCATCTAGCACAATAGGACCCAGGTTCACAACTAGGGCTCCTAGATATTATGGTAATACAAATAATAAATAACAATTATAGAATAATAGCTGGAATTCAATATCTGGTATATCAAGTTGTTTATTACCTTATAGGTTTATAGAAGTCAGGCTTTATTTTTGTTACTGTACCGTTGCAAAATATCTTTTTTCATCTTCTTCAATCAGAAATTAAACTAAGCTTTTGCGCTACGGCTAACCTGTCAAGGTCTCTAAGAAAAAATATGCTTTAAAAGGAGTAGGAGTTAACCATCACTTCTGCACCATAAATTCTATTGGCAGATACACTAGTAGCTTGTAGAAATAAAGATGACTTTCTCCTTGGAAGCTCTAATGAGACCAGGGAATAATATACAATCTGGGATTCAGATACATCGCACTGCAAATTCAAGAGCTTTTAAACAACTGCTAATGCTTAATAATAATGGAATACATCCTATCTGCTTCTTTCTTTAAACTTAGTGAGATAAACACAAGTTATATTTGTGAAACTCAACTACCTTTGATTTCTGGTGCTGTCAAAATACTTAATGATTATTTTAAACATGTAAAAGTAAATGCCCTCAAGGATTGTCTTTAACTCAACCACAGTGAATAAAAGGGAAAAGCACTGAATTCTTCTGGAAACTTCTTCATGACCGTTTGTTTAAACAAAGAACTTTTAAACATAGGCATTGAAAATCCTTTGCAATTCATGCTGTTATTTTTAAGCATTACAGGTCTCCCTAGATAATTACAGTGAATGGAGTTTATCTTGGGTTAGCCTTACCTGGTATGTTTTTAGAGTGTATAGGTAACAGCACCTAGAGGAATTAAACTTTCATAGAAAGAAAGAAAGAATGAAAATTTTAATTCCCCATTGAACCACACTGGGAATGTCTTTTTTGAAGGAGTGAGACAGCTTAAGACTGGACTTTTTCTAAAGAACAAAATGAGTCTCAATTCTAAAGACTCAGACTTGGCAGGTTTGCAGTTTTCTTCTGTATGGTAAAATGCAACTGATAGAAAACTGACAACTTGCAGAAATGATAGTCTCCAAAATAACGGGTTTGGGCATGAACCCTAAAACAGGAAAACTCTATTTAGCCAAAAGCCTACTTTTGTGTCCATTACCCATCCTGCTAATTATTCCCTTCACTCTGTGGGTCAAGATTTGCATACACAGATCTAATCTTGGAAAAAGAGGCAATACAATTTTTAGAAAGGTCTCATATCAATCAGATAACTCCTGGACTTCACAGTATCTTTAGTGAGCAATGCATGGGACACATATGTACCTACACATCTCTCTTGTGAATCTCATGCTTCAGTTTTTCTGGTATGTTTGCATTCAGTTTTTCTGGTATGTTTGTGGGCTACTCCTTTTTTGAATTTGCTATCAATCACTCTGAGATGCAAATGAACCTTCAACTAATAGGTCCTTGTGACAAAAAGAAAATAGAAAAAGAAAAAAGTTATACTTTTATATACCTGTTGTCTTGTTAAGGTACTTCTGCCAATAAACTACCTTGTGATCACAGCTGGTCAAACTGGTCAGAAAACAGATCTGAATTCCCTGGGTAAATTCTGATATTTTGGTCCTGACTGAGGATGAAAAGTCAAAATATTGAAAATTTCCATGGAAAGAAAAGTTCTAAAAAAAAGAATTATAAATTTGGAAATGTCAATATAAAAATGTTTGAGATTTAAAATAAAAACCCCAATCCAAACAGAAATGTTTTGTTCTGAAACAGCAATTCAAATTGAATCATTACATTTTTAACTGACATTTCAAAGTAAAATGACATTCAAATTACATTAAGGCCTGGTCCACACTAGGACTTTAATTCGAATTTAGCAGCGTTAATTCGAATTAACCGTGCACCCGTCCACACCAGGAAGCCATTTAATTCGACATAGAGGGCTCTTTAGTTCGAATTCTGTACTCCTCCCCAACGAGGGGAGTAGCGCTAAATTCGACATGGCCATGTCGAATTAGGCTAGGTGTGGATGCAAATCAACCTTAGTAGCTCTGGGAGCTATCCCACAGTGCACCACTCTGTTGATGCTCTGGACAGCAGTCCAAGCTTGGATGCTCTGACCAGCCACACAGGAAAAGCCCCGTGGAAATTTGAATTCCTTTTCCTGTCTGGCCAGTTTGAATCTCATTTCCTGTGTGGACGTCGTGGCGAGCTCAGCAGCACCGGCAGCAATGCAGAGCTCTCCAGCAGAGGTGTCCATGCAATCTCAGACTAGAAAGAGGGCCCCAGCATGGACTGACCAGGAAGTCTTGGATCTGATCGCTGTGTGGGGCGATGAGTCTGTGCTTTCGGAGCTGCGCTCCAACAAACGGAATGCAAAGACCTACGAGAAGGTCTCCAAAGCCATGGCACTCAGAGGATACAGCTGGGATACAACGCAGTGCCGTGTGAAAGTCAAGGAGCTGAGACAAGGCTACCAAAATATCAGAGCGGCAAATGGACGCTCCGGAGCCCAGCCCCAGACATGCCGGTTCTACGAGGCACTGCATGCCATTCTCGGTGGGTCTGCCACCACTGCCCCACCAGTGTGCGTGGACTCTGAGGATGGAATACTGTCGACGGACTGTTCCTCGGAGATGTTCACGGACGGGGAAGATGAGGAGGACGAGGCAGTCGACAGCGCTTACAATGCTGATTTCCCCGACAGCCAGGATCTCTTCATCACCCTCACTGAGATCCCCTACCAACCCTCCCCAGCCGTTACCCCGGACCCTGGAAGGGTCAGTCGGCAAGTGCTTTAAACATGCAAACATTTTTTCTAACAGAACAGGAATATTAACTATGCGAAAAGAAGGTCAATATATATGGGGATGGAACAGAAATCCTCTTGGGAGATTTCCGAGAAGCTCTCCTGCAGGTAATCGAAAAGCCTCCGCATGAGGTTCCTGGGGAGAGCTGCCTTATTGGGTGCTCCGTGGTAGCACACTTTTCCGCGCCAGGCTATCATCAGGTACTCCGGGAGCATTGCCTGCACGAGCATGACCGCATAGGCCCCTGGTTTGTGCTGGCTTTCACGCAGCATGCGCTCTCTATCTGCCTCAGTGACCCTCCTCAGGGTGATCTCGCTCGGAGACTCCTGCATTTAATTACAGTAATTTGTGTACTATTAGTATTGGGAGTGCTTCACTGTTCCTTTGCATAACAATGAGCGTCACTTTACAGCCACGTGGTGGAGGATGCAGAGTGGCATTATACAGGGATCTTTCACAGGGAACAGACGCGAGGGGGTGCAACAGGGGCAGAGTTTATGCTTTCAGGATTGCCTGTAGCAAGAGGACAGTGGTATACATTGACTTTTAAGCAGCCAAAAGTTTTTGGCTTACCATGCCTGGCTGCTCCACGGATTCTGCTGCTCCGCCCCACTTGTCTGGTCTGCAGTGCAATCCCCCAGGCAATGAAAGCGAATTCCGAAAATTCGAACTTTCCCTGAGTGAGTGCTGTGCATGGTCTTGTTCACAGAGACTAACTAGACTATGTTTCCTCTTTGCGGAAATGTATCTTTATAAGGAAGTCAATCCCTTTTTCCCATCACACAGCTGCACCTGTATCCCGACCTGCTCCAGCATGCCCCTCAGAGAGGCTGGCGCAGATTAGGCGGCGCAAGAAAAAGACACGGGACGAGATGTTCGCAGAACTTATGGGCTGCTCCCGAGCCGAGGCGGCCCAGCAGAGCCAGTGGAGAGAGAACCTCTCCCAGCAGCAGCGCTCACACAGCGAACGGGAGGACAGATGGCATCTGGAGGACCAGCAGGTGACTCAAACGCTGCTTGGACTAATGAGGGAGCAAACTGACACGCTCAGGCGCCTTGTGGATGTTCTGCAGGACCGCAGGCAGGAGGACAGAGCCCCCCTGCAGTGTATCTGCAACCGCCCTCCCCCGCCACAAAGTCCCATACCCCCCTCACCCAAAATAACAAGAAGGAGGTGCGCCAGGGGCCGTGAAAACTGTCACTCCACCCCAGCAGAGTGCTCAAGTACCAAAAAGCTCTCATTCGCTAAATTTTGAGAAGTCCTTCCCTTCCTGGATCACCCAAGCCCAAATCCCAGTTTCGTTCCCTCACTGAGTAGTTGATTATTAAAAATAGTTTGCTGTTCATTACTGTTTCCGTCATGTTTCTTTACAGAAGACTTTGTGTGAAGGGGGGGGGGAGGGGTTTGGTAATTGCATAGGACGGTCACCATTACCTGGATACATACACGGGGGCAGGATCTACAGCAGGTCACACACACATAGTGCAGTCACTAGGCACCTTGGTCAGTCTGGGAGGTGTTTTTCATGTTCTGTGCATAGGCAGAAGGTGCCCTGCTCTGGCTATATTTGGAGCTGGGTCTCTCCCCCGCTCCTGCCTGGATCGGGCCCTGGCCCCCACGGGTCTCCCCCCCCGCCCCGCCGCGCTCCGTACCTGCCTGACAGTAGAGCGGCTTCCCGCAGAAATGCTGTCTGGTGCCCCAGGGTCCTAGCGCCTGCCATACAAAAATGGCAAGGCAGGCTGCCCTTACCCTGCCCTTCCACCATAGCCCTGAGCCTCTCCAATGCCTCAAACCCTCAGCCCCAGCCAGAGCCCTCATCCCCCTACACCTCCTCCCCCTTCCCACACACCCGTCACCCCTTCCTACGCCCCCACCCCCAGCCCAGAGCCTGCACCCCTCACCCCTTCCTTCACACCCACCTGTAAACGTCCTGCCCCCAGTCCTCCCCCGCCACAAGGCCACATAGCTCCCGCACACAGAGTCCCGAAAAGGAGGGATGGCAGTCTCCGTTGAAACAAGCAGTCCGGCAGTGCAGACCGCTCTAGGGGCAGGAGCCTGTCATTCCTCGAGTGTAGAAGCGATCTGTAAATCACTGCACACCCTACCCACCACAGTCTGCGTCCCTGTTTCAACCCTTTAACGCAAATTCATTAGTAAAGAAAACGTTGCTAATTAAAAATATTCCATTAACTTTATTTTTAAACGTGTGTTGGAAGGGGGGAAACATGGTGAACGGGGTATGTCACCGCAGAAGAAAGTCAACAGTAACTGAAGCAGGGGCAGGTTCAGCTTCTCTGTAAAGAAACTGAACAGTCACAGGTTACCCCGCTCCCTGAGGAACCTAGCTTTCAAAGCCTCCCGGATGCACAGCGCTTCCCGCTGGGCTCCTCTAATTGCACGGGTGTCTGGCTGAGCGTAATCAGCAGCCAGGCAATTTGCCTCAACCTCCCATCCCGCCATAAAGGTCTCCCCCTTGCTCTCACAGAGATTGTGGAGCACACAGCAAGCAGCAATAACAATGGGGATATTGCTTTCGCTGAGATCCGAGCGAGTCAGTAAGCTTCGCCATCTCCCCTTGAGACGTCCGAAAGCACACTCCACCACCATTCTGCACTTGCTCAGCCGGTAGTTGAAGAGCTCCTTGTCACTGTCCAAGGTGCCTGTATAGGGCTTCATGAGCCAGGGCATTAGCGGGTAGGCTGGGTCCCCGAGGATCACTATAGGCATCTCCACATCCCCAACACTTATTTTGTGGTCCGGGAAGAAACTACCTTCCTGCAGGCATCTAAAGAGACCGGAATTCCTGAAAACACGTGCGTCATGAACCTTGCCCGGCCACCTAACGTTGATGTTAGTAAAACGTCCCCTATGGTCCACCACTGCTTGCAGCACCATTGAAAAGTAGCCCTTTCGGTTAATATACTGGCTGGCCTGGTGGGCCAGTCCCAGGATAGGGATGTGAGTCCCATCTATAGCCCCACTGCAGTTTGGGAATCCCATCGCGGCGAAGCCATCTATGATGACCTGGATGTTTCCCAGGGTCACTACCTTTGAGAGCAGTAGCTCAACGATTGCGTTGGCTACTTGCATCACAGCAACCCCCACGGTAGATTTGCCCACACCAAAGTGGTTCGCTACTGACCAGTAGCTGTCTGGCGTGGCAAGTTTCCAGAGGGCTATGGCCACTCGCTTCTGCACAGTCAGGGCTGCTCGCATCCGGGTGTCCTTGCGCTTCAGGGCAGGGGACAGCAAGTCACACAGTTCAAGGAAAGTGTCCTTACGCATCCTGAAGTTTCACAGCCACTGTGATTCATCCCAGACCTGCAGCACTATGCTGTCCCACCAGTCCGCGCTTGTTTCCCGGGCCCAGAATCGCTGTCCCATAGCATGAACATGACCCATTGCTACCATGATCTCCATGGCGCGGCGTACCGTGCTTTCTGAGAGGTCTGTGCCACTCTGAGACTTCATGTCCTCACCGCGCTGCCGGAGCCTCCTCGCCTGATTTCTCAGCATCTGACTGTTGAAGAGGTGGACGATAAGGTGCGAGGAGATGACAACGGCCATAAGTGCAGCGATGATCCATGATTGCAGTGGAGTGCTGTGGCGTCCGCGCTGTCACTAACAGGAAAAGTGCGCGAACTGATTTCCCGCCGGCGGGAGTGACGGTTGAATGCTGACAGTTACCCAAGACCACCCTCGACACAGATTTCCCCCCAGCATGCATTGGGGGGAAATCCCAGAATTCCAATGGGCAGTGGGGAGTGCGGGAACTGTGGGATAGCTTCCCACAGTGCACCGCTTCCAAAGTCGACGCTGGCCCCGTTAGTGTGGAATCACAAAGTCGAATTACTGTCCTTAGTGTGGATACACAAATTCGACTTCGTAAGGTCGATTCCACAAATTCGAATTAAGTTGAATCGAACTACTCTTGTAGTGTAGACATACCCTAAGTTAAAATGACAATTAGAAACTAACTGGTTCAGTTTGAACCAATGTTTCATTGTGTTTTGAAAGGTCTCTTCAGAAACTCAAAAAAATGTCAACAAAACCATATTTTCCAATGAAAATACTTTTCATCTGAAATTTTTCAATCAGCTCCACTTATATTATCCATACAGATCTCCTAAGCTAATCAAAGATGCTGCTGCCCAATATCAGCAATGCCTGTGTTCAGGGCAGGGGCAGCTCTAGACATTTCGCCGCCCCAAGCACGGCGGCATGCTGCGGGGGGTGCTCTGCCGGTCGCAGCTCCGGTGGACCTCCCGCAAGCGGGAGGTCCACCGGAGCGGCCTGCCGCCCTCCCCGCAACTGGCAGAGTGCCCCCCCATGGCATGCCACCCCAAGCACGCGCTTGGCGTGCTGGGGCCTGGAGCCGCCCCTGGTTCAGGGTAGGCATTTTACCAGTGCCCCTAGAAAACGTGCTAGCATATATTGTCTTAAAATGCCTGCACTCACTGCAAGTAATCCTGGCAACTACTCTCTACTAATCACCCTCTCGTTTCTGGACAAACTTACTGAAAAGGTGGCAATGAGTTAATGCCAGACACACCTGTCATTTGCCAATGTTATACATCCTTTCCAGTCAGAGCATGGAGAAAAGTCTGGTTGCAATGATGGATGATCTCCTCATAGCTACGGACTTCCATGTTAATATTACTTGACATTTCAGTGACTTTTGGCACAGTGAACCCTAAAATGCTACTGTAAGACCTTGCAGAGATGGATGAAATTGCCTAAAGCCACCTGTAGGGATCTCACTTATTGTATCCCGCAGAACTCAGTTCTGTCATTTCCTTTAGAAATAATTGGCTACGATATCAATAATATAATAATGATACCTACTTCTAAATCACTTCTGTATTCAGTACAACTATCCCAGTGCTTGAAGGAAATCTGAATGTGGAAGAGGGATAGCTGGCTCAAGTTTAACCCAGGGAAAATGGAGATGATGAGAATAGGAAGTGGAAAAATTCTTTGAGGAAGTGGCAAAAAACTAAGAATGTACTACCTATGAAGGCCATCTGTCCTGAAGTAGCCAATAAGTAAGCAGAATCAAAGTCTTTCTGGACTCAGAGCTAGTCCTGCACCTTAAACACAATAATGAAAAAAGAGCAGGAGTACTTGTGGCACCTTAGAGACTAACAAATTTATTTGAGCATGCTCAGGGGTCGCATAACTAGTTTGTTAGTCTCTAAGGTGCCACAAGTACTCCTGTTCTTTTTGCGGATACAGACTAACACGGCTGCTACTCTGAAACAATAATGAAAGAATATCTTTGTACCATCTTTAGCTAGCTAGGAGACTGCATCTATTCCTTTCATATCAGGAGTTAGCCACCTTAATCCATGTTTACCTTCAAGATGAACTACTTAATGCATTCTATCGCAGACAGAAGATGAAGGCCAAACAAAAGTTATTCATCGGACAACAGGTCCCCTCCTAAGTGGGATACATCAAAAGGGAGTCCATTACACAAGATTGCTGTAGACAAGGATGGCAGTTCTGATTGACTTTCAGGGGTGATGCTACTTGTTAAATTCCTGAATGGGCTGGCAAAGATCTATCTCAGAGATCACCTCTGAGCCACCACAACATCTGTGATCAGACACATTGAGACTGATAGTCTTAGGGGTGAAACGATCAGAGACTTGGAGCTGAGCATTTTTTGGTCGGGGATATAGCATCTTTAGACTTTCTTGTGGAGAAGCTGTAGTGTGAGGCACATGTACAATGTGTTAAGATATTTATTCCTTCATAGTGGTCTCATAAACCTATGGATTCATTGTTGCTTTCTTCAGCATCACACAGGTGATTGGTAAAGTCTCTACTTGAAATAGGAAGTTCATTCTTTGCTGTCCAGTGGTAGCTGGGACTATCCATGGGTAGAGCTCATTGATGTTTCTCAGACAAAAGCTTTTGCATTGAAAAATGGCTTCTTTCCAAAAATGGCTTTTTAAAACAATATTGTGAACACTGAAAATTGCAGTGAAGAATATTGTGCTGTTACATTTTTAAAACATTTTTATATTGAAAACATAAAAACACTATTGAAATGCTTTTCATCCTTTGGTTTTCAGTAAAATGACAATTTTCAATTTCAATTATTATTTCAAAATTGTGAATTTTTTTGAAAAAGCAAAAACTTTTAAATTGTTCATGAAAATCAACTTAGTCAAAAAATTAAAACCGATCAGTATTGTAATACTTTGCTATATTCATATATTCATTTTATATTGGTACTCACTAAGCAACAAAGCAAAACACTGCAAGTATGCAGCAGCCATACCTTTTGTTGGGGTTGAAGGCAAGTGTCTGAGGACAATGATCTGGGTCATCCACATAAATACTGGTGAAATTTCTTAACCTTCCATTCCTCAAAACTAAACTGAGGACATCTTTATCTATTTGTGCACGATTCTTATTGAATGGAGTTAACATACAAGATGCAAATACTACTGACCTTTCACACCTGTTCTTTTGAGGGGCTCTAAATAGGGTTTCCAATTTTGGTTGAATGTATTCCTGGAGAGTTAATCATGACATAATCGTTAATTAAAAATTAATTTTTAATTCCTTTAGACTCTGGGACAATCCTGGAGGGTTGGCAACCTTAGCTCTAAGGGAAGCCACTGCTGCTGTATGAGAACTCTGGGGGCTGTATTAAAATTTGTTGACTTTTAGGTAATGTGGCCTTGCCTCATTACTTCAGATACCTCTGAAATTACAGTATATTTTATTTAATTTGTATTGGTCATATGATAGCGGTCAGTAATATTACCGTGGCCTTTATGTGGTAATTTGCCTTTTTTGTTAGTATTCTTCAGAAACTTTAGGCACATCAAGAAATGTTTATATTTAACAATTCATGTTTCTCAACATGCTCTTTGTTTTGGCTGGAAAACAGCATTTTAAAAATCCATGTGTTATTCAAGTAAAATAATAAGTGTCTGTTTGTGTGGAAGTGTCACCAGAAAATAGAAGCAATGAAATGAATTATTCCACATCTGGAATCTGCCTTTGTCCTAGAGATAGATGTAGTGTAGTTGTAGTTGTGAAGAAGAGCTCTGTGTCTCTCAAAAGCTTGTCTCTCTCACCAGCAGAAGTTGGTCCAATAAAAGATAGATATTACCTCACTCTCTTTGTCCTAGAGATGTCATTTGAAATATAAGCAACATTTAAAGTTATATCTTCATGCTAACAAATCTACGTCCTGCCTATTGTCACAAAAAACACAGCATGCCAGTAAATACAGTTTATATTTAGTCATTCATTAAGTGAAAATGGAACAGTTATGAGTTATCATGACAGGAAGTTACCTTTGTAGGCATAGTAAAGACAAAAATATTCTCTTTGTGAAAATGTAACTGTATCAAACAATCACAGCATATTTTATTCATGCCATGTTTATGTCTGACTACGTCCAAGTTATTTGCTAGGTCACACTTGATGGATTCAGGAGGGAATTTCTTGGTACAATGAACAAAAAGAGACATTGTGTTCTTGTGCCCCCACCTCAGACCAAAAAAACCCACTATAATAAAAACTTGGTCACCTTCCTGTCTTCATAACATCTGTGGAAGGAGTCTCAAAACATGAAAAAAATTGATGACTTTACATGGGAAAAATCTTTGCTGTTCCTATTGTAATAGTCAAGCTGGTTTACAGAGTAGCCTAGGAGTAGCCTGACAGACTGATGTGGATTGGAACAGCAATAAATGTTTGCTGGAGATTCAGCTAGAACTAGCGAATACTGAATGAATAATCATTCTTGTTTGCTAACCATTTACTGCAGAGATTTTGCCATTTTAACCCTAGAATCTTAGTATAAAGTTGCTAATAATTAAATACACCTTCTCCATAGACGTATTTACCATAATCTAGACACTTGATGCAACAAACATTGTTGCTGAACTCTCAAAGTTTTAAAATTAAAGCAGAGTAAAAATGATAACACACCTCATTGAGGTCATGCCCCACTATGTTGATCCTACTGTATTTAAAGGGTAAGGTTGGGTCACTAGCTGAAATAAGAGCAGTGTAGATGGGTTTTTTTTTTGTTCGCTTTGGTCCCGATGACCCTAGCAGAGGGCTCACTTATTGAAGTGTGTTTGTGTGCAAAGGCATCTCCAGAGGGAATGTCTTAGATTATGCTCTTAGAATTGTGTCTGAAATTGGAAAAGCACTGCTTAAAGAAATATTATGGTGGTATTAGAGCTGAGTAGCGCTAATGCAGTGATTAAATAGAAGTCAGAGCTCTTCCCTGAGAAGGACTAAGATGCTGTCTTTTCTGCTGTGCTTCCCAGTATAACAGAGACAACATTACTCTATACAGTACTCGTGAAAATGTATGATGGCTAGCAAAAAAAGGAATATAGAGGCTAAACAGGCAGTGACCTGGTGAGGGGAATAGAAATCTTATCAAAGTAGATTGTCTGTGTATACAGTTAACAGACGTAGGTTTCAATATAGCAGGAGACCTCAGGAAGGTAAGTTGAGGTATTATGCCAAGAACATATTGATATATCAAGGTAAGTGGATTTGTCCAGTGGGGTGTCACACAGATTGATGTTAGGTCTGATTTTAGCATCTTTATTAATGATCTGGAAGAAAGGGGAAAATGAACCTTAATTACATATTGCTTAATTGGAAGAGTTGCAGACAGCAGTGAGAAAATATAAAGACATCTAGAGAGGTTAGATATAGAAGCAGAAAATTAAAAAAATAAAAACAAAATAAGATTTGGTATAGAAAACAACAGAGTAATGTATTTTAAGGGAAATAATCTGAAACATAAATATACAATGGGAGGAAGACAGTGCTTGGAAGGCATTAATGCTGAAAAAGACTTGGGATTAGTGGTGAACTGCAAATTAAATAAAGCCTGCAATATGATATGGAAGTAGAAAAACAAACAAATGTGATTTTGGACTACATATACAGAAAGATCACTTTCAAAGTGAAGTGGTGGAAGCCACATCACATGAGAAATTTAGAGCACTCAAGAACCTGTTGTAGGAAATAATCTGGAATTAAGAAAAGGTTGGACAAAGTGGCATCATATGTCATAATTCAGACCTGGTGTAAACACGTGCAACTGCATTGACTTTAATGTAGTTGTTTCTGCTTTTTCCAGAATTGAATTTGACTTATTAAAATTTAAAAGGCCTTTTTTACTTCTAATTAGAATGATGCTATGATATCACCACACCTTTACATTTAGAAAACCATTTGGCATTCATCCTAAAGCTTTAAAGGAGACTAAGACAGACATCTGTGGGTCAATGACCAGTTTTCCACCTCCTATTATTCTTGGCTTATTTCCCAGCTTTGGAGTTGGGTTCTTTAGACACCCTTGGGAAAGTGAAAATGTTTCAGGGCTCTACCTGCTTCATTGAGCTGAAAGCTCACATTAAAGAGTGTGTGAGAGCTGCTCCCCAAACTTGGACAATTTTACAGGCAAACATGGAGAGTTCATGAATCTTGACTGAGATTACAGACTACTGCTGGGGTACATAGTTTGCATTTTTCTCTTGCATGCCATTAAAAAGGTAGACATTTGAAACTATAATTCTACCTAAATAGTTGCCTTGATTTTTTTCTGTTTTGTTTTGAGAAGATTACAGTCATATGATATTATTTATTTGGAATTTCAAAAAGCTTCTTATGCCATTTTCACATGACAAACTCCTGCTTAAGCCTGTAGCTACAGAGATTCAAAGAATCACACTAGAATGGTTTAAGAATTCTTTCAGTGTAGAAAACATAGCTGGCCTGATGGTTAGATGGTAAAAGACAATGCTACACAGTGTTTTGTCTGAGACTATAGGTTTGTCGACCTTTAATCTCTGTGGGCTGAAAGACTGTGGACATATTATAGCTTTATTAGATTCTTTGCTGCCTTGCACTGTGTATGGTCATTTACATCTGGGCACAGTAAGTGCAAAGTGAGTTCAAAATGCTACCTCTGGGGTGATTGGGGAATTATGAGTGGGCAACATTATACATGCACATTGTATATGCCTTCACAAGATGCAAGGCATTGTAGAAACAGGCCAAATGTTCATAGTCTAGGGATATTATAACTATGGTCTTGTCTACACTTAAAATGCTGCAGCAGTGCAGCTGCACCACTGAATTGCTTCAGTGTAGACACTATCTACGCCAACAGGAGGGCTTCTCCCATCAGCGTAGGTAATCCACCTCCCGTCTACCTAGAGAGCAGGTCTTCACTGGGGATTAGGTTTATATAGCTATGTCTCTCAGGGGTGTGGATTTTTCACACCCCAGACAGATGTAGCTATACTGAAGTAAATTCTTAGTGTAGCCCAGGCCTATATATTGCTGTAGGCATAATGTTTGCTTCAGGACTCCATGATCAGTCTATAGAAAAATAATAACACTGGCTTCAAAGTCCAGAAATCTCACTACTTTGGCTGGAGGTTAGGACTGTGTTGACTACTAACAGTAGAATAATGACAGAAGAAAAACAGACAAGTTTTTGGCATCTAATTTAGCTGTAAAAGAAAGGGTGAGCAAGCCCATGGCCAAATTCTTAGGTCTCTTATGCAAACAAACAATAAACAAAAACAAACACAGAACAGATGTTTGATTGAGAGAAGCTTTAACTGAAGCCGGGGGTGGGGGGGTCACTTCTTGGATGGCTGATGCTTTTAATGTGCTGTATATGAATCATATCCTTTGTCTGTAGCCTATAACAAAATCTATATAATCCAGACTGAGGAATAGGCTACTAAGTGGTGAAATTTGCTGATGACACAAGTTTGGTGGCATGTTGAAGAAAGAGCTAGTATCAAGTTTAATTAAAGGATTTTTATTTGCTGCATAGCTTGGCTGCTGTCTGGCAAACCAACCAGTCTGGACAATGTAAGGTTATATATATATTTGTTTCAAAGTAGCAAACAAACAGTGTATATACAGGATAATTACAAGTGAATTACACTGGGAGTATTTTGAAAGAGATCATAAAATAGTGGGCTCCATTCATGAAATATCAAGAAAATGTGGGGAACCAATTAAAAGGGGGAGAAAAAGCCAACAGAAGGGTTGAGTATATAGTGACAAGAGTAGAATGCATGTTTTACAATGCACTTAGAAGTAAATGTCTTCACTTTTATTCTTAAAAAAACCCAAACCTAAAACCACTACCAACCTGGTTTAGCATTTGGGAATGCACAAAGAAGGAACAGAAAGATAGAGGAGATGATGACAAGCTATAAATCTCAGTGCTTAAATTAAGTGGTGGGGCTAGAAATACAGTACAGCGTACCACTTGTTAGAAATGTGACAAATGGTGTTCCATTTGCTAAAGTCATTTACAACTGGCCATTAATAAAGGGTCTGGGATAGGGGATACCATTTCCTAAAGTTTTAAAATCTAAGTGATAAAAAGTATCTGGAAATCTGAGTAAACTTATATTACTTAAGAGCTCTGGTCAAGAAGGAATTCAATTCAACTATATATGGCCTTAAACAGAAAACATTTCATTGATGATTTGCATTGCTCTCTTTAGGATTGTAAAATCGAATCACAACAGACAACAGTCTAGATGTGTTAAACTGAAATTAAAGGAGAAAACCTAATGCAAAGCTGTTACCAAGAACATAGGTGGCAGGTTATATATGTTTGCGGTGCTCGGGCTCCAGGAATATTCAGGGCTGGGGGCCTTGCTCCAGCAATATTTGGAGCTGGGTCTCTCCCCCGGCCCTGCCTGGATCGGGCCCCGGCCCCCGTGGGCCTCCCCCCACACCGCATCCCTGCCTGGAGCAGGTCCTAGCCTCCACCTGCCACCCCCCCGCGTGTCTCCCTGCCCCCGCCGCGTCCTTGCCTGACAGAAAGCAGCGCAGCGCCTCTCCTCTGCCTGCTTCTGCTGCCAGAGATCGGCTCCCGGCAGAACTCCTGTCTGCTGCCCCGGAGTCCTAGCGCCCGCCATTCCCTAATGGCAGGGCAGGCTGCCCTTACCCTGTGCTTCCGCCCTCGCCCTGAGCCTCCCCAATGCCCCAAACCCCTCATCCCCCCCCACACCCTAATCCTCTGCCCCAGACCTGAGCCCCCCCCACATCATGAACCCCTCAGCCTCAGCCCCACAGCCCTCACCCCTGCATTCCCTCCTATCCCCAAACTCCCTCCCAGAGCCTGCACCCCTCACCCCTTCCTACATCCCCACGCCAGCCCAGAGCCTGCACCCAAACTCCATCCCAAAGCCTGCACCCCTCCTGCACCCTAATCCCCAGCCCAGGACCTGCACCCCAGAACTCCCCCCAAAACCCCACCCAGAGCCTTAGGCAGGTGGGGGCAGAGTTTGGGGGGGCGGGTTCTGGGCACCACCAAAATTTCTACAAACTTGCCACCCATGAAAGAAGCTTCACTCCCTTTATTATAGAATAAGAGAAATTCATTAAATATCCTCCTACATAACTTCCTGAGATGGTCAGTGATCATTCATGAAAACCTGATGACATCTCAGGGGAAATCCAAATACTCTTCTCAATACAAGAGCTTTGATGTGCAGCTTGTTTACCCAGCTTTTCTCCTCATATGCTTTTCTTTTATCATGTGGAAATTGGAATTGAAGGGAAATATTTTCATCTAGATGATTGAGAATATCAGCCACTAGTTTCTTCCTTCCCTTCAATCCAGTGTATCTAGTTTCTTTACCTCTTTTAATCTATGTGCTGGTGGTGTTTGGAGGTTCATAGTTATTTCTTATAATAGATAGGCCAGGGATGGCCAAACTGTGGCTCGCAAGTCATGTGCGTCTTTTACCATTAAAGTGTGGCTCGCAAGCCCCCGTGGCCCCCCTATTCTCTGGTCTTGGGGCTTCAGCAGAAGTGGGACTGACAGCTCCTGGAAGTTGTGCTCCGGCTCTTGAACTTCTGAAGATTGTTGAATGCGGCTCAGAGGGACAGTAAGTCCCTGATATAGGCCCTTTAAAAGTACTGGCAATTGTGTAAAAGGGGAATCACAGTAGCACTTTCTGACATTTTGAGTCTAATTCTCATTTACACTAGGTCTATACTCACCGTCCGGGTCGATGCGGTGAGTTCGACTTCTCGGAGTTCGAACTATCGCGTCTAATCAAGACGCGATAGTTCGAACTCCCCGTGCGCTCCGGTCGACTCCGGAACTCCACCACCGCGAACGGCGGTGGCAGAGTCGACCTTGGAGCCACAGAGTTCGACCCCGCCGCGCCTGGATGGGTAAGTCAGTTGAACTAGGGTACTTCTTGCGTACCCTAGTTCGACCCCACCCCCCTTAGTGTAGACCAGGCCTAAGGTTACATCTACTCTGGCAGAGTAAGGGGACCTGGAGGTCAATATAAAATGTAACATATAGCCACTTTAAGGGAGCTTTACACTGCCAGAGTAGTGTAAAGTGGCCTTAGTGTAAACAAGTAGCAAGCCCATTGTCTTTGGAGCCCAATCTTGCAGACCATACATAGGCAAAACTCTTACCAGTTTCAGTGGGAGTTTTTCCTGTGGAAGGACTGGGCCCCTACAATGCTATTTTTATATGTAAAAGAAACATAGTATCATTGACAGTATAAGCAAACTAAAACTCACACTAAAGTTAATATTCTTACATTATAACAGAGCTGTCCATAAATGATTAAAACCAATACAATTTATTATCCTGTCTTTAGCTATAAAATAACTATAAAAAAGGGAACAAATAATATCACAAGCCATTCTACTTAATTAATTATTTTTTTCCAAGCTAGGATGTGTTGTGGTTTATAAATCACTGTGCTAAACCTTGCACGGTTTGAAGAAGAAATATTTACTCTTTTTGCCCCCCTCCAGGTTATGATCATCTATGGAGGACATGCATTAGCATTCACATTACTCCAGAATGAATCACTTTTGCAGCCATCCCTCTGTTCCACATTTGTGCCGGTAACCTTTCTATTATTATGGAAATTATTAGCAACCGCCTTTAAACAAATGGTAAAAGCAACATTACCAGACCTTGCCTTAATTTGTTTCCTTTACCTTCGTGCACATCTGTATGCTGTTTGGTCAGGATGGCATTTGATTTGATTTTATCAGTCTCAAAGTGAACAGCAAAAGCTAATGCTTTGCCCAAATGCAGACAAAACAGGCATGTAATTACAAGTTGTTTCAATGCATTTATTCTCAACAAGGTAATTTGATACCCCTACTTTTCAAGAATTAAGATGTTACAGATAAATAATGCATTGCTCAGACTTTCAATTTGCTATTCAAAAAGACATAAATCCTCCCCAAGCTTTTATTTGTATCTCAGATTTAAATATAATTATAAGTTTGAACTTTTAAAGAAATGTTATTGTAGATAAAACTGTTGGATTGAAAAACTGCAGAGAGGAGCCAGCCACAGACTTCAGGCAGGAGAAGCAGCTGCTGAAATAGCCAAGGCAGGGACTTGCTGCACTCGGAGGGAAGGGGACAAAATGGGGTACAGCTTGGCCCACCCCTCCCCACAGTACCTCTCCTGACCCAGAACTGTACAGGAGAGACCCCACCTTTGCACTTTAGGGCATTCTAGGACCCAGGCAGTGTGCCGCTTCTCCCTGGCCACGCGGCCTTGGGGGAAAAACTGCAGAGAGGAATCAGGCAGTAACTCTTGCCAGTAAAAGCAGCTGCAAACGCAGCCAAAACAAGGACCTCCGAGTATTCAGAGAACTGTCTACAGTTCTGACTGGATTTTCTCTGCCCTGTGCTGATTGGCTGTTTGCTCCAACCCTTCCTCCCCCCTCCAGGCTCTTCTCTTGAGTTTCACTCAACACCTTACCCTCTTTTCCCCAGCCCGGTCCCCCTTCCCTTCAATGACTCCTCTCCCTTTACTTTTCTTTCCATTTAGCAAAGCCCTTTTTAATTAAATACCGCCACCAAAACAACAACAAAAATCATAACACGAACATTACATTTTCTGCTCTCTCTGCTTGTGTGTTACACCTCACCCTCGGTCCTGTCTAGCTGGACTGTAAACTCTCCAGGGCAGAGGCAGTCGGCTACTCCGTGCTTGTACAGTGCCTAGCACAATGGGGCCCCATTCATGGTGGGCCTTAGGCACAACTGTGATAAACATAATAGAAAATAAAGTTAGAGATGATAGAGCAGGCATATGAAATGGATGTAAACAGCCAAATTAGAGCAGGCACAGTAATCTAGAGAGCCCTTATGAATACCCAGTGGAGTGCCAGATTATCAGACAAAGCACTAGAGACTATACTGTCTACAGAATGGACAAGGAGACCTATTAGGTCTTTTCCATTCCTTAGATCGGTGATGGGCAATCTGCAGCACAGAAGGGCAGTCCGCTGGTGGCAGCCATGAGACAGTTTGTTTACGTTGACTGTCTGCAAGCCCATCTGCCTGCAGCTCCCAGTGGCCGTGGTTCACCGTTCCCGGACAATGGGCTCTGCGGGAAGTGGCCTGGGCCACAGGGACGTGCTGGCTGCTGCTTCCCGCAGCATCC
The DNA here is from genome assembly GCF_016161935.1 of Mauremys reevesii. NCBI lineage: Eukaryota > Metazoa > Chordata > Testudines > Geoemydidae > Mauremys > Mauremys reevesii. The sequence continues at coordinate 82,896,757 of NC_052630.1, forward strand.
ATTGGCCGGGAACAGCGGACCGTGGCCACTGGAGCTGCGGGCAGCCGGGCTTGCAGACAGTCAACGTAAACAAACTGTCTTGCGGCCTGCCAGCACATTACCCTGATGGACCATGTGCGGCCTGCGGGCCGCAGGCTGCCCACTACTGTCTTAGATTTTAAGTTCCTTAAAACTGGAACTATCTGTTCTTCAGTGTCTAGAAAGTGCTGAGAACATAGTAAATGCTACGGTAAATGAATAATAATTATTATTCCTATGATTCTTTGATTTCCTATAGCTCAAGCATCGGTTTAAAACCACTGACTGCCAACTCATTTTCAGTACATATTCTGAATGAATACGCTTTTAAAAATTGATAGGGCTTTCCTAAAATTTTTCTTTTAAAAATCATTTTATTCAATTCGACAACAACACGATGCAAATTAATGGGCCAAATTCATTGCCGGTGTGACTTTATTAGTTTAGCCCACTGTATATATAACTGTATAAAACCACCATAATATATTTTAAAGAGAGTTATTCATAAGCTAAAGAGAAAAGAAAGTTTTCAAGGCAAGCATTAAAGAGAGGTAGAGTGATGAAAGGGCCAGATGAAAGGGTTTCTGGATGAAAGGGCTAGAGTGGCATGAAAGGGCCCTAAAAGTCCTATTTCCAGGACTGGGGAACAACTCCCTCCCTGGTGCAGACACTGTAGAAAACAGCTGTAAGGCGGCATTCTGAGCACTCTCTTACAAGCCCTGGTGTAAGGGTGGATCTGGGGACAAGGAGGCATGGCTGCTGCAGAGTGACTGCAGCACAGATTCAGGGCAGTGCTACGTCTCTTAGCTTGGGGAGGCTGCTATAACTTAGTCAGACCCCCATGGTATAGGTGGCTCACAACCACTTTAGGCCCTCTCTCCCTGGGTATAAGGTGACCAAGTGTCTGGTTTTCGACTGGAAAACCCGATCAAAAAGGGATCCTGGCGGCTCCAATCAGCACAGCTGACCGGGCCATTGACTGTCTGGTTGGCGGTGCCACGCAGCAGGGCTGGCAGGTTCCCTGATAGGTGTTTGGTTTTGTGCGAGTACAATGTTGGCAACCCTACCTGGGCATCACATTCTAAATCTCACCCAAGGAAGGAGCATAGTTAAGTCAGAGAAACAGAAAAGGGTTTAAACCAAAAGTCCAAAAAAATCTTTCCCTCCCAGACCATTCTCCGTCACTGTTTACAATGATGACATCCTCTTTGTCACTCAGGCCTATCACCTATGGAAACTTTTTGACCCTTCCTTTTCTCTTATTCCACATAGCCAAGATAAGTCTAAATTCTGCTGCTTTCTCCAGAGAGAAGAAGATGTGTCCTTTCCTTTCCATCTCTATACCTAAAACTCTTGCTCAAGATCTTGTCCTGCCTTGCCTTGATTACTGCAACCTCCTCTTCTGCAGCCTTCCTCTAACCCATGTTAATTTCTCTCGTTCATGAAAAAGGCAGCTAATAAATCCATTCTTCTCATGTTTCTTCCACGTCATTCTGACCATGTGATCTCCCAGATCCATCCCTCTTTGTATCTCTGTATTGTCTTTCCTCTATTGTATCAAGTTCCAACCTCTTGTTCTGGCTTTCCAGGTTCTGCATGACTCTGACTCTCCCTACTTATCCACCCTGTGCCCTTTTCAATTCAGGGCTTGGCTACACTTGCAGATGTGCAGCGCTGGGAGTTACAGCTGTCTTCGTACAGCTGTGTAGGGAAAGCGCTGGAGTGTGGCCACACTGACAGCTACCAGCGCTACAGTGTGGCCACATTTGCAGCATTTGCAGTGGTGTTGGGAGTGGTGCATTATGGGCAGCTATCCCAGCGTTCAAGTGGCTGCAACGTGCTTTTCAAAAGAGGGGGGTGGGGTGGAGTGTGACAGGGAGCGTGGGGGAGAGAGAGAGAGAGAGAGTGGATTTTTGGAGCCGACACGGTGTCAGCTCCCTGCCTTGCAAATTCTGACCATTTCCCCGATGCCTCATTCACTCTTAAATGCAAACAGCCTGCAGACCAGATAAGCAGATGCTCCGACGGACTCCATTTCCCCCCCTCCCCCTCCCCGCCGTGCTGTTTCTCTCCTAAAGCAAACACTAGGCTGTGGATATTCATCCCCCTGCCTGCCTCATTCACAGCAAACAGGAGCTGTGTTTGTTTTTTAGATAAGCAGCTCCGGGAGCCCCGAGTTCACAACAAAACAAAGAGAGGCATCATAACAAAACAAAGAGAGTTCTTTAGTTAAAAGCATTATGGGAAAATTCTGCTGGAGGCCAATTACAGCGCTTTTGGTGGCCACACTGGCGGAGCAGCGCTGCATCACCAGCGCTGCAATAGTTATACCTGAGGCAGAGCAGGAGTACAGCGCTGCAATAGTTATACCCGAGGCAGCCAGGGAGATGCAGCGCTGTATGTGCCTTGCAAGTGTGGACGGTGTGTAAGTTGCAGCGCTGTAAACCCCCCACCAGCGCTGCAACTCTCCAGTGTAGCCAAGCCCTCAGTCTCCTCCATTTCATTCCAGCCTGCTTCTCCAACAAATGTCTTCATACCCTCTTCCAAGCTGTCCCTTAATTAAGCTATTCAGGGCCACTGGCTTCTTCTCATTCAAATCTCTCTTGAATAGCCACTTCAACTGCGATATTCCATGTACCTATAATGGCACAACAATAATTGTGTCATTAAAAAACTCTCTATGATCAGGATATGGCTAATTATCACCTGGCCAATGTTATTTGTTTGTTGATCTCTGTTACCTTTTACCTGGCACTGTTTATTTTGTCTTTTTGGGGCAAGGCCCTTTTATGTTTAGGGAACAGAATATTGTGAGCACTATCAGACACAAATAATAATCATCATCATGACTCATAATAAAAGGAGGGTATACACTAATGCCTAAATTAATCCCTGCTGTTAACTTCCCTCTGTTGGCTTCAATCAACCAGGGATACATTTGGTCTTTAGTGCTGACAGTATATAGTAAAAGGAGATTATGCTACAACCATGAGCTGAAATATGGATGGGAAATAGATCAGAAAATCAATTGAGGAAGATGTAGAACTGGATGTCACCTGTCTACACTTCAATTAGCAATAAGGCATCCAAAAAAACCCAACCAACCAACCCACTCACTCACCCAAGGGCAAATGAAAAAGAGAAAGGGGCCTAGGGCAGAATCTCAGTGCATTTAACTAAAGGAGGGAGGGGAGAATGCCTAGTCTCTACCCAAAGTTATAAAAGAAACTGTTAAAAATTAAACTAGGGTAAGAGTATCCTCAAGTTACACCTTCCTGTTGGAAAGATTCATGTATTAGTTTTATTAAAACACATTAATATTAACTTAGTACCATGTGCATTAAAATGGCATGTTTAGATGTTTTAAAAAATATTTTAATGTTACATAATGTAAGTAGATACAATTTTATATGGCATTATGACATAAAACCCCAAAATTTAAAATGGAGGATATGATTATTTTCAAGAATCTCAAAGATGTCTCTATCTTTAATTTTATCTTATTTTAAAGGGCATAGGTTTCCCCTCTTCTATAAATGCATACTTTATACAGGAAGAGATAATTCAACATTTCCATTTTGCAGATGTCAGAAGTTCTGGTGATTTCTAATAGAAAGAGTATCAGAATTTGTGTATATTTGAGAACTTTAGGATTTTGTATAAGATGGTAGTTTGTAGAGTGGAACAGTATTAAAGGCAATCTGGGTAGTTTAAACTTGCTTAAATACGAGTTGATCAATCTGATTCACAATTTTATAGTGAATTAAAAAGAAAATTTATATTATCTGCTATTGAAAGACAATGAGATCATGATTCTGTTCAGGACATTTTTCGTGTGTTATAATTACATTCTTTGTACAAGGTTTCCTGGCTGTTAGGTTCCATTTCCAAGTGTGACGAGTACTGAGTTATTGATGAGAGACAAGAGGGCCGAAAGATGATGGTGATATTTTTCATAACATGAAACGAAGGACATAGAACAACAAGCTTCTAAATAGCATGGTTCTAAATAGAATCATGTTCGGTTAGAACACAGGTATGCTTGTTACATCTTAAGATAGCATGGCTGTAAATATATACAAGGAAATATTTGGTTTCCAGTTTTGTGAAACAATCCATTTATGTTCAGTAGTATTCATGAGCTTATAAAGAAACAAGTGGTAAGGGTGGAAATGAAAACAAAATATTTTAGCTTTTTAAGTGAAATATCTATTTCATCATAAAGATATATCTAGAGATATATTTTTTCAGAAAGGAAAACCAAGTCCAAATCAGTTTACTAATAACAGAGATATTAGATCTAATAGGAAGAAAATAAACTAACATTGTTTCAGAAGAGACATCTAGAAAATTCAACCTGCAATAAAGTAGAATAAGCAGAGTAAGGGTCAAGGCTGATATAAAACTATAGGTTAAATCCTCAGGATGGCTGACATTGATGTATAAGATGTTTTAGCCCCAATGGGAGCTGTAAACTTATTGAACACTGATCTAACTTAATAGTTGGTCTCTTATAGAAGTCATGGAGGGAGGGTCTTTCTCTGTTCCCCTCCCACAAACATCCTGACATACATCCCTGACCCTTCTTTGCCATCTGCAGCGTGTGGAAGTTGAAGCAACCTCAGGGCTCGTCCTTGATTTTTACTTACATTTTCTAAACTACAACCAATTGAGTAATTGGCTGAACATTCTATCCACTCTGTTCAGAAAAGGGGGGTAGCCCTCTATAGCTGTCTGTCACCTTGTGGGAACTGCAGAGGACACAAATACGTTGGAAAGTTCATCTTCCTTTTTTGATCTGTTCGGTCTCTACCTACGCTGCTCTTCCACAAATATTTCAGATTAAAGACAATTTGTCATGTGCATGTGTGTGTGACATGGAATTAACATACATTAATTGTACATCAATTATTAGCAAACAATTTTTTAACAATAAGGAGCCAGACCCTCAGCCAATGAAATCTGGGTAGATTATTTACACCCAGTAAGAGTCTGGCCTACTATTTGTTCTTCATTGTTGATATTTTATTTCTGCTTATTTTACTGAATGTTACAGCAGAAAACTGCTTTGGCTGTAAACATGCACAGCAATGCCTGAGAAAAGGCACTCACACACTGCAACAGAAGCAGTGGTGAGCTATAGATAGATTTAGTAGATGCAAACCCATGTCTCTATTTTTTGTGGGGAAGGAAGTATTGCATGCAGTGTTATCTACTGAATGGGACTGCATTGATTCATAACCTGCTCTCTGCACTGCCGTGACCTGTCACTGGTTGATCATAACTTCAGCATATTCCCTCGGGATTCACAGGAGTTTGTACATTAGCTTCTGATCCCAGTGAAGAGTGCACAGAAACTTCTAAAACTCAATTCTCCATTTTTTTCTATGCAATGAAGGATTTGCTTAGTTAACTGCACCAAACTCTTTCAACAGAACAGCTCTGGGTACAGTCTCAGTTAGGAAAAGCCCACAGACATCAATTGGTGCTCTGAAAAAAAGCAATGTACACCCCACTCAGCAGTGTGGCACCACAGAGTATACAGGGCTGTGGTCCTGGCCTTGCTCCCTAACTAGGAGACCAAGCCGGGGCCCCTCTTGGGATCCCCTTGAGTAGTACTGCTTGGAATTCTGCTTTACTGTGTCAGGGTGCCCTGGAATGGAAGGATGTAAAAGGCTCCCTCTTCTGCTATCTTAATCACTCCCCCACAGAAAGGAATTTGGCATTGCCATTACATGTTTTTCTGCTTCGTTTGTAAATTGAACAGTCATTTACAATGTCCTCCACCCTGCCATTTATGTAGTCCTGAGCTTTGTGTGACACTGAAATTACATCAGGGATACTGATGATGCTCATCAATGCTGTAGTAGGATTATATTCACTTATATGGGCTCTGGTTAATAGAGAGAGCTAAATTATTCAAGTGATTTCTTTTAGTGTATTTACTGCAGCAAGATCGTTTCCCCTTTCTGACACGATTGGTGCCATAAACAGGATTTCCTAGTCTCCTAGGCTTTTAGCTCAAAAGTTGCTTCTTTAAATATTATACCTATAAATGCAGAGAATGGAAAAGTCAGTGACCAAGCATAAATTATAAATTAAGATGACAAAGTACAGGTAGTAGCCAGGTGTTACACAAAGTAAAACCAAACCAGGATCCTAGCCAAAACACTTGTGTTGTGACAGCCCAACTAGGATAACAAGGAGCAAACACACACAGGATGTTCCTTGTTTATTTTTAAAAGTTTTTCCCCCCGTAAGGTTTTATCTGTGGAATCCCACATAAGGCAGCAAGCCATAATTCCTGCATTCTGTAACGTTTACTTTTGCCCAACTCTTCTAACATTTGTGTATCACATTCATACATCTGTAATTATTTGAACAAAATTATACTATGTGTTTTGACTTCTGAGCAGTAATTGGAAATAACAGAATTTTAAGTAGTACCCCAGCTGTCTCCTAAGTATTATTAAGCTTCAAGAATTATTGGGGATGCACCAAACTACAAAGGAATTGTAAAGAAATGATTTCATCTGTATATGATTTTAATCAAGCTTGGCTTGCTGTTAAAAGGCTTGTTTAATGAAGGCTGTTTTTCCCTTATGAGAGTCTAGACTACGTAGTTCAATATCAGCCAACCAAGGCTTATTGCTGTAACAATAGCTAGAGGGTTTACCGCAAAAATATGCTTTCATTTGAGTCTGTTTCTGATCACGTATTTGGAAAATGACAGCCAAATAACTTGAATAAAATAAAATAAGTGACAATTAGTGTGAAGAAAAGTCTGTTGGCAAAGAATATAAATTAAATGAAGTCAAATAATATTTTTGGATTTGATTTATATGATGTTTTAATCTATAGTTTTTAATTAAAATAATTACTTCATCTGGGATTTCTTTTCCAGTGTTACACCAAAAACAGGAACATTTCAACAGCAGAAATAGCAAACGGCAAAGACAAACCCGTTGCTGGTCAGCTGTAAATTGAATAGATGTATGATGGCTTCAGTACTTATCATACAGATACAGGGAAGAATGCAACATTACAAAACACTCTGGAAACAAGAAATGCTGTGCATTTACCAGTCCATTCTCAACTGAATCCAACTTTTGCAACTTCAGTTTCCAGCAAATATTTACACACATGCATAACTTGATTCACAGTCATGACTCACATGAGTAAAGTTACATGTGTGCAAGTGTTTGAAGGATTGGTGCCTTAGGGTCAAATTCTGCAAATTCTCTCACACATGTTGTTTCTTTGTAGTTAATGGCACTATTTGGTAGGAGTAGGAACTACTCACTTGAGTAAAGGTTTGCAGGTTGGGGCCTTTATCCTTTCTATTGCTGACTGTACTTGACTGAAGTTTATAGGACAGTCCATTTCAACACATTTTGTTTAGTTAAACTGAAGTAGTTCATTTTTAAAGAAAAAATTCTATTGCTAAGAACTATAAACAAGACTAACTTTGACTAATATAAATATTTGAAAACCAGAACTTTGTGTTACATATTATAGAAACAATCCTGATATAGCTGATGGGGAGACGTGCTTTTATGGAATAGATGAATCAAATGAAATATAGCAGAAGAGCATGAATGTTAAATAAACATGAGAAAGTTTGCCTTATAACAGAGCAGCATGTTTGGATCAATTGTAGATATTCTCTGCTTTTAACAGCTCAAATGGAAATTCTTTACATTTCCACTTCCGCAGCACATTATTTAAACGTTAAGCCTCTCTAATTAAAAGGAATCATTAAATTTATTCCTATTGCCTCCTTTAAGGTTTATTTGCTAATAAGCAATTGGACAAGGGATGTGTGAAATGAATAGTCGAAGAAAAACTGACAGCAAAAGAGAGGTCTGGAGGGTGAAGTTGGTTTATTAGGCACCGTTTGTCATGAATGGGTCTACTGCACGTACAAAAGCAAATCCCACTACCTTAGAAGATTAATTCTGAAGGAGGCACTTTTGGGTCAAAGTATACATAAGCGTGTGCCTAATCTCAGAGAAATCTGGCTATTTTCTCACAGCAATTAAGCAGAGGTCTAGGGTTTCACCCACAGTGTATTTAAACACAGGATACAATTAAACCCAAAAGTATTAATATCTTTGCTGTGCAAAATTGCCCAGGAAATAGATTTTGCTCTCTTTCAAATGGAAAGCAAGACAAATTAAGGAGGATGACTTTATTTGAGACAAAATTCTCTTGAAACAAGTGTATATGTAAGTTTCTAACTATTAATTCCTTATGTACGCAGGAGCTTTTCATTTTTTCACCTGTATATCTTACACTGAAAAAGCATAATGTTCAGTTTACATAAGTGATTGATAACTTATTTTTTCAGTTAAATTTAATTTTTAAACAGTTCGAGAAAATAAATAAATTCAACAAAAGCGCTATTAACACAAATTCTGTTGTGTAGCCTTGTTATCTATTAGACCAGAGAAATGAATAACTGTAATATTTTATTAAGTAATGATTAGTTTAGAAAGATTTCTTTCCTCCATGTTGTGTAAAGATTTTAGTTTCATAAGCAAAAAGAAAGCTTGATCTTGAAGAACATTAATGCCTATTTGAAACAGCACTCAGAGAGGAGAGGATAAAAAAATTAATTTCACAACATGTTATTTGTTACATATTGACCCCACTGGGCAAGAATCTTAATAATCCAAGTATTTTATTAGAGAAACTATTACTTTTTCAAACCTCTAAAAACCCTTTGTAAGCTGCTGCAATTTCACGTTTATCACCTCTCTTTTGGCTACGTAGCAGATCTATAATGCACTTCACCATTAACCCACTAAAATAAATCAATTATTTTTTTTCATTTAAAGAGAGAGAAAATGCCAATCAGGACAGCTCTTTGTACATAAAACAATACCCACAAACAGTAAGAAACCAGGCAACCTGTTTGTTTGTTTTTTAAAAATGCTACAGCTCTACCATCAAGTCAAAACATAGAACAGATATTAAATATCGTTCATGAGAAAGCATCAGTGCTTTAATAAATCACTGAAAAACTGTTGTTAATAGCTTCAGCTTTCAGTCTGATGAAATCCTGCATATGATAGTAGATATTTTGAATTTTATAAGAAAGGTGCAGAAGCAGTTGTGTTTTGTTTTTTTAAATCACCAATGATTTACTTCTCACTGACACTGTTGGCCAGTTAGACTCTGTTTTAACCTTTAAAAATGCAGCATTTCCCAAAACAAGTTACTTATTAAATAAATGCTCTTTTTTGAGTGCAAGTGACCTTTTAAATGATTATTTCTCAGCACTTGCTACAAAGAGAATTTCACCTATCACCTTTAGGTTTTTGATGCGCCGCAGTGAGTGAATCCCTAACCTTTTCACAACATGTAATATGCTGCAGAACACAAAATTACTTGCTAACTTTAATTAAATCTCTTCAGAAAAGTCTTGCTGACCTCCCTGGAAAAAAAAAATCTTACAAAATGGAGAGAATCTCCCTCACCTCAAAACCACCATATCGCTCATCTGCATTTGATAGCTGTAAATCAATCTGCAACTGTTTCACAAAATTATGTTCTAATGTACCAGATAACCACTGTTATTGCTTCTTCACAGTAATGTTTTTACATAAATTCCAACCAAAAAAAAACCAACCAAAAACCCAAATATTTTTAATTAAAAACCATAAATCTCTTTTTTTCTGGCACTCAGTAAGGGCCTGATCCAAAACCCTTTGAAGTCAACTGGACTCTTTGGAACGGGCCTTAAAATAGCAGTCACATGAAGTCTTCTAAGTCAGTGGTTCTCAACCTTTCCAGACTACTGTACCCCTTTCAGGAGTGTGATTTGTCTTGCGTAACCCCAAGTATCACCTCACTTAAAAACTACTTATTTACAAAATCAGACATAAAAATACAAAAGTGTCACAGCACGCTATTACTGAAAAAATGCTTACTTTCTTATTTTTACCATATAATTATAAAATAAATCAATTGGAATATAAAAATTATACTTACATTTCAGTGTTCATACTGCTCTATATATTATACAAGTCATTGTATAAAATTTTAGTTTGTACTGACTTCGGTAGTGCTTTTAAGGTAGCCTGTTGTAAAACTAGGCAATTATCTAGATTAGTTCATGTACCTCCTGGAAGACCTCTGAGTATCCCCCAGGGATACATGTACCCCTGCTTGAGAACCACTGATTCTAAGTTTGAGAAAACACAAAGTTCTAGACAAAATCACCCTATTCTCTATACCATAGGAAAAAAAATTTGTTCTACAAGGTAAGATAATTTCACAACACAAGTGAATGTAAAAAAAGGAAGTCACCTCAGAACCAAACAGAAAGACTATCAAGGAACAACAGGACAAAATACCACTGGAGAATAAATGGATGCAGCTCCCTCCTCAGAAACTAATGGAGCGGTGACCTCTTTTCCCATTAAGTGGCAATGGTAATTTTAAACTTGATAATTTATGTTACGAATCAAGTCAAACAACATTTTCATACTTTTCTTAGAGTTCTTTACTAAATTAAAGGGATCCAAGTTTTTGCCAATACTATTTCCCTGATCCTGAGCTATTATAACTTACAACCAACATATATAACCACACACACGAAGCACAGGATATATTTTATATACTGGCTTGTTACAGTTCACATGCATGCTAAATCCATCAGCATTACTCAACTTTGATGTCTTCCTCTGAAATATTCAGGCACTTCAGCATACTTCTAACACTAAAATGTTCATCATGTATTATATTTTTATAACATTAAGTTAAGATGAGACATAAGTCTTAATGTCTAGGTAATGCTTTTAATATCTAGGTAAGGAAAATTGGGTTCTAAATGACTTAGACAACATGATCAGTTAAATATTAAAGTTTTTTCCTCAGGGCCGCCCAGAGGATTCAGGGGGCCTGGGGCAAAGCGGGGAAGCGGACTTAAAAAAAGGCGCCAGCTGCTGTGGCGCTTGTACTCACCGGGCGGTGCTCCGAGTCTGCGGCAGTGGGTCCTTCACTTGCTCCGTGTCTTCGGCAGCACTGAAGGACCCACCACCAAAGTGCCGCCGAAGACCTGAAGCGAGTGAAGGGCCCGCCGCGAAGTGCCACCGAAGACCCGGACCGCCGCCGGGTGAGTAAAAATTAAAAAGGCGCCTCTAGCCAGGGAAGGGATTCTCGGCGATGGCTTTGGGGCCCATGCGGAATCTGGGGCAAATTGCCCCATTTGCGCCCCCCCCCCCTCGGGGCAGCCCTGTTTTTTCCTCCTGACTTGAGTAGTAATACTGTTTTTAAATGTATATTACAGAGAGAATTGGAATGAGGCTTATTTACTTGAAATGAAAGGTAATGTAGCCTGGGAACCATGCCATATAATTAAAAAGAACTTGTTAATGAAAAGAAATTTACAGGCATTGGGATTTTTTTTATGTTGAGTTAATAAGATGGTGTTGAAATTTTGCAAAAGATGCAATCCTTCAGATGTAAAATCAAAATTGTGTCCTATTATAAGCTGGAGTCCTAGAATAAGCAAAGCAGCAACAGAAAGATGTAAGGAATATGGACCTTCTTCTGGTTTGTTCAAGATAAAGGAGATCAGTTATCTGATTGGTGTGTAATCACAAAGTTAAATAAACAGCAATAAGGGTAAACTGATTTGCTGTCAAGTCCACATGCCCCCTTTGTCAGTTCATTATGTGTATTGGTGACAAATAGTACAGAAGAGACAACAGTATTGAATCAAATAACTTGCAACCATTTATACTCATATACAACTATTTACATTTCAGCAAATTAATATTTATGAACAAGTGGCTTTCCCTTCACAAACACTACTTAAGCAGCTCCCATTCATTATTACATATATCTAGAAAGTACAAACACTAATTCTGAGTCAGAGTTGCAACCTGCCTTAAACAAGGCCTACTAGATAATGTTTTCACCTCTCTAAGCCAAAATACTAATGTAAAACCTTAGGCAAAAGCTGCTTTTGCATCCAAATGTCCTATCATTTTATATCCCCAACTCACAGGAGTACAGATTCAATATTATATCTGTCCTTGAACCTGGCATGCCCCAATGAAACAGTTGGCATAGTTTATTTTGCACTTTATCAATACAGTGTAAATGAGCATTTGCTTTCCACCATGGGGTTACTGAACCCAACTTGTCTGGGTGCACAGACCGCACTTTGGCCACAGATGTGACTGGTTAACTGTACAAGCAAGGAGGATAAATCCACACAACAATACTTCATTCACCAAGGAAATCTGCAGTGGATTACAGCTTCTCTATGGTTACGTCTGTTCTTAATTTACTGCTTTTATTCAGTTTTCAACCATAAATGAGCCCCTTATGAGGCATTCACTATGCCGAATTGACAACTCTTTATATCTACTCGAAAAATATTTTTGGATAATAATTTATGGTTACGAAATATTTTAAGCAGTTTGAATAGTTACATTATATTCCTTCCGTACTTAATGATGCAGTATCCCCTGTAAAAATGGATTCCTGGGCAATCTGGGGATTTCACATGTTTATAACAAACAGCAGCTTGGCCATACAGAAATGTAAATTTTAAAACTGCTTATTTCATGGGAATGACATTGTGATTTTTTTAAAAGCTCTTATACTGCATCTCAGGAGAAAATCCTAGGCCAGAATTGTGACTAAGGGCCCTGTGGATAAGAAAAAAAAAAAGTATTTTGGCAGGCATATTTTGTTTATGGGCTTTTTTGTTTGTTTGTTTGTTTAAGTTCATGATAGATGTAGCCGCTAAACACCATTCAACAAGGGAAATCTGAAGATTTCTGAGAGCACATAAAGGCACGGGGGAGGGTTACCGCATTATTTATGTTTTATGTATGAAACTGAAATGTAAGCATGGGTATTTTAATCTTTTTCACCATCAAAGGTTCTCTCTCAATTTGTATGCCGAATTGATGTGCTATCTGCTTCGTAAGAGCCATCTAACGGGACTGATTAGCATTGGACATGAAGTGGCATTCAAGGAAGAAGATGCCAGTAAACAGAGCTGCCTTGGAAACCAGTGACGTGCCATAAAGCTTCACATACAAAAATATGTTTTGCCCCATGCCGATATGTCTACCCACCCCCCATCAGCTCAGACATATGTCCTCAGAGGGATGTCATCCATCGATGCTGTAATTGGCAATAGAGCAGGGAACCCATGTCAATGATATGGAACACTCTTATTAATTGAGACAATAGCAACGAGGCTGTAAAAAAACCTTCCAAGATGACAAAGTCCCCTTTGCATTATTTTAGATTAATTTAAAGTGTTGGCACACAAAGCTTTACAACTTTATTCTTGGCAGAATATGAGCACTTTCAGACTCATTGATACTCAGGGATTCTTCACTATTACAGAGTAAACTCCCTGTAGATGAACAAAAGAAAACATTTGAATGAGGTACTTGCAGTGTTTTCCTCATTAGCGGCTACAGTGTCTTGATCGGGGAATGAGTGCTTTGGGAAAAGCATTCTTGGCATTAAGAAGAAAGGACATTGCTTTTACAGGCAGGAACACTTTATGATTTTCTGAAACATCCTATCACAGCACCATATGTAATTCAAATAAAAAATACAACTGAAAACAAAATGAAGTATCAGGGTACTTTAAAAATATGGGCATATGGATTTAAATACAGCAGAAAAATATTGAACTGATTTTAGCTTGGTTACTTTAAACATTACCCTGTTTTATGGATTCCAGTTCTTCCTTTGTTTGCAATTTAATTGTGACTGGTTTTGATTTCTTTATAAAAATAGAAATTGCATTGTTATTATTCTGTGTATCTTCATTCTTGTTTAGTGGATGCAGTTTGCATGCTAGGGACATTTCCTGCATTTGTCTAAGATTCTGCTGGAGTTACTGGATAAAATACTGTAACTAAGTTCTACAATAACAGGGACTATTCCAGTAAGACCCTAAGGCCTTGTGAGTGCATAATTCCCTGCTGTATGCACTGACTTCAGTGGCAGTTGTGTGTGTGCGTAAGGACGTCACACAGGGTGTACTGCCCTAATCTCCCTCGATCTGTATGCATAAGTCCCGCTAACATAAATAGGAGTTATGGCTCAGGACTGAAAGATTAACTTCAAAAAAGAAAAGTCACACAAGCAACACTACCCCATGACAATAATAATTGAAACTCAGCCCTGCCCCAAAATACTAAGCCTTAACAAACAGGCTTGGCACAGGAAGGCTTTGTGGGTGGTAGAATCCCCACATGTTTATTCACGACAGTTTCTGAAGCCTCAGGCCTGCAGAAGCTTCTGTTGCCTATCCAACATTGCCCTATATATGGAAAGTCAAGCGAAGTGGTCTGTGGATCCAGATAGTCATAGATCAATCTGCCTCACCCCTGCTCAAGCCTGCTGCTCCATAGTGATGTGAAAGGAGCTCCAGTGGAGAGTGGATACCTACTGCAGAGGCTTTAAGAATCTGTATCAGTTCCACTGCACAGTAAGCCCTCCTGAGCCCCAGGGAGCAGTACCATGATGTCTTGGGGCTCCGCAGCCACAGATGTCTAAGTAATTCAGCAGAGAAATAATCGGAGGCAGCCACATTTTCCCAGCACCATGCAGCTAGTCAACAGCTCCCTTTCACCAACATCTGAGTCAGTGATGTTGTCCAGTTGTGCTACATTGCAGTCAGGGTGGGGAGGGATGATCTCAGGAGAGGAAGTGTCTACTCAACATTCCAGTGGGGCGCTCCTCCTCAGCGGACTGACAGTCTTCAAGAGTGATAGGCCTGGACTGCCAAAGCCAGGCTTGTGGCTGATAACTCCAAAATGATGGTCATTCGAGAAGTGGAGTTCAGGCCCCATCTGGCCAAAGACCACCCCTTTGTAGCAGTCAGGGGAGCCAAGGCTCAGTAAAGCTCCCCCCCACACAACTGTCCCCAGGACCAACAGTATCAGTTCATTGGCTATGCGGAGGTAAAGGACTATGAAGCATTATGCTGCATATTAAAGGGCCAGGATTTGGCCCTAGCAGAACAGTCTAATTTCATGAACAATAAACTGTATCAGTTGTCTCTATTTTTGTGCCATAAATAAAATGAGCCACACAGTAATATACTGTTACAGCTCTAAATTAAACTGACAGCACCAAGGACATTGCAAGCTAAGACTGCAGCTCCACTGTGAATTCACCTTCCTATACTAGTACTTAAGTACTGCCGTTAAGGATGATCAGTATCAAGACACCTGACCCAGCTGGCTAATCAAGTGTAATCTATCTGACCCATCTGGCACCTAAGCCAGCCAGCATTCTTACATAATTAATATCACATGCCAGTGTACTCATACTAGTCTTCCACACTACGCTATACTGTGTACATGAAGAAGTGCAAGTTGGAGGATCATTTAACACTGAATTTTCTCAATACATCACAATTACAGAATCACCCTTGCTGAATAGCTTCTTTTTACTGAGCTGTTGGGAATTTTCACAGTATCTCAGTAGTTAACAAATTATATCATTTCTTATCTGAAATGGAGAGGTCTAATGGTTACACATGGGGATTATAGGGTAAAACATATACAGGCATTAGGTCAAAATCACTTAAAGAGACACCAAATAAGTTGATCATTTAATCTACTCAGAGTTGTCTTGTTTAACTCTTACCTCAGTATATTTATTTTTTAAGCTCAGAACTTTATGGACCAGATACCGCAAACTTTATTCATATGGGCTGTCCCATTAAAGTCCATTGGAGAAGATGCCCATACTGGGACTGCAGTTGGTTAATATCAACTTGCAGGCCCAAATATTGAAAAATGAAGTTGTGTCTATGTACTAGTTTTGCTTGTAGTGACACATGCAACAAGCTGGAGATTTTTTTTCCCTAAGCATTATGTAGCACTAAGAGCAAAGATAGAATGAAACAACTATTAGACTATAACATATGCCTTCTTGGGCACTTGGGTACTCTAATAGTTGAGACCAGTCCTTCTCACCACCAGAGCAAAACTCTCGTTAGGTAAAGTGGCTTTCAAACAAGATCTTTGTAAAGGGAGTTCCTTGGATGGGATACAGATGCCATAGCAGCTTCTACACCACTCCCAGCAGCTGGCAAGGGTGACTCCACCTTGGTGTATCAGCAATGGACTCCCACCAGCAGCAGACCCGATGGGGGCAGGCTAGATGGATCGATAGGTGAACCACTCCTGGATGTTACACACACATGCACTGATGGGTAGGTGAAGCTTCAATGACAGAGGACAGCCAACATGACCGTCCTGATTGATGTTGCAGAAAAATTCTGCTGTCCTTCTCTGACTCCCTTATAATATTGGAATAATTGCTTAGTCTTGACGGGCACCAACACTCTTCACACATATTCTGTCTACTGATAAATAAAGGGGGCTCTAGAATGCTGCATGCAATTTATTTCAACTTGTGTCTGGGACACGTTCAGATGAGGCATGCAGGGCTGTGCCAGATGGCAGGGTCAGGATCTGCAGAGCTGCTCTAGGGGGCATATCACTCTGACTTCTCAGGAAGCGATGCTCCATTTTCTCTGAGCCTCAACACTGGAAGGAAAAAAGGCCAATGTGACCATCAGCAGTTTTTTATCCACCAGTGTGAATTGCAGCACCTTTCCCAAGGCCTGTGGTTGTGGAATGAACTCTTTTATGGCTTTCTGTCCTATCCTATTTTGATATCCACAGATATATAATAAGATTTTTTCTGGGTTACTTACTGTGAATTTTATCTGAATCTGACATCATTTGGATATGAGGAACGGGGCAAGAATTTCGTAAGAATGTGCTACCTTCTTAGATTGTTGGTACAATTTCCTGGAAGGTGCAAACACCTTGAGAAAAGGCTTTGAGTAATGTTCGCAAATGCATCTAAGTCCCATTTTGAAAAGTGACTTTTGGACTCCTAATGGCCAGATTTTCAAAGGATTTTCAGCATCTGACGATATAAATAGGCAGTTAATGTGATTGGCAAAACTACCCAAGTAAATGAAGTGCCTAACTCCCATTGAAATCAATGTTTTGGCACTTTGAAAATCTGACCCCAATACACTTCTGAAAATGAGAGTTAGGCACCTAAGTGACATACATATTTTTGAAAATGTCACTCCTTTATGGCTATATTTCTGTACTTTGCTCATGGTAATCAATGGAACTCAGCAGAGCAAAGAATAAGATGCAGAAAAATGAAAAAAAATGAAAACAGTTAAATGAATTACTTCAGACAAAATTTAGGTTGGAGTTCTGGACTGGAGCCAATTCTCAATTTATCCAAGCCCAAACCATTTCTAATGGAAATGTCTGATTCGTCCCCCAGAACTCTAAAAGCATTATCAGGTGCTGCTACTATAATTAATAGACAGTAATTTATAGAGTTCCTACTTCCTTTTTAGAAACATGCAAAACTAATCTCACAAAAATAAATGCAAAGTAACTATTGAAAAGTGACCTTTAACCTTTCGATAAATTTAAATAAAAATGTGTATTGGATCTGTACATTAATAGAGCCTGTTAAGCTCAGTAGAATATTTTATATTCATCTGTGGTTCATCAGGCAGGTTCGTGACCTTTACAGAATTGCAGCAGCTCCCTCTGTTCTGAAAGTCGCATGGGGAGGATGGTAAATATTATTCTGTGATTAGAAAATGATACTAGAATTGTTACAGAGAAATACCTAATGCGGAGTTTTCAGTTCAAGAATTAAAACATACACAGCAGGAGAAACTGCAGAGTGGGGCATATTTTATTCCTAGTAATACCCATGTAAAATCAGAGCAGCTTCTAGGACTTTGGTAGTGTTATTTCACAATTACACTAGCTTAAGCACCTGCCTAACTTTAACCACGTGAGTAGACCATTGACCTTAGCACCTTATGGAATTGAAATTTAGTTCCGTGATCTTGTTCCTTTCTACAGCGTAGAGAGAATATATCTAAATGAATACAACTGAACTTTAAAAAAAAATTTAATAGTGAAAGTAACTAACCCTTGGAACAAATGTACCAAGGATTGTGGTGGATTCTCCATCACTGACAATTTTTAAATCATGATTTTCTAAAATATATGCTCAAGGATTTATTTTGGGGAAGTCCTATGCCCTGTGCTATATAGGAGGTCAGGCTAGATGATCACAATGGTCCCTTCTGGCCTTAGAATCTGAAAAATAAATTGTTAAATCTGTGTGTTGGTAGCACTTTATATGAAACACAGGAATAATAACCATTTTTTAAAGCATTACATGAAGTGTCTGATACAGTGTTTACTAAAAGCTCAGTTTATCTACTGCATTTTTAGTTCCATATTCTGAGTTCCTTGGTATACATATACATTTTTTTAATAGGTCTTCAATTATGACTTGCTGGGTTTATAATTTGCATGGTACCCTGCCCTTCTCAGACCCTACAACTCAGCGGGTTGATCTAAAATACCAAAATGCAGGTGTAGAATTTTGTTGGTTGTATGCAGAAATCAAACTGGGGAGAATTTGAGGTGGGGTTGGAGCAGTGGTACATTCCCAAGATCTTCTTATTGTCCAAGTTCTACCTTCTTCTGATACCAAAGTAAGAAACCAGATTTCACAGATCTTCATGATATGATTATCCCTCTCCTTTCGTACACTTTTGAGTTAGCAATGTTGACATTTACATTATCATTACAAGGTTTCAAAGCTAATCCCCCTTTGAAATGAATGAGACTTTTCCCAGTTTTGAGCCCTGTTGTTTCAGGCTGTCTCCAGACTCAAGCAAATGGCACAGTGTTTTGATTTACACTTAACTCACGTACTGGACTAAGGTTTGTTTGCTTTGAAATCAAAGCTTACATTTTGGCTCCCATCTTGTGCTCCAGCAGGAAAAAATAATGGCTTGCCAAGCTGCTGGAGCCAACCCAGTTGGAGCTGTGGTTGTATGTATGACCTACAATAGTCTTAAACATTGTGAAGATTCCTCTTTGGGTTTGTTTGTTTTTTTAATGCCACCTATGAAATAAACATACATCCGACTAAGTGAACATGATGCTGTACCTTATTCTGCATCATGAGAATGTCCCTTACTTCATTTTCCATATACCCTTTTCACTGTGGTAAATTGCAGAGTGAGATTTAAACACTGTAATGATATCAAAGGTGCCACCTTTCACACGGAGCATTATAGCCTAATGTCAATAACATGGAGCATTATAGCCTAATGTCAATAACTAAGATGACAACAGGCAAAAATAGGCGGTAAAACAAATTCAGCTTCCCTGAGGGCCAATTCACAGCCATCTTTCCAACCAAATTATCCCAATCTAGAAGACTCCTGGTGAAATCCTGGTCCCAATTATGTCAAAGAGAGTTGTTCCACAGACTCTCAATCAATCAAGGGACCAGGATTTCACCCTCTTTCTTTAGTGTATGGGGGCACTTTCAGCCCATGTTATTTTTCTCAAGTATCTGGTGATGAAATAGTTTTCATTTTAGCTTATTTTTCATCATTTACTTTTTTATCACATAACGATCTTTCTCATTAATGGATTGCCTTCATATTTATTCATTGTTTTGCAGTATATTCTTTCTTATGTTTCATCATTGGCAGGGGACGATGAAGACAGGAGAGAACTAGGAAGTAATGACTCCTGGGCTGGTGCTTCAGGAAATGTGTGTGATTTCTTATGCTCAAGTCCCGCCTGCCAAGTCCTGCCTGCCAAGAACTTCCAACTTCTATGAATGTGTGCAAATGCCTTTCTGCAGCCAGATACCACTTTCACATAATTGCCATGGGAGAGTCATCTAACTTGATTCTGTCATAATTTAAGTGGAAATCCTGTTACATACCATCCAAGGGTGGGCAGAACACAGCCCACATAGTTCTCATAAAGATCTTATACTGACATTTTCCATTTAAATAAGACAAAGCTAACTCTAGAAAATAGTTCTGGATAGGATACTAATAGTAATATAACTGCTCTCTATAGTACAAGAACACTGGTAAAAATCACAGATTCTAAACAGAACAACCATGAACAAAATAGCCAACATATTTTGCATTCTAGCTTGCTAATAACTAAAATGTGCTGTTGCCAGAATAAGTTTCCCTCAGAGCAAAACTTAAGAATCATATTATTTAGCTGGTTACCAGACTGTTTGAGTTATCTGTCCCTTATTTAATCCAAGGGATTACTCAACAAAACCAATGTTCGTTCAACAACATTTACGAAATCTGTTGTGGATTACCACTATCACCAGTTAAACCTGTTTCAAATTTATTGCTTTCATTCAGGTTAAATAATAAAAGGGTCCATTTGTACCACCACATGTATATACACAAATTCAGCTTTCATCATTCTCTACAAGTTTAATCCAGTGATTTATGTTTTTTAACACAGTTTTGGGGAATCTGTTGAAGAACCTCAGCCAGACTGATAGAAGAGTTAGACTAGATTAATGTGATATGTTTAAAGCCAGCCTATTCTGTTTGGTGAAAGAGAAAAGGCAAATATTTTAGCACTGAAACCCTGCGTGAGGTTCTAATCATTTTAATGTCTTTAGCAAAGGAGAACAGAGTAAGGTTGGGAAAGTTCAAAGACACTGATCTTTATTATTAGAAATATGTTAGAACAGCAAAGAAGCAAAGCTGCTTTTTTCTACTTTTTCTTTAGTCACAGCAGGAAATAACACTCCACAGATTAGAGTTTTCTGACATTTAAGCAGTCAGGGCAGTGGTTACATTTTAATTTTTAAAAATGTTATTTTTTTTTAATTCTCTCAGTCTTCCAACATTTAAAATACACACCATACAGAAAATTCTGTGTGAACTGCTTGTCTTATGTTTCTTAACACAGGTAAATTTTTTAATTTAAATTGAATTGAATGGCTGAGGGTTTTGTTATTGGGATATAAAGATTTTTGCCTTAGGTCAGCAGTTCAAATCCAGTTCAAGTTAGAAACAACTGAAAGTGTTTAACCACGTAATGGCCATGTGATGGATTGCATGAAATGAACTGGGTGCTCACAGTCCAGTTTGCAATGGATAATACCCAACATAAAAACAACCACCACCGCCTCACCTCCCCAGCTGGCATTGTTTGGTAATCTTAGTAAAGAAGTCAGTAATCAATTACTTCTGCCTCTCTATCAGTGATCCCTCACTTGAGGTAGTCAGGGCTGAGGTGCAACAGTGATGTGGTGTGGGGAAGCTTACCTTGCTGATGCTCATGCTGTACCTGCAATATGGATAAATAGAGGATTTCTGTCTCTGGAGATATCACATGGCTCTTAAAAATCCTTCTCAAAGCACTGAAGGAATCAGAAGATTGGAATGTCCAGAACCCTACGTGCACTTCCCATATTATAAAGCTTTTTCATGTAGCAACTTTTAATCTTCAGCAACAAATTCAGACTTTCTTGAATTATTTGGTAAAACATGGCTCTTCCTACAAGCAGTGGACAAATCAAAGCTTTAGAAAGGAATGTCTGGTTTTGCTTGATATGCAGTTCCGATTATTTCTAATTTATCCTAACTAACTTTTGTTATAATAGAATCACAGGACTGGAAGGGACATTGAGAGGTCATCTAGCCTAGTCCTCTGCACTCATGGCAGGACTAAGTATTATATCTCTTGGAACTCCTTATACTATAAACAGTATCGAGATGGAAGAAGCGAAGACATAATGTGCTCTGTTGCTTAGAATAAGGCACTGAGAGTCAAGTTCAAACTTGAGGACCTAAAGTTAAGCATAATCCACATTTGAGGACCAGAATAAGAGCTTCCTGGTTTTCAAAGGGGCCGAGTGCTTTGAGCTTCCACTGAAGTCAACGGACGTTGTGGAATTTCACCATCTTGATAATCAGATAATTTTTAGTCGGGTGCTTAAGTATAGATTTAGGTACCTGATGTTAGGAACCCAAGTTTGAACATTGTTGGTAAAATCAATGGTATTTAGGCGACTAAGTGACTTTGATGCTTTTGAAAAAGGGATTAAGACTCATCCTTTGAAAATATTACCCTTTTAACCTAAGCTATTTCCCCTGCTGCACACATTGTGTGACTCAGATAAGTCATTATCTTCCCTGTAGCTCAGTTTACCAGCTGTAATTTAATGAGGCTTAATCAGTGTTTGTAGAGGGTTTTAGAACCTCTGATGAAAGAATCATAAGTGCAAAGTATCATTAGTAGTAGTATTGTTAAAAATCTCCTACAACCAAATACATGCCTTCTCCAAGTTCTGAAGCACTCATAAATAAGGTACTCCCCTCGACTCCTGCTCCCTCTGGGAGCAAGGAGGAATGACTGACTTCTGCTCAGGTTAAATATTTAGAAGCAACTTAAAATATCTTGACCTGTCTGATTTGCTTTAGTGATCGCAGTGGTATTTCTAAAGAAGCCCAGCAAAACTCTTGGAACTATACTGTACACTTGTGTACAAGGGTGAAATTCATTCCTGTGCAGGGAACCAGCACCATAACTATGCACCTCCTAACTCCCATTTGTACAATGAAAATAGAACTTAAGTGAGACGTAAAAGAGGCCAGAGCCTTGTACAGGGTCCCTGAGAATTACACCTGATGCAATTATTTTCCTCACATAAAAAAATCTTTGGTTTTATTTTAATACTAAGGGGCCAAATCCTGCCGAAATTACATAGGCAAAACTCCCAGTGAATTCCCAGAACCAACATCTGAGTAAGAAAGGACTCAGCAAGGAGTACAAGATTTGGCCTTCAGTGTTTAAAAATATTTTGGCTTCAGCTTACTGACCAGTTCAGAAAGTCCAATTATGGTACTAACTACATACAATCGTATTTTCCCACATTCCTTATTTAGTCACTATTTTTAGTTGTTGTTTTGTTTTTGTGCCACCCTGCCATCAGTTTGACATCCTTTGCTCTTGAGGATCAAGTATAGATTTATTTATTGAAAACATGCTGTCAAAACAAAACCTAACATTTTTACTGGAATTCAACAGGAATTTGAGACTGTAGAGAACTAGGCTGGGAACTGTCTCAGGACATGTTCCTCAAGTCCCACTAGGATGGCGACACTTGATAACATAGAGTTGACATAGTTAAGGTGAAATCCTGACCTTGCACAGCCTGAAAAAACTAGAAAGGGTGGAAGAGATTTCTGCAGTTGTAGAAGTGAGGGAAGATTCAGCTTCAGCAAGCTACAGAGCTGCAATGCAGCTGAGAAGACCAGTGCGTCCACATGGTTATGGATCCATTCACTAGCCCTACAGTATCAAATACCAAATAGCACTTCCCGATCTCTCTGAAGCACATGTCCCAGCTCTGTGTGAGCTTCACCAGTCCTAACCCTTCTCGCCCTGCTCAGTGGAATCATATTGATTCCACTTTATCAAAGGCCTCCTTACACCATCTGTGTGGACAGATTTGTCCATTAATCCCCAAAGACTGAGTTTTTAGCTGCAGTCTTGAGCAAGAGGCACTGCGTAACTTTTTCACTGCTCAGAGAGTTACAATTCTTGCCCTGTTCCCCTCTGGCTCCAGGGAGGGTAAGTTACTGCCAGGGCCATCCTTACCCATACACAAAGTATGCAGCAGGGCACCACATTTCCTAGTGCCCTTCACAGCTGCGTGCTGCTCCAGCCCTCACCCCTGCTCTGCCCCACCCCCGCCTCTTCCTGCCCTTGCCCAGCCCTGGCCCCATTCCCCTGAGCTCTGTGGGACCTGCACCATTGGTGAGTGCTGGGGGGTGGTTCCTCCCATCCCCCAAGCCAGGCCCCCCCGTGGAGGCCTGGGGCCTGCTCACCCCCGCAGAGGCCTAGGCCCGCTCCTCACCTGCCCCGCCCCCCACCTGCCCCGCTCCTCACCTGCCCAGTCCCCCCTCCCCCGGTCCCTCCCGTGGGGGGGCTGCGTAGGGCCCCAGAATAGGTAGGGATGGTCCTGGTTACTGCAGCCCTTGAGTGAGTGCAGCCTACTTCTTCTCTTGTGCCTAGCCACCTACCCTGACCAGCGTGGAAGGCAGGAGGAAGAGCAAAAACCAAGTCATGCTCTGCCCTACTCTTTACTGACTTGCTCCTGAGGAGGAGCATCTGGAGACCAAAGGCTACATCCCACACCAGACTGATACAATCCTGAGCAAAAAAAAAGTGCATAAGGAGCTTTACGCCCCTGCTTGGCTGAGTGAGACCAGAGCACCAAGGAAAAGGCCAGAGGTAGTCAATTATTTTTTGTCAAGGTCCAAATTTCTTGGTCAAGGCATAGTCAAGGTCCAGACTCCAGAGAAACATTTTTCATGCTGCAGTAACAATAAAGATAAGAAGTAAATAAAAAGATTTTGCAGTCTGTTCAAAAACATCTGATAGTCCAAATTTGGCCTGCAGTCTGCCTATTGACTACCCCGGTATAGGTGATAACAATCTGAGCATTTTTGGAGCAGGATTGAGGTCTAAACACTATCCAGTCCACCAGATATTATGTTTATACATATAAATAATTATATAATTGTCTAAAAATTGCAACAAGCTCAAGAGAAAACATTGCGTCACTAGTGCACTGCACCAACTTGTCGCTTACAACTCTGTGGTTCTACAGAAGAGGTGCAAATACTTCCTTAGAATTCAACATGCTGCAGGGAAATGACAGCGCTTTTCAATTGTTGGCACTTGTGCAACGTGCTGCAAAGAAAGAATGACAGAACAGACAGACAGACAGACTGAAATGTAATAGACTCTGCTGTTTGTCAGTCTGTTGGGAATTTTAAATAGCTGCTTGGCATCCTTCAACACTTCGGTCCGCTGAGAAGAAATGTACGTTTTGAAAATCTGAATGTTACTTTGAAACAAACCTGTCTGTAAACCTTGGACAAATCTTTCATTACAGAAATGTGTAAGTATGGCTACCAGTGTTTGGTAGGAAAGTCATAATGACAAGGAGAACCATTTATCATCCATACTCTGTGCATACTGTTTACTGGATAAGGTGTATGCCAACAGTAAGAGTTAAATAGCATTCTAAACAGCTGTTCACATCAATCTGCCTAGCAGCTATGGAAAGGCCTAAAGTGTTTCCGTTTCAAATAATTTAGCATGGAGGTAGTTAGTGGCACCTGTCTTTGACTTCTCACTAGTCCTGAATCCTTACTGGTCCAGTGTATGCATGGTTTGGTTCACCAGGCCTCTTCAAAGTTAATGACAAAGCCACCTACATAGAAATGATTCAACACAAGCTGTGATGGCACACAGTAGAATAAAATGGATCACTGAGTATTATTCTCCAGACTGGATGAAGGGATACTTAGTATATTGACCACAAAAGTAGTGTTTGATTCACTTCTGCTTGAGTCAGTGAGACTCAAGGCAGGAGATCGTTGCACTGCAGCTCTCCAAAGCCCCCTAGTAAGCAGCTTGCATTTTGAGGTTGTGTGAAAAGAGGGCAGTTAAATCTGAGGGGAAGACTACAGCATAGTAGCCCTGCCAGTCATTGAGTCTGCATGCCCGAGGTATTGAATTACCACATCCACTGGCTAGCCTCAGTAGCTAATGCTGACCCATTTCAGGTCTCCTAGTGTCCTGAAGTTTGCTTGTCCTAAAGTCACCACAACCCCCTTTAATGGAGATGGTCCATTGCCTGTGCCCTGGGTTATGCCAGCAGAAACTGGCATAACCCCAGCGCTGAATCTGGCCTGTGGTTTCCCTTCTTTTTCCCGTACCCAGGTGTTTTAATATAGCCAAACACTATTTAAAATAACACAAACACATCTTGGTTTTGTATGAGGGGAAATAACAGGCCTCTTTATAGCACACATTTTTATCCTGCCATAAAATTGGCACCTGGTGTAACAAAAAATGATATCAGTGTGCACTTTATAGACTTAATGTGAATAATGCAAGAAGTATTAAATGAAAGAAGCACTGAAATTACCACTGCTGATAATTTTTCAAGAGTGCAGAATAATTTCTTGAGAAAACAAGAGGCACTATTCATTATGCTGTATCACATGAGCTCCAGTTTCATATTTTTTTTCCCCATGGCATTATGTTTGAAAAATGCAAGGATCCCAGCTGCTTAATAATGATGTTGTTGTATTCATGCAAATCCCTCAGAACTTATGTCAATGTTTAATTTTACAATAAATATAAAAAGAAGCTTGTTGCATCTGTAGTCCCCTGGCTGGTAACAGACTTGTCATCCGAAACATTTCCCACCACAGTCGCCTCACTGTTCTAGAGGTGGTAATAGTCTAAGGAAAACGTTAACATTCATGTGGTGTATTGAGAGAAGTTTATAGATATTGACAGTAGCGCTCATGAAATAGATTATATCAAAACACCAAATATATTACCTTTACCCCAGCGGTAAGCTTTTGTAAATTGAAGTCAAATATGTAATCGTTGAACTATGCTAGGATGATAAAAGGAGCAAAGAAAGGACTTCAAATGCTACAGATTTACAGATGGAACTGTTCCATCATTTCTTCTTTAACGAATTTTAAGATATTTTTACTCTATTTATTTACTGTGCAAGTCCACACGATGGACTTATAAATGGAGAGCTAGAGACTGCACTGTTGTGTAAGCAAAGATCCCACTGACATCCATGGCAGTTTTGCCTCTGTGAGAGCTGCAAAATAAGGGGTCCTGAGGATTTAGTCCAATCACAGGATTTAGTTCAAATCCTGCTGAGAAAAGTCTTGTGGAATTTAAGGATGAAAATAGCAGGGTTGTATAGACATTAAATAGGATTCTAGAGAAATAACTCTAAAAACCTATAAAATTTAATACAGAATTATATGATGTGTATGGAATTTGTAAACCATTTTATAGAATTTAACAGAGAAAATTCCATAGAGACGTTATTCTGCATTCAGGAGTTTTCCATAAGAGTAAACCCATTTGAAACAGGCTGGATATATTTAGGAAAATGTATGTTTCTTCAAATACTGGCACAGCAGATTGCTAGGCCTTTATAATTTGAGATAGTTACAAAATTGTTCCTAATTCTGAACTTTAGAACACTAAAGCAACATTAACTGAGCTGTTTTCACAACCCTATGGGGGAAAAAAATGAAATGACTGAAAAAGGTCACTAATTGCCATATTTACTTGTATTTCCACTTCTTGCAATGGGAGCTGGAATGTAAAACATAGCCAAGTCTAAGGCAGAGGGAAGTATATATGTTTTACAAAAGTTTGCCTGCTGTGCCTGGTCAAATGAGCATAGTAGGGGGAAAGCATATTTAAAATACTAGGCTTGCTGTGCACAGGAACCAAAGCACCAGAGACCCTGGGTGAAATCCGGATTTCACTGTAGTCAATCAGAGCTTTGCCAGCTTCAGCTGGGCCAGGATTTCATCTCCTGGCTATTCAGAAGATCTCCATGGGAGGTTTCCAGAGTTTGGCACCTAGGGCTCCATGGAATGCAAGTGGGCTGAGGGACAGGTTTTGTGGGCCCATTGACAATGAGAATTCACTATGCCACGAAGCTTCCCAGGTGGAGAAGACTACAGCAGGCCACTTCTCCTGCTCCATCCCATATGCTGTAGTAGCAGCAGCTGTGTCCTGGTTGTGTCAGTGCCAGGGAGTAAGGTTTCTATTCCCTGCACTCCCATGCAGTTTTTAAAAGCTAAGCCCTTTCTTTCACTTGATATTTGCTCAGGAGATCAACATTCGAGCCACAAAAATATCTTTCTGCTTCTTTAAGAAAAGGTTTAAAACAATCAACATTTGGCAAGAACAACCAAAGCTGATATAAGCACATTCAGATTCCTCATCCTTACTCTCACCTGCAGGCATCCCCATGACTCTACCGTTTCTACATTTCACCTCCTACTTCTTCCTCTCATATGCCTTTCACTCTGTTAACTCGGGGTTTGTCTACACTACCACTTTTGTCAGTAAAATTTTTGGTGATCAGGAGTGTGGGGAAAAAAACAAACCAACCAACCAAGAGGCTCTCCTGCCGACATAGATATCACTGCTCTGTTGTGGGTGGTTTAATTATGCTGACAGGAGAGCTCTCTCCTGCTGGCAAAGAGCAGCTACACAGGAGACCTTACAGTGGCACAGCTGTACACTCCCTTTTGTTTCCTTCTTTCATGCCGCTTCCTATGTCTGGACCAGCCAACCTCCTTCCACATTTCTCCAGTGACTTCATTCTCCTTCTTCAATTTCCTTCCTCCTAACTTTCTTCGGGCTAAAGTTCCATCTCCAGTTATTGCTTGAGAGTTGCCCATGACCACTCCTTTGCTAATGTCCCACAGGTCAGGCTTACTAAACACCACAAGCTAACAAAGTCAATCCAAACAAGGTTTGCCGGAGAACATTTCCTGTCCTCCTTTTGTGTTGTCACATCCTCCTTTGCACTCGCTCTCTCTCACACACACACACACACACACACACACAGATAGTGGTTTTGCTCACTGTGTAATCTGTATCGACTAAGCAGCCTAGGACATGGACTTGTCTTTGTGTCTGTAAAATGCCTAGCACATACAAGAATAATAAATATTAATACAATAATAATGACAATGATACTATCTTTGCTAACCATGTGTCCTTAGATCTGGGCATGCTGCAAGTGGTTTTGAATAGGCTGTGTGTGAAAGGGTATGTTTATCTTTTCAACTCTGCGTGTGGCTGTGTCCCAGAGGAACTGCTTTGTGTTAATGAAAAGCCGCGTAGTTTTTCTAACACACTAGGGATCCCCTATGAGCCATGCCACATGCATCCCCCACTTTATAAGCCAGCTTTACTCTTCTTTCCTTTCCCTCTTGTTCTCTATGCTCTTGCATAGAGATTGAATATTTGTATGATGAGAAATCCTCATCAATAAACTCTCTTGTCCATATTATATGTACAGCTATAAAAATATTTAAAGTAAATTATAGAAATACTTGCGTTTTGTGGGACATTAGCAATTTAAGAACGGTGCCTTTCACGCTGTAACACTGACATTGATTCCAGCATCACTACTTTGGTAACCTTTTCACGTGCTCATAGAAAATCAGATATGGATCTAGAATGAAATACCTGATCTTCACAGATACCTTTAAGATACTATCAAAATACTAGCAGGTAATCCAGTAACTCAATCTACTTGGAAAAATATGCACCAGGAACTTGATACCGGCAAGAAACCTAATTGAAATGAATGTGTGACAGTGAAACTTGGCAACCTTTAACTAGCCCCCCCAAACCTAGCTATTTATACATCTATTTTTTTAAGTACTTCTCATGATAAGTAGGAAGCTGATAAATCTACCAAGACAATCAAAGAAGCAGGCACAATTTTTAAAATATAGAACTTTAGATGGTATTGAGACTTTCTGGATTCTTACCTTTTTTCTATTACAAACTTCTTTTGAGAGCACTGAACACTGTGAATTTATTTCCCTAATTACAGTTACAGAAGTGCCTTTGCCAAAGAAGCATGCCAATCCATTTATTCTAGACAGCCACAGCATTGTAATATACTCTGGTGTGAACGAACCAGATCAAGATGTAAAACACAGTGAGTTGTACATTAGCCATCCCATTCTGGATGTACACGGTGCTCTGCATCCACACACCACGATCCCTGCAAGAGCTGGGGATTGTTGCACCTGTTTCAATTCCCAGCAAAGCTCCCTGGAGCAGGTGCATAATGTCTATGGTTTATAAGGTCTGTTTGCACCTGTGCATCTTAACTAATGACTCTTTTCTATTTGCTCTTGTTTTGATCTCAGGAGCATGGGAGATGCTGCTGAAGCAGCAGACAGGCAGCTGTGGGAAGCCCCAGTAAAGTACATCAGGGGCATGTGCCTGCTAAACTAACCACTGATTTTGTCCTTTATCTTTCACAGGCTACTCCCAGTGGGATTAAAAAAAAAAAGTTCACATATTTTAGAAATGTTTATTACGGTTTTACATTCTATTTTACCGTTGTGACCTTCTGTGTTGCTCTGGGGGTTGGGGTACCAAAGAGGCCGGCGGAACCAAGAGCCTTGTGGTCCTGCTCTGAATAGGAGTGTGTGTGGGGAGTACAAGACCAGGACCAATCAAGTATTACCTCAAGTACTCTTGGGCCTGCATGCACCTACTAGTAACAGAACCAGGCACTGATGGACAGGTGTAAAGGAACATTGCACTAGGAGGCAACAAAGGTGCTGAAGCATTAATAGAACGCTCCCCATTAATAAAAACTAGGAGATGGGGGCGGGGGGAAGGAAAGAGAGAGAGAGAAATGCAGCAAGGCCATGTCACAGGATTCCCCCTGCCCACACCTACGTTCAGTTGAAGGCTTGTGGGATATTAGGTCCAGAAGTTGGCCACATTAGCATGCGAGTTGGGTGGTCTATACAGCTTGTTGCATTATCAATTTCAAACAATATGTTTTACAAATTTAGCCTTTTTTCTGTTCATAACTCTTTTGATCCTAGTTTCTGTATTCATTATTCATTATTCGTGTGTATTCATTATTCATAGCTAATCACCTTATAGTATGAACGAACAATTCTCATTTTATAGGTAGTTCATAAACTGCTCAGTTGGACTGTATGTTATTTGTGCTGTGTGATTGGCCCTGGTATTATTTTTGTTCTTTGATTGGAAGAGTGAAATGTTTGAAACAATCGAATGAATAACAAATGACGAATACTGAATAACAAATACTTTTATTCATGCACAAATACCCTTGTTTGCACGTGAATACAAGTGATTTTGTATAAAGAACAGCCATTCCCCAAATGTGTGTGAAAAAAACCTCACATGAATGCTGTCTAACAGCAAATAAGAGAAGTACTCATGTGCTTGAACAGAGGTTACACATTCAAATTACTGTTTGCAGGTACTGTTTTGCAATATTCTATCAGCTCCAGTGTGATGCATGTATAAGATACCAGGGGCAAAATAATTCATTTTCGGACTAATCTGAATGGATTCAGGGCACAGTCATTCACCAAAAATGTTGATCTGCATATAATCTTAAAGATACTGCTGAACTTTCACAATAAGCAGCTTTAGCACTACTTATATTTCATAAATTTCACATCATCTGGATAAATAGATGTCTTTAAATGCATCTTTTGTATCCCATATCCTTTCCTGGCTTTAAAAGAGTTCATCCAAGATCAGCTAGATACTGAACTTTAAGGCAGAGTCCATTGTAATAACAGTAAAGTTTAATGATGCATAGCTGTGAGAGACTGACAAATTCCCAGCCAAAGTATTGATTCCTAGAGAATTTATGAAGTTCATGTTGTATTCTGTGTCATTATGGTCCATTTTTGGCTGAAAGACTCATGTAAAATAGATTTTTAAATGAGTGGTAATAGCCAGACATAAAGAAGGTATTGATGTGTGTCACGAAGGGTGAAATAGCATGCCAGGTAAAGGCATATAACAAATTGAAAACAATGGTGCTGCAATTCCTACAAATGTAAATTTGTTTTTAGCTTTAATCAACCCTTTGTTTCAATAGGTCTGAATTTTGCCACACCAAGTGCAAAAAATAAAAAAAAAAGCATAGATTTTTAAAATGTAATTATTTACAGTTCGATTTCATGCTTCACTTTGGAATATGTGTCTATAAAATGCATATCTCACTTACAGACATGTTAATCAATATGAATTGTGTACTACATTACAACAAAACTACATCTGAGATTATTAGAAAAAAATCAAATGCACATAGATCTGCTTACTTGAGCAATATGTGAAAATTAATAGCTTGAACTTCTACAGAACTGATGGTTAGAAGAAAGGGCACTCTACCTTTCTAAAGTGAGAGCTCTAGTAATGCTGTCTGATATGCCCTGATGAGGTAAAACCAAATTATGGCACAGACAGAACTTGAAAGCAGGCTAAAAAAAATGAGGGTGAAGAGAAGCTCAGACAAAGCTGGAGAAAAGAAGAAGAGAATAATTGATTGGGTTGCTAAGGTTTTACAGAAAAGTAACACTGCATTTTAATTGCATTCCAGCAACCTCTTTTAGAGCTAGAAAAAGAGGTCACCTAGGTCTAACAGTGTTAGGGACCTACATAGTCCAGACATAAATATATCTCCCACGCACTCAGAAGCGCCATGAGAATCAGCTAAACCCTCCTCGGAGCAGCTGCTTTTCAACAATTCAAGAGTTTATCAGCCTAATAAAAAAGTAGCTTGGCAGGAAAAAAGGCTGACAAGCTCAATAGGCTCTTCTGTGGCCTAGTGGGGCTGAAGAACTCTTCAAGGTCTTAGGCAGCACTGAACAGAGGGCTCTGAACTGGCACAATCATCTGTACCACAAACAAGCCGCAAGACCCAGAGAGAGGTCATTCTTTACGTAAATGTTTTTCCCAGGCAAAATGCAGGAGAATTCAAAGACAACGGGTTGAATCCAGGGTGCAAGGTTAGAACAGAAGTACCTTTAAGCTCAGGGAATCAGGAAAGATATTCCCACCTGTAATGCAATATCATAGCAGAAGTATTTACTACACTGGCCCAGTTCAAGTCCATCGTGTTTTTGTTTTTCATGGATTCAGTAGGATTTATCAGAGCAGCCATCAGTTCTCAAAAGTAATGTGTGCAAAGTCTAAATCTCCAGCTCAGGTTTTTACAGCAATTTTAAGGCCTCAGTTTGACAAAGTGTAAATAAGTCAGTTAGTGATTTCACAGGCTTATTTCTTTCCTATTTGTTGTTTATTTTTAAATTGAAATGGTCTGAGCAAATTTACCTTAATTCAAATCTTCCTAGCTATTACCAATTTAAGACAGACCTTTAACATTACTGTAACAAAGCTTTCATGTGTTACTGTGTGTACACATATAGTATATACATAATTACTATATCTGACTTCAACAAATCAGCTTTACAAAAACAGAACTGTCCCTTTTATCAACAACATTAACAGCTGAAAAGGGGAAAATAAGTCAACTTAATGGCATATTAGATTTAGTAAATAAGCTATTCCTCCCATTATTAGTTCACTTGATGACAAGCGTTCAGGGACCACCTTTGATCATTGACAAGGCCTCACAAAATTGTATAAACTATCATAAATACCTATAATTAGCAGCATCAAGTTATTTCTGACCTACAGCAAAGGAATGACTTCACATACTTCAGAATTTTCAGGATGTTTACTTACTGATCCATGCTGCTCATTTGTGCTTTTAGACTATACACTGTTTCTAAACTGCCTGCATGCAGCTGCATGTACAAAAAAGGACGTTTATAATGTGTCCCTGGCTGCAGGAGCAGGGAGTAGGACAGGGGTTGGCAACCTCTGGCATGCGGCATGCAACGGTAAGTCCCCTGGCGGGCCGGGCCGGTTTGTTTACCTGCTGCGTCCGCAGGTTCAGCCGATCGTGGCGCCCACTGGCCGTGGTTTGCCGTCCCAGGCCAATGGGGGCTGCAGGAAGTGGCGTGGGCTGAGGGATGTGCTGGCCGTGGCTTTCCACCACCCCCATTGGCTTGGAGCAGTGAACTGAGGCCAGTGGGAGCCGTGATCGGCCAAACCTGCGGACATGGCAAGTAAACAAACTGGCCTGGCCCGCCAGGATGCTTATCCTGGCAAGCTGGGTGCCAGAAGTTGCCGACCCCTGGACTAGGATATGGGTTGCAGGAAGTGTGTGATGGAAGCAAGAAGCCAATAGAAGGAGTGAATGAGTGACCTTAAGAAGTAGTAAAGAGTCAGAGCTTCTTAGGAACAGCTTTCACTGGAGTGGGTGACTTGGGGATTGCTGAGCAAGGAAATTGCCTGCTGTGGTTTGTTTCTACTGTGTTCAGGGCAACAGGACTTTATGTACATTTGCGGGAATCAACAAGTTTAGACCAAGAATATACCTGACTCATCACCAATTTCTCATCCTGCAAGATCCTGAATTCTGGCTAACCATTGGGGACAAATAGGGAACAATAGTCAAACAAACTAAATTACTGGAAAAACTTTTCTATAATTAATTCACCAGCACATTACTAGGAATAACTCAAAAGTAACTGTGTTCTCTGTTGCTAAATGGACAGGGGAAAAGATGGCACACAAATGGTTTCCTGTGTAAACTTTTTACACATAATCACTAAATTTCTCCTAGACTATATTTGGCCAGTATGCATCCAAAAAAGTACGCCATTGCACAGCAAATGGGAGTGAAGACATAGACCAATAACACACATACAACAAAGTCAAACCATACAGTAAATGAGTTCTGAATTAAGCTAATGGTTCAATGTGGTGTGTGTATTTATAATACACTAAAAATACACTTACTGGTATTTGTCTTTGGTTCAGGGAGGAAGGATTCCTTTAAACAAACAAACCAAAAAAAAAAGTCTAGACCATAGTAACTTGTATTTTTTAATATACTTTTGTTTACTAAGATGGTCAGTCCTGTGGCATTTGTAAAAACAAGACAAAGGGAAGAGCTATCTAATAGAGGGTGTTTAAAAATAAAATGTTTTAAACATTTGAGGGTTTTTTTTTAACCTTAGTAGGGATCTTTAAATTTAAGAATGGATCAGTCACTAAGGGCAAGTCTACACTACAGCACTATATCGGTGTAGCTGCACTGATGCAGCGCGTCTGGTGAAGATGTGCTATGCTGACGGGAGAGTGCTCTCTCGTCAGCATAATTACACCACTTCGGCAAGAAGAGGAAGCGCTGTCTGGGGGAAAAAACGTCTCCCGCCATCATTGCACCTGTGTGGACAGCATAACACCTGGGTCGCTCGGGGGAGAGGCCTTTTTCACACCCCTGAGCAATGTAAGTTAGATCAACTTAAGTGGTAGTCTAGACCTGCCCCGAAAATAGTCTCATGTTAGACATTATTCGGGCCTGATTCTCCCTCGCCCTGTACCTTGTATACTCATTTATACCTGTGTGAAGTGAGTGCAAAGGGAGTGTCATATGACTATCCATCAGAATAGCTGCATTTTATGCCAACTTTGCACTCAACCCTTGGATGTGCTGATCTGGTGCAGAGCAACCCTAGCCTGTATAACTGGCTATGGCAGGATCATCCAGCGCCACTGAGCCAGCACCAACAGCTCTTGCAGCTCCCTGCTCCCTGAAGCTGATGTAGGATGTGTGGCCTGAAGGAACTGTCTTCCCTACATCCTGGCAACAAGGGACTGCTGTTACAGCCCCTGGAAGCCATTGGCAACTGGTATAAATTACACCAGTTTTTAACAAATATTTGTTAAGTTCTGTTGGAGTATTGACCTTGAATATATCAGCCCAGGTGACTTAAAGCTTCCATCACACCCTCTCCGGAGAGGAGCGCTTCTGGGTTGTAACTAAGGATCAAGGCCATGTACCCTAGTGTAATGACTGCCTAAGCTGCAAGATATGAGACTCAGACCTCTCATCCCCAGATACAACTTGCTTTATTTACAGAGTTCTCTCCTTTCAGATTCACAGTTGCAGGAAGCTAGTTTCAGCAGATGATACTGTGCAGCGTACAGTTTTACAGCCATTTAGTTCATGTTATTGAAATCTACTTTTGTGGAGATTATGTAAAAGTATGTTTCCCATAGGGCAGAGTCTGACCAACCCGAATGGGTATAAGTGAACTGCTCTAAAAGGAAGAACAGGTCAGAGCTTACCTAATGTGATCCATCACAAGGGCCAAAGGGAATAATTATCCTCTGCATGATTGGTTTTGCTTTGTAAGTTACCATATGTACTGTCCTCACCATGTTGGAATGCAAAATCTGGATGCTGCTCTAATGGTATTTCCCTTGATTATGTCACTCAATAAAAATGATAGCTTAAAAACAGACAGGACAGTTCAATACAACACATCATCTGGTCCAGCCTAGCACCGTTAAAAGGTACATCAGCCTAAATAAATGGTTCTGATGCTAGTGGGATAGGTACCTCAGCTTTGAAAATCCCACCCATAGTGCTTTGAACAAGAAGAGCTGCATAGAATTACAGAAACTGGAGATGGCAATAGGGACATCTTGCCCATCCATTTGCAAGTAAAAGACTGAATCACACAGGATGGTGCCAAGCATTGCTATAGTCACTAATCATTTTTATTGTGTTATTGAATGCACAAACATTTAAATGCACCATAAATAGCAAGACCTTATGGAGTAAGTATATGTGAGCTCAATTTTGGTTAGGGTAACACTTGTGTGATTGTGAGTAATAATGTACCTCATCAAAATACAAAGGCAGCAGAGTACTGGTTTAAAATATTATATGTATTTTTAAAAAGTAATCTGCTGATTACACACACTTCAGTATGTGTATATCACATACGTACAGGTATACACATATGCCATTCTGATACACCCATCCCTCATATCTATATATCACCTATGAATACCCATTCAGAAAAAATACAACCTGAACCCTTTGTACAAACTTCAGAGAAACGTCATAAAAAGAGCGTGCTCTGATTCTTTTTTTAAATGATTAAAATAACATCCCATCTTCTCTACAATCATTTTATTTTGAAAGCCCTTTATAGTTCTTCTGCATCTCTTCCTTCAGTCTGATTACAATCAATAGCTTATTTTATATTAAGATATACATATGTAGTACCACACAGCATACTCGATACACACTCACATGCATATATATTTTGGAACCTAATGACTGTACCATTAACCTGTACACATCAATACATATAGAGAGAGCCTAATTATGGTGTCTGCTGTGAGGCACACAGGGGAGAAAAGGTGCTAGTTTCACCAAATGGCCTTAAAAACAGTACCCTGCTTCTAATATAGAATACACACACACACATGCCAAAATATGGTCTATTACTACTTCTTTCCTGGGGGTTTGCCATTTATACTTGATAAGGAATGATCAGACTCATGCTATATAAATGTGGGTGATAGACTAGGTACTACAGTGATATAGATATAAATCAAAATGATTGCACACAAAAAAACCCAACAACTCTGTATTGCATGTAGATCAACATCACTGAACATTACTTCCCAGAGGTCACAATCTACTTCATACTGGTGGGTTTGGAAAAAGCTACATTAATATGAAGACCCCATTCAGATATTGTATAAAATATACTGCATTGTATGAGATGTAATATTTGCTCAACAGATGAAGATAACAGCATATCAGTCTGCCTGCAAATCTAATGCTTTACTTTCTGCTAAAACCCATTAAAAATATCTTTAAACCTTCACCCAAATATAAGTAGTGATAGAGGCTAAGGCATCTCTCCTCAGTACACACTGATAAGCTAATTAGTTACCAACCTTGGGTAGGCGAAATTAAATATAGTGACTCTTCAGAAAAGTGTGGATGGTCCTCCCAAGCCAGAAACATGATTGCTCACTACTAGGAGCAGAGTAATTTGTGTACGGACCCCAAACAAATATTTGATGTGATCCACCACTATCCTCACTGTCACATCTGTTCACCTTTTTCCTGCTCTACCCTATATTCTGGGCCAAATTGGGACCAGGAGGTCTTGTATAGCTGCACAGGAGGCAGTCAGGAAGCTCTACACTTCTGGAAAGAGCCTATTACAACCGTACACCTTGTGGGCCGGGACTGATTACCTGTATCTTATTCAAAGAAGGTGAGGTGGAGCAGGGAGGAAGTGAGGGTATGGCCCCTCCCACCAATACGATTATTCTTAGTAGTACCATTGTGCCTCAGAGCCCTACTCCTGGAGTAGGACCCCATTGTGCTAAGCACTGTGCAAGCACAGAACAAAAAGATGGACCCTACCCCAAGCAGCTTCCCATATAAGTACAAGACAAGAGACAACAGATGGATACAGACTAACAGGGAAGTACAAGGAAAGAATGAGATAATATAGGTCAGCATGATAGGCAGTGGTCTCAACTACCAGTGGCCCTAACACTTGTCAAGTTTTTGTAGGCATAGCTGCAAAGGAGAGTTTTAAGGAGAGTTTTGGAGGAGGATGAAGTAGCTTTCAGGGAGTTCCTCCCAAGCATGAGGAGCAGCATGGGAGAAAGCATGAAGGCGTTTGTTTGAAAATTTAACAAGTAGACGATGGAAACTGGCATTATGGGCCATTCAGAGGCAGGAGTTGACATCTCATGATGTCATTTTCATGAAACACAGAGATGATAGGATGGGCCATGAAGGTCCTTGAAAGTGAAGACAAGAAGCCTATGTTTGATGCAATAGAGAAGGAGAAATCAGTGGAGGAGAGCTCTGGCCCAAGAAGCATGGCTGATGAACCAGGGACAGTGATCTGTGCCATCCTTGAGGATGTGAATGAATTAGAAAAGAAGGTCAAAATAAAACCATTTAACCTTCCAGGGCTATGTCCTGCCATTCAGAAGTTGCAGGGATTTTTCTGTGAAAATAATAATAAATACTGCCAATTAACTCTCATATAGCATTTTTGTCAGTATTTCATCAGTATCAGATATTAAAGGGCTTTACAAAGGAGGTTTGTATCGTTATAAGATGAGATAAGATAGATGTCAGAATGTGGTTCCAGCTGAAAAGGGGTTAAGGCTAGTGCATTAAACTCAATGGAGAGAGAAAGAGGAAAAATATAAATTGAGTCTTTCACATCATAATTACATGTTAACTCTCTGTTCAAAACATTCTGAAGATATCAGTAACAGTAGTTCTCAGTTATCCTAAAAAAAGGATAAATTCTGGCACCCTCTGTAATAAGCATGCAAATATAAAAGACAGAAAAAGCAGAGAATAAGCAACTTCCGCTGTATCATTTTCAGAGGTATAAATGCCTGACATTAGTCAGGAACCCTGAAGGACTAGTTTCCTCCCGACACATCTATCATATAATGCCCATTCCTATTAAAGAGAGTCAGACATGCAGCTTGAGTGAAGAAGCAAGACCATACTATTGTGATGACTAGCTGGGCTTGTTACTAAGTATTCTTATGAGACGAGGGTGTATGTGCTGAGGTAATAATACTGGGCCACTAAAAGATGTCTTTTTTGCTTGTGTCACTTCTGCTCTTGATGTTTTTGGAAGCAAGACTATTGCTTTCACACTTTCTGCTGACAGACGTGGCAAAGGCAGCCGTGTCTTAGCAACTGAACCCACATTTTTAACCCTGGTGGTAGCTATAGTATTATTCCAAGATGTGAGGTATGAATATCCCAGGAACTCCCTCTTAAATGAACAACCTGATTTTAATTCCCAGGTTGTGGTTGGCCGATTGGTGGCCCCTGACGTTTCCTTTTCCTTGTGACCCCACCAATATAGGCCCCGTCCCCCAGTCTAGGACAAGGGATGATGGCTAGTACAGGTTGCCCATCAGGAACTAGGATTTTACTGCTGTATGTGCAAACTACTCAAATAGTTCACCAGGTCAGATGCCATAAGCCCAAGACCTGTCTGCTCTTCACTGTGCAAGACACATTGCTGAACATGCTGCAACATTAATCATTTGAGAAATTGTTACAAGCAGGGGCTGACATGAGTTACCTATACATACAACTCTTAGTTCTGTGCCTTCTATGTTATTTAAAAGGTGTCTTGAGAATGGTAATCTTCAATTGGTTAGACTGAGAACTTTCAGTTCAACCCTTACCTAGGGAAGGTCCTGATATCCACATACTGCAAACAGCAGAGGTCTATTACAATGTTCATTCAGATGTCAATATATCATGGAAAGGTGGGTGCATGGGACTCATCAGGGAAATAGTTGCTGGAGATTATTGTTACTGCAAGTTTAATTATGGTTTAATTATTGTCAGGCACTTCGGCATGGGCAGCTTTTAATTGTTGTTCAATCTAAATAAATTGTACTTGAGTAAAGTAACTCTGACCACATAACAAACAAACATTGCTGGATACTGTCTGAAAAGCTCTCCATTGCTCTCATACATCTTATGGAATAATTCTTTTGTACAAAACATCATCAACACCACTTTTG
This sequence comes from Mauremys reevesii, assembly GCF_016161935.1. Lineage (NCBI taxonomy): Eukaryota > Metazoa > Chordata > Testudines > Geoemydidae > Mauremys > Mauremys reevesii. Next base: position 82,936,548 of record NC_052630.1, read on the forward strand.
GTGGATCTATGTCAATAAACACCTGAAATCACTAAAGTATCAGCATTTATTACTCCATTTATAATTCCGATAGTCTAGCAACAATAAACTCCCTTACTGGAAACTGTTTGTTCACAAAAATCTTTATTTTAATAAGGAATTGGAGCTTGAATTTCATATTTTCCAGTCCTCACCTACCCTTCCTGTACAATCAGTGTTGCCAACTCTTGCAATTTTATCATAAGCCTTGAGATATCTGATGATGTTCTTAAAGCACCAACCCCTGGCATCAGGCAGGTATGTGAGAATTGCAACATTTTTTTTTAAGTACGTTTCTAGACCTCATGGTTGCAGAAAAAACCTACAGGATCAAACCCAGAAAGCAAATAAAAAGAACCCCATATTTATTATTTTAAAAATCTCATGATTTTCAAGCCAATATAATAATTGTGGGGGCATGCTGCCTGACTCACAGTCTAACAACACTTGGGGTTGGCAATACTGTAAATTGCAGGTGTGAAAGGGCGAGGAGCTTACTGGGCACTGCCAGGAAGTAGAACTGAGCGAGATGAGTGGTCTAGGAGCACCCTCCTTTCCTGACACTTTCCGCCTTCTCACCTGGTCCTTCCTCTAGTTTCTGTAGATGTTCTAGCCAGCTCTCCTCTTAGTGGAAACACTCTAAGGAAAAGCACCGTGTGCCTTCCCTAGACAGTGTAGTAACAGCCACCAGGTACCTTGCAGGCATAGTTGCCAACTTTCACGTGGTAAATAAGCACCCCGACTTTCACAATAAATCAAGCTAATTCCATTTAAAAACAAGGCCAAAACAAGCCAATCCCTAAGAACCCCAACACTCTATGTGACGAGATCCCCCCTGCGTGCAGTCTGGGACTCTCTCCCCCGCTTGCCCTCCCCCCCCCCACCCATGCTTGCCAGGAGCCAATCAAAAAAACAAACAAACCAAAACTAACAAGCTATAACAAGCAACAAGCCAAACCAAGAACAAAGTACAAGCCAAAACCTAGCCAACAAGCAACTCACAAGCCAATTAAGCCAAAAACAAGCCCAATTTCTGCATTTTTTCCCCGGGTTTGGCATGTCTGCCTGTAGGCGTGTTTGGCTCTCTCAAATCTGCCTCACAGCTGTGTCCCTCCCCACACAGAGTTGTGGGTGGCTCCTTCTACCCTCTACCCAAAGCAGTTAGTCTGTGGTTGGAGGCCTTTATGCCTTCCAGGCTAGATTCCTTTGAGAGACAGGGAGGTCATTGCTGGTTCTCTAGGTCTGGATCCATCCTGTCAGCTCTTTCCAAGTCCTGATGCTAGAGCACCTAGCTCTAAATTTGTTATCCAAGTAAAAGTTGCGCCATTAAAAGATGTATTAAAAAGCACAGCAACCCTGATGGGGGTGGGGGAGGGCTCTCTAAACTATCTGAGTTTTAGAAGTAGATTTTAGGTAGGAACAATATATTCTTTCTACTGGCAGAGTATAATCTGAAGGTGGAAAGTCAGGAAAGAAATTTGGAAATATCCGAGGGAGGAGGGGATGGAATAACATTATCCAGGGGGAACAATTTCAAAGAAAGAAGATTACAATAAGAACTCTTTGTGTATTTGCAAAATCAGCAAAGCAGCAGTTGGACTGTAACTAACCCAGCCTCCAGGAAAAGGAGGGCCAATCCATTCTCAAGAGGGGAATGCACAGCTCTCTCCAGCATGAAGCTCTGGAACAAAGCAGGCGAACAGGAGCCAAATAGACTAGATGGACTCCAATCAATTTTGCTAGTGCTAACTTTCTGTAGCAATTACATATCACCTTTAAATGAGCAAGCTCTTGTTTGTCCCAGTTGTTCTCTGATGCACCCAAAAACAAAGCCGTTGGTGTTTGATCTGATCTGGATGGAACTGGGCTGCCTGAGGAAATACTTATTGTTACTGTTTTCAGTTAGGGCATTCTGTCTTCAGTGAAGGGGGTGCAGAATAAGCGGACCGGGCCCACTGAAATCATCCTGGCAAGATCTTCTGTTAAACTGTGCACCAAAAGGAACACAGGCTCAGAGGGGCAAAAAAAGTGTGGTTTTTTTGGTAGTTATGAATTATCCAGTATAGCTCTGGCTGCAATACTATTTATCCTTTCCTGTAGCATAAACACACGGAGAAGCACTATTCAGTACTTCTTGTCCATTATGAAAACTACTAAGCCAAGTTCAATCCCGATTGGCTTCCCTTGACTTACAGCCAAGGATGAATTTGGCCCCAATGTGTCTTGCTTTACTCAACACAGTCCACATAATTTATGTTCAATGCATCCTATTACTCACTTAATCCCATCTGGGGATTGAGATACTATTTTGATTTCTATATGCTGAGACAGAGAGATTGTTATGCTGGAAATTAGTTTCTTGGTGCAGAGTGCTATTTACATTGTGTAGTGGAAGCCTTCCATGTCACAATTCATTAAGGCTCCTGTAATGAAGGATCCTCGGGCATTCCCACTATCCACCCCTAGGCCCATTACTCAGTCATGAAAAATTAGCTCTCAGCTACAATTTAGTATAAAAGGTCTCAGCCAGAGAGCTAATAGGTTTATCTACTGAGCACAAAACTCAGGGTGGACCACCACAAGTGTTCTGTGATTCAGGAGCCTAGAACTTCATGGGATAACTAGAAAATATATATATATATATATATACACACACACACACACACACACCCCATTGACTTCAAACAACAGAAAGTGTTTCATACCATCCAAACAACAAATGTTTAAACCCCATGTCTAATATCAGCATCACGTAAGTGTCCCAATCCTACCAATCTTGTTCCATTTGCACATCACTGTTCAAGTGGACAAAATAAATAAAGCCAGAAGCACAGCTGGAAAAGTAGTATGTTGGGAAGCTGTTCACAGAAAGAAGCCTCTGAAAAAGACACTTTGGGGCAGATGTTTCAAGGTATTTAGTTCTCTAGCTCTCATAGATTTCCATAGGTGTTAGGCACCAAACTACCTTTACAAATCTGGCCCTTCCTCCGAAGGGCCTGTGCAGGATGCTTTCATCCGCTGGCATTGGTTGATTGGGTATTCTGGCAAGTGTGCCTCAGATTCCCCTTTGTTCAGCCAATCATTTAGCCCTGTGTCTGGCAGTTCCTCACTGTGACTCCAGTCCACCTACTGGATCATTAATAATCTCTCCTCTCTTGGGGCAGTAAAGAGTTTAGTGAGTCAGAAGGTTAGTAACCCTAGCAAAGGGTCAATAGCCTCCAGCCGTTTGGGGCTTATAGGGGAAACCACCCAATTCTTTGGGTTCCAATCCAGAGAACCTGTATGAAGTTGTTACAATCAGTTTATCCCAATCCCTTAGTGCTTCCTACCACACCTCTCTTGTAGACTGTTCCCCAGACTCACCCTGATACTTTTTTTCTGGTCCAGCTGCCTGGGTGGCTTCCTGCCAGTGTGTTGCTGAAGGAGTCAAAAATCCTGTTCTCAGCCTCTCTGGCAGCTGCCCCTCCCTTCTGACCTGCAACCTTTTATCAGCCCATCTGGAGCAGGGTCACCAATCAATCCCAGATGAGACTAGCTATACCTAGTCTTCCTGCTTAACCTTTTAGCAGCTGGGACAGCATGGGGCCTGTGCACTCCATGACAATCTCCATACCCTCTAGGGGCCGTTGTGTGTTTTGTTGCTCTCTGACAGTCTGAATGACAATGGGAAAGCAGCACCAGAATGACTGGATGACATCATTTGTAACACTGACATTTTGCAGTGTTGCTAAGCTCCCGCCACAGGTTGGAGGGAGAATTGGAGTTGATCATTTAACCCCCACTTTGTTTTGGTTTTTTTTAAAGTGTAGAATTGATACAACACAATTTAAAACACGTGAGAGAAACCTAGAGGGGATGTTATTTTATGCAACAGAGATTAAGTGAAAACTCCACAAACATAGAAGATAAATCTTCTCTCCCTTTAGAACTACACTCTTCTCTTGCAAATGTAGTCTACTTTGCAGAAGACACAGGTGAAAGTTTGAGTGAGGCCATGTTTGTGATTTGCCTCCAGTCTGCCTTTCAAACTCTGATTGTCCCCACCAGACTACATTTGTCAAGCCTAGGCAGTGCAAGCTGATGGAAGGCAGTGTGCCAAATGCCCTGCATCTCACCCACAAATACATTCTTTTTTGCTCGCTCTTACACTACCTCACTCACATAGGCTATGTGCTTATTTTAAGTCATCTGTACTGTTTTGATGCAGGTGAAAGTATGCAAAGCCGAGAAGAGTTCTGTAAGAAACAGGGTCTTTCCCACTCTCATTGTTTCTATGAGTGGCATAGGCTGCTACAAAGAGAATGCCTTCATTTAAAATAATAGCTCCACTTTACATAGCTTGTCACAGAATTATTATTTTAAATCCCTCTAATATTTCAATGAATATCTCCCTCCCTGCCGCTCCCTTTAAATGAGCATCCAGGGGCCTGCCTTTGCTGTACTAACCTTGAAGTGCTGCAGAGTCCTGGGAAGCAGGAGGTTAAATATTAGCAGACAAAATCATGACACAAATGGCTAGCTTTATTCTCAACAATTTGGAATGCCACGGCGATAATTCAAAACCTAAAGAATGTTCTGAAGCAGGGACTTTTCTTCTTTCATCCCAAAATCCCAGTAAAAGAAAAATCACCTTTTAAAACCCTTTAGATATCTTACACAGCACTATTACTAAGTACTATAAATCATGGACTGCCTGAAAAATATATACATTTCTTTTCATAGGGACTGAGCCAACAGTCTATACCCAGGCCATTTCAACAGCAGTTTTACCTAAGCAGGGACTGACTAGAGACTGAAGAATATAGTCCATAATCTTTAAAATGCATTATGCACCTCTGAGGAGGAAAATCTTTCTTTCCTTATATATCCTGTGCCAAGTTGGACCTGGCACTGAAAGGATTTTTGCTATTAGCAGACAATGGGGACTAGGTTAAAAAAAAAAGTAGCCATGAGAAAGCAATGAGTCTGATTAAGTAAATTCCATTGAACTCTTTCTAGTAAGCATTATTCAGGTCATGAATGCTAATTTGTCCTGCAGGGGGCTGTGGGTAATTACCCAGAAAAACTATCAACCTTATTGAATTGCTACAAAATAGTATTGCTGAATGGCATGCACTGTAAAGGAAGACGACTTTGATATGAGCTTGTACGAGAAGGCAGGCTTTTTTCTGAAAACATCATAACCCAGACCCAGATGATAATACATGACATTTTACTTAGGAAATGACAGACACATTCCAGAGTACTTTTATGTTTAACACTTAAATAAAATTAACATGCAAAATTATGCATTACAGAAGTGCCACTATGACACATGCAGCAAATTTAGCTTTCTGCATATTTAAAGTTGTACAGAATCAGAACCATCTTAAAAAAATGAAGAAAATGTGGCATATTTGGCCGCATTCCAGCAACCACACAGAACTGCTGACATTACTAAAATCTAGATAATTTAGTCCCATATGGGAATCCATACCACAATTATATTGTCCCTGTTCCGACACAGTCCTGATTTTGCACTTCTTTCAGCCTAGCTTTTTATAATTTTAATTCCCTTCACCAATAAAGCAATTTGCATTCACATAGTCTTCTTGGCTAAGTGAGAGAAAGGAAGAAATCTGTTACATGACCTTGGTCTCTTTACAGTTGATTACAAGGAAACAAACTCTTCAACTAAACCGTTCTATCATCTGTTTTTAGTGGCTGTAGAACATTGCCCTGCAAACCATAGGAGAGAACTAAATATGTACAGCATACTAGAGGGTAGCAATTCTGTTTCACTTAAAGAATGTATATAGGAGGCAAATCCTCCCATACATACCTACTTCCAGGTATGCACACAACACTCAAAATTTGCTGTTCATCTCAACTATGAAAATGTAGAGGAAACTCTAAAGAAATGATGAGATTCAAAAGAAAAAGAAAATATACCAGAATGTTTTCATCTGTTGCAAATCCTCTCCCTTTACTGGGATCAATTGAAAATGTTGCCCCTTTGATTCAATTATTATTATTATGTAACACTGACCACACTGGACTTCACCGGCGGGGATGAAACCATGGACCTCTTGAGCTAAACACATGAGCCTCTGCTGCCTGAGCTAAAAGACACATCTCCCAAGTCCCTTAGTCAGCCCTATAGCACGCTCATCAATCTCTAGCTGGCCTACCCACCAGTTGAAAGGGACAAAATGCCATTCTGTAATAAATTAATAAATTATTATTAATCATCATCATCATTTACAGCAGTGCACAGAAGCTTCAGCCTACACTGGGACTCCATGTGCTAGTCACTGGACAAACATATAGACAGTCCCTGCCTCAAAAAGCTTACAAATGTAGGCTGGCACTCAGGGGCAGATCCTCAGCTCATACAAACAGGTCTACTTTGTCTACCACCGACTTTGACAAATCTATACCAATTTATACCAGTTTAGGATTTGGCCCTTATTGTAAATATTTATTTATTTCCAGAAAAATATCATTAATTTTTTTTATTCCAAACAGTATCAAATAGTGACATGGAGCATGTTTTCTTTGTGACTTATTTTACCAGTCTTAGATAACAAGGCAGAATATAAGACACACAGGGAAAGTATAATCAAATTAATCAATTAACTGAAAGAAAAATAGCATTGCTAGCAAGTTTCTTTTTTTTAAATCTTTGCGAAGTGGGGGAAAATATTCAACATGCAAACCTGCTATAATTATTACAAAGGATATGTTTGGAGAGCTCCAACATACAAGAAAAAACAAGCTGTTATAATTACTTTGTTATTAAATGGATGGATTCTCTCCTCTCTCATATTTGTCTCTGTCTCTCTTTCTTCCTCTCACCTGCTCCCCCACCTCTTTTCTTCTTCTCACCCTGGCTCTGAACACTCTCTTTACTAAACGGAAGATTAACTTTCCCATGGAACCAGCACTGCTGAGATTGGCTACTGGAATTCATTTGAAGGACTGAGTTCATGTTCAAGATTTTGGAACAATAATGACAGTAAAATAAAATATTGAATATAACTTGGACATAATATTAATTAATAATCTTTTTTTTCAGTGCCTCATTTTCCATAGAAAATATGAGATTTTGGTCAAAGATCAAAGTGTAAGTCCACAATTTTCACAGGAAAGGACTCATTTTTCTTTTGAGTATTTGAAAGCAGCTGGTTAAAAGTTGGCCTGTCTTCATATAACTTGTGTGTGTATATGTGTATTACTGCTTATTTTGGGGACATTATCTTTTCCAGATGCAATTAAGCAAAAACAACATCCTGTTTTCAACACCACAATGAATTGTTCTAAACATATCCTGAAAAAGCTGGACAGCTATGAACAAAGGCAACACAACAATTGTGAATCCAAGGTGCTCTAATGTACTCAAACTGAAGTACATGGAAGTAGTTTTATTCCTTCTGCACCTTGACAATGACGAAAAGGAACAAACAGAACTCCTCCCCCAGCTGACGGGAACAATGGCAGCTCTCACTTTTCAGTGTCACTATAACCTAGATCTCATTGTAGAACTACAGCTGAACGTTGTTGTTGTTGTTGTTTTTAATTCAATATGATCAGAAATGCACAAATTTCCTAAGTCTATATTTTACACAATACAAAACTGTCTTCTATTGTGGTTCTTTTAAGGGAAAATGAATGCCATATGTGTTACTGGCAAACCCCAACTATGAAGACTGTGAATGAGTATGTTTGTCAGGTTAACACTTCTGTTTCTAATAAGAGTTTCATTTTTCAGCATTTTTTTTTGTTTTCTTTTGTTACCTGATTGGAGCAGTTGAGATACACTTTAAGCAGTTGATGGATAGATGCCCAAGAAATACAATTATTATTGTGTACTCAGCCTTCACATTATCATTAACACTCCAAACAAAGAGACCACTGCTAAGGTAAGTCAAATTATGAATTTGAATGTTAGTTCAGTCTAATTTAGTTCATTAGTTGGATAGCATATTTGATTTCCAAAGAGGCAGCAGGATACTTTAATCAGGGCATAGCACATGGGGCTGTCATTCAATGCAAGGAAAGGGTTAACACAAACTTTTCCTTCCAATAGGCACATTAACATAAAGAAAATAAAAACAAACTTACAACAACCCCAACAAACTTTAAAATTCTGCTTCTCCCTCCAGGCTGTGAAAGAGTCAGAGTCATTTCTCATCATTCCTGAATGTGCTCTGTTGTCCAAAGAGTCTAACAGGGATTAAAAAGGCAGTCCTATGCATGCACTTTACTAAATCCCTGCATGCCATTCTAGGGTGACTCTACTGTCTGAACAAGTTTGCACATAAGGAATAGCTGCTTCAAACAATTCAACTGATCAGCAAGACTGGAACAGAAAGCATGTCAGTCCAGCTATGCGCCAGTTGGTAATCCACCTCTTTACATAAACGATGGAAACCAGGGCTTTGTTACTTAAATAGTCCTCCTAGCAATGTGCAAATAGTTTTTTTTTCTTTTTAAATACTTAGTTCCTATCATCGTAATGGTTCCTGTTAGCAATCTAGTACTATGATTACTACCACAATTCAGGCAGGGAAGAGGACTACAGTAAATTCACATAAAACTGTCTGTCAAAAAACTCTACATTCCATATCAGTTACAAAGCAGTTATCTGACTAGGTCAAAAGGTCAATATAATTGGATGATGGCAGATATGGCAGTGAAAGAAATGTACTGGGAGGCATGCTTGCATCCTCTTACAGCTACAGGCAGCATCCTTTTTTGCCATGTCATTTATATTTTTCTTCTTAGCGATTTCCCATGGTGGGGGCTGCACTCTGCTCAAAGGAGCAAACAAAGGCAGCAAGCACCAGGAAAGATGCAGTTCGCTGGTGTTCAAGAATTACTAGGAGTTGTGATAGCTGATGCATTTGTGGGCACCGGTCCTGGATTCTTTTATGTGTTTACAGTCCCCTTCTCCTCACACATTTAACTATATTTGAAAGATCTGAGAGGTGGGGTGTTGGAGTGGCTCTGCTAAGTGTCATAGGTTGGGATAACAATAATTCGGCTAAGCCGATGAGAGGAAAGGAGGCATTTTATCATTATACTTGTATAAACTGTTGATGGATGAAAGTCACACTACAGGTACACACTGTATACTCACTGTACACATGTATTAGTTTAACTGAATTGGGCACAATAACTGGAAGCTTTTTTAAAGAATAGAAGGCCTGATTCTTCTAATCTCATTTACACCAGTGTAAATCAGGACTGACTTCACTGAACTCAATGGAGTTACAGTGGTGTACACCGGAGGAGAATCAGGTCCATAGTTGTTCATATCGTGCTAATTTCAAGCTGATACTTTTTTCATATTTTGGGTGAATATTTCACTTTCTAAAAGTTAGATCAGTAGCACAGTTGAAAAATAAATGAAGCAACCTCGTTTACCATTTGCCAGGTGAAAGGGAGACTCTCTCTGGGTGTGCTTCCCTGCACTGCTCTGCAAATGAACTCATTGCTGGGCTGGAAAGATACTCACCTGTAAAAGTAAAAGTTGAACAAGTCTCCAAGCCACGTCAGCTGCTAAATCGTTCCTAATTTTTTCCTCCTATTTTTCTTTTGAAGCGATGTGGCACGTGTGTATACACACACACACACACACACACACACACACACACACACACACACACACACCTCAATTTATTTTCAGAACAAGTACAAAGCTGGCAGCTGGGATGTGAATTCTCCATTACTGTCCTACTGAATAGACTTCTACTCTCTTGCTGCACCCCTCTGTAAGTAGTGACAAATGATGCAGTTTTCATGGTTACTCAGTTCTGACCCTCACCTGAACACATCAGTTGTACCAAATGCTGCGGCTTTTTACTGTTTTTGTGATCTGGTCAAATTTCAGCTTGGCTCAACTGACTTCACTTTAAAGAGTGAGGTGAAGATGGCCCAGGGTCCTGAAAGCAAATGACAGATGCTTTATCCTGTAAGCCATCCTGCCCCTTGTAGTGAACCTGTTTTGATTTGCCCAGTCTATGAATTCTTTCACGTTGTATGTGAAAGTTTAGTGATTTGACAATTGAGCAGGCTGAGCCTGAGACTAAAAATCCTTTTATGTCGCTTTTACAGGTCACTGAGGTGATTTTGTGTCTTCTATCTACTGAGCACACGCAACTTTCGATTCCAGCTCGTGCAGGAGATGTAATGGATGTGTGAGTATATAGATAATTATTCCAATAATGTGAGGGAGTCATATTGCTTCACCTGCTTCCACGAGCCAGGGGAATGGACTTATTGCAGACCCAGGCCTGGGAGGTACAGAAGCTGGGAATATAGCCTCTAAGTCATCTTTACTTCCCTTTCTTCAAACCCGTGAAACCCTCTCTGTTGATATGGGATCTGTAACTGGGGAAGGAATATGGCAGGCCAGAGCCAAGGGAATCGCTATGAAGAGGCTTGTGGGTCCAGCAGCTGTCAGGGAGCCCTTGTAAGCATGGGATAACAGAGGAGGCAGAAAAGGGCCAGGAGTCAGTATGAAGGCATGGGACCACCACATATCTGAAATCACATGCTGATTTTGGGAGATGAATGCTCTGGTTCTGCCATGGGAAAGGGTGGGAAATCCTGCTTCCATGACTTAAAAATTTGTAGGAAACTGTGTATAGAGGAGTGCCATAGGGCAGCCTGTCTGAAGCAGTAGGCCACATCATGATACGTGAACCTGCTCAGTTTCCCTCTTTCTGAGTCCCCAGAGTCTTGCCAAGTATAAATATAGCCCTTGTGAGATTCACTTATTACAACAGTCTTGTGCACATAAATCATAACAGAAGTCCCACAACCATAGCCCAGATTTCCCCCAGCACAGTCCAAACAGAACATGCAACATATAGCCCTGGCATTCCTTAACAGGCCCTTGCTCTCCACTGAAGTCTTCTCCTGTCCTTGTACCAGGACAGCTACCCCAGCCTTCCAACTAGAGTGAAGCCCTGCTCTTCCCAGCAGGAACCCCCACATCCCTTAAAAAAATTGTCTGCAGGGAGCATCCTTGCCAGGGAAGAGACCCTCACTCCCCCAGCCCCTTCACAGTTGCTCCAGGTCCAGCTCCCCTGCCTGGATATGTCAGCAGGAAAGCTCTCCTGCTACTCCCCTATATTCAGCCTTCTCCAGCCCTCGGCGCCAGCTCTTTTCCTCAGAGCCAGCAGACATCTCCCTCTGCTGCTCCTCCTGCCTTCAACCCTCTCTAGCCTGCCGATCTCTGGCTTGGGGATGCCAGCCAGCAAGACTTTTATTCTGTTCTCCTGTCTTCAGCCTTTTCCCAGGAATCACCTTCTCCTTCCTCCTCTAGTCCCCTGGTCTCTGGCACCTGTCCCTTGTCCTTCCTGACTGAACCAATCTGCTCTGACTCACTGGGACTTCCTTCCTCTCAATGGGTCTGTTTCTCTCACTAGATCTCTCTTGACAGACCCACGCAGCCCTGACTCTCTGGGTCTCTCCTTAATTCTTTATAGTCACCTCTTAATTGGCCACATGGGAGCACCTCTCCTGGCACAGGGGAGCTGAACTACTTTATTTACTGGGGTCAGCCATCCTGTGTGTCAGGGAGCTTATGGAGTTTCTAGTCCTTCATGGGACTAGTATGTGTATGGGATGATATCGGCCAATGTTACTGTCATTCTAATTCTATTGTTCCTCTTACTCTATTCTATCTTATTCCATCAATATTTTGTCACATTGCTTATATGTATCAGCCGACTAAAGCAGCAAGCCAAGATCAACATAATTGCATGTTGCTTAATTTTTGCAGCATGATTCACATCAAATTCACAAATGCTGAAAGTTAGCTGCATTTCTCTCCTATGGGCATAAAGTCAACACTCAGTTGATGTAGCATCACCTTTGTTAGACTCAAAAGCCAACAATATTTAATAAGACATACAGGTGACATCTATATTTTGAGATTTTATGAATCCACCTTTGTGTCTCTCCACCTCCATCCCCTCCTAATTGAAACAGGTGTAGAAATATGAGATCCATCATTCTAGTAAATAATGCTATTTGGCAGATTGTAGAGAATACACAGTATAGACTCCTGCAATCATGCATGTGAATCATCACATTTATGCTGCCTAAGGCACATGTACACTAAGGAACAGTCGAAACCCAGCTGATTAAGTTGTAGCATAAAACAACACCTCAGTAGTCAGGAGTATGACAGCCAACAATGGTTTATTGGACCAAGGAGTATAACATTGTAATTTACTTCTCTAATACGTGTCATGTTCTCTCTTATTGTTTCCCCTTATAGAGTGAAATATGTAGGTAAGAGAGTGCTGTACAAGCTTCATGTGTTATGCCCCTCCAAAATTAGAGGGTAACAAACTGTCCTTATTATCCAGTGCATTTGGTGAACTGCTATAAATCACTGAAACTGCAGGTTAGCATCAAGTGGTTTAAAAAGTCAAGGCAAACTAAAGACTTTGTGTATCTGCCTGAAGCTATTTTTGAACTACGATACAGATAGACAAAATTATTACACTTCCTGGCTCTTCCTATTTTATTGTGTGTTCCTAGACATTATTTCTTTGCTTATTCACAGGAAACCCAGGATTTATAGAGTCTGTCTTGATGCAAATATTTAAACGATTCCCCTCACGCCCCCAAAAAGCATAACAATATGAGCCAAATCAAGTTTTGTTTTTCTTTTGAAACTGGAATTTGTGGCCTTCCTCCAGATGAATGCTGTGCTGGTCACAGACAATTTATAAAGAATAGCTTGCTTATTTTTGAAGCAAACATATGTAATCTGATGAAATTATTAATGTCACAGTGTTAACTGTATTTATGAGAAGAAAGTGAACAGTGCTGACATTACAATTACACTCAAATGTTCTGACTCTTTGCTTATTCGCTCAATCTGTCAGTCCTGCGTGGGGGAGACAAATTGTGGTGGGCACTTGACAATGCACAAAAGAGATATAAAACTATTCTGATTAAACCTTGATGAAAGATTAAACAGCTCTGAACACTTGCCAGATTCCTAGGACATGACTTTTTAACTACTGTTAATAAGAAATTCTACTCGACAAAGGTTTAAAAATACACAAGATTATAAAAATGGTACATGGAGCTCACAGCTCATTTGGTTCTCACCTGTGTTGCAGAATCTATACACTAGTGAATTCATTCATAGCTCTTTACCAGCTAACCTGAGCTGGATACATTTTTAGGGGAAATCCTATGGCCTATACATATTCAACACAGCTCTCATTGTAATCAATCTGCTGTGATATCAATGAGTGTTTTGTCAGAGAAAGGGCTTCAGGAATTTGCCCCATTACTACTCAGGACAACTTTTTAAAAATAGATTAATATTTAGAGAGATAAGGTGGGTGAGGTAATATCTTTCATTGCAGCAGTTCTCAACCAGGGGACCATGAACAAGTTTCAAGGGGTTCACCAAAATAAACCACAGAGCAGGGCCAGACCCACTGGGCCAGACTCACTGGGGCCCAGAGCAGAAAGCTGAATCCCGAGCCCTGCTGCCCAGGGCTGAAGCTGAAGCCTGAGCCCCTCATCCCCAGGCTGAAGCAGAAGCCCAAACAACATAGCTTCATGGGCAGGGGCGGCTCCAGGCACCAGTGCAGCAAGCGCGTGCCTGGGGCAGCAAGCCGCGGGGGGCGGCCTGCTGGTTGCTGGGAGGGTGGCAGTCAGGCAGCCTTTGGCGGCATGCCTGTGGGAGGTCCACTGGTCCCGCAGGTTCGGCAGCAATTCGGCAGCGGGTACGCCGAAGGTGCGGGACCGGCAGATCACCCACAGAAATGCCGTCGAATCCGCATGACCAGCGGACCGCCCGCAGGCGTGCTGCCGAAGGCTGCCTGACTGCCATGCTTGGGGCGGCAAAAAAGACAGAGCCGCCCCTGTTCATGACGCCTCCTGTAGCGTGGGGCCCTGGGCAATTGCTCTACTTGCTACCCCCTAAAGCCAGCCCTGGCTTTTAATCTACTCTAAAAAAGTTGTTGTGGCTCAGGTGGGCTGTGGAATTTTGATAGTATGGGGGGGGAAGGGGGCTCAGAAAGAAAAAGGTTAAGAATCCCTGTTTTATTGGACCAACTTCTGATGGAGAGAGAGACAAGCTTTGAAGCCACACAGAGCTCTTCTTCAGGTCTGGGAACAGTACTCCCCGCAGCAAACTGCAAGGTGAAACAGATTGCTTAGCACTAGTAGTTAGCACATATTGTAAAGGATCATTCAAGGTTCTCACAAGAAAACCTGCACAAAAGATGAGCCTGGGTGCTTAAATTCATAACTTCGCTAGAGACCAAAAATCATGGACTGAATAGTCACTGGGTTTATGGCTTATAACAACAATCTGTAACCCACTAACCCCCTCCGTTTGTCCTATGACTGCAGAGGTGTTAACGGGCCCCTCTACCTTGAATGGTCCCTTACAATATGTGCTAACTGCTGATGGTAAACAATCTGTTCCACTTTGCATTTGCTGACCCTGGGATTTCCTCTCCCGCACCTGAAGAAGAGCTCTGTGTGGCCTGAAAGCTTCCCTCTCTCTCACCAACAGATAAAAGATATTACCTCACCCACCTTCTCTCGCTAATATCCCGGACCAACATAGCTACAACATACAACTAATTCATATTTTAGCACCTAAGTAAGTGCCCTACTGCTCAGAGGGCTCGTGTCTTCCCCGACTTCAAAGAGACTGTCTCAAGTGCAGGGGCAGCTCTAGCTTTTTTGCCGCCCCAAGCACTGCAATCAGGCAGCCGCCGGTCCCGTGGATTCAGCATACCCGCCGCCAAATTGCCGCCAAATCCACGGGACCAGCGGACCTCCTGCAGGCGCGCTGTTGAAGGCTGCCTGACTGCCGCCCTCGCAGGGGCCAGCAGGGTGGCCCCCGCAGCTTGCCACCCCAGGCACACGCTTGGAGCATTGGTGCCTGGAGCTGCCGCTGCTCAAGTGCCTCTAAAAACCAGACCATTTAGATACCTTAGGTCCTGATCTTGATCCCATTGAAAACAATAGCAAAATCCCCATTAACTTCAATTGTGGAGGAACAGTCACTAACTATGGATTTAGATGCTTAACTTTAGGCTTGCCATCTGGAAAATTTAAGCAAAAATTAGTTTATATTATTGTTCATAATTCAACATATGGCTATAGATCTGTCTAGAGGTAAATAGAAAGAGTAAGCCCCAAACTACCTCTCTCTCTTTATTCTTTAGCAAAAAGTTGCTGGCTTGAAAAAAGGGATTTTACTAGAATAGAAATTAACCCTATTTATATACACAAAAGATGAGCCTGATTTTCCACTGCATTGCCCCTTGTGTAGGCATTTACACGGTGCAGAGTGCAGACTGGGTGTAACACGCTGCTGTTCTGGTTAGGTAAGTGGCAAGAGGTAAAGCAGTAGGGATTCAGGCCCAGCATTTCTATGACTATATGTTTTTAATATACATGTATATTGAAGTCTGTGGATCTATAGTGATTTTAAATCAGCTAAAAGAACAGGAGTACTTGTGGCATCTTAGAGACTAACAAATTTATTTGAGCATACAGACTAACACGGCTGCTACTCTGAAACCTTTAAATCAGCTGAGAATCTGGCCCACAGTTTCTACTCTAGCAAAATCTTTTCATACCAGTTTTATTGCCAAAGAGTAAATAAAGACCTCAACAGATCACTTAGGCCTTTTGTTCCAAATTGATGGGACACATATTGGAACTGAAACTCTCATATGACACAACTGAGAAGATTTTAACAGACATATGTTTACTTTCTGAGGGTTTGAGACGATAGGGTTTGCTTTCTCTTTCACCAGATCTGAAGACTGAAGAAAAGTCTCATCCGCTCACGATGAAAACATATTTTGATTTATGATTTGCCAGATTTCAGTGATGGCTTCTGTCAAAAAGAGAGGAATCCCATGTATGGGCCTCATAAAATATTTAGTTAGCATAGAACAAAACCACAGAACTATAAAAATGCAATTCTCACAGTTCAAAAAGAGAAATAAATTAAACTGAAAAAAAGTTTCTTAACAAAAAAATCCCTTCAATATTCTGCTTTTACATGCAGTGTGTGCATCCATTAAACCTGAAAGGAAACAGTGAGCTAAGATGAGGTAAACCTAGACACTAAGACCTTTTTGTTGACTTATTCTGAGTAGATAAATTGAAATAAAAAAAAGCTGCCTGGCTCTTAGAGGCTGTTATTACTTGCAACTTCATATGCATTCTTTTTGAATTTGCAACTTGTAGACTGTTTTTATCATTATGATGTGTGTATATATATCCATAGAGATATACTTTTAGCTGTTAAACACAAGTAGAACATTGTCCTTCTTATTTAAGGCCGCAGTCCTGCAGACACATAGGTATGTGCATAACTTTTACTTTAATGGGACTCCTTGCACAAGTGATTTGTTTCAGTGTTTGAAGAATCAAGGTCTAAAGAACCTAGTCCTCCAAAAAGATCCCTGGGATTGGGGCCTATACTAGTAAATCGGCTTGAAAGTGTGTTAAAGTGTTGAGGTAGTTTTCTGAAAGCTTGTGCATTATTTATTTTTCAGTAGAGTAACTGATCTAGCTAGTTGCAAAGTCTTGTGCTGATTTTCTTAAGATGAAGAGATTCATAGTAAATTCATTCCTAACCTAAAAACATACCTCCAAATTTACTGACCAATCCTGACACCTTCAGAGTCAATGGTAAAATTCCAATTGACTGCTGTGAGAACAGGATCAGGCTCTCTCAGCTCTTGGTATGGGAATTCTAAGGTCTCTCCCCCTTGCCACAATAGCTTGAATTCCTGTATTCTGATTAAGATAGATGGAATATTTGCATCCTATCCATATTCATAACCCTCCTTTTCAGTGTCAACCCAAAATACCACATTTGTTGCCTGGGCAGACACATGCAATATGTTTAGGAGGTTTTGTAGAGATGGAAAAGGACACAGCTCTTTTCAAATTCTGCAGAATAGGTGGCCACTAGGTGAATTCATGCTGTTGAAGTGCTGAGAAACCAGAACAATCACCACATCTTTTCTGTGTGACAGAAACTGTAATGAATGATTTCTCCCCTTTTTTGCTAGAGAGAATAGAGAGATGTGCCGTTGACAGGAATTTTATTAATGGTTTCTGCCATTTAGTATACATAAAGGGCATTATTGGTTGCAATGCTAGTTTAAAGATTCTTTTTGAGGAAATGTTGAAGATGTTTCATGGATGAAAAATGAAGGCAATCTATCCTCAACCCAAGTTTAGGTTTCAATAACAAAATTAAAACTATTGTGACAGTTCCCATTGTGTCTTTTAACCATCTGCCTCCTGCTGGCCCAATCAATAATGGCATCTGCAGGGACGTTGTCACCCTTACCTACTCCCTCTCTGTTTAACAACAAAACCTGTCAATATCATGTCTCATGGCAGCTTTCCTAGGGAGATTTATCATCCATCTAGGTGGTGGTACATATTTTAGTGACTGTTGGTCTGTTGTTTTATTGGGAACCTATAGGGGATAAATAGTCAGCCTGGCACACAAGAAATTAGACATGCATCTTCCAGTTACAACAATGGGTGTCGAATTCCTAATCCGCTGGCCACAGAACTGAAAATGTATTATTAGGCCTTGTCTACACTAGGGAATTAAAATGAAAGAAAGGGAGTGCCAAATTCAATATTACTTTACAAACTACTTTGCTGATGGCAGCAAATAATTCAGCATGCAGTGCTAAAAACGCATGCACATTTTCCTTTAGAAAAATTCAATTCTTTTGAATTGCCCAGAATTTGCAATGAGGGGCCATTTCTATGTTACTATCAATGAGTATTGCATCACTGAAATCACTAGCGTGGAGTCCATTTACACTGCTTGAGGATTTGGCCCATTATTTAAAGCTGGATTAGGCTTAGTACTTTTTCCACAACACTTTGGAAGTACTGTTTTACTTTGTCACTGATGTGTTGTTGATTCAATGATTTCTGTGCATCAATTAAGAAAAAAAATTTTCCACATGGATTCACAATAATGCAATCCAAAAACACGGGGATCTTTGCTGCAGCTTGCAAAATCCTCTGTTTAAAGGAAAATAGGATATTCCATATTTTAGGTTCCACTGGTATTTTACGGCAGACTTCTGGAGATTTAATTTTAAACACAGAACTTTTGTGACTTCTTTATGCAGTGTTACAGCTGACAACACTGACAAATTTATCCACTTTAGTTCATTAATAAAATACCCCTCCCCCCATCCCCAATAAGCAACCCTATGATTTTCTATTCAGCTTTTCAAACTTCCATTTCTCAAAGTCCTGAAAATCCCTGTTTTGGGAGGCAGCTGGAAGTGTGCTGTTTGCTCATTGATCTACCAACAGCCATTCATTTTCTCGGGGAATTTTTAAGTAAGCTCCCTTATTGGGAATATGCTAATGACATCCGCCACGATTACTGATTTTCTTTGAATCGTTATTCCTCTGTGGGCAAAGCAATCAGAAAGGGAGAACAGGAGATTTACTTTTGCTTGTGTGCCTTCTTCAACCATCTGCTCTAACCTGATTCATTTGAATAAGATCTGCAGTTTTAGAGATTCTTTACTATGACATTCTAAAGTATTTTAAAGCTTAAAAGGAGTTAATAGTTATCTATCAATGTCACAAATGTGGCACTGTGATGCATACTACCAGCAAATTTACCTTTCAATAGTTTACAGGGCTAGATTAATTTTATTAAAGTAAAAAAACCGGCAATGTTCCTTAACAGCTTCATTATTTCAAACATGCCTTTTGTGAGCACATTTATTATCAGGAGCACAGGAGTATAAAAGCTGCAAGAATGGGAACTAATTTACAAAGCAAAATCATTTTTAAAATGGGCATTGTTAATCTAAAAAAAGAAGGAAGAAGAATAAAGAAGCCCCATATACAAGAAAGGATATTTCTGAATGAGGAATTATGATTTAACATATGAAATATATTATCCCTTAAAGTACACTGTTCTTGCTAAATCCATATTCCTCTGCATTGTGGTACATTTACTTAGATTGGAAAGGTTGTTTTGAGATTTGATTTGAACCGATGTCATTTGTCCATATCAAAATCAAATTCAACTGTTCTCTCAAATTAAAATACCTGTCTCATACAGCAAGAGTTAGTTCACCCAGCCTCTATTGTTGGTAGTGATGGGCATACTGTACTTTTTAAATGGGGTGCACATCTTATGCTGCTTTATGTGCACACAGCAGATTCAAAACCCTGCTGATTGACTGAAGCCAGCTGTACGCAAAAGTAACCGAAAATCAGCAAGATTGACATCCGAGGAGAGCAAACTAAAAATGAATGTAGAGGCGGCATTTATAGAGGGGCTGCAGGACTTGGGGGAAATAGGCCATTAAACATTGTCCAAACATTAAGAAAAGAGAATTAATTTTCGGTGGGGGGAAGGAATGGCAAACCCTCTTTACTTCATTGAGATTAGGAGAAATATTCATGGGCACATAAATGAAGAATGTATCGAGGTGAGTTACTTGACTTTATGGAACTAATTTGGAATTTGTACTACATGGTGGAAACCTAAAAAAAAAAGTAGAGGTAATCTACAGAATGGCAAGTAGTAGATGACATTAATGCAATTCCAATAAATAAGATGATCCTTTATTGATTGGCGTTCTGATTTCCCTTTGACTTATTATAAACTGAACAACAAAGCTGGGACCTAAATGGTAATGACCTCACCACTATGATTTAGTTGACCAGAGCCAAACTCTCTCAAAATAGCTATACTCTCTACAGAGATCTCCCCAGAAAGAGAGCTTGGACTAAAAATCCTTACTTGTGTTGTGTGATTAATATGACTACCTCAGGGGTTGCAGGACTGGGTTCAAAGGAAAGGAACCTACGCAAACATTTTTTCTTAGTTTTTAATATGAGATGGACCTGAACCAAACCACAAGTTATTGGGCTCAGTGCATTAATTATTTGGTGAAACTGTTATTCAGGAGGTCAGTTTCCTTCTGGCCTTCAGAATCTATGAATCTTTGAAACTCCCCTTTCTAAACATCCAAAGGCTCTTAGGGTTTGAAAACCAGATTTGGAATTCGTGGCTGTCCCTAATGACTAAACTGAATCCGGCCTCCAAAAACTCCAAAACTTGGTCCCAAGCCTACTTCTACTTTTAATGTAGTATACAAATAGAACACTTTTGAGAAAGAGAACTAAAAATAGAAAAGCACAAATCTATCTTAATATTTCATGAGATCAAAATCTTAAGAACTCCAAATTAAAGCGAGGCGGGTGGCCAATGGAGTACAGAAGGGAAGTATTCATAGAAAAAGTAGGGCTACATCTGATGAAGCGTGAATAACCTATGTCTGGACACATCCTTGTTTTTCCCAGAGGAGTGCATTGCATTTAAAATATACAGTGCAGTGTTAGGTTTTTTCATTTGGGAAACATCATGTTCTAATGTTTCCATCTACATACTCTTCCATTTTTCTTTCATCCCAGTGAAAATGCACCTTGCTGTTCTAAGGTTATAACTGTGAGGGATGCAGCCGGCTGCTCATTCAGTGGTTAAAGCCAATCACCGCATAAAGCTCTGGGATCTTTAAATACACAGGCTCAGTGTACAGAAGGAATATTTCAATCTCCTTTTCAATATTTTCCCACATTTTGGGCCATTTTAGATAACTAATATGACCACCCAACCCAAGCAAGACATTTATGATTAAAAGAATTCCAGATTAGTCTCTCATGCAAAGCCAGAATAAAAGGTTTGCAAGGGGGAAACAATATCCCAGAAGAGTGTGAAACATCTGTGTAGCTTAAGGGTATAGTAGTAGTACTGGCTCAGTGAAACCTGCTCCCACATCCATACGAGGTTTGTGGCCAGTAGATTCATGCCTGGCTACTAAGTGTTTGCCCACTAACAAATGCCACATCTGTATTTCTGCAAAGACAGTTGCCACAGAGCTCAATTCTGGTACATGGGAGTATACAAAGTACTCTGAGGGTGGCCCTGTGGAGCAGAAATGTGACAAACTATCAGCCACGGTTAACTCATGGATGTGTTGTCTATCTAGCTTAGGTATTTATATGGCCTCTATTACCATAATTTCTGACAGGTTTGAGAGTGATAGCCGTGTTAGTCTGTATCAGCAAAAAGAATGAGGAGTACTTGTGGCACCTTGGAGACTAACAAGTTTATTTGGGCATAAGCTTTTGTGGGCTAAAACCCACTTCATCAGATGCATGCAGTGGAAAATACAGTAGGAAGATTTCTATATATATATACACACACAGAACATGAAAAAATGGGGGTTGTCATACCAACTCTAACGAGACTTATCAATTAAGGTGGGCTATTATCAGCAGGAGGAAAAAAAACCTTTTGTAGTGATAATCAGTTTGTATAATGACCCATCCACTCCCAGTCTTTATTCAAGCCTAATTTAATGGTGTCCAGTTTGCAAATTAATTCCCGTTTTGCAGTTTCTCGCTGGAGTCTGGTTTTAAAGTTTTTTTTGTTGCAGAATTGTGACTTCTAGGTCTGTAATTGAGTGTCCAGGGAATTTGAAGTGTTCTCCAACTGGTTTTTGAACGTTTATTCTTTTGCATAGAGACTGTCCGGTTTGGCCAATGTACATGGCAGAGGGGCATTGCTGGCACATATCACATTAGTAGATGTGCAGGTAGATGTGAATGAGCCCCTGATGGTGTGGCTGATGTGATTACATCCTATGATGGTGTCCCTTGAATAGATATATGGACAGAGTTGGCAACGGGCTTTGTTGCAAGGATAGGTTCCTGAGTTAGTGATTTTGTTGTGTGGTTGCTGGTGAGTATTTGCTTTAGACTAGGAGGCTGTCTGTAAGCGGGGACTGGCCTGTCTCCCAAGATCTGTGCAAGTGAGGGATCGTCCTTCAGAATAGGTTGTAGATCCTTGATGATGCACTGAAGAGGTTTTAGTTGGGGGCTGAAGGTGACGGCTAGAGGCATTCTGTTATTTTCTTTGTTGGGCCTTTCCTGTAGTAGCTGACTTCTGGGTACTCTTCTGGCTCTGTCAATCTGTTTCTTCACTTCAGCAGGTGGCTACTGTAGTTTTAAGAATGCTTGATAGAGATCTTGTAGGTGTTTGTCTCTCTCTGAGGGATTGGAGCAAATGCAGTTGTATCTTAGAGCTTGGCTGTAGACAATAGATCACGTGATGTGGTCTGGATGAAAGCTGGAGGCATGTAGGTAAGTATAGTGGTCAGTAGGTTTCTGGTATAGGGTGGCATTTATGTGATCATCGCTTATTAGCACTGTAGTGTCCAGGAAGTGGATCTCTTGTGTGGACTGGTCCAGGCTGAGGTTGATGGTGGGATGGAAATTGCTGAAATCATGGTGGAATTCCTCAAGGGCTTCTTTTCCATGGGTCCAGATGATGAAGATGTCATCAGTGTAGTGCAAGTAGAGTAGGGGTGTTAGGGGATGAGAGCTGAGGAAGCATTGTTCTAAGTCAGTCATAAAAATGTTGGCATACTGTGGGACCATGCGGGTATACATTGGTATAAATTGTCCCCAAATGTGAACAGAAGCCTTCCTACCAACACTACAAAAAGAAGGATTCTGCATGGACTCCTCCTGAAGGTCGAAAAAACAGACTGGACTTCTACACAGAGTGCTTCTGCCAACGTGCAGAAGGTCCTGTTTGGAGGGTCACCCTTCCATTTCATTTTATTTCCCTGAAATTGTGGAAAAGCAGCATCACTTGCCCCATAACCTCAGCCATGCAGAACACAACTCCATCCATAGCCTCAGGAAAAACACCGACATCATAATAAAAAAGGCTGACAAAGGAGGTGCTGTCATCATCATGAATAGGTTGGAATAGGAACGAGAGGCTGCTACGCAGCTCTCTAACACCACATTCTACAGGCCATTACAATCTGATCCCACTGAGGATTACCAAAAGAAACTACACCATCTGCTCAAGAAACTCCCTGAAAAAGCACAGGAACAAATCTGCACAGACACACCCCTAGAGCCCAGACCAGGGGTATTCTATCAGCTACCCAAGATCTGTAAACCTGGTAATCCTGGACGCCCCATCATCTCAGGCATTGGCACTCTGACAGCAGGACTGTCTGGCTATGTAGACTCTCTCCTCAGGCCCTACGCTACCACACTCCTACCTATCTTCAAGACACCACTGATTTCTTGAGGAAACTACAAACCATTAGTGATCTTCCAGAAAACACCATCCTGGCCACTATGGATGTAAAAACTCTTTACACCAACATTCCACACAAAGATGGACTACAAGCCATCAGGATAATGTCACGGCAAACCTGATGGCTGAACTTAGTGACTTTGTCCTCACTCACAACTATTTCACATTTGGGAACAATGTATACCTTCAAGTCAGCAGCACTGTTATGGTTACCCGCACAAGTAATTTGTTTCAGTGTTTGAAAGATCAAGGTCTAAAGCCCCAGTTCACCTGCACATCTACCAATGTGATATATGCAATCATGTGCCAGCAATGCCCCTTTGCCATGTACATTAGCCAGACCGGACAGTCTCTACGCAAAAGAATAAATGGACACAAATCAGACGTCAAGAATTATAACATTCAAAAACCAGCTGGAGAACACATCAACCTCCCTCGATACTCAATTACAGACCTAAAAGTCACAATTCTTCAACTTCAAAACAGACTCCAACGAGAAACTGCAGAACTGGAATTAATTTGCAAACAGGACACCATTAAATTAGGCTTGAATAAAGACTGGGAGTGGATGGGTCATTACACAAACTAAAAAACTATTTCCCCATGCTAATTTTTCCCCTACCGTTACTCACATCTTCTTGTCAATTGTTTGAAACGGGCCATCCTGATTATCACTACAAAAGGTTTTTTTTCCTCCTACTGATAATAGCTCATCTTAATTGATTAGTCTCATTAGAGTTGGTATGGCAACCCCCATTTTTTCATGTTCTCTGTATGTATATATCTATATTCCTACTGTATTTTCTACTGTATGCATCTGATGGGTTTTAGCCCACGAAAGCTTATGCCCAAATAAATTTGGTAGTCTCTAAGGCGCCACAAGTACTCCTCATAATTTCTGAGCACATCAGAATCTTTAATGTATCCCTATGAGATAGGGAAGTCCATGCCATTTCAGATGTTGGAGGGGAAAGAAGATTTGGCCTTAAACACATGAGAACACCTAGAATGCTGGACTTTAATCAGCAGTACATCAAAGTACATTCTTATGCTTTAGCTGTCTATGAGCAGAGAAGAAAAAATTATTTAAAAAATGAGGATAGTCTTAAATGCAGTAGTAAATTCCAATGATCAACGTGAAGACAAGGGTATTGAATATTTTATCCCATTTTGCTGAATTTATTTGTTAGTTGAAATATTTATATTACATATTTCAAATTTACCGTAAAAATCTGGTTAATAGCTATAAAAAAAAATCTGATTTTTAGAGTCGGATTCTAGATCTAAGACCTACCAGTGCCTTTCTGCTGAACCAACATACTTCTTTCAGTAATAGACTGAGTACTTGGGGATTTTTCGCATTACATTTCTTCTCTCATGTGATCTGTGTCAATATAGTATTGATGGTATTAGGCTAAAGAGTGTTTTTTTCCCCCACATAACCAGAATTTGAGTTTATGAAACAAACAAAAAATACCCTCCAAAACCCCCCAAAACCCAAAAATCCCTACTTGAAACTCTTTTAGGCTATTCTTGCTTCTTGAATCTCTTTGCCAGGGTATGTGGAAAGAGTAAGATCATACGAGTCCTGTGCTGTGTTTAGGAAATATTTACTTCTTTGGATCTTGCTGTTTGTTTACTATTGACTTGCTTTTTTAAGCAGTATGCTGTTGTTTGACGTGTAAAAAAAAAAGGCACAACAGTACTGTTCTCACACATTGTTTTAACACAATTCCACATTGGTAAATCACTGCCGGATGTGTACAACCTGCCAAATTTTTAATCATTGCCAGGACTGCATTTATACTTTTTTAAAGGATACACTGTATTTCTCATTTGAGCTACACTATGTGTAAAGGTTCTACCTTCATTTGCATGAGGTGTTGTCTGGAATGGCTAACTAGCCAAAACTCTCACTGTAGTCCCACTGGCTTCAGCGTGAGTTGATCAGGCTCTAGTTGATGTGCATGCGAGATGACTGTTTGTGCAGCCCATTTGTGAGTACAGAGCAACTCATTTAAAGTGGACAACAAGACTTATCCAATTTTCAAAAGAGACAGGGTTTTAACATCAGCCAATGAATGAAAGGAAAGAAAATTGCAGACAGGAATAACAGTTTTTGGTTTACTTGGAAATGAATAACTCCAGATGATATACTCATCATATGTTTGCAATTACCTTTTTTTAAAAGAGTAGGATATTGAAGGACTAGTCTACTAACTGACAAATAAAAACAAGACTTAGTAAAATCTGGAATCCTTTGCTAGGTATAGTTATATAACATCAGGATTCAGGGGGCCTGGGGTCTTCGGCAGCGGGGAGCCCCCACTTCGGCGGTAATTCGGCAGCGGGGGGTCCTTCCGCTCCGGGAACTGCCACTGAAGTACCCCGAAGATACCCACCTATTACCACTTTCCAATTTAGTGCCTCTGTAAGGATGCTTCCATAGAATCATTTACAGTCCTTTTAATGATAATGTTTTTCTCATAACATTCTAATAAATATTTCAATTTGTTCAGTTAAACCAAATTGGGGAAAAGGAAACAAAACTTTGACCATAGGGGAGGTAGACATCAGGGCACCAGTGCAAAGACATGGAAAAAGTGGCATGTAGTATCATACATTGTGAACAATGGTGGCACACATTGTGGACACAGTGGGCACACAAAGAGGGCTAGCTGAATAAACAATACCAGACAACTGTTAGAAACATATCAGTATATAGCAGTAGTAATGAAAAGCTTGCCAGTCCTCCCCTCAACCCCCCGCCACAAGATAAACAGAATGACTACCTCCATATCTGCAGTATTCCCTGGTGCATCTCTATACATAATACAGGAAATACCTAGTGTATTATAAATACTGAGGTTAGCTAACTGCAAATCTTATTTAATTACCTACAGCAATTAGCAAGTTTCGAGTCCCATCACTGCCACCTATGCTCTAAGAATTATTTTAAACAAAATACATTGGCAGTAATAAGCAAAGGCATAGAAGGCTCCGTACTTACCTTCTCAGAACCCAGTTTCCCAGTTCAAGCTGTTCTACAATGTTCTATTGGTGAGTAATTTAGTATCTCACATTTTTCAAAGCTTTGAGGGAAATCCTTTACTGCTATAAACAGCAGTTCATCCTCAGCATTCAGTGTGGTGTTCTATGTACCGTAAATTCAGCTGTCTTTCTTGTAACTGTAAAAACTAGTTTCTACTTGCTGGTTACTTTACAATAAAGTAGCCCATCTGCTTGCACTGTCTATAGTAACAATGTTATCTTGTAAGAGCAATGCCTAAATATATGCAAATTCCGCATTGCTTAGGTCTGCATAAACATTTTTAAAAACAGTCGAAGTTTTCTTTTTCAGAAGGATTTGAATGCTTCCCCCAATGCAAATACAGACAAAAACAAAACTGACCCTGCATTTTATTTCAATGAATATTACAATCTTCCTGACCAAGACAAATGTTTAACAAGTGACTCTGCCAAGGAGGCTTGCCATAATTTTATCTTTATTGTTTATTAAAAATGTCCTAACAAACATTGATTATGGAATAAAAAGTGGCCACTGTACCTTTTATTGTGCAAAACTCAAAGGTGGCTCTTCCTGCTACTGGTTTTACTCAGCAGTAAAAGAGAAAACCTTGCAAGTGTTGTTTACACAGTACTAAATTCTTGTAAAGTCATACTGAAACAAGTCTGCTATCTGACCTAGCCCTTAGGGCTACTTAAACACCTGTGGATTTATAGAGTTCAGATGTCTACAAGGTCTGTGTTGAAGTTCATTTTCAAACTTGTACCCCATGTGAAATGCTTTTCTGGTACAGTTAAGCTACTTCTACTTCTTTCTGGTCTGCAATGCAGTCACATTATGAAACAACAAAGATAATGAATTAAGAACAAACGTATTGTTATCCACAGGCTTTAAATGCAAACAGCAGATAAATATTGAATATTTTGGACTCTATCTTGAGAAGCTTAGCTTCACTAAGAACTCAACAATAGATGGGGGTGAAAGCAGGGGAAGGGGACGACTAGAGTCCTCTGTGCAACTAACTACACAGAGTTACATATAATCAGTTTTTAAGCTGGGCACCCCATTACTTTTACTCTTACTCATGGTGAGTGTTATTTTAAAAAAAGCACCCACAACCCAATGGCACAATATGGTCCAGGTGAGAAGAACAGGCCATGATGTATTCTAAACATTCCAAAATAAAAATAGCTGAAGCACATAGTGGGGAAATCCTGGCCCCATTGAAACCAATAGGAGTTTTGCCATTGACTTCAATGGGGTCAGGACTTTACCTACTGAATTCAGATAAAATGTGCCCCAAATATTGTCTCTCTCCATAATCCAGGTTTAATGCAAATGCCTGTGGTTTGATTCTTTGAAGATCACCAGATATAAGCTGTCTATATCTAAGGCCATAATTTTAATCATACTTTTCATGACACTCAATCTCACCTACTTCCTTCAGATTTTTCACAACCGAGCAGTTGGCAAGAATTTTAAATTCCATGTTTTTCTGTAAGATTTTATAACCATCCACAACAAATGTTAAATTTCATGGTTTTGGTGAAATTTTGAGGGTTATAGAGATATACAGCCTCGCTTATAATAGACCAAGTTTGACTATAACGTCAAGACGGTTCCAGGTAGTAGAGGCAGCTACACTGCAGTGGGAAACATAGGAATTTTGTCTGGCTCAGCTACAATGCATCTCAACAACGCTCATGATCTTATTGCGAGTCCTGCAATATTTGAGGTTTTTCTGAAACCCCCAGCTACTGGTTACATGAAAGCAGGGCCGGTGCAAGGATGTTTCGCGCCCTAGGCGAAACTTCCGCCTTGCACCCACCCCTGCGCCCCCACCCTGATGCGCCCCCCCCCGCGGCAGCTCCCCACCCTCCACCCTGAGGCGCCTCCCCCCGCGGCAGGTCCCCACCCTCCACCCTGAGGCACCCCTCCCTGCCCCAGCTCACCCCTGCTCCGCACACGAGCACAAGCACCCCAAGCACGCCATCGCTGCTTCACTTCTCCTGCCTCCCAGGCTTGCGGTGCCAATCAGCTTAGGTGCCACAAACCTGGGAGGCGGGAGAAGTGAAGCAGCCACGACGTGCTTGGGGAGGAGGCGGGGCAGGGGTGAGCTGGGGTGGGCAGTTCCCCTGCGTGACGCCCCCCCCCTTACTTGCTGCAGGTGGCCCTCCCCGCACTCCCCTGCCCGAGCTCCCTCCGCCTAAATGCCGGCCATCACGGTCGCTGCCGAAGAAAATGGTGCCCCCCAAATCCTAGTGCCCTAGGCGACCGCCTAAGTCACCTAAATGGTTGCACCGGCCCTGCATGAGAGTCTGAACTCAGAAAAAACTTAAAAATGTGATCTGAGTGCAGGGCTGGCTTTAGCAAGTGCGGGGCCTGATTCGTACTCACATGGCAGCGCTCCGGGTCTTCGGCGGCACTTTGGCAGTGGGTCCTTCACTCGCTCCTGGGTCTTCGGTGGCACTCAAGGACCCACCGCTGAAATGTGGGTAAAAAATTTAAAAAGCGCTGGCATGGGGCCCTCTTAGGTGCTGGCGCATGGCCCAATTCCAGGGAATCGGCCTAAAGCTGGCCCTGTCTGAGTGCATCCTAAAGGCGTGCCAAACACAAGGCAAATAAAAAGAATCCTTCATTTATTAGTCTTTAAATTTCAGGATTTTTCAGCCCTTTCCATGATTTTCTGGGACCTGACTCATGATTTTTGAACAGTTGGGGTCTGTGATGCTGACTCCTGGAGCTCAGGCCATTGTCCTGCCCTCATCACCTTTAGGTAGGTTAGTACTGCCAGCACAGAACAGCTGCTGTATTTCCAGTTTCACCGAGGCTTGCCCCTGCACAATGTGAACAAGAGACATCTTCCTGCATCCACTCCATGTTTAATGATGCATCACAGTGTGCTGCTGCACTCTACATCAGTGCATTTCATTCAAGCCACTCATAACTTTATAAATTGTTGGAAGTCAACACTGCTGTATGAAGAGTTAGATACATGCTAAATACATTTACCCACACACACAACGCAATTCTCTTCTGGCTTGAAAGCGCCAAATCAGATCCCTTTTAAGGAGCAGAATAATAAATAATAATAAAGTCATCATACATTTAACATCTCTTCCTCTTTTAAACTCTACTCACTGCAGCTTTCAATAGGGGTAACTGTATATAATAAACTGCCATGCTTGGCCTCTTGCTGATCTATCCTGTTTACACATGGCTAAATCTTTTTTATTGCTTCTGACAACATGTTGTTCATACCTTTATATCTGTACTCATATTGGTTTTATTGTAGGGTTATATTTGCAATGCCGAATTACACAGGAAGATGTATCTGTTTATTAGATGGAATATGGCTCACACATTTTTATGATCATTGTTTTTTTATTTCACTCTTACACACATTTATACACGTCACCCCCAATATAACAATGTTTAATTATCTACCACATTTTTCATTATTTCTTATCAGTGCGACTGATCAATAGGCAAAAAAGCATTGACATTTTTGGTAATAGGTGACACAGCCAATAAAATAAAGCCATTCTCTCAGTCACTCTCCACACTGAGGCCACATCTACATTACAGCAGCACAGCTACAGAACTGCAGCTGTAGCAATGTAGTATAGACTTTTCCTATGTTAATGGAAAGTATTTTTCCATTGACGTTGATAATCCATCTCTCTGAGAGGTGGTAGCTAGGTTGACAGAAGAATTCTTCCATCGACCTAGGAGGTGCCTCTCATCTGTACTTAATACTAAGGCTCTCACTCACCATCTATCATCAATCTTTGCAGAATTCTCTGTCCAATCCTGTGCCTAATTTGTGGAAGTAGCCTTCCTCCACTGGACTAAATACCACATACTGCAAGTCAAAATATCCTCAAAACTCTCCTTTGCCTGATGCCTACAAAAAACTTGACAACATTTAGGCAGTAGTCTTTGCCACCAACAGCCCGTCATGTTGACCAATGTTGTCTCATTGTTCATTTGTACACTCCCATCTGTCTATATCTGTCCCTTGTCTTATACCAGTGGCTCTCAGACTTTTGTACTGGTAACCCCTTTCACATAGCAAGCCTCTGAATGTGACCCCCCCTTATACATTAAAAACACTTTATTATATATTTAACACCATTGAAAATGCTGGAGGCAAAGTGGGGTTTGGGATGGAGGTTGACAGCTCGCAAACCCCCCATGTAATAACCTTGCGACCCTCCGAGGAGTCCCGACCCCTGTCTTATAATTAGATTGTAAGTCTGAGAACCCCGTCTTACAATTAGATTGTAAGCTTCTTGGGACAGGGACTGTCTCTTTGTTCTGGGTCTGTACAGCTCCTAGCACAATGGGGTCCTGGTCCCCAGCTAGGGCTCCTAGGCACTACGGTAATATAAATAAAAAATAAATAAAACGGAACATGACAGTAGTGAAATATGGCTTCCATTTCTTCCATTTCCAAAGAGATGTTTGAGGAGATCTCATAGAAATGTGGTCTAGTGCTTGTTTCCAAAAGACAGAGACATGAGAAGCCAAGGACATGAGAGCAGAACCAGGGATACTAATATAGCACTCAGATCTTGTAGAAGGCATGCCAAGAGTTAAAGGGGTAACGATCATGTAGTTAGCAGGGGAAAAAATGGGACCATAGTAATGAAAGTTCAAGGAAGGACTTGGGGCAGAAATTATCATGATATATTATTGGATTGTCCTTTTTACTTCATGTCTATACAGCACCTAGCACAATGGAGCCCTGACTGGAATGACAATATTAGAATTTATAAAAAATAAACAATAATAAGGGCTGGTAGTGAGTTGAACAATGATACATTAGGTGGAGCAGGAAAGGAAACTGGCAGATTCCGTTAGGTGCGAGGCCTTACCAGTAGCTACTGGGGAATGAAAGGAAGGAGAGAGTGAAGAGAGAAGAGAAATGAGTTTGAATCAGGGTGGACAGAGCAGTGGATAATTAGGTCACTTGCCAAAGAAGTATTAATCCAGTACACATGATCTTTAAGGGAAATCTTGTTCCTATATAAAATCATCCATGGAAGGGATAATTCTGTCAAGAAGAGATCAGTTTTGCAATACCTGCTCCTGGGCTCAATCCAATTCCCAGTGAAGCAAAATGTCTTTTGACCTCAATGGGTGCAGGAATTTGGCCCCTTGGACCAAACATCACCCCACTTTTTACTGGACCAACTGGGAAAAAACATCCTTTTGAATCATGGAAGTTCTTCTTTACTTTGCTGGGACAAAGCATTTCTTCTGTTTGAAATATTTCTTAGTTTCATTAATGCTGAGACAACATGATAGAATATGGATTCTTCAAAAGAGCCAAGGAATAGATATTTTTAGGTTTTCAAATATTAACAAAAACGGCATCATTTTGTATGTAATTCTGAATTTTAATGAGCAGTTCTATTGATAATCACTGAACATCTATATTTATAGAAAAATGGATCATCATAAATACTGAATTGTGCCATTATCTACATATGCTGCAGTTCTCAATACATCTAGAAATTCAGTGTTTCATTTCTATAGGAATAGAAATATGGTAATTTTCACCAGAACTATTAGTCAGAATGTAAAATTAGATCTAAGCCAACATCCTGGATGCAGTTTTAAAAAGTTGGATCTAGATGAACTTCCTCATAGATAGTTTCATTTTTCCCTCCTCACTGGAGAAAAAGAAACAACAATGCTATTTTGGAATGCTAACTCTGCTAGCTCGATTTTAAAAAGATCTTTAAAATTTGATGTCACTTATTTTGGTACAGCAAAAATTGTGGTCACCATCTTAAATTGTATTAAAAATGCACAGTACTAAACCAGACAGAATATTGTAACCCCAACTGGTAGTGCTGGACTGGTTTGATGTGATAAGATTTTTTTTATCTTATCACAGTCTTATCCGCAGTGATGATACTGCCTTTTCCATTGAGACTTCAAGGGTTCAATAATAAAAAGTATTGAAAGAATGGGGAAGGGGACTAATGACTGATTTCTGATGTCTGCCCTATAGTGGAAATAACATTTTTCACTACAGTTTTGAAAAGTGTCCAATTTTATCCTTTGTAGATAAACAACAATTGCTCTCTAGCGCTAGAATCCCCTCTGTTTGGGTTGATTACACTTCTTACAATTGTGAGCCCATTAGATGTGTATTCAACAAGAGAAAGTTTGCTGCATTCAAGTTGGGATTTTGTAAACATAAAATACAGAAAATTAATCTGTAAGTCATATTCCAGAAACCTGCTCCTTGTTGTTTTGGTACATACAATTAAAAAAGGAAAAATGTAACAGTGCATTGGATCCTCAAATCTTAGCAATATAAATACACATCCAACTAGGTAATTAAAAAAAGATTAAAATTTGGCTTTGTAAAACAGCTTGCAAATTCAATGTATCTCAAAGCAATTTAGAAGTAATGAGCTGACATACTCAAAACTAAGTGCTTTGAGATCGCTGTATGAAAGGGGCTATGCAAGTATTAATTATTATTAGAAGTAATTTAATAACCGGGTAGTGAAAGAGAATAACATTAAGCATTCAGCTCTATCTCAGATATAGCCTTGAATGTTAGAACCTTTATTATTGAGAGAGAATGCAACAGAAATTAATTGAATCTTTTTATCATACATTTTAGCCTTGGTGAAGGGGAAAAAAAAAATCACACTGAGAAATGCAGACTCATTTTTGCTTTTAATTTATCTTAAACTTAAAGGTTGTTTTAAACTTTCATCCCTAATGGGCACTGGGAAATAAATTCATACCCAGAGTAGGTATTCTTTTGGATCCATATCATATTTCCTTTTGCACTTATAATAAAATAATTAATAATAATAATAATAATAATAGCAGATCAAACCAGACGGAGCCTGGAATATATTTGCTGGGAACTGCCTAAGGCTAAACACCAGGGACATGAAACAAACTGTTCTTATCACCTTTTTCCAAACACAGCGATTTAAATTTACAATGAAAGTGCCAGCACCAGCTGCACTTTAAGAAAGCACCACATGTCTTGAGCTCTAAGAAAATGGAAAAAAGCCCAGTTCAAGCTGGAGGTGTCATCTTCCTCTAGCCAGCTGGGTGACATAAAGCTGAAAGCGATGAGGTGCTAATTAGAGGTTGATGAACAGAATCTCCGAGTGGAAACTTGTCGAAATAGCCTCCACTGAATCAGAGCCTTATAAGTCAGCCCTTATCTCCCAATACAGAGCACTGTCAGAGCCACAGAAAGAATGTGTGAATCCATATATATACATCGTTAGGTTACCTTTTATCACTTACCATATGTCCTCTTTATCTTGGCGTTACTGAAAAATTACCATATTTTATATCATCTGTCTGTATCTTTTCTCCAGTTTGCTCTATTAAAATCTCTAGCTCTTATTGCAGAAGGACCCATCAGACTTTTTTTTTTATTAAAAAAATAAGTATTACTAATTCTCCCAAGGAAAAATGATCTTGAAATGCAAAGTGCCAACAAGCAATGAGCAATTAGCCAGATCAGACAGTAGCCCATGTAAAAGAAAAATGATGTAGCTCAATAAAAGAAAGAGAGATTATTTTAGAATGGGGCTGAGTTTAAAGACATTCCCTCATTTCCCAGAGAAGGGAACATTTTGTGGTTTTGATTTTTTTTAAAGGGTCAATACCAAAGTGCTATTAGCAGATTTGTATGCAAGCATCATATTCTAATTAGATCAAAGGCAGAAATGTTTAGTGGCACTGGTGGGCAAGCACAGGAAGTTAGCTTCACTTATGGAGGAAGCAAGAGCCAATGGTCAAACAGCCACAGCAGGTGCACCACAGCAGCAGCTCCCAGGACACCAGAAGGGTAGGGTAATTGGAGAATTTTAACAAAGGGCTTGTCCTCTTGATCCCTTTCCACCTCATTGGTTCATCCTTAACTTCTGCTATCGCTATTCACTGAGGTAGTGCAAATGCTCTAGGTGAAATTCACTGCAGGTGTATAGGCCCTGAATCAGCAAAGCACTTATGTATTATTGACTTTAATGGCACAAAAACACATGCTTAAAGTTAAACATGTACTTAAGGACTTTGCTGATTCGAGGTCATAAAACCTGGATGATACAACTTTATGATGTCAACCTAGTTGACATCATTCTCCAACCTAGGGTCAGGGCACAGGACCGTACCTACTCTGCAAGCTTGTGTAGTGGGTTGGAGCATAAATATGAGCTCTGTGGACTCGCACCATGCTAACCACTGCCTCAACCTTTCTAAGGCTGGGATCTAGATCTCTCACAGCACACTGAGGGCCGCAGAGACCTT
Organism: Mauremys reevesii; assembly: GCF_016161935.1. Classification (NCBI taxonomy): domain Eukaryota; kingdom Metazoa; phylum Chordata; order Testudines; family Geoemydidae; genus Mauremys; species Mauremys reevesii. The sequence goes on from NC_052630.1 coordinate 82,971,089, forward strand.
GTCTGGCTGCTTCAGCAGAACCTCAAGGGTAGCTCTGACTGTACCAGAGTAAATGTCACCCTTAATGTATGTCATACCACAGGCCAAGTTCCTTGCTCCTGATATATGATGAAAAATGCTAATCACTCCCCAAATCTTCCACTCACACTAATGCATCAGTTACTGAAAACTGCAGTACTCACTACGTAAGGATGAGAGGGAGATCTCACTGGAGGCCTTATTGCACAACAGAGATTAATACCTTCAAAAGAACCAGAAGGATATTAAACCAGGCCCAGTACTGCTACTGTTAGGGAGCATTACTGTTAAACAGTAGATTCATTCAACTCCAGAAATGCATGCACTTCAGTGGTGAAGAGAGCTTTTTATTATACATAGTATGCAATGTTCTTCAGGCATTCAGATACTATGGTAATGAGCATAAGGACCTAATAGAATGGAATTGGGTAGCATAGGACAAAATACTGATAGTCAAGATAATTATTAATTAACTGTGTTAGGCTGACAGTTCTTAGAAGTCTTTTAAATACACTGCATTGACATTTAGCAGCTAGATGGCTTGGTGACAGGTATATATTTCTTGTAAATAAAATACCAAAACCCATTTTCTATTTAAAAGCTGTGTGCATTTAAAGTGATCATCCAATATGCATCATATGGTTCTCTTGATATTATGTAGTAGAGACCAAGTTACACTAATGGGTTAGTAATTCATGGGTATCTCTGAATATCTAAATAATTCCAATAAAAATGGACAATTTACAGTTAATAGCAGTTACTTGTCTATTGCCTTTCTCCTCTCATGCTCTAAGGCTCCGATGAATTTGAGACTGGCCAATCACATGATTTTCTACTAATCTTCGAGACAGTAACCCACTTGGGCTCTGTGACAGTGTGTGTTAGTTATTGTGATGCATTGGTTTTCTGTTACAATCTGAGTATATTAAAGTCCTAAATGTATGACCTTATAGACCTCTGTGCATGTCAATGGAAAAGGGGAAAATACTAGGTTGATGAAAACTTGGCATAAAAGAGTCACAACATATTCAGAACTGCAGCCCTAGCTCTGACGAGCACACAAGATATGCATAATGAGCTGATCCCATGATTGTATCATGTAAAGATTTATGATATTGTACTTTAAATATTAACACCTTATAAAATATGAAATATGCTTTCCTGCACATTTGTAATTTTACTCAAAGTAACATGTTTCATTCTGTTTTCCTTTTGCTTCTGAAACACAGTTCAGATTAACTGTTGTCTTGGAAAAAAAAATCATGCTCTTTTGAAAATGTCAACTCTCATTAAAGCAACCCTCCAAAATAATGATGTTCATCTGATTTTTCCCTCTTTGATTAGGCTTGTATAATTCTGTATTATCTTGGTATCTTTGATGCCAAACAAGATTAAATTGTCAGGTATAGTATGCTAAATTCATAATCTGAATTTAAAATAAAGTCACTTATAAGGAACTCTAAGCATCAGCATCAAGGGACATAGTTGCTATATTAACATAATTTACATCACTGACAATGCATTCTTCCCTAATTATTTATGGCCAGTTATCAATTTCTGGTCAATGCTTGAATCATTCACTGTAATTATTTCCCTTAGGAATCTTGCTTGGATGTAATGGAGACATTTCTAGCATGCCTCATGATAGCGCCAATACATGTGTTTCTTTAGAAAAATGTTACTGTTTTTGCCACTTTACATCTGAGTTATTTACTCAGCCTGAAAAAATAAAACCAAAAATCTACAAACCCTGAAAAATTGGTATGAACATTTCAGCTTTATAGTCTATTTGTCATAGATTTTCAGAATTATCATGCAAGGAAGAGACAGGAGAACTCCCTCAGAAATTTCTGAGATATTAGGAGGAATCCTTGCTCATCGATTATATTCCTTTACTTTTCATTCCCTCTCTCTTCCACTTTATCTTTAAATATCTTCCATCCCTAATTTTTATTTTATTTTATAAAAGTAAATACAATAAATGACTGATTTCTGCCCACAAATGTAGATTTCACTTCTATTTGAATCAATCCTAAAGCGTGCAAACACAAACCTGCATTTGAGTCCCTAATAATTCTTCCTATTGTCTCATTGCTGTTAAAACCTGTCAATCACTGATGAAAAGTGCTAATCACTCCCAGAAATCCCAGTCTAACAGACAAAAGTACCAGTCACTGAAAAAATAATACCAATTTGTCATGGATGGGAGGGAAATCTCACGCAGGATCTAACTGCACAATGGAGTTTATTAAGTTCATTTTGCTTCAGTCTAGCTCTGCTTGCATCCAATGGTTTCAGACTTTAATTTCAATGTCAGCTAAAACCCACCAAGGTAACTTATATTCATTAGCTAGGCTCCAGCTGAACTGCTGTGAAATCCCTTGGCTGTGACAAGGACTCTTGGTTTTCAGCAGAAGCAGCAGCATTTATTTTCACTTTAAGAAAAGTAGATTTAGTCAGATGTTACTACTCCTAAATTCTTAATTGGTTCTTGCACTTTTTTTTTATAGGCATTTAGTTATTTTCAAAGTTGGTTCTTTAAATGTGACTAATTGTATCCGTGAAAGGATATTTCACAGTTAATACTTCACATCGCAGCAGTGCCCTTGCACTACAACAGCTAAGTTTACTACAGAGCAGTAGTGGTGGTGATGAGTACATATCATGCACCATAAAGCACTGTCGCCTTAGGTCACAGAAACTGTGTAATATTATAAAGGGAAGGTGGCTAATTCAGTAATCTTCACATCCAAACTACTGTACCCTAAAAACACTTCTTTAGAGCCTTAAAGCAGGTTGGCTGTTTGTACTTAAACTATAAACAGAGTCTCTGTGTTTTCCTATTACATCACCTAAATGTTTAGGAGTGTTTGATCTTAATATACTATAATTAAGGAATTTACAATAATTACCTTTTAGAAATCCCTATAGTGATTATTACCTCTGGAGTTGATGAGAGAAGGTTGAGAATGTGCAATAATTGATTTCTATTGGTTATGTGGACTTTACTTTCTATTTTTCAAAGAGGCAGCAACATTTTAATTGGCTGAAATTTCTGCTTAGTTAACTTAGTTTTATGAGTTCATCTGGATTTGGTTAGATATCATTACAGTCAGAGACTGATTTCTGAGCAAGGCCTACCCCCGAAGCAGTGTGGTAGGAGCACCCTTAAAAGAACTGTAACATTTGAACATAGGCAGACATTTACATTTTGTCTACAGCTTTGTACCACAGATCCCTGCTTGTCTGCAGTGGTTAGGTTGCAGAAGGGTTTAGAGACCTACTTAAAAGGCAAGATGTTGAGTGCTTCGTGCTTTCAAGGCAACTGAGGGCAACTTACAGGATCAGGCCTGCAATACTTTTGATAGACAGAGGAGAAAGACTATGGCAAAGCACATTGCAAGGGTGGCACGCAAGCTTCAAAAACACAGCTTCATCAGCGTGCCTCAGTCCTAACCTACAGACCTGTCACTATTCCAAGCCTCTGAATTGGTACAGAGAATAATGCAGCTTGCACCAAACAATATATGTGGTGATTCTGGAAGAGGGAAAACTTCAGCCTGAGATTTGCCTTGCTTATGATACAAGCCCCCAGGCACATTAATCCTCAAGTACATTAATCCACAGTGCCACCTAGCCACCTCTGTATATTTATTTTAACTGTGACAAAAGAAAACTTTCCTAAACTGTAAAAACTGCTAAAACAAAGTCCCTTTAGTAGCTGGGTATAGAGGGAAGGGGGGAAAAAACAACAACCAAACACTATCCAAATATGGTTATACCAACAGTTACTAACCCAAAGGAAATCTGCAAATCTTTGCTACAGCTCTGTGTTATACTGCCATTATTCAGGGCAGTATAAACTGGATATTATCTACATTGAATTACAATGACTCACACTGAATTACAATGAACTATTCTATAAACACCTGCTCTTATATAACACAGAACTTGTCTTCCAAAAACATAAGCATTTTTTTCCTGCCCATCTCTCCTTTCCCCCTGACTCCCTTTTTTCAACTTTGGTGTTAGAACTGAGTTAATTTTCATATTATATTTACACTAGTCAAGCCTTCAAATGTTCTCATAAGTATTTAATCTCCTTTGGGCCAGGCTAGCAGAATTAAAGCCAGCCACTAAAAGAAGTCCACCAGAATGTATCTAATAGATAGTTCTGAGCCAAAGGTATTCCCACAGAGAATTAACTGGTGCCCTGAGCAGTCAAGTTCTTTGGCATAGCGATCAAAGAATGAACTAGTTCTCAGCTCAGGGTGCTTCTGTGAGACTCACCCTTTAAAACTTCTTTGGCCTTTGATAGCATCAGCACAGTATTCCCTAGGCATCCCTTATACCTGCACATAGAGAAGTAAAAGGAATAATGCAGCTACCATGGTGATATTTTCCAGTTATCAAAAGCAAAATTGGAGGTATGTGGTAGTTCTGGCTAACAGAAGACAGGGCCATCTACACTCTCTGGATTGCTGAGATCTGCTCCAGACAGTCCCCAGTTTTGTTTAGCCTTCATTTACACTCTCACTAGGATGATGCCATCTTTAGTGACTCACCTGGTCCCAAAATTTGGCCAGACATACAATTTCACTCCTGTGTCCCCAGCTCAAATATTGTGGCGCTCAGACCATATAGAGTTCACATTAATGTGACAGCTGTCATTTATGGCTGGCAGTTATATTTCAAACCCCTCCATGCCTCAAGTTCAGGTAAGATGACTTAGGCCTATACAATTATAATTTTTCAAATGACTGCTTTGTTTAAAACAGTTAAAATTGAAAGTATATTTCAATAGAGTCCTGCTGAGAGCCAAAGCACAACACTACACTTCTTTGCAAAAATCCACACCTTCAAGAATATCCTCTAAAAGTCCAGAAATGAAGAGTAAGCGGCCAGTTCCCATTGCCATGTACTGCACAATAACTCACTGTAGACCAACTAGATTGAGGAGAAGGGACTTTCTCTCTCTATGCCACTCCATGACTCCCATTATCACCTGAATCATCGCTCCACACATTCCCTACTCCCTTGCTTTGCCTGGTCCTAATGCCTGCTGTCCCACTTCCACAGCCCTGTGTCCCTTATTCCCCTGCCTCACCAGTCTCCTGTCACGTCCAAGTCTGCCCGACTCCTGGCTGTTCCAGAGTCCACCGTTATCTTGATTTTAGAAAGGGTTTTGTTACAATCCCACATGATATTCTTATAAGCAAACTAGGGAAACGTGGTCTAGATGAAATCACTACAAGGTATGTGTGTACAACTGGTTGAAAAACCGTACTCACAGGATAGTTATCAATGGTTTGCTGTCAATCTGGGAGGGTGTCTCTAATGGGGTCCCACAGGGGTCAGTCCTGGGTCTAATACTATTTAACATTTTCATTAATGAGCTGGATAAACAAGTGGAAAATATGCTTATAAAATATAACAAAGAGTCCTGTGGCACCTTATAGACTAACAGAAGTATTGGAGCATAAGCTTTCGTGGGTGAATACCCACTTCATCAGATGAAAGCTCATGCTCCAATACATCTGTTAGTCTATAAGGTGCCACAAGACTCTTTGTTGCTTTTTACAGATCCAGACTAACACGGCTACCCCTCTGATACTTATAAAATATGCAGATGATGGCAGGTTAGGAGGGGTGGCAAGCACTTTGGAGGACAGGATTAGAATTCAAAACAACCATGACAAATTGGAGCATCAGTCAGAAATCAACAAGATTAAATTCAATCAAGATAAGTACAAAGTACTACACTTAGGAAGGAAAAATCAAATGTACAACTACAAAATGGGGTAGTGGTATTGCTGAATAGGATATAGGGTTTTATATTGAATGTTTGTCAACAACATGATGCAGTTACGAAAAAGGCAAATATAATTCTGGGGTGTATTAACAGGAGTGTCGTATGGAAGACACAGGCGGTAACTGTCCCACTCTATATGGCACTGGTGAGGCTTCAGGACTTTAGGAAAGATGTGGGCAAAATTGGAGAGAGTCCAGAAGACAGCAACAAAAATGATGAAAGATTTAGAAAACCTGACCTACAAGGAAAGATTAAAAAACCTTGACATGAGTAGTCTTGAGAAAAAGAGGGGACTGAAAGGGGCTTGATAGCAGTCTTCAAATATGTTAAGGGCTCCTATAAAGAGGAGGGTGATCAATTGCTCTCTGCGTCTACTGCATGTAGGCTCAATCTGCAGCAAGGGAGCTTTAGGTTAGGACATTCAGAAAACTGTTCTAACTATAAGGGCAGTTAAGCTCTGGAATAGGCTTCCAAGAGAAGCTGTGGAATCCCCACCACTGGAAGTTTTAAGAACAGGGTGGACAAACACCTGCCGGGGGGTGGCCTAGATTTACTTTGTCCTGTCTCAACACAAGGGGCTGGGCTTGCTGACCTCTTGAGGTCCCTTTCAGCCCTACATTTCTGATTATGAAACTGAAGAGCATGCCCCTCTCCATCTGCCTTTCACCTAGTCTTCTGCCTTCTTTCTATGCCCTTTACCTCCTCCCATGTTCTCTCTGCCCTCCCACCTCTAGCTCAGCTCATCAACTGCAGTAGCACATCTTGGGACGTCAGCAGCAGGTCAGTTTACCTTAATACCATTTTAAAAGTTATCCTGCAGACATGTGAAGAGACTGAGCTCTGTAAAGCGGTGGCCTAGGAAAAAGCTCCAGGAAACAAAGAAACAAGATACCACATCCTGCCACTTCACACACACACTTCTGCACAGAGCATTTCTTCACCCAGGCACAGTGGGAGTCAGAACCAAAGCTGGCGTTCTTTGTTTTAGCCTGGCACAAAAAGAGCAAAAGGCAAACAAAGGATGAGCTGCTTCAGCTGGAGGATAAAATAAACAGTTCTCAATCCACAAAGTTTCTTGCGAGCAAGATGGCCAGTTTCCCAGTCCTCCCTTAATACCAGCCCTGAGCCTGTGCCCAGGAGGCTGCTTATGCAGTTTCTTCCATGGTCTGGGAGGAGAGCAAAAGTTTGGGCTTCCTCTTTTACTACTTCTCTTCATAGCCCTGTTCTAATTACCCCTAGCTAACCTATTCGCCGACTAACTTAACATAAGGAACACACATGCACACCCCATCGCAATCTCTTAGGATGGTACAATGGCAAACACTCCTGCTCCACAAAGCACTTCACCTTAGCAAGGGCAACAAAGCAAAATAATTCTGGGCTTTGTAGGCCGAGACATTCTGAAGACAGAATGAGCCAAAAAAAGTTAGGAAAGTTTTCAATAAAAAGTCAGAGAGGGGGAAATTTCTTAAACACCATAATTTTCTGGGTCTCCCCCCTCCTAACCCCCACTGGGGTAAGAATGGCATGTTCAGAGAAATGTATTTGTTTCTGAAGACATTGAAAATTAGGCTTAAAATAGGAAACTAGCTTCAACCTTTATTGTGGAATAGCTGCCCCCAGCCCACGCAGAACAACAGTGCTGAGTATTTATCTCAAGGAGTATGTATTAGGTGGTGCAATGATTGACACTTGATGGAAGACAATGGGCTGAGCAACCGTGCTTAGTGGCCTTGTGCTTTGACAAGTTTTTTTCTCCTGGTGGCTATTTGTCATTGTTAGATAGCTACACACTTCCCTTCCTGTGGACCTTTTTGAACTGTGCTGTCTTTGAACAACATTCAGATTGCAAAAGAAACTATTTACCAGCCAGTAATTACAAGCCACCCCTTGTGTAAAGGTAAACGGTAATGAGGAATGTGCAAAGAATGGCTGGCACTGTCAAAAGAAAAGAGGTTCTTGTAAAATGTAAAGCCATACAAAATGCCTTATAGACTTATCCTGCAGTAACTGTATCAATTAACCATGCTAAAAGCTCTAACTCAGATGGGCACTGCACACAGCATGTCTGCCAGTGTTTTATTATCAAGTCCATTATGATGAGTTCTTGTCCTAGACAAAGGGAGAACAGAAAAAGAATTCAGGCTGACAAATTAGACTTGAAATCAGTTTCATTTACATAACGACTGGAAGTTCATTAATAACAGAGTTTTAATTATTCATGCTCTTGTTTCACTAGATACAGCAGTTTTCCCCCTGCTGTGCTGGATGTCTGGATTAGCTAAAATGAACCATAGCAAACTGATAGACTGCCCAGATTTCTTAGATTCTTTTCCGCTTTCCAACTACCAAGGAGAAAGCAGAAGGGAGGGAAAAAAAGTCATTTCTTTTAGCCAACTTTACAACATGCTTGTTAAAGAGATTTAGTTTTGCATTGGGTGGTATCTTCCATGTGAAGTGGAAACTCAGCTTTAAAATTCAAGTCATTAGAAAATTTCTTAAAGCACAGTGCACGCAAATTTGATGCATATTTGTCAATTTATAATTCCCTGTGCTTAGATCAAATTAGATCCGTAGCACCAATACTGGGTATTTGCATTGCGCTACCTCACGTGAGCAGAGAGCATCTCTGGAGGGGCAGAACCACCTTATTCTTTACTAAGTACTTTCTTATAAACTACATTAAAACTTTCTTGTTCCATTAGTCCTTTTTTCCCCCCATAAATTCCTTCTCTTGGCTACCTACCTGTTGCTCACTCTTGAGGGTGCCAATCTCAGAATGGGAACAGAGCCAAGTGAAATAAAAGGGGAAAGTCTATAGATATCTATGAGAGAGAGACACACACACAGATAACAGAAGGACTTCAAGTCACCCTGGGAATGAATGAATGAATGAATGAATAATAAAAGGAAAGCTTTACCTTGTGGGGGCTCAATTCTCCCGCCACAGGATATGCAAGTAACCCACTGACTTCAACTTACCCTGCAGGGAAAGAAGAGGGCCCCTGGATTTTACATGACTATTTGCTATTCATTAAAACTCAAGGGCCCTACTCTCTCGCTGCAGGATGCATGTAATTCCTATTGAAATCAATGGGAATGACTCTTGTATCCTGCGGCACAACTGGGCCCCACTTGAATCATAGCTACATGTCATGGCACTTAGAACGCTGGCTGGTATACAAGACGGGGAGATATTTCTGAAGGATCATGCTTGCTAATCTGTAAATTATACTGAAAAAATCCTTCCTTTTCCACAGTCATTTAACTACGATGTAGGATCTTGGTGGTTTATTAAATGATATATGCTGAAACAAAACAATGGTAATCGACTAAAAATCATTTCTGTAGAACAAGTTATCTCTTGAGCTTTTACTATGCAGGGTTGGGGAGAAGTTGTTTGCTTTGCTCTGCAAATAGTGTTTTGTTCTATTTTCATTGTTTCCCCCTTCCCCCTCACTTAAAAAACAACAAAATTACAAAAGGAAAATAATGGAAGATTTTCTGCTGAAGGAAAGTGGGTGATTCAAGAGCTATCTGGATAATGTTTGCACTGGCACTTCTTTTCAGTGTCCTCTATTAGGCTGCTAATGGGGGCAAGCAGGAGGGGATTTTCTATGCTTATATTAATTTCCAGGTGCAAGTATACATGCATAAGAACATAAGAACATAAGAACGGCCGTACCGGGTCAGACCAAAGGTCCATCTAGCCCAGTATCTGTCTACCGACAGTGGCCAATGCCAGGTGCCCCTGAGGGAGTGAACCTAACAGGCAATGATCAAATGATCTCTCTCCTGCCATCCATCTCCATCCTCTGACGAACAGAGGCTAGGGACACCATTCTTACCCCTGTTCAGATGCTGTCACCCATCGGTATGCACCTTCCAGGTTTGTTTATGAACTGGGCATATTCTGAACACTTGACTCATACCTTATCTCTATGGCAAAAATTATGGCATGCCTCAGTGAGTTCTTTATAAGGAATCCAGTTCTAAATTGAAAAAAAGGATGGGGAGATCTGTAGGAGGTGATCATCTGTAGCCATAGTACTGGTCAGACAATCTTGCTATGCTTAATGTTCTAGACCATGTGCTTTTTGGAAGGACTTCGTTCTCCTCTGGCAGCTTTTAAAAAAATTACAAGGGCAAATTTTCTTGTGAAAGTGGCTTTCCAGGATCTCACGTGGTTCTCTTGCTACATGCTATTTGTCTACCATTGGACTTTCCAAAACACTCATCACTCTAGTATCACAAAACAATTAATTTTCAGTCCCCTTGAAGTTTCCCAACAAACCTCCAAAAAGTTCATTGGGGCAAAATCCTACACAATGATCTGGTGGCAAACATCATGTGCATATCCATGAAAAATCAGCAACAAAAACCAGACACACGTTTCATCCAGCTCAGTTATTAACAATGGATGTTACTGAAAGACTCTAAGAAGCTTTAGCAGCGCACATGTTAGGCAGAAGCGAAGAATTCACAAATCAACAGTTTGGCCTACATTTTCTGAAGATTCAAATTCAAATACACCAAAGCCCTGGTTGTCAGTAGTTACAGATCTTAGGTCAGACCCTCAGAAAATCAGGTGTCTAAAGTATGGCAACAAAATATGGAGGCAACTCAAAACCTGTGGCCACTTTTTGAAAGCATGGCCTTCTAAACCACATGTTTCTGAACAAATTAAGTAGAAATAATATTTTCATTTTATGTGTATTAAAGTCACGAGGACATTCATCAGCACGCTCTCTAAACACATTTAACCCTCTGCCTGTGCAATTGGATGTACGCTTTTCATCTAACAGCTTGCAATAATGGGGGGGGAAGAGGGGACGAAGAATGTCGACAATTCAGGGGTTTAAGACGGGTACAAAAAACAAAAAAAATTAAAAGGTTGATTTTAATGTTTAAACATTGTTATCTGATTTTTCTATGATTACAGTTCTGTTTATTGTGGTCTTGTGTGTTCTCACCATGTAATTTCCAGCTCCACACTGAAGTTTGTGCTTTAGCCTCAATGAGGAAATCTTCAGGTAGGTTTAGTGCAGAAGATTAAGGCTGCATTAAGATTAAGTCTGAAATGTTCTGCTACCAATTAGCCCTCTAGTATTTCTGTAAGCTTTGAATTTTTGATGCGATCAATGACACCAAGTGGAGCCATCTTCTGTGGAGTGGTTATTAAAGATATAAAAATCAATACAAAGATGATACTTGGAAATCTATATCACAAGATAATGAATCACCATGAAAGCCGGCTAAGAAGGAATGTCAGCAAACCAAACAGAAGGTTTGTGCATAACAAAGTATTTGATGCCAGTAGAATTTAAGCTAAATTTTGCATGAGACAGAAGTCTTCAGGCAACACTTATGATACATTTGCATGGCAAGGTTTTAATGAGATGAAGACACAAGACCAACCACACACGGGGCTTTTTGTGCATTAAAGTAAGAGAGGCAGAGAGAGAGAGAGAGAGAGAGAAGAAGATGATTATTGAGACATACACTATTAAGACAATAATGCCATAATTTGACTTTAATGACAACATGGCATTGAAAATGTTCTCTGTCAGTAATCCTCATTCAATTTCTTTTAAATGAAACATTATTTGCCTGGACCTTAAATGCTGATTGTTATTAGAGTTGCGTATTGGAGCTTCACAGGATACTCCAAATTTAATTTGAACTAGGGATTGATTCAGTTTCCTTCAAAGCAAGGTTTTTTCCTCTCCAAAATAGAGCTTGTACATGAGTTTGCAAGTTCATACGGGTTTACTGCTTGACACGATTGTATGTGACATTACAGCATTTATGGTATTTTTGCCTTGCACGATGACATACACAAAGAGCCAGAACTAGCAAAACAAATGCTTTGTTGTGTTATTTCTTTGCTTCCCTGGGAAATATACTCCTCAGTAAGAGATACTGATATCAAAGACAGCTGTTCACAGTTCAAATCTAGTATATAATAAAATCACTTTCACTTTGAACTTCTAGTATACCATCCATTGTCAGGACCTCAAAGCATTTTACTGACATTAATTAAGGCACAAAACAGCCCTATAAGGTAAGTATTATTACACTCTTTTTGCATATGCAGAAACTGAGGCACAGAGGCCATGTGACAGGCAGCATGGTCCAGGAAATACAGCACTAGACAGAGACTCAAGAGACTGGTCCTGTCACTAACTTACAGAGTGACCTTAAAAAAGTCACGCCACCTCTTGGAGCCTCTGTTTCCCCCTCATGGTCTTTGTCTATTTAGATGGCAAAATCTTTGGGTCATAGAATATCAGGGTTGAAAGGGACCTTAGGAGTCATCTAGTCCAACCCTCTGTTCAAATCAGGACCAATCCCCAGACAAATTTTTGCCCTGGATCCCTAAATAGCGTCCTCAAGGATTAAACTCACAACCCTGAGTTTAGCGGACTAATACTCAAACCACTGAGCCATCCCACATACTAGCACTGCCTAGTATCAGAGGGGTAGCCGTGTTAATCTGGATCTGTATAAAGCAACAAAGAGTCCTGTGGCACCTTATAGACTAACAGAAGTATTGGAGCATGAGCTTTTGTGGGTGAATACCCACGCAAGCTTATGCTCTGATACGTCTGTTAGTCTATAAGGTGCCACAGGACTCTCTATCTCTTCCTAGGTGCTTATTTAGTACCAGGTCAGTGAGAACCGAACCTCCATTATGGCCTCTAGATACTACTGAAATACAAATAATAATACTAATAAAATATTAAAATAAAATAAAAAATAAACAGAGCCAGAATGAAAAACCAGATCATGTAAATCTCATTACTGCCCTTCACTCACAAGATCATCCTTCCCCCAAAGCCCCCAAAAGCTCTAATTCTTAAATCTTTTCCTGTGGTACAGATATGCACAAACTGTTTATATTTTCCTTCTCAGGGCTATATTGTTATATTTTCCTTTTCAGGGGTATTCACTTTTATTCAGCAGGATTAGGACACTTGCTTTTTAGAGTTGTATTGTGGTACAACAGTCATCAATGCTTCTATTTCCTTGTTTCTCCTAGACACACATCACTTTCGTATTTGCAGCTGTTAAGTAGCAACACTCACAGATAATCATGCTCACAATCACAGCTTATTGTGCTTTTAACAGGACGCTAAATGCGAGGCGGGTATTCTTTGTTAATCAGTAACTCGCTGCTGATTTACAGATAGGCATTTAGGTTTTCGGCCTCCCTCCGCCGGCCCCATGTTCACCTCCGAACTACTATGCCAACACATCAAAGCAGGAGACTAATGGACCAGATCCTGCCGTAAATGTGTGTCACTCCAATGAGATTTACTCTGATTTACACCAGCCCAGGATCTGGCCTAATTACCTTTTGTCCTAGACCTAAAGGCAAGCACGGAGCGTATTGATAACCCCAATGCTGTGCATCAGCGCTTGGCTGGAGCAGGAGCGGCTCATTACTGAGTCACCAATTCATGGTAGGAGAATTCCTCGAGAACTGGCTTTTTTTTTTAAACTTACTGCATACCGATGATGTTATTTAAAAGCAAAAATAAAATAAAGTAAAAACGAACCCGGACACACCTTGTATAGTTTTTTAACTAGTCATTACAGTTTTGGCTTAATTTGCTTCCCTCCCTCTTTACCCCCTGAGGCTGCGAAGGCAAATGAACCATTCAGCAGCAAAAAACAAGGCGCATTAGAACAGGCTTCGATAAAACACAGACCTCTCGCCCGCAACGTTTTTCACAGGGCAGAAAATGTTCTGCGCTGCAGTTTTAAATCTTGCAGCTTCCTGATTGTTCTGACACGTCTTTAATGCCCCTTTCGAGTGCAAATGACAAGGTATCTGGCTATCAGTGCAGCACTAGTGTTCACAGGCTGCATTCAACGGGTGTTAGAGCTTCCTCTCCTTCATCTGCATCTGTATAATTTACATCTGTCCCAGGCTCCTGAGCAGCGCCTGTGCTGCTGCTCAGAGGTTGCAGAAGGACAAGGAGATGCCCCTACAGAACAGCAGCTCATGGAGGCTGATCTGCGCAGCCTTCAGAGAGGCAACCCAGCGGATGCTGTTTACTGTGGGAAGGGCCAGGAGAGGTAATGTGGACATTTCGAAGGGACACCACTACAATGTGGGAAGCAAGTTCCCGGAGTGATCTCAGGCCTGTGAGATCCAAGCTGCCTCGGAACTGCCGATGAATATTCAGGGCCCTTGTCTGAATGTCTCCTTTGGGCATCCCTAGAGTGTGTGTGTGGCTCAGAAAGGGGCCGGGGCCTGGGCCTGCTTTGTGCAGCACTCTGCCTTTTGGGGGTCAGAAATAGGTGGCCGAATACATTCTTAGCTGTGAACGTGATATTATTCCTTTCATAGCACCGGCGGGAAAGAGTGCATTGACAACAGGACATAGCCTCCCCATTGTCCAGCAAGGGGCTCCCTCAAAAATTACCCGCCTTGGCCTATGATAAACCCCAGGTACCAGGGTGTGTGTTCTCCCACACACGGGGTAAGACACTGGGGAATCTCTATATCTGCTTCCCCAATCACTTTCACCTGGGAAGGAGGCAACTCCACTCCATAAACAAGCACATGAAGTGGTTTATGCTGGAAGTGTCTACAATTTGTTCCTGAAAAAATAAATTCTGATGATTCCAACAGCACATTGTTATAAACTGTCTCACTTGTCAGAGGATGCGGTGGGGGAGAGGACCTAAGGAGAGTCTGGGACATTTTCCCTTTCTCCCATGAAAATGATTGGGATATAGCTGCCATTTTGGCACACCGTTGTTCACTGCAAGAACAAACAAACAAGGTGCTCTTCAGTTAAATTTTAGGGGACTAAATCTGGCCAGAATAGAGTTGCCATATTTCAGGTTCCCAAAAAGAGGACCCGGTAGGGGGAGTGGGAGCTGGGGGGAGGGGGGGGAACGGACGGGACCTGTGGCAGGGGTACTCACTGGAGGTTAGAAGCAGTGTTGCTCCCTGTCATGGTGGCAGGGCAGCTGGTGCAAGCCCAGGACACAGCGACAGCCATCAGTCAGCACCTCCCTGAGGAGCCCACTCCTCAGTGCTAGGAGCCTGGCCTGGGTGGGTGGAATCTGGCAGCTGTGGCTGCAGGGAAATGGACCAATCAGCTGCCAATGCAGAGGAGGGCCCAATCGGGAAGCAGACCAATCAGGGCTCTTTCTGAGCTGCAGACATCTGGTCTGAAAAAATCCTGGACAGTCTATTATTTGAAAAATCCGCCTGGACAGAAGCTCGAAAAAAGAGGCAATGTCCAGGAAAACCTGGATGTATGATAACCCTTGGCCAGAATATGTAGCTAGGAAGAGTCCATACTCTGAAGAGCTTACTATGTGTATGTACAGCCCGTAGCACCATGGGCTCCTAATCCTGGATGGGGCTTCTGGGTGCTAGCATAATGAAAATAATATGTAACAATAATAATGTCTTAGCAATGTCCAAAGCAGGGATGATTTGCATTAACTGGAGGCATTCCAAGACTCCTTTCAATCTGGTGGCAGATATGTATTTTATTAAACTGGGTAGATATACCTATTTCTAAAAAAAAATCACCATATGGAGCCTCCAGTATGGAACCAGGTAAGGCACTGGTATAACATGTGGTGTATCCAATTCCTATGCTTTTTCTCAGCAGAGTTTACTGTTGCAATATTCACTCTAAGAACATGGTTAATAGCAGTAGTTTCCATGCTTTGTTGTTTTTTCTTTGTTGTGTCTTTCAGGAACCAGGAGATGAGCTGAATGAAAGCCACCAGTGGGGAGCTTGTTGTACTAGGCCACCCTGCTGATCAACTAAAATAATAAGTTATCATATGCTTTATCTCAGTGACAATGCTATCCAATTATATTATTGTTCCTTGTTTTACTACCAAAGCATAATTGCATATGATAGGGACTCTCCACGGACCACCAGAACAGACAAAGAACATTAAAAGTGACTCAGAAGTTGGGAGGAGAAGCAGTCCTTGGGAAGATCTTTTTTTCTATTTGGCAGAATGAAAAAGTTGGAGAACCACTGGCATTCCCATTCACCATAATGTCATATGTCTGCATATTCTTTATTTAGAAAGGAGTACATGAACCACCTCATTACAAATTCAGCTGAAGCCTGTATTATCAGTCCTTCTGAGCCCAACCTCCACCTTATTGTCTTTTTTACATCATGTCTAAAATTAGCTTTCCATCTCTTTCTTTCATCTATTTTGGGAGGCACCCCAACATTTTTGGTTGCCAAAATAACTATTAATCATAATAGTACATATTGCATTAATGGTTCTAGTATTAATTCAAGTTGTTAAGAGGACTCTCTCTTTCTAAACATAGACCCTAATTTTCTAGATTATTTTTTCCTCCATCTTTTTGTGCCTGTAGATAAAAAAAGATCAGTCTCCACATACAGTCATTTCTTAAACCTCTAGTGGCTGAGGGAGTTCATTGTGGTGATGTTTTTTCTATTTGTATATTTTAGGTTGGCACCTAGCTGCTATGACCTGGAGATTGCCCACAAGCTTATTTCATTTCACAGCTACATTCCATCAGATGGGTTACCGCTGCACTCATATAAATTTGAACCAGCGACCTACCCGTGGACTAAACCACCCAAGCTGTTTGGTCTCTCCCTTAAATAGCATTTTCCAATGCACTGTATCAACTCCCAGCACTCTCCGTTCAGCTGTAACATTTACTTGCCTTGCTCTCATGGAGATAAATATTTAGGGTAATATTTTTGTTAAAGGATGCAGATTTCCCAAATGAAGCAAACATACACAAAATAAATGTGTTGCACAAAATCTAGAAGTACCCAGAAGTCAAAGACGAAAGACCACAAGTTGACTGAAATTGTTGACAAGCAACAGTGTAATAAGAGCATTACAATAGTGGAAGAATTAGATTGAAAAATGCACAGTAAAATGCTTGCAAACACAGATGGATTTAAGCTCATATACTACTATTTTTCCTTACTAAAAATATAGCCACAGTATTAGAAATAAGGTAATTGAAGAGGACTACTAGTGGAAATTTAGGAGAGATGGTAAAGGGAGACTTTCAAACAAATAAAAAAACCCAAACCTTCATGACAATTGAGGTAGTCCCCTGACCCAGTAATAGGTGCATGCAGAATAACAGACATAAGCAGGAAGCTAACCTGTCGGGCAAGCTCTAGCAAATAAAGAACGCTGGTCAACTCAGTACAATCTTCATCCAAGTAGGATGGGAGCATGGAAAAGGTTTATTAGCAACCCCTGAAAGGCTTTTCAAACTCACCTGGCACTCTTGTCAGCCCCTTGACTCTATGTGCCAAATGACACTTGCCTCGCTCTCAAAAGGCAGCATAATTTTTAATTGCTGTCCTTAGTGCACTTAAAGCAATGTCAGCAGTCACCCCACTCCATTGCCTTATGCTTCACACCACCTGGGGCTGGCACAAATCCCTTCAGTTGGCAAGGCACCGTGACTTTCTTTTCGCTTGCAGCTGTTTTGTGAAGGGTACAATGATTTATATTGTCTCCTTGAAGTGCTCAAGTGGCAGCATGTCATGCTGCTGTCTAGGGGTAGGAACTTGGGGTCCTAAGCTTGCCTGCAGCCTCAGGGGGTGAGAGGAAGACCACACTGAAGAATAGGGGTGGGAATTAGAGAAAGAAAACCTAATCGAGCTCTAGCTAATCCAGAAATAGCACTGAAGTTGAGAGGGAGCCATGACCATCTCTCCTTGGCCAGAAAGGCTTTGAGGAAGAGATAAAAGGGAACAGGGACGAGGAAGACATTTAAATGAAGGCCCCCATAATATTACTTAGAAGCTTTTATGGATCACTTACCCAGGCTTAGACTCCATAGCGCTCAGCACCAGATGAGGAGATGTCCCAAGAGTTGAATTCTGCCACCTGGAGCTAAAAACAAAAACAAACAAACAAAAAGCCATTAGTTGATTTAAAAATGCAACAGCAAACAAACATTAACAGGATTTAAAATAAACGTAGTAAGTTCAATTACATCCCTAGCCACAGTGAATAGTTTGATCTATATGTATCTGACAGAGGGAAGGACATGAGGGATTCTTCTTCCTTGGTTAGTGAAGCTTGAGGAGAGACAGAAGGACCATGCAGACAAGAAAGGAAGGAAAGAAAAGGTGGCTGAATGGTTTCAGGAGCTGAGCAGCATGACAGAGCAGGTGGAGAGCTGCTGCTAGCCCACCTAACTCTGGGAGGGGGTTAATTAAAAAATCAATTTGCAATCTTCTGTAATTAGTTTGAAGAGAACCATCATTGCCACCTGCTTGTATTGATTGTGACAATACAGGTTAGCCACTGGAAAGCTGCCACCACCATTTTAAAAGTGCATTTCTTTCTTCAGCTGGAGGGTAGTCTGCTGCTTTTGGAGCTTGAAGGAGGAGGTCCAAACTCTTCCCCTAGCACAGGGGTAGGCATCCTATGGCACGTGTGCCAAAGGTAGCACACAAGCTGATTTTCAGTGGCACTCAGACTACCCGGGTCCTGGCCACCGGTCCGGGGGGCTCTGCATTTTAATTTAATTTTAAATGAAGCTTCTTAAACATTTTTAAAATCTTATTTACTTTACATACAACAATAGTTTAGTTATATATTATAGACTTATAGAAAGAGACCTTCTAAAAACGTTAAAATGTATTACTGGCACGCAAAACATTAAATTAGAGTGAATGAATGAAGACTCAGCACCCCGCTTCTGAAAGGTTGCCGACCCCTGCCCTAGCATCTGCTCCTTCCATAAGCGGAGATCCAGTGGAAAAAGCAAAGGTTTGTTTTGATTTGCAAGCCATTGCTTTCTTTCATGTCTTCTTCTTGAGTTGGCATTTGCTCCTCTGACTGGAACAGGCACGCAACATATTAGGGCAAAACTTCACCCTTTTGTTTCCCACCTCTGGCTGGTGTTATACCTCTGTCATTTCTGAAATACACATCACAGTTCTCTTAAATTTCAAATTGGTGGCCAAGGTAACTGCAGATGAGTCAAAAGTGACTTAGCTCACAAGTTGTTGTCAGAAACTGTCTCATCATCTTGTGTAATTCTGGGCAAATCCTGCTCTGTTACATTAGCCAAAATCTGAAGACATTCCATTTAAGTCACTAGATAGAGTGCTAGATCTTCAACAAATGTAAACCAACATATTGCAGCCAATGGAGCTACTCCAGTTTACACCAGCTGGGGATCTGGTCCTGGAATCAACATAGCTGTTCCCTGGGTGTAAACAAGAGCAGAACATTGCCCTCCATCTCACTGTGTGTGTCTGTCTATCCCTGTTCCTCCTGTCTTTCTCCATCCTCATCCCTCGCTTCCTTGACTTTGATGAGACCATCTCTCTGCTAAATGAAGCAGGCAAGTATTTCTTACTCACTTTTATTCGCTTTTTGCAATGTGTATCTTATTTGTGATCCTGTGTGTCTATTATTTATTATTCTTTAAGCAGTTTGTGTGTGTTTCAGAGCCAGGAACTGTTTTACACATTTACAATCTGACCAAAAACAGTTCATGAGTAGAAAAAGGCAAGTTGGAAATTAAAAAAAAAACAAAAAACATTCAGCCATAAGCAGATGGACTGTAGTTCGGAAAAGTTTGGTTGGCTGACCCAGTGGCTAACCTAACCCATAGCACATGCATATTTGATTCCCATGTCAGTCATTCCCTGGTTAAGAAAAAAGGCCTAATTTAACTTTATATGGATCCCTGCTGCTGAGCTAGCGGTAGCTGGGGTCTCAAGAATTCCCATCCAGCCTAACTTAGCCAAGAAAACACTCCACTAAGTGGCGATGTAACATCTGATTTTCTTCTCCTTGGATGATATATAAGGGTAATTTAACCCGTTTTGGTAACTTAAAAAAAAATCTGGTTTTACAGTTCACATCCCAAGTATTAACAAGGGGGCAATGTAGGCGGTGGACAGGACACATGACCAGGAGACAGAAAACCTGGTTTTCTTCTCAGTTCTGCCACTGGATCACTGAGTTGCCTTGAGCAAGAGACTTATCCTTCCCAGGCATTGGTTCCTAAAGGGATAAAATGGGGATAGACCCCACCCTCTCTGAAGTGCTTTGAGATCCTCAGTGCTAAGTAATATTACTATGTGGCTGGGTCTATACTGTGTTTCCTGAAAGTGAAAACTGTGTGTTTTAAGCCCAGAAGAAGCATGTTTGCAGCTTAGAATTCAACTGTATTCACAAATGAACCCTGATGACAACATCATTTATTTACTTGCCAATAATCTGCATTAGGCACCACAAGGGTGATTCATTGTCTGATACATTTATCAGTATAGTATAGTGAAAGAGGAGTTGAACTGCTGCTCAGATGCATCAGCAATGCAAGTTGCAGTCTAATAATGTGGTAAATGCTGCCATCTGGCTCAGGTTGGCAATGGTCACTTATTTAAAAAAAGGACCATTTAGTATTAAACAGTACAGGGGTTGGGAGGGAAGGTGGGGGTTCAACAGCTATCAGAACTTGCCTTAGAATTTAATTAAAAAGGCTAACTGCTCAAAGCATGTAGGGTTAGAAAACAACATGAGCATGTGTTCAGGGAATAGTCATATTACATATAGTAATACATATATATATATTCCAAATATCCAGAAAGAAGGGAAGTACTCATTTTAATATAGCTTTATCTTGAACAGGATGAGTAAAGGATTCACGTCAGCATTAAGTTAAAAATTTACAGTATTTTCTTTTGACAATTCAAGAAGGCATACAGCATATTTTTGTATATAATTTTACAGTTATAGACAACATATAATATGATAAAGTAAAGTTACAATGTGGCACATAATTCCAAACACTGGAGGATAAAACTAGTTCATAGCATCACTGTACTGAAAGCTTCCAGTGAGGACGTTTGCACATCTGTGGTTTACAAACAGCACCTTGCCAGACTGGTAAAGATTAAGCTGTAATTATTCTCCTTAGAAAATCACTGTAGCTTTCTAAAAATTATTTAGGTGACCAGCAAGAGCATCTCCATGCAAAGGAAGAGAATATAATGATTTCTTGTCCTCATGCTCCTGGAAATTTTGGCACTTTAATCCTATAAAATTTGGGCCTTATTTTACATTGTACTGCACCCATGTGTGCTCATTGCACTCATTTTTCACTGGTGTAAAAGTACTACCATTGTGTAACATTTTACACCCACTTTACACTGGGGTGAAGGACGGTAAAAGGTTGAAGACAATGGAAAATCCAGTCCTGTGACTTCAAGTCTTAAAGCCCATCTTCTTAAAATAGAAGCAGAAAGAGAGATTGGATGCTTTGCATCTGAGGAGAATGAACACAATGTATTGAACACAAGGGCAGAGGGAATATTTCAAAATTAGGTAAAAGGGCAGTAGCCTTTTTCTGTAATTCCAGAAAACTTCAATTGACTTTAAGAAGAAAGTTCAGCACAGATTTGAGGATGACTATCTCAGAATCAAATTGCAAATAGGAAAGAGTAATTGATAGGGCTTTTAGTTCACTGATCCTGTGCTCTGACATAAGAGTAATTAAAAAAACAACTAACGGTTGAAAAGAACAAAGAAATGTAATTGAAAATTTCAAAGGAAGAATTTTTAGGGGCTGTGAATTCAATACTCAGGTTCAATGAACTTAATGGGATGTGGTCAGGAGAGCTCAGAAGCTAAATACCCTGTGCAACCTTATAATGTGCTTCCAATAGCACCTAAAGCTGCAATTGGCACTTAGACAATGAACACGAAGAATCCTTCAAAATGTGAAAAGTTGAGGCAAACTGAAAATCTTTTAGCCTAAGCTTCTGTCTCTATGACAAAAGGCAAATGTTACACTAATTCCATAATACTGTAGATAAAAGGAGGTAGAAGAGTGTTTAACATGTCTTACTGTAAAATACCTCCAATTAATTCTTACTATTCCTCTTTATTAAAAGAGGAAATCTATTCAAGTTAACACCAGGCATCCCTGGTGGCTGCATTAGGCCTTGAATTGACCAGAATCACAGGAGGTAGATGTAGAAACAACCTTCGCTGCGCAAAGCAGGCCAAAACCTGTCTCCAGCTGAGTCTTCTGCACAGAGTTCCCAGGAAGTGTGTGTCTGTGGGCCATTTAGGTGTTACACCGTTAGATGCTAACATAGATTCCGAGGGGGCAAGCATCTGCCTTGAGGTGGCCATGTAATTAGAGCTGACTACAGGATGACAATTCCGTTCTGTTTCACAGCAACTTTTTGGGGGTTCTAAATGTTTTTGGAATGAAAACAAAATCTTTCAAACAGTTGTGCACAAAATGTTTACATCAAAATGTCCCTTATTGAATTGAAACAGAAGGGGTGTGTGTAGCCTGGCGGTTAGGGTCGTGGGAGATCCAGATCCAAGTCCTTGCTCTGCCTGATTCAGAGTGATCAGTGTTGAAAAACTTTGCTCTAAAAGAGGCAGTGTAGAGACTGAAACCTGGGTGTCCCCAATCCTAGGCCAGTGCCCTAACCACCAGGCTATAGAGTGTGAGTCTCTCTCAAAATGAAGTGTTTTGATTTTGACAAAAGAGTTTGTTTCAACTTGGCCTATGTGTAATGCTTATGTCACTGCTTTCCTTTCCCAAGGGCAGTTATAGGTGTGGCAATGAATGGAGTGGGAGGGAAAAGACACACCTGCAAGCTCTCTATTTATATAAGTACAGGAACTGGTTTTGTCTCCCACCCTCATAATTATACAGGTGTTACTGCAGCCCTATGGATGTCCCAGCTGGTGAGAGAGGTCAGAGATATGTACAGTGCTCCCTGACCTCTGCAAGCAGGCACATAAACTTCCATTAATAAAACTGATCACCTTGACTCCCTTTACACATGATGCTGAGCTTCTTCAGGCTTATAAGCCATTGGAAAAACTGGGTCTAGGACTGGACCTCTTGTTGTGTTAAGTTGATTAACTATTGCCTTGCCTTCCTTTATATATCGATTTTTTAGGAAGGTTAGTGGGAAGAGCAGTTGTAAAAGAGAGTCAGCACTTTTTCCACCACCCCTGGCCTCGGCTCTCCCACCGTTAAACTGAAAATCCATTGCACAGCAATAAGTGTACAACAAAGTTTGTGAACCCTGCAACTGATTTAAAAGGAACAATCAATTAAATAGAAAACTTTCTAGTACGTGTTTCTATTTCCTTTAATAAGAGACTAGCTAGGTCAGCAGCCATTCTAAACATTCCTCAATGTTAATTAATGGGATCCACCCATCTTAATCTGCCTGCAGGAAATGAAGTTAAAAAAAAAAATCTAAAGAAAGAAGCACTTCCTAATTGTCTACACTACCACTTACGTCACTCAGGGGTATGAATAAACTATCCCCCCTGAGCAACTTAAGTTACATGGACCTAAGCGCTGGTGTGGACAGTGCTTTTGGTGAGAGAGGTTCTCCCACTGACATAGCTACTGCCGCTCTTTGGGAGGTAAAATCATTAAGTCGATGGGAGAGCTCTCATCTGTTGACTTAAAGCGGTTACACTAGAGAATTTACAGTGATGCAGCTGCAAGCTCTGGTGATTTTGGAGGTTGCATACATCCATCTCACCTCCTGTGAATCTTTTCATGGAGGCCCTGACAGCCTCTTTTGCTCACAATGCCAACAAACTTATTAGACATTAGAATTCTCTGATGGCCACTTGTCCTGGTTGATGTAGCCTGGAAAAGAACTGTAATTCAATCTAACAGACATCACGTAGCATTACTGCTGATCTGGGGAAGATGGGATATTGGTGAACAACTTTCAGTAAGGATGTTCACCACCTGAGCACAAAGCTCAGGAATCCCTCTCTCCCCCACCAAATTGTGCTTTCAGCACTTAGTCTTGATTCTTTCTGGGAGGTGAAAAGACGCACATACAATACATAAACCAACCAATCAATTACAAAGTCCTTTCTGCAACTGATAACTCATTTGTTACCCTGGAAAAAGACTTTATAGTTGAATATCAGAAAATCTACATTGGCTAGCTATTACTTCATGGGCCAGAAGAGGTAAGCAAAACCCATTTCACTTTGTTTTGTTTTTGTACTTGGACATTTTCCTCCCACTTGTATTAGTGACCATGCTGGTATTAAATGGCTTTTTTCCATTTGTTGGTTAGAAAGTTTTTCTAAACAATTTTCCAATAGTTTAAAAAATAATCGTCTCAAATGTAAATAACAAATAGCAAATTAATTGGGGAGGAGTTAAAAATGTGGCCTCTACTAATGGTTTTAACCAAAGAGTGCAATTACTAGTACATTTTGCATGTAAACCTGTTTCTAGCCTCATGAAATCCCCAAATCTGACACACAAAAAACAGAGCTCTTTCATTGCAATGGCTGGGTATCTTACTATCTGAACTGTAGCTGTTAGAGTGTGAACTGGAGATGTTACTTTATAGCTATAGAGGGAACTTTAATTTTCAAATCTGTGTTCCAGGAAAAAAGAACTCCCTAGGTGAAGTCTTCATTAATTCGTTGAGCGACACTGTTCCATAGGAGGGTATTTGCTCTGATTCTTAACAGGAGATAGGGGACACTTTGTAGAGCACCCAAGTGTTTAATGGTAGACCTTATAGTCTCTTCAGCTAATTTTTATGTTTTAGGTTTTTGTATCAAATTTAAAGAACTCAATCCTCAGGCAAGGTCCAAAGGTTTATTTTGAAATGGGAACAAGATCTTTGAAAAGCTCTCTCATGCACCCCGTGGAAATTAGAAAAAGGAAATTAAAATGATCAACTGAATTGAAGAAAAACTGAAGCTAATCGTGTAAATTTAAAATGCAGCTAAGTATGTGCCAATGTCTGGGCTTGAGAATGAGATAATAGACAGCATGCTAATGAAGACATAGCAATTGGACTCACAAAGCCATAGATGAGAAAGAGGGAGAAATGAAGAGTCACACGCCTTTCTTTGCTGGGATGTGATACCCACACTGGCCCTGTAACCACTGGCTGGAATCAAGGACAAACTCCCTTTAGGGAGATATTAAATACTCATTGATAGCTAGCTGGGCTGAGAGAGAAGGAGAGTGGTAATAAATATAGTTTTCAGGCTACATAACATTCACTATAACTATGGCCATCCTTATGCCACACTGGCTTAAGACTGGTTTAATGGGGCTAGATCAGAATCAGATCTACATCTGGAGCCAACCTAGCTATGCTTTTTATAGTGTTTTAGTTTGGCTGTGTCTATATTGTCTTGAACAGCTATTTTGATTGTAATTCTCTGTATTTTTGCCCTGAGCCAAATGGGCTTTGCTTTCACTTAAGACAGTTGGCATTGCTTGACTAGACTACCAGTGGGAACAGTCGCTGCTGGCTGCCTTGGAGAGATGTAAACTGCCCTCTGATCTTGAGAGATAAAAGAATGAGGCAACAGGCATGAGCACCTAGGCAGCAGAAAGGGATTGTAAATATGCTGTGTCTGTGAGGAAGGTGACTACAGTCAAGTGCAGCCACAGGGAGTTTGACCCAAAGCCTACTGGAGTCATACAGTTTACTTCAATAGACTCTGGATTAGACTAAGGGTACATCTACACTGGCAGAGTTACAATGCCAGCAGTTACAGCGCCGCTCAGAGAGTGCTGGAGAGAAACCGCTGTTGTGTGGTCACACTGTCAGCTGCCTGCACAATAGCATGTTCACACATGCGGCACTTGCAGTGGTATTCAGAGTGGTGTACTCTGGGCAGCTATCCCATAGAGCATCTCTTCCTCTTCTGCTGCTAAGAGTTGTGGGAAGGTGAAGGGGGTCGTGGGGCATACTGGGTCCTGTCCCAGTGCCCCATGAAGCACTGCTTCACATCCCGGCTATCCCTGTGCTTCTATCCGCATTTGGCACCATCTTTCTTTGTTTACTGCATGCTCTGCCTCTTCGGTCTGCAGGAATGGATCCCGAACTGTTGACCAGTATGCTGGTTGCTCTGACTAACACGTCACGAGTGGCAGTGGAGTTATTCCTTAAACTACAAAGGCAAGAGAAGTGTGACATTGATTGCTTGTGGCATTCAAGGAGGCACTGACCACAGTGCAATGCCACTTTGGGGCTCGGGAAAAAAAGCACTGAATGGTGGGATCACATCATCATGCACGTCTGGGATGATGAGCAGTGGCTGCACAACTTTCGGGTGAGGAAAGCCACATTCATGGGACTGTGTGATGAGCTTGCCCCAGCCATGCGGCGCAAGGACACGAGAATGAGAGCTGCCTCGACATTGGAGAAGCACGTGGCGATTGCACTGTGGAAGCTGGCTACTCTGGACTGCTACTGATTGGTTGCTAACCAGTTCGGAGTGGGAAAGTCGACTGTTAGACTTGTGTTGATGGAAGTGTGTGTAGGGCCATTAATCGCATCCTGATCTGAAAGACCGTAACTCTGGCCAACATGCATGACATTGTGAATGGCTTCACACAAACGGACTTCCCTAACTGCGGAGAGGCAAAAGATGGCACGCATATTCCAATTCTGGCACCAGATCACCCAGCCACAGAGTACATTAATTGGAAGGGGTATTTCTCTTTGGTTCTCCAGGCACTTGTGGATCACCATGGGTGTTTCATAGGCGTTAACGCAGGCTGGTCTGGAAAGATGCATGACACATGCATCTTTCAGAACATTGGCATGTTCAGGAAGCTGCAAGCAGGGACTTTCTTCCTGGACCAGAAGATTACTGTAGGGGAAGTCAAAATGCCCATTGTGATCCTGGGAGACCCTGCCTACCCCTTAATGCCATGGCTTATAAATCCATACACGGGGCACCATGACAGCAGCAAGAAGCAGTTCAACAACAGGCTGAGCAAGTGCAGAATGACTATATGGGAGACTGGACCTGGTCGATGACAATATTCCTATTCTTATAGCTGCATGCTGTACAGTCCATAATATTTGTTAAGGGAAGGGTGAAAGCTTCAATAAGGGCTGGACCGCAGAGGCTTAGCACCTGGAGGCTGAGTTTGAACACCCAGAAACTAGGGCTATTAGAGAGGCTCAGTATGGGGCCATAAGGATCAGGGATGCCTTGAGGCAGCAATTTGAAGCTGAAAGCCACTAGTATTTGTTGCTATGCTCGGGAGTGCAGTGCTTGTAATGGAGAAGATGATTGTGATTGGTGCAGATGATGCAATATGAAGGTTTAAGAAAATTCCCTGTTGCTTTGCAGGGCTCTGTTTGCTTTCAATTAATAGAATAAAGATTGTTTTCAAACCAACACAATTCTTTTATTAAAAAACAACAACCGGAGGAGAGAGACAAACAAAAAAAACCATCACCACTGAGGGGGATGGGAGAAGGGAAGGTCCCAGGAGGAGGTGAGGTCCCAGGATGGTTAAAGATTTGTGTATATCCAGGGATCATATCCAACCTTCTGCTTTGGAGAACAGTGCAGCGGGTACCGTACTTCAGCAGGGTGAAACTGCAGAGGGACGGGTGTTGAGTGCAGTGGGTACTGGGAGTCCGCAGTGCTGGACTATGATGGGGAGGAGTGGAATGCCGCAGGTACAGACTGGAGCCAGGAGCTTAATAAGAGTGTGTTGGCGGTGTCTGGGGGATGCATGGGAAGGAATTTTGCGACAGTGGCAGCAGGGGAGGGCAGGCATGGAGCTGCTCAGTTTTCAGTGTTAGTATCACCTGGAGCGTATCCGCTTGGTGCACCATAATGTTTAAGAGCTGCTCTGTGGCTTCATTCTGGTGTGCCGCATTCTCCTTTCAATCCCTCTTCTTGTTGTCCCACCACTCCTTCAGTTCCTGTTTCTCGGTGGCGGAGTGCATCATGACATCACGCAGAAAGTCCTCCTTAGTTCTTCATGGCTGCTTTTTAATTTTGCGCAGCCATTGAGCTGGCGATAACAAAGAGGGAGGATGGGCTCCCAAGGTAATTTCTGTGAAGCCAAAATGCAACATTTTACAGAAGCAGTATTGTTTGCAACACACAGACCACTGATTCAATGATTTAAAACACCGCCACTGTTCACATACCTGTCACTAACTGGCTGACCCCAGACAAACACACATGAGCTACAAGATCCTCACAATGGTGAGTAGCTGCAGGGGCAGGGGAAATCAGTGTTCCAGGACACATGGCTCTTGGGGAGAGCCAGCACTGCCGGGGGGGGGGTCCTGATAATAATTCCTGTCCCCACATTTTCCACAGGCTGTGATGGAAGATATCTCACTGCTGAGGGTGAGCAGGGAATCAAGGGAGGGTCTTCTCCAAGTCTTCCACTCTGGCCCTCATGCGGCTCGCCTGTGTGCAGCAATGGTTCCCCTCCCACCCCCCGCAGTGACAGCACAGTAGCGCAGGAAAGTTACCCTTAATAGGGCAAGAAACACAGCAGCTCTGCCAAAGAACGTGCAGCAATGGATTGCCCAGTATCTCCATGAGAATTTCCTGAAGATCTCTGAGGCAGATTCCCGTGAAGTGAGGGCGTCAATCAACACCCTGTTCCACCACTCAGACTAGGCATGTGGTGGTATGTGCATCATACAGACACAAGCCTGCTTTCTGCAACCCTCCTGCCCCCAACAACTCGCTTCAGCGATCCTCAAAATCAAATCCATTTACCAGGGGTCTCCTCTCCTGTTTTGCCAAGATCCAACAGCTGTGATGGGCTAGCCTCCTCCGGGGTAGAAAAGAGCTACTGGCTGCATGCATCTTTGACCTCTGAGTCATCCTCCGCCTCTGGATCCCCCTCTCCCTCCACATCCTCATCCAAGATTTCCTCCTCCTGGCTCAGTCCACTTGATTGGCACGCGACCCACCGCGGTATCCACAGTGGCCTTCGCAGTGGAGGTGGGGTCGCCACCGAGTATCGCATCCAGCTCTTTGTAGAACCAGCAGCTTGTGGGTGCAGCACCAGAGCGGCGGTTTGCCTCCCACGTCTTCTGGTAGGTGTTCCGCAGCTCCTTCACTTGGCCCATGCACTGCAGTGTGTCCCGGTCATGGCCTCTTTCTGTCATGCATCGTGAAATCTCTCCATAGGTATCATAATTCCTATGGCAGGAGTGCAGCTGGGACTGGACAGTCTCCTCTCCCCAAATGCTGATGAGGTCCAGCAGCTTGGCATTGCTCCAAGTGGGGGATCGCCTGGTGTGTGGAGCAGGCATGGCCACCTGGAAAGATGCACTGAGATCACAGCACGTGTCACCAAGCAAACAGGAAGGGGACTTTCAAAATTCCAAAGGAATTTACAGGGTGGGGATGACGGTTGGTCACCTGAGGGCAGGGCAGTAGAGTTCAAACCTATGACCAGAGAGGCAAGAATAGGCATTGTGGGACACCTCTTGGAGGCCCACTGCAGTACTGTAATCGACCAAGGTGTCTACACTGGCACCACGGCGCTGTACCCCCGATACAGAAAGCTGTACGCCTCTCAAGCTGCTTTATTGTGCAGAAACTTGCCAGTGTAGACAAGGCCTGAGAGAGCTAAGAGATCTGAGGGCTGAAAGGGTTGGCTACGTGCATCTATACTGTAAAACCCCTTTGAGGATTTTCCTTACCATGCCCCAAACCTTTTTATTGCAGGTCACTAACTAAGGGCTTGATCCTGAATGACCTCAAATCCCATTGACTTCAAGAAGCATAATTTCTGCAGCCATCTTAAAACTGATACAGCCATGCATATACAAAAGTTCGGATTGCCTGGTTTGTCAGTGCAGGACCAGAGAGGAAAAAGAGAATAAAAGTGGTTTAAGACAGTTAAGCTTCGCCATGCTTGGGACAGAATGTGGACTGGTTCTATTACTGTGTAAATCAGAGCAGCCTGAAGTCTGGTCTATATTATGTCCAGCTGCCAATGACCCCAAGGACCATTTCAGCTCCTAGGATCATCCAGATGCATTGGAGTTCCTAGCTATGTTTCTTTTCCCTACTTATGCCCCTGTGCCTGAGGCCTGGTGGATGAGTGGCACAGGAGTCACTCCATTGGCCTTATACCTGCTGAGAATGAATTCTTGGGTAGCTAGTTAAGCCAGTTTTTTGCTGCCTTGCATCACTGGCTGATAACTTTATAGTCCAAAACAGATTGTTTCAGTTTCATAACCACCTTGTGAGAAGCTGTTGAATTCCTTCAGTTACTAAGCTTAACAGGAACATTCTCAGATAGAAAATTGTTAGAAAAAGAAGCTAGCATTCTGCCTGCCTTAGGGACTGATCATAATGTAGCTGTATGCTTGGGAAAGTCTTATCAGTGGATAACCTGGAAGTTCCCCCGAATGACCAAGTTTTTCCCCTCCTGCTTTTTTTTTTTTTAAAGAAAAAATATATATCCCTGAGAAACTGTTCACAGCATGAACAGAGAATAAATCAACAACAACAGAAAACCAAGAACTCTACTGCTTCTCTCTACTTCTGCAAAAAACCATAAAGGCTCAATTGTCCTCTTAGGACTCCTTGGGAAGTCTTAACAAAAGTCTCTAACAAGAAACTAAATGAAAGACTAGGGATTTAGCAGCAAGGCAGATCTATCATAGACAAATCAGATAAAACATTCTTTCCTTATGATTGTGTCTATAATAGGGCCAGACTCTGATCCCCTTACTCATGTTGAATAGTATTTCAATACCTGAATGGCTCCACCCAAGCCACTGGGATAACTTGTGGAGTAAGATCTGATTGACAGTTATCAGAAGATACCAGAATCTGACCCACTGGGATTAAAAATTTGGAAAGTTAATTACAAATATAACTTTAATTTTACAATTAAAGGTGACTTGCAAAGGAAAAAGGAGGATTGTGTGTAATTTCTTTCTTAATGATATCCAGGGAGCCTGAAAACATTTATTTAAATTTTGTTCCTACTTGGATTTTTACATTAGAAATTCATGTCTCATCTATGCTGGATGTCTCAACAGAGGATTGGAGATGTACTAGGTTTTATGATAGCACAATTTTCAAGGATGTGAAACCTGATTAGCTGGGGCCAGGTCTACACTACAAGCTTTTGCCCGGGATGTTAAGAGATATGATCCCTGCTTGAGATAGCTGGGCAGCAAAAGTCCCTAGTGTAGATGCAGTTATACTAGCAAAACTCTGCTTTTGGTGGTATGGTTTATTTGGCTGGGGGTAGTGGTGGGGGTGTTTGAAATAAGTAATTCTATCAAAAGCACAGTTTTGCTGGTATAAACTGTGTGCATCCTACGCATGGCATAGCTATCCTGGAAAATGTTCCTGGCCTGAGAGGGGAAATGCTTTTTTTTTTTTCATACTCTTTACAAATGATTTCCACTGTAGAGTTAACTCAGGGTCTTATTTGGATGCTGTCCTTAAACTCCCTCCTATCCACACACACAAAAACCCCTCACCTGAGTTTGGTGGCACTTTAAATTCACAGCAGCTGGGGTGTAAGCTAGAGCCCAGACACCTCTTTCACTCAGACTGGTAACCTACCCACTTTGCAGAAAAGACACAGGCTAAATCACTCAAGCACTGATAGTCCTCCAGTGCTTTCCCCATGTGCTCAGAAGGACAGACAAGTTCTCCCACAATTTACTGGGAAGAAACATAGAACAGCTAAATTTACTGCAGCACAAAGCTGCTGATGACCTGAGTTAAGAGTAACTCTGCAGTGAAGACTGAGCACCTTGGTTAGCCTACCCCAAGTGTGAACAGCCACACTGCATAACCATACCTGAGTTACTGTGTCCTCACTGGTGCTGTATTCACCTATGCGTGTTGCTAGGACTTCTTGGGGTCTTTGGGCTTGCAGTGAGTTGAGACACTCTATGATTTTCCTACCGAATTGTGGGAGAACTTGTTTGTCCTTCTGGACACATAGGAGAATTGTGGGATGACATTACAGGGCTATCAATACTCATGTGATTTAGCCTGCATCCTCACTGCAAAACTAGTGGATAACCAGCCAGAGCGAAAGCACCATTCAGGTTCTAAGCCTACACCTAGCCAGGCCCCCTGGTTTAAAGCACCACCAAATTCAGGTGAGACAGTTTTGTGTAGATAGAAGGTGGGATGGGGCAATGCCTGTGTAAGAGCCCAAATCAACTCTGCAGGGAAGATATACCCACAGATTCTATTACGAGGGATCAGCAACCTTTGGCATGCGGGAAGCAGCGCAGGCCGAGGGATGTGCTGGCTGCTGCTTCCGCAGACCCCATTGGCCTGGAACGGTGAACCGCGGCCAGTGATCAGCTGAACCTGCAGATGCTGCAGGTAAACAAACTGGCCCAGCCCATCAGTGAATTTCTCTGACAGGCTGCATGCCAAAGGTTGCCGATCCCTGTATTACACAGTCAAGACGAGAATCTTGGAGAAGGCTCCAGAGAACTCCAGCCCCAACACACTCAACCAGTTAAACAAAAAAAGGTAGAAACTTTGCATCATGAGAATTACTTGCTAATAGCCAATTGCTTAGGGACAGGATACTGTTACCTAGTTACTAATGAATGATGCTGAGTAACCCTTTGGAAAGTGTCTCATCCACCACACTTACAGGAATGACACTGGGAAGGTAGGGCTCAACTGAGGCTTTTAGTTGGCTACACTTGTGAGTTGCAGCACTGGTGGAGGCTTTCCAGTGCTGCAATTAGTAACTGTCCACACCTGCAAGGCACATCCAGCGCTGCAACTCCCTGGCTGCAGCGCTGGCTGAACACCTGGTCTGCTTGGGGTGTAGCGAGAGCAGTGCTGGTGATCCAGCGCTGCTCGTCAAGTGTGGACACACACCAGTGCTGTTATTGGCTTCCAGGGTATTAGGAGATATCCCAGAATGCTTTTAACTAAATTACTCTCTTTTGTTTTGTTATGCAGCCTCTCTTTGTTTTGTTGTGAACTCGGAGCTCCGGAGCTGCTTATCTAAACAAACACAGCTCCTGTTTGCTGTGATCAATCTGTAAGTGACTGTGAACAATCAAATGAGATAAACCCCTGCCTGCCTCATTCACAGGGGTTGAGTGTTTGTTTGATGAGAGAAAGGTGGGGGGGGGGGGGGAGAAAGGGAGTCCGTGCTGCTTATCTGGTCTGCAGGCTGTTTGCAATTAAGAGTAAGGGGTTTGGAAAATTTTCTGATTTTCAAGGCAAGGAGCTGATACACAGTGTCGGCTCCAAAAATCTACTCTCTCTCTCTCTCTCTCCCCCGCTCCCTGTCACACTACACACTACACCCCACCCCCCTCTTTTGAAAAGCACGTTGCTGCCACTTGAATGCTGGGATAGCTGCCCATAATGCATCACTCCCAACAGCGCTGCAAATGTGGCCACACTGCAGCGCTGGTAGCTGTGAGTGTGGCCACACACCAGCGCTGTTCCTACACAGCTGCACGACCAGCGCTGTAACTCCCAGCGCTGCAACGCTCAAGTGTAGCCAAGCCCTCATCAGAGCTGCTTTAGGACCAGAGAATATGTGCCCCCCCAAGAGGTGATGACTGTCAGTACTGGGCAGGAGCAGGGCTAATGCCTGAGGGCACTTGGGAGGGGCTCACACCATTTTTAAAAGCAGCAGTTATGGGATTTCATTATAAGCCCCCGCTTTTTAAGGTGTTCATGGCCCAACATTTCATGAGATTCTCACCACAATCCGCTTGACTGGGGAAGACTACAGTAGTTCTCAGGCTACCATGCTTGACCAATTGTCAATTAAACCTTCCTCAGCTGTTTTCTCATTATGCACCTGCAGTTTGTTTGGCAGGGACTGTCACCTTACTGCCAATGCTTCCCTTCATGCTTGAAAGCCAAAGTACCTCAGCATATGCAAAGCTTTGTGGGGTAGTTCACTGTTGAAACCCAGAGGAAGTCAATCCCAAGCATGAGTCAGGCCCTGCAAAATCATGAGATTGGGTTTAAAATCATAATATTAAAGAATACTTAACATTTTGAGCTCCTGATTTTTAAGCCTTCAGGGTCATGTTTTCAACGTTTTGTCTGCAGACATGAGGGCTAGAAACGTACTTTTATTAAAAATGAAAATGGATTCACGTAATCACATGACTCCAGGAGCAGAAGCTTTAAGAAAAAACAAATATTGTAAGACTGACATTAACATTACAAGAGTTGATGAACTATAGGGACACAAACAGGTGCTTATACATGGGGAACTAGCTGAGTCTCAGGGTCTAAATCATGGATTGAGAGGAAGGGAAAAGAAAAGTTGACAGAGTACAGGAGGGGTGGGAAAGGGGAGTGAAAACGTTAGAGGGAACTAAAAAGGGAGAGACAAAATCAAAATTAGATTCAATATATGTTGTCTCATCTCAATTCTCTACCCCTAACCCAAAAAACCTGTTTCCTGGATGGCCTTGGTAGACTGTCACAGAAATCTACTTTGAGCTGCAGAGTAACCAGTTTTTACTATGTTCTTTTCCCAGTGCATGAATAGGTGGTTGTTTTTTAAATGGTAAGAATGAAGTAAAAATCAAACGTCATGGCTGCCTCTTCTTAAAAGTCCCTAAATGTTCAGAGAGGCTCACAATTTGTGTCCATTCTGTCACTCCTGTAAGGTCATTTCCCTCCTGTGTTTATTTAAATACTCTGTCATTAAAATAAGAATTAAATAAAATACAAAACAAAAGGATACTAAGGGGTAGATTGTGAACCCCTTGCTCTCCTTGGTAAGCAGCTGCCAGAAGTAGGGAGGTTCAAAGCTGAAGCTAAAACCCTTCCTCTTTTCTTCAACATAGTGTGTTTCCATATTGCTGTGGTCACAGATCAAGGTAGGCTGTTAGGTACCATATGGACTACAGAACCAATGAACAGCAGGGGAAGTTACGAACAATTGGCCATATTCTGCCTTCATTACATTCACGCAACCCCACTGACATTAGTGGGGTTGTCTGGTGTAATTCCTCCTGAGGGCAGAATGTGGTTCAGTGGGTTTAGATCAGTTTGAATTTCCTTGCTTTTGTCACATCTCAGTTTTTGGGGATTTGTTTTTCAGTTTTCCTATAAACAGCACTAAGCAATCTGTGTTTGTGCCATAATTCACAGAAACTGCTGCCTCCCTGTCTGCAAAGTAAACCCAAGAATGCCTATTGTGTTAGTCAATGTTTCTTCCTCAGCCAAATTTTTCGTTTTCTGGACAAAAATGGTCTTGAGCAAATTAAACATTGATATGGATACTACAGTAGTCTGGCCCAACCCTGAAGTGCTTTGAGATCTACTGATTAAAAGTGCTGTATCAGAACTAGGTATTATGATGATTGTTACTACTTACGTGAGT
This sequence comes from Mauremys reevesii, assembly GCF_016161935.1. Classification (NCBI taxonomy): domain Eukaryota; kingdom Metazoa; phylum Chordata; order Testudines; family Geoemydidae; genus Mauremys; species Mauremys reevesii. The sequence continues at coordinate 83,006,077 of NC_052630.1, forward strand.
AGTCCTACTGATTTCAGTGGAACGAGTGGGACACAGCTTTTTGAAAGCAGAGAGCATTCACATATTAACCTGTCTGCTTCTTGTTCAGAGCAATAGTGGAAACAGTGTTCTTTAATTGATACAGCCAATCTGGCTGAAAACAGAATGGTGTGCTTTTTTCTTCCTCCGTATACACAGATTTATTTTTAAAGGAATTAAGAGAAAAATACTGGAACTAGTGACCCTTTTTAAAGAAGAGCTAAGACTGAGTAGATCCTCTTAGGAAAACAGGAAATGAAATTGAGTGAAAATAAGTTCAAGACCTCCTTTACTTTCAGAGGGCACAAAGGGTGTGTCAGACTAATTTATGGATACAAATATAAATAAGTTGATTTTTTTAAACTTTATAACAACATTTCAGTTAGTAGCAGCATGCCATGATTGTTTGCTATTGTTTTTAGAGTGCTGTGATCCATTCTGGAGTATTCGGGAGTTCAAGTGTTGTATAATTACACAAAGCAGGGCCTAAGCAAGAATATCCTGTTTTGCTTCCTGTACACTCACTAGGGTGGCTCATCTGAATCCTTGACAACATCTAGCTCCACGAAGAAAACATTAAGACTCCTTGCTGATAGCTGCTTTTCACCTAGTGCTCCTCAGCAGTTGGGCTGTTTAGTCACCAAGTGTAAGCAGACAATCACCCTATTGTTTACTTTCTAGTCAGAAGGAGTGTTCCTGCTTTTCTTCACTCTGTATGGCCTCCATAATCCTAACAGTCATGTTCACTCAGCAGTAAATCTAAATATATGCTTCCCAAAGGGGTTTCAAATCCATGACATAGATTACCATCACCGTGGCTTGACGCGATCTGTGACAGATTCCACAGTAATTAACATTTTAAATCACAGTCAGTACTGCCATTATTCAATGAGGAATCATTCTGCTCCCCAAATAGTGAGAAATTAACAATAAATTTAAAGTGCAAAGCATTATTATTATTATTATTAAAGTTGAATAGGCTGTGGTGAACAATGTATCATTCAGAAGCTCTGTCAGCACTGCTTCATCTCATTACCTATCACCATGTCTTTAAAAAAAAAGAAAAGAAAAGAAAAGAGGGAGACTCAATTGTGTGATGGTGAATCAGGAAACTTCACAAACATTCAGGGAACACACATGCCACTACAAATTAACCATTAGCACTGCATGGTATTCATTCTTTCTGTCAGACACTGTGGGAAGCATGCCTTATTAGCATGGAAGCATGGAGCAATAGTATCTCAGTTTACTTAACATTCACTTACCTTGGGAAAAAAAAAAGCACACAAGCAGAGTCTTAAAACAAAAACAGAAACCTAACCCCCAAAACACTGCAGTTCTGTTCCCTTCCACATTTAATCCCAGGATTTAAAATTACAAAATGAAATCTTATGGCCTTTTCTTTCTCTTCTTCCCTTTCACTGTGATGCTCATAATGAAATGTGGGTTTTGCATTTTTAATCAGCCCTAATAATAAACAAGACAGTGATAACAATTGCTTCTCCCCCTTTAGTTTTGAATTTCAATAGTACCCAGTACACTGGGGAACCTTCCTGGATCCCAGATGTCAAGTTACATGGTCCGCCCCATTATTTTCATAGCGGCAGTCCAGTTCCTTGTTAAATTTCACAGGGATTTGAATGGCCATCCTGGAATCACCACTTCTCACTCAGACAAGTTGTGACTAAGCCTCATCCTCTTGCCCCGATTCCCCAAAACCAATTCCCTTTGACCTAATTGTTTCTTTGTAAAATGCACTTGGGTTATTTTTTAAAAATCTCCTGTTAAAATGCCCTGCATAAATCCTTATGAAATCTATATTCAGTATCAGTGTTCCTGCTGGAGTCCTGTGCGGTCTATAAAATGTCTAGAGAGGGGCCCACTTCCCATACCTGCCCTACTTGCATGCTGTTTTATTTAAGAATCAAGAGTACATTTTACAACCACTTTGCCATGTTAAAAAAACCCCGACAACCCCCAAAAAACATAAAAGTGACTTTCTGGGGGACAGAACCACTTATGTTTTGTTTCACTAACTTCTTTCAAAATACACTTGTAAAATAAAAAGTTATAAATCCCAAACAATTTAGTAAAAGCTAATGTGGCAGTAAACCAGAGCCTTCCACTGACCTAAGGCAGAGCTGGTATTTTAAACCCCTGCTGTTTTAACCTATGTATTTCAAAAAAAAAGAAAAAAGAAAAGAAAATCTACATGACTCAGTGTAATCCAACCCCATGGATTCGCAATGCAACTAGATAACGTGGAAATGTATTTTGTTTTTGACTCCAACACAATTATTTCAAAGAGCGACAGCCAGAGTTTTGCTGGTAACTAGCAGATAAAGTTAAACATTGCATAAGAGATTCAGGCCAGCTCAATGGCCTAGATATGCAGCATGAAGTATCACTAAGAGGAGCCAGATTTAAGGCAAATCACAACCCTCAGCAATCCCCTGCTCCTGCGTATTATTATTAAATGTATCTATTGTGGCAGCATTCAAAAGCTCTAAATCAGAATCAGAGCCATTTTGTGGTGGACAGTGTACAAACACAGATAACAGACAATCCCCTACCCTGAAGGGCTTAAAGATTTACCCCTTTGCCAGGGCTCTGTTCTGCATGGGTTGGTAATGGAGGGGCCATTCACATAAGAGCGCATCTGATGGATTTACAGAGTCTCACCGCCATTCCTCTTTGTTAAAATTGGAACCTTAACTTTCTCCAGAGTACGGTTGCCTGTGTTCAGGCAGGCTGGGCTCAATCTCAGAGGAGGCCTAGAAGACCCTGTGGAGCTATGATGGGGAGTGGCATCAAACTCCTCCTCATCCACACACATACACAGAGAGTCCTCAGTTCCCTGACTCCCCATAGCAGTAGGTTTCAGAATTAACCCATTAATATCAATGAGATAGTTCACTCATCTCAGAGCTCTAGTTTCAGGCTGTCAGCAGATTCAGGCCGATATCATGTGACTTTAGGAGCTGGGACCCTACCATAGGTGTAAAGTGCTCCACCTCCAAGCAAGAGTCCTGGATTCCAGGTCTAGTTCTGTCTCCTGTTTCCTGAGCTGTGTGGGCAGTTACCATCATGGAGGCGAGGGACTCAACTCCCCTTATTAACTCTGGATCCCTGTACAGCAACACCTGCTGGCTAACCCAGAGGTGCAGTAACAGATACTCTAGTCTGTTGAAGTGACAGAGTGATATGAGACATGCATGGGGGGAGGCAGAGGTTAGATAAGGGTGCAGAAATAGGCTTTCACATCAAAGTGCAGATTTGACTTTGAACTTTCCCCTCTTCTGATGTCTAGGTCATTGACTTCATGACCTGACCAGGTTGCTTTCTCATCTGGGAACCCCCCCACTTATGAGAGGTTGTATCACAAGGGGTAGAGCCAGATGGCAGTTTTGTAGACATGGGGAAGTTAGATCCAGTCACTGGAGGAGGCAATAGAAAGTTGGGCTATTTTAGTCCATACTGCAATCCTCTGACATAGCTAGCATTCAGATGAATCATATTGTATTCTGAAAGCATGTCAAACCTGGCAGCCAAAAATTGCCTTTTCTGTAAGAGGAAGAGTTTGTTTTAGAAAGTCCCCATTCACATAAGTTAGTCAATTGAAAGTGTTTACTGTAGAAGACTTGACATTGGTATGAGCACTTTTGTTTTTTTTTTTTTTAAATAAAAGCATATATAGGGCAATGTAGCTGGAACAAGCACTTTTAAGTACTTGTCCAGGACAAAAAAATCTTCCTGCAGAAAAAATTCTCAATTGCTTTTCAGCTGCATGGTGGTTTATTGTTTGCTTTAAATCAACCCAGATTCTATACTACATACCACTGTGTCTGTTAAAAATCATTATGGTGCAATTAAAAGCAGTGTCAAAGGTGGGATTTTCTTGTGTGTGTGGGTCTAACTGTTATGTACTTCCTCTGTGCCTCTCATGATTATCTGCCCTAGCTCTGGTCAAGAGACACAGCTGTCATGAAACACTCAACAGATGGCAGTGGCTGAATGATGCTTCAACCATTTTTGGATACTCTAGTGACATTTGAGCTTATGCCTTCCATAAATGTTGTCATGCCACCAACTTCTTTCAACCAACACAAGTCTACAATGCACAGGGACAATATTAATCTTTCCAAAGGAACAGAGAGAAATTAAACTGCCCTTATGTAAAATAATATAAAATACTTAAATTTATTGTCCTTTAAAACTTTTAACCATTATGGATAGATATGGCTAGAAAATAGACAGACTGATAAATTGGTAGATGGATCTCTCTTTCTTAAGGATGAAACAGCAGTAAACTATTTTATTTTTATAAGACTCTTCAGCGATCGATTTAATTTACAAAGAGTAGCAATTTCTCTCCAGTTGTAGGAAACTGCTAGGAACTGGAGTGCTTTGAAAGCAATTGTACTAATCGATTTATTTAAAAAAGAAAGGAAAAATAGCCAAAACATACACAGCTTCTTGGGGCCTTTTAGATAAAAAAAAGGCTGCTTAGTGCTCTATTTTAAATTAGTTTTTAAAGCTAATTCATATTGAATTTTTGATAGTTAAATTTGATTTGGAGGAGGCGGTTTGTATGGGGGAATTGACTGGCATTGCTTCAAAATAACCCTGTACCTCTACCCAGTAATATAGCATCAAGATACTATGGTGATCACTATATAAAAACCTTACAAAGAAAGATTAATGGCTGCATTTAATGTTTCTGACATTTCCTCTCCAGCCCACCCTAATTCTGATCTACAAATAGAATGAAAAAAACAATAGGCAGAAAAGGGCTGGACAATTTAGGTATGTAATCATAGTGATTAGGAAAGGCTTTTGCCAGAAAAGCAGCTTCAGATATTTGGTTTCTGACCTGGTATGGTGGCTGCATTTTCCCCATACCATTTCCAGAAGAACTGGACCTAAAAGCAGTATTTCCAGAGATGATGTTGCAATGCTGGAAACATGATTAGTCAACATGAAACTGTCAGATGTTTATTTCTCAGTGCTTTATGGTGCCCATCACCATGGCGTCTAGGTGTCTCACCTAATTAAAATGAAATAATTGCTGAATAAATTCTCTCTCTGGCGATGATCAAATAATCTGCTTCCTTGAGGGCGGTGTGCATTTGCCAACAGTCTCTGCTTACTATCATGGGAATATTTAACCTAATGCCTGGCTAAACAAACACACCTTCCATTGTGCTCTGAAGACAATCAATCTTTCACTTCTTAGAAACCAATTCCAAAGACCTTCTAATGCCCAGATACCAGATTTAAAGAAATTTTTCCTAGGAATCAACGATAGAAACATTCCATTTTATCTCAAACACCATGACAGGGAACAGATAGAGATGCACTTTCCCAGGTAGCTCAGTCCCAGACTATTAGGGCTTTAAGTTCCTACTGAGCTCCTTGAGCTGCACCCAGAATTGAATTGGTAGGTAACCACTGCAGACCACTGGTGTTCTCTGCTAATGGTGTCCAGCTCCAGATGCTGCTGAATGTCTCCAAGGGCAATCTGAAACAGCACATTGCAGTAGTCTGGCATGTGCTGGATGATTTATGTGAAATCTGCATGTTGCTAACCATGGATATAGAAATGGAGTCCAATAACACTCACCACTGCCACATTAGAATCCAGGAGCAGGGGTGGGTTGACAGCCCAACACTCCAAACCAAAGGCTGACATCTTCAACAGAGACTTGTCCCACTCTCCATGTCACAGCACCACCTTCTGGAGGAAGTCTGTCTTAAAATTACATCTAACTTCAGCTTTTTTAGTTTGCCACCACAGACCCTGGGGAGGAGAGCTCCCCCACCCCCTGTAAACCTTGTGCCACTACCTTTAGACACAGGAGACTGAGGAAATCTCAAGATTTTCTAGTTACCTTTTGCTTTATTCTCTGCTGTTATAGCAGTTTCCACACACTCAACAGTTTACTTGCATGTTATTTCCCTTTCCACTATTCCCCAACTGTTTAGACTGTGAGCTCTTCCAGGCAGGGACCAGTCTTACTCTGTTTGTGACATGCCCACTACCTCTGAGCACTTGATAAATAATATAGTAATGATAATATCCATTTTCAGTCAAGCATACAAAAATTGCACAGTTGGGTAGTACAAGAGCTGGTCTCATTGAATATCCCAACCTTTCCATATATATAGTTTATGCCCCAAATTCCAGCACCTAAGCAGTAGCATATGTTCTTCTGGTTTTGTTCCTGGTCGGCATGATCACACAACATCCTGACGGCAGACATTGGACAGTTGGAGGCGTATGACTAATGTGCACTAATCGGTAAATAATCCTACGAACCCGAGTGAATGATGGGAAAGATATATGGCCCACAATGAATGTAATTGTGTCTGCAACCTTGTGGATCAGCATTTGAAATGAAAAATATGCAAATGCTGACTCCATGCACCAGAGGGTTAAGCTTCTGTCTCACCACTTAAAAGGTCTGTGCATCCCATTTTCAAAACGTATCTATGTCAAGAGTACACTGAGCAATTCCCCTGAATTTCTGCCTCTTCTAAATATGGTGCTCTTTGTCCAACATTCTGTGCATACTGCAGAATATAAGCATTTAGTGCATGATCCAAAGCTCCTTGAGTCTTCCCAGTCATTTCAGTGGTTTTAGCTGAAGTCCTTAAAGAGCCATATTCCACATTAAACAATCACTTTCCATTCATTATTTCTAACCATTTTGTTTCCTTGGCCTCTCAGTGCAATGGCTGCAAACAAGTAAAATGAAATAAAATGAGGAAAAATATATAGTTCATCAGAGGACAGATGTTTGTATTCAGAGAATCAGATGGTAAAATAGGGAGTTTCAAGCTAATGCACAAAGTGAGAGTCGTTATTTCTCTCTATAAAGAAACAAATAAATTAAAGAATTTCAAACTCTCTCATAGTTCAAATTTACAAGCTATGAAAAAAACAAAACTGAAGTGTGTGTTTGTGTTTCTGTTGTGAGGGAAACAGTGTTTAGAAAATTATATTTCTAGCCACACCTGATTCCATGGAAAGAATTTTAAAAATCCAACAAGAATTCTCAAGCAGCAAGTACAAGAATAACAAGCCACAGAATAAAACAGAAGGGGTTTTCATAGGTTCTGGCTGTAGGTCACCTCATTAGACCGTTGTTTCCTTGTAAATGGAGTAAGAAGTAATCCTTTTCTGTTATGTGCACACAACTTATTTAATTTTATTTTTTTAAATAAAGTTGAAATGCAACAGGCAATGACCACGTCATATTTATCTGGCTTGTAGTATGGAGAGGATAGAGAAGCTTGATTTAAGAGAGCTCCATGGTTACCACTGCTATTATGTCATATGACAGTGCAAAATGACAAAGAGGCAACAGCGTAAACATTGAGGAGACAGTGGCCACCCCTCACAAAACAGCAAATCTTTGCAAAAACGGCATGCAGCATCAGCTATGAGGAAAAAAGGATTTTCATGCCATAGCTGATCTCAGTTTGAGTATTGTGAGGCTAAGCACAATGGGGAGCTTTCCAGTACTAATCTGCATCTGATATTTTATACAGTCTAAATTCATGCAGATGAATAAGGTCCAATTTTTGTAACCATTCAACTCAGGCCATCAGCTTCCTCTCATGATTGGCTCTGAATTTTGGAACAGTATTTGCTTTTATCTCTGCTTATGATCTTCACATCCCTCTATGCAAAAGCGGGATCAATAACAAAAGGAAACTAGAAAAATGTAGGCTTTTTACAATAAACCTAAAGTTTCAGGTGGACATAATTTAAACAGATTTTAAAATACACATGATAGGGAAGGAATTGGACACAAAAGGGATTATCTATCTCTAAATACTTTATAGTGAGAGTTAAATGAAAAGTTGTTTCTCCAGCTGGATATTTGTTGATCATCGGTTATCATCACTGGTTGAAAACCCCAAAAATAGTACACAAGGTTTTTTTGTGTGGCTTTAGCATTGGCCCTTCTGTCAGTGTTTCACTGCATGATGTAAAGAGCAACTCTTTACATGTGAGAAGACAGATGCTGGTGATTTAAGCAGGGCAATGCACCACAGTGCTTTTACTCAGCTGATATTTAATGATTTACCATTTAATGCAGTTCATCTTTCATAACCCTGAGTTCAAACAGAAGCAGCTGCTATTAGGGATGCAATAATATTGAACTTCCAACCAAAGGCATAGAAGAGCTTCTTTTATAGCTTTAGCTACTGGACCCATCTGGCCCTTCACTTAAGCACTGTAAATGAAGGAGAGAAACGTTTTACTTCCCGTCAATGGGGTCCTGAACAGAATGCATAATTATGCAGGATAAAGACTTTCTAGTCAAAACTAGTTGCGTTAACATCACTCTCAAACTTTGGTGGATGAAAACAATTCACTTTATCTCATTATCAGAAGAGCTCTCAAAAGAGGCCAGTAGCATATGGGAAAATCATGCTGAGCTGAAATCAATTATGATGCCAAGGCGTCCTCAAATCACTCAAACAGGAGACTGGGTCATTCTTTCAGGAACTCTTTCCTTTCCTAGACAAAGGATTCATTTGGGGCATGGAGCACAGGCCTACCTCAGTCCTCAGTTCAGAGGGTGAAGGTCAGCAGCTGAAATTTTTTGTCGTCCCCTCCGCCCCCCAGTAACAGCTGGGACCAGCTTTCAGAAGCTGCTTTTAAGTTTCTGTTACATCACATCTGAGTAGACATCAACAACTGGATGGGGAAAGTGACAGAAACGTTATCAAGCAAGTTGCTTAAACAAACCCTCTACTCAAAAAAAAGCATTTACTAATGCAATAATCTTCTGTTTTCAATTTTGTGCTAGTGGAGATCTGCTGGAAAGTAGATTATTGAAGGGCTACATTTACCTCTGTTCCTACCAACATCTGTAAATTAGGATTTGCAAGAACAGAAGCAGATTATGAACTCTCATTACAATTACAGGGCTACAGAACAACAACTGTTGCCTAGTTATGATTATAGCTAATCCCTTGACTGCCCATGGTAGACAAAAGATGTTTTCATTTTCTAGTATCTTATTTGTAAAAGAATAGGAGACTTTTATTGTCAGCTGCTTTTCCAGATGAGCTGACCAAGCATGATATGTCTGGTCTTTTATATTTAGATACAACATTTCAGTTTTCTTCTAGATCTTTTAGGCCTTTTTTCACTCCACTTTCCATCTGAGAATCTGAAGGCACTTTACAAACACTAATGGACTGAGTTTCAAAATCAGTTTACATTGGGATACTCCCATTTTATAGATGGGCAAACTGAGGCACAGAGCAGTTAAAGCCCAAATTTTCAAATGTGGCCTTCAGTTTTTGGTCCCCAATGTTAGATACCTAATTCAGGTAATTGGGAACCACAAGTGCCCAAATTAGAGGTATTTTTTTTAAATTTGGCCCTAAAATCACTCAGGAAGTTAGTGGCAGAGTTAGAAGTAGAACTCTGGTTTCCTGACTTCCTATGCTCTGCCTAATCATAAGACCACCCTTACTACAGAAACATTGCAACTAGGAAATTGTTCTTTGATCACATATCAGCTAAGTGAATTGTATATATTGTTGGCAAAACACTATCTTCAGTATTTAGAATTAGCCTGAACATTTCAGTAGATGTGATCATACAAAAACACAGGTAACACTTATTTATAGATTATGGGGCCTTGTTTTAGAAAGTCAGACTGGAAAACATGGGTGCAGGAAAGACAAGCCTGGACTTGTTCTAAAATCTAAAAACATCATTTGGCAGCAAAACCCAGAACAAGTGGAGCCAGTCTACTTCCTCATGTCTGTTACTTACCAGAGGTAAAAGGCTCTGGGATTCAATTTTTACCACAAGATTAAATGTAATAGCTGGGAATATAATTCAGATACAGCCTACTGAGATATGAATTGGAAAAGGTTGGACATTCAGTTTGGCTTACCCAATATTTAGGCAAAGCTAACTGAATCTTGTTAATCTGCACTGGACTTCTGGACATTTCAGAGGATAGCGCTTTACTTACATGAATTTGTGTCCCTTAAAAATAAACAAAAATGAAACACACATACCCCCATGCTGCCGCCTTTATCAATTCATTGTATTACCAAACATGGCCAATGTCCACCTTGGTCACTTTATCTGCACATTGTAATCTTCCCTCTGCCTTGTTTGTTTTTTAGCCCTCATCCTGCAGACACTTATGCACATGAATAACTGTGCTCACATGAGTAGTGCCATTGGTACTACTCCCACATGTACACAGTTGCAGGATTGGAACGGTAGACTATAAACTGTACATGCCAGGGACTTCAAAGCACATGTAAACAAATAAAATAGTAATTGGTATTCCACATTTTCCAGGAGTTGGCCAGGGGAGGTATTTTGCTAGTTTTGTTTCCTAAACATATATGTCCAAAAATAAAACACAAAAAGTTAACCAAATTTTTTAGACTCTAAAAAAAAGATGGAGTGTGTTATTCGGTTAGGGCAGGTTCTGGGCCCATTACTACTGTAAGCAGAGTCAGGATGAGCTCTACCCTGACATCTGGTGGTAGATTATGGGGAGTGCAGAGTGGCAGGTTCCAGTATTCGCATTAGCATTTCAGTTATTTGCATGGGCACTCCCACCCCACTTAGCATACCGCAAAGCAGTATGGGATGGTTGTTTTCACAGCTGTGGGAGCCCCAATTTCGTTGTTATTGGGGCAGGAGGAATGAAATGTTGTCACCCCGATTGGGTAAATGGGGAGCTACAAAATTGTCTTGTGATGGGAGGTTTCATTGTCAGCTGGATAGCACTTGCTAGATGGGGCACATGAGTTCCAAAACCCATTGAAAGGAGAGAGGCTGGGGACAGAGATCTGTACTGGGTGGTGCAGGCTTCTTGTGTGAGCCAGAAGCACCAGTTCCACCTGTGCCTCTCTCCACTGTGGAATGTTAGAGTTAATTTTTGATTCCCTTAAGAATCTAGATACAGGTTACTGATCTGAACTCACTGGGGCTCCCCTACTATGAGCTGGACTCACTAAGAGCTGAAATCACTGAAGAGCTGGACTTGCTGAGCTGAGAGCACTGAGTACTGTGCTTATGAGTGGGGGAGCCTGAAGCTATACCGTGGAGCAGAGCAGCTGGCAGAGCGGAGTGGAGCAGTTTGTGCAGCCACTGGGTGAGTGGAGCCAAGCAGCTCGTGAGGACGGCTGGAGTGGCTCACAGGACAGCTGGTGGACCAGAGCAGCTGGCAGAGCGGAGCAGCCCACAGAGCAAGCGGAGCTGAGCTGTTTGCAGGGACGACTAGTGGAAGCAGAACCCCATGACGAGGCAGGGCAGTTGGCCCCGAACCCACGTAAGGTGCCCCTTTCTACCCAGGCTGGGGAGGGGGACCTCTGCAGAGAGACTCTTGAACTCTGGGGCTGCACTGATCCGGGACCAAGACTTTTGGATGGTGGGACTTTTGGGACTGTGGGTGATTTGGGGGTTGCTGGACTCAAGGGCCCTAAGAGAAGGACACGGCACAATTTGCTGGCGTGGGTCTTTGCTCACGGTTTGACCCATGAACTCTAGCTAAGGTATTTTCCCAATTTAATGCTTGTTGTTTATCATGTATTAAACCTTTTCTGCTACACAAGACTCTGTGCTTGCGAGAGGGGAAGTATTGCCTCCTCGAGGCGCCCAGGGGTGTGTGTAAGATTTTCCCAGGTCACTGGGTGGGGGCTCGAGCTGGTTTTGCATTATGTTGTGGGGAAGGGACCCCTATGTATTGAACCCGGCCCTTGCTCCTATTGTTTCGGCCCGGCAGAAGGGTTACACTACTACAGTCCCTGAAAGAAAAACAGTCTAAAGTTCATTCTTATCCCCATCTTGAATTTTATATTGAGCTGTCAGTGTCATAATTCAAGTAAATTAAAATGCCTGACATGGTAGGACAGAGGTGTAGAATTGCTTTGTCTACTCTATCATAGAAATATAGAAGCCAGAGGTAGATGCACCTTGTTTTGTCACCTCACTGCCAGTGCAGAGTGTGCCCTAGTGTAGTGGAACATTCACCTCCATTAAGCAACCCCCCTACCCCTTCTTTCCCACCACCCTGTGGGTTGGTCTCTACATTGGGGGGTGGGGAGGAGAGAGGAGAATAGCATGTTGCCAAGCATGCTGGGGAGTAAACAGAGCAGGGTGTCAACCTGTGACCAGATGTTTGTTATGGGCAAATAGGTACTTGGGGTGCAAGCACATATGCTCAGCCAGCCTGTCATCAGTTTCATCAGCCTAGCTGGCATGTGGTTTCTTCAGGTGGCCAGTCAGTGGAGAGTGGGGATTAGGAGTTAAAAAACAACAAAAAGAAGCCATTTTAGAAAGAAACCAGCAAGCAATCTGCCAGGGACAGGTCCTGAAAAGAGGAATGTTCCTGGGATACAAAGGCATCCTATCTACCTGTTTCTTTTACCTGTTTTGTAGCAGCAGCTCCAAGTGGGTAGCTGCAAAACAGAAGTGCTTACTGAGCCTGTTCAGTGTGGGAGGCCTCAATCAGATGGATTGCAGAAGGTAGGAGACATTTTATCCCTCCCTGCCCCTCTCTTTGGCATTTGGCACTGGGTCCTAAATAGCCACCTATTCCAAGCAGATTTATTTTATTGGGGAGATTTTGTCCACAATCTCTCAGCAAAGCACGTTGGGGGTATGAATCCCCTCCCACCACAGTGTTGTCCAACTGGTGTTTCTAAATGTCCCAAGTGGGACTTGGAAACTGTTCCACAATGTAATATTTCTTAATGTCAAGAGTTTTTTATCTACATTTTAAACATTTTAAGTATTCACTTTCATAATTTTTCTCCTTGACTCCTATTTATACTCCTATCTGCTAGTCTCGCTAAGCCATTTCCCTCCTTCATACTGACCCTCTTTGAATTTGAAGATTTATTATGCCCTTCCTTTTAGTTATCCCATAGACAAGTCATCTGCTGCTTTCCCGTAATTTGTGTCCTCTTCTGAGAACTCCCTCCAGTTTGCCAACATATTTCTGATAAGGAAGTGTCTAAAAGTTCACAATAGTATTTGGGGTGTGGTTACATCAGAAACATAAAGAGAGGGACAATAACCATGCTGGTCTGTGGTGTCTCTGGATAGGCAGCCTTTTTGCTGGCTTTACTCATTGCTTACTCATGTCTAATTTGTTTTCCATTGCCACTTCTTACACTCTTAATATTACGGTTTTCCTGGTTTCTTGAAGCCATTCAATATCCTTATTCTGCATTACATTTTCTCAGATGTATTAGCTTTATTATTTTCCTGAATTTCAGTTTCTTGTGTACTGCCCCTGTTTGAAATCTCTTTGGTATAAATTTTTCAGTCATTATTGACATTCTCAACACCTCCCAATTTAATATGATCTCCAAATTCATTAATATGTTGCTTACTCTCACTCTATACTGTTAATGAAGATATTAAATATGACTAGACCTCATGGTAGTGCTCTTCTAGACACATCTGCCAATTCAACACTTAACCATTGATAATTGGCTTTCCCTTCAGCCTGATTTCAAACCACATCACCATGTTTACATTCCAATAGATCTGGGTGATTTTTTTTTATTGAATAGTACATTTGCCAAAAGGCATGGGGTATTTTTGCAAACCAACACTATTTGAAAAATTTGACATGAAATTTGCTGAATAATTTTGGCCCAAATTTTTTTTGTGGGGGACTGAGGTGTCATTTACAAGACAGCCAGAGGAGATTCCCTTGTAAACTGTTGCCCGGTAATTAGGGTATTCACCTAGGATATGAGAGACCCAGGTTCAATCCCCTTTTTGGCTGATGGGGAGAAAGGATTATGAACTTGGGTCTCCTACATTGTAGGTGCATGCTAGAGCTACTAGGTTGTAGGATATTCTAAAGAGGGGTTCTCTCATTCCCTCCTGCTGAAGCTGTTCTACTGACCATAAATAATTTAACAGCCATAGGAGTAGGGACACAAACTCAGGGCTCCCAGGTGGGTGCCCTAAGCATAAGGTATAGAGTCTTCCTCACACTAGCCCAAAGACTATTAGAGAGATTGAAAGAGCCCACCATAAGGCTATCCCATAGCATGGTGATTAGAGCACTCATTTACCCACAGGGAGCCCCAAGGGCAAATCCCTTCTCTACATCAGGCTGAGAGAAACATTAAACAGGTCTCCCAAATTCTAGGTGAGTGCTAAAGCTTATAAAAGGAGGCTTTTCCCCATTTTCTGAATCTAGCCCTTTAAAATCATGCAGAAACACAATGTTTCAGGTTGAAAGAAACAGTTTGTTAAACCCCAAATGGACTTTTTCAATTCATAGAATTTTTTCTGAATTTTCTAATACGGTTCATAGAATATTAGCATTGGAAGAGACTTCAGGAGGTCATCTAGTCCAATCCTCTGCTCAAAGCAGGACCAATTCCCAGACAGTTTTTTGCCCTGGATCCCTAAATGGCCTCCTCAAGGAGTGCACTCACAACCCTGGGTTTAGCAGGCCAATGCTCAAATCACTGAGCTGTCCCTTCCCACCCAAACCATTTTTCAGAATTGCCAGTGAACTTAAAAATAAATTATTTGCCCAGCTCTACATTTAAGCTGATCTGAATTAACAAAAAGGGAATTTTTTCCTGACATTGTATTAAGTGTTTTTCTAAAATCCAAATATCAATCAATTTTAACATGCTTACGTTGGAATTTTGTAATTCTACCAAAAGTCTAAAATCAGTCAGCATTATCTGGCAAGAGCTGTTCAGTATAAAGCCATGCTACATACTGTTCATGGTTCCAATATCCTTTAGGAGTGTAGTAAGCTATTTTTTCCTCATATTATTTGTTCCACTATGATTAGAAATTAAACTTATGCTGCCATAATTGATAGAATCACTGGCATGGTACTCCATTTGCTTTTCTCTAATCTTTTAAAATATTTCCATTCCTTTTCTAAATATTGGTCAGTGGTATTATAAATTAATTTGTTAATTCATTTAGCACCCTAGGAAGTATATTATCTTGGCCAGCGGATTTATATGTTTCAAGTTTCCAAACACACACTTACCTGCTCTATATCATTCTTAACTAGTTTTCTTCACTTTGTTTCTTGCTGAACAGAGATTTATAAAATGGAGTTATATATCTAAGCTATTTATTGAGTCATCTTTAATTTCCTTTGTTTGTCAACAGAGACTTACTTTGGCTAATATTATGTCTTTTAAACTTTTTGGTTCATCTGTCTTCTGGGCAAGCAGTAACTGACTTGATAAGAAAGACCTTGGGGTGTACTGGGGCCACTGCTCTCTTGGGCAATATTTATTTTAGATCATATTAACATGTCATCTTTCAAACGATATTGTTAGGACTATGGTCAAAATTCCCATCTCAGATCTGTACAGCGGATCTCAGTTCTGATATTATACCATTTATATACATTTGAACCGTCCGGTGATCTCAGTGGAAGATCTACCCATATTGGATGAGCAGAATATAATAATTGAGATTTACTGTGGTAACATGAGAAAACAATTTTGCGCCCTTAATAATACTTACGCAAGTGTTTACAGGCTGTATGCGTCCACAGAAGTCATACATGCTTGATTCTTAGGAAGAGGCCAGTATTAGTCAAGAAGTGCTTATTTTGCAATAAGGTCAGTGTGTTCAGTCAAACCATTTCATTTGTTTTTCCTGACTAATAGTTAGGACCACACCTTCAACTGGAAAGACCAAAACCATTATTGCACAATATTAATGAGCAGCTTCTCCAAAATATACAAGCAAGAGTTCCTTACCAACAGATATGACAGGAAGGACAAAGACAAAGATCATTTGGCAATGATCACTGAAAGCAAATAGGTCTTTAAATAATGATACTATGATACTCCTAGTTTTTGAACAGTATCATTTCAGTTACAGGGTATAACCAAAAATTGTTGTGTTCTGCACTTTCCCCACCATTCACTCATCCTTTGGAATGCAGCAGAGAATAACTAGGGTCACCCCCATACATCTACATTTAAAATGCTATGGGAAAAGGTTAGGATTGTTATTCTGTCCTTGTTTCATGCATGTAACTCTCATTACCATTGGCTCATGGGGGAGCAGTGCTAGGAGAATAAATTTCTTTGCATGTAGATTCAGAATTGAGGGATGTTATCTGTGTGGAGGAAATTCAGTTAAACCGTTTTTTATCCTTGCCTGGTATGGGGTTGCCTTGGAGATATTGCAATGAAATATATGCATCATTGGTCAGTGGTAACTAGAGTATATAGAAGACTGTCAGCCTGGCTCTCAAACTCTGTAGAATGGAGAATGGGGGGGGGGAGACCTCTTTTCTCCTCACATACATAAAATTCCATACTGAGTCAAACCAGTTGTCCATCTAGCCCAGTATCCTGTCTTCTGACAGTGGCCAGTGCGATGCTTCAGAGAGAATGAACAGAACAGGGCAATTATCAAGTAATCCATCCCTTGTCATTCAGTCCCAACTTCTGGCAGTTAGATGTTTAGGGACATCCAGAACATGGGTTTGTGTCTCTGGCCATCCTGGCTAATAGCCATTGAACCTCTCCTCCATGAACTTATCTAATTCTTTTGAACCCCTTTTCTGAATACATCAGGTGTCAACCTCAGACAACCTTCTCTACATTGGGATTGAATAACAATGATAATTCCTCACATATAGAGAGCCTTTCATCTTTCAGGGTCCAAAGTGCTTCATAGACTCTATGGAAATATCATCTCACCCATCACTGGAATGCAGCTAGTTAAGAGTTCCAGCAACACTATACAACAATTTCTAGGAGGGGGAGTGAAGAAGAATTCACTCAATTAAAACTGGAGGTGGAATTTAAGAATATAATTATCCAAAACAATTTGGCCAGAATACTGGGCTACAGTCATGCAAAAAGTTCTGTGTGATCTCACAGTTCTGTGTGTCATCAAAAGGACAGGAACCCTAGCAGCACAGAACCACTGAGCACAATGCTGGGACATTAGTTTAGTACTACTTCGGACGAAAGAGTGGCACCTATTAATTTGCCAACATGCTTTCTGATACACCTGCGCTTTGACTGGAATTCTCCCAGCAAAGCCAGGCAGAACCCAGTTTACTTAATACAGTATGACAAATTCACAAGATGGTGTCACCAAAGTCATAGGACTATGAGAAGAACATAATCTCTTAGTGGGGCAATGGCAAAAGGAATATTCATGAAAACTAATCAATGTTTAAAGCAGCCAGAATGTTCTTCTCATTTATGAAAATGAAAAAAGCAGCCACCCACACCCCTCAAAATCTTTCTTCATGATTTTCAACAACAATAAGTATCACTTTGTTGCTACAGGATTCTAATCCTACCCTATACCCTCAGGATTCAAACATCTCAGGTAGGATTATGCAGTCCAACACTAATTCCTTGTTGAATGAATCACATGTAACAGACGCTAGTCATGTTGCTTAATATATCGGTGCCTAGATGCCATGTTGATGGTGTGATCTAAATAACTGAATAGAATAATATACATTTGAGATTTGCCTTAGTGAGCTATCACAGAGATCACATTTTGTGGTGATTCAAGAGTTAAAGAATTTTCACTTCCAGTGTTTATGAAACTAGAAAAAGGAGGATAGAGTATCTCTTTAATGCCGCAGGATTAGATGTAGCACACAACCCGATCTGCGCATGGTGGGATCTAGGGAAGGGGGAGCTTAGTAACCCGTAAGCACATGTTGAGCATTTATAAAACAAATTCTTTTAACTTCATTTTAAAGCTGATAGGCCAGATTTACTAGAGCTGGTGCAGTGAAATGTATATCACTGTTCCCGATACCAACCTGTGCTCTAATGGGATTTACCCCAAGGGGGGCAAGAGGTGTTACCACTCCTTGCCTTACTTGATTTCCCTGCCAGTGAGGGTAGAGTAGCTTTATTTCATGACTGGTTGATGGAAATACTTCCCTCACTTACCCTGGTCCCATACCTTCCTGGCCAACAGCACCCATGATTTTGGGTTATGTTGGGCCTCTACAGCTCCCCGGAAGAGGGGAGGCTACAACCATTTTCTTCTGCTGTGACCATCTCCACTCTTCCTACCATGCTGGATTCTTTGCACCAGATTCTGACCTTAGTTAGGATGGGATACATTCAGAAGCAGTGCACTGGAAGCTGACAGAGTTGCTCCAGACTCTACTCTCATAAAGGCCAACATTTTGCCCCTTAGTAGGAGCCAGTTTAATTCCAGGCAGTATCTAGTCCATTATAATAGGTGTAATTATGAGTTAGCCTATTTTGTTTTAAATTCTGCTCTATCAGCCTGGCAAGATCTTGTTAATAAAGTAGTATACTTACTCTTCTGCCCCAGGAAATGCTGCTGTATGTCACATTGTTGCTTCTTAAGGAGACAACCTCTATTTTACATGCCCTGTTTCATCAGTAAACTCCACAATGAATACAGAGTCATGGCAAAAAGAGTCACATGTGACAGTGAGTGAACTGTATAAATAAGCTGACAACTGATTAAGCAAAAATAACACAAGAATCAAATAACCAAAAAAAGGTGGCAAGACTCCAGCCACCATTCATTTCCTATGGCAGTGAGAATAACTTCGTTTTACATGCTCTTTTACTGACTGGAGTTTCAAAGTTCTCCACAGCACAAAGGAATGGCAAAGATTCTTTCAGTCATTTTGTGAATCTTGAAATCTTCCCCCTATTGTTGCAAAAAGGCTGCTCATGTGCAGGTTTTAATCGAGCTGTTCCTGAGCTAATTCACATGAGTGCAAGTAGGCAACTGGCCATAACAACAGGCAACAGATAGACCACGTATTAAAGAACCCAAGCAGGAAACAAACTGCAGTGCACCAACTGCGGTCAGCACTTCATCTACAAAATTACCTCAGCTCAAGGAAGAAGGCATCCTAAGGTGTAATAAAGCAAATACTGATGGCGCTTGGTAGACAAAATTCAGTGAACTGTTAACCTTGTGCAAAAGGTTACTGAGATGATCTAATACGATATTATGGTCTTGCAGAAACTTAGCTAAACTTTGCTAGTTCTGCTCCTTAAAAAACAAACAAACCAACAAACTGGAGGGTATCATTTTACCTTAGCTAGATGGCATATTCTGCTCTGCAGTATTTAGAATCTCCTGCACTCTTTAGTCAAACCTAACTTTGCCAAGCTGTGATTTCAATAAGGAACTCTGATGGAATTAGGATAGGACGCTTATAAAACAGACACATCAATAGAAATGTCTAGCTATATTACAGTTTTTACATTATAATTTCCAAATGATCTGATATGGAAATTAATGTTCCTTTAAATTAACATATTTCAGTGGATTAATTTAGTGATTCATCAACATCCCTCCGCCCAAACAACAAACCAACATCAAGGAAGAAGATATTGTGGTATTAATATTATTAAACAGAAGGCATGTTGTGAAACCTGGTTTATTACATACTTATTATGAAACTTGTTTCATTATTAGGTCATGTCAACACTGGGTTTAGATTCAAGCTCGTTTGAAAATGGAGTAGGAAATCAGTTTACACATGGTATAGCTAAGCTTGTTTAAAACACAGTTTTGAAACTGTTTTTTATAGCATTTTGATCCTGTCAATGCTGTTTTAAACTGGCTTAAACAGGAGCAGGGAAAACTGAAGGGAAGCATGGTTCAAAGCCCATGGATTGTCATAATAACGGCCTTGTGTACTCTCAGGTGTTTGTGAAATACTCCCACCACTGCACTAGCATTATGCAGTTCCACCAGTTGGAAGCACTAGTGTAGACAGGTTGCTGGCATCTAACCCTGTTAGTGAAATGGCAGGAGAATTATGGGGAAAAAAAAAAGTTTTGACAAGGCCTGTGAAAATATCCTGCCCTTACCACCTAGAGTCCTGTGGAAAATGTACAGTTCTGCTGTACAAAGAAGGAGGATTTGCACATACCAGTGTTTCCTGATTAGAGATGGGCCAGAGAAAGGGGCTAAACTGGAGGATCCATTGCTGTTCAGATTTACTACTCCTTCTCTCTGTGGAAGAGAGAGGGAAACTAGATTGCAGAGCCTACTCCAGCCATTACCCTGGAGTAGCCATTCTCCTTCCTGCAGACCTCACTAGAGCCCCAGTTAAAAACTTGGCTTCAGGAAGGGATTTTTCCCCAACTCTTGCAGCGAAGTCAGATTCAGAAGCAGTTAAATGCAGCCTGGGATAATCTACTGGCTATGAGTGGGGGATCCAGATCTGGCCAGAGATTTAGGATTTCCTGCTGTGTGCATTGATTAGGCTTCTAGGGATAATGGATGCCAAATTCTCTCACAGTCCTGCCAGTTAGCCATGGCTCATGACTAGGGGCTGGAGAAGCTACTATATATGCTATGGGGTTTACTTCACCTCTTCTGCTCAGAATTAGCTCAGGTGACCTCCATCTCAAACATGTGAACATAAGAACAGGCATATTGAGTCAGATCAAAGGTCCATCTAGCCCAGTATCCTGTCTTCCGACGGTGGCCAATGTCTCGGTTGACCATATTTCCCTGTGCTGAATATGAGACATCCGGTAAAATTACTCGTATTCAAGCAAATTCAATGGCAATCAATCATAACTATGCAGTACAAATGTTCAAGTTAACATCAAGTTGTCTGAGCCCCATTAAAAAGAAATACTGAGTAGCTGGATTCTTTTTATTAACTTCTTATCTTTAAGGCTTTAGGGTTCACACAGAGGTGACACATATACTCTCTCATACACCTCTAACATGGGGGAGTGACCTACCTACCCAACCCTCCCTGCCAGGCACTCTCTGCCCTCTATGCCTG
The DNA here is from genome assembly GCF_016161935.1 of Mauremys reevesii. Classification (NCBI taxonomy): domain Eukaryota; kingdom Metazoa; phylum Chordata; order Testudines; family Geoemydidae; genus Mauremys; species Mauremys reevesii. The sequence goes on from NC_052630.1 coordinate 83,026,893, forward strand.
GGACAAACCCATCTCTCCTGATACCTGGCACCACGTGTTCCCAAGGCAACACTTGTGTGGGGGGGGGGGGGGGGGAGAAGCACGCTGGGTCACATGCCCCCCTCTTCCCAGATTTCTGCCAGGGTTCACATCAGAATATAGCCAGCAGCAGCCTTTCGGCACTGTGCAGGAGGGAAGGGATGGGAGCTGCTTCCAGCCACGGGGGGCAAGAGGGGGATGACCTGGCCCCGTGTTTTTGCAGTGCTCATCTTCCCCACTCCTCTGCCTCCCCACCCCCGTGGCTGGAAGCAGCTTGTCCCTTCCTACCTGCACAGCATCGAAAGACAGCTAACACCTCCAGGTTGCTGCTGACCACCAACATAACCCAGATGCCTCCTGTCCCACCTGCTCCCAGCTTCAATGCGGGCAGAAAGGGGTTAAACTATAGGGCTGCCTTGTGCACCAGGGCCCAGGGAACCTAACTGCAGGGGCTTCAGCGAACCAGGCCAGAGAGGTGGCTCAGCAGGGGAGGGTGCCTAGAGGATGGAGCAGCCCTGCGCTCCCTAGGGGCAGGACCCAGGGCAGTGTTTGTGTGTGTGAAGAGTGTGCTAAGCCCCTGCCCATGGGGCTGCTGTGGAGCCTGCAGCTTCAGGGTGTGAACAGGCTGGAAATCGCTTCCTCCCACACTCCAGAGCTTAGCTAAGAGGTGGAGAGGCTTCCCCGTGCCAGCGCTGTGAGGGGGGTTTGGCGCATGCAGGGTTCAGCTCCTCCTGGCCAGTGCCCAGGGCCAGAGGGTCTTGGGCTTTCCCGGGGCACTGGCCCAGCCAGAGGCAGTCGGGAGAGGAAGGAGCCTGCCAGCCAGGCTGCTGGTGAGCTGAGCACTCCAACAAGGGGCTGGTTCCATAGGTGCCAACTTTTCCTGGTGCCGGTAGGTGCTCTAGCCCTCCCCCCACCCCCGCCCCAACTCCACCCCCTCCTGTCCCCATTGGACCTCTTCCCCAAATCCCCACCTCAGCCCCGCCTCTTCTCTGCCTCCTCCCCTGAGTGCACTGTGTTCCCGCTCCTCCCTGCTCCCTCCCAGCACTTGCCGCGCAAAACACCTGTTTCGTGACAGCAAGTGCTGAGGTGGGGGGGGGGGGAGAAGAAGGATGCGGCGCGCTCAGGGGAGGACGTGGAGGCGAACTGGGGCAGGGAGCTGCCGGTGGGTGCAGAGCACCCACCAATTTTTCCCTGTGGGTGCTCCAGCCGGAGACCCATGGAGTTGGCGCCTATGGCTGGTTCTCTGCACAGAGCTGGGAGTGGGACGTGCCCCACCAGGGAGGATATGGAGAAGTAGCGGGGCTAGGGGTGAGGGGTCAAAGGGTCAAAGCAGGGAGAGGACAGCAAAAGGGAAGCACGTAAAGGGCTGATGGGTGGGCAGCAGAGGTGACACGTACCGGCCGCTGCCTGGCACCTGCCCGCACTCACCAACCACTGCAGCTCACAGCCAGTACTAGCCAGAAAGGGAATGAGGGCAGGGCCCTGCTGGCCAAGACCCGGCACACAGCAGGGCCTATGCTGATGGACCAGCAGGCCTGCACGGTGTGCTGCATCTTCACCCCCCCACCAGCCTTTTACACCCACCCCCATTGTCGGCCACTCGACCCCTCTGCCCCACTCACTGCTGGTGGGCAGGTGGCTGGCGAGCAGGGATCTGGCCAGCAGCAGAACCCATGAGTACTGATGGGGGGAGACAGAAAATACAGGACAATTTGCCTGTTTTTAGGAAGAAGTCAGGAGACCTGCAAGAGGGCTTAACTACGGCACTGTCCCTTTAAAAATGGGACATCTGGTCAACCTTCCAATGCCAGGTGCCCCAGAGGGAATGAACAGAAGGGGTAATCATCAAGTGATCCATCCCCTGTCACCCATTTCCAGCTTTTGGCAAACAGAGGTTAGGGACACCATCCCTGTCCATCCTGGCTAATAGCCATTGATGGACTTATCCTCCATGAATGTATCTAGTTCTTTTTTGAATCCTAAATGTGAGAGAAAGAACAGAATATGTTTCAAAACAACAAAAACTGTAATTTAAAAAAAGAAAGGGGTGAAGACTCCACTGAGTGCTTTTATCAGCTACCTGCCAATTTATGAATGATGACCACTAAAAAAAGATAACGATGAAAGAAAGGTTTGAGATAAAAGATAAGGCAAAAGAACCATTGCATTAAAATGTATATATATACACTCAGATTCTTAAAATAACATGTAGCCATAAACACCTAATGAATCCTGATTCCTAGATTTTATGGCTACATGAACATACTCAGGTGTGATTAAATATTCTGACACTTTAGTTTATATATGTAATTAGCATCATGTCTTTTCAGCCTTAGTTCTTTTATTTTCTTCTTATCCAAATGTGGAAAGGAAGCTAATAGCAGATCTCTAACAGCCAAATGAGTATGACCAATATAAATGATTAGAGGATTTTTCTTTTCTGTCTACAGGGGAAATGCTAGAGGATAATGAATGCATTTTATGAAGAAAAAAATACTATTGCCAGGGAAATACATTGTATCTTCATATATAAATATGCTTATTGAAAAGGAAAGTGGATGTCTAATTTGGACTGGAAATACCAAATTTACTACACTCTTTATTTCTGAAGAAATTTATCCAATGTAGAGAATTATACTATAGCAAATCTGAGAATGTCCTAGAAAACTAGACATACTGCTTCGATTACATAGTTGAGAAACACCTGATCATTGTTGAATATTACTTTGGCTGAAGGGGATATATGATCTATAACATAATTTGTTGTGGCTTGACATATCACATAGATGAATACTCTGATCTGCATTAGCTAACCCTGGAACACATTACTGAAAGTTACTGCTGACTCTGATATGCTGCCTTTATATCGTCGCCAAAGCTAGCACTGGCTTTCAGCTATTCATAGAACGCCCTTGGATAATGTGATAGATTGTTCATGAATTCAGCATCTAATCATCTTAGCAGCAGTAATGACAAAAGAAGACTCTCCAGATCCTGGACTAAATAATGGCAATTCTTTTTTTGTACTCGTGTATAATGTTCATTTTTTTTGTTTCTAAAACAACCATAGAACAAATCACAGAGCTGTATCCAAACTATACATAGCAACATGAAACCACAGACCAGGACAAAAAGCTGTATATGAAGATTCCTTGGTCTCATTAGCTAAAATCTTGATACAGAAATAAAGAAATTATGCAATATTCTTTTTAAAAAGGACCCAAACACTGTAAGATACTGATAGCAGCCCAATATTTGATCTAATTAGATATGAAACGTACAGAGCCAGGTTTTCCACTGCCTTGTACCTTTCATAGTAATTTACAAATCTCGAAAGTGAACGTAAAATGCTATGGTTGCAGTACTGTACTGTGCTTCTCAGGAGGTGCAGTCGAGGGAGAAGAAAGGCAAAGGTAACTTTCATAGAAATCTTTGCAGCACCTGAGTTCTGTTCCTTCCTGTCAGCCTGTTCAGTCCCCAGACCAAATAATAGAACAGTCTCTGAGACTGTTAAGCTGGCTTCCCACAGCTACCTATCTGGGGTGCTCCACAACGCCAGAATAGCATCAGCGCTGTTGTGTGCCCACCCACCAGGCCTCCACACTATGCCCAGAACTAGGGACTGTGAGGGAGGAGACAGTAGGTCTGCTGCCCTGGCCTGACCCCACTGGGGGAGCCTCTTTACACTGTGAGTATTCCTGGGGGATGTTTTGCCCCTTGTGTGGCTCCTTTACACCACAGGAGAAAGAATAAAGCGGCCACAGTAAGGGAGAGATATGGAGCCTACCATTTGTATGTGGTAGATTTTATATTCACTTTGCATAGCTGTAAATATCCACACAAAGTCCAAGGCAAAAGAGAATCTACCCCATAATGTACAAGATGCACCATCATTTTAATATACGTATTAGAATATTCATAGAATGGGCTGAATATAATATGCATGATCAAACTTGAACCACATGGGTTCATGGATGAAATCTCAATAAGGTAGAAAAGAGAGGCCAATCCTTTATTTCTTGTGCATCTGCAAGGAAAGCAGGGTAGGTCCTGAAACACTATTCTGAGACACCATGTTTTTCACCCACATACGCATTCACAGCAGATTTAACAGCATCAGTGAAAGACAGCAGAATCCTCCATTTTCCTTCCAGATGTCAGAAACATAACAGGGCACATGAGAGATATTTCTGTTGTCTTGCACAAACAGTTTCCTTTCCCTTCTCCCAAGTGTTTTATTTCCAAGAAAGGAAGAAATCATTGTAGAGGAAAGCCAACAAGCCAAATCCTGCTCACCAGACATACACGGCTAATAAGTGAATAGGACACTGGACTGGGTGTCAGGAGAACTGGGTCTGTTCCTGGCTCAGCCACTGGTCTTGGGGAAAACATTTCACCTTGCTGAGTCTTGGTTTCCCCACCCATAAAATGGGGGGTAGCTTTGAGATCTAGGAGTGAAAAGTGCTATTCAAAAGCTAAGTATTATATCATTATCATCAGCAGGACTTCTGTTGTAAGCAAGGAGCACAGGCTTTGGTCCAGAGAGTCAGAATGTGAAGCTCAAAAATAAGAAAACTATGTTTATTGGAAAATGGCCAATGAATGCCTTAAAATCAGACTAAAAATAGAGATGTTTAGCCTGATTTTGATACATGTGTGGTATTACAATCCCTTGTTACCAACAGCATTTTCTAATGTTAAGAGCCTGTTGGCTAACTTAAGTTTCCTCTGGGTTGTTCCCATATTCTTCTCCTCTGTGAGAAACAGGTCCTTGTTGCTACTCAGATATGCATTCCACATCTTGTAATCATTAATGCACTCAGGGGAGAAAGGAGGGGGCAAGAGGACATGGTTTCAAAGCCTGTTTCTGCCCAATTCATTTTGGTTTAATTTGTAGACCAAAGCAGAACTCTGTTGAAGCACGTCTTTTCTCACCATTTGTCTTGTGCTTCCCCCATCACTGAGCTGAGATATTAAGCCGTAATAATATGTCTTTGGATAGTTTAGCAGAGAGAACTTGCTGATTGTTCTTATAGTAGCTTTGTTTGGGTTTTGCAACGATCCTAATTGCCATTCAGGGCCCACAAATTCTGCTCTTGTTCCCCACAGTGAAAATCTGGAAAAATGCCTCAGACTTCACCAGTGTTGTTCTGGATCTAGAATAGTGGAAGCGAGAGCAGAATTGCTAAGATGCCCCTTTCTCTGATAAGTAAATGTTGAGAACGTGAGAATGTGCCTCTGTTGTTTTCAATTAAAGAGGGCTAGATTGTGATTGGTCTATAAGATTTCCAAAGCAGAGACTCAATCATGCCTTGTGACAACCTCACAGTAGCAGAGGGCCAGTCAGAGACAGTAGACTGGACTACTTGGATCTTGGAGCCAATCCAGTATGGCAGTTCCTAGGTGGACAGCAGCTTTGGACCTAATATAATTTGCTGTCATCTTTTTTTCTTTTGTGTCATGTGTGTCCTTGGAGGTGGTTGCATCTTGTGCATTAGACAAATATAGATTTCTTAGCAGCAGATCTGTGGAACTGATATTTTAAAGAATTTTTTGCTCAAAAACCGATGCACTGCAAAGGTCTGGTATTAAACTTTGTGTTGAACTGGGCCTTGGTGCGGTTGTTCACTGATAAGCCTGCTTGTTTTTCTATTGTATGATATGTTTACTCCAGCAACATGAAATTTAATCAATAAATAAACCAAAGGGAAAATTTACAGCCTTTTAAATTAAAACGGAGGGATTTTGCTGATTGCTGATACATCATGAATATCATAATAAGAAAAAGACAGCTGCTCCAACATGGATTTATTATGAGTATGCTGTTTCTAAAACTAATTTTATTTTCCTTTGCATTTTATTACCTGGGTGGATTTGTGAATGATTGCCAATCAATTCCTAAGTTTTACCCTGCCAGGCCTTTAGAAATTGTACCAGTTGCTTCTTCAGAATTCTCACGAGCAATGTTGGGAATTTTTCTGACAAGGAAAACGTAATGACTCAGATGAAGCTCACAGCAATTACAGGCACAACAGGTTTACATTTCTCTAAATGTGATCTGAACTCCTGATAATTTGAAGAATCGGCCTCTTCCTTTATTTTTGTGTGTTTTTTTTGTGCCAATACCACTGTGTACAGAAACTAGCTGGGAATGGAATGCTCTGATACCATAATAAAGCAAGAGTGAAACAGAAACCAGTTTATTTCTAGGTTTTATTTCTACCTGTTCAGCCCCTCCCTGTCTAAGAACTCCTTGGCAGCCTTACCTTATACTACCTAACATTTGCTGAAAGATGGACGGATGCCCAACCCTGCCCCCCCACCTCCTGTCTTTTTTCTTCCTGCTGTTACACTACACCTTTTATCTGCATATCATCAAGTCCTTTTGGATGCATAATAAGATTTGTGCCAGACTATGTTTCTTGGCTTTAATGGTTAGTTAGCTTTCCAGAATACACACTCTGGTTTAGACATACTTATATTACTGACATCATGAGAATGCATCCCTACTTATGTTTAAAATTGGGTGTTCACCCTTACATGAAAGCAATGAGATCAGGTTGAGCAAGAATCTGAGAGACAGAATAAAAACAGCTGTTATCTGCTTGAACCATTTTTTTTTCTTTCACATTATGAATGATAATGATCTGGAACAGTGAGCAGCCTCCAGCCACGAGAGTTTTCCACAAATCTGCATTTCCAAGTGTTTGAATAATGTCTCCTTCCTCTGCCCTTAACGTGATCATTTTGTGTTTACTCATGGTTGTTGGCATTTTAGTGAGGTGATAAATGCAGAGGAGAAAAAAACACCTTTGCTCAGTGCTCAGACGGACATGCTGGTAGGTAAGTCTCTTGGAAGTCACCCAGAAATATTAGGACTAATTGATGTAGGTTTGTGTTGAGAGTTCTCACTGGGAGCAAACAACAGATATTTCCAACTGTTGAGCAAATGAGGGATAGGGTGGTCCATATTAATCTAAGCACTTTTTAAACTATTACAGTTGCTCCCTATGAACTTCTCCCTCCATGAAGATTTCTCAGAATGGTAGGAAATAAGCAATATCTCATAGAAATCCATATTCCTCTGAGTGAGTACAGATGAAGACTCGTGAGTTCAAACAGAAGAGCCTGGTGTTCTCAATGAGCCATACAGGAAGGTTTATTTAGTTTATTTTCATTCAACACTCCTTCATCACAGGCTGCTTCTGAAGATCCCACTGCATTTGCCTAGACAGACAAGCCTAAATTGGATTTAACCTCCAGAGTCAGCCTTTCATATTGCAGATGTTGCAGATTGGGGAGCAAAATTTATTCATTCTCCAAAGCCAGTGATTTATGGGCTCAAGCTGGATCAACCAGTGGAGGGCATAACTCCTACCTCCTTGCAAGAGAAGGCTGTCATTTCCTCCTCTTAATGAATTGCAATTGTTAGTGGATATCTTTTTCAGGCTCTCCTTTGGAACGCTACCCCAGAAGTGCAAGTAATCAAATTGCTTATGGGTGAATATCAAAGGTTCGTTTCCAAGCATCTTGAAGGTTAGCTTCTTATGCTGGCTTTATCTGCAAAACTGGACTGGAAATCTTATGATGACAGTTTCTTCCCTGGATTTCTCAGTACTTTCTAATTCCGTCTGGGCTGGAAAAACCATGAGAACAGCCTTTTTGATGACACCTTTACACTGCTTTTTCTGGTCACTCATGGCAACAATAGGTGCAAGGGCACCTGGAAATAAAAGAAAATGTTTAAGAGAAGAAACCCATGCTTTTCAAACATTGAAAACGGGTTTGAATTCTGGGCCGGGGCTTGCACTGATTCCAATTTATATGAATCAGTTTGCCTATTTTGATGTTCATTTTATGTGAACTGGCTTGCCCGTGTGATACTTGACTCCCCAAATTCTGCAAAAGGTTTTATGCAGCACATCTGCTTGTTTCCATGAGAGTGAGAAACTGAAAAGCTCTAGGGCAATGTTCAGTGGAAAATATTAATGCAGTGATAGAAATAGCTTGATGTTTGAGGATTGACGGTATTATATATAATATTTATGCACATAGACATAAACATAATCCATGCCTGCATGCACTCACACACATCATACTACATTAGTGACCACTCCTAGACATTGAACACATAGAACACCAGTGAATTCACATTATGTATCTCTTCAGCAAATATTATTTAAATCTCAACATGGATGCTTTTCAGTATATAGTCAAATTCTAAAGACTTCCTTGTTCGGTAAACAGCTTCTACTTACCAACATAACTTATCTATACTAGACTTCCTAATGCAAATTAGCAAGGCACAGTGCTCACAAAATTCCTCTTGCCAGTTTTCTTATGGCTTTTTAAAAAAAAAATTAAATTGACAATAAGAGTTTTGCTGTACAGAGATTTTCCAGTGAAATGAGCACATCAGGGAAGTAGTGAAATTTTATTTCCCCATTTTCCTTTCTTGGAATATAAGATTTCCATGGCAGAGAGGAAAATAAACAGCTGGAATCTATAATAGTTTGGAAACTAACAAAATTGAAATTTACTCTGCCATTTGCAGATGTTATCAGGCAACCAAACAATATGTACATAAACAGAGAGAAGTATGTAATCTGATAGCTGTCACTATCAGATTTAGTCAATATATGATTGCAAGTAAAAAGACATGATAGTTGTTTGTCATACATGTTAAGGGGAAACTGTCAGAAACCATGATGGGGATGATCATGCCTAGTGGTCAGAGGCATGGCAGCTGGGCATGGTCAGAGCCGGGAGCCAGAGCTACAATTAGAAGTCCCGAACCATGGCTGCCTCAAGAGCAAGGCTAGGAACAAAGCTGGACAAGAGAATGGCTGGAGCAGGCGGCTGTTACCACTATCAGGCAGAGGATAGTTCCAAACCATGAAATAACATTGAACAGACTAAGCTGCTCTTTCTCCTGTGAAGCTTATATATGTCCCTGTAAGTCACCAGACCAGCTCCTGGATTGTGGATTGGCTACAGCCTAGCATAGGAATGACTCATCAACATAAGTGGCTTAATCACGCTCTAGTTTAGGGATGATTCATCACCTCACAGAAACACGACAGATATCCCAGTAAAGAACTCAAACTTACAAGAAGCTTTATCTGAGATGGATAATGCTGAGCAATTCTTTATAATCTATACTTCTTGGTACTCAGCCCCACATGATTTAGCTTCTCCACAAAAACAAAAAACAAACTTCCTATATATCTAAAACCCCAGACCCTCTAGTTTTCTTAAGAACTCTTTGTAGTTCTGCCCTTTCTTGTATTATGGCTTGGAAGGAAGAACTAGTAAAAGGAAGTCAAACAAGGTGATGTTATCTATTCCTCACTGGACTTGAAGAAGTAGGCTCTACCACAGATTCAAATACTACTACTGGACATGGCCTCCCAAATAACAGGTTTCCTGAAGGGAGGATGGAAAAAAAATCTTTGGTTGCAAATATACTTTCTGCTTATTGAATGGAAATTGCTAAACACAAATATGTCATTTTTTTGGAAAGTGGGATTAGTTCCAAAATGCCATTCTAATACAGATAATTCTGTCTGCCTCTTTAGGGATTTATCTGCCAACCTACATACTTTGTTAGCATTAAGTTGGTCTTCCAGCACTTGTGAGTGGAACTTGGTGAAAACAGATGAGACTTGGTTGCAGAAGAACCCTAAGGTACACCAAGTATTACTGAATAGCAGGTGAAAAACTCAGTTATATGCAGACTCAATCATTTTAGGTCTAATGAAAGAGTACATGGAACCAAACATATGAATCCCACTTGTCTAGAATTATCTTTGTTTAAAAGAAAAACCTCCCTCAAACTTTCAGTCATCTTCCTAGCCCCTTTGTTTATACTGCCAGTCCTCAAAAATCAGTGACAACAAATCCACGCCTCATCCAGCAGGAAGCAGGAAGAAATTAAATTGTTAGGCTGATTTAGAACTATTGGCCAAGGCTTAGATTTTAATTCCACCATCTATACATCCAGGTAAAAATACAATTGTATTTACAATTGTATTCCTATCCTAACAGGGGGTTACAAAGCCAGCTCCTAAGTGACCAGAGGAGCTAGCGAACAGGAACAGCAAACGGGGGAGCTTTGCGAGGGAGTTCTCCAGTGAAAGAGGAGAGACTACATGACCCTTGGGGTGAGTTTGTCCATTGAGTGATTGCTTGCCATGTGCCAGCTTCATTTAAGAATATAGTGCAGTCTATTGCAGGCAGGACTGGCCTTACCATGAGGCGAACTGAGGTGGCCGCCTCAGGTGCCAGACTGTGGGGGAATGCCACTAGGACCCAGAGTGTAGAAAATTGTGTCTGCTGCTGGTGCATATGTATTCTCTCTGCTCTAGATGCACAGAGATGGTGGAGTGCTGTGCTGGAGGAAGGAAGGTACAAGACACATAACAGGCAGGCAGGAGAAAAGGTGAGAGGGAATAACAGAAAGCAGCAGGAGCTGCAGGGAGAGAGAGGAGGAGGAGCCTCTTAGGTTCCTCTCTAGCACCCCCAGGAGCCTGGACTGATTAACACCAGCTTCTCAGGGAGCTTCCTGTTTCCTGCTGCTTCCCTGAACCTGCTTGAGGAGAACAGGCAGTCAACTGAAGTAGTAGGAGCCAGTTAGGCCCTTAAGATGCTGATATCTTCCCTCACTCAGGCCCTGCTACCAGCCTGCTTATTTGTCCCCTTCAACTGAGTGTTGAGAGCCACTATAGCTGGCACAGAACAGCAGTCAGGAGTGAAAGAAGAAAACGCCCCTCTGGGGCAGCATTCAAAAAAGAAAGAAAGCAAAGGAAGCATTTCTATCTAAGCAGGAAGGAGCTTTTCTGAGAGATACATAGACACAAATGTTCACAGTGAGCCTTCCGGCCCCAGTGAGGATGTGAATGGGGAGGAGATGCCTGATCTTCCAGTTAGTTAGAGTGCAGGTGACCTGGCAGCTACTGCAGCATCCATATCTCCATCTCAAATGGATGTAACCATGCACATTCCCGAAGAAAAGTGTAGATCAGAGACAGTGTGGTGAAGGTGCAAGAAACAGCTGCTGCTGAGTTTAGTTCCTTAAGTCTAGATGATCCAGGACTGTGGACCCACTTGAGCAGTAGCCTGAGGGACTTCCTTGTACTGCATGGGCCACAGTAAGTGAAAAACGTCATGTTCCCCAAAGACAATGAAAACAGAAGTTTCCGTCCAACACATTACTGACATGAAATCCCCAATGGTGACAAAGTGGAGAGGCTATGGCTTATGTACTCAAAAATCCAGAATGCTGCATTCTGTTTTTGTTGCAAACTCTTCCGGTCTAATGTTCCAGCCACATTGGGTTCTACAGGAACAAAGGACTGGAAAAATCTGGCTAGAAATCTGGCATGCAATGAGAAGGCAGCAAATCACCAGAGAGCATTCCATAGGTGGAAAGCGCTTGAGATGAGACTAAGGCTAAAGTCCACCATAGATGATCAGCATCAAGAGAAGATTGCATCAGAGTCTCTTTACTGGCAAAATGTTCTGAAAAGGCTCATTGCCATTGTGCGAATGCTTGCTACCCAAAACCTAGCACTGCGTGGCACTTCAGATCAGCTGTATGTGCCAAACAATGGAAATTTCCTTAAAATTGTGGAGTTGATGGCTGAGTTTGATGCTGTACTCCAGGAGCATCTAAGAAGAGTCACCACCCAAGAAATGTACACACACCACTACCTTGGAAAAACAATTCAAAATGAGATCATACAGTTACTGGCAACAAAAGTCAAACAGAAGATTGTGGAAGATCTGAAGTCAGCAAGATATTACTCTGTTATTCTGGACTGCACACCTGACATCAGCCATACAGAACAGATTACTTTAATGGTGCGGTTTGTAACAACAACAGAACGTTGTGAAAATGTCCCTGCAATGGTGACTGTTAGAGAGTATTTTCTAGAATGTATTGCCATTGATGATACTACAGGAACTGGTATCACAAATGTGCTTCTTAAAAAGCTGGAAGATATGGGAACTGTGATAGTTGACATGAGAGGTCAGGGCTACGATAATGGTGCCAACATGAGAGGAAAGAACAGAGGAGTGCAGACATGGATCCGAGAGTTAAACCCTCAAGCTTTTTTTGTCCCATGCAGTTCTCATTCATTGAAGCTTCTAGTGAGGCTGCTGAATTTTTTAATGTAATTCAAAGGATCTATGTATTTTTCTATGTATCAACTCATCGATGGCAAATTTTGAAGCAACATCTGGGAACATCCTCTCTGACACTGAAACCACTTAGTGTTACAGGATGGGAAAGTCGAGTGGAGGCAATAAAGCCTATCATACACCAAATTGGGAAGATAGATGATGCCACAGTTGCCATTGTGGAGGATAATGCTATGAGAAGAACTGTTCGTGGGAGAACAGTGGCAGAGGGAAATGGAATCACCAGAAACATAAATAATTTCAAATTTCTGTGTGGCTTAGTGTTGTGGCATGACATACTGTTTGAAATAAATGATATAAGAAAGAGACTCCAAGGTGTTGACCTTGATATATCTGGAGCAATGGAACAACTGGACAAAGCAAAGTCATACCTACAGTCTTAACGGTCAGATGAGGGATTTCAAATCATTCTAAAGAGTGCACAGAATTTGGCAGAGGAACTTCACACTGAAGCTATTTTCCCACCCATTCAAGAACACAAGAGTCACCGAAGAAAAAGACATTTTGATTACAAGGCATGGGATAATCCCATAAGAGACCCCAAACAACAATTCAAAGTTGAATTCTTTAACCGTGTGCTACATTGTGCAATACAGTCAGTTGAAGAACATTTCATGCAGCTCAAGGAACACAGCAGTATATTTGGGATGTTGTATGATATTCCAAAACTCCTCACTATACCTGAAGAAGACCTACACTAGCAATGCAGGGCACTAGAGACAGAGTTGACACATGATGACATGTGCGGTATTGATCCGAGTGATTTAGGTGATGAACTGAAAGCCCTTTCAAGATACATTTCAGCAGGATCAACTCCAAAGGCTGTTCTGGAATATATGTGCACAAATAAGATGACCACCCTCTTTCCAAATGCTTTTGTTGCTCTGTGCATACTTCTAACATTTCCTGTAACAGCTGCCAGTGGAGAAAGCAGCTTCTCCAAGCTGAAGTTAATAAAAACACATCTACGCTCCACAATGACACAGGAGAGGCTGGTCGGCTTTGCAACCATCTCAATAGAGCATGAGCTGGCCCAGACCGTGGCTCTTCAGCAGGAAGTAGTTCAAATCTTGGCAACCAAGAAGGCATGGAAAGCACCACTTTGATTATTCGAACAGAAAAAAATGCCAGTGTTTCCTATGCAGACAAGAAAAGTTACATTTCCTGTTCATGCGTTTGAAAGTTAAGCATTACTTAAAATTTTTGAACAAGGCATTTTAAGTTGTTAGTTCTCTTTTATTGGGGTAGGTAGCAGAGCAGTACCATGAGAGGAATAGAAGAGGAAGAAGGCAGAATTGAGACCTTTCAAAGTTTTGGCCCAAGCGAGGGGGTATGGGGGCGTCATTTGAGCTCCCCGCCTCAAGTGCCAAAATGTTGTGGGCTGGCCCTGATTGCGGGGGCTCTGTGCTGAGCCAAGCAGCCTGCTAGGCTAGGCTGAGAGCTTCCTAACAAGGCTCTAGCCTGCTGTCCTTTGAGCCCTTGACAAAGAGGTGGGGCTAACTTAGGGAGAACAGGGGTTTTAAAAAGCCAGTTTCTAAGTGACCAGAATTACTAGTGAACTGGAGAGTTTTGCGAGGGAGTTTAGAGAAGGAATGCAATAGTCAGATACACCTAACAAACAAACTCTAAACATAGGCCAATTACCAGCTCCACCCCCCTAAAATATTTATAAAAAACCCAAAGAAAAAAATACAGCAAGAGTAAAAAATAATTCAGGCATAAGTCCAGCAGCAGAGTAGGAGTGATCCAGTTTATTGCACTGAATGCAGCATGTATGATTATTTACCTTGTGGGCAGGTAGAATTGTGTGCATATGGTGCAAGCAGCTCATGGCCCTCAGAGACAGAGTACAGGCTGTTGAGAACAGAGGGGTCAACTGGAGGACTGAAAGGAGACAGAGAGGTACATAGATATGACTTTCAGGGACACAATAGAGGGGCCTCACTCCTAGTCTGACATCCTCTGTGCTGTTAAGGAGGATGAAAGTCTTGGGGTAAGAGCATAAAACTGGAATAGAAGAAAACAATTCCATAGTTGTCATGATATCGTTCCATGCTGAGGATACCCCTTCTGGGGAAGGAAACCCAGTTGCTAGGAAGATTCAGGTAATAGAAATATCAAGAGTCAGTAATGGAAATATCAATAGCTGGGTTTGTGATGACCAGGAGAACCACATGGCAAGTTGCTTGCTGGGTGAAAAAACTGTGTATCTCACGAGACATCTAGACAGACTAATGTGCAGTCATGGGGAGGAGCCAGTGGTTGTGGTACCAATGACATAGGGAAAGGTAGGAGAGAGGTCCTGGAGGCCAAATTTAGTCTGCTAGGTAAGAGATTAAAGTCCAAGACCTTCATTCTCTGAAGTACTTCCAGTTCCACATGCAGAGTCAGGAAGACAGGCAGAACTATAGGTCTGAATGATTGACTGAAATAATGATGCAGGGAGGAAGGCTTTAGGTTTATTAGGAATCCTTTTGGGAATGGAAGACCCTATGCAGGAAGGATGGGCTCCACCTAAACTGTACCAAGTGATTATGAGGACAGTTGGAACCAGATTGCTGGCATGTAAAATTAACCTTCCAAGAGGTGTGGAAGAGCACATGGTTTGAGCAGAGACATCCCATAGGGATGAATTTATTAAAGGGAGAACTTCTACATATAGGAAAGAAGTTGGTAAAGTACATGTAGGAGTTAGTGAGGAACAGTCAAATGTAAATGAGTTCCATTTAAATATAACCCATTAAGACAAGCAATAATATTGGCAAAATGCATAAATGCTTATATACAAAAGCTATAAGTCAAAATATTAAGATGGGTGAAGTAGAGTGCCTAGTATTGATGAGGATATTGATATAATAGGCATTCCAAAACTTGGTTGAACAAGGATAATCAATGGGATACCAAGGTACAAAATGTATAGGAATGACAGAGTAAGTCGTGCTGGTCGGGGAGCAGCACTATATGCGAAAAAGCATAGATTCAAATAAAAATCTTAAATGAATCAAACTTTACTATTAAATCTCTATGGATAGAAATTCCAAGTTTGAAGAATAAGAGTATAGCAGTAGGAATATACTACCAACCACCTGGCCAGGATGTTGACAGTGATTGTGAAATGCTCAGGAATACTGGAGAAGCTGCTAAGGAAGAAGATGCATTAATAATGGGGTGATTTTAACTGTCCTCGTAATCACTTGGTACATATCACCTCAGGAAGAGATACAGAGATAGACTTTCTAGATACCATTAATGACTGCTTCTTGGAGCAGCTTGTCCTGGAACCCTCAAGGGGAGAGGGAATTCTTGATTTAGTCCAAGTAGAAGCAGAATTTGCTACAAGAGGTAAATATAGCTGAACCGATCAGTAATAGTGACCATAATGTAACTAAATTTAACATCCTTGGCGGGGGGGGAGGGGAGCAAAGAAACTCACCACAGTAGCATTTAACTTCAGAAAGGGGAACTATACAAAAATGAGGAAGTTAGATAAATGGAAGTAAAAAGGAACAGTCACAAGGGTGAAATGCCTGCAAACTGCATGGAGGCTATTTAAAAACACTATAATAGAGGCTCAAACTAATGTATACCGCAAATAATAACAACAACAACAACAAAAACTCAAACAGTAAGAGGACCAAAAAACCCCACAACCCCTAAACAAACCCCGCCATGGCTAAACAGCAGAATAAAACAGAAATACTTTATATTGGAAGCAAAAAGGCATCCTTTAAAAATTGAAAGTCAAATTCTAGTGAGGAAAGTAGAAAGGAGCATAAACTCAGGCAAGTCAAGTGTAGAAGTAAAATAAGGCAGGCCAAGAAAGAATTTGAAGAGCAGCTAGCTAAAGACACAAAAATTAACAGCAACATTTTTTAAAGTACATCAGAAACAGGAAGCTTGCCAAACAATTAGTGGGGCCACTGGATAATCAAAATACTAAAGGAGCATGCATGAAAAATCTGAGGAACTGTCCCAGACTGAGGTGTCAATAGAAGAGGGTTTGGAACAAATTGATATATTAAACGCTAATAAGTCATCAGATCCAGATGGTATTCACCCAAGAGTTCTGAAGGAACTCAAATATGAAACTGTAGAACTATAAAATGTGGTATGTAACCTATCACTTAAATCTGCCTCTGTACCAGATGACTGGAGGGGTAGGTAATGTAATGTCTATTTAAAAAAAAAGTTCCAGGGAAAATCATAACAATTACAGTCCAGCTAATTTCAGCATCAGGCAAATTGGTTGAAACTATAGTAAAGAACAAAATTATCAAACACATAGATAAACACTATATGTTAGAGAAGAGACAACACAACTTTTAAAATGGAAATCATGTCTGACCAAGCTATTAGAATTCTTTGAGGGTGTCAACAAGCATGTGGTTGAGAGTGATCCAGTTGATATTGCATACTTGGACTTTCAGAAAGACTTTGACAAGGTCCCTCACCAAAGACTCTTCAGTAAACTAAGCAGAAGTGTTTACCAAATTTGGGATGCTGTTTGTGTAGGGAAAGCCCCTGGCAGGCCGGGCTGGTTTGTTTACCTGCCGTGTCTGCAGGTTCGGCCGATCGCGGCTCCCATTGGCCGCGCTTCGCTGCTCCAGGCCAATGGGAGCTTCTGGAAGTGGTGGCCAGTACGTCCCTTGGCCCGCGCCGCTTCCAGCAGCTCCCATTGGCCTGGAGCGGCGAACCGCGGCCACTGGGAGCCGCAATCGGACAAACCTGTGGACTCAGCAGGTAAACAAACCGACCCGGCCCGTCAGGGGCTTTCCCTGCATAAGCAGTGGAACAAGTTTGGGAACCACTGGACTAAGGTTATGTCTACACTGAAAACTTCAAAGCGCTGCCGTGGGAATGCTCCCGCAGCAGCGCTTTGAAGTGTGAGTGTGGTCACATGTGAGCACTGGGAGAGAGCTCTCCCAGCATTCCTGGTAATCCACAAGACCGGCTCTAGGCACCAGCGCTTTATTTTTTTTTTTTGCTTAGGGCGCAAAAAGCCGGGAGCTGGCCCTGAGCGGAGGTGAGCTGCGGTAGTGGGGGGCGCAGGGAGGCCTGCATGAAGTAACCCTGGGAGGGGCAGAGGAACTGCTCTCCCCCCAGCTCACCTCCACCTCCTCCTCCGAGCGCGCCGCCACTCCACTTCTCCCCCCTCCCTCCCAGGGATGGATAGGAGGGGAAATATGGTGTGCCTGGGGGACGAGGCAGGGCCGGGGATTTGGGGAAGGGGTTGGACTGGGGCAGGGAAGGGGTGGAGTTGGGGCAGGGCGGGGGGGGGGCACGGGAAAATGTTTTTGCTTGGAGAGCCAAAAAATTTGGAGCTGGCCCTGGTAATCCATCTCCACGAGGGGATTAGCTCCGAGTGTCCCAGCACTTGGAGCCTAACTACACTAGCGCTTTAAAGCGCTCAGACTTGCTGTGATCGGGGGGGGGTGGTGGTGATTTTTCACACCCCTGAGCCAGCAAGTTAGAGTTCTATAAAATGTAAGTGTAAACAAGCCCTAAGTGGGTGATATGATAGAAAGTGAATAGGGAAGTGTTACTTACCCCTTCACATGACATCTGGTGAAATTAATAGTTAGCAGATTCAAAACAAACAAAAGGAAGTTTTGTTCACACAATGCAATCAATTTGTGAAAATCTACTGTATAACTGGGTTCGAAAAATAATTAGATAAGTCTATGGCTATTAGCCAAGATGGTCAGAGATGCAACCCCATGCCCCAGGTGTCCCTAAACCACGAACTGCCAGAAGCTGGGATTGGACGACAGGATATGGATGCCTTAATAATTGCTTTGTTGTGTTCATTCCCTCTGAAGTGTCTGACACTGGCCGTTGTCAGAGACAGGTTATTGAGCTAGATATTTCATTGTTCTGACCCAGTATTTTCATTCTTATGTTTCACCAAATAAGGATAATGTCCTAAATTAATTCAGGTATTAGGAGATATTACTTCTCATTTGTATACAGAAATATTAATAATTATGATGACACTGGTTTACCTTTGACTTATCACTATGGTATTAAGAGCCAAGATTTTTCCATTAAAAGGACCAAGGGATATTACAGTAATTAACTGATTATCTCTGTAACACTATGGTGACATTCAAATTCAACACATTTTGCTATTTATAAAGTGAAACAGAACAAAGGTGTTGTGGTTTTTTTCCCTGTAATTAGGCATATGTTCTTAATAGATATTAGACAATTACTGAAACATAATGATAAACACATTAATTAGTTTTGGAAACTCTTCCATTTTCACTAGCAATAATTGTTGAATTTATTTCCTGTTTTATAAGGAAAACTTTCTGCACAGTTAGCAGGAGACTGTTCTTTAACCTTATTTTTTAAATTAGCCCTTAGATATGAAGAATTTAAAGTTAAAAAACCTTGGGACAGTTTATCTGTCTTAATATTGCATAGAAAACTTTTTTCAAACAAATTAGTGAAAAAGTCCAGACCTTCCTTTCTAAGGAAACAGCTCACAGTTAGGCATGCCTGTAATTTATGGATGCATATTTAATATGATAAATATTTGCTAGCAATTTAAGAAATTATTGGTAAGGTAATTTTCTCAGCTGTGTCAGCTCATTCTATTTATAAACTTTTATAACCACATTTTGAAAAGCATCCATTAATTTCTGGTATTCAACTTGAGACAGAGCCCAATTGGGAATTTCTACATGGCTATTTTTAGCTCCATGGCATGAGTCGGTAGACCTGGATTCTGAGACTGACTGCCATGAGTGGTTTTTTATTTTTTTTATTTTATTTTTTTAAAAATGTAGCTATTCCCTTCATGTCTCACGATGCACAGCCAAAAGTGTGTGCACTTAAAATTAATGGATAGTTTTGAGATCTTTTGCCTTAATCTTTTATGGGCTGATCCTGCTCCCATTGAAATCAATGAAGGTTTTGCCATTGACTTCCGTGGAAACAATGTTGGCCTTTATACAGTCTTTTGACACTGATCAGTGATCTGAGCTCTTAAAAATCCTCTCTAATCTTACTGATTTATGGACACATATCTGCACTTTTCGTGTCAGTCTTTTATGAACTGCGCATAACAGATACTGGGATGACTGGTACCCCATAAATGCCATAGGTTGGGTAAGGAGAGACAGACATAATGTATCAGTGAAATTCTGCTCTTTAGAAATACATAAAATTCAAAATGAATTAACTTTCAGGAATTTAGCTGATACATAAAAGACAGGACATTTCAAATATGGCCTAAAAATAAGGCTAAAAATCTTCCAAGGAGAAGTTTCTTGTGAGAATTCTGAAACTTGCATGATCTGGCCAGATTATGTTATCACATTAGATCAATTTACTAGTATTTTTGTAGTACTCTGAAGCTATAAAGAACAATACAAATACAAAGTATCATAATAATCAGATGAGCAATATTAGAAGAATAAACTCTAGTAGTATTTTGATACTTCCACTTCTGGTACTCAATGAACGAAGAAATGGAAAGGGAACAATTTTGTATTTATTTTTTTTTTAAAGAAAAAGTGTAATTGAACTTTTCAAACTTTATGAAAGTCCATCCCTAATCTAATGCAAGACTTTTCAAATTGTTTTACCTATCCCTGACTCAGAGTAATATGCCCCCATAAAAGAATGTAGTACAGTGAAATCTTATGGACACAGCATGTCTACCAGGAAGTGCAGAAGCATCAAGAAGTGGGTTAGAGAGATATGAAGACACAGCATTTAGGGAGTGTCTGATGTAACACTGAATCTGCTTTAATCCATTATGTAATTGATATAGTAGTTAAATAAAAGCATTTCACTAAAATCCAGGACTCCTTCCACCCCCAAGAATACTACTAAGAATAAATTTTTAATGTTTTCTCCCATTCTAGTTTAACAAATGCCATATTCAGCAATTTAAACTGAACAAGCTCTTAAGATCTTAAATTATCTAGTCAAAATCCTACAAAGCCTTATTCACATGGTTAACTTTATTCACATGAGTAGTCCCATTGACTTCAGTGGGACTACTCACATGTCTAAAGGTTCAGGGCCCTATTTTCTAAGATGTGTAGACAGCACCACAAAATTAGTATTTTAGGACTTGTCTACATGGTGATTTATTCTGGAAGTTAGTTGCTAGAACTGGAAGGTATAATTTCCAGTTTCAGGAGACATTCCTATACTAGCTTTGGTCAAACTAGCACGTTAAAAACAGAAGTGTAGCCATGTGAGGGGCTAGCTGCCCCAAGTATGATCCTGTCTGACTGGGCACATGCTTTCATGGCTACACTTCTATTTCTAGCATGCTAAATCTATCAGAGCTGGCTCAAGTATGTCTCCTTGAGCCAGAATTTGTACCTTCCATCTCTAGCTTAGACATATCCGTAGGGTACGTCTACACTACCCACCAGATCGGTGGGTAGAGATCTATCAGGGATCGATTTATCGCGTGTAGTGTAGATGTGATAAATCGATCCCCGATTGCTCTCTCATCGACTGCTGAACTTCAGCTTGGCGAGAGGCGGAAGCAAAGTCGACGGGGGAGCCGTGGCCATTGATCCAGCGCCGCGAGGACGCAAAGTAAATAATTTTAATTCGATCTAAGATACGTTGACTTCAGCTACGCTATTCTTGTAGCTGAAGTTGTGTATCTTAGATCGATTCTTCCTCCTCCCTCCCCCACAGTGTAGACCAGGCCTTAGTATAGATAACATACTTGTAGGACAACATCTTGTGGTACTACTTACACAGCAGTGTCTGTGGTGGACTTGGAAATGTAGGCCATGTATGAGAAATTAACTTAATTCCTTTTGTTTTGCTTAAAATATTTTCCCCTGCATTCCTACTTTATTATTTCCCACCCAACTGCAAGAATTAGCTCAGTAGACTGGATACTGGAACACTATGACAGTCAATTTAGTTTTAAAGGAAAGTGACTTTACATTTTAAAGCACAAAGAAAATACAATTTGAAGGTAGACCACAGACAGCAAAAACATAGTTAATAAAACACAACAGAAGACCTATAGAGGTTTCTGTAAAATGGCTAGTGTCATTTAAAAATCTTTCAAAAGCTTCTGTCTAGCAACAGTACTCACAAGACCAATTTTAAGCAGCTAGAGCTGCAAACTACAGAAGATCTTTTTCCAAGAAAATGTTTTTTTAAAACTTATGTTCTTTAACTTTCTAGGCTTGAACAAAGAGTAATTTTAAAAAACAATCTATTTTCAGTCATCAAAAGAAAGTTGCGAATGCAGTGTTGTTTTTACGTGAAAATGACAGCACTAACTTTAGCTTCTCCAGTATCCAATAGGGTTTTATTGAATGGTTTTACTATTAGGATCTCTGTCACAGATAAAATAGACAAAGGCGTTACCTCAGATGAAATTAAGTTCATTTTTCTTTAATAGTGATCATTGGGTTATTTGCAGAAGGGCACAAAAATAACTGGAAAATATTGATTTAATAGCTCCAGCTTTCATAAAGCTTCATATCTTTTCTTTTTAAATTCTGGTAATATGCCAAAGAACAATTTCCAGTACACCAGTTGTGTTCCATAAAAAAAGGTAAAAATCAATTAAAGTCATATATTCTAGAGGAGCACCTAACTATATGGAAACGTTATTAAGTTAAAGCCTTTTTTGTTGTTTCTGGCAATCCTCCTCCAAACGGTGTCTAAACCACTTTGTTTCACTGCAGAAAAAAGGAAGCTATGTGTTTTCTTTTCTTGGCAGGTGAAGGTATAACTAATACAGAGAGGAACTTCTTGGTAGTGTATGGGGTGCAGCGGAAGCTGGCTAACCAATGACATCACCCCGTCACAAAGAAACTATCAAGGCCATTCCACACACTCTGGAAATTAGAACAAGCTGCTGTCCAGTCACCAATGCCATGATACCAAAAGGCTAAATGATAATGGGGGGAGAGGGAAGGGTCAAAAATATGTAATTCCAATATGACACTTGGTCTCATTCTTCCTGTAAGATTAGATATTCTGAATGTGAATTAATACACATCTCAATAATGCTTTGTTTTACTTAATGTGTTTTTCTTCAATGTGTTTTCTGAGACAGTGTCCTCCCCCAATATGTTCATAGGAAATAAAAATTGGCTCTGGCTTTCCCTAGAAAAAGAAATAGAAACTTTCAGAGCATATGGCCTTTTAGATGAACTAGTCACTTTAAAATAAGCTCATCCATTCAATTTGAGGACGACTGCTTTCAGTGGTAGAACAATAGTCCCAGAATAGCAATGCATGCATTCTGCTAGATAGAGGATATATTTGAATGCTTTGTCAAAAAATTGGATTTCTTGTTTAATGCCAAATGGATACAAGATTTAGGTAATAGAATAATCTGTCAGCCTCAAAAACTACTATGTTTGACAAGAGAGGAGGTGCAACATTTTGATTCCCCAGTATAGATGACCTTTATACAAATGCGTGACATAAATGCAATAAAAATAGATTTACTTGAATACATTAATGCTTTCTTTTAAAGTCTGCCATAACCTTTTATTTACTGAGTAAGGTTTTTTTAAAAAATCCAATGGCAATCAATCTATCAGTGAGTAAGTTATAATCTGGAAATTGATAGTGAAATAAATACTATTTTTGCTTAAAAACATCTGGCATTTTATCCGATATGCTTTTTCCTTTCATGACTCCTAAATGTAGCATTCCATTCTGAAAGGAAACTACAATGCAAACTGCAAACTTTTAAATAATTATTTCATAGCCATGGCTTTCTGCATTTCCAGAAATGTGCACTGCAATTATTCTTGCTTTCAGAATATGCAGCCGAAGCAAAAGACTAAATTTAATTTACTCTCTTCCTGTTTTTTTCTGTGATCTCTCTCTGTATGTAGTATATATATTTTCAAGCGACTATATATTAATTCTGTCAGAGAGAAAAAGAGACTCCCACATTAGTTCCTGCTAGTTAGAAGTCAGGACCTGAATCTATATCACTGGAGCTCTTCGCATATAACAGCCTTGACATTGTCAACTGTTATTCCAGTGACTAGTGCACTTAGTTGCAATAAAGCCATTTCTCCAGATTATTCTATTCTGCCCTTGGGGCACTTATGCTGAAGAATGACCCTTTTCTCTTACACACCAGGACCAGGAAACCTCTACAACAATTACAAATCCTGCCCAGCAATGGCAGTGTTGGGAGTTGAAATGCCTCCTTCAAAGCAACAGGCTCCACACACCAGCATCCTAGTTTGTCAAATTACTATCCTTGTCATGATCTTTTTAAAAATTTCCCCTTGTTATTTGTGAAGTTTTAATTCCTGTTCAAGTGACATACTAAAATACCTCCAGAAATGTTAAGGCCAAGAAGGAGAAAAAATTCCAATACAGTTCATCATAGTTTGGCTTGTGAGGTGGCAACCCATGACAATTCAGATTATGGTCATAAATCAGTCGTAAAGCAGGGCACATATTTCAACAGATCATTGGGACAATCTGCACACTGCATGAGAAGTAACATCCCGCTTCAGCAGGGCACTTAAGCATATGCATAACTTTGAGCACATGAATACTACTTGCATTCTTCACATTATACACCTGCTTAAGTATTTTGATGAAGTGGGACAACATTTGCCCATCCCAGTTCTTATTCCCCCACAAACCCAGGGAAGAGAATGTGTAACATATTGCAAAGTGTGTGTCATCCCCTCTAGTGGCTACTCCAAGCAGAGGAAAGCAGTCCGCTAGTGCTCCCAGCTAGTGGAGTATTCCTTTAGCTCAAGTGGTTCAAGTTTGTAAAATTGGGGGCTGAAGATCTCAGGGTCAAATTCTGCTGAAGAGCACTGATGAGACCTGTTACAAAGTCTGTCTCAGACATTCTAGAAGAAAGAGTCTTCCCTCATTTTATACAAATAAAATGTGCTGTATAGATTATTCATTCTCCTGACAGGAATAATCTGTTCTGGTGGAACAGTTGTGGAGGTCTTTGCATGAGGTTTTTGCAGGCCAGAACACAGGCACACATTAGCACAGGTAGGGACCCAACATTTGGCCTAGATTTGCTATAATTGGTCACTATTAATCAGTGACAATCATCAGGCCAGCATTTTATATTGCAAAAGTTCTGGACACTTTAAAAAACATGTACTGTGTAGTTTTATAAGAAATATTACTTCGCTTACAGACTGAGTGGCTTTTTTATTGACATTTTTGTGTTATTTATTCATTTTTCCTTGATGAGGCAAGGCATAATTCTATAATTTGGTATTTTATGGTCAACATACAGTATGACTTTTCCTGACAGAGAGCTGTTAACTCATTTGTGCTAGTGGTTGGGAATTCTTTGTGCTAAATGCTGTTGAATTTAGCTTCTCTGAGATTCTGACTCATTGCCAAGGAAACACATTTGTTAGCATTGCCAAAAAAGTTCAGTGTTAAGATCATTGAAGTCATTGTACCTTAGCAACATCCTGACACTGGGTCACCACTGGGTAAACATGAATACTGTACACAGCATTTTGGAGTGTCTATCTAAAATAGAATGATATTACACGATTTAAGAAGAAATTAAACAAAAATCATCCTTTAAAATACCATTTAAACAAAAGTAACAGATACGATGGGGATGAAAAATAGCAGCTCTTTATGTTCAATTGGGTAATAGCAAACACTACTGAGATCCCAGATGTGGGGCATGGAATCAATTAAATAAAAATCAATTAAAATCACTAAGAGTCTATGTGACAAGACATCTGAAAGATCCGACGCTCTAACTGAGCTAATGGGCCTGGAAAGGAAGTGCTGTAGTGAGACCTTTAACTACCATATTGAGCCCCCCAAAAGACACGTTAGTGCTCCCATTTGCTGCCCATTATTCATTTAAAGGTGCAAAATTGAACCTGAAAAAAAGGGTGGGGGCTGTATTGAGGTCCCTTTAAAAATATGGCTCAATAACTTAGATAGGAAAAGCCTCGGCTTTTTATTAACACACCAATATTAGTGAAGTTACAAAGCTTTCAGCTGGCAAAATCAACATTTCCCCCCATCCAGCTGTTATCATACCACATATATTACAGTTAACCGGCATATTAGTGATATTTGTGTTGAAGAGAGAATTACACTACTATCCAATAAGATTATATAATATAAAAGCAAATTTACCACCACTTATCTGATTCAAAGTACAGATCCCCTGGGGCCTTTAACTGTATTTTGTCTAACAAATGTTGAGCCTACTCTTGCTCTCAGAAAATGTACAGTTTATCCTTTTATTTCACTCTGAGCTTTGCAGGGTATGACCTATCAGTTTCTATTTAAGGGAATGCTCTGTGAGGGCCAGATTCTGGGCAGACCCCAGAGAGGTGCACAATGCATGCATATGTGTGTGTGTGCCGGGGGTGCCCTTCCCAATCGTTGGTCCTTCTGTATAGGACCTGTTCAGAACTCTGATAGGTGGTATAGTCCATGTTCCTGACTAATACTCCTACAAGCGTCTGCTATAGGAAAGGTGGAAAAGGATAAGTGGGACTGTCGAGGCTGATACCCCACTTTGGCGCTTCAAGTGCAGAAGGTGGGGGCCCGCAAGGATTCTAAAAACTAATACTGGCCACTCCAGGCTGGTATTAAACTCCCAAGGTCACAGCTTCTCTCTGACCTTGGATGGGTAGATGCTGCCACCCAGGGCTGGCTCCAGGGGTTTTGCCGCCCCAAGCAGCCAAAAAGAAAAAAAAAAAGCCGCGATTGTGATCTGCGGCAATTCAGCGGGAGGTCCTTTGCTCCAAGTGGGAGTGAGGGACCCTCCGCCGAAGTGCCGCCGAATACCTTAAAGTGCCGCCCCGCAACGGAGTTGCCGCCCCAAGCACCTGCTTGGTAAGCTGGTGCCTGGAGCCGGCCTTGCTGCCACCCAAATGCAAACCCCCTTGGAACCCAGGAAGGTGCAGTTGGGAATTCCTTCCTGTGGGATACCCTCAAACTCTTTCACACACACCCCCTCCAGGGAAGAGCTAAGAAAGGAAAACAAAGAAATCAGCTATTGCCACCAGCTAACTAAAAAATGTGTGCACAAACTTCTTAAGACACAAAAATCTAAATCTCATTCTTAAAAAAGGTAAATTAAATTAAAAATAAGAAGACTAGTGCTAGATTTTTAAAAGAGCAATTCCAAAAATTAAGCACCCAAAATAGTTTTCTGGGGGTTCAGCTTAAAGGTTACAAGCAACAAAAGCATCTTGGGTTAGCACAGAGGAATCCACAAGCCATGAAAAATAAACCTAATTGTGTCTTCCTACACATTTTCTGATCTACTTACATATTTGGGTTCCAAATAAGCAAT
This sequence comes from Mauremys reevesii, assembly GCF_016161935.1. Classification (NCBI taxonomy): domain Eukaryota; kingdom Metazoa; phylum Chordata; order Testudines; family Geoemydidae; genus Mauremys; species Mauremys reevesii. Next base: position 83,053,405 of record NC_052630.1, read on the forward strand.
TCTAGGTATGATTCTGATGATTTTCATACCTGGCCTTCAGCTTCTCACAACATAACTGCTGCCCTGTTTCCCTCTTTCCCAGAGAACCACAACATACAGACAAAGGGAAAATTTTTTTCCCAATTTAAAAAAGTTCTAACCCTCTCATTGGCTCTTTTGGTCAGGTGCCCACTCACTTCCCTTTACCTATGCATGCAGTCAGACTTTTTAACCCTTTACGGTAAAGCAGGTAGAGAACAGCTACCAAGAGGGATTCTATAGCTAATTGGCTGGGTGTCCACAAAAGGGAGCTATCTCGCCTCTCATTTATCACAGGGACCATAGCACAGGCCCACATCCCCAGTAGCCAGCAAATCTGGCTGGACATGGAATGAGGCGCAAGCTGCTCCTTCTCCATGGGTGGTTAAGGTAAGTGGTCAGGTGTGCTGGCAGCAAGACTCCCCAGGAGAAATGACGACTGATGAAGCCTTCTGGTGCTCCTGACATAACACGGTTGCTGTATATGCCCTGCAGTGTGCCAAAGGGTACCCCCAACAGACGCTTGCCATAAATAAAAAAATAATACTCTGCACCTCTGTTTAAGTACCCCAGAGTGCTTTACAAATATTGGCACATTCAGCCTCACAGACTTCCTGGGAGGAGGTATTATTTTCCCCATTGAAGTCAATGTAAAACAGGCACTCAGACAGATGTGCCCTCAAAATGGAGGGCACCAAAATTTGGTGGACATATTTTGAAAATTTTGGCCCAGGTGTCTTGCCCAAGATCACACAATGAGGCTATGGCTGATCCAGGTCTAGAATTCCGAGCTCCTTTCTCTAAGTTCTTGATTTAATTGCGAGGAGTGAAATGCTGGCCCCACTGAAGTCAATGGCAAAACTCCCTTTGACTTCAGTGGGACAAACATTCTGCCCAAGACCATCACCCTCCTCTCTGTTCACTTCCTTGGTACCAGAGCTTGTTGATACTGCAGGTCACAGGCTCAGGACTTTACACGCCTTCTACATTGTCTTTTTCCTCCCCATTTTAAAATTCACTCTTTGTTGCACAGGCCTCTCAGTTTAACAATTATTGTGCTTTCATCTTTATCCTTCTTGTGCTGGATTTTTTTTTCTTGAGATATAGTGTACATGGTCCACCCTCACCAGGTCATCTTCAAGCCTCAAGATATCTGGGAACTAGTCTTTCAGAAAAGCCACTCAAATGTTTACAGTTCAAAATCCACACACCACAACCTATTTGAACAGCTGAAAATCCTTTCATTTGGTTTTCAAGATAGTCTCATTTGTATGTAAGTTTACCAGGTAAGTCAATGGTTTTCTTGGAGTCAATGATGTGATGATTCCATTTATTTCAATAGGGCTACGCATATTAAAACTAATGCACAGAGAAGCCACAAAAGAAAGCTCCAATCACACAAAATGCTCTGGTAAACATTTTATTCTTATGATTTCTATGGAGTATTACCACTTATTATTCTCACTTTGCTATGTTCATCTGAAATTAGCAGTACAAGAATCCCACTTATTCCAAAGGGAATTTGCACAATGAAAATGACATACCCATAATACTACATGAAAAGAAACTGCATCATAATAATAATATATTTAATTATGCTGCTGGGAGCTTTTTCCCCGTTTATAATTCCAAAAGGCCTTAAGTCCCTTTAAGGACAATTGTAACTCAACATTTTGATGTTGAGCAAATATATATCTGAAGCTCTGAGTAATTTACTTTCTCTGCCACTCCATAAATCAAAACAAGTGTTATGGATTAAAAAAAAGTCCTTTTCTGGAAATATTTGAAACCGTGCTGCCAAATTGCATGCCGGGTTTCAACTTGATATGATTTGAAATAGCTGAGAGAGAAAAGCCATGAAAATTGGGATTTATTAATGAATAGGAAAGAAACCCTACTGTCTCCTGTAATACTGAGTGGAGCTGAACATTATGAAAAGATGTGCCGCATATGTTAGTGGCCCTGTTTCCCCAGGGAGGAGTTTCTCAGCCTTCCTAAAACCATGCTATTTTAAAAATATCAAATGGCACCAGTTCTGCCTTACATTCTGTGAGATGCTGAGCTCCCTCATCTCCTAATGGGAGATTTCACAGATACACAGACTTTAAGGTCAGAAGGATCATTATATCATCTAGACTGACCTCCTGTACAACACTGGCCATAGCATTTCACCCATTTACTGCTGTAGTGAGAACAATAATTTTAGCTAAAGCTTATCTTCTAGAAAGGCATCCACTCAGGATCTGAAGACATCAAGTCATTGGAGGTGAGGGCAATCAGCAATTCACAAGATTAAGCTCCAAGACCCTGATCTAGCAAAGCACGTAAGCATGTGCAAAGCACTTAAGCACATGCTTAAGTGCTTTGCTGAATGAGTGCTTATATGCCTATACCAGGGGTAGGCAACCTATGGCACGGGTGCCAAAGGTGGCACACAAGCTGATTTTCAGTGTTACTCACACTGCCCGGGTCCTGGCCACTGATCCGGGGGCTCTGCATTTTAATTTAATTTTAAATGGAGCAGCAAAGAATCCTATAGACTATACTAGACTAGTTTTGCATTTGCAGCATGAGCTTTGTGGGTGAATACCACTCTCACTTCTTGCTCATGCTGCAAAACAATTCTTCGAAAGCTCATGCTGCAAAACATCTGTTAGTCTATAAGGTGCCACAGGATTCTTTGCTGCTTCTACAGAACCAGACTAACACGGCTACCCCCTCTGATTTTAAATGAAGCTTTTGAAACATTTTTAAAACTTGATTTACTTTACATACAACAATAGTTTAGATATATATTATAGACTGTAGTGGGCCAGTGTGGCTCCCCTCCTCCCCGGAGAGGGTTGAGCCCCGGACACAGGAAGGGGCGGGGCTACAGAGTGGTGAGCCCGCCCCTCAGAGGGTCAGACGGCGACCCGGAAGGATAAAAGCCGGCCCTTCCAGCCCAGTCGGTGCCCAGCGACCGGGGAGAGCAGACCTGCCTGAGGGAGCTCCTAATGTAGGAACCGCTGGAGCCCCGGGCAGCTGCCTGGACTGGCCGGAGAGCACCCCACCTCGCTACTGGGAAGACCTGCCGGAGCTTCCCCGCGCCACCTATGACGAGGAGCCAGTAGGAACTTCCCTGCTACCGTGCTGTTACCCCGAGGAACCCCCGGAGCAGGATTGGCCGGACTTCCCCGGGGAACTACCCGATCTACCCCCCCAGCCCGGGTTGTGAGGAGCCCATGCAGTGGGACTTCCCGGGACCAGATGCTGCGGACCAGGTAGGACAAGAGGGGGATATTGGAAGTGGCCCCGGGGCAGCCGACCTCAGTCAGGCTACTGATCAGACAATACCCATGTCAGTGTGTTGCGGTCAGGATCCCCACTGACCGTCAGCGGTAACGACCGCTGCCTAGGGCCCTGGGCCGGGACACAGTGGAGTGGGTGGGCCTGTGTCCCCCCTGCCACCCCCACTCACGGGTGGCAGTTATCCCCCTCACCAGACTGCTCAGCCTGCTACAAGAGGCCTGAGCTCCTATACTGTTTGCTGCTCAGCCTGAGCTCTCCTTGTACTGCTTGCCGCCCAGCCCCTGCCCCAGAGGGCCTGGGCCTTTCCTAGACTGTTTGCCACCCAGCCCCTGCCCCAGAGGGCCTGGGCCTTTCCTAGACTGTTTGCCGCCCAGCCCCTGCCCCAGAGGGCCTGGGCCTTTTCTAGACTGTTTGCCGCCCAGCCCCTGCACCAGAGGGCCTGGGCCTTTCCTAGACTGTTTGTACTATTTGCAGCTCAGCCTTGCAGCAAAAGGCCTGAGCCCCAACTGACTCTGTCTTTGTTGCTTAGCCTTAAAGGGACAGGACAGAGCCCCCGTGAGACTAGCGGGCCGGTGTGGCTCCCCTCCTCCCCTCAGAGGGTTGAGCCCCGGACCCACCTGTTACATAGACCTATAGAAAGAGATCTTCTGAAAATGTTAAAATGTATTACTGGCATGCAAAACTTTAAATTAGAGTGAATAAATGAAGACTTGGCACACCACTTCTGAAAGGTTGCCGACCCCTGGCCTATACACTTCTGTTTAGCTGGGCTGCTTCTTCTGCAAGAAATGGGCAGTTATGGTTAGACCAAACCCTAATCATATCCAGCTTCTATGGCAAGACACTTGCTTAGATAAGAATACATCTCCCTCAGATTAATCCTCAACAAGGCTAACAGCAGGGAAATGCAGGTAGCAAGGAGAAAAGAAGAAACGTGAGAATGAAAGAAGGGGATAAGAAGAAAGAAAGATAAAGTAACGAAAGAAATACCCAAAATTATCCACAGGAAAAGGTGGCAGACTATGTGACTAATGGCTTTTGTGGGCATGCTTGGTGCTTCTTAATTTTTGCATGGCACTTGGGCACCACGGGGACAGGTGCCTTACTTGTACCATATGGCAAGTGTTAGATAGATTAGATTAGATTCCAGGGCAGACTGCAATAGCTCATAAAATATTGTTTGTTTGAAATGTTTGTGCAAATTCTATATAAATCCAGTGGAAACTTCAGAGTGCAGCACTCAGTCAAACCCCATTTATCGAAACCTCAGAAATGGGAGGTTAAATATTAGTTTTGTCTCCTGTCTTGAATTATAATCCCCATCATAAATCATCAACCCCCACTAACCTTCTCCCACTGTTTATCTACAGTCTTGTGATTGGGACTTCATGTCCACACAAGAGAGTAAACCCCACTGTACGAGCTATCCTGACATTGGGTCCATGCACATAGGGAAAGCAGGTGATGTGGGTCTGTTTACTTTCCATTGCCCCATCTGGAACAGGTAGGAGGAGAATGGATGGGATAAAGCAGGAAATAGGCAGATGCTTAGTTCCGCTCCACTCCACTACTCACTGGCCCGCACAGCTGAGCCAACAAAGGGAATATCATAATTTGCTGCTGGTATAGGCCAGGATCAAATTACTACTTTTCTATTCTCAATCCCTTCCTCCAGGAGGAAGTAGGGAGAGAACTGTGCCTTAAAGAAATGCCTCTATGTTACAATGCTTTCTGGGATGTACCTTGGCTGATGCAGTTTATGCACCACTCCTTGCCTAAACTCACAATCTAGCCCTCAATTGATTTTGCTCTCCCTGATAAATTTCAACTAAACTGGATCAGGACATATTTTCATACAGCTGAGATTGGTTGCGCAGCTTTGTATCCTCCCTAGAAGCAAATTACCCTTCTTATCCTTCATGTTTGTCTTTCTTAATGCAGCCATATATTGGATGGATGATATCAATGTTTCTTCTACAGTAACCCCCACCATCTCTTGCCTTTATCAGTATGCTGCATAACTATGCTACTTAATAGGTATTCTTTATTTTGGTTCATTGCTCCCAGACTTAATTTTTTACATTGTCTACACTAAACTTCATTTTCATTTACTGGCCCAGTAATCTAAGATATCCAGCTCTCTCTGAATAAGGTTGCATTGTTCCTCATTACATGAGGCTAACTGCCTGTAAAATGTCATATTTTAAAATTAAGCTTTTTTTAGCTGTGGCTTGAACAAAGAGACTCCTTTTTTATTTGGAAACAATAGCTTTCTAAACACTCTGGTCCACATTTTCTAGCAGGTGAGTGGCTAATTCCATGCACTTGATTTAGGCACACAAACCTCCCATGTCTGGAGCAGGTAGGCAGAGAATACATGGGGTGGGGCAGGAAATAAGCAGAAGCTTAATTTCACCTAAATCTTGTGGTTAAGGCATACACAAGGTTGCATAAATGTGCTTCCCAAATGCATCGACCCAAGCTAACTTGTGCACACACATTAGAGGATTTGTTCACTTACTCAGGGACTCATTGACTTTAAGGCCAGAAGGGACCATCACAATCTGAGTTCCTGCACATTGCGGGCTACAGAAGCACACCTATCCACTCCTGCAGTAGGCCCGTAAGCTCTGGCTGAGTTACTGAAGTCTTCCAAAGTCGATTTAAAGACTTCAAATTACAGAGCCACTTGAACCAGGTTTGCACAAAAGTATATGCATATTTCAAAATTAGGGTCTAAATTTTAATAAATAGGCAAACAAGCAAGCAAAAACCCCTAATCAACCAATCAGCCCCCCCATAACCCTATCAATCTGACAGCTTGAATACATTTCAGACTCAATTTAAAAAGCTATATTTTTATCCAAATGGCTCTGATTTTTGGGGTGTTTTAAATCTGAGCTTAAATCTGGATCAGAAGTCTCCAAGTTATCTTTCTGGATCTGAACTGAGTCAATGCAGTTGGTCTGTGGTCTCTACTAAAACTGCCAACCATTGTGTTAAGTAAGGCCAATAATGATGGAAGCTTTTCTGATGGTGCCACTTATTCAGTAAGGTCATCTGATCTTTCAAGGACTTATGCAAGTGCTTAATTTTATGTACCATGAATTAGTTAGCCCTATTGACTTCAGTGAGACTACACACAGTGCATAAAGTTAAGCACGTACCTAGGTCTTTGTAAGATCAAGGGATAAGAAATCAGTTGAGATGACCCAGAGGAAAGCAACAAGGTGATGACAACTTTAAGCCACTACTGCCAGAGTTCACATCCAAAAAAGAATGATTCCATATCTCTTTCAATTTCTTTACCTATTCCCTCCACTTTAATTACTGTGGTGCTATTGGACATTGCTTTAATGGAATTATTTAATAGAAATAATATTAATTATGAAATAGGATAAATGGTTTGAGACCATTATAGGGTCATACCTCCAGTGCCTCCATCAAACTGCTAGTCATAATTTGGAACTGCTGTTGGCAGTGAGTCTCATAATAATAATAAAATAATAATAATTGGAGATATACCTATCTCCTAGAACTGGAAGGAACCCTGAAAGGTCATTGAGTCCAGCCCCCTGCCTTCACTAGCAGGACTAAGCACTGATTTTTGCCCCAGATCCTTAAGTGGCCCCCTCAAGGATTGAACTCACAACCCTGGGTTTAGCAGGCCAATGCTCAAACCACTGAGCTATCCTCACCCAACTGACAAAAGCTGAGCCAATGGGACAAATTCATGTCAGATATAAGTGGACACCACTACACTGAAGTCCACAGCATCCATTTGGCCCACTGAGTCACTTTCAGATTTAAATGCATGATCCAATGGAGCTACGAAATGCCATAAGACAAGCTTCAGAAGCCACATTTGTGTCCTGCTATCATTCTGAAAGCCACTTTTCGATTTTGGTGAACAATGTATGGCGAGGAAGTTTGAGCATCAGACTTTGGGGAAAAAGAGCACAACTGATGACTAAGGTCCAAAAGAGAACTTTCATTAGGAACACTGATCTTGAAAGTATTTTTCATTTTTGTATATTTAGGTACATATATTATTCCTTCTGTTAAGCATCAGATATCAGCCACTGTTCAAGGCAGGGCTCTGGACTTGAGAAACAGCTATGATCTTGTATGGTGAATCCAACATTCTAATATAAAATATATAAATCTGAGCTCCTAAAAGTATGAAAACAGTGATTTAACAATAAATATGAAAATGTGGAAACCCTACTGGATGGATGCCCCCTTTTTTTTCAGTTCTTGAAAGGTTGGAGAGATATGTCAAAGGAAGGGAAAGAAAGCAAAGACACACAAAGGTTTTCATGATGTTCAAAGACTATAGCTTAAGTAGCAATGATGCCATACCAATCCCATTTCAGCAGTGATTTCGCTACACCCCCCGTGAATTTCCCCAATTCCCCCCCAGTTTTATGAACTAGTTACATGCCAATTTAGTGACTGTTTGGAAATTTGAATTGAAACTGAAACATTAATACACACTTTAAAAGCATATACAGCGTATGATAAAATACGTGCATCTGAAGAAGTATAATAGATTTGAAAAGTATGAACATAGACTAGCTTCCTTATACAGCTATTGTTTTTTATGACAATGTCAGTGCATTCATTTCGGTGATGTTGGCCAACCTAATAATTTCAAATGATGATTTGTAAGCAAAGTCTAAATGAGCTCTCCCTGACAGCTAGCGATGAGCTGGGGCTGGGGGGAAAGGCTTCAGGACCAGATTGTATTTACATTCACACCTAATCTACATAGGTATCCAGCAAACAAAGCTGTGTTGCCCAAGTGATAGATTTTGGCTGGGGTTGGGTTACAAATCACTTGAATGGGGAGGGGAGAGAATGAAATGTTGTTGTTCTTATTGTATGAGTAAAGGGCAGTAGAACTGTACTTAGCCTCTGCTGATTGAAGGCATCAAGAGAGATGGTGGGGACCTGTCCCTCTCCATGGTTTAAAGACAGAGCTGATTAGGACTGGCTTCCGCAGCGGTGATTTAAAGGGCCCAGGGCTCCAGCTGCTGCAGGGAGCCCCAGGCCCTTAAAAGCACTGCCGGCGCTCCAGCAGCCGGGCTTGGGAGGGGATTTAAAGGGCCCAGTGCTCTGGCCGCTGCGGGGAGCCCCTGGCCCTTTAAAGTGCTGCCGGTGCTCTGGCAGCCGGGCTCCTGTGGGGATTTAAAGGGTCTGGAGCTCTGCAGCAGCCAGAGCCTGGGGCCCTTTAATTCGCCACGGGGCTCCTAGCCACCTCTGCAGCTGGTAGCTCCGGGGTGATTTTAAAGGCCCTGGGGCTCCCAGCCACAGCCCCAAGGTCTTTAAATCTTGAAAGGCCTCGCCTCTTCCGGTTGAGCCACACCCCTGCGCGGGTCTCCAGTGTACTGGTTAGTCTTTTAAGTTATTTTCACCCCTGGGCTCCATAGATAGTCTTTTGTTCTGTTAAGTGATCACTGTAGCTGAAATCACTGATAATCAGGTCTAAGTGCTTAGTCCTGTTGTGTTTCTGTGTAAGAGATGGCCCAGACTGCACTAGCAGTGAGGTTCCCCCACTGAGAGATCAGCTGAAATCACTGAGAGCTGGGTGGAACCTCAAGAGACCAACTCACAGAGGTCACAATGGCAGGTGGCTGCAGAAGGTGACTGTGCAGGGCCATTGACAACAGAGTGGTGGAATGAACGGTCGCACATCAAACAGCAGTGGCCAGAGTGAACAGAGAGCAGCTGGAGGAACGAGCAAGGTGCCTTTTTGCCCCCCACCTGGGAGGTGTACTCACGTGAAAGCACCTCTGAACTCTGAATCTCCCCTTATCAAGGACAACACCGGTGAGTGGAATGCGGTGGAGGGAAAAGTGAGGGGCACGTTAAATAAACATTTGTTTGTTGGACTATATTTTAGTGACTTTGCTCCAGAATGCTAGATTTGTGACTGGGAATGGAAATTTTTATATAAATATGTTTCCTAGTAAGCCAAGATTTTTAAAATGCATTATTTGCCAAGGTTGTTATCTCACATCGTTGCTATCTTGAGAGGTCATTATGTTGGGGAGTTTCTGTACTAAACATTTTTATTATTATAATTAATTTTTACATAAGAATGATCATACTGGATCAGACCAATGGTCCATATAGCTCAGTATCCTGTCTTCCGACAGTGGTCAAGGCCAGGTGCTTCAGAGGGAATGAACAGAACAGGTAATCATCAAGTGATCCATCCCGTTGCCCATTCCCAGCTTCTGGCAAATAGGCTAGGGACACTCAGAGCATCCCTTTCCATCCTGGCTAATAGCAACTGATGGACCTATTCTTCAGGAATTTATCTAGTTCTTTTTTTAATCATGTTATAGTTTTGGTCTTCACAGCATCCCCTGGCAAAGAGTTCCATGGGTTCACTTTATGTTGTGTGAAGAAGTACTTCCTTTTGTTTTTTTAAAACCTGCTGCCTATTAATTTCATTGGGTGACTGCTAGTTCTTGTGTTATGTGAAGGATTAAATAACATTTCCTTACTCACTTTCTTCACACCAGATTTTATAGACCTCTGTCATATCCCCCCTTAGTTGTCTCTTTTCTAAGCTGAAAATTCCCAGTCATTTTAATCTTTCCTCTTGTTTCATACCCCTAATCATTTTAGTTACCTTTTCCAATTCCAATATATCTTTTTTGGGATGGGGTGACCAGATCTGCAAACAGTATTCAAGGTGTGCACGTACCATGGATTTATATAGAGGCAATATGATATTTTCTGTCTTATTATCTATCCCTTTCTTAATGATTCCAAACATTCTGTTTTCTTTTTTGACTGCCACAGCACATTGAGTGGATGTTTTCAGAGAACTATCCACAACGACTTCAAGATCACTTTCTTAACAGCTAATTCAGACTCCATCATTTTGTATGTATAGTTGAGATTGTTTTCTAATGTCCATTACTTTGAATTTCATCTGCCATTTTGTTGCCCAGTCACCCAGTTTTGTGAGATCCCTTTGTAACTCTTCGCAGTCTGCCTGGGACTTAACGATCTTGAATAGTTTTGCATCATCTGCAAATTTTGCCACCTCCTTGTTTACCCATTTTTCCAGATCATTTATGAATATGTTGAACAATAATGGTCCCAGTACCGACCCCTCAGGGATACCATTATTTATCTCTCTCCATTCTGAAAACAGATAATTTATTCCTACCCTTTGTTTCCCATCTTTTAACCAGTTACTGATCCATGAGAGGACTTCCCTCTTAGCCCATGATGACTTACTTTTCAAAAGTCAATTTAAATTAAATACATTTTTTTAAAAATTATATTTTTTTAGAAAACTAGACCTGTTATGTGTTTTGGTTTAACTTGCATTATGCTTATGTTAAATTTTCATTATCCTAACAAAACATTTACTTTATTCGTATCTCTTTTATATATATATATCATCGGCCCTGACACCCGCCCTGTAAATTCGAACACCCCCCTTAATTTGAATTCCTGGGGAAACAGCTGCATTTCAGTCTGAACTCTGTCACTTATGCACTGAAATTTACTCTGAGTTATTTACCAGAAAAAAACAAACAAGGAAGAGTACACAATACAAATGAGAGAAATGGAATGATGGGGCAGTGAAAGAACAATGACAAAAGCAAGGATACCCCCTGAACCACACCATTTGTGCTTGAATAAATAATTATAAAAGACACCTCTAACTACTTTCATGATGCATCTTGCTATGTCTAGTTGTTAAGGCATTTGACACTATTTACTTTTAGCACCCCAGGTGTGGATTTAGGCAGAATCTACAAATATACATGGGATGTGGAGGTACTTCTAAAAATTGTGGTGGGAAAACTGTAAAAGACCAGGACTTAGGCGGTCTAGCTCAGCTGGGTTGAGATCTGCTCACCAAGGATGTTAGTCACCAGGCAGGAGTTATAGGAATCACAAGAGCCAGGTTACATAAGCAAAAGTCAAGAGTCAGGCTGGGGCAGGAGACAAGAGATCAGAAGATTTTCCTGGGGCAACCCCTGAGGTTAAATAGAGCAGTTGGCCAATCAGAGGGCTGCAGAGTACCATCATGCTGAGTCTTTTGGGTAGCACTTCCCGAGGCACATTCTCTCCATAGTGCTGCCTGGATGTGCCTCTCTATGGCCTCCTGGTGGCACTGTGGGACTATCAACTTTTCCAGACTCTACAAATGTGGGTTCTAGTCCCCCATTCCTTTCACAGACTCCTTGGGCTAGCCACAAACTATGACTCCACTACAGTGTAAGCTTGGGCTTAGACACAGGCTTGAGGGTAACCCTTCTGTCTACACACAAATCTCTTAAGATCCTGTGTGGGTAGCTAGGTCAAACTGGGACCTAGGTGCAAGCCCTATTGTTTTGCAATATAGATACACCCCCACCCTCCCAATTCAGGTCTTGGGAGTCCACCAAAAGTGTCCCCTTGGCCAGCTTCCTTTGTCCTTTCTATCTCAGGAATCACCAATCAACTCCAGGGAAATGGAAGCAACCCTCATGTTGTATTGCAGCAGCTGGGTGAATCAGCATTTAACCCTTCAATAGTTTTCTGACGGCCTCAAACATATCTTTGGAGAACCTTCTGCATTTGCAATGGAGACCAACCAGAAGAAATGCTTTACAAAGCGTGCAGCTCCATGGTTGCGGGACCACAGCCAAATTTTGGTTAATCTCTGGTGCGATGCCAACAAACAAGTGGATTTTAGTAAGAGTACCAGAATGATCATGCATAGCAGCAAATAGCGAAGAAGCTGGCAGCACTGGACATTTTTTGGACCAGTGACCAGCATAGCAAGTGTATGAAATGGCTCAAGACTGAGTGAGTACCAGAAAACCAGGGACCAGAACCACACCTGAGACAACTCACTGACATTATGCCCATTTTATGATGTGTTTGATCTGGTGCTGGGTACTGCATCAAACATGGAGCCAATGGTGGTACAATATGACCTGGTCAACTGGGATGGTGACCTCCTGGCCCAGAGTCCAGCTTGGGGACCAATGTGAGCCAGCAGCAGATTCCAAGTAAGGCCATCAAAGTGACTCTGGTTGCTGAAACTGGTCCCAGAGAAGGCTTTGTTGCAGGAGCAGGAGCAGCACATCCTGGGGCCATATGCAGAGGAGCTTTCTCATGCTCCCCACTGAGGAAGAGCTCGGCATGGAACCAGCAGCAGATATAGAAGGGACAGAAGACACCCTGAAGCCTGGTAAATTTCTGGATCCATTTTAATATTTATTAATGTAGGAATGGGAGGGATTTCCATTATATGAGCCAATGCAAAAGTTATTACAAGCCCTGGGTAGCAGTGTGTATCCAACAGCGCCTGACTGCATGCCAGAGCCTTGGCCTCCAGGCCATGTGGAATTCAAAACGGTGACTTGTAAATGGTGATTCACTGGTGACTAGTCACTGGTGTAACGAGCTGCCTGGAACCAGTGAACTGTGGGGAGGAAGATGGAAATTTGTTCCATTCACAGATCTAGTCCATGTCAGTGAAATGTAGTCCATGCAGTCCTCAAAATTATTTGTCCCAAATATGACTGGGGTTTGAAATTTTGTCCAGAAACATGTGCGAGAGGGTGGAGCAGAGTGTAAAGGAAGAGGCTGTGGATGTCTGCGTGTTTGCATGCAGTCAGACCAGCCTAAGTCATGTGGAAGCTAACACAGCTGAAGTTGCATATCTTAGTTCGAACCCTCAACTACAGTAGCCCAGGCTATGTGTATGAACAACACCTAGCACAGTGAGGCTGTAGTGTTGGTTGGGGCCTCTAGACACTACCAGAAGATAGACAGATAGATAGATAAGATTAGATTGTGAGTGTGGGATTCTTGTTTTGTTGGGAGCCCTTCAGCTGGGAGCCATTAAGCCCTAATCCAACATGGATTTCCCTGGCTGTCTGTTGTTTCAGAGAGAACCCATGCATGCTCTCAATGCAATATTTGCTGTGTTAACTCTGATACTCTCTTACCTGAGCAATCTCCACTGTTTTTTCCTGAATAGTAGTACAGAACACAAGAACAACTTGTTTCATGAAGAAAATTAATGTGTTTCTTTGGTCACTTGGGAATATTACTTCTGTTGTGTGGGGAAAGGTCGTACAACTATATACCAACTCCTAAAATCAGTGAATGCATAATGGCTTCTGCTATTCTGAACAAGAATCATTAAACAAATTCATAAATCAATGAAGCACACTGATGCATTACTTTAATTATCATTTCTGCTCAGACGGTTGGTTTACATAATGTAATTGTTTACTGTGTATGAGTATTACACAAGAAAGGCTTGGCTGGACCTTCATTTTAAAATCTATTCTAATTTTTTAACATTTTTATGACAGTAACAAGCAATAATTTCTGCACTAAAGAGATTCATTTTAAAGGATCACCAGTTGCTTTCTTTTGGCATTCATAATGGTGTAATATTAAACATTAGTTTTGGTAAATTATTCTATTTGTTATGACCAAATAGTACCCTCAGATTTGCCTATGTCAAACATCTAATAGGAGTTACACAGCTGAGGGCAGAATTTTGGTGTCTGGCATTGACTTTAAGGACAGAATGATTAGGCTCTTAGATTTGACCAAATGGAATGATACAACAGCAACAGCATGAAATGCATATTTTTTCCCCCCTAAATGATAGGCATAATAGAATAAGGCAAATGTGTTAGTCTTTTCCTGGGATGGATGACTCCAGAAATACATAGCATTACCATTCCCAAGGGTTTAGAACTCATGAGTCAAGCCCCCCCAAATCATGAGAATGGCTTAACAATTATGTGACTTAAAACAGGCTCTTTTGATTTGCTTCTGGGTTTTGAGCTTCTAGGGTTCATATTTTCAAGACCTGTTTTGCAATCATGAGGGCTAGAGACATCTTTTTTTTTTTTTAAATGAAAACTGATAGTTTCACATAATCACATGACTCCAGGCACTGGGGCTTTAAGAAAAATAGAAAATATTGGAAAGTCCCACTCAGCCAAAACGCATTGTTTCTGTGACTCATGTAGGCCAGGTCTCTGCAGCCCCCTTCAGGGCTGAGCTATATAGCATTAGAACATAGAGGAAAGCATTTGTACCCAAGACTGAAGCTTAGATGAAATTCACCCCATGCACCAGGCCTGACTCTGCACATCACTTAAGTCCTCAAAATAGGGTCAAAATGAGACTTGAGTGGTGTATAAGCTTTACAGTACTCTGTTTGAAGATGAAATGGGCAGCTACACAACTTCCCTCATATCATGGCATCATGCTGTGGAAAATCTCTGCAGTTGGTAATACAACTGGACCTGAGGATTCTATGCTTCTGCCTTGTGAGCATGGAGTAAAGCCCCTTCACACAGTCTTTCCTCCCTGCTGGGTACGTCTTTTGCAATGAGATGCAAGATCTTAAAGCAGGATATGTTATCTTAGTTTCCCATTAATGTTAATGACAGTTACATATATAAGTTAGATCAGGTCACCTAGAGTGCATACCTCCCAGTGTGCTACACAATCCAACTTATGATTTGAAATAGTAAACAGGTAGTAGTACCATCATGCAAGCTTTACTTATTTACAACTGTTATTAAAATAATTCAGAGTCTGGATTAAAACTCATTGCTTCATAAATGAAAAAGTTCTGATTAAATTGCAGTGCAAGATGACCAGAACAATAAAACATCATGTGCTAAATTTACCCCTGCTTTGACTCCACTGAAGTCAGTGAAGCTACACCATAGATGAATTTTGGCTCTTGATGTTAAAATTCTAAAGATACTGGTGTGTCAAGAATAAACAGTAAAGTCTTTAAACAGTAAAATGCTAAAAGCATAAAAGGGGGTTTTAGAAGTAGGTCCATGGAAAATGATTAGCTATTTTAGAAAAAAAATAAATTGCTGTTGCTGATATCATTAGCACACTGATACTGTCCCTATAATAACCTTTTGTTTAGGGGTTCCTTTTCCCTTGCAAGGAAGTGACACTGCACATTTCATCCAATTTGTCTCTGCGCATTTCACAGACATTCCAGGAGCTCATTAAGAAAAGAAACGATAGTCATTAATCTATTTTTACTAATATACTTACCTCAGGATCTTAAAAAAAATTCTCCTTGGCCCTCATAAGTAACATGATTTTCTCCTAACAACAGAAGTTGATCTTCCTATAATATATTGAGTTATATTGTTGTATAGGATTGAAATCTCGGAGTAATTTGTCTTCAGGTACAGCCCCGAGCAGGAGGTGGTGCCTCTCCAGTATTAG